>NC_069723.1:9007634-11407634 GCF_027358585.1 Pangasianodon hypophthalmus | reverse complement strand
TGAATGGGTTGCAGCTCAGATTCTGACCTTTTACCAGTGCCAGAGTTTTGCAGGATGGATAAATCTACACCTGTGCATTTGTCACTTGTCAGAGAGGCAGTAGGCTCTGTGTGTGTGTGTGTGTGTGCTATTTAGACAGGAGATTTGGCCAGTCAGCAGGGGGTCTGTCTGACTCCAGGGTAAACACAGCTCTTCTTCCATGTCATGGCTTCTTAAGCACTTTTTCATCCTTGCTGCATATGGCTGATCCACTTACAGACAGAATACTCTTATTTTGTCACCTGGCTGTCAGGTTTTATGCTGTTGGAAGACTACAGATAGACTGTTGCAGATGAGTCCTAACATTTCTACATTACTACTGATGTGTGTTCATGAGGTTCTTGTCCAGAGCTTTATGGTGACAGGGTTCTTATGGGGTTAATGATTTGTTCCCAAACTCTAAAAGTTGCCATCGGTATCGTAAATGAACATTTGAAGCAGAGTGTTGCATTAAGAAATTATGAATGCTTCTTATTGTATGCCACACTAGTGCTTTCTTCTTCCCTTTTTTTTTTTTTTTTTTTTTTTTTTAAACATTGGATTAAACTGTCAAAGTCCTCTCTCTCTTTTTGACCTGCCAGAATATAGTGTGTGTGGTGAAGTGATTAAGGCACGCAGGGAGGCTGTTTAAAATTGCACACCGCTTGTAGAAAACCTGCACCATGGTCACTCTTTGAATGATTTACCAACAATGACTGACCTGCTTGTTTCATGATAACACTGAATAGTCTACTTAAGATTCTCCTCAGCACAGATTCCTGTCTAAGATGGAGAACCTGATGTGAAGAGAATTTCAATATAAAATTTGTATAAAAGTGATGGAGTGTGTACACAAATGCTTAGGATCACATCTGCTGCTGTGGTTTGGGATGATCATCTTTTTTGGGGAAATAGGAAGATGAGAATCATGCTGAAAAACCCTCTTATTGTCTGTTTATCCTGATTGTATTGTCGTACTTATGCAAAACTAATGGTTATTGGTCAGGAGTGAAGAGGGTGCAGGGCGGATGGACTTCACTCAGACTGCTGGGAGGGGACAGAAGGGCACAGGGATTGCCTTTGGAGTTGTGCAATATGGAGGTGAACTTACCCCATGCACACTTTGCTCTGTTTTTTGATGTTTTTAGGATTGGGCTATTAATAATGCTGGAAGCTCTTTAAAAACCTCAAAGCAGTTGAGTGATTCTTGCTTTTGTTTGAAAGGAAATGTGTTTAAAACATATTTATTAGTTTGTAATTGGTCTTCATGGAAGATTTTGACATTTTTTTATGCTGTATGGCTCGAAGGTCTTGACGTTTGTAATGTTGAAATTGATGTTGATAGTTTCTTCATTTCAGGTGTCTTTTTACATTTTTCCAGCCCTCAAATTAACTCCGCACCATCAGACACAGAGCTGGTTGGATGGCATCTAATGAGTTGTGTTTGTGTAGTTTTAAAGCGGGGAGGGCTTGGGGTGGCTCTGTTGCAGGGAAGAGGAAGGATTGTCAATATTTTTTTTGGAATTGTAACTGCAGTTTTCCTCAATGAAATCAGAGAGCTCTGAAAACAAACAGACAAACTCATTTAAGTTTAAGCTCTAAAGTGACATTGATGTGTGGTTTGTATAAAAGCCAGATTTCTGACAATTAAATGATGACTGATCTGTGTGTATGTGAGACCTTTTCTTTATCCAGTGCTCATTATATTTGTTTGATTTACTCCCTGTGTGTAAGGAGATGCCTAACGTTTGTTGCTAGAGCCCTGACCCCTTGACTGGTTACCTTGACGGCAGGCAAGGACAAGTTGCATTTGTCTGAAAGCAAATAGTGGGCCTTCTCTTGCCCTGGATGTATTCGAGCAAAAGCAGCTGTGGTGTAGTAGGGAGTTTGATAAAGTGTAACTTATCCTCCAGCTTTGAAGCAGCACTCTAGTCTGTGTACGATGAACATGCTGGTTCTGGGTGAGATGAATCTGAACAGATTCAGAGCGCTAGGAGTGGAGTGAGGTATTCAAGTGCTGGCATGGATGTAGTCAGCTGTGGAGTTTGGCTGGAATGTTCACATTCTCAAGATGAGCAGCTGCTGTTGTTTTTAAAGAAATCTCTTTGAACAGCCTTGTTGAGCTCTGTTGGGGCTGTGACTTGGCAACTGATGTGTGATTTTAGTTTTTTGTAACTGACTGGCTTAGAGCAGGATGTAGAGATTGCACAGTTACTATTGAGATGGTCATGTTGGAATTATGTTAATTCCAAGCTCCCCACTTGACTTACAAACTCTGGAACTCCTCAGAAGCTCTCACTTTGTGGTATGTGAAGTAACTTAACATTGGGTTGGTCTTTTAACCCGACTGCTGGGTTACACATATTGGGTAGTTTAATTGGGTTATTTGTTTCATTACAGGCTGGGTTAGCTTGTCCAGTCTCATAATGGGCCAGCTTTTAACAGACTGAACTTGCTGAGCTTATATTCAGCCTACAGCCTACTTCCTTAAAAATAAAGCCATATTGTTGGCTGTTTTCAGGTAATTAGTGCGTGCCTCTTTGTGTAGACCATAACATCAGCATTTAACTTTGTGTCTGTCAGACATTCCCTATCATTTTCTAGTATTGACTACATAATTAACAGTATAGTGTAGCTTTTGAATACTATCTACAAACCAGTGAATGACGTTAAGGCACTGAGTACATTTCCATAAAACCAGCTATTTTGTGAGTCTGAGAAGGTGGACAGAGCGAGCGAGCAAGCAAGAGTTTCATAATGACTGTAATTCAATGTGACGTGAATGCATGGTCATCTCTGGTTTCTGTGGCATTAAATAATTGTGTACTTTTGGATACTTTTGGTCAGAGTAACCAAGACCCGTTTTCCTCAGCAATATACTTCCTATTTGTGGAATCTAAATATGATCATTCTAAATGATTGGCCCTGTATGTGATGTGATGTGATTAATTTCTGCCAAAATCTGAGCACTACTTTTCTCCACAGCACACAGTGCAGCTACAGCAGTAATGAATGGTGACGGAGGACATGACCAGACCGAGGAGACAGAGTCCAAGCAGGATGGCAGCACTGATCCTGACGCCGGTGACGACTCCAATGAGCAGGAAGTGATTGTGATTCAGGACACTGGCTTCACTGTGAAGATTCAGGCACCAGGCATTGAGCCCTTTGACCTGCAGGTACATCAGCTCTGGTCCTGCTTTTGAATACAGAGAGATGAGAAGAGGAGTTTCTTCATTTAAAAATACTCCCTCTTTCCTATTCAGGTGTCTCCACAGGAGATGGTGCAGGAGATCCACCAAGTGCTTATGGACCGTGAAGACACCTGCCATCGCACTTGCTTTTCTCTGCAGCTCGATGGCAACGTGCTGGACAACTTTGCCGAGTTAAAGTCCATCGAGGGCCTACAAGAAGGATCCTTGCTCAAAGTGGTGGAAGGTATAGAGCAGAGCTGTTTTTACTCAATTGGTTGTTTTGTTTTTTTTTTTTCTTCTCTCTAGAGATTTTTATGTATCTGTCCTTTACTTTCACTCTTCAGAGCCTTACACAGTACGCGAGGCTCGCATTCATGTTCGTCATATAAGAGACCTGTTAAAGAGTCTGGATCCTTCTGACGCTTACAATGGAGTAGACTGCAACTCTTTGTCCTTCCTCAGTGTCTTCACAGATGGAGATCTTGGAGGTGTGTGTAACAGTTCGTTTACTTGCCAACAGAAACAGCTGCAGCCTGATCTGCTTTGATTTGATGCCCATTATGTTCTCACTCCTACAGATAGTGGCAAACGTAAAAAGAAGGGCAGTGAGCTTGAACAGATTGACTGTACTCCCCCTGAACACATCCTGCCTGGCAGTAAAGAGCGCCCCCTAGTCCCCCTCCAGCCACAGAACAAAGACTGGAAGGTAAGCATCACCCTGCTTTCACAGCAGCAAGCGACAAACTTACCATGCATTTTTTATGTACGTGCACGACACAGAGCCACAATTTCAGCCACAGCGATGTCAATTCTATGCAAATTAGGTTTGACACCATCCAACCAGGACAAATCCAAACGATTGCCTCAAACAGTTTCTTAGACCCATTCTTATGGGCATGTGGTCCAACTTTTCTTCAGTTCCCCCCTTTAATCTCAACCTGCAGTTGGTTCCTATTTACATTTTGATGCACAAAAATGGAAGAAAAACAGGGTTTCATCTTATCCTGTCATATTTGACTTCTCATTAAATGTTTATAGACATTATGAAAAAAAAATAAGGAAGGAAGTTGCAAGGATGCAGCAGAGGTTGTTGGTGCCTCTGGTGAGTGTACATAGCTAGTATAGATAGATTGGTTTGCTAATCTGCTAGCAAAGCCAGTATGAAGCTAAAACATGTGAAGTAAACAGGCAATTTTCACACTGATTACAGCATTATTTAATTTGTGTTTAGTTGACTTTAGAAGCTACATACATTATATGTCCAAACGTTTGTCCTGATCATCACACCAATACGTGCTTGTTGAACATCCCATTCCAGATTTAGTCACTACTTTGCTGGTATAATAACTTCCACTCTTCTGGGAAGGCTTTCCACTAGATTTTGGAGCGTGGCTGTGGGGATTTGTGCTCATTCAGCCACAAGAGCATTAGTGAGGTCAGACACTGATGTCCTTTGAGGAGGCCTGGGGTGCAGTCTGTGTTGCAGTTCATCCCAAGTGTGTTCAGTGGGGTTGAGGTCAGGGCTCTGTGTAGGACACTTGATTCTGCCACTCCAACTTTGGCAAACGCACAGGGGCATTGTGATGGTGGAACATGTTTGGGCCCCTTAATTCCACTGAAGGGAAATTTTAATGCTACAGCATGCAAAGACATTCTATACAATTGTGTACTTCCAACTTTATAGCTACAGTTTGGGGAAGGGCCACATATCACTACCTTTTGTTCAAGTGCCAACGACAACGGTCGCTTCACACCCACTAGAGATGAACTACAAGCAACATGAGCGACTTGTCACTTCCTAGTGTGAATGTAGGGTCTAGAGGCAAAATTACTACCATACAATAACCACAACACTCTCTCAAAAGTGTACTGTGATGAAATGTATTTGAATATTGAGATCATATTGATGTATTGGCCAGCCTTAGTGCACAACTCCTGTTATTGTCTGACATGGAAATTCATCTTTGCTTGTAATGTACTCTATCTACAGCCACTTCAGTGCCTCAAAGTCCTCACAATGAGTGGCTGGAACCCTCCGCCAGGCAACAGGAAGATGCACGGAGATCTCATGTACCTGTACGTTGTGACTGTAGAAGAGCGGCACGTCAGCATCACTGCCTCCACACGCGGATTCTACCTCAACCAGTGAGTACAACCAGACCATATTGTAATTAGCATCGTCCTTCTCTCAGTGTGTCCTTTACTTTTTCTGTATTGTTTATATAATGTTTTATCCTGCTCTTGTTCTATATTTACACCACCTATGGCTGTTTGGTATGGCGTATAATTATAATGTTGCTTGTTTAGGTCCACCACCTACAATTTCAACCCTAAGCCTGCCAACCCCAGCTTTCTGAGCCACTCTCTGGTGGAACTGCTGAGTCAGATCAGCCCGGCCTTTAAGAAGAACTTCACCGCCCTGCAGAAGAAACGGTGAGGGCTTAATTTAATTAAGCATGTTTCCACGTAGTTTCAAGAATTATGGAGAATTATGAAGGAATTTAAAAGTTCCAAAAATACTCTGAACTCAAACTACATTTTTCCTGTTTTCTACTGCACTGCAGGAAAGCAGTTTCACACGTTTTTTTTTTTTTTTGCGCAACAAGCCACTAGCAGCATGCACAGTACTCTCCTATGACGTGTGACATACCATATATGCAAAAATAAAAGCATTGTGGAAACATTCTGTTTTGCTGGTGGTGCTGTGCTTCTTGTGATATAAAATTAAAAGAAGTAATTGGTTACTGGCAAAATATAGTTTTATATGAGAGAGTCAGTCATTAGGTGAAGCAAATTTGGCCTTTGACTAATAGTACTGTTTGGTGTGACCAGTATCCTCTAGTTCTTGCTATACAGAGAAGCACCTACTTTGGAGTGCAAACATTTTTATTATTAAAAAAAAAAAAAATTTAAAAAAAAAGGTTCCTACGGCCCAGGCACTGAAATTGGTACTCTGTATCATCCCATGGAAACACACCTGAAGATGTTGGAAAAATCCCAGGGTTCTTGAAAATGTTTCTTCACTGGAAACATATGTTTCCATCCACATATTCTATATAGTTTGTAATTTGTTGATTAAGTATTTCTTGAATTAACACCCTTTTCACCTCTCAATGAGTGTCCACCTTTCTTGATGTAAACAAATGAAATATCTTGAAATGATTGTCCTGCAGAGTCCAAAGACATCCATTTGAGAGAATAGCCACACCGTTCCAGGTGTACAACTGGACTGCTCCTCAGATTGATCATGCCATGGACTGTGTGAGGGCAGAGGATGCCTACACCTCCCGTTTGGGATATGAAGAACACATACCTGGCCAGGTAGGCGATGCATGTTTTTGTCCATTTGCATTATTATTGGATGTCTGTACCCTTTAGAGAGTGGTCTTGTTATTACATCTCCTCTGCCTCTCTGTAGACCAGAGACTGGAATGAAGAGCTGCAGACAACAAGAGAGCTCTCCCGGAAGAACCTGCCAGAGCGTTTGTTGAGAGAGAGAGCCATTTTCAAGGTAAGCGTACAAAGAACAAGATTAGTTTGATGGTAGAACCCAGAGTAGCTCGGGACTCAACCCCAAACTTCTTTTAGGTTCACAGTGACTTCGCTGCAGCAGCTACGCGGGGTGCCATGGCTGTAATTGACGGAAATGTGATGGCCATCAATCCCGGTGAGGAGACGCGTATGCAGATGTTCATCTGGAACAACATCTTCTTCAGCCTGGGATTTGACGTCCGTGATCACTACAAAGAGCTGGGAGGAGATGCCGCAGCACACGCCGCCCCCACCAACGACCTGAATGGCGTGAGAGCGTATGGTGCAGTTGATGTGGAGGGGCTGTACACTCTAGGCACTGTGGTTGTGGACTACAGGTAGATATGCACCAATATTTGGTAATAATTACTTCATCCTTTATAATAGTTTGACATCATGGCACTACATGTTTACTTTTATCTGTCTTACTGGGTAACATTTTACCTGAAAAGCAATCGTAATATTGTATATTACTAATTATCGGTGCTTGCTTAACCGCAGGGGCTACCGCGTCACCGCACAGTCCATCATCCCCGGCATTCTGGAGCGCGAACAAGAGCAGAGCGTCATCTATGGCTCCATTGATTTTGGAAAGACTGTGGTGTCCCACCCCAAGTACCTGGAGCTGCTTGAGAAGACGAGCCGGCCTCTGAAGGTGCAGCGTCATCCTGTTCTCAATGAGAAGGACATGGCCGTGGAGCTCTGCTCGTCTGTCGAGTGCAAGGGGATCATCGGCAACGACGGGCGCCACTATATCCTAGACCTGCTACGCACTTTTCCTCCTGACCTCAACTTCCTGTCTGTGGAAGGGGAGGAGCTAAACCCCGAGAGCCAGAAGCAGGGCTTCCCTCGACAGCATCGTCACCGCCTGGCCTGTCTGCGCCAGGAACTCATCGAGGCCTTCGTAGAGCACAGGTATGCTCTGACCAGCACTGCTTTTTGAAGGAATGTTTGACAGACATGTACTAATGTTGCTGATCAGTAATTAAGCAGGCAGACTGGATTGAGTGTAATATGCAAATCATACCAGTTTAACAGGTACATGTAGTTTTCTTTTGTGTAAGCATTTTATAACCTTTCTGAATTTAGCTTAGTTTATTACTAATAAAAAAAAAATTAAGTTGCCATATTAGGTTCAGTGAATATTATGCAAATTAAGGTGTGTTAATCAATATAGTTGATCATATTATTTTCACTAATTTCTATAATAATAATTTATTATTATAATTTATATAATTATAAATTATATTTTATTATGGAATAATATTTCTATAAATTTGCCAGTTTAAGTATCTTTTTTTCAACTTTTCATGGGCCAGAGCAGTGACCAGTAGTTCAGAGAGATAAAATCTAATGTGTCAGTAGCTCGACAATGAAATTATTAGGGTTGTGCAATACATGACATCATCACGTCTCATTGACTGCATAGTAAGAATGATGTGGAGCAAACTATTATACACACTCAAACACTGCATTCGTGATTTCTTTTTTTTTTGAAGTATATAATGATCATCTGGGTTCATGCTGTTTCCTCCTGATAGCAAACATGGATACAGAAAAGTTACTCTTTTTTTCAATCCAAAAAAACCCCAAACCAAATAGTTACATTCTAACTAACTGAAAGACATCAGCCTTATCCTCACTTCTTCATGCAACTGTATATTTTTTTCAAAGGTGCAAAATAATCTGCCTTAAGACAATTGTTAACAGCATACATCCATCTGATATGGGTGCATAAGTGAAACATTAGTAATGTCTTTTTATCTTTGAAAGAAAGGGGAGACTTCACCTTGCTAGCCCGTTTATACCAGTCCCTGGCCTAGGGAAAAGTGCAATTTGAGAAGATTACTGATTACTTTCTGTCCTTTGTAAAGATTACTGCTTTACAAAGTACATACAGTACTGTGACTCATCAGCTTTAACTGTGGTAACTTTCTGTGGGCCAAAGGTATCTCCTTTTCATGAAGATGGCAGCACTCCAGCTGATGCAGCACAAAGCAAATAAAGACGGCAAGCCTGCAGCCATGCCTGAGAACACAACAAGCGAAGCTGAGATTAAGCCAGCATCAGCTCCAGAGGCCCCCGAGAACCCCACCGAAACCTCTGTCTCGCCAGCTTCCTCTGAATCCACGCAGACACCTGAGGCAGCTGAGAACCAGCAGGCCACAGCTACAGAAAACTCTGCAGTAACCACTAATGGTACCGTCTCATTGGGTGCTGATGAACCCACAGGTCCAGAGAGCCAGAATGGAGGCTGTGACAGTCCTCTGGAGGGTAAGGAGGCCCTTGAAACTATACCAGGATTAGCTCAGGCTAAAGAGCTGGCTGAATCTTTAGCAGCAGAAGATGGATCTGGGATTGGTAGGTCATGCGAACAGCTAAACATGAGCTGTGAGAAACAGGAGCACACAGCTAACAGAGATGCAACAGATCTTCCCTTGTACTGCGTATGCTTGCTTTTAGCTGTCGTCTTTGTCTGTTCTTGCACTATCAGACGCACTTCCTATTCCTGTTTTAGTGCATTAGGAGCTTGGCTGACCCCTATGAAATCAGCATCTCTCAGTTAGTGTGTGTGCTCCTGTTCCTGTTCAAGGCTCATTTATGGAAAAATCTCAAGAATTGACACAATAATGTCTCTGTCTTTCTCATTCTCTGTTAATTTCCAATAACACACTCACTGACTTGTAACATGATTTAATTAATGAAATCAAATTGATGAAGAATTAACTTGTGGTGAATAACCGGTGATGGTTTGACTCCTGCTGATCAGTCTGCCTACTCTGTGCTAATCATCCATTTAACACATAATTTGATCTGTTTGGTACTTATGTGCACTGTTTTATTGTCTAACTGGTGTGGGTTTGAATATAATTACAGCATTGCAGTGTGTTATAGTTATAGTGAATTGTTTATAACTGTGCATTTTGTCTGTGGATCGGAAACAGACCCCAAAAGCCGAGAGGTCGTCCTGAACGCTTGCAAAGCGGTGGGCTCTATTTGCAACACTTCCTTTGACATTCGCTTCAACCCAGACATCTTCTCCCCAGGTATGAAAACTACGAGCATTTTCTGAATCTTAGTTTTTTTCCAGCTTGATATGAACAACTGTGATGAGCTCTCTTGTTGTGTTGTAGGAGTGCGTTTCCCAGAAGAGAGTGCTGAAGACATCCAGAAGCAGAAGCAGCTTCTCAAAGATGCAGCAGCCTTCCTGGTGTCTTGTCAGATCCCATCTTTGGTGAGTGATATTTACATGGAGTTATAGTGAAATAGGGGGCGTCACAGCCTCACAGCTCCAGTGTCCAGTGTTTCCTGAATGTACCCTGTCTCCTCCGTGACTCCGTGACCAGGATAATGCGGTTACTGGTGATTGGGGATGAAATGAATGGAAATTATTTATTTGTTTTTCAACTTGGTGACCACTGTGTTTCTTCTCTTGCAGATAAAAGACTGTTTAGACCACACTGCCCTGCCAATGGATGGAGCCACGTTGACCGAGGCCCTCCATCAGCGTGGTATCAACGTGCGCTACCTCGGCAATGTGCTGGAGTTTGTGGACAAGATGCCTGCAAAACCACAGCTTGATCATTTCTATGTATGTAATAAGGCTCTTAATTCTCATATTTCTTTTGCTTCTTGGCATTATGCCAGTGCTGTACTTGATCCCTTTTTCCTCATTACAGAGAATAGGAATCACTGAGCTGATCACAAGATGCACCAAACATATCTTTAAGACCTACCTCCAGGTGAGCTCTCAGTTTTCATGAACTATGACTTTTTTTTTTTATGCACTTTGTTTTATGCAAATTTTCTTATTCGTGTGCGTGCAAATTGTAGGGTGTCGAGCTTTCAGCCCTGTCTGCTGCAGTGAGCCACTTCCTGAACTGCTTCCTGAGCTCTTTCCCAGACGCCGTGGCCCATCTGCCTGCAGACGAGCTGGTCTCACGCAAGAAAAACAAGAAGAGACGGAACAGAGTGCCTGGAGGAGGAGACAACACGGCCTGGGCCAGCCTGACCCCCAGCGAACTATGGAAGAACATCTGCACCGAGGCTCGCACTTATTACCACTTCGCTCTACAATGGTGAGGAACTTTTGCATGTGACTATTTCTATATTGTAGTAGTAGTAATGAGAATCTTTATGTACCTTACAGTTGAATTTGATCTTAATTCAGATTCCTTATGCATCTTGTTGATTTCTGTAGCATATATTAGTGCGACCATTTGCTGGAAAAAAAAAAGGCCTTAAGTGTTTCATAGTGGTCATTTTTCATCAAATGCATGCCACTGTTGACATTTGAAATAAAAAAAAAACAATAATCCAGATTGCAGTTAAATGTCACACAATCCAAGCAGAATTAAAAAAAAAAAAGCAGGTGAAAACACAAAGTCTGCAACTTTGTGCTCTGTGCTTCTTTTGGCAGTGAGAGTATGGACCAGGCAGTAGAGAAATATGGCCTGCAAAAAATCACCCTCCTGAGGGAAATCTCCATCAAAACTGGTATCCAGGTAATGCTTTTATCGAGCTGCCCATTTTAATGAATGTCTGGTAGATGGACACTCTGGTCTGCAATGAGGCATTGCTTTGTGCTGTCTCTGCAGATCCTGATAAAGGAGTACAACTTCGACAGCCGCCACAAGCCGGCTTTCACAGAGGAAGACATCCTGAACATCTTCCCAGTCGTAAAGCACGTCAACCCTAAAGCCTCCGATGCCTTTCATTTCTTCCAGAGCGGGCAAGCCAAAGTCCAGCAAGGTAATGTAACCGATCTTTAAAACAGCAACAAAACCATCATTTGATTTTAAATGCAGGAGATTAAGAAAATGTAGTGAGTGTAGTATATTAGGCTGGAATGTCCTGCTGTTTTATTTCTGAAGGACTCTACTGGTTTAGGCTAGTCATGATGGGTTTTGTGACCGATGGTGAAGCACAATGTGGTACGGGGGTCTGATTCTTTCATATTCACTTTACACAATTAAATTTAAATCAATTTTTTTATATAGACTTTTTAACAATAGCGGCTTTACAGAAATCTGGATATAAATAACAAATTTGGAAATTCCTAAATATTTAGAGTATCTGTATGGGGACCATCCACAGCAGCAAGTGCAGAAAGCTCCAGTGCAGATGCAGAGCATCTTATTTGCAGGGTATGTCATTAATTTAAGTGGTTGCCCCCCTGTGTCTTTAGGTTTCCTTAAGGAAGGATGTGAGCTGATCAACGAGGCCTTGAACCTCTTCAACAACGTGTATGGAGCCATGCACGTGGAGATTTGTGCCTGTCTGCGCCTCCTGGCTCGCCTCAATTACATCATGGGAGATCACCCTGAGGTCCATGCACACATGTACTTCTCACTCTATTCCACACATAGCTTTGAATTTCTCCTTACATGGAATGTTTTCCTTTACAGGCCCTCAGTAACCAGCAGAAAGCTGTTCTGATGAGTGAGAGAGTGCTGGGTATTGAGCATCCTAACACCATTCAAGAATATGTGAGTGTCTGGACAAAAACTACTCGCACTTCTAATAATCATCCTTGAATTATTGATACAGTAAGATTTGAGTGACTTGTAAATTTTGCATTTTTTTTTTTTTTTTACAGATGCACTTGGCTTTGTACTGCTTTGCTAATGGCCAGCTGTCCACTGCACTGAAGCTGCTATACCGTGCCCGCTATCTCATGCTGTTAGTGTGTGGAGAGGACCATCCTGAGATGGCTCTGCTAGATGTGAGTTATAATGAGTTATTATTATGTGGATAATACCGTGATAAATGTTTGCTTAGTATTAGTACCTCATTCTCACACTTCACATACAAAAAGTACAGATTTATAATTATTCTCTATGTAAGTCATTATAAATGTTTCAGCACATTATTCTAAATTTAAGACACAAATTGACATCTTGGAATGTTCATGTCACACAAAATAGTTATTTTTAAGACTTTAAGCCATAAAGTTTTAAACCTTTCAACAAACCTTCACATCCTTATATATGTCATGTAAATACTGTGGGTTTTTTTCCCCACTCATTTTTGGGTGGCATTGTGGGCTCAGTGGGTAGTGTTGCTGCCTCACAGCTCCAGGGTCCAGAGTTTTGCGTGTTCTCTGTGTGTTTGTATGGGTTTCTTCCAGGTTCTCTGGGTTTCTTCTGGTCTCATAGGACTTTATATTTCCAATGTTCAGTGTATAATGCTGAACTAAAACCCCTATTTGTTTTCTCTCCCTTTTACAGAGCAATATTGGTCTGGTGCTACATGGAGTGATGGAGTATGACCTCTCACTACGCTTCCTAGAAAATGCCTTGGCCATCAACTCCAAATACCATGGACCCCGATCCCTTAAAGTTGCCCTCAGGTACAGGGATTGTTAGTTTTCAGTTAGAGTTAAACACTACTAAACTGGAATGTGATTTTTGGTCCTCTCTGATCTCCTCTCTGCATGCATTTCTGTGCAGTCACCATCTTGTGGCCCGGGTATATGAGAGCAAGGCTGAATTCCGTTCAGCTCTGCAGCACGAGAAGGAGGGCTACACCATTTACAAGAACCAGGTACATTCTTGCACACACAGCCACATTTAGAGGTGTTGATGTACATTTGAGTGGAACCTTGCACTCACTCACTCACCCACCCACAATATCTACATACTTTTCTAAATATATTACACAGTACGACCTGCTGTGCACAAGGGCACTAAAAAGTGAATCTAGGTAGGATCTTTGGTGAACTAGAATCAGAAATGTAGCACTTGTCTTCTTGACAGGTTGGTGAAGCTCACGAAAAGACCAAGGAGAGTTCAGAGTACCTGAAGTACCTCACCCAGCAGGCTGTGGCCCTACAGAGAACCATGAACGAGATCTACAAGAACGGCTCCAATGCCAGCATCATGCCTCTCAAAGTAAGTTCGTCATTTCCTCAGTATTCATACATTGTTATATAGTTTTTGGTAGTTGGCTATGAGTTGATTATTCGATTCTGTTTGTTTTCTGTGCAGTTCACAGCTCCAAGCATGGCCAGTGTCCTGGAGCAGCTCAATATTATCAATGGCATCATCTTTATTCCACTCAGGTAGGTTTGACACCACTAGCACTTGCACGTCATTCACTATATCTTTTAAATGTATTTCAACCAGGCATGATCCGGTACTTGGTTCTATCATGTACTACAGCATTAAGCACGCAAAGTGTTCCACAGATGTTTGAAAGGCAGAACTGTTGCTGCACCTGCCCTGCATTAGAAATATATTAACAAATGCAAGATCATTGAAGATCTCATGGATAGGTTAATCTAATTTAAGGGTGAACGCTTTCAAAAAGCTTATGGCAGTTAACATAAGGCATGTCACATGCAATTTACTCCACACAGATTTCAGTGTTCACCGATTCTGCTGGATGTGCGTAAAACACCAGTTCATGTGTCATGCTGTGCTTCTTTTACACACCGTCTTTATGAAGTTTATACTTCACTTAGGCTTACAAGTGGAAACAATGGAGGCATTCATATCCTACTCTGTGCAAAGATGTTAGGATCGTGCCGCCTGTAGAAGCATAGCGAAGGGTTTGTACGGTAGTGGTCTCGTAGATAACCAGAAGAAAGATTCAGGCGCTGTTTGTTCCCACTCCCACTGTCAACATGTTATAATTACAGCTGGCCAGACTTCAGCTGTCCCCTTTACTCCATGTTTCATTCACACTGTTGTACATTTGGGCTTTTTTTTTTTTTCATTTTCAAAACTTGTAAGCAGTTGCAATTAAACAAATGGTGCTGTACATCACCACTAGAAGTGATGAAGCATGAAATGTGTCCAGAATACAGGTTTTGGTAAAAATGTAGTAATTGTATCTTGCCTGATTTATATTTCTGGTTTTAACTGAGCAGTAACTGTAACAAATACCTGATACCCTTGCAGCCAAAAGGACTTGGAGACCCTGAAGGCGGAAGTCCAGCGCCGGCAGCAACTACAAGACTCTGGGAAGAGTGAGGAGCATCAGGAGAACGGTCAGCTGGCACTGGACGACAAACTTCCCGTTGATGATTAATCCCACAAATATATACCCTGTAGCAGGGAAGGCCATGATGCAACAGTCATCTGCTTGAACCTGTAGAACTGAGAACTAAGCTGTGTAATTTAAATGAGTATATTTGAGCTTAAAGCGGAGGGAACAGACAGGGAAAGGTACAGCAAGCGGTACAGTGAAAAGCAGTCATGAAAAGCATGGAACCAGTGTTTAATGTGGGCAGGCAGAGGGCCAGACTGAAGCTCTCTTGTTGTTACTGTTTTCCTGCCGGTTTGTCTGAAGCTGGTGACCAAGAATGACCATGATGTTGTATGCTAGAGCCTTATCCATGCATCCGTCCATCCATCCATCCATCCATCCATCCATCCATTTTCACATCTCACTCTCTTTCTATCGTGCTGAGCCCTCACGATCTCATCTCCTTCTCCTCTTTAGGAGTTTAGGAGTCCAGGCCCTAAACTCAGTGCAAGCTTCAGAGAAGTGAAGCCCAACGCCACCACTTTCACTCACCACTATCTGCAAACTCAGGTGATTTTCTATGCTGCCCTAGATGAGAGCAGAAACAAAATTCAGAAAGATGCACAAGAAATGAGACAGAGGCTGCAGAATGTACACACTGTGGTCTAGCTGTCAAAGACCAGTTACAAATAATGGTCCTGTTATGTCCCGTACCATTAACATACCAAGTGGTGGCTGCTGTGTCTTCACAACGTTACAGATGTGTGTTCTCATCTAAAGCTTTTCAGATTGATCACAGATGTTCTGTAAAAAGCTACTCTTTTCTTTTTGTAATAGTAAGTGTGTGGGGGAATTAAAGCCATTTTATATCCTTCATCAAACCATTTAATTTAAGCTTTGTCTGTTTTATAGAGATATATTCAAAAGACATGTATGTCTGTGAGGTGTGACAAACTTGATTTATGTTGATTGAAATGCAGGTTCAAAAGGTCCAGCTTAAATTTGATCATTTGAATCTTTATCTTTTCAGTTTTTTTGTGTGTGTCTGTGTTTGTTATACTAGTGCAGAGATCATGGGAGGATTCCTCTACAGCTACCACTGCTGCTGTGACAAAATCATTCTAATCATATTTTTCTACATAGTTATAAACTTGGGATGACTAGCGCAAACTTGAATAATGGAGGAACATGCAGTATTTGGCACTTTAGCATGTTGAAAATCACCGTTAATATAGTGTATATGACAGACTGGACTTCTTTGACACTGACATAACAGATTTTATGACACTTATCATTCATTTCCAGCAGTACAGGACCCTTTCCTGTATTACTTTTCTTCCTATTATATCTACCTTTCATTACTGTATCTTTCCCTTCACCCATATTTAGTGCACTTTTCCAAAACTAGCACCAGAAATGGATTGAGAGAGGCTGCTTTTGTGTAATGTACCAAAAAAAAAAAAAAAAAAGAAAAACGAGGACAAACGCCGTGCTTGCCTGTATAAATGCTGTGCGGCTCTACCTTCCAAATGCCAAACTTGTTGCTGTGATAAATGTAAAAATTTAAAGCAATAGAAATGCTGGAAATGGCCGTCTATGTGCTGCTGTAGTCTGCACTTAGAGGGAAGACAGATTGCTACACTGATTGTGTGTGGTTTTTTTTTTTTTTTCTTTTTTCTCCTTATGGAAAAAAAAGTTGTTTTTTTTTTTCTTTTTTTTTTTCTAAGAACAGGGAAGGGGTAATTGGATGTTTTACTGCTTACGAACAAAAACGGAGCAAATAACCCTGTAAATGTGTGAGATTTGTGCCTGTTTATGCTTTATAATGGAACCAGGTTGGTATGTGTCCTGTCTTTCTATGCCTTTCAGAGGGTTAAAAATCTTGATTAGGCTCACTGTGTTCCATTTTTGTTGTTGCTTTAACCTTTGTTTGCCTACCAGTGCTTAGGAAGGAGCCACGTTGTATGCTGGGCTTGTCTCAGGCTGCAGTACACTTGGTAGCCACTAAGGTGTGTTCTAATCTAACAAAGGTTCTTTGCGCTCAACTTGCAATTGACAATAAATGCAGTTTATAATGGAACACAAAGCATCATTACTAATTTAAACTCTGTGAATGCAGTTGCTTTCAAGTAGAAGTTCATTAGGCTTGATGATTAAAAATTATCAGAGTCCCATAGTTCTAAATGGCTGGAATATTTAACACAATTGTTGTATATGCCTCCATAACAGCTGACACGTTTGTAAACATTTTTGAGCATCATTGAATGTATGCAAAAAATTTTATTGTTATCAGTTCAATTCAGTTTTTTTTTTTTTTTTTTTTTTTTTTTTTTGCATTTCACTGATGAGAATTGGTGCAATAGAAAACAATTTGTCATCTACATATTTAGTTCTTATTTTTTGGATTCATATTTTTTATTTAGACAAAGAGGATGCAATGCAGTTTACATAGACGCTTACAGTTTTAAATTGGAATTGTCTGTCTTTATAAGTTTGCTATTCTGAGTGGTTTGTGTTCACAAAAGTGAATGTGTGAAAATTTGCATATAAAAAAAGAAATCTAATATTTAAAAAACCCAACAAAATCTGCAGATTTTTAATGTGCTGAACATTAATTGCACACTACACCTCTCGTTTTGAGAATGTTCTACAAACCAGTCAACATAATACAATCTTCACAATCAAAGCATTCTCAATCCCACCATTCCTGATGTAGCTTTCAGATATTTGCTTGTATGTCTATGATCTGATATTATCTCTAAACTCAACTATAACTCTAGAAAATCAGCTGTCATCAAAAAACCCACCAGTGCTGCTTTAAGACACAGTGTGTTAAGTTCACCTCACCGTCACCTGCTGTCTAACTCACACTCACATCCGAACCTCTCTGTTTTCCTCTTGTTTTGGATCCCTAAACCTGCAGAATCTGTCCAGACCATTGTGTCTGTCTTTCTTTTTCTTTCTTTTTATTTTTGATGTGAAACCTGTCTGTTGTGCTTCATAAATAATTATCTAATTATTTTTGATCTGAGTATGCTTTTGTATTAAAAAGAAATAAAGGAACTAGCAAATATGGAGTGGTTTCAGTGAAGTTTAACAGTCTACAAGTATTGAGCCTGTAAACATGTACATTTCTACTAAAGTTCTTGCATAGTGGAGACGTCGCATGCAAAGGTTCACTAATATACTAATCATGTACCAATGTAGGCTTGTTATATTTTATATAGTATATATTAATATAAAATATTATATATAAATTTTATATAATCATTATACAATCTTTGTACAAACTGGACAAGTTCTTGGTTATTCAAAAGCACCAAACATTTTTGGATATGTAGTTTCCTTGAAAATGTTGCCTTACTCCACCATTTTAAAATAATTTGCATTACTCTGTAGTGTGTGTATATAGATATTTTCTTTATCCCTAAAGAATTACACATCCCTTACTTACCTCACCTTTAGCCAAAATATGAAGGGTTTGTCAGTATTTATTTTAGAGCATCAGATTTTAAATAATCTGATTTGCTTCTAAAGCACATGATATTCCTTATCAAGTTAGTTACTGATTTTGTTTTTATTTTATGCCTCCTCTATTTGCCCAAACTCCTCTTCCCCTATTCAGCATCTCATGTAAATAATAGTTAGTCCAACCATTGTACAGAAGCCATACTTTCTCATTTTCCCAGGACAATGGAAGACTGTTTAATTTCTATCACTGATTGTGTACTTCACGTTTAAGCTTGCAATTAATATGAAATCCGCCAGGTGACGTCATTAACAGGTGCCTCGTGGGGCCAGGTTGTTGATGACTGATGCTGCTGTGACCGCGCTCAGTTTGAGGTCATGGACAATTCCCACAGTTTAGTTTTTATTCCAATTTAAAACACATGACAATAAAACGAGGCAACGACTGTGTAATGAGATTATTACTGGTTACAGTTAAAGCAACCTAAATTAATAAAATTAGACTGAGAGAAAGTGAAGGGCGTGCGCTCCGCGTCGCTGTAAGTCAACTCATGCGCATGCGCAGTCCGCGGTAGCGAATGCTGTAGAGAAAACAACGGTAGCTGCTAAGAGCTAACCAGAGAGAAGGGGCACGGAGGTAGACCTACATCTTTCAGGTCCTCTGCTTTACCAACATTTAGTTGCTTCCCGTTTGCCTGGCTCCCGCGGATACGAATTCGGTGGTGACACTGTAGGGTAAGTGTCTTTCTTGTAATTCTGTGTATGGCTGCACTGAAGGAAGAAAAAAAATTGCACCTCCTTTTTGCAGTGTCTCAAAATGGCGGACGGGCCGTTAGAGAAATAGTTCAGAGTCTTCTTTTGGCTTGCTGAATTGCACTGCGCTGTTAAAATTACCAGAGGACACTTTGAAATGGTCTTACTTTGATGGAGTGTGTGTAATTTTGCAGTGTGTGCTTAGTGGCCGTGTTGTTTCGGTAAGAGAGCTAGCAGGTTAGCCGCCGGTGAATCAACACGTCATTTCATCAACGCCAGGCTGCGCGAGCATTCTAGCGCGCGAGGCGGCTATCAACAGTTGGCTAACGTCGCTAATGATGGAGGACACGCCGCTGAAATGTTGTTGATGTTTGCGCTGAGTAGACAAGTTAGGCCTCTGGGAATATAATGCCAACCGGCAGATTCGAGACAGCGCTTGTAATATAGCTGTAAAACTGTAGGCAAAATGTTTAGCCGGTTTGCTGGGAGGTGTTACAAGAGGACTGCTGAGCGTTAGCGGGTGAGCTAGCTGTTTTTGCTCACAGCTGCACTGTTGTCATCTGGGTGGCTAATTAACACTGTATTGCTCTTTACATAAACGGTAAATGGTTTCATTGTTAAATGTTAACATCGTATTTGTGTTAATGTTAATATATTCCAAACTAGTAAAGTGATCACTGCTAGTTAGATGAGCTCAGCTACCGACTGACTTGTGTGTTGTTTCATTTAATTACAAACACTACCACAAATATCACCTTGTTAACCCATGTATTTTGAGCTAAGGCTTTAAATGAGCTCTCTGATGATGTAACATGGTGAATTAAAAAACAGGTAAAGTAAACATTTAATTGTGTAAAACGTCAAGAAGGTTGTTTACCCGTCAGAGGTACTGACAGATTGGCTACGCGGGAACAGATCACCAGGTGGCTGTTGATTTCAGGTGTGTTGGACTGTACATCAGCTGAACATTATTAGGCCATGATGGATGGCTGAAACATCCAAGTCTGGGTGGAGCCTCAGTGAACACACTGCCTAGTGCGAACAATTCAGAGCCAGCATTCAGACAAATAACCAAAAAGTTATTAACTAAGTACCTTTAGTATGTATCTTTTACCTTTGTAGGTGCATATGGTGTACCTTTAAATCATTTTCACGGAGTAGAGCTTTAAAAGTGCATCAGTGGTCCTAATGTATCTTTAAATTATTTTAAATAATATATAGTATAGTATAAAGGTGCAAACCATGTTCCTGTGATGGTACCACAATGTGATAGTGACAGGGAAAAGTACAGTTCGGTAGCTGCTTTTCTGAGAATGTACTTCAAATGTACTTTTGTTACTTTGCAAAAAAAAATGCTTTGAGCACAATAACTTTCTGATGCTTTAACTGACTCGTTACAGCGTTATTTATTGTCCCCTGCACCGTTCAGACGAGCTTCCAGTCAGCAACCTTTTTGGCAGAAATATGTACTATTTCGTAATGGCAGTTCCATCAAGACAGACTGGCCGATTAAAGTAGTAATGGATAATTACCACTGGACTCCACCACTGCTCTGTGGTTCTGCTCTATACAGACAGTTGCTAAGAAACCATGCAAAGTCACTGCATGAAATAAGGCACTGGGAGATTGTGTTTTAGTGGGATTCCAAGAGGTACTATGTAATGAGCCAAGTAAAGCAGATTGACAGTAAGGCTGTGTAACTTCAGTGTGTAGATAAAGTTACACTTCTGTTAGAAGCATTTGGAATATGTTGCAAAACCCGATATACGCAGTATGGCCAAAAGTTTGTGGACACTTGATCATCACGCCCACATATGCTTTTTGAACATCCTGTTCCAGATTTATTCCCCCCCTGTGCTGTTATAATGACCTCCACTCCTCTGGGAAGGCTTTCCACTAGATTTTGGAGCCTGGCTGTGGGGATTTGCTCATTCTGCCACAAGAACATCAGTGAGTTTGGGAGATGGAGGTGTTCCTGTTCATCCCAGAGTTCAGTGGGGTTGAGGTCAGGGCTCTGTGCAGGCCACTCAGTTTCTTCCACTCCACCCTTGGAACATCACGTCTTCATGGTCCTCGCTTTGTGCACAGGGGCATTGTCATACTGGAACAGGTTCATTCCTCTTAGTTCCAGTGAAGGGAAATTGTAATGCTACAGCACACAGAGATATTCTACACAGTTGTGTGCCTCTAACTGTTTGGCACCAGTTTGGGGAAGAACCACATGTGGATGTGATGGTCATCTGTTGACATACTTTTAGTAACTAGTTACGTGTTCTCCCTGCTGGGGGATTTTTATGACTTCTATGGACGTTTGGTAAAGTGTTGTTTACATTTTTCGTCGCCGTATTTCTGACAAATGGATCAATTTTTGTGTGTTAATCTTTAGCCCTACATGTCCCTCAGTCATTTTTTTGCTTTTTGGTTTGTTCAATTGTGTGCAGTATGGAACTAAACCAAACCAAATAACAAACAAATCAAACGCTCTGACTAATAGGTGCCCTAAAATCACAGAGATCCAATTTTACTCAGGTTTATTAGAATTTACTATCTTCTGCGTTTGTTCTGTGTAGGACTGTTGATGGCTTTCAGTAGGAAATGGTATTCCATGGGCTGACGTTTCATGGTGGCTCCACTTACAGTGAGACAGACAGAGAGACTGAGGGAGCACACTGCTTTCTCATTCACATTCATAACATGGCTTCCTGCTCTCACTGTTTAGCTGTCTCTCTCTTCGTAGTGGTGTTTTTGTTTTTTTTTGTTTTTTTTAAGGAAGGCATTGTATTTTTTTTTTCTAGGGAAAATGGTGGTATTCTAATTATCTGCCGCATTGGTTTGCTTTTTAGGGGTAATCTTTTGTGTACAAAAATCTCTTTTGGTCAGTTTTGGATGGTGTATATTGAGCAAGGTTGTTTTCAGAAGAGTCACTCTTAGAGAAGTAGTGCTCAGAAAGGCGCACAATTTATTTGGTTCTGAACTGAAAATACTGTCTCACTTAACAGTCAGAATTATATAGCCTATCTTTTTTCAATACCTAGCTTATCATTTACAGAACATGTACCTTTCTTGCTTTCTCTTATGTGCTTATTGTGTAGGCTGTGTGCCGCATTTAAATCAAAATATAGAATTCTTACAGTATTCCCAGGGCTTAGTGAATTTATGAACAGGTTGGTGGTCTAACTTGATTTTATTGTTGCTTTGGGCATAAAGGCTTCCTAGTTTATCACACATGCTGTGCTTTCTGTGTGAGTTGTGTGAATATGTACCTGCTGTTTGGATTTTTTTATGTTCTCATCAAGGTTAATTGAGATGTGGTGTATGTTAGTCAAATTAAGAAACCTGTTTGCGGCTGTTAAGCAGGACAGGGTGTTGGGCTGCTGAAGTAGGTTGATGCTTGAATCTGGGTCATCAGACCCCTTTTGCGTGTCTGAAGCACCAAACGGGCAGCAAGACTCCAAAACAAAATAGATGAACAGATGGCACATTTGATAATATATTTTTGTTTAGCTACTTAGCCAGTCTGACTGAAATATCTAGGGATTTGTGTTGGCCACTCTTCTCTCATTGCGTGCTTGACTTCTATAAGGTGTTTCTGGCTTGGTCTGACATTGTCTCACCTTCCTGTGTGTTGCTTTCCTTGTGCAGATGCAGTGACAGTCTGACTGGTGGATGTTCGCAGACTGTCTTTGCTCAGTGTTCACTGGAGCCGGTCTGTCAGGGGAAGAACACAGTGTGAGCAGCATACATCCCTGTGAGCCGGAATCTGTGTTCGATCGGTGATCTCCTGCCAAGGAGACAGCAGCTGCTGCACACCTTTCACCTGAACCCCCTCCCTCCCCACTGCCAACATGGTGCTGTCACAGAGACAACGGGATGAACTGTAAGTCCACAAGCCTCCATGCTCTACCTTCTTATGCACATATTCACACTTGTACAGTGCAACCTAAGGAATGTGGCTTTTTGGAAAAGGTCTTTATCATTTGTAACTGTCCACTCAGCACAGAGCATGGATCAGCTCATATTACATTGTAGTGGCGTAAATGTATTACACCATAATAATTGCTAGAGATCCTGCCTGCCTAGTCTATTTATTCACTCCATTAAGCATTTCACCATGACCCTGTGACAATATAGATTTATTAGAGACCCTGACAGTTAAAAGGATCATTGCTTACTGTGGTCAGTCTGGTCAAGAGAAATAAGTAAGTGACTGTAGCAAGACTGCCTTCCATATGAAGCCAAATATAATGTAATTAAACATGAGAGTGTGTTTCTTTGGAGAGATAAGACGTTTAATCAGACCCTTGGTTACCAGTATGAGGTAGTGATTGGGAAGAGATTAGTTTGAGCTGCACACTAACCTCCTAAATTACAAACTCAAATATTATATTAGCTACATGTTCAGTTAATGGAGATTTAATTAAGTTATTGACTTCAGTAGCTTAACATCAGCAGTGCCATATATATTTGTATGAAAATATATGTTTTAGCTAAACACACAGAACAAGTAATGTAGTCTGTCAGAGAGCCATAGTTTATATATATATATATATATATATATATATATATATATATATATATATTTTTTATTTTTTTTTTTTTCAAGTAATTCTTGCAGGAACAAGTTTGGGGGCTGATTTGGGTTTGCAGTGACTCAAGAGCCTATTGTGTTTCCTCACTCTGCAAAATTAAATGACAATGTTTCCAACTTCGGCTAATATTTTCACAGTTAATTGTGGTAATGGCTGTTAATTTAGTATACAATTAATCTAGCAATGCACATATACACTCACTGAGCACTTTATTAGGAACACTTGTACACCTACTCATTTATGCAATTATCTAATCAGCCAATCATGTGGCAGCAGTGCATAAAATCATTTCGATACAGGCCAGCAGCTTCATATAATGTTCACATCAACCATCGGAATGGGGAGAAAGAGTGTTTCTATAACTGCTGATATCCTGCGATTTTCATGCACAACAGTGGTCGAGTTTACTCAGAATGTTGCAAAAAACAAAAAACATACAGTGAGAAGCAGTTCTGCAGATGGAACTGCCTTGTTGATGAGAGAGGTCAACAGAGAATGGCCAGACTGGTTTGAGCTGACAGAAAGACTACAGTAACTCAGATAACCATTTTTTACAATTGTGGTGAGCAGAAAAGCATCTCAGAATGCACAACACATCGAACCTTGAGGTGGATGGGCTACAACAGTAGAAAACCACATTGAGTTCCACTTCCGTCAGCCAAGAACAGAAAGCTGAGGCTGCAGTGGGCACAGACTCACCAAAACTGGACAGCTGAAGACTGGAAAAACTGGTGGAGGTGCTGGTGTGGTGTGGGAATGTTTTCTTAGCACACTTTGGGCAATGTTAATACCAATCATCGCTGGAATGCTACAACCTGTTTGAGTATTGTTGCTGACCATGTGCACCCCTTCATGGCCACAATTTACCCATCTTCTAATGGCTACATTCAGCATGATAAGGCACCATGTCACAAAGCAAAAGTCGTCTCAAACTGGTTTTGTGAACATGACAATGAGTTCACTGTTCTTCAGTGACCTTCCCAGTCACCAGATCTGAATCCAATAGAACACCTTTGGGATGTGGTAGAACGGGAGATTCACAGCATGAAAGTGCACCTGAAAAATCTGCAGGAATTGCGTGATGCAATCATGTCAACATTGACCAGAATCTCAAAGGAATGTTTCCAACATCTTGTGGAATCCATGCCATGAAGAATTGAGGCTGTTTTGAGAGCAAAGGAGGTATACGTGTTCCTAATAAAGTGCTCTGAGTGAACAGTGAGGAAAATATGAAAAAGAAAAGTAACATGTCAATATTGTGATGCAGAGTTAGTTAGATATTCAGTACAGCTGTCATGCAGAAAAGTTTTTACTGTGCATAGAATTTTAGTATTTCTCTGTTACGGCTGTTAAACACATGAAAGTGTGCATCTCCAGTGACAAGGAGGATTTAATTGGAGTCAAAAATAATGGTTGATTATGATGATAAATGCATGTTTCCTCTCTCCTAGTGGTTAACAGAATATCTGCTAATCAACTCTTGATGATAATCGAATATTAAAATTAGGCCGAAGGCACATTCCTAGTAGTTATGACAGATGGATGTTGCACAGCTCTCACTCTACTATTTGTTCACTTTTGTCAGTGTTTCTATGTAACTGAAGCTGGGTTTGAATGGAAACAGCCAAAGCTAATTAAAATGTGCCAGGTTGAGTGTAAACATCTAAATAGAACTGTGTGGTGAACGTCCTAATGTGTGTGTAATGTTATCACGTAGAGGTAATATTACACGATTGTAACCTTACATCAGTCAAGTGTTATGTGTCTGTGATGCTAGTCAGAGTTTAACAGTTAACTTCAAATGAACAAGTTTGTATGGCTCCTTTTGTTCATGAAAGATTTTTGAATACTCTTGAGAGACCTAGGAGGCACATCTTGATTCACTACTTCTACAGCAGTGTGTGGGATAAAAAAAAAAAGGCAATGACTAGCTGAAAGCCTTGTTCAGTAGTCTATTCTTCTCTTAGTCTTGTTGTTTTGTCTCTTACAGGTTATATAGGCTTTATAGTAGTTTGTCAATCAGTCACATTCTGAAGAAACAGCACTATAGACCTTTCAGAAACGTCTCTGTGACCCTTCAGAAATGTATCGTAGCCACTGCTTGTGTGGCTGTAGATGGTTTTTTGAATGGATGGTTTATTTGAATTACTGTATTTCCAAAGTGGGGTGCAAAACTGAGTCATTTCAACTTCAGAATTTTAAAAGTCACATTTCAAATAAGTACTTTTTTCCTTTTTTAAATAGCTTATTAAATTTCTTTGATTTCAGACTTTCCTATGGCTGGACTAGAACTGTCAGTGTTTCCCTAAGCAGAAGTGTTTCTCATGGACTACAGTTGCATAAATACTTGCGTTAACATCTTGAAGGTTAAATATAGTTTAAGTCGTAGTCAAACCGTTCATGCGAGAGTACAGTCTGTAATTGATGGAGACATGCTGCAAGGAATTTTTTTGTTAAAAATGGAAGAGAAATGTGGAACAATTTGCAAACAGCATATAGAGCAGCAGATGGGTTTACATTTGCTACTCGTGAGGTATGTAAGTACCTTCTCACCATGCAGTGCTTTATTTACTTTGACAAATTTCTTAAATAACGGACACATTTGTAATTTATTTGTTCTTGAAAAGAGCCTCATATGGTTAGTGTGATTGCAGCCCAGACAGTGTGTTATATCTGGAGTTTGGAATATTGATTTGTGTGTGTGTGTGTGTGCATGCTCATTTACAACCTGATTTTTGCAGAGTCTGTTTTGTTGTTTGATTTTATCTGTTTCACCTTTACTCAATAGTGACTTTATTCTTTTTAAAAAGGCTCTTTTATATTGCTTTGCAGGAGGTTTCTTCTTTGTGTAAATCACAATAGTGCTTCATATGCAGTAGCTGGCAGGAGTGTGTGTGTGTGTGTGTGTGTGTGTGTGTGTGTGTGTGTGTGTGTGTGTGTGTGTGTGTGTGGCTGCTGTGTGGTGGATGTAGGTTGCAGGTGTGTGCCTGCCTAGACTCCAGAGACTGGCAGCATTGCACATGTGCTTGCGAGAGGCCGTGGGTTCCAGCTCCTGATGGGTTGTGGATGAAGCCTCGCCAGCCTGTCAGCAGGGTGCCCACCATCAGTATGGATTTAATCTGCACACTGTCAGATGAATGAGCTTTAGGCCCTTCTGTTACTTGTGGGGGCTTCACCATTTGAGCTGCGCTCCTACCTCGCGTTTGCTCAAAATCAGGCCTGGGGTATTTTAAACATGCCTTCTATTACCATCAATTATAATAGATTAGTAACATAATACTCAGAATTTGCTAATTGATTTTCTTTGACCTGATATTGTGTGTGTGGGGAGAGCAGAAATCCATGTTATGAATCTGAATGAGAAAGCAGTGTGCTCCCTCAGTCTCTCTGTCTGTCTCACTGTAAGTGGAGCCACCATGAAACATCAGCCCATAGAATACCATTTCCTACTGAAAATTATCAACAGTCCTACACAGAACAAACGCAGAAGAGAAGTCATTTCTTACAACTCGTGTTGACATTCTTCCGATATTTGTGAGTAAATTAGGAAGTTCCTGTTAATTAATTACATAAGTATGTACACAGTCACTCCATCCAGACCTGACTGAGGGAATTTTAATGTGTAATCCAAAGGTTCATTTTTAGATGAGGGTGTAAATCCATCTGCTGCCACGTGCTGCTGGTTGTGTGTGAAGGCGTTTGTGCGTGTGCCCACCACTGGCTCATATCCTTATTCAAATGACTGTAAACAAAGCAAAGCCTTTCAAAGCCTTTCAGTCCCTGCTTCACTAGATTGCGCTACTAAAGGGGTGTGGCCTCTGCGGAGCTCCACAAATCTCATTACCAAGTGTGTGTGTTTGACAGCTGGCTAAGCAGTCACATGCTGTGCATGCACACGTCCAGCTTTGAGTGCCCTCCATCAGTTCTCATTCAAGGACCGGCAGCACATTGCTGCCTGTACAAAACAATATTGAGCATTTGGAATTAACCTATATTCAGATCGCCACTGAAAATCACATCTGAGTTTGTTATTTCTTGTATCGCTGTTTCTTGTCTCCTATTCGTTTTCTTCTGTTCTTCTATGTATGAGAGATGAACACAGTGTTCGGTAGATTCAGCTTACTTCACGTTTTTACAGGCTTTATAGATGCATGGAATTTTCTTTTAAAATATTGGTATTTCTACTCATGAAAATAATCTTGTTAATTTTGCTCTGAAGCCCTGTGAATAGGCCTGATTGGTTGGTTATGGAGTTATGTTGATATATAGTTGTCTGCTTTGTTGACCTGATTGGTTGACTTTAAATATCACCAGAATTTGACATTTACCTTTAATTTACCATGTCCCTGTCCCATTTCCCTGTGGTGTTAGATGTGATTTATACATGTCAGTAGACAAAATTATAGTTTTTTTTTTGTAATCTTTTTTTATTACCTATCCCACAGTATGCTTGCCCACACGTATGGTTTGGTTGTCTGTAAACCTCATTAACTAGAAAAAAAAAAAAGTATCAGCTTATGCAGTGCAATAAATTATGGTGAGATAGTTGGCTAGTTAAGTGCATTAATACAGACTAATGGCAACAAACAAGTATATGAATTCCTGGGGAAATGATTTTATGCCATAGTCCTTATCGTTTTTAAGATTTTAATGTACAAAGATGTGATCATGTTTGCACCCTCAGCAAAAAGTCACCAAGTCGTTGGAGAGCGTTTCAGCTATAAGCTGCAGTGTTTCCTCCCTGTGTTGAAAGTGAAAATATTATTTAAGTCTGGGTAGTATATTTTATGCTACCCAGCATATCTTGATGGGTTTAACCATGAGGTGACTGCATGTTGTACTAGCAGAGAGATATATGACAACATTGTGCTGGACTTTTTTTTGCATTAGTATTCCCATATACCTGCCTATTTCTGATCCATGCACACTAATTAATCCAACTCGTAAAAACTATTCTCCTGCCAGTCTGGTCACACCTCGGCCGATGTGTGTAGCGCAGCAGGGATTTGGAACGAGTAGAGGCATATTATGTACACACCAAATGTAAAACTTAATAGGGAGTAGAGCTTTTTCTTTCTCTTGTTGTTGAATTTACCTGTCTGCTGGGTAACTACAAATAAACTACTAGCCCATACATCAAACCTGCTTGTCTTGGGTGACTGGGCTACAGCTTTGTCCACTGCTGCCTTTTTTTTTTTTCTTTCCTATCCATAATGCAATCAGTTTTGCCTGCTTCTAAACCTCATCTGTTTTTTTTTTTTCTTTCTTTCTTTCTTTTTCCTCTCCTTCCTTTTTGCACTTGCTGTCAGGGGAAAAGTATTTACCAATAACATCATATCATACCCATCCTGTTACATCATTATTACACTATACTGTTAAGCTGAAACACTGAGCCTGTTTTGCTCAGAGAATGTAAGTGACAAAGAAATGTATTATGAGTTTTATTATCTTGCATTTTTTTTCATGACCTAACCATATTGCAAAATAACATGTTTTATTTAGAGAAAATGGTCGCTGCTGTCACTGGAGAATGGTTAAAATTCCCTCACTTAGAAAGTGGACAAAGTTTGTGTCAGTTTACTTAGCGGAGCAACAGCTTCAGTGCGTCTGAATTTTTTCGGTGATCTGTTAAAAGAAGGTGATTCTTCTGTAGTTTCTCTGAGCGCTTGTTTGCGTGTGAGTGTCCTGGATAAAGGCAGTAGAGTATGATGGCTGTGACGTAAGGCACTTTGTGTCACGAGTGTTGATTCAGGTCAAAGCTGCAGGGAAGAACACAATCTCTCCTCCTGTTTACGTACACTGCAGTCTTCTGATGCCACACGCTAGTCTGTGACAGCCGCAGTCTAATATCAAAGCAGTATACACTTTCCTGAGGCAGTCTCATAAAGAGATTCCCACAGAGGCTGAGGACGAGCCGGTCTATACAGAGCAGTTCACTGAAGATAGATGGATGCTGTGTGCTTTCTGTCTGGCTTTGATGTGAATGGGGAAGTGAATGCAGAGACGACAGGAAGTGATGAGTGCTAGACGCACCCTATGATATGAGGTAATGCTGGTTTTGCACTTGCACTTTCACAAGCTGCTGCCGTCATCCTGCTTGGAATTTATCACCTGCTGAGACCAGCTTCCGAGCTGTAGAGCGAATCATGTTTGACTGTGCAGATCAGATGTTCTTCTCATCATCTCTGCCTTTTCTTGTTTGCTTTGATGCAGATGTTTAAGATTCAATGCTTTTAAGGTGTTCCTCATAGTTTATCAAAGGTTTTCTTGCTCCACACTCCCCATCAAGCTATGAGGATGTGGCAGCGTCTTGAAGCTGTTCAGGTGTTTTCTCTGTTAGAGGTGTTTTCATGGATTGTGTTTCAGTATTGTCCACACCCTTTTTCCTCTGCAAAACACATGCTGTATGTCTTGAGTGAAAATATTGCTCTTTTGTTTCAGCCTTTATGTAAAGTTGCTAAACACATCTAAGCTTTTGAAAAAGTAAAGGTAACTTTAGTTCTTATTTCTCTGGTTATTATTGCTAGATTGCTTGTGTCTCTTCCCCTTCGTGTACATCAGATCTTCTCCAAACTTTTCTACCTCCTCTGTGGTTTCCACGCTTACTGGCCAGCGCTTTCACCACTCGGTTTTTCTTTTGTTTTCCAGTTTTTCTATTTCATTTCATACCACACCATTCACAGATGCTTATTTTTATTGTTTTTTTTTTTTTTGTTTTTTTTTGCAATTCTACTAAGCTAATAGTTGAGTAGTCCATTTAATTATATTGTCTGTTTCTTTAAAATCATGCTTCTACTGCTACTTGTACTTTTCACTTGTTTGTGGAAATGTTTTGCTTTTTGTATCTGCTTTTTGGATTTTTACACAATTTTCTCACAATTTGTCACCCAAATTATCACCCACTAGCTCGCTCTGCCCTGTTGGGGAGGGTGAAAGCTAGCACATGCTTCCTCTAAGACACGTGAAGCCACTCAATGCATTGTTTCAAACTTCTGCTCATGCTGCATCACAGAGCAGCATAACACACCAAGAGGAAAGGGCCAACTGTCCTCTTCTGCATACACGAGCTCACAGACGCCCATGATTGGCTAGTGTCGCTTTGTTTGATAGGAGAGAGAATATGCCATCCTTCCTATCCGTAGAGCACGGCTAGTTTTGCTCTCTTGGACTCCCAGCCACACACAGCTCTGCCAACATAGGGATTTGAGCTTGTGAGCTCCCTTTGTCTTGTACCTGCCTGTACCTCTTGTGGTGCAAAAATACACCATTTATTTTTGTATATAAAAAAATATATATATGTATATATAAGTTGATATATTGAATCTGTTTTGAAATGTGACTTTATGGCATATCTTAAAATCACAGAACAGTGAAGGTAACAAGGTGTCCAATTGCTGTCACCCAGATCTGATCACCTTATGTCAAGATTGTTGTGGGGATGAGCTCATTCATAAGACAGGAGATGGCTTTTTTATATGGAAGTTATGATACAGTTTTAGAAAGGCCAGTGTTGATAATCACTGTAAAGTCATTTGCAGCAAAAAGTGGCAGTATTACAAATGCATTTCAGCAGAAACACCCAGTGTAATAAGAGAAAGGCGTGAACGTACCAAATGAAAAATAAGCTGCAGTCCTCCTTGTAACACCTCTGCTAAAAGGCAGATGATCATTTGGAGTTATGGTCACTATTGGTATCTCTCTGTGCTCTTTAAGTAGGCCAGCCTGTATTAGCCTGTATTCAGTCAGCCTGGGATTTTGGTAAATCTTATCGAGGGGTATTAATAGGCCTAAATATAATTCTGTACGGTTGGTGGTATTGTTATTTCTTAAGAAGTTTCATTTAAATTTATTTATGTATTTATTTATTTAAGGCATCATGGTCTGAAATGTGTACTTTGTCGTGAAGTCAACACACACATTCATGTATGATGCCCTCCAGCAGTGTCTGTTGTATTCCTATAGACTGTCACATGAGAGATAACCTCAAGTTGACCTTGACTTTACCTCATGGTCTTGTTGTTAGAGGCAGCAGCAGTGAGCTGCTGCTTACAATGAAGCACACTGAACAGCTCTACCCAGGAATCAATACGTGATGCCAAACAGCCCTGAACTCTGACACCTTATTCCTGTGGCTTTTCTAGAGATGTACCTCTTGCATGGATGCTGTTGTTTTCTCTTTCTTCTTTCTTTCCTCTTTTCAATTGTGGAGGTGGCATTGGGTTGTGTGTTTTTTAGGACACCACTGTAGTACCAAATGCAAATTTGGAGTTTAAAAAAAAAATCGAGATCAGTAAAAATGATATGATTGTTGTGCTGAAGCTGCAGTTCTATGTTGGGCTCTGTGTTCCCTCTTATGTGCATCTCATCTGATAACACAATACCAGGAAGGGGTCCTACAGCACATATGTTTCTCCGCCTGCTTTGTTTTCACTATCTCTGAGATCAGTTTTATCATTTACATTGCACAGACTTGCCTAGACAGGATATTTGGGCGATAACCTCCCTTTTGTTTTTTTGGTGTTTTCACTCCCTGTTACTGTATAAAAAGAACAAACGTGTTATATTCATGTATGTTATGTATGGACAAAATGATTTACAAGAAAAAGCATATATTTCATTTGATTACACTGTGAAGTAAATCTTTCACAGCCTACTATATAACATATTTAATATTGTCCAATAAAAAGTGAGGTTTATTATGCAGTCCATAAAACTACAACTGCAAATTTGATATCCAGCATGATAGTCTTGCATATTTGGCTCTAACACACAAGAATGTCTGTATGACTTGCTGTAATAATATGACTGGTAGGAAGATACAGATAACTGCTTTCATAGCAAAGTAGCACAGTATAAACAGCTACAATAATTATATTATCAGAAAAAAAATTTGTAACTAGCATACAAAAGCAGGAATGATTTCTACATAATTTCAATCTTAAGGCTAGGGCTCATTTGTTTTCATGGACTTTGCAAAATGACTGATATTCAGCATCGGATTTTAAAAAAAGTGTGCCATTGGAGCCTATGGGGTTAAATACTGAATTTAAAACCGATTTTTCCATTTTTGGGTTTGATCAGTGAGGTGGGGAATCTTGTTGCAAATAACCTTTAATCAACAACATTTTTGCCATTAAAGTCAGATTCCTTACGATATTCTCAGAGACCTTTTACACAGATGTTCAGTCTGCACTGACTTATTTGAGTTTCCCCTCTCTAGGTGGTTCATTCTGATGTTTTTACCAGTCCACAAAAAATTTTCTTTGATTACATACCCCAAATCTTGTTATAAATGTTACGTCTTGTCAAATAGATGCTGTCATGCAGTTTTCCTCTTTTTAACCACAGAAATATAAATGTATAAATTATAGCTTTGAATGTTCCCCTCAGACATTATTGTTCTCTGTTCTTTGTTGTCAGTGGGGGGTAAAAACCAAAACCCCCTACTAAGGAATTTTTTTATAATGCCAGACAGTCTTAAATAGAATCAGCCTGCCAGTCACTAAGAACTAATTATTCTTCTCTTTGTTTTTTTCAGAAATAGAGCGATAGCTGATTACCTTCGTTCCAATGGCTATGAAGAGGCATATTCAGTTTTCAAGAAGGAGGCGGAATTAGACATGGTGAGTGAGGGGGGAATACCCTTTCAATTCCTCCTTCTTAGAACCAAGGACCAAACAATGTTGCTTAATTTCACATAAACCTTGCTTAATTAATTCAGATGTGCCAAATGCAGAGATACACTATTTCTGGAGTCTGGAATAAGTGAAACACATTGGTCCCTAAGAGACTGGGAGGTGGGGGTCGGGGAGGAAATCAGATCTAAGTAAAAGACATTTTCAGACTGGCGTAGGTGCTGAGGCTCATATTTAGCCATACCATGTAGTAGAAGATCCAGGCAGATGACTGATTAGATGCAGCACATTTCTGGAACACTCCTTCCTCATGGACTCTCATTTGGACACTTTTATATAACATTAGTTCTTATTTTGTTCTAAAAAGTTTCAGATATTAGCACATTGTGTCTGCACCAGTAACAAGTCAGCAAGTCGTTGGCCAACGTGTCAGCTGAGAGCTGTGGGGCCCTGACCTCGCAAGTCTGATGAGTGTGTTTATTTTCTCTTGATGTTTGAGTGCTGGGTGATTGCGTGTAGTAAGCAGGAGTTACATGACATCTTTGCACCTCACTTTACTTTGCTCAGTATCGTCAGTGTTTCCACATACCTGAGGGTTCCTGACTTAATGTCATCCATGCACGCTGATTAATCCACCTACTATGAATCATTCTGTTGTCAGCCTGATCATGTTTTTACCGATATGTGTAACGTGTCAAATGGTGGGGTTCAAAAATGTGTGTTATAGTTACAGCATAGAAGTGTGCTCACTGTCGTGAAGCGCATTACATTTAAACGTACATCCCAACTGAAAGTTTGTTTTGCAAGGGTCAGTAGGTTGTTGGGCAGTATAATTAAAAACAACACTGGTCATTGCTGTAGCAGCAATAAAAAAAACAGCCTAGACATGTAATCTGCTCATCCTGGGTGCCTGGGCTAGTGATTTGTCCTCCCCTGCTCTGTATATTTATCTGGGTGGAATTTTTTTTTTCCCAAAAGGTGGAGCACATTAGTAGTGTTTTCAGACTTTGTTAGCAGCGAATGGCAGCATATTTAGCATATTGGCTTAACTACGCTTGATTCAAGATACCCAAACCTTTTGTTTGGAACAGTATCCTCTGTTCCAAACAAAGGTTTGAATGTCTTAAGTCGAGTGCAGTTAAGCCCAAAATGCAAAATATGCTTCCATTTGGTGCTAATATGAGCAGATGACGGTTCACATTCGCGCTTAGGCCTCCTGGTGCTGCGTGATCAGGCTGCATCCGTTGGCTATGTTGGTGTAGGTTAGACTGGAAAATAGAAACCAAAATTTATTGAATATAAAAACCCTATGATTAATGTTATTGAGCAAAAATTTGTTGCAGTATAAGAGATATAATGAGATATAAAGTATTTCATATATATATAACATATTAGTTTTTTAGCAGTAGTAGTTAGTATATTATAATATATATATATTGTGTGTGTGTGTGCCCTTATGTACATCTTTCTCTGCCATGTGTGCTTGCTTTGTTCATCAGAAATGAAAGCCTTGTTCTTGCACATGAAAAGGCAAACATAGATACTAATGTTCTACTGTATCAGTGGCTAGAATCACACCATAATACACATTACTCCTCACAAAGCGAGACATTAATATGCACTCTTCTCTTCACAAACAGAGCCTCCTTGTAGCCACCAGCTCAGATTACAGCCATTCATGTGCAAGGACACACACAGACATGTATTAAGGGGAATATAAATAAATCATGTTTCTTTTCATACTGCAAGTCAGTACCTAACACAGTTTATACTGTGTTTAAAACTTTACATTCAATGGGTGATTAATGCAGTTATTGAAATTTTTATTCTTAATCTCATTTGATATTCAACTGCAGAAAAACCTAGATAAGTGTAATAGTAAAAGTACATCTGTCTTTACATATTTACTTGAGTAAGATTAAAACATTTTCCCCATTAGAACTAGTTTTACAAGTTCAGTTTGTTTAAAAAAAAAATAAAATAAAAAATCCACCGCTGCTTGGCAATGACAGAGATTCCCCCTCCTTATGTCTCAGTTTAAGAATTTAAAAATACTTTTACTCTGTCAGCTTGATGAAATCATCAAGTCAGACGTGATACCAGGGATCATGAATTCATGTTCACGGTACACGCTATAACTGTAATCTCAGTGAGCTGTCTTGGTCCATAGGAGATTAACTCATGTGAAGGGATTTAGAGGAATTGACAGTTGCCTGGGGGTGATGGGTGTATAGTTACGATTAGTGTGTATCCAGAGGCTGTTTTTCCTCATATGATTGCAATAATGATTTGCAAAATACATTACTCTGTTTGGGTCTCATGTTTCTTGCTTCTTTTTCTCATTAGAATGAAGAATTGGATAAGAAGTATGCTGGCCTTTTGGAAAAGAAATGGACTTCAGTCATCAGATTACAGAAGAAGGTCTGTACATATCCTGTATAAAGCAAAGAAGCATATGCTATAATGTAAATTGTAAATGGTAATATTCAACCATCACTCAGGACAAAAGCACAAAGTATAGTTTTAAGACCCTTAAGATCACTAATTTCCTTCCATTTTCCTTATTATATGGATTCCCTTAAGGTGATGGAGTTAGAATCAAAGTTGAATGAAGCAAAAGAGGAGATCACTTTAGGAGGACCTATAGGACAGAAACGAGACCCCAAAGAATGGATCCCCCGCCCCCCTGAGAGATATGCCCTCAGTGGCCACAGGAGTCCTGTCACCAAGGTCATCTTCCACCCGGTCTTCAGCGTCATGGTGTCTGCCTCAGAGGATGCTACAATAAAGGTGGGCTGTCTTTGTTGACTGTTTAATAACTGCACAGTTTTGGTTCTCTCTCATTTCTTTTTGACACAAGGCTTAAATGAATTAAAATGAATACAATTTGCAGTACACAGAAAGCAGTGGTTGTTCTTGGAGAATTATTTCGCATCTAGAGTTTTGCTCTCGACGTTCAAGCTGGTCATTTACAGCCCGTCTTATTTAGGCTCCATTGATGTCAGTTCAGTGTCTTGCCATTCCTGAGAGTGTTAGATGTGATTGAGAATTTTGTTCTCAGACTCCTCCTGTGACACTCAAGCATCTTGAATGCCTATTTTCTCTGTCTAAAATACAAGTGAGTCTGGCAGTGTTTCCCTGGCAATGGTGAGATCTATGGTAAAATATGTGCCCCACTTCCACCAGCTTGGCATCAACAGCAGAACTCTGTAGCTCTGCTTACAGCTCCAGCACTGACTCCAAACACACTGTTACATAATTGTAGCTGCTTATTATTTTGCTATTTTAAAGAGTGGAAGGAGCTGTTTTATGACTGATTTATACAATTCAGTTAAAAACTACTGGTGCTGTTCTCTTTTAGAGATTGTGCTTGCCTTTCAACCAATTCATCTTCCGCCACAGCGCAGCTTTGGTCACATACCCAAGCAGACTATGTCCCTTCTGCTCACTTTTTTTTGTTTTTTGTAAAAAGACTCACCATTCTTGGTCATAACCTTGCCTGCATCATTTAAACACTCTTTTAAATCCAAGGATTTAAGATTGTCTGCTGTACATGTGGTCACAGCAGGCTTTGTTTGCATGCTTGCTTTGTCTCACTAGTGAGTGCAGTTTAGGTAGACGCAAAGGAAGACAGGCAGATAACCAGGTGGTGGGCGTCTGTCATTTTTATTCAAAGCTGAGCACTCAGTACACCAGCGAAACTGAAATCATGTCATTCTTTTTCCCCAGGTATGGGATTATGAGACTGGAGACTTTGAACGTACCCTGAAAGGCCATACAGACTCTGTGCAGGACATCTCCTTTGACCAGACTGGAAAGCTGCTGGCTTCCTGCTCAGCAGACATGACTATTAAACTCTGGGACTTCCAAGGCTTTGAGTGCATCAGGACCATGCATGGTGAGCAAAGTGCTCTTAAGCAGAAGTATGGAATAGCTGAATCTGAACATTTTCACATGTAGGTTATGAACATGCTGCTTGGACTGAAAGTCGTGTTCCATAGGGGAATGGGGTATTGAGGGGAAGGTGTTACATGATTCTCATTAGCACCATCATTTGTTCTTAAGTTTGTAAGTGAAGAATTCAGTATAATATGAGCCACTCCATATTACACTGAATTGCTTTTTTTTTCCTGTAACATTACAGTTCAGTTTATCTACAGGGTATTACTGCTTACTGAAGTATAGTTAATTCAGGCTTGAAAATCAGTCCTTTCAGGTCTTCAGTCCCAGTCTGAAACATTATAGTCCCTTTTTTTTCCCTCCATGAACGTGAAGTGTGCTGTCCTTGCTCGCTTAGACCTTAAACACTACCCTCTTTCATATTCCAATTGCTTGGTAAATTACCGTCGCATATCTGGTAATATGAGCCCGCAGGCTACACAGACAGGTGAAGACAACAGAAATGGATGAAAATTGCATTCATTTCATCTAGCTGCATGCTGGATCACACCAGAATTTTGTTTGTCACTTGTGGTGGATGAAGAGCAAATGAGTAGCATAGAGTGAAAATTAAACCAGCTTTTTTTTTTTTTTTTTTTTTTTTTTTAAATCCCTGTCAAAATTTGTAAATCCTCAGTGGTACTAATCCAAATAGCAACAGCTTTTATGTTCAAATCTGCGGCCTTGTAATTTACACACTGTCAGTTAAACTGGCACATTGCCCTCAGACTTGCAAACCGTGCCGATTGAAGAAAGCATTGTAGGAACCCCGCCCACTTCCCCCTCCACTCAATCTGTCTCTCCCTCTCCTGGCTGGGTGCAAAATGACTCTCACTCTCTCTATCTCTCTCGCCACCCCCTCCTCCAGGTAGGAGATTAGGAGATTTGCACGGCAGTTTAATTATCCTTCCTAGGACAAGATAATGTTCTGTGGGGCTTTCTCCATATTTAACCCTCTTTTTCTCAGCTACTTATTTTCAGCATGTGTTTAGTAGCTTTAAATGATGCAGTTACCTTTTATTCCTTTTGATATTCTTTTGAGGACAAAGCCACCCAAGGCAAATTGGCTGTCGCTTTCCTTTTATGGTATTGCCTAATGTGTTTTAACATTTTGTCATGGTGGCAATTAAAAAGCCATTATTAAGTTCTGCTGGAACAATCCAATTTGCATGGTAAAAATGTGGGTAGAATTACTGCTGAAGATTTAACTGCACAAAGAACACAATATTCAGTATCTTAATACAGAGGTCTGATGTGATTGTGTGTTTATAAATTATAGAAATTCATCTCATAACCCCTTTGTCTGTTTTATTTTAGGGCATGACCATAATGTTTCATCTGTAGCTATAATGCCCAATGGAGATCATATAGTATCTGCTTCTAGGGATAAAACCATTAAAATGTGGGAAGTGGCCACTGGGTAAGTATTGTTAGTAACTGTAGCTGTTTAAAATGACTATATCATGCTTTTATTTCTTTAGTGCTCTATGAGTTCTGCAGCTATCAGAGCACACATTTCTCTTCAGAATGCATAGCTGAGATACTGTTTTAATTTAGAACTGTAAAACTGTTTCTTTCCCCTAAATATCTTATGGCTGTGGATGAAAATTTTCCACCTGCCCTATAGATACTGTGTGAAGACGTTTACTGGCCACAGAGAGTGGGTGCGTATGGTACGGCCCAACCAAGACGGCTCCCTGATTGCCAGTTGCTCTAATGACCAAACGGTGCGTGTGTGGGTGGTGGCTACGAAGGAGTGCAAGGCCGAACTGAGGGAACACGAGCACGTAGTGGAGTGTATCTCATGGGCTCCTGAAAGTGCCAGTCCCACTATATTGGAGGCCACTGGCTCTGAGGTGAGAACAGCTACACAAGCACTGGAAGATCTGTGGTTGCTTAATGAGGCGGCATGAAGTCCAGTGGCTGATTAAAACCAAAACAGTGCTTTTAACCATGCTTCTGCTGAAATAGACTACTATGGCAGGCTTTTTTTTTTTTTTTTTGCACTGAGAGTGAAGATCGCCTTAAAAACTGCCACACCATAAAAAAGAATTAGACTGTGAAATGGAATTGGAAAGATTAACACTTGATTGCCTGAGGAATGTGATTAAACGAGTTTGATTCTAACCAGTCTCATGATCAACCATATCCAATTTCCAATTTATCAGATGCAACATTTGCCCACACAGCATGTGTTTCCTTAAGGCAGCTTTAGTACAATGACTTTCAGTTGTAATCGCAAAAAGGGAACTTCCTATCCTTCCCTCCAGCTAAAATAAAAACTTTCAAAGAGTTTTTGGCCCTGCCAAACCTGTTCAACTAGAATAGTTGTGGGATTTCTTGACATCAGTTACACTATCAGAGCTGATAATAATGCAGCCCAGTGTTACTGTAATGGTTTCTTTACATAATACACATGCTTGTGTAAACATGTTCATCTTTTTCCTTTAGAGTAGGCATTTTAACTTGATTGTCTTTCTCTGTTTTCAGCTCTGTGTATGTGTGTGTGTATGCGGGTTTGTGTTTTATATATACAGTCTATACAGTCAGGTCCATAAATATTGGGACAGTGACACAGTTTTGGTAATTTTGCCTCTGTACACCACCGCAGTGGATTTGAAATGAAGCAGTCAAGATGTGACTGAAGCATAGACTTTCAGCTTTAATTCAAGGGGTTTAACAAAAATATTGCATTAACCGTTTAGGAATTACAGCCATTTTTTACAGAGTTCCTCCATTTTCACAGGCTCAAAAGTAATGGGACAATTGACTGATAAGCAGTTTCATGGCCAGCTGTGGCCTGTTTCCTCCTTATATCATGATAAATTAAGGAGATAAAAGGTCTGGAGCTGATTCCAAGTGTTGAATTTGCATTTGGTAGCTGTTCATGGGAACTCTCAATATGCCGTCCAAAGAGGTGTTGATGCAAGTGAAGGAGGCCATCATTAGGCTGAAAAACCAAAACAGACCTATCAGAGAGATAGCAGAAACTTTAGGAGGGCCAAATCAACAATTTGGTACATTCTTAAAAAGAATGAATGCACTGGCGAGCTCAGCAACACCAAAAGGCCTGGGAGACCACAGAAAACAACTAAAGTGGATGATTGCAGAATTCTTTTCTTATTGAAGAACAATCCCTTCACAACATCTAGCCAAGTCAGGAACACTCTGGAGGAGGTAGGCCTATCATTGTCAAAGTCTACAATCAAGAGCCACCTTCATGAATGTAAGTACAGACGGTTTACCTCAAGATGCAAACCGCTGGTAACACTCAAGAACACAAAGACCAGATTAGACTTTGCTAAAAAACCTCTAAAAAAAGCCTGACCAGTTCTGATGCAAGATTAACTTGTACCAGAATGATGGGAAGAGAAAAGTATGGAGAAGGAAAGGAAGGGCTCATGATCCAAAGCATACCACATCATCCGTCAAACATGTGGAGGCAGTGTTATGGCATGGGCATGTTTGGCTGCCAATGGAACTGGGTCACTGGGGTTTATTGATAATGTGACTGTTGATAGAAGTAGCAGGATGAATTCTGAAGTGTACAGAGCTACACTTTCTGCTCAGATTCAGTCAAATGCTGCAAAACTGATAGGACAGCGCTTCACAGTACAGATGGATAACAACCCAAAACATACTGTGAAAGCAGCCCAAGAGCTTGGAAATTAAATGTTCTTAAATGGCCGAGTCAGTCACCTGACCTCAACCCAACTGAGCTGCTTTTCACTTACTGAAGACAAATCTGAAGGCAGAATGACCCACAAACAAGCAGCAACTGAAGATGGCTGCAGTAAAGGCCTGGCAAATCATCTCAAGGGAGGAAACTCAGCATTTGGTGATGTCCATGGGGTCCAGACTTCAGGTAGTCATTGACTGAAGGATTTACCTCCAAGTAATAAAAATAAACCTAATATTTATGATGATATTAGTTTGTCCCATTACTTTTGAGCCTGTGAAAATGGAGGAACTCTGTAAAAAATGGCTGTAATTCCTAAACGGTTAATATTTTTGTTAAACCCCTTGAATTAAAGCTGAAAGTCTATGCTTCAGTCACATCTTGACTGCTTCATTTCAAATCCACTGCGGTGGTGTACAGAGGCAAAATTACCAAAACTGTGTCACTGTCCCAATATTTATGGACCTGACTGTGTGTGTGTGTGTGTGTGTGTATGTATATATATATATATATATATATATATATATATACACATACACATAACGTGTGTGTGTGTGTATGTGTGTATGTGTATGTGTGTGTGTGTATATATATATATATATATACATACACACACACACGTTATGCGTATATAACTTCATGTGAAAGAAATGCAAAAAAGAAATATTTAATATTGTGATAAAAGATTCCTAGATTAGACTGCTTCAGAATCACTACTAAATATTTAACAGGCACAGTAAACCACACAGTTCTTAATTTAGAAAAGGGTTTAATGAATGTTTAGTAGTTAGACTGGCATTAACATTGGCTATTTAGGGAGAATTTATTTATTTATTTTTTTTAAGGATGTTGTGGGTAACATTAGGAAAAGTATCATCAAAAATTAACAAGTAGACCCAACAAGAAGAGCCATTAACAAACACATCCTACATATTGTGCAGCTATAAAATGTCTTTAGAATAACAGGAGTCATTGCTGCTTTCACACCCAGCTACTTAGCTAATTAGTTTTTTTTTTTTTTTTCTTTTTAAAGAATTACTGCATTCAAGAGCCCTTCACCAAGCACAAGGGGTTAATTGGATAGGTGAATGAACACACTCCTGTTCAAGAGTCAGGCTGTGTAATAATTCTAATTGTAGTCCTTTGCTCTTTGCTTAATGCAGTCTGTCTCGCTGTGTGGATAAGTGGAGGCAAAATCTGCCTGTACACAGCATTAAATTCTACTCAGCCTTTCCTATAGGGACCATTATTATAAAGAGCCCCACACACACACACACACAGTATCAGCTCTGTCACTTTGGTGGGGGCTCATCTCTTTTGTTTGCTTTCCAGACTAAGAAGAGTGGGAAACCTGGACCTTTCCTTCTGTCTGGCTCCAGAGACAAAACTATCAAAATGTGGGATGTCAGCACTGGCATGTGCCTTATGACACTGGTGAGTGAACTAGTGGCATGAACATTGTCTGAACTTTATGTTCACTGTTTGTCAAAAATGAGCATATGCAAAACTGTACTGTCAGTTTTGCTATGTATTAGTTTCATCTTCGCTGAACCTGTACCTGATAAATAATTGATTTGCAGTTATATAATCAAAATCTAAATATTGACAGTTATAGCATGTATAGTAAATAGAGAGGTAATACAGCTGGGGTTTAGTGTGAATGAGTAACTGTAAATCAATGCACAGGTGTGGATCAGCTCATTAGTCCTTTAATCGCGTAATAGGTACAAGGTACCTTCTAGGTACAAGAGGTATCACAAAGCTCTGTCCTAGATGTGGAGTCTTAATGCTTGAATATCATACATTTTTTGAGGCACTGTTTTATTCATTTTGTTTTGAACAAATTCCTTTCCGCATTTGCTCTTATGTAATAAGGATTTGTTTATTTGTTCAGGATGAAAACTTGGCTTACCTAAATTTATAGCTTTAAATCTACAGAATTTGTACTTTTGCCATCTTTGGTATAAAAATGCTATTGCACACTAACCTTTTATAACCTGGGTTGTGCTGCTCTGATGTCCACCATGCAGATGACTCTCACAGCTGCACAATGCACATTAAGTAGTATATCTTAACAGTAAAGATTCCAGTGGTTTAAGTGATACACTGTTTAGAATGGTATTATGCAGTTTGGGACATGGCCCAGTTGTTTGCAACTCGTAGTTGCAAAGTACCTGTGACTGCCTGATCAAGTAGCAGTGCCTGTGTGGTCATTCTGCAGTATCAAATTATTATTTTGTCTTCTGGGAAACATGTACATACCTAATGTTGTTTCTGAAGGGCAGTACTAAATGAAAAAAATAAGACCTTTTAAACAAAATAACAATTTACACCTATCATCCTGTTCAAAAGTTTACATCCCCCGGCTCTTAATGTAGTGTGGCAGTACTAAATAAAAAACAAAATGCATTTTTTATGATCCCTCTTATTTTTTTCTTAAATTATTAACATTTTGCAGATTCAGCAAGGTGTATGTACACTTATGACCCCAACAGTATGAGGTTAAATTTGGGAGTGCCATATGTATATAGGACCAGTGGGCAGGAGCTTGCTTCCACACAGCTGAAGCTGATTCATCAGTTGGACTCATCACAACTTATTTTGATGTTTTATAACGGTTTAATGAATCAAAAGCAGATTCTTTCATACAGCATTCCACGTGCTCAAATCCATGCTTGTTTCTAAGCACCTATTATGAACAAGGGCTTGGTGTTGATGCTATTCGTGATATTTTGTTGTCTTGTGCAGGTTGGCCATGATAACTGGGTGCGTGGGGTGCTCTTCCACCCTGGTGGAAAGTTCATTGTGAGCTGTGCTGATGACAAGACTTTGAGGATCTGGGACTACAAAAACAAGCGTTGCATGAAAACCTTGAGTGCCCATGAACATTTTGTTACCTCTCTGGGTAAGCTTCTGGAGCCACCTTGAATCACTCACTATTGTTTGGCCAGTGATGCTTTTTAAAATGTCTTACTTTTGTTTGAGCAGAGATGCCTCCAGGCAGAATAAAATACATCATCTTTCTGTAAGGATGAAAGATTTGCTAGGAGGCTCACAAGTACGCTGTGTGCTAAGAGTTTGAGATGTGATTGTCCATCTTCCAAGAACAAAGCAGCATCTGGGGGGCTCTTAACTCTCTGGATTTTTTTTTTAGTAGATCAAGGCTAAAGAACTCTCTGGAGATGCTTCACAAACCATTCACCCAGTTCTTATCAGTACATAGCACTCATCTTCTCAAATCTTGGTTGATTGTGATGCTTTTAGGGGGACAAACCTTTTTACATTTTGGTTTCAAGCTCAAAAAAAATGTACCTATTAGGCAAATTAAATTTTCTTATTCATAAGCTGGTATGATGTTATACATGGTTTAAACATTATGCTAAAGTGTGACTGCAATTTCATTTATTTTTACCAAAGAGCAATCATGTTTTTGTCATTATTGACATCTTTTTTTTTTTTTTGGCACACTCTTAATTGAAAGGTCTTATCTGTCCACAGATTTTCACAAGACTGCTCCATTTGTGGTCACTGGGAGTGTAGATCAGGCACTAAAAGTGTGGGAGTGTCGCTGATGTTACCTGCAGGACCTCACGGTTACCACACCCCTTTCACCCCTGACCCATTTCACTCTCCCTTCTCCGTCTCACCTGGATGCACTCGACCGCCATGGTTATGACTCACCTAGCTCTGGTTGAATAACTGTTGTCCTTTTATGTAAATTATTCTGGATGTCAAGCTATTAAATGTTACACACACAAAAAAGTATTCTTGCATGGTAAATCCAAAATTGTATACTGTAAATTTGCATAATGTTGTCTAGAAGTATCATAGGTTTAACCCAGGCTGAACCTTGACTCAGCCTTACCTGCCGAAGGCTTCAACGGATTGGGTTAATGTAGGGCACAATACTGATAATTTAATGACAGTGTCGTTCATATTTGTCTGGGTTTTTTTTGTTTGTTTGTTTGTTTGTTTGTTTTATTTTGTTTGTCTTTTTTTTTTTTTTTTTTTTTTTTTTACTTAGTTTTTTCTTTGTTTATTTTTTTTTTTGTCACTGTCGTGAACTGTTGGTGCCTAGCTTGGTGATATTTTGAGGGGGAAAAAGACAACAAAAAGGAATTCCTATAATTCTCAGATGGAGACTTGTCTATAGGGTTTGTTATCAGATTAATCTGTAGCTTTGTAACATCATTCTGAAGTATGCTTACCATTCTCTTATTGTGGAACTAGATGAAATTTTAACAGCTGCATATACAAATGATTCAAAGCGTTATCTCGAGACATTGGGGAATAAATCTTTGTACACTTGTCATGAAAAGTCCTACTGAGCGCACGCAGAGATATGGCTAAATCTTTCAGATTTGAGAGAAGAACCTCACTTGAAATTTCTTCTGCATCAACTGCATATGGAGCAGCAAAGCCATGTACATAGATTTTGTCCCCTTGTTAGTTTTTGTCCTCAGAAGCACTTCAGAATTAATAATTACCAAAAACGGTGCCTCTGTGGAGCACTTGAATTGGCCACTGGTGCTCTGACAATGTAGTGCTAGTTTGAAGTTATACTAAAATGAATTCAATTACTCTTCTACTCAGTTAATGTGTTCTTGGGTTGTATCGGTGTCTACTCGCCAAGAATCATGTCGATTTAACTTTAAATTATCTTTTTGGGAGATATGATAAGATTTATGCAGAGCAGGTTTTCCTGTACAATGCAGAAGTTACCCACAGTTTGGGCACAGAATATGAACACATGACTTGGGCTCAAAGAGTTTCCCAGTGTTGGGTAGGGGATGTGCAAAGATCTCTGATCTGTTTTTAAATATGTGGGATGTTGGCACCATCCCTGATATCAGTTTAAGTTTGCCACTGTTGGAAGTTCTTCACTGACTGACAGATTAGTGGGGATTTATATTAAGGAATCAAGTGAGATGCTAACAGCAGTTACGCTCATCTGCCTGATGTCCCTATAGAAAGGCTTGATGGTGGTTCCTATTGTAAAGGGGTTTTCACGTGCACAGTAGCTCTCCCTCAATGTGGCACAATCAGCCCATGGAGGAGCAGAGTGCAGGTGACACTGTGAACACGCCACAACAGGAACATGCCACAAATTCATTACTGATGTCTTATGAGCAGCACATTCTCTCCTGTTCATCTTAAGTCTGTGTGGGTAAATGTAAAACATAGACACTATGGGAAATTTATTTAACAAATCCCAAAGTGGAATTAAACCATTCCACATGTTAAAAAAGGAAAGAAACCTGCCTTTGATTTTGGCAGCAAAGCAAAAATGTTTAAAAAGAACAACAAAAAAAAATATCTAACTTGCACATCCCTGCTCTTAGATCTTTAGTCCTTTCAGACTAAAGGTGTAAGCAATTTAAGATTTATTAATATGTGCATAAACCAATATCATTTTAATTTACCCTTTTCATTACAATGCAATTATATAATAAAGAATTCCACTGCTTAACCAGTCTGTTATCTAGAGATTTCCTGTTGTGTACTGGACGTACCTGCTGCTGCTGCTGCTGAAAATCTGATTAGTAACTAGTCTGAGATTTACACCTGTCAATATCGCACTGCTGCATGTAACAGTGCTGATGGTTGAGCTGCCTGGTGGGGGTTTGCGCTGGTCCGCGTATCACTGAATTTACTAATCTCAACCTGTCCTGCAGTGAGAATTTGACGACTTCCAGTGTAAAAAATGGAAGTAAGCCTATATTTTTAAGTATTATAAGTAATGGGGAATTTGTTTTTATTATATAGTACTGTTAAATTTTGAAGGACCGTAAACACAAACACCCTGCCAGATAGATCAGCTGGCATGCTAACTGTGAAGAGTTCAGTATGTGGTTGTAGGCAGGCTGATCTGTTTGTGCTCAAATCTTCTGTATTTCATTTGTGATGGGATTGCAGCAGACTGAGGGAGAATTGCCCACCCCATACAAACACTGCTGATGCCTCCTGTTAAAAAGAGAGAGAGAGGAGTGGGGGCGTGGTATACATGTAGATATTGTACCTTTTTGTGTTGTAGCTGAGTGACTGAGAGAGCAGAAAGGTGTCCCTAGAGTAGTTGGGCATCTTTATGATTCAAAAGGTTAAAACTACACCAAATGGTGTACTATATCAACAAAAACTGTAAACTGGCAAGAAAGCCTAAACCAAAAAAGTAGATATTTGAAGGGAGCGTTTATATTGAACTTCATTTCTGACATAATATCTAGCTAGCTTTTTTTAATACCCTTATATATCTTTGGAAATAATCTAGCTAGACCACCCAAATTGGCATTTTTGTTATTATGAAGTCAATGCTCTACAAAAGAACCCATCCTTAAAAGTGCTAATCCCTCCTGATTGGCAGACTCAAACCTGAAAAGTCTAAACTAAAACGACAACATGAAAAATGGACTTTCAAATATACCTCCTTGTCCTGCCATGGAAAGGTAAAGATTACACAGTTCTTGGACACATTCCTCATTGTGTGAAAGCTTGCTCTGTGGGCATCAAGGGTTCTGCATGCCCTAAGGAAATAATGTTTGAAATTCACCGGGTCCCAAGCAATCCCACTGCTGCACTTGCTGAACGGACTAATGTACAGAATATTTGTAGATTCCTTCTCGTCCAGCTACGAGTTCATCTGTCAGCTCTACTTGCTTTGTAAATAGAGCAGAGGCTTCAGTCTTCACAGCTCTAATGGGACTTTTGCTTTCATGGTATCACTTCACACAGCCAACTGTTAACAATGTATCTGAATGCCATTATTGTTTGCAAAATAATTAAAGAAAAAAAATGCAAATGTTGTCACTCTAATGATGCTTATCATGTGAATGGTGAGTGGAATAATAGTGTGGTCTCAGTGATGGCCCATCTGACATTTTATTGTCCGGACATTTTACTTTCATATTTAAATGTTGTGTAGGTGGGATGGTTTTAGTATGTGCAAAATAAATATCTATAACCAGGCTCACAATAGCTTGATATTAAAAGATGATTAATAGGAGCCAGCAGGAAAGGCACCCAAATGGAAATATAAATTTATCATTTGATAATTGAACCTTCCATAGCTGAACGGTGCCTCTCATGTAGAAAATTCGTATTTCCTTGCAAAGGGCTTTATAACTGAAAAGATATTATTATTATTATTATTATTATTATTATTATTATTAATAGTAGTAGTATTAAACCTACATACCAATATTTATGTTGTGTAGACATTATTTTGGTTTATATTTATATAGAGAGTACTATATATTTATAGCTTTGTCTCAAAATAATAAATTTATATATGATTATAATATAATTATAGTTATAGTAAGCCATTTTGGACGACTTTCACTTAAGAACATCCTTTCAGCTTGACTGCGCGCGTTACGTCATATTTGGGTGCCGGCGCACGTTTATGACTTCATCCCGAACCCGGAAGAAGCAACGTAGAAACAACGTGACTAACTGCAACTGGCACTACAAGAGAGCGATCATCTGTCTGTTTTCCCCAGATTATTAAGAGCATTTACAGAAGGGACTAAACGGTATGCAGCTGCTTGTTTATACGCTCGGTCCCTTGCTGTGCAGGAATGCGTGCTCTCTGGCTTGTTAGCTGTTTATCATCCTGTATACTAGCAGAGACTGATTCCCAAATGGCTCCCTAACCCTTATATAAGTGCACTATGAAATAATGCATAACTTGTACACTCTATCTAGTGCATCAAGTCTAAAAGAAAGTCATTAGGGATCCAGTCATAGTTCTGTTAGGAGTTTCTTCACCATCTTGCTTGCTTCCACAGTCAGACTGTCTCCTGCCACAAATACAAGCTCTTTCTCTTTTTATTATTTCTAAATAAATTGCAGCTGATATCATTCTTTGCTATTAGTCTGCATTGCTGATATAATGTGCTGCACTGTTTATTAACTGTGTCGACAGGAATGGCACTGAACAAATCCATGCATCCTCGAAATCGTTATAAGGACAAACCACCAGACTTTGCATACCTGGCTTCCAAGTATCCGGATTTTCAGAAGCATGTGAAGACTACATTATCCGGCCGGGTGATGTGAGTAAACTCCTCTCCTCCCTGCATCACTGCTCTTCCCAAGTACAGATGCTTAGCCTCTGGGTTACTGAGACCTGGGGATGTTGTTGACACTGCCTACTTAACTTTGTGTGTCAGGTTCAGTTTTGCCAACTCGTTTAAGGGGAAAGTAGGTAATGCATGCTCATACGTCGCTAGAAGTCGCCAGATGACGCCATAGACTAATTTGCATATTCATTTATTCGTCATGATCATTTGCATATCCACACACATGAAGAATGAAGAGTCTGACAGAATAGATAATAAGCAAGGAATAAAACTCATTGTGAAATGTTGGTTATTCCATGATGAGGTGGTGTGATGTGAAGCAGACTTACTGTCAAAAGTGCAAGAGTCTATTTCTAAATATAAAAAATAATGGTTTAGGCCAGTATATGAAGAAAAGTATATGAAGTGGCTGTGAAAACCCCTTTGGAAAACTGACCTCTGGTCGAGAATGCTCGTTCGTGTTTGGATGGGTCAGTTGTCAGTTATTTTATTGACACTCTGTTCTATGCCACTCTAGATCCTGGGGGTGGAGCTTCGTGAACACATGGAGAAATGGGGGATGGGCTTAAGGAGTTAAAAAAAACATTCAAATGTCAAACCCACCTACTTAACCATTAGAGACCTAATCTTGAAAAGTACTCATCTTACCTAAAGCATCTTTAGCACTACAGATTAGATTATGTTCCTGTAACAGCATATCCAAACATGTTTTATTCTCTTTTAACACAGCATTTTGCCAAAGATTACAATTTTTAACCATTTATAGTTACATTTAATGTTGTGGAACATCCACAAGATAGTTCCTGTTATCACTTAAGTTAGAGCAGCTATAAACAGTTGTTCCTTCAACAGCCTCTCTCTCTCTCACCTTCTCTCGCTCGCTCTCTCTGTCTGTTAGAAACCTCTGTCCTGAAGACATTCCTGTTGTGGTAACCCTACTGTCTGTTACAAAGCACTGACACTGGTGACTCCTTCCAATAATGTTAAATAATCATCTCTTCACAGAAACCTTTGCCACAAATCTGTTCAGTATTAGCCTAATATTGTGTAGATTGTCCACCATACAAGTCCCTGTCAGTGAGCTGTTACCATAAAAAAAAAAAAGAAGTGGTAATGAGTAGTTGGGAAATAGACACAAAAGAAATGGTTACAGATGTAATAACTAGTAACTATAGCAAAGAAGTGCACAGGTGGGACAAAGAGTGGTGAGCAGTGATTGACTTTTGGGAACAATGATGATCAGTGATTGGATGATGAGGAACAATGATGGTCAGTGATGCAATGGTGAGGAACAATGATGGTCAGTGATGCAATGGTTGGGAGCAATGGTTATTAGTGATTGATTGTTGGGAACAGTGGTAACCAGTGATTGGTTTTTGGGAACAGTAATGATGAGTGATTGGTGGTTGGGATTAATGATGATCAGTGATTGGTTGTTAGGAACATAGGCTTGTGCAAGCATGACTCAGTCAGGCTTTACACACTTGTGGGTGAGTCAGCTGTACCTGTGCTGTCAACTGGTACAGCCAGCAGCTGTGATGTGAGCCAGCTGTATCGAGTGCAGGACAGTTGCTCACTTCTGTTCAAAAAGTTGTTAGATTTGCTTCTGGGATTTTTACAAAGTCAATAAAGGGTCTAAAAAGGTCACTAATTTGGTGTGTAATTGGAATGTGTGATTGTCTGTGGAGTCTGTGTTTCAGCATCTTCTGTGTGTCTTTTGGATGAGGAATGAAAGCACTATAGTTCTGTTCAGCACACTGGAAAACCCTTTCTGTAATATTTTGAGTAGTAGCTCTGCCTGGAGAAGAGTCCCATGGTAATTCTCTCAGTAGGAATGTTCTGAGGATCTGTGTTATAGTGTGAAAAAAAAAAACTGATTCTGACAAGCAGCGCTTAACTCTGTAAACAGAGGCATTGTTCTTTTTCCCCATTTTTACATTTTTGTATTGAGGGAAATGGCCTGTGCGTATTTCAGCCCTTTGCGTCTTAGCATTTTCATTCTCATCTCTGAGTCATTCGTGTGTTTATTGCTAACCTTGCCAAGAGGTGCACACAGACACCCCCAGTGACTCCAGGGCGGGAGCATTGTAATGATGGGTAGCTTCAGGGCTTTTTAAAAATAGGTCTCCAACCTGGGCAGGCAGAGCGAGGAAGAAAGGAGAGGGTGAGAGTCTCAGAGGGATGGTGTGTATGCATTTGCTGGTGTTTGGTGGTGCTGTAGGCTACAGTCAGCAGGGAAATCTCTCAGACTATAGGCCCAGGCTCAGCTGCCTTTCTTCAGTACCTCTGTCAGTCTGAACCACAGTGTCTGTGTAGCCTTAGGGTTTACACACACACACACACACACACACACACACACACACACACACACACACACACACGCATGTAACCTTGCGCACACACCCAGATTCGGCCCCGGTCATAATGAAGGCTCGTTTTTGTCTAAGCTTTGTGTGAAGAACCTTCTCTTCATATATATGCCTGAATGAAAGTTGGGCTGAAATCTTACCACCACCGAGCATTAGAGTGGCAGCAGAGCACAAAAATTCCTGATCACATTGCGTTAAATCTTCAAGCAGAATCACTAATTGGGATATAAAATATGCAGAACAGCATGGGACTTGCTGTGTGTCCACTCGGATCGTTATGCTCAAGTAAACCCCTCTCAGGGCGTCCCTGCAGTTTGGCTGACATGTTTTTGGGCTGGACATTCAAAAGGAAATTCATGAGTGTTACAGAAGAAAAAATAGTTTAAATTGCTTGGGAAGAGTATGCAGTTATGATGAAACTGACAATTATCGTTATTTGCAGGAATGTTGTAGGTGCAGATGTTAACTGTGATTTAAACTAATTAACAGCTATTTAGAAGTCCTTGTTATTTGTTATGCTTCTTTGTTTACTTTCACTTGAGCACTTAAATATGTGACTGCGCTTGTACAACGTAACTTTTACATTTATGGTATTTAAAAAAATTAGATACAGGAACCAGTGTTGATGCATGTTAATGCACAGATTAAAGTACAGATTACTATTGCATATTTAATGTTCATTTAACATTAGTGTAAGCAGTGTGTAAGATCATTTAACATTAGTGTGTGCAGTGTGTAAGATTTTTGTTAAAAGGGTGGAGAAAAAGTCAATATTTAATCAGGGGAGTATTTGGATGCGAATGTTGTGTGTTAGCTGTTTTGCCATTAGATAGTTAGATAAAAGTGACCAGGCATGAGAGCTTTGTAAAAGCTCTTGGTTTTGTTCTTTCAGCTAGTACACTGTAAATTTTGTCATGCTGATGTGCCCAAGTTTTTTATTCTGTTTAAGCCTTTGTAATAATGAGTAGATGATGATTACTGTATATCCAAACCACAAGCTACAAAGTGATCTGAATGATGACTGTTCAGGAAAAAAACAAGGGAAATTTATTTGACCATCTGGGCGTCAGGACAGAAGAGAGTGTTGATGCTTGTCGTTTCTGGGTGAGGGCAAGTCGTACTTGTGGGTTGAAGGGCTCCAAATTAGGCAGCCTCTAGCCTATAGCAAACTTTCATTATTGTAGCAAAGTGCTGATTACTTGAGTTCACCCCATAAGGAGAAAATTCAGAGCGTTTTTAGATGTACATGCCAAATTCCACAAATGAAATATGGTGCTGTTTTGTTAAAGGAAAAGTCCACCCTGAAGCACAAAAAATATGTTTATATTGAAATATTTATGATAAGCTTCGTGATTCTGGTGCTATGTTGTTGGTTGGTGCTGTACTTTTGCTATTCCTGTGAGAAGTTAAGGATCGTGTGCTGTGCTCGTGTTGCATAGGGGACATTGCTATTGCAGTTATAATAGCGTTTAACAGGAGAAAAATGTCAGGTAAAGGATAATGTTTCGTTGTTCGCTCCTAAAAACAAAAGAACAAGAGCGTCTTTCCTCACTCGCCATTTAGCAGTAATATTCAAAATCAATTTTTTTGCTGAGAAGCAAAGAAGATCATCTGAGAAGATCATCGGGGTCTCTCTTCCCTCCATCGCAGACACTTACACCTCACGCTGCACCCGCAAAGCCACCAGCATTGTGGATGACCCCACACACCCCTCTCACACACTCTTCACCCTCCTGCTGTCTGGCAAATGGTCCCGAAGCATTCGGGCCCTCACGACCAGACTGTGCAACAGTTTCTTCCCCATGCCATCAGACTCCTCAATACTCAGAAACTGGAAAGAACACACACACACACACACACACACACACACACACACACACACACACACACACGCACACACACACAACTGTGCATCCTCCATCCTCTTTGCAATTTTTTGCACATTACATTATGCTACTACAAATATTTATTATACTGTACATAGGCTGCTATTTCTTATGTTTACTCTATTTCAGCAACTTATATTGTTCTCTTTGCACTATTGTCACTGGATTCACTTTCTAATAGAACTGTGTACTGGTCGGCGCTGCACTGGGACTTACTGTGCCCATTGTCTATCCCAGTAGTCATTGTACTGTCTTGCGCTGTCTGCACATGTTTGCACTTGTGCACTTTATGTGTAAATTTATGTAGTCCCTTGTAGTTCTGTGTTGTTCTGTGTTTGTCTTATGTGACACCTTGGTCCTATGTACTAACTGGCTGTATATGGTTGAAATGACAATAAACTCCACTTGACTTGACTTGAAATTGAAGCGTATATGTTTGAGCAGAGTGTACAGATGAGGAAGTAAGAGAGTTGCACAGAATAAAACACTAAAAAGAAAAACATGTGCTGCTGCATCGCTGTCTTTAGGCACAGATGAATTTGCACTGGCGTCACTATCAGAGTCAGTACTGTCAGATGGCATTGTGTGTGATGTAGGAAACCTTCTGCACAATTCAAGATCACATTCATTATAAATATTGATATGGTAGTCCCTCAGCATGGATTTTCCCTTTAAGTCCACTTTATTATAATCTTCTTCAGTCTTTGTCCAGTCACGTCACATCACCTCAGCAGGACCGTTATTATAGCCGGACAAAGAGACGTCTATCAGTGTCTCCTCACAGAAAAAGAAGAAAAGAAAGCTGGACCTTGGAGATGTGCTTTTTCTCTATCTCATCTCACCTCTACTGACATGTGTGCACCTGGAGAGGATGAGCTGAGTGCGTGATCTGCACCCCTGTCTGCCTCCCTATCGTTCTCTCTTTATCTCGCGTCTCAATCTCAGCTGCGCTGTCACGTGCGACTGTATACGCTCCTTTTGAAGGTGCAGCATGAAAAGAATCCCGCGTTGCAGGCCTCTCCTTTGATTCCTTATAATGATGTAGTGGGAGCGCAGACAGCTTCCTGCAATCTGGTGCTGCACTTTAATTGCAGTCAGCTCCAGAATTATTGGCACCCTTTTATTTTAAAAATATATTTGTGCTTTTGTGCTCTATTAGCGTCATCTCTCATTGACCATACAGCATGAGAGGAACTAACCTATAATGAAGAAAATTTTATTTTATGTTTATTGATTTGACATTGCTAGAAATGCATGTTTAGTGCTTTAGTATATGAGTGTCTGAGTTAGACTGTCTACATTCACACCTGGTGATTTGGTACCTGACCTCCTTGAATGTCATGGTAGTTTCTCATGTTTAATGCATGTGTGCTAGAGGAGTGTATCTCTCCTTCCAAGGTGATACATGATCAGAGATCCAAAGTAGAAAAGATACATCTTCAATTCCTAACCATCCAACCTAGTGTGAAGGTAAAAATGAAGGTACTTTCACAGTATATGATGCATATCCATGTTTAGGTTCATGCCAGGAAAATGGTAGTGCTGCATTAAAAAAAAAAAAACAATAGACTACTATGATATCAGTGAAATTTGTATTTAACACCTACAAAAGGAAGTAAAATGAAACATTCAGTCCACAGAAACTATTTTAACACATCGTTGGCTGCTTCTTACTGTAATTAATAATGTAGTCGTCAGTATTATAAAAAGATGATACCTGTGATATCTTAGTGTATTGATTACATTCAATACAATATTACAATACAGTCATTAACTTGCATCATATTTACATACAGGATGACGTTAAATGACATCACTTCTAACGTTCAATATTAGTTAGGGAACTTGCTAGAACATTTCTAAGAGGTTTGCCCTTTATCTTCAGTAATTTATTCAGCCAGTTTAGAAATGCAGTGAACACTGGATGTTTGTTCTTTAATAAGTAGGTGACCCAAAAATCCTGTAGCATACAGTAATGCACACCACTTGGGAATAATGTGGCATTATTGTCTAGATAACGTTATAATGGTACAGACCTAAATACCATCCTGTTCATCATCATAAATCAGAATCAAAAACACTTATTAAAACATATAAAACTTATGAAACCTTTTCCTTGTAACAGCCTGCCAGACGTAGGTCCCGCTGATCTCATACTGAGTATTTGTATCGGGCCTGACACTGGTTTCTAATCTGACATGATGGGATTTCCCACCCATCCCCCTGTTTCTCCCAATTTAATCATTTGCTAATTCTCACTCTCTAGTAAGCTCTTCACTGTCACATGACAGATACCAACTGGGGAGGGTGAAGGCTAACACGTCTTGCTTCCTCTCAGAAGTCAGCCAGCCAGCAGCATCTTTTTGAACTGCTGCTCATGCTACGTCACAGGGCATCTTAACACTCTTGGAGGAAAGAGCTATCGGCCCTCTTCCACATACATGAGCTCACAGATGCCTATGATTGGTTAGTGCTGCTCTGATTGACAGGTGAGAGAGCAATATCATCCCTCCCATCCAGAGACACCACCAGTTTTACTCTCTAGACTCCCAGCCACAGACGGCTGTGAACTCGACAGGATTTGAACTGGTGATCTACTGACATTATGGTGAATGCGTTTTTTGTTGCACCACTCAGGATTTGACATATGTGATTCAGTGACATTGAGTGATATAACACAGCTCTGGTATTTAACATAGTTCACAAATCATTTGTAAAATACAAAGCATTTGTGCCTCACATGACTTGGCAACAGTTTGTTTACTGTGAGAATGTTAGTATCAGATCAATATTCGGGTATGAGCCAATCCTCGGAGCTCTTATATCGATATGAAAATGGAAAAAAGTGGGTTCAGTGTGCTCTAGACCAAATCGATTAAAATATACAATATGTGCATTTTGTTTATTTTTTCAACATTACAAATGCATATCATTAAATGAGGGTATTGTTTATATGATAGAAGCTTCCGGGAGAACTGCTTTACATGCCTCACTCCACTCAGGTGTGGATTTGGCATTTTTCTAGTTTGCTTCCCTTTTGGAGTTTTTTTTTTTTTTTTGCGCATTCTTTTATCACTGTACTTTCGCTCCTGGCAGATGGGACCCTCCTGAACGTGCACATGATGTTGTCTTGTTTGAACCAGCCCACACACATACACAGCTGTACGTCTCGACAGTGCAAGTGAGGAGAAAATAGCATTGTATAAATGCAGATGAATTCAGTGCTCTGGCGGTTTCAGCGTGCGCTGGTGTGTGTGTGTTGGGGTGTGTGTGTGTGGATGCTGAGAGAATGGGGGTGGGAGCTGCTTAAATCCTCCAGGCATCCTTAACAGGTGTGAGTTACCACACACATCCATCATCAACCACTTTTACAGCCAGCAAAACCCTTCTGTCTTTGTTTTTCTGTTTTTCTTTCTCCAAGACAGTCTGTCCTCAAGTCGGTTTTTGTGTTTTGCACAAATAATCAGTCCCTTGTGTATTTGCTTGATTACTATCTTATCAGTTTAAGTCTCTCCTGTTCACACTTAGATTTAGCTGCATGACTTTGATAAGCTTCCTTAAATTTAGCTTAAGTATTTTAAGCAGAGTGGGGTTAATCTGAAGAGACAGCACTTTTCTTCACACACAGACACACACAGACAGGAAACAGGTCTTCTCTCACTTCCCTCTTCATATCTCAGCTGGAGGAGAGAAGGAAGCTCTGTGTGTGTGTGTGTGTGTGTGTGTGTGTGTGTGTGTGTGTGTGTGTGTTGGGATGGAGGGGGGTACAGGATTAGGAAGCTTTAAGCAGACAGGCACTGTCCATCACGGGGGTCCCACCTACCTGGACAGTGTGTCTGGAGAATATAAAAAATTCAGTTGAGTTGACATTTTATTTTGTAGTCTGCGTTCACCATAGAAAGAACAGAGAAGCCTTCAGTAGCTCGGGTGATAAGAGCTGTATTAATCTCCAAAGCCTGCTGCCAGTGAGAGCTGCATTATTAATGCTGAGGACCCTCGTCTCACATAAAGGGAATAATTATGGGGTTTAGCCCTAGCCCCCTTACAAATGACTCGCACACCAGTCAGGGGGTCTTAGCTGGGGGTCTCCTAAACCTGTATCTTCTCTACAGGACACTCGAGTGTTCCAGAGTCTTCCAGTGGTGGCGTGATTTTACACTTAAAGCGACATCAGTATTAGGTTTGTACATTAGCTACGCTCTGTTATTATCTGTCATTTGCTCCGAGGCCACTTTCCATGTGGTTAATTGTATGTCATTTTCCTAGAGTGGTTCAAATGAAGTGGAGACAAAAGCAGAGACACTGAGCTGAAAGTCCTCTGGATTTCTGGAGATCAGGTGTTTATAGGAACGTTATGTTGAAAGATAATCCTGTAAAGAACAGAGATTAACCAGGCTCAGAACTATTAGCTTTTTTGCTGTGGTGTTTTGTGAGATTGAGCAAATAATTTTAACTTTACTGTTGTTTTATACTTCACCAGCCACAATAAGTAAGGTTGTATACTTCACTTATAAATCCTGATTTGCTTTCAAGTCTGTAGGGATTCTGGAAAACCTGGACATTTATACAATACACATGGAATTGGAAATGTCATGGTTGCTCAAGATTCAAGGTAGCTTTATAGGCCATGTGCAACAAGTGCATTGGGATTCTGACTGGTACTATATTAGCAAGCTTTGTGTGTGTGTGTGTGTGCATGTGTGTGAGAGAGATTAAGAGAGTTTATTTATAATTAGTAAATATTAATCCCACTCTTTTCTGGCTGAATCTGAGATAATCTGAGATATGAGTTATTCTGATGGCAGCTACATGAACTGAAGGATTGCTGTGTGAAGATTAATTAAAGATGGCTGATGTTCATGTTGAGCCCTTAAGCTAAAATCTAGCTAAATATTAGCTACAAGAAAACATTGAAGAAATTAAAAAGGAATCAGTATCAATAAATGTTTAGGATGAAATTATAGAGCCTTGTGGTTTTCTGCTGTTTTTATGTGGAGTGAAGAGTGTAGGTGTGACTGCTAATGCTGCCTCTGTGGTGGTAAAGAATTAGGGGCTAATTAATATTTGAAAGTAATTAAACACATTGTGTGATTTGACAGCTCTAGGGTACAGTGATCATTTTTCATCATATATCTTTGATAGCTTTTTCCAAAAAAAAACATTTATAAACCAAAACTCCCTGATACAGAATTGACCAGGAATTTTCCCCCAGCCCTACTGCATCAGCCTAATTGCACCCTAAATGTATTCATTTGACCTTTGACCTTGTACCCATTGGTTACATTTTAAAGGCTTAGGTTTCAAGTTGTTTATATGGTTTTCATGTTCTTGAAAAATTCAAATTGTTTTTGTGCCTTTGTCACTGAGCACGATTTATATTTATATTAATTGTCATTGTAACCAGCAAATGAACTGATTAGATTTTGGAACTTTGGAAGTTTTTCTTCAATAGCTTCCTTCACAGTTAACGTATATTTACCTTAACATTTACAGCATTTGGCAGACGCTCTTATCCAGAGCCACTTACATTTATCTCATTTATACAGCTGAGCAGTTGTGGGTTAAGGGCCGTGCTCAAGGGCCCAGCAGTGGCAGCTTGGCAGTGCAGGGATTTGAACTCACAACCTTCAGATCAGTAGTCCAACATCTTTACCTCTGAGCTACCACTGCTCTATACAAATTTTAAGGGTAGTTCTGGTGAACAAATTAGTATCTAGAAGGACTAGACTTGTTGGAGGGGAAGGCATCAGTGTCGACTCTGTTGCCATCGAGTTCGACTTGTTTACTGTCTTCTACTTTCTTCCGCTTATTCTCTTAAACTTGACTAAAAAAACTAAACATTACTTCTAATATTGTACATCTTGACTGAAAAAAAAAACTGTGTGGAATATCTGACAGTTTGACCTTGTAGGAACATTGGGCTGGTCTCCATGAGGGAACACTTTTAATTAAAAAAAAAAAAAAAAAAAAAAAAAAAAAAAAAAAAGTGCCCAAATGTTTCCTTTTGGTTACTGAGGTTATGGATAGATTTAGGTGTAGCATCTAAGGTCCTCAAGGATAGTAAGGGGGTGTGAGTGTGTGTGTGGATGTGTGTGTGTGGATGTGTGTGTGTGGATGTGTGTGTGTGGATGTGTGTGAGGATGTGTGTGTGTGGATGTGTGTGTGTGGATGTGTGTGTGTGGATGTGTGTGTGGATGTGTGTGTGTGTGGATGTGTGTGTGTGTGAGGATGTGTGTGTGTGTGAGGATGTGTGTGTGGATGTGTCTGGGTGTCTGTATGAGAGAGAGAGAGAGAGAGAGAGAGAGAGTCAGTATGTTAGGGGATTGTTAATATTTATATTGTTATTTTTTTTCTTGTTAGGGACATTTTTTAAAAATGACCCTCTGACCAGCAGCCCCTTCTATGTGTCATGGAAAATGTTTTTTAGACACAGAGGGAATGCTGCTGGCATTTATTTTGCATGCTCAAGCTTTGTTTGGACAGTTAGGAAAGGCCTGCAATATTCATGAACAGTTCATGAGAAGGTGTAATAGGTATAATAGGTTCTAAAGGTGACCTTGTGCCAGGTGATGCAGAAGTAGAGAGCTGTTTCAGTCAACACCACAGGCCTTTGTCTGACTGGAATACCTATTAATGGTGTGTGGGTGTATGGGTGCACATGTAGTACTTAGGTGTGTGAGTTTCTCTTTTCCTCATTCACACCCCCTCCCCCTCACACACACCTCTATCTCTCTCTCTCTCTCTTTCTCTCTCACACACACACACACACACACACACACACACACCTTGTTATGTGTCTCAATCCTCTGCCCTGGAGCCCGTAACACTGCTCTCTGACCTCTCTGCTCATGTCTTTCTGAAAATATCATCTCTTGCCTCCTGCTTTTTTTCTTACAGCCTCGTTGTGTGTGTTAGTGAGCTGAGCATTGCAGGATAGTGCTCTATATTGGTGTAAGCCATTAAACTCCTGTTACATCAGCGTATTTGGCAATATTCCCGTCACTGAGCTTTCTGTCTCGTATAGTCTCACAGCAGCAAGGACACCAATATACACTGTCAGCAGCACACACACACACATCGTCACAGCTCCTGTCAGCATCACACATCTCACTTGCTGATGCTCAGGCCTGAAGCTTTCTGCCTCTCTCCCTTCATTAGCAGCTAAAAATAGAGTGCAGGCTAACAGATAGGAGCTGTAGTTAGAGTATTGATTATGTCCTGGTTGTCCACAGCGAGTGCAGTAAAAACATTTTTATGAAAATATGATTACTGAAAAACTGCTGAACAAATTTACATTTAAATTAAAACAACTGCAGTAGTTTTTTTTTTTTTTTTTTCTTAGCCATTCTGAGATCACTTGTATGCTCCCACATTGACTTGAAAGCAGATAAATTAAGACTTGAAGGCGTTATCAGCCAGTCAGTTGTTAGCTAGTGTGAACGGTATTAAGCCCTGCACAGGCTACTAGCTGAATTAAATACACAGTGTAGGAAAATGTGTGTGAATTAGTTTAATGTAGTAAAAAGATACTAAATCGTGGTCATAAAATTGTTATGCTTGTGTGCGCTTTACTATATTCATACTCTTTACTTGCTGTTTAAATTTCTCATATTAATGAAATTGGTTTATTTTTGTGGTCTGTTTAAAGAAACATGCACACAACTTATAAGATAAGCTGCGTTTAAGCAGGTGGACTTCAGTCTCTGTTATGGATAGATGCATATGAAAGAAAAACATCCAAATCATGTGGAATATAGAGTCCTTCTTAAATAGCCCTGTGTGTCAATGACACATTCCCACTTGAAGGTATACCTTCATTAAAAATCCGGATCTATAGCAGAGACTAATGGGTTAGTCTCAGCCTCAGATAGTTCATGGCCTACATATTGGATATACTTATTGCACACTTTTCTGACCACAAGCTTCAGAATCTTCAAGGTTGCAATGTTATTGTCTCTCAGCACTTCTGTGCGTGCACACACATACAAACACCAGTTTCTGAAGGGAAAACAAACACTGTGACTCATGGTGCCAAGAACTAGTGAAAACTAGTTCACAGCATCTTTTCTTGAAAAGTATATTAAGAGGTTTTTTTGAGGTATTTATGGGCAGGTATATGTGATACTCTCGCAAGTTTGTTGGCTGGCTCTGGGAAAAGTTGTGATTTGTTATATAGTAACTAAAAGCAGAAGCTAGATCTCTGGCAGATACCTAAACTTAGCTGAAACCTGCTTGTGCAGTTTATTATTCTTTACGTTTTCTTTAGAGAAGAGCACACATCAAACCAAACACGGATAGAGTTTTAATTCAAGAACTCACTTTAGCAAATCGAGAGCATGGAAGGGTTCAGTCAGTGATCGACATACGAAAAACAGGGCCTATAGACCAAATGAACAGATAAACCAAAACAGCATAATAGTGAACAATCAAGAGGTGCTGCGTCACAAACCAATCCTGTAGTACAAAAAGTGTTAATTATATTTTATTAAAAGATTCTGTAGCAGCCGTAAAGTTACATATATGAAATTATTGAATAGTGTATCAATTTTTTCATTATATGGTTTGTTTCAGTGTCTGTTTCAATACATATATCTGTATTCTGTGTTCCCCCGGGGTGAATGATAGATATTGCACCTGCCTTTGCTACTTCCTGTGGGCACCTATTTTAAACAGGAAGTGAGGTGGCAATGGGGTGTGGGAAGGGAGACAATTTTTTGCATGTGATAGTACCTTGGAATGGCCTAGATCCCTTGTTTGTAGCTTTGTGATTTCTTTATTCCAATAAAACGTCAAGATTTTCTTTACTTGTTGCGAGTAGCGTCAAACACTCTATCCCACACAGAAGTGGCTAAATTTCATTTAACGGAAGCCATTACAGATTCATAAATTCAAACCAAGCTGATTCAGAAGGAAGTTCTTTGTCTTCTTTAGTCTCCCATTCACTTGTTTTTTGACGCAATTTTTGTCTGAACCACACTTGACTTTTTCATTATATTGACTTTCTCTCTCTCTCCCCCCAATTTTCTCATCAATATAGTTGACCCAATTAAGGCGTAACCATGGAAACCATCTGTTACAACCAGATTCATATTTAATATAACTGTCATCCTGAAGGTCACGTTAATGGATTAATAGACCTGGTTAAAATGCTGAGTTAATTAGAGTTAATGTGGCTGTCATTTTATAACGAATTGCTATTTATTGACTAAAATCAGCTAAAGAATGTGTTAAAATGTAATGATTTAAAAATGTCTCGTATATTGGCAGAGAAATCCTTACTCACGCATGCGCAATGACACACACTGTGTTTGTTTTAATGGGTGGGAAGGGGGGTTTTGTTTGGTTTTGTGTGTTTATTGGTTGTCTTGCTTATCTCTGTTTTTTTTTTTTATATTGCTTTGGGCCGTGGAGAGTCAGACTGCTGTCCGCACTGCATTATAACACTGCAACCCACTGACCGCAATGAATTCTGGGGCTCAAAAGAACATGCCCTTCCTCTTCATAGCTGGTGTTTTCATTGATGTGAGCAGTCTATAGACTCTTTTAGAGGAGAAGGAGGAGTGAAAATCAATATTCAGGTATAGCAGATGTTACCTTCTTGCTGTTTCTCCTCAGAGCAGCTTGAGGTTTTTGCAGAATGCTGTTGTTCTAAATGATTTCTAGTGAAATATTAAGCTGCTGTTTAAAGAATTACATGATCATTACCACACTGAACAGTGCGTCACATGTGGGCTGATGACTTCATTCACCTTCATCATATTTAGCTTAATTACATTATGCTTCATAAACAATCCTATATGGAGTACTTCAAAATAATCATATATATAAAATACTTTTAAGTATTATATCATTAAATATTATATAATTAAACAATTTTTATGATACATACTACATATCACAATGTTTAGTTTTTAGTTTAGAGGATACGCAAATAAATAATTAATTGATCAAACTGACAATTATATGTACAATCACAGAAATATATTAAAAATTCCAATTAAATAATCAATTTTTACAAGCAATATAGTATTTAGCAGTATAATATATAACATAAATAAAATTGGTAGAACGAAATTAGATTTAACTTCCAGTCACTACGACACTGTTTGTAGTGTTCTAGTTTTTTGGATAAACACCAGTGATACCCACAAAACTCTCACAAAACTGTATGTAGGCATTATTTATTGAAATATGGATATTATCATTTCACCCACCCTTATTTTCCAGGCTCCTGTTTACAAATCAATTTTAAATCTGGAGCCAGTAGTGTACTTGGAGTTAAGAAGGACATTTTTATTCTGTTATTCAGAGACAATGTTGTATTTGTCTGTCCATGTCTGTGAGCTTTATGCTTTTAAACATGAATATACATGTCCTGAAGGGAAAGAGCTTTTGCGGTTTCTCTTCAGCATAAAGGCACTCTAGGAAGTTCTCTTTTCTATCATCGTTCACCGAAAACCAAACTAACCAAATATTGGCCAAATATACAATGCAGAACAATGAAATATAGACAGTGTATGAAAGGTCTTGTTAGAGAAGCGACGGTTCCGGGGGCTTTAGGTAAGTTATTGAGTTTCTGGTACTGGGAAAGCCTACATACATGTTATGTACTTTTGACCTTTTGGAAACCAAAGAAACCTGGAGGGGACCCATACAGATAGTAACCTGAGCTCAGGATCAAACCAGGAACCATTAAGCTGTGACGCAGCATCACTCCCTTGGTATGCCACCATAAAATGAAATCAAGTATTCAAGATGTTGAGTCAAGATAACAAGTTATTAAGAATGGCTGTGCATTTGTGAAAATTGGGTTTTAGTTGCTTCAGACTAATAGCACCTATGGTCTTCCTATGTTGTTTGTGTTACCATGGATGTTTTCTCATCTGTAAAATGGACCTCCAACTTCTGCTCCTTTTTTTTGTACTTAGAAAGAATACAAGCCCAAGATTGTCCCATACCTTCAGTTAGTGCTGCACAGAAAATGGTTATGTGCAAAGACTTGTAACAAATCACTCAATGCGTTTCTAGTGTTTCTGTAGCTGTTTTGATGAATCCCAGTAACCATGTGATGCTGTGTCACGTTGAGGGTTTACCAATCTGTATATTATTGTAGTACTTAGTTCATATTGTGCAGCGCTAGCTTCATTGAGTAAGTAACTGCAGTGGTTAGCAGCTCACTGCAGGTGTTTTTAAGTGTGCATTGCAGGCTGACGACTCAACAACACATCAGCGTTGTACATGCCAAGACTCGATTCTAAGCTCTCACGCAGAGACGCACACAAAACACACACATGCAAACCCCTTCTTTCAAGAGGTGCCAGACTCCCCTCCTCACAAGGAAGCATCTAATTACATATTGGGAGGTGTGAATGGAGGCGCCTTAATTACACCTATCTTTCTCTTTCTGTTCCACACGTGCTCTCTGTGCTGCAGAATGCATTAGGGGTGGATCGGTGCGGGGAAGCTGGGGAGTTTCTGGTGTTGATGATGCACACGCCATCAGGGGAGTCAGTACAAATGGAGAGATGTAGCTCTGTTGTGTCTCTCCATCACTGTGGACGTTGGAGCGATCAGCACTTACGAGTTGAAAGCCGATTTACTGCATGTTTACTGATGCACATTAGGGATGAGGGAAAAGAATCGATTCCTAGAGGCTTCACAAATGTCTCCTGCAAGATTGTGTATCAAACCACAAAATATCACAGACTATTAAATAGTCTTCTGCATGAATATTTTACATGAAAAAATATTATTAACAATTATTCTAAAATGTTATACGGTATTTCTTTGTCACAGACAGAAGTAACATTAGCAGTGACATACTATTATATCATTCTAAATTTTGATGCATGTCTTTACAGTAATGTTTTCTTGTTATTGATATTTAGCTCAATTCTACATTTCTTAGGTCACATGGGATCCATGTAAACATTAACCATCTTAACTCATGTTCACACAGATAAATTATATGTATTTTTTTCAGAGCCTTTTTGTATGCCAAGTGACTCCAGGGTCTTTAGGCCAAAAAGGAAAAATAAATAAATGAATAAATACAACGTTTCAACAGACTATAGGCAAATAAAAGAGCTTAATCATTTGCCTGGATTATTTATTTATTTAGTTTTGCTTAATATTAGGAAAATTTCACTAGTGAAATTCATTCTGAAAGCCTTAATGGAAGTACCTAAAGCCTAGCGTTTTTTATGATGGATAAAAAAATGATTTAGAAAAGCAGCAATTAGTCATACTGTTAAAAAAAAAAAAAATCAGAAATCGAGCTGCATCAGGATGTGTATTGTGGCACCTTTGTCTAGAATCCCTAGAGATTGCCACTCCTAATCCACATAATGCAAAACGACTTACGGCTTTTTTTGTTCTCTCTTCCTCTCTGTATCTCTCTGTCTGTCTCTCTGCCACCTTTTCTCTCTCTCTCTCTCCACTTTCTTCTCACGCTCTTCACTGTCCTGCAGGCTGAATTTTAAGGACCCTGAGGCGGTGCGTGCTCTCACATGCACACTGCTGAAGGAAGACTTTGGCCTGAGTATTGAGATTCCTTTAGAGCGGCTCATCCCCACTGTCCCACTGCGCCTCAACTACATCCACTGGGTGGAGGATCTGACTGGCGGACAGGGCAGTCCACGCAGGGGCATCGATATCGGTACACGGTTCTTTAATGCAGTACCACATCCCCGCTTCTCTGCTCCCAGCAGCACACAAGGCTTTGCACACAAGGCTTTAAACACAGGAGGTTTCAGCCCGTTCTCTATTCATCATGCAGGCGAGGCGACACTGACGGCAAATTCCCACGAAAAACTGAACAGTGAAATTGTAGTTTTGCAGCTAAATCTGGTAGTAGCGAATTATCACAAGCTGTACGCTGTATCATCGACTTATATAAATAACTTAGTAGATAGGCAGAACAGAAGCATGTTATCCATGTTAAAAACAAGTTCGCTTATTGCTGACAGTCAGCATTGCTTTTAAAATAATATTTAATTTAATGTGCATTCCAATATACTTCTTTATTTATATATTTAATATAGCTAATGGGTTTACAATGGGTGAAAATAGCATTGGCTACACAGTCCAGCTATTTTCACACTTAAAAGCCACTAAACCACTGAAAAAATTTATCTAACTTTAGTCTAACTATTATGCTGTATAAACCACTAGCTGTCTAGAAAGATTGCTAACATTAGCCTATAAACTAGGTTTGCTAGCAGCATTAGGATAACTGATGTATTGCTTGAACCAGTAGCCAAGGAAGGTAGCAGGCTAGTAAACGTTAGGCTAATTATTCTAATGTTTAGTCTAGTAGCTATGGTCACTAGAAAACTATCAAACATTAAACTAACTATTAACTAGGTTTGCTTTCAACTTTAGGTTAACCATTATATTGTATAAAGTGCTAGCCAAGGAGGCTGGCAAACCGGCTAACGTCAGGCTAATTATGAACATGTTTTGTCAAAGTCACTAGAAAGCAGGCTAATGTTAAACTAATTGTTGTTATGTTTGAAGCAGTAGCTGAGATTGCTAGAAATCTGGCTACCATTAGGCTAACTATTCTAAGGTATAAAGCAGTAGCTAAGGTTGCCAGCAAGCTAGCTAACAATAGGATAACTATTAAATAGATGTTCTAGCAGCATTAAGGAAAACTATTAGGCATATATTGTGTAAGCCAAGGTTGCTGTAAAGCTAGCTAATATTAGGTTAGCTAATATTGAATATTATATTGTGTGAACCAAGTATCCAAAATCGCAAGAAAGCTAGCTAGCATTATATAATGTAATTTCTCTAGCAAGCTAGCTAGCATTAAGCTATTATATCATGTAAGCCAGTAGGCAATGTTGCTAACGTGTTAGCACTCATGTTTGCAGATCAGTGGCCATTGTGAAAATACCCTCTGCCCTAAAATACCTGAGCATTGGACAAGCACTTACTATGCATGAATTTATATATTTCTTTAAAACTGCTTTGTGGCAATGTCCATTGTTAAAAGCGCTATACAAATAAAATTGAATGGAATTGAATTGAATTAGCATGCAAGACACATAAGCATTGTTTCACCCGCCCTATGAGAGCTAATGTAAGCAGCAGAATTGTGACTTTTCATACAGGAAACAGATGGAGGGAGACAGAGCAGTGAGCGGTTTGTCACATGCTGTGTGAAAAGCCCTGGTTCTCAGACTGTGGCAGCGGTGCCAGTAGGTTTACTAATAGGCAGATGTCTGGTGGTGAATTCTAGACAAGATAAAGCTCCTCCAAATCTTTCCCCTCCCTCGCTCGGAGGATCTTCGGCCACTAGGATGTCCCTGTCACTGCTCTGCTTTTGTGTGGTGTTTGTTTCTGAGGGGAGCAGATGAAATCCTTACACAGCTGTCCATCTGTTTATTTTTCCTATCCCACTTTCTCAGTGAGTCTGTTATTAAATTGAGGTGATGTTATTGAGTTATTCACTTCTTTGTGTGGCTTTCCTGTCACACACATGATGAATTGGCCCGGTGTAACTCTTTAACTCTGGCTTCAGAATCCTTTTAGTCTGTTAGGCATCCTGAGACTAGCAGACGTGGGTGGCTAAATAATGGATGAGTAGAGGTGGCCTGCTGCACGTTATTGCATTAGAGACCTGATCTATCATTTTGGTGGGGCGTCTGTCAATTCAGGTCATCGTGTTAACAGACTGCCTTGTGCTAACTGACATGCACATGTCTTCTCACATATTCACATATTGTAGCTCCACATAGACCTAACGTTTAAATATGAAAGCTGCAAAATTTCATTTTTACACAATTTAATTTGATACTTTTCTGTTGCAGTTGGTTTCATTCATAATCCATAATAACAATTTTTCTTTTCTCCTGTTTACTAAAATAATGCAAGAGTATACTGAAAACAGTGTGTATCAATGAAATTGAGCTGCTGGCTAATTCATCAATAATGGGGTTCCAGTACATTGTGTTCTTCTTCAACTGCAATCGCGTGTGTAATGAAATATTACTGAGATGGAAGACTTGGGGTGGAACAACATGTAAGCTCTTTGTCTTCTCTCTGTGTGTGTGTGTGTGTGTGTGTGTGTGTGTGTGTGTGCGTGCAGGTACGGGGGCCTCCTGTATCTACCCCCTGTTGGGAGCCTCAATGAATGGCTGGTACTTTCTTGCAACAGAGGTGGATGACATCTGCTATAATTACGCCAAGAGAAATGTTGAACAAAACAATATGGCAGACCTGATAAAAGGTACGAGTGTGTTCATTCACTGATGAGGGTTTCATGCTGACTTTGATCCGAGTCTGTGTGGGATTTGAGTGGGATTTGAGAAATGGGATTTGTGTGTGTGTGTGTGTGTTGCAGTGGTGAAGGTGCCCCAAAAGACCTTGTTAATGGATGCACTAAAGAAGGAGTCAATAGTGTATGATTTCTGCATGTGCAATCCTCCTTTCTTCGCTAACCAGTTAGAGGCTAAGGTAACAGTGTTTTCTCTGTCTCAGACATGAACACTGGGTCATTTTCTATTAATGTATAAGCTTTGTATTTTGAATAAACATGAATCTACCAATTAATCTATCAGTCTAATACAAGCATCCATATAATTCTTGTTCTGTTTCAGCTGCTAATAATGGCCGTTCTATTGTTGTCTGGCTTGTGTGTCATTTACTCCATCAGGGAGTCAACTCAAGGAACTCGCACAGACCCCCGCCCAGCTCCATCAACACGGGAGGAGTGACCGAAATCATGGCTGAGGGGGGTGAGCTGGAGTTTGTGAAGAGGATTATCCATGACAGTGTGCAGCTTAAGCGGAGGCTCAGGTTTGATACACACATACACATGCACACACAAACACATATTTATATTGGCACACATATAATGCATAACTATCCGTACCGTGGTCGAGCATTGTGTCAGTTTTCCATCATATAATTTTACCCATAAATGTATGACTTATGACTTTGTTGGGCGGTGACTAGTAATCGACTAATTCAATACTCAATCAATGTAATCAAAGTGTAATCAGATTTGCTCAATTCTCAATTATTTGATGTTAAAATGTGTGATACTTGTCAAACTGAGACACTACAAGCTTGTAGTTGTGGGCACACCCACATACAGCCATCGGTGCCAATACTTTATTCTTAGTTTTAAAAACAAAAAAAAAATAGAGAAGATTGAATGCACACTTTGTCACATATCCTTAAAATACAACACTAGAAATCTTCTAATTTTCTAAAATTCAGAATGCAGAAATGTTATATGATGTTATACCCCATGTAGTTAGCGTAGACAGTGATTAGAATGCAATTTGGAGTTTGAGGATAGCAGATTTTACATGGACCATGGCTAAGAAATGTAAAAATGAGCTAAATATCAGTGACAAGAACACTTGCTGGAGATAAATAAATAAAAACATTATTAGATTATATGATAAAATTGTGATCTTGCTCCAAAGCACCCAGAAAAAGAACAGTTAAAATGAGGAAGAAACGTTGGCTTTATGCTACTCTCAAAGTGATATGAGAACCAGTAAATTGCCTGCACTATTTTTAGCTCCACTTGTATATCCTGGCTCAGAGTACATGGGTACATGGGTAGGTTTTGGGTGGAATGTGTAACGCACTGTCTAATGGAAAAGTGGCATTAGACCCATGTTCAAATCCCAGTGCCACTGCAGCATGAGGTCTGAGGGAGTGAATTTGGCCATGTTTTGATTGCGATGTACTTGCCAGAGTCAAGTAATTAGTATACATGTCTAAACGTGTTGTGCTGCTCAACAATGCTCAGTGGATGTTAATACAAAAAAAAAAAAAAAAAAAAAAAAAGGCTTCACATGTACCGGAGGAAGGCAGGGTGCAACAATAGAAATAATTGTCTTACGTTCAGAAAAACAAAAGCTTGCATTTAGGCGTCTCTTAGTCTTTTCCCCTACGCAGTGCATATTATGGAGGGTTATTTCCAGCTCCTGTGGAGGTGCAGAGGGGAAGAAGCTGTCCTGATGAAGGGGCACAGCAGATGGAGGCAGAGATGGAACTGTCATCCAGAGTTTGTTTAATTAATTGGCAGAAAAAGCAAACGATTACCCATGCAGCATCCGGCTTGTCCGATGGGAGCAGATGTGTGTGCATGGCAGTGCACATTAGACCTGATTAACAAAGCCACACCTGGAAGCCCCAGGGGAGTGGCTGCGTGCGTGTGTGTGTGTGTGTGTGTGTGTGTGTGTGTGTGTGTGTGTGTGTGTGTGAGGCTCTTTCAGTTACCTCTTAAGCATCTATGCACAGCACATCTGCTGACTATAGACAATGATTACACACAAAATGACAGATGTGTTTTTTTATTGTGTAAATTTTTTTTTGCAAGTTAGTTTGCAATTGCAAATAAAGCTAATTTTGCCATTTTCTTTAACATTTATGAGATGCACATTGTATGTGAGTTTCATAATGCATGCCATAAAAATAATAACCATGGATAGTTTTACCTCTGGCTTTGAGAAGATGCTTACATATTTTGCTGCTTTTAGATGATTATACCTGGGAATGTAGCTGCTGATAGAAAGCATGGTATTAATCGTCGCATGAGCAATTAATTTAATTCATTACAGTTGCCAGAAAAATGATTGGTTCCGACTCAGAACACTGAATATACTGAAAATATTCAATTTTGCTTATTTTTCAACAATGATCTAAAAAAGTGTTCTTTTTTTTTTTTTAACAACAATCATGTGAATAACTTGAGTTGTTGACATAATGATGGAGACTCCAAGCACTTAGGGTTAGGTTATTGGTTTCAGACCAGCAGTGATTTGGTGCTCCAAGAGAAGAGAACCAAGAGAAGAGAACTGTTTTACAGTGGAAACAGTTGGAACAGTTCCAGATTAGACATCAGAACCAGCACACTGTTGGTGGAAGAGGGATGTTTGTGTTCTGAGTGCATCTCGTCAGGACTAGAAGGCTGTCAGTGTAAAGAGTCTGTGCGTGTGCACGTGTATGTGTGTGTTTTTTTTTTTTTGGCTGGCAGGTGTCCTGCAGACAGATTGCTCTTCCTCTCTAAATCCATAGAACTGCAATTAGACCCAGTCTTCTCCCTCTATCTCTCCCTCTCTCTCTCACTCACACACACACACACACACACACACACTAAATACAGATCTAATTTCACAAATTGCCAAGAGCTTCTTATTATTGGCATTTTAATTGCTTCCTCCTTAGAATGAGTTAAAGGACGAGTGTGTAGTGAATGTTATTTTTGCCTGTTCAGTTTCATGGTAATCTGCAATCAGTTTAGCCTGTTAAGTGCTGTTAGGTTCTCAACAGCACGAAGAACATCTGTGGATATTAAGATTCTTTAATATTTTATATAGAAAAATGAAATGGATTCTGTAAGCCTGGGGCTTCTCTGACTTGGGTATCCCCTGAGGAGTTGGGGGTTGGCCCTCAGTAGAAATTCGGCTAGACACCTTGCCAGCCTTGTTTCCCACTGCTACTCTCCTCGTAAATTGATGGATGCTCTCTTTGATGGCAATTATTCGTATGGATTATTTGATCCTCAAGGGCTTCAGTTGTTAAGCGCTGCATGTACCAGTCAGTTACACATAGATTTTCCTTCTACTGTGTTTTTGAGTCCAGTGATGGCTGATGAAGACTCAGATTTTACTGTGGAGGATAAGCATTGATTTTTTTCCTCTGCTGTGTGACTTCAAAGTCCTGGGCCTGGTTGGGTGTGATACAAGCTGTTTTCTCCAGTCCTCGCCCAGCTCTATAGTTTGGGTTGGGATCAAACACAACGCCCAACTGAGTCATATACAAACACATAGCAAAAATCAGGTCCTTTGAAGAAAGAAAGTTTGTTGCAGGTTAAGGAGACTGGATGTGGGCGAGATGGGCAATGAATATTTAATGTCTTCCAAAAAATCCGGACATCATTGTTCATTCATTCATTGTTATTATTTAGGAGTTGTTAATACTGATATCATTATATGGCCAGAGGTTTGTGGACACCTGATAATCACACCTATATGTGCTTGGAGAACATCTCATTCCAGAGTTAGTCCCCCTTTGCTGTTACAAAAACCTCCACTCTTCTGGGAAGGCTTTCCACTAGATTCTGGAGTGTGGCTGTGGGGATTTGTCCATTCAACCACAAGAGCATTAGTGAAGTCAGGCACTGATCTTGGGAGATGGAGACCTGGTGCAGAGTCGGCGTTCCACTGTATCCCAAAGGTGTTCAGTGGGTTTGCGGTCAGGGATCTGTGCAGGACACCTCGAGTTCTTCCACTCCAAGCTCGGCAAACCATGTCTTCACGGACCTCACTTTGTGTACAGGAGCACTGTCATGCTGGAACAGGTTTGAGCCCCTTAGTTCCAGTGAAAGGAAACTATAATACTACAGCACACAAAGACATTCTACACAATTCCAACTTTGTGGCAACAGTTTGGGGGAAAACCCACATATGGGTGTGATGGTCAGGTGTCCACAAACATTTGATCAAATGAATAATAAAACCAGGTTTTTATGTTTTAAGAATTCCTTATTTGTCTATAGGTTTTAAGAATTCCATATTTGTAACTTTTGCAATTAAAATGATCATTCATTCATCTTCAGTAACTGCTTTATCCTGGTCAGGGTCCTATCCCAGGGACACTGTGCACGAGGAAGGAATACACCCTGGATGGGACACCATTCCATTGTAGGACACAATGCACACACACATTCACACCTCTGCACAGACAGTAACCTGAGCTCAGGATCAAAACTGGGGAACCTGGGATTGTAAGATGATTTTGAAATAGTTGAAATATTTCTCTATAAACCAGTGTGAAGTTTATTACTTCACCCTTGTACCATGCTATGATTTACATTTTTATCAGATTATAATAGAAGAGTGCAGCTTCACTTGCCATTCACATCATCTAAAGAAGGGGAAGCTCATACATAACTTTTGTGTAATTATGTTACATGGCTTAGTAATTATTTTTAGCAGTGTGTTGAGTTTTGGGTGCATGTAAACAGTTCATTAGGAAACTACAATTGGAATTGATTTGGATTAACAAATATCTGTGCATGTAAACACAGCCGCTGTCTTTGTCTTTTGCAGATGGTACAGCTGCATGCTGGGGAAAAAGTGTAGTCTGGCACCCTTGAAGGAGGAGCTGAGAAAACAAGGGGTGAGTGGTGCCGCGTGTGTCCGCATGTATACGAATGTGTGCAGCATTTTTTATTAATCCTCTCCAGATTGAATGAGTAAATGTGCAGTGCAGGAAGAATCTGCAGGTTAATTGATCTAAATCAGCTTTCCTCAAGTGGCCCTGAAAGTGCCCCGTGAAACAGAGCTATGATGGGCTGGATTTCATTAGTTCATTAGCAGTCATTAGCTGCCGTCCCCTCCTCCATGAACAAATAAGCCCCCGGCTTGGCTTTGTGTGAGCAGGACTCTCTAATAGCTGTGACTGCAAGCTGTTCTCCACGTTTACAGGTTATTAGGCTGGTATCAGTCTTCTCTCCTCTCTTCATCTGGAGGTGTCAGAGTGCTGTCACCTCTCATCAGAGCGATGGTGCACTTGGCTGTGTTCCAGCACTCAAGCCTGATCTCTCCAATCTGCCCCGTAGCCAACTAATGGGGCTCTAATTAATATGCTAATGAGACTTGCTCTCTTTCTCTTGCTCATTTCCTGTTCTTCTCCTTTTTGCTTTTATCTTTAGTTTAAATGGCCATTGCATTTAGAGGTCACTTAGTAGTCTAACTATGTCCTGTTTTCATGATCTGCTTTATGTAGTGGTGTGAAGACAGTGTGAAATTAGAAGAGAGTGTGGGATTATAGCAAGGCTTTCCCTGTCCAGTTCTGTACACACAGCCGTGATCCACGATATACGTGTAGAAGTGCATCATTTCACACCCGGCCACAGACTCTCCTCAGGTGGAAAGGATTTGACTGATGACCTACTGGCCCCCTAAATGCAGCATGCATCTGCTGCTTTCAGTGCTCTCGTGCCGTCTGCAGCCAGTCAGAAAATTCGCAGGCTGCTTTTAGGTCTCTTGTGAATGGATATGAGAGATTAGCATACGGTTTGTGTGGTTTGAATTAGTGTTTGACTTGAATTTTTCTTTCCATAGATTTAAAGTAATTTGAATTCCAACCAGGTTTTAATATAGTTCTCACTCCCAATATAGATCTTAATATAGATCTCCTCTTGGGTGGCTGATTCTGATGAAATAGTTTGGAGATGTGTTGACACAACACTAAATTCACATTTGTCCATTTAACAGAAACTTTTCAGTACAGCCATTTCAAAATTGAAATGCATAATCCATTCCACACCTTTTTGCAAATAACATCCAATATGCAAATTATTATATGATGATACTGTACCCAGAAACATTTAGGGCCATCATAGTAACACCCATCTTAAGTACTATTCGGAATAATATTTTTGGACATATAAGTAATTTTGGACGTATAAGTCATAAGTAATGTTGCCAGAGGATGTCTGTAGTAATCAGGATTGAATCGCACAGGATAAGCAATCTCTCTATAAATCACAGAGATGGGAGTGTCATCACGCTAGTGTTTTAGTGTTTTCACACTAAAAATTCCATGTGCACTACATATACGTCATATTAATTCAAACTGATTGTTTTGAACTTTATTATAAGCATCTTCTGTACTGTGTGTGGCCATGCTAGTTGTGCTTGATCACTTATAGATCACATGACCATAACATGTATGTAGGCAATACCTTTGCTAGGAACTCACTTCTCTGATAAGTCCTTTTAAATCATCTATACTGTAGTGTTCAGTGTTAAACTGAAGTGTTAAACAGTGTTAAAATTACTGACATGACTGATTCAGACAGGACTAAGATCCGCGAGATGTTACAGTAATACTTACATTACGTCACCTCCTCACGTAAAACTAATCCAGTCCAAACAGGGCTTTAGATGCTCCGATCTAAAGAGAGACACAGATGAGCAAGAGAGCTGTTTATAGTTTCATGTCCTGAATGCAACTCTAATGACCACTTTGTGATGATAGTAATCACATTTTATGACTAGTCTCATGTTGCAGTTAAATAGATGTCGCTTCCGTGTTGTCAAGGATGCATTAGTGTTTAGACTACACACATTCAGAACGTGGTTTGATGAGCAGATCACAGTGTTTCTCTGCATTAGATCTCGTTTACACTTGTACTTAGTGCGGTCCATTTGCGAATGTTCACCCGAGGCAAATGTTAATACAAGGTTTGAACGTGTCTTAGCTACAGAATCTGTGTACTAAACTAGCTGTTGTTGATGATTGTGATCATAATTATTATGGTGTATTTTGACAGTTTTGGCTATTGTTTGTATAATTTGCTGAAAGTATGATGAACAAAGACTCAGATACTGAAATTGTTTGTGTCTGTGAAATGCAGGTTAGTTTGCTAGCAGTTAGCTAGTTGACTAGCTATTTGAAATGGCAGGAGGACATGGGGCGTGTTTAATATACATATTCAAGTATATTAATCAGATCGTGGCATTTTTATGAGGATGTTTCTGGCAGTCTTGGTAGTTTGTTGGGCATTAAAAACACTCCTTTGTTTTTATTCTACATTGATTATAATGAATGGTTTAAAATAAAATGTTTGATGGGTCTTTTAAAGAATCCTTTCTGTTCTGCTGTTGATCGCAGCTCTTGTTTTTCTCTTTTGTCTGAACAGGTACCCAAAGTAACACACACTGAGTTCTGTCAGGGGCGCACCATGCGCTGGGCTCTGGCCTGGAGCTTCTATGAAGATGTGACCATGCCAGTAAGTTTCAGTTCTGCACTCTACCTTCTGTGACTTTGTGGAAAAGGTCCTGCTGTGACCTACTAAGCTACTTGGGAGTTTCGTGTGTGTGTGTGTGTGTGTGTCCAGGTTCAGCTGAGGGAAAGCCACTCTGGCAGAATATTCATGCAGCTCCAGATCGGTGCCTGTGTTAATAATGCAAACACGGTCCATTCCATTAGACACACTCTGACTGCTCCCTGCAGCCCAGCTCTCTTCCCCAGTCGCTGTAGCCTGGCAACGGTCTCCAGGGCAGCAGGGCTGTGCTGTAAAGCCATGTTCTTGTAGTGAGAAGGAGCGATAGAGAGAGAGGAGTGTAAGGCACAGTGAAAGGGGTGGGAGGTGGAGTGCTTCCAGTTTTTCACAACTTCCCTACATGCCTTTGTGGAGGGCACTTGAGCAGAAAGATTGGCCTACATTTCTGTCTGCATTCCACTCCTCTCCTTATCACACCATGAGTTCCTACACATACACACCAGTGATCACTGTACGCAGCTTTTTATTTAGACATCTTTGTAATCTTTTAGTGAAAATGTATATTAAAGTGTGTGTTGGTTTGTTCATTTCATTTAAACTAATCAATTTTAGCCCAGATGGCAAAGTACTACCTCCCCACCCACCCAGACACACACACACACACACACACACACACACACACACACACACAATTTGTACTTCTATGTTAATCCTTTTTCTCTGAGCCCAGCTGAGTCCCATTATAGAAACCAGATCAATCTGATTGACAGTTTAATGTTTAATCCAGTCGTGAAATCATGAAAAGTGTGGCAGGATCACGGATATGGAATATGATCCTCCTGTCAGAGAGATGAAAGCGAGAGACTGTCACTCTCTCTCACACGCACACACACACACACACACACACAGAGCGGTAGGGAGGGTAATGGGGAGGGAAGACGTGCTTTGCTGTCTTCTCGTCCAACACGTGAGCTGTTGGAACAGTAGATTTACAGCAGAGGCGTTGGCTGAAGGGTCAGAGGTCAGGACTGTGAGGCATTAGAGGAAGCAGTGTTCCGGGATTTTGAGAGCAATGACAGAATGGAGAAGTGTGTGTCAAAATCAGCCCTGCTTTCAGGCTCTGAATTTAACCTCTGATCGCTCTGTCGCTCAGCCGCATCTGTGTATGTTCAATAATTAATATGTGTAACCTTTTTGTCTGTGGAGGTGCTGCTATAGCCAGAGTGGACCAGAGTAGCAGCCATTTGAAGGCGTTCCTGTTCTTTTGTCCTGTTCAGAGCACAGAGATGGACGTGTCTATATAACGGACAGTCCAGACAGAGAAAGTGGATAAAAGATAGAAAAAAATGAGTAAAAGAATGAAACTGGGGCAGTATTACCCAGCTGAAAATGAAGTGTTTGTCTGTGTGTGTAGTCTCATTAGCCGCCCATACCCATGTGCACTACATAGACTGACTTGATCAATTTTATTGATTCTAATGCCTGTTGTTTTGAGCAATGAGTTTTTTAAATATGGCCTAGAAACCTGGAGACACAACAGGATGAGATGCACTGAACCTGCCTGCTGTACAATTCAATCAATAGAATATCGTGCTTTGTGTTGTATACGAGCCATTAATTGTTATTGTACACAGTTCCAGTGGTTTAACACAAGCCTGTCAACTGACTGAATTAGTGCCGGACAGATTACATGTAACTTAAGGAGTAATTTCTGTTAAAATACAGAGCATTAGTGCAATATTGTTAAATAGATAGACCGATTCATACCTGCCAGTAACACAAATGTCTTTGTAGCATGTGACAAATAGGCATAGAATGGCTCCCCCTGGTGCGCTATACTTATGTGTGTATTTTTAGATTACGTACCATGGGTTACACAGACTAGTCAACTTATACATTCCCTGTTGGCTGTTGTGGGGATATGGACTAGTCTGTCTGTGGAAAAAATGAGGCAGATGGTAAAGAAAGCAGGCTAAATGTACTATATTAGTCTGAAAATATTTCTGACTAGATGAAGTCAATTCTATAGTCAACTGCACTACCATAGACGAAAGACTACAGGAAATGTCTATTTTTTTGTTTAACTTTCCTTTTACCTTATTGGACTGTTAACACTTTGATATCATTTTGCATGAAGCTGAGAGGTGTGTGCGAGATTTGTGTTGAGAGTTGAGAGGTGTGTTTTAATCCCGCTCCCGTTTGCTCCCAGTTCAATTCCTCCCACAGGTATTTATGTTGACCTTTAAAGCTAAATAATATTCAAATAAAATCATTGCACTGTGGCATGGTGAATTCCGTTGTGACCAGCGCTATGTGAAAGTCCGCTTTCAGAGCCGTGGGTTGCACCTCATTATCCAATCCCATTCAGTTAGATTAGAGTCAGATCAGCAGCGCATGCCAAGAGACTAATCCAGACTTGTTTTCGGATGCTGCTAGTGCCAGAGTTGAACATGGTGGAAAAACCTTCACGTCCTCCATCCATTATTAAGCTGTAAGGAGATTCTGCACCATGCTGTGCGCTCTCGGTTTCAGAATCAACCATTTCAGCTGAGCTGCCAGCTTGTCCAAAGTGCCATTTTAAGAATTGGTATGTCCTTTCATCATGGAATATGATAGAGATTTTTTTTTTTTTTTTGCTTATATATTTACTGATTTATTTACATTTCTTGTTAACAATGTAGCCTGAAAAATTGTAAATTGTAGCCTGAAGTGCAGTTTGATGCATTCTTTTCTGCATAAATTAATCACTAGAAATATAATAGAGATGTCCTTTTTTGTTCATGTCTGGAAAACTAATAGTGGATAACTTTTTTTTTAAATTGCTGGTCCACTATTAAAAATTACTAGTGGACCAGTTGTGCAACCCCATTATATATGAATTATTTATTTGCAAAGGTTTAATATACAGCAGTCTATGAGATTCTTCTGTTTCCCCTCGAATTTGAATTGAATTTTAAGGCCATGCTATATGTGAAGGTATGCCAAAACAATGAAAAACTTGAAATCCTTTGTCTACTTCTATATTTGTAATTGTTCAGTCAGCAAAATGAATTGTAGAGGGGAAGCTGACAGCAAGACAACTGGAGCTCTCTCCACTTTAAAGGAGCAGTTTGTGATTTTTCACACCCTCTGCTGCTTGTGGGGTGAATTGCAGTGAAAACACTGATCACCCTTTTCAGTTCCTCCAACCGACCCCATCTTCTCTCTTGAAAGTTCATTTGCCTCCTGGGTTGACTTTGAATGAAAGCTAAACTGAAGCTTGAAATAAAGAAACTAACCAGATCTAATGTACGGCAATATGGTGAGTCACAGTTTTGCTTGTTAAAATTCTATAATGTTTACAGGTCTAGAAACACTTTTAAATATTTTAAGTATACTTGTTGAGTATACAAGCACGATTTTGGTGCAGATTCTTCTGGAGTCAGACAGATTAAGCTGCTGCTGATCATATGACACAGTGGAGGGATCTTGTGAAAGAAAGAAATATTTCACTCTTCGAGTGAAGACTAATGCCCATGAACTCTCAAGCTGAGTTACTCTGACTCACTCTGTTTTTCTCTCTTCCCAAATGTCTCTCACCTCTTCTGCTCTTTTGTGCTTACAGTTTGCTAATGTGACTGGTAGGAAGGTCTGAGAGAAGAATATCGCTTTGTTCTTTTATCGTATTTAGATGTAAATTGCACGTTGTGTTGATGGTGTTCTTAAGCAAGTGTTCTAGCTTTGATTTTCTGGTATTTCAGTGAGGAGTGAGCAAGTTTGTCCCTGATCTGTGTGGAATGCGTGCTATGGGTATGTGCATGTGTTTGTGTATGTGTATGAAAGCATTATCTGCTTTGTAGAAACATGAGCTTAGGCTCAAGGCTTAGTGAGGGTCACATTGCTGCTTGTGTCCTGACCTCATTATTCAGCGATGCATAAATAGCTCAGTGGTTAAGATGTTGAACTACTGATCAGAAGGTAATGAGTTCAAATCCCAGCACTGCCAAGCTGCCACTGCTGGGCCCTTGAGCAAGGCCCTTAACCCTCAATTGCTCAGTTGTATAAATGAGATAACTGTGAAGTCGCTCTGGATAAGGGCGTCTGCCAAATGCCATAAATGTAAATATTATTGTTTTGTATTAACACTAACAGATCTGTATGATAGTGATGGAAAAAGATGTGTAACTGTGGGGGAATGGAGAATGCATTTACTTTGACTATATACATTTGCCTTTATCTTAAAAATAAAAACATAAAAATACACTGAATCATATTCAGTAGTTCAGCTGGAGCTGATTTCTTTCTATCCTAGACTGTAGATACATGCAGCCTATCACTGGCAGGAGTGAAGTGCCCCTCCAATTGCTCTAAAATTTTTAGCCTGCTTTGCTGAAACATCCCTGACACATCATTACCATAGGTTTGTGTGTGTGTGTGTGTGTGTGTGAGAAATACAATAGCGGGTATTGAACATGTTACTCAGTCATTTTTCAAAATGCCTTGGGAGGTAAAACAAGAATTTAAAAGAGCACGCACACATTGTCAATCAGTTCAAACTGCACAAAAGGACAAAGACCTGAAGCAAAGGTTTTGTATTTTTGGATTTCTGGAAAATGTCTGGCTATCGTTAACTGTTTCCCAAGCTTGCTGTTTGTAAGAGATGAGCCCAGCTGCTGGGACTTTAAACACCTGATTTAGAACAATTAGGAAGCTTGAATACAACTGCCTATGTGTCTTTCTCTCCCCCTCTCTCTCTCTTTCTCTCTCTCTCTCTCTGTGTGTGTGTGTGTGTGTGTGTGTGTGTGTGTGTGTGTGTGTGTGTGTGTGAGAAAGAGAGAGAGAGAGAGAGAGAGTGTTGTATAATAGTTTGACCCACATCTTCAGACCCTTGTGCTGTAAGGCTGAACCCTAATAGTTTCATTGTCATAACTGTGAGGTGTTATGACATGGGATGGAATTTTAACTTAGATCTCTGATCCAATGTCTCACCCAGACGTCGCTCTTCATGTCCCTATGTGTCAGACCCTCGACATATGGCGCACACATCTCAGACAGTGATGATATATTTACTCGACTGTAAGCCAAGGTCAGGGACAGGAGGATCAGCCACACCTTTAAATCCTTAATTGTGCATTGCTGCCCTCTGCTGGTGTCCTCTCACTCACAGTGGCAGATCATAGTGATGTCAGATGTTCAATATGTAATATTTTCACTATTCAAATGCATTTTATACTGCCATAGAGCAAACATTAGCAGAACTGCTGCAATCCATATTTGTATCAGATAAAACACATAGTGAAAGTTGTCACTCTTTCAAACAAACAAAACTCATAGTAATTTTGTAATAAGTTATGGTTTAGATTCAGTTTTAGGTATTTAACTCCGTTTTCTTAATATTTAAATTTTACATTTGTACGCCGGATCTTCTGCGTTTCACTTATTTTCATTCATGAAAGAATTTATCATCTTTCTTAGAGTTATGTTTAATCTCACATGCCAGAGTAAGTGTCCAGTAAGTATCTATTGGATTTATTTACAGCCATTTTCCTGCATCAAGCAATGAGGATCATTTGGCCAAAACAATTCAGAAAGGTCATTTGTATAGATTTACCTTCGACAAAAAAGGCAACTATGTGACAATGCTTTTTTTTTTTCTCTTTGAGTATGTAACTAACATGTAAGTTTGTTCCATCAGCCTGTAGTAGATTAATTCTGACAGGTCTGTATTAAGGCAAGGTCCAATAATTTGTAGGGACTACTTAGGATTACAGATTTCTGATGATGGTGTCACACTTGGGAGATTCATAAATTATAAATAAAATTATTTTGCTTTGGTCTCCTGACATTTATTTTGTGTGTGTGTTCCAGTCTCCGCCAAACAAGAAGCGTAAGCTGGAGAAGGCACGTAAGCCGCTGACCTTCACCGTGGTAGAAGCCACTGCAGCAGAACTGCACTCTCAGGCCCTCAGCATCGGCCAAACACACACGCGCCATGTGGAGAGCGTCACCTACTGGTTGGAGAGCATTCTCACAGACCTGAAGGTACACACACACAACTGAGTTTTTTGGTTCAGTACAGCTTTATTTCACATTATTTAAATGTTTACAGTATTATTTTAATTTTTAGCACCATAGAGCTTTCTATTACAGAACCTTCCACCAACAGAACACATTAGGTCCAGGTCTGTATTATTCATAGGCCTACTTGAGACCTTTTTGAGTTTAACTCAGTAATAAGCATAATAACTTTGATAATGGTGGGTTGTGATTTTCACTGCTGTAACTAAATAAAAAAAATCACCAACTCCCTGGTTACGCTTCATGGACCCCGCTTTGAGAGCCGCTGATTTAGGGGAACGATGATATCTTTTGAAAGACTGTTAAGAGGAGAACAGGCATGACAGTGACAGTGTTGTGCTGTGTCCTCAGGTGTTGCACAACCGTGTGCCTTCTTGCGACTCTGAACTCAGCCTCTTCCTGACCGCTGTGGAGAACACCTGGGTCCATGCTCGGCAGAAACGCCGTGAACAGAGCCGACAGCTTCGTGATCTGCCCAGCGCCCCAGAGCCTGACATTCCCACTGCTGACAGCGTGGACCCGACACCAGCACAGGACCTTACAGATCCTCCCAGTAATAGAGAAGAAACCAAGGCAAAACAGGACTCTGAAAAGGATACAGATGTCCCGTGTAAGACCTCCAGCACACAGGAACAAGGGTCCAGTGTCTCCACTATTTCCCCAAGCTCCAGCTCAGTCCACAACTTCCTGTTTAAGTGCCTGATGAATGTGAAGGTGGAGGACAGTGATGTGTTGGTTGAGATGCACTGGGTAGAGGGTCAGAATAAAGACCTGATGAACCAGCTATGCACATGCATTAAGAACTCGCTCTTTCGCAGAATAGCCATTTAACCCCAGTTTTAACACCTTGTCTGCATTTTCTTTTCAACGTCTGATTTCATTATCAATGCACAAACGGAAGTATGAGCCATCCTAATGTTTTGACTTCCTGTAAGTCTGCCAGTACAGTACTGCTGCAGAGAGAGTGGTGAAATTTGTTTTATTGAATGTTTGTTTAGCTTTATTACATTTGTAATAAACTTTTTAATTGTTGGTGGTTCAGAATCTTTCTTTGGTTTAAAACCTCGGATTTGTTCATTCATATTCCGTTGTGTTCTCCATGCCCATCTCTTGGACTAACTGGTGCCTTTCAATTATTCTGTTCACATGATTTGCTTATATAAAGTATTGAAAAATAAAAGGACAGCTAGTATGTAATTAGTCCCTTGGTTTTTATGTTAGCACTGATATCATGGTCCTCTCATGGACAGATTTTTCTCTGTGGTTCCAGCTTCCTCGGTCCTCATTGGTAAGTGTGAAAGATAACCCACTTCATAAGAATTGAGGAGTTCCTAGTATCCGGTTGTGGTTTACTCGTTTGATATTGATTTACAGCTTTTTGTGAATATTTTTATGCAGAGTAGCATTTCCTGTCCGTAGAATACCTCTGAGGTTTCCTTTCAGGAAACCAGGGTCTGTAGACAGAAGTCCGGAGTGGGGCCGACGTGGATAACAGGAAGGCAGCAGCAGTCAAGGAAGTAACCGTTAGAAGCAGTGGTGTTTTTACAGAGTGGTGGGTCATGTGAAGTTTTCTGTTCTTAGAGATAAATCATCAACTGTGCTTATTCTAGCTTACGCTTCTTCTGGGCAAAGCAGGGACTTTGCTCCCCATTTGCAAAACTTGTGGGAATCATGTGACATTTTGAGAACAGCATGTGCTTACTTACACTCTACACGTATCTGTTAGAGCTTGAGGTGGCATGTACGAATCATTTCTTCTTATTTATATGATCAGATTTCTCACAGTCTAGTTGTGCCTCCACCAACACAGCCCTTAGGTTTTTACCCCTACTGTAGTTTTTCATTCTATCATTATCTTCTTAAAGATTTAACCGGTCACATTTGGGTCACTCAGGACTAAAAAAAAAAAAAATTCACTACCTTTTTGGTAGAAAAATGCTTTGCAAGCTACTTGCAGAAAAACATTTTGTAATGTGGGTTGTACTGCACTGTTCTCCACTGCGTGCATTAATCACACGCTGTGTGCACCAGACCACAGGCTGCATGCAGGGCCTTTTTCTGAGGCTCTGCACATCTCTAGGGTTGTTAGACACAACTAGCTGGCTAACTCTAACTAGCTACCTAAAACATAGCATAATGAACCAGTGGTTTACTCGATGATCATTTCGTTATCTGATCTGTGGTATCTATTTTCTTTGTTTACTTGCTCTCTCTCTCTCCTGATTGGCTGTGGCTCCTGCCAGTCACAATGTAGAAGGACTTCTTTCAGCTGGTGTGACGTGTGATGATGTTTGACGTGTCAGAGCGGGGAAAAGTTGTCATAATTTTCCTCCCCTGACTCAATAATCATGATTTTTTTTTTCTTTCATTGTAAACAACGCACGCTACACTCTAGCTTTAATTTGGGCTTACTTTTGACTATATCTTGTTTATTAATGATGTCTAAAAAATATATTTGATAACTTTTTTGTTTATTAATGTGTTTCTTAATGTGCAGTGTTCAGTGACACAACTTTCATCATGTGGATGTTATGTGCTGTTCTGTTAAGTGTTCAAATGGCACAGAATGACCATGACTTCATCTCGAAAAGAGTAGAATCTTTTCTTTGCTCATATAACTGTTTAGGGTTAGTTTTAAGTTCTCATATATTTCTACAAGACCTGCTTTAGTCTATGAGTGACGCTTCATGACTACAACAAACAAACGCGTCAAAACGATAGCAGCTCACTGCTGATAGGTTTTAGTGTGGAGCCTTTGAGCCTGCAGACGTCACCCTGCCGAATGTCGCCCACGTGAGCCGTTACCATGCCGCCCAGTTCTCTCCTCCTATTGGCTGCTCGAGCCTGGTGTTTTATTTATTACGGACACGCGCGACTGCGCAACTATATTGGGTAAAATCCGGTGAGGGAATACAAATGGACGAGTATAAATAGCTGGTGGCGTTGCAGCTTTATTTAATTAAAATGTGTGAGGGTTTTAGGGACTATAGCAGCAGTTATAGTTAATTGAAGTGTCATTTGGCTTCGGTGTGTAATTGTATCTATTAACTAGTGTATATAAGTATTCAGTATTGGATGTAGCTCATAGTTTGTAATAATGTATATACTGTATAAAAAATATATATTTTTGGATCCGTTTGGGTTAAGCTCCGTGTTTTGGATGTATCCGTCCTGGGCGGGGTTAGAGCGGTTGTGGGCGGGGTTAGGGCGGGGTTTAGCTCGCAGCGGGGCTGTGCCGTGGGCCGGTGTGGTCACTGATCAGGCTCTCACAGCCCGCCATCTTGTTGCGGCTCTACTACGTGTGTGGAAGAGTTCCTTCAAGAGGCGGGGGATCAAGTTGCAGCTTCTTTTTTTCCCCCCCCTTCCTTTTAATTGGAGAACCAGAGAGCCGAACGAAAGATTGTTTTTAATTGCTCCAAAGCAGGGACTGCTCAGCTGTTTGTTTTTATTTTACGGAACTTAAAGAATACAACAGAGATGAGTATCGAGACGCTTTTGGAAGCAGCCAAGTTTTTAGAACTGCAAGCCCAGCAACAACAGAAAACACGTGGTAAGAAAGAGTGTAGTTATGGGACTGTGCGTGCGCGCGCGCTCCTGTGTGCGTGTGTGTGTGTGTGTAAAGGGAAGCTTAGTGCACGTACTGCTGCAGCTTGAACCTCTCACATTGCTTACTGATGGCTCCTGTTAGGATTTTAACCATTGTCAAAATTACAAATGGCAGCACTGATTGAGCAGAATGGACCTTTTACATTTATAAAGATATTGTGAAAGAAAAAAGTGCAAATCAGGAGACAAGTGCTGAACTACTACCTGAAACACACTGGATTTAAAGCGTGTAGGTGCAGTTTAACTCTCTGCTCCTAATGTGCGCAGTGTTTTGCGCTTGCTGCAAGCTTGTCCTATAGATGTGACACTGAATGTAGTAGAACTCATTTGTTTTCAGATGTTTGATGACATGGTTTCAGTTGAAACACAGCTGCATTGCTCGTCAGGGCGGTGGCGGTGCTACGTGTGAGAGAGCTAGTTTTACATAATGACTCTTGACATGATCATGGTGTCGTGTTACACCTCTTAAACCTGCTCCTGCTTTTGGTCAGAACGGGTGTATAGACGTGTTTTTGTACCTCGCAGCGCACTCTGGTGCATTGTGACATTAGTCAGTGTGTTAAACTCGGGCTGAGGCGTACACTCTTGTTGTTTGTGTGGCTCGGTCTGGCGCGGAACTGCGCGGTCTTGCTGCTGACGTGTGCGACCTGACCACGCCCCCGTAGTAGAATCCGCGTGGACAGACTCCGCCCCCGCAGCCATGTGCGCGCCAGGCAAGCGCGCTCTGTACAGACTGGGGAAAGTAGGCCATGCAGTGCTGCAAATGTTTAAAAGCTAAAGAAAACTATATGTACCTTAGGCAAAGTGGGTGCTCATGTAATATTTTACCCACTAAATAACTAAATATAGGAGGAATAGTGTAAAAAAAAAAAGAAGATAAAAACACCAGTGGAGACATTAAATATGTGACAATATCTATTACTAGGAATTTGGATTTTGGGTGTAGGTGCACCTTGAATAGTTTCTGTCATGAACATTACTGCCTTTGTGTATTTTTTTGTAAACTTTGTCAAGTGGGCTGAGGGTCTGGCCCAGTTGAGTTGTGCAGGAACAAGGCAGAGACTAACAGGATGGTGATATTTGCCTGCATTGATGCAGAAAATTTCTTATTTGTGTCCTGTGTTGCTTATAAGTGTGTTGCTATGGTAACTGGACAGCCTTCCCCCACGCACTCGGTATATGCCTGCTTGTTAGAAGAGCATCACGCTGCCTGGTTGGGGGTGGATGGCTCATGGTCAGCTGCTGTGACTTGTAGGCCACTGCTGTAACATCACAAGTGTCTTGTAGGGCTCAGTAGACACTTTCATATTGGCAAATTTGAAAAAGAAGAGCATTGAACATTCCTGACTGGGGAGATGATCCTGATTTGATTCAGAATGAGGCAGTAGCATCAGATCACATAATGCTGTACAGAGCTGCCTCATTATTGCACTGGTAGAATGGATGGCTATAGTCCGTAGTGCTTTGATTCTCAGATTGCGTCACCACACATGCACGGTCTTACACGGAATATGACTGGCCTGTTCTGTTGCTCTTTGTGAAGATGAATGATCTGCTCGATCTCTTTTCTTCATAACTTGTTTTCCTTTAGCAGTCAGTCATTGAAAATGATACTGATAACACTGCTGTAGCTGCACACACTTTTAGCTGTACTCTGCATGTAGAACTTGTTTGTCTACGTGCTAAAGTACGAGGCTTACCAGTGAAATTTCAGTACCCAACGTAATAAGGAAGTGCCCAGATTTTCAGGAGCAGAAATTTTCCATTCCACTCCTGTAACTGTGTGCTAGTATTTGAAAGCACTTGAACAGGCTGTGACTTCATCAAACACACTGGGATGTGATATGGCCTGACACTCTGTTCTAGCCTGCGAATTAATCAGTGAGTAATCCACAAATACAAGGTACCTGATTTGTAGATTAAAACTTTGCCATGCTTGTTACAGCGCCTGGCCCTCTGAATCATCACCAGCTGAACAAGTCTCAGTGTCTTATTTTACCTCAGTTGCGTTTCCCTCGCAAGGAAATGCCATCATAAAAACACAATCACGATGAACTTTTTAAAATGCCTACCAAAACAATACAAAATTTACAACTAAGCATTTTGTTCATTTAAATGACTTTTAAAGGTGTTTTGCTGAACTTTATTATAAATGCGCTCTCTTTATCTCACAGTCTTCATATCCGACTGCCCGCCTGAGAGTAAAAACTGTTCCAACTTTTTTGTTGGGTCTTTCAGGATCTCAAGCACAATGTACACCTCTACCTGGTTCTCTTCTTAGACTATATAACAAAGAGCAATCTGTTTTATATTTCTGCCAAACATAAGGGATGTATTTTTAGATAAGGAAAAGTACGCATTCCTTTCTTTACTTGAGTGGATTTTAAAACGGATCCATTTCCTTACTGTCTCTGTTTTAGAGTGAAAGCTGTGTTTGGTAATCACGCTTTAGGAGTGGGTATATGGACCACCTCCCTATAGCGGCCAATTTTTCTAACTGGTACTCAAATTGTGTGGAACGACACTTTAAGGTTTGGTAAAGGTCCAGCAGCTAGGCTTGTGTGTGTGTGTGTGTGTGTGTGTTTGTGGTGTAAGATGATGTTGGGGTAGTCCTTCAGAGGCAGGAGGAGTAACTTTACCTTACAGCCTGAACATTATGTCCTAAAGCTAAGTGCACTCTGGGCCATGATTATTTTTGTCCTTCTGTTTATTAGTGGCAGTAATTTTAAGTGCACGCATAATATCTTTTTCGAAATCACACCAGTCGTGATTAGTTTAGGTGTCCTGCCTTTAGGTGTCCTTCCTTTAGAAATGTTAACGTATCATTAAGGTCAAAATTCACTCCACTTTCAATGACCATCTGCAGTTGTAGTAGGCAGATCAGATTCAAATAGTCTTTGTCTCCTCTGATATGTGACATTGATAAAATTAACCTCTTTAACTCTTTCTTGTAGAAGAGAACGAGCTTCGGGAGAGACTCCGCCTCGAACAGGAAGCAGGGAAGCAAAGAGCGGAAGCACCCTCCTGCATTCAAGCCACACATGATAATCACCTGTCATCAAGGGAGGAGTCGAGTCCAGAGCGTAACCACGCCCCTCCATCAGCCCTGTCCTCTCCTCCTCCTCCTCCTCCTCCTCCCCTTTCTGCTCCCTCCATTCCCATCACAGTTATTCCCATTCCTGTGGTGTCGTCCAACCCAATCCCATCACCTTCATCTCCTCACCTCAGTGTGCCCCAAAAAGATACCCACTCACCCCCATCTCAGCATGTACTGCCCCAACGTGCAGCCCTACCCCCTCAGACGAATGGCCCAAAACTGCCCCAGCCCCTGCAGCCCTACCCTAGCTCCATCGTTCGAGCTTCCCAGCATGCTCTGCTCCCCCAGCCAGCAAACACACCAGCACAGCCAAGCCTCATGGCCAAAACCAGCCCTCCTGATGATCACCGCGGCCTGGATGGCAAGAAAAGACCTGGAGGGTGAGTCACGGATTCAAGTGATTCTTCAGTGATAATGTGAGCATGTGCAAATTTGTGTATGATTGCCATCGTATTAAAGAAGCCTTTAGTTGTGCGGAAGTGTTATAAAACATTTCAAAAGTGGTGTATTTGTCTTTCTTAATATTTGTGTGTGGTCTCTGTGTTTTCAGGGCAGGAACAAGGGAAGTACATAACAAGCTTGAAAAAAACAGGTGAGTTAATGTGTAGTCTCTGGGTTCTGTTTGCATAACATTCTGGTGATTTGTTGCTTAATCTTTTCCCCGGAGGACACCGACATCACGCATAAGCCTGAGTTCGCTTTTTGTTATGTTAAACTCAAATGCATACTGCGAGAAAATGTTAGACACTTTAATGCCAGTTTGAACTGAATTGAGTGTTGTTTTTTTAAACAGACGTGCACACTTAAAGGAATGTTTCGAAACCCTGAAGAAGAACATCCCTCATGTTGATGAAAAGAAAACCTCCAATCTGAGTGTGCTGAGAAGTGCGCTAAGATACATTCAGGTAGAACTGGCTTCTGCTTCTCATGTCTGTGGGTCTTTGGTAGATCATGGCATAAAGGTGTTGTGGTGGCTTACCACTTATATGAATCTAAATCCACGTTTCTCAGAGACGAGTCCTGGGAACACTCGTGATGAATAGTATGGGAGATTATATATTTATTATTTAATGATGGTAGTCTGGATTACAGTCAAATGCTATTGTTATAGTTATTACTTAGTTATTATGATTAAGCCTAATTGAATGGTAATTGGAATTTCAAATTCTGCATAACATTAATATTTGTTATTAGAAATTTATTTCTGAATCTGAGTCCAAAAGCAAGTATACATAATATCAATTTGAGACGAGATTCAATTCAAATAAAACAAAATGTTTCAAATATTTTAGCACAGTGCAACTGGTTTGGCTTCTGTGGGTGGGAAGTTATGGAATAGACAGCTTTTATTGCTCCAATAAATACATGAAGCATAATGTTACTAATATTTGTATAGTTTTAGGTTTAGATTAAGGCGTCGTGTGATCATATGGTGATCTGTGAATGTGAGAACTGATCTTAATAGCGTGTTGGGGGTGATGGCAGTTGATAACAACAGGCTGGAATGGAGGATGACAGGACAGCATCATGTGTGGTTCTTCAGCCTGCATGGTTCCTGATCATAGTGATTAGATGATGAGCTGAGACAGCATGCAGACAAGTGAAACCTTTTGAGCTGCTTTGATGCACTGAGCTGCCTGTGGCAGAGACAAAAAAAGAAACATATGAACAGTTCAGAAGTAAAATGTGCAAAACATGCTCCCCCCTGCAGTGTCTCAGTGCTTGTTATGGAAAGCTAATGAGTTTTGAGTCATCATCTGTTACTGGACACACAGGGGTAGAGGAAAAAATGTGTGTAAGCCATGGAATAGAAAGTTAAAGTAGGGTAGTGTGAACAGAGGGTTCTTCTCTCTCTCTCGCTCTCTCTCTCTCTCTCTCTCTCTCTCGTATGAGGCTGTATTTGAAGCATCCAGGCTGTCAGAAACATGTGTCCCTCACATGTGTCCACTGCAGACTGTTAACAGCAAGCTTCCTGGTCCACAGTAGGGCTGGGTGACATGACAATACAGTATCAGTACCTTTTCTGAGAGCACAGATGGTGTCTATAACACATTTTACTTGCTTATGGTTAAAATACACCACCATTTTTGTTACCAAAAAAATCTTTCTGCAAAAATGGCCAAAAACAACATAGTATAGTGTAATGGTCACATGCTATAAAAAGGGCCTAAGTGTAATTCTAAGTCTCACAAATGACCTCATAAAACATTTTAGAAAGTTTTATGTTATTTGTTTTATTATGAACAGTTATATTTTATTATTAGCTCAGTTTTATGGAGTAACATCTCATTGAAAGGAGTGACTTTGCCATTAGGGTATTTTTTCATAGTCTTATAGGTTTGTAACACAAATTATATCATTGCATCACAAATAATAATCACAGTATTCATCATTATCATCAATAATCATCATCATCAAAATGTTGTCCAGCACTTGGCTCCAGGCCAGTGAGTCCTGAAGTTAGGGTTTTTGTTGTTGTTGTTGTTCTCTAGTTAAAATCATTTTATTTTCCCATACTTGTTAAATTTTTTTTTCCAAATGTTTGTAAATATCAGCATGCATCTCTCATCCACGGGGTTTATTGCAGATATGAAATTATTGACTCGACAGCCTGTTCCTGTTGCAATTTTAGTATGTTCTTCACTTGGTGTTTTCATGGCTGCTTAGTGTATCCCCTGTCTCTACTTCTTTGGTAGACTGCACCTGCCATAGTGTTTACTCCTCTTTAGAGGTGAAGCAGATGGTTAGCGTGATAAACCGACATTTGAGCCATTTTCTTGTTGTACAGAGTGAGTGCAGGATGACTCTCTCACTCAGTCTGTCCAAGCAGATTAGTACATGCATGTGTGTCACAAGGGAGTGCTGTTAATAGGTACTGCCCTGTACACGGATGTGTGTGGTAGCGTTGGTGGTTTGTGTTGTGTTGTAGCAGCGTGAGCATGTGCTCTGTGTGACTGAGGCAAGGCGGTTCAGGCGTCGAGGCCTCTGCACACTCCCTTCAGAGGACTGAATCTGTTATTAAGGATTAGTGTGTTTGGATTACTTTCATTTTGTTTCATCTTTGTCTTTCCATGATCTGGCTTTTTGTCTGCACTCAACAGCATTCAGCATTCCTCTTGGCACCACGTGACCTGGGGCTTTAAGCTTAAGGGAAGGTGACACTTCCTTGTTTCACTTCTTCGAGAACATGTCAGACGAAGGCAACTAAACACTCTGTAGATTTTCCCTTATTTGTTCTAATCACTGATTTTTATTTTTTAAATCATCCTATACAGATTTTTATTCTCCTTCACCCACAGATTTATTCTACAGGTGATCTTTTTTCTGCATTTATAAACACGTATGTCGTGGCATTCCTAAGTGTTGCCGTGAAACCTTATGACTTCCTGTCAAGCGCTCTAGCCCCTCCTCCCTCTCTCCCTCCCTTTTTTCTCACTTTGTCTCGCTCATCCTGCTTCTGCCTCATTCTAGTCCCAGCCACATGAGCGCTGAGCACATGGCTAGCCTGAGACGTGTGACGTCAGCCCTCCTCCACCCCCACCCCTGTGATCCAACGCTCAGCCACGCAGCTCCAGATGCAGCTAGTGCATGAGCTACAGCTTAGACTGGCAGCCTCTGCAAAGCCTCTGACCATATTTACAACCCTATAAAACTCACAAAAACCTTTCTGGGTTTTTACATCTTGCTTCAAGAATGATATGTTCCTTGTGCCTTATGATTTACACCTTGCAAAATACAGTGGGCTTCGCAGAAGCTGAGCTTCTTGCTCTGATTTTTGCTCTGAGGCTCAGAGACTGCTTGCTTAAAGCGTTGTATGATTTCAATTTTATTCAATTAAAAGCCTTTTGTGCTGTAGTTTTATTAATACTAAGTCAGTAAGCGAGATTCAGTGTTATGCTGACCAGTCGTGGATATTAGCCAATCAGATGCTAAGTGTTCTGTCAGCATTCACAGCTTACATTCCTGCAGACTGCCAAACATTGTTGTTTTTCAATCCTAACTGTGCAGCTGCTTTTTAAACCATGTGGTCTCTCACTAGTTAGGTTTTGTCATATTGTTGTGTAATCACAACAATATTCGAAGTTCCAACACAATTAAATCATCTAGGAATACATAGTAGTGAATAAAGCAGACAGTTGTCTCAAGAACACTGAGTCACACTTCTCAAAAGAGGAAGTTTTATCTAGACTGCCCCTTGGGGGCTTGTCCTTGGCTGTCATAGAGATTAGCAGTCAAAACGGCTGTATGAAACGGCTGTATAAATCGGTGTGTCCTGGTAACTTGGCTGTTTTGTCCTGTCAATATGCATCACAGGGGGTCTGCATCTGCAACAAAGGCCCTCCAGCTCAATCGTGTCTCAGCCGTGTGCTCTCAAAGGACTTACTGAGGGTGAAAAAACAGGTAGACTCTTTCAGCTGCCTGGACTGTCATTTTCAACTCATTCCAGACAGTAATTGCTGCTCCAGCTTATGTTCTTACTGGGCATAATGACAGTCTGTGAGCTTTTTTGGCTGACTGACCTATAAAAAATAATGTACAAAGCGATGCTAGACGATGCCATTTTCTCCTCAGGCTGATACCTAGTACTGCTCTTGACATTTTAGCAGACATATTTTACTACCTCTACATTGATAAAGACTTTTTGTCTAATGAAGTGGCAGGTGAGGGTGTTTTTTAAGAGTCACAAGACAGAGCAGGTAATAAGAGTCACAAGACAGTCCTCTCTGAACGATTGTTTATGCAGCATGTCTGCAACGTGGCTCTGTGTGCAGCCACTCTTTCTTGCTGCTCTCGACCCATTTCTTTTGCTCTCCCTTTCCTCTTTTTGCATTCTCCGTGCTGCAGAAATGAGTCAGTAAGCACCCCACAGAGTCGAGTCAGTCGAGGTTGTCCCTCCTCTTGGCTCTGGCCATGTGCTTCTCACTCGCATTGCATGTGACTATGCCCAAGACGTGTCAACCTTCTCCATACAGCATGACCTGCTCCACTTACATGCACACAGGTGGGGCTGGAGGCTTTGAGTCTAGACGGGGGAAAGGAAGAGAGGAGCGGGAGTTTGTGCTTCTCTCTCCCTCTCCTGGCTTAAACTATAATAAGAGAGCTTTTTCTTCAAAAGCAGTTGTCAGCTTTAATCCGGCAATATATTTGCAATTGATGTGCTAAAACTCACTTCATATTAGATGCCACCTCACTTTTTGGACTCTGATGCTTCCTAACTGACAATTCAGTTACAGTAGCACAATAAAGAAAATATATGTAGTACTCGATACATCTCCTCTTATTGGGTCATTTGTGTCTTTGCTAGTAAACAGGCTACTACAAACTAGGGAATAATCTGAAACAATTAAAAAAAAAATTAAAAAGTGAAATTTTAATTTAACTGATGAGTGAAGGCAACTTGAAACGGATTGCGTCCGAAATGGCGTACTGTGACAATACCTACTGCATTCGATTCAGTACCTACTGCTCAGCCGTTGATGCAGTACGTACTGATCAGTATATGTGTGTAGTATGAATACAATCAGAACATACTACATCTGCCATGTTGGCATTGTCATGTGACCTACATCATAGTAAAAAAATAAAAAAAACCCCACCAGATTAGAGCAACTGTTTTTTCTAAACCTTCAAAAAGTTAACAATTCACTCAGGTGTTATTAAGCAAGTATGGCTTAACCACAAGGAACAAGGAAGAAAGTTTAACATCTATAGCACTTACACTTAAAAAGAGTCTATGTGCTGCCTTCTGCCATTTTTGATTCTGACAGCTCTTCTGCACCAGTCCTGTTGCCTTATGGGATAGCACAGTGTCTATTGCTGCCATACTGCAGAATCTCGGTGGAAGCAGTAGGTCATCCGGGTGTTTCTTGCCTACTGTTTCTTGAATACTGAGAATTAATGTGTAGTAGGGTAGACTACTACAAACTAGCATAGCATAGCATGGAGTAAACTAAAATTCACATCTAATTTAAATAAACTGATATTTTTGACTCGGCTGTCAGCTGTTATGACTGATAGACACAAAATATGATATTGGTTCATTTATCAAGCAATGTTTTTTTTTAGTGTTGATATTAACACAGCTAACAGCAGCAGCTTACAAATGATCTATGAGTTAGCTTGAAAATTAGCTTAGTAACTAGCAAGATAAAGAACCTAACTAATAGCTTTCTGGCAGGGGAATGCCTTCTCAAATGTAAATAATGCACATTTCTTTTGGTAAATATCAGTGTTACATTTGGTCAGTGTTAAGATTTTAAGCCCTGCACAATTTCTGAAAGAGGCTAATGGTTTAGTGGTTTAGTTAGCATAGTCGAATGTGTTGATTGCCTGTTGTCAGGTTTACTGGGTTGTGAAAGCTGTTCAGGAAAACACAGGAGCCTTGTTTTCAGGTCACAAAAAAGCTCATGTGCCATTAGCGGTATTCATTTATTCCCCTGAGCTTGAAAGACACTCTCTGTTCATTCTACAGTTCTTATGACATGACCCACATTTTTAGTTTCGCACCTAATAGAAAATGTAACAAGAATTTCCCTATTTTTCCTTTTTTAACCGAGTTCAGTGGCATTTTGAGGACCACACTGCAATTATTGCTGCTTTACAAGCATTTATGAGCATGTGAAAATGGGAACTGTTGTTTACAGCTTAGACCACAGCTGCTGAGTAAAATGTGGAGTGCTTAAAAGTTCAGTAATTTGTGGTTAGTGGTGCTGTATGCACTTCACTGTGTGTGGAAAAACCTATGATTAGTACAGCGAGACAGGTCTTCACTCTGCGTCTCAACTCTGCTCTCAACCTCACTTTGTGACCAGGGATCCGGTTACCAAGGAGAAGGTGTAAAAAATTTTTTTGCCGTTGTCTTGACAACGGCAGGGAATCCCAGCATCTTATTGGTTGAAGCAGAATGGGGAGGAACCCTTGGGGGTAAACGCTGTATGTTGACTGGTGCATGGTCCTGTCTGTCCATTCGTTTCTGTTTGACTGTCCTTTAACGGCTTTGATGCCTGTCAGATGAAAGTCCTGACTGTTGTGGTGTTGTGCTGTGATCATGCTCTCCTGGCGCACATGGAGAGGGAGAGGATGAGTGTTGCAGTCAGCTCGAGTGTGATGTGTGGTATGTCCCAGTCTCTAATAGCCATTTGCACCAAGCAGAAGCCAACTGTATGGAGGTCATATTCACCTGAACCTGAATTTAGATGTATGAATATAGTATATTTGGCAGAAGTTCATCTCTTTGAAACAATATTTTGTCACTGTCCAGTGCAAACTGATAGCCTAGTTCTCACTGTATAGATATTGCTATTATTTAAGTTTTATTTTATATATGCTGTTTGAGTGGCAATTCTGATATTTCTCCCAAATGCTTTTGGGAAAGCACCGAGTCATATTAAATTTCTTCTCTGACTCAAAGTGAAAACCATGCATATGGCAATAAATGGTCATGTCCAGTCTCCTCATACAGCTCAGGTTTGTTTACAGGAATGAGTCTTGTTTATCAGAGATGTAAATCATTCATGCACTGTTCTTTGTTCTCTGTGTACAGCCAACAGTACACAGTTCTAAAAGTTGTAAAAATCTACCTGTTTGTTAAAGAATAATTAATTGCTTTATGAATTAAAAAATATACCAGGTAAGCATGCATTGTCATGGTTACTGCCCCAACCATATTTGTCACAACTGATACTGAAAAATTGGTGTACATGAGGAGACAATACCTTATTGCACTAGGTGTTATAAAAATAATATTTAGGCAGGCTGACATGCAGGTGAAACTATTGTCTCATTGCAAAGTATGATGCTCATTTTTCGAATAATATTCTCCTTCCTAGATGAGTGCGAGTCAAGTCGTGCATTTATGCACTTCAAATGCTCAGACAGACAAATTATGCATATTCTTTCTTCATCATAAATTCAGTTCTTTCAGATGATACACAGCTTAAACCTATTTGTTAAGCTTATTCCTTTAGCTGTGTGGAATAAACCCTACTATGGGTAACTAGTAGCTCTGAGAGTGAGTCCATCTCTGTTTTTAATGTGTTATATATGGACGTGAAAGATCACAGACTGGGTTTCTAATCCAGGATAAAAGCTTCAGACAGGTGCAGCCTTAGATGGAGCTTATGGGACCAAGCCCTGTTTAGCCCTGCAGACGAGAGCCTCATTACACCACAGAGACTGCTTACAGCTGAAATGTTAAAAGTCATTTCGTTATCACTACATGGTTATAAATCACGCTACACACTAATTGTATTCTAATAGTAATTAAACATGATCAGCTGATATTGGTGAGCTCATCTAAAGGTAGCTTACTGGGTTTTTATGAACCTTGTTGCATTATAATTCCCCACTGAAGTGTCTAATTGGCTGCATACAGATGTGGCATATTTATTTATTTATTTATTTATTTATTCGTTCTTTTTATCTGACTGTATTTATATTTACCAGATTTGCTCAGTGTGACACATTTTAATTCACAGGTTTATATATGTGAATGAATATAGGCCTATACAATGTAAAACAAAAGCAACGCTGTTATTTTGTTCCTAAATTGTCTTAATAATTGTGATCAATAATGAAATCACAGTTATTTAGGAACCAGGATATTTTGTTTGTACAGACGTTTTAATCTTTATCCATCCTCCTCAAAGCTCTTTAAAACAACTTAGTCGTGTGCGCTTATTGCCAGCACGGGGATCCTGCATCAGCTGACTAAGCCTGGAAACTGGGTCACTAAGGCACAGCCCAGTGTTTAACATACACCCCACCCCACCACCCCTCTCTCTGTGACTGCTACTATTGTGGATGAAACAGGAATGATGTATTCTAGCGTGTGTTGATCGGGGGGTGGAGCATTGATCTTCCTTCTGTGCTAGTATGCGTGGGGCCTTTGACTCAGTGCTCTCTGCCCAGATGTCCACCTCCGATTGGTTCAGCTCACGTCCCACAAGCCCCACCCACCACACTGCTGCACTGACTGAGCCTGTTTACTCGTGTAGAGTTGGTGTAACTGCCCACTTCCCAGAAGTGGGCAGGGCCTTACAGCGCTGCACGAGTATGGACTGGGAACCAGGAACGGGAGGGCTTTGTGAGAAAGCATAAACAGTGGCCTTTATGAGGAAGCATGACTGATTACTCATACACAGGCTTGCTCTTGTTCTTGTCGTGATTCCAACAGTCTTTGCAAATCCAAGAAGGTAACAGAAGCAGCCAAATAGTGTTGCTGATTAGAGCGGGACTGGTTGTACTCAGTCGGCCCTAATGCAGATGTGACTGCTTAATGGAAAGACTCTGAGACGGTGTTGTGTAAAGAAATTGCGGTCAGGAGAAGCGCACACGCTGAACGCTGACCTTGGACCCCAGTGACCTGTTTCCTGCTGTAGAACAGGGAGATCTTTCCTTCCACCAGCCATGACATCAGCACTGTGCTTTATCTCCACTTTAATAGAGCATTAATAGGCTTGTGATATGTAAATTCTGGAATACACTTTTAATACATTATTAAATAGAGGTGAAAGGTTGTGTGTCTGATTCTGGATTAAATCTAGTACTAAAGTAAATTACTCTGCTGGTGGGGATTCTCCATTTTAGTGTAGGGCAAGGCTGTGTGTGTGTGTGTGTGTGTGTGTGTGTGTGCAGAAAATGAAAACTATTTGTAGATATTTTTATGGCACTTTAAGGAAAGAATACTATTTCTTTTGTATATCTAGAATCTCAGGATTCTTCAGCTTGGATTGCTGCACTTTATGCTGTTTTATACAGAAGGCTGGACAAAATATTTGTTAATTCTTATGGCAATGTTGGCCATTTAATACCTGCAATAGCCAAATGAGCTCTCTAACTATGTTCTGTGAGCATTCTGAGCTCTCAGAGTTTCCAGATACTTTTTCTGTGGGTGTTGTGATAAACAGTCTTTAACCATGACACATCATGGTTTTACCAGTTTGTTTTAATATATTCCTGTAGTTTTAAAATGTGTTATTTTTGTCCAAGTGATGCAGGTTTATTAACCACAGAACTGCTGTTTCCATTGCCTCTCTTTATTTGAATCACCATTTTAGTCAATAGTTCCATGTCTGAGATTTTTAATTTTTTTTTTTTTAGTTTCACTTATTTTGGTTTCCAAGACATTTGCAGAAAGTTGCCAAAGGCTGATTGAGTCAAAGCTTCAAGGTCTGGTCCACGTGCATGGTGCAAATCACGTAGCAACGGGGGGCTTTGTGTTTAGGATGCACCAGCTTTTCAATAAAAGAATGTAAACTTTAGTACTGTAGTTAGCCATTCCTGCATGCACATCACTCTTGTACAGTTGTGTGTGTGAGAAAGAGAAAGTAATCACTCCTTTTGTTCTGTCCACAGACTCTGAAGCGGAAAGAGAAGGAGTATGAGCATGAGATGGAGCGCCTGGCCCGTGAGAAGATCTCCACCCAGCAGAGGCTGGCTGAGCTGAAGAACGAGCTCAGCCAGTGGATGGACATGATGGAGGTTGAGCGGCTGCTGCGGCAGACCGTCCAGCCCGAAGACGATCAAGCATCCACCTCCACGGCTTCAGGTTAGCCATCTCACCTGCGCATGTGATAAAAAAAAAAAAAACTTTGAAAATTTAATTGAATCAGCAAATCAGTTGTAACAACACTTCAGAGCAATTCAGCAAAGCATCCTTGTCTTTGTTTTTCTTTTGCTTTCCGCAGAAGGTGAAGATAACATGGACGAGGACATTGACGAAGAGGGCGTGCTGACCTCGCCTTGCTCCTTACCCAGAGTGCCTCAGCCAGAGCTCAGGAAGCCATCTCCATCTCTGCCCCAAACGCTTTCTGTCCCATCCAAACCCTCCCAACCTCTACCAACTGCTACTGTATCCTCCGCCTCGGCCTTTGCCTCCGCCCAGCCTTCCTCGCCCTCGCTCTCCTTGCCCCCGGCAGCAGTGACCCAGCAGCCCCAGGCCATGGTGGCTCCTCAGAGCCTGGCATATGGGCATATTGTAGCTGCTCCCAGCATCCAGCCAACAGTAATCACACATGCTTCTTCACACGCCTCTGTCATCCAGGCTGTCAATCACGTCACCCAGACGGGCACCAAGCACATAGCCCACATCGCCCCCTCTTCCACTTCTTCCCCGTCCTCTTCCACCAGCGCCATACAGCTGGCACCTGGACCTCAGACCATCGGGCACATCACGGTGCACCCGGTGACGCACCTTCCCACACTATACCCACAACCAGTCACCATCTCACACACCCTCTCACATGGCCAGGCCAACGGCGCCCCAACGTTGGCCAAACAGACACCCGTTGGGCATCAGGTGCTCGCACATCACCCGCAGCTGGTGGGCCAGACTGTCCTCAACCCAGTTACCATGGTGACCATGCCCTCCTTCCCCGTCAGCACACTGAAGCTGGCATGAGAGAACAGGCTGACGTGGGTTCTGTATTTACTGGCACAAGCCCCTGCTAGTCACATCCAGCATTACAGCAGACAAAAGCAGTACATTCCAAATAAAAACAAATCTATGAAGAGTCTAAGACAAATCTATCTAAATTTATATATAGCTATGTTATGTTGTATGGTAAAAGAAAAAAAAAAGTTTTTGTATCCTTTTGTGTGGATAAAATTAGATTGTGATGTCCTCTTTCATGCTGCTATGTACGTGTGTGCATGTGTGCGTGTGTGTGAGTGTGAGCGTGTGAGAGAGATCGTGAACAGAAAGGTGGATGATTGGGCAAAAATATATCACAATAACTCGAGACATTTTCACAATGCATCATTTTTAGCATCATATTTACATTTGCTCACAAAGTGCCAGGAAATTCAGTGCTACAGTTAAAAAACTGTACAAACTCTGATTATATTTGGATCCAAAAGTAAATTATCACAGAACTAAAGGGAAAATTAACCATTTAGTACAAATATATAGTTTAATTTACAATCAGTTATTTGTTAAGGGGAGTAATAATAAGATTGGTCATTGTCATAAAAGAAGTATTGTTATATCACCCAGCCCCTGGAGCATAAGTTTGGAGTGGTGTCGTAATCTTGACGATTTCGACAGGCTACTGTGTCATGCGTCTCATGGTATAGATTGCGCAACTGTAGTGTTTTGTGGTTTAGCACAAAACCTTAGTGTACCTCACTCTCATCAGCTGATAGAACACAGTTCTTATAAACCATGGTTTGAAATGTATGTATCAGTTTTTTAACTGCCCTTTTATATGGCATTTATTCAAAGTTTTTAGTCCACCCTTATCAAAAAGTATCTTTGCAGGTGTTCAGCATGCAATTTTCTTGAATGTTTTCTTGAATCTTTCCTATCTAGCATTCAGGGTGTTGCACTATTGCTTTTCGATTGTATGTTGTGCGTTTTGGACAGAGAGACTCGAGGGAAATCTTCTCCTGTGCCTTTAACCCTGCCTCTGTGGCACTGCGGTTCTCTTCAGTGCTGCACAGACGTCCTCTGGTGTCCTCTCTCTGTAACTGCACTCTCAGCTAACACACCAGCCATTAGCTGCAGAACTTCGATTCTGCTTGAGTGCTCAGTCTAGCCAGCAAAACACGAGGTCACAGTTCTATAGCCATCACTGTGCCATGGAGGGGTTACAATATAGTAAAAGAATTAAATATGAGATCCTGAACTTTATCGTGAATGTACTTTTTCTGTGTTCAGATGGAACACATTCAATGCCTTCATCATGTAGTAGCTGATAAATGTGAGCTTTATGTTTGGCAGGAGTGTGTATTCATTGTAACGAGGGAGGGTGTGTGTGTGTGTGTGTGTGTGTGTGTGTGCGCGCGCGCGCGCGCGTGCTTGTGATAAGAGTGTATGGCATATTCTACTTTGTCAACTTCCATCTGTTTAGTGCTGATTAATTTGACTGTATGTGTTTGATAGTGTGTTTGTGACTAATAGTACATGGTGGAAATGCAAAGACGATATACAGTACATCATCCAAAGCTTCTGTGAAAATATCAGGCTGCAACAAGAATGTGATCCTGTAGGAGTGTAAATTCAGAAAGACAGGTGTGTATAAGCCCATCACTAAACTACTCAAAGGTGGTGGATATTTATAATACTTCACAGACAACTGTGTCTTTACTGAACCACACTGAACACTCCACAGACCTGCAAGTCCAATCTAGCCTGAGTGTCCTCTGAGATTTGACTCACAAACCTCTAACACTGTGATATTGCTCATGTGACCCACAATAGAACAGCCCAAGTTTACGATATCGATATTACCAAGCACTCACGTAACCTAGCAGAGTCCCTTCATTCATTTCTATGCTTCATGAATGAGAGTTTTAACTTCATCTTTACTGAAATCTGGTTGAAGTTTGGGTTCACACACACTAGGATGCACATGTTCACCAGTTATAACACCTCTTCTGGTTCAACGTGTTTGATTTGGCGTGTACATGAATGACTTGTTGGGGAAAACTGTTTTAGGGGACCATATACAGTACTGTATACTATGGGGCAACCTTTCTGACCTCTGTCCACATTAAATATTATATATACAAAAAGTGTGTTTTTCCCTATGGAGAAAGTTTATGTTGTGTATATAGCCTGTACATTTGGGGCTGCACAGATCTAACTGTCCATCATGTTCAAGTTCTAAATGAAGAGGAAGAGCATAACTAGAACAAATGTTGAATAAATAAAATCTTGTTACATTTGCACTGTGTTCTTTGAGTCATTTTGTCATTGCTTTAATGTGTATTAGCCAATTAATTATATTCGTTCTTCAGTAGCCGCTTTATCCTGGTCAGGGTTTAGGTGGCTCCAGAGCCTATCCCGTGAACACTGGGCAAGAGGTAGAAAAACATCCTGAATGGGATGCCGTGTACACACATTCACACCTAGACACAGTTTAGATTAACCAATCCGCTAAAAATACTGTCACGTTTTTGAAAGGTGAGAAGAACACACTCAGAAACTCCACACAGACAGTAGTCCAAGCACAGGATTGAACCTAGAGCCCTGGGAAGCTGTCTGTGCCACTCTGTCCTTATATTACATTATATTAATTCCAGTGTATTATTCAGTTTGTTCTCTTTTTGAATCACAATGAAACTGAAACAATGGTCCTCTTTGAGAATGGCATGTGATTGAATGAAGACCAGAACACAGTGTTCTGTACCTTCTGAAGAGTTAATATAATGTCTTTTATGTAGTGTTTGTTTCAGTTTTTCCACAGCAAGTTCAAGGAACGTGGTATTTTGGCAGCATCCTGGACGTGCATCGCCTACTCAAATGAAGTTTGTTAACAACGGATAATCCAGCTCTGAGAAATGAGTCAGAGAAAGAAACAAGTTGGCAAAATGTCTAAGTTTAGATTTTGTTTTCGTTCATAAATCTAGTATGTCACTGAGAAGTCTAAACCACAGCACATTTTCAATTCCACATTTAAAATTACAATCAGTCATCAAATATTTCACTAAATGCTAATACTAGGCAAACAGATTCGATCAGGTGAAAATTTGATCACTGCCAGCTGGTTAGTCTGTGAGTTAGACCTCTGGATATCGCTCGAGAGTCTGGTACATTTCATTTTCATTTACGTCATCCAACACAGTTTTGACAGAGAGACTATTAGCTAACGTGCAAAATGACCAACTACAGACCAGTCTTTTATTGCCTGATTTAAGAGCTAGAGATTTTTCCATACAGTCTTAGAAAAGCCCTTGAAGGTTTTTTCAAGGGGTCTTGGATACTTATGGGTTCTTGGCTTCCATAAAGGGTTCAACCTGGAACCCTTTCTCACAGGGAAACACTGTTATGGGATTCTACAGAGGACTCAGAGGCACAAAATGAAGAACATTTAAGCATTCCTTTGTGTATGAGGGAAGGTTCCTGGCTTTGTCCATGTAGTGTACTATATAAACATGACCTGTGTAACTCTGTGGGTGGAGCATCCGAGTGCAAGACTACCTGCTGGTTAAAATATTCCCTTACAGTATTTCTCAATCTTCTGAATCTATTCTTTGCAAAGTTATAGTGTACAGGTTCAGTCACTTTGATTAACCATTGAATGTCTTCAGATCTTGAACCCTGAATATACTCATGGCACAGACCTGTAGCAGTTGAGCAGGGAAAGTTCAGATGCAGTGCTATTCGACAGTTTTCTCTCTGGACATTTTAGACATTCCAGTCATCCAGTTAGCCAATCATGTGTCAGCAGTGCAATGCAAAAAATCCTGCAGCTGCAGGTCAAGAGCTTCAGTTAATGTTCACATCAAGCATTAGAATGAGGAAAAAATTTCTCTCTGTGAGTTTGACTGTGGCATGGTTGTTGGTACCAGAGGTCTGGTTGAAGTATTTCAGAAACTGCGGATCTCCTGAGACTTTCCCACACAACAGTCTCTAGAGTTTACACAGAATTGTGTGAAAAACAACACCCAGTGAGCAGAAGTTCTGTGGGTGGAAACAGCTTGTTGATGAGAGAGGTCAGAGGAGAATGACCAGACTGGCACCAACAACCATGCCACAGTCAAAGTGGCATATAGTGATGCTTATAGTAACTAATAACTGAAAGTATTTTTGGATTCTCTGTGTGAAGCTGATGAGATATCCTACACTTCAAACACTGTCTTGATGAACATTTTTTTAGCACCTCAGGACCTGGGCAGCCATAGACACAGCAACTATAGTGCTCTGGGTCTTTGGACAGAAAATTTTTTTTGTTCCTACTATGACTTAAACCAAAAACAGTTCAGTTATAATACAATTGAGCCAGTTCTTCAGTGGTTATTTTTAAGACAGCTTAACACTTTATAGCTGTAATAAAATGGCTCAAGGTCCATTTTAATTGTACACATTACATTACAAAGAAATACAGTATAATAGACAATAGACAATCTTTAAAAGAAGTATGCTGAATAATATTGTCTTTCATACCCAAGTCCTTGTTTTATCACATGCTACTTTGGTTAATCTTTCTGTGGATTAGAAGAAATAGTACTTACATTTTTACCAAAGAAAAATACATTACTTCTGATAATTAATAAATAGATGTAGAGATATTATCCACATCATTCATTTTTATTTGACTTTCTGATTTTTTATAGCATAAGATTGTTATTATTATTATTATTATTATTATTATTATTATTATTATTATTATTATTATATGTGCTTTAAATTAAATGTGCTTGCAGTCATGGATAGGATCATATACGTAAAACACACAGAATCTAAACTGGAGATATTTCTTCTCTATGCAGATACTTTTAGATACATAGTTGAATCATGTAACAAAAACTTGGTGCTTGTACATATGAACCCGGTCTCTTGGGAGTTTGAGCAAAACATTGTTTTGTGTAAAGTGTAAAACAAGGTTTTTTTTCTGCTTGTGCAAGAAGTATGTGCACAAAGTTTGGACAGATGAAACTGGATGTGGTAAATTATTAACACAAATATGTACAGTGATGTATATTTTTTACTCCTCTCTCTCTGTCTCTCTCTCTCTCTCTCTCTCTCTCTCTCTCTATATATATATATATATATATATATATATATATATATATATATATATATACAATTGAGGTCAAAAGTTTACATACCCCTTTCAGAATCTGCAAAATGTTTATTATTTTACCAAAATAAGAGGGATCATACAAAATGCATGTTATTGTTTATTTAGTGCTGACCTGAATAAGATATTTCACAAAAGATGTTTACATATAGTCCACAAGAGAAAATAATAGTTGAATTTATAAAAATGACCCCGTTCAAAAGTTTACATCCCCTTGATTCTTAATATTGTGTTGTTACCTGAATGATCCACAGCTGTGTTTTTTTGTTTACTGATATTTGTTCAAGAGTCCCTTGTTTGTCCTGAACAGTTAAACTGCCTGCTGTTCTTCAGAAAAATCCTTCAGGTCCCACAAATTCTTTGGTCCCACAAATTCTTTGAAAACTTTTGAACAGAATGGAGATGTGTACATTTTTCTTATTTTGTCTAAATATCATATTTTTTCATTTAGTACTGCCCAGAGGCTACAGAAGATAGTTGCATGTTTCCCAGAAGACAAAATAAGTTAAATTTACAATGATCTTTAAATTCAAAAAGTTTTAACCCCCGGCTCTTAATGCATGTTTTTTTCTTCTGGAGCATCAGTGTGCGTTTGAACCTTCTGTAATAGTTGCATATGAGTCCCTCAGTTGTTCTCAGTGTGAAAAGATGGATCTCAAAATCATACAGTCATTGTTGGAAAGGGTTCAAATACACAAAAAATGCTGGAAAACCAAAGAATTTGTGGGACCTGAAGGATTTTTCTGAAGAACAGCAGGCAGTTTAACTGTTCAGGACAAACAAGGGACTCACGAACAACTATCACTAAACAAAAAAACACAGCTGTGGATCATTCAGGTCACAACACAGTATTAAGAATCAAGGGTATGTAAACTTTTGAACAGGGTCATTTTTATAAATTCAACTATTATTTTCTCTTGTGGACTATAAGTAAACATCTTTTATGTGAAATATCTTATTCAGGTCAGCACTAAATAAACAATAACATGCATTTTGTATGATCCCTCTTATTTTGGTAAAATAATAAACATTTTGCAGATTCTGAAAGGGGTATGTAAACTTTTGACCTCAACTGTATAAATATATATATACACCTGTACACCTACTCGGTCATGCAGTGCATAAAATCATGCAGATACGGGCCTGCATCTTCAAGTAATGTTCATATCAACCATCAGAATGGGGAAAAATGTCATCTTATTGATTATGACCGTGGCATGATTGTTGGTGCCTACAACAGTCTCTAGACTTTACTCAGAATGGTGCAATAAAGAAAACACATCCAGTGAGCGGCAGTTCTGCGGCAGGAAACACCTTGTTGATGAGAGAGGTCAGTGGAGAATGGCCAGACTGGTTTGGTTTGAGTTCATCTGCTTCATCATCCTAAACATAAAGAGACTGACAGTCGACATTTTCAAATATGAAAAAAACATAATATGAAAAGTCTCCTAAATGTGACCTAAATACAACTGTCATTCGAGAATAGGCAATAAAAATTTAGATTGTGAAAATTAAGTTAGCATCAACGTAAGTGTCGTCATCAGTCAAAAGTAAATCCGCACAGAATGTTGACCTCGAGTTTCTGAGCTACATTTTAACACTGCTTAAAACACATCTGTGTCCATTTTCAGCTGGAAGACTCTTTCCACTGGAATCAGTCTCTTCTTTCTCTTGATTCTCAACTTCAGAGCCCACTTGTCTCTCTTCATCAAGCTCAGCAGCCTGGTTGTCATGTCCTCCCTCCTCAGACACTGGTTCAGGAGTTCGGGTTGGTGTAGGAACAGTGTTGAACATTATGAAACCCACCATAATCACCACTAAAGACACAACATAGAGCCCTGAGAACTGAGTAGAAAGAACTACATCAGTCACAATAACTCAGAAAATTACTCAATTTCATATTCAGTAATTATATTAGAAAATGAATCAGCCACTCAATTTTCTATTACGTTAGACTACTGGTCCTTTGAGAATGATTAAAGAGACATCAGGATTATACATTAACAAAGTCATTAACAGTAAGCAGGTTACCGTGACCCAGCAATAAGTCATCTAAGACTATTCAAGCAGAACAGAGTGCACATGAACAGTGATTACAGATTATTAATTATAATCAATAAAGTTTTATATAAAGCCTTTGCAATGTGCCCTGCAACACTTGAGTGTGTCTTTGCATGTGTGCATGGTGGTATTGTTAGCACTTACAGTGTACTGGAATAAGAAAAGGCCACAGAAGAGGCTGAAGAGATCAGCCGTGAGCAGAGAGAGGTTAACTGCTGTGGCGCTGGTCATGTTGATCACCACAGGCATGCAGCTGTACAGTGTATACATACACACAGCAAAGCCACACAGGAGCAGAGCTGAAGAGAGAGCCAGAGACACAACTGAGACAAACCATGAGACAAATGAAATTCAAATACTGAGAAAGTAGTGTGTCCAGGTTTATAGATGTGGGATGGCAAAGGGTTACAGCAGGAGTAGATAATTTGGCGTTATAGCATAAGATGCAAAATACTAAATGGCCACATAATAACACACTGGCCTAATATTGACCTAATCTTTTTTAGTTCCCTCAGAGTTCAAAGGTCCCTGGGTCAATCCAGAGCTTGGATTACTGTCTGTGCAGAGTTTTGCATGTTCTCCCAATGTCCTTGTGGGTTTACTCCAGGGTCACTGGTTTGTTCCAAACACCCTAACAAGCAAGATGATGGACTGGCTGCTCTAAATTGCCCATCCAGGGTGTATCTAAATTGTCTAGGGTGATAGATAGGCAATCTATCATCAGATCCACCATGACCCTGACCAGGATAAAGCAGTTACTGAAGATGAATGGGCTCAGTATAATCCATTAAATCTGTATGAGTAAGGAAACAGAGCTTTCAGAGATGTGATCACAATTGGAATGGCAAGGATTATTTTAAGGGTGGTACCTATTCTTGGAAAAAAAGTTGGTCAAATAATCATAAACTGTATTAATTGTTAATTAACAATGCAATAGAAAATCTAAATGTGTGACTCTTACCAATTTGCCATGTCCACTGAATATTTGCCACCTCATTATGTTCTAAAATGCCTCTGTAATAAAAGAAATTCAGTGCAGGAACTGTTTGTATTGTACAAGAGCACTTAAATTAGATCAGTAATTTATCATGAAAACAAATTCTGCACGGCTGATTAAAAACATGTACCTCAACATGCAATTTGATAAACATCCAAATGAGTCTCACAGCTGTATTCCGCTGATCAGCGTTCCGAAGAGGCCGACCATTCCTAGAAACTCCATCCGGCTGTTGTTCTTCACAATGTACTCCTGACACAGGTTGGAGACTGCGTACAGAGTGGCACTGATGATAACCAGGCCATCTCCCAGCAGAATGTTACTGCCTGTTAAAGTCAGGATCATGTAGCATTCAGTATGATAGGGTATGATGACATGCTGTATGATACAAATGTGTGTTATAGATCATTACAATAGTTCTTTGTTTATGGAGAATAATTTAATCAACCTCAGTGGTTGGCTAGTGGTTTATCATCATTATATACAGTATAAAGCAATTATTTTATTGCTTTATGACTACAGCACTGCTAAATTCTTGATTCTGATTGGTCAGAAGGTCTTGATTAATTTTATATAGCAGCAACCCTGACAATAGTGCCGGTTGTAATTCACATTGTAGGTTTATATTAATGTGCTCATTCTAACCCGTTATTATTTCTATAGTAACAGCTAATTCACAGTGATTTGTATGGCAAATGCTACAAATAATCTAAGTCTAATAATAATCTGGTTATTTAAAAACAGCATCATCATTTATGGTGAAATTTTGAGTAAGGAGATGCTTATTTAACATTTATGGAAGGAGTGCCCGGTTTCAGATATTGTAAAAGTCAGAGGCAAAATTGTTCTTTTAGGTTTTTCACCATGGTGAAGTCTAAGATTGAGGAATTTGCGCCTTGTGATTTCTGTCAAATTAACTATTAACCAGTGAGGGAACAACTGCTTATAGCTGCTATAAGGTAAATGATAATGTTCTACAACATTAACTGTAACTGCAAACAAATCAAAAGCATGGCATTTCTTTCTTTAATAAATATAAAACTGTAATCATTAGCAAACAACAGGAATAAAACAATTTTGAGCGTACTGTTGATTATTTTCCTATAACAGCACGCTTCATTGTTTTTTATTCCTTACTTAACATCTATAGTTTGAAACACCGCATGTTCTCTTATCAGAAGAAAGTCAATGAACAATGCTCTCACTTGATCCTTGATCTCGGCCTGAGATTAGATCTGCCCCCACCATGGCACCAACACCAGCCAGACACACACACACAGCTACATAGTGAATGATTCTGTAGCGCGTCTTCAGGAAGACCCGAGACAGGATCAGAAGCACTGGGAGAATAAAGCAATCCAAAAGCTGAAACACAGTAAATTAGTCAAGACAGTCATGTAGCAGCATTAACATATCTGCCAATTATTTTTTAGGCACGTTCAAATGCAATAAATCATAAACCTCTTTATAACATTGTAGTGTCTACAGAAAAGGCTTTTCACCTGTATGCTGGTTAATGTGGTATACTGGTAAGCCTTCACCACTGCATAATTTGCCTCCACATCTGCCAGCCCCAACAATAAATATTTCCACCATTTTGTCCTCAAGATCTGCAGAATATTTTCATCGCCTACAGTATATTAAAATAAAGAACATAAATACAGAACATTAACTCTAAATCTACCTATTAAATCTAACAGAATGTGGTGTTTATTCTTAAAGGAATACTTCAGCATTTTTTCAGCCCAATCCCTACCTACTTTTTTTAACGGTTTATGTACATTTTCAGCATATTTTCCTGTTACTGAATAAAAAACAGACAATTTGTTAACTGTACAAGTTAACAATTGTAGAGTTAACAGGCAGTCTACAGGCAGTTGTTGGGCGGTTAATAATTTTGTAGAAAGCTTCATGAAGAAATTAAGCTCTAAATCTGTATAATATGTCATTACAGAGATGGAACTACTTTTTCAGAAGGAAGAATTTGTGGTTATGTGTAACCGTCATAAACATGTAAACACAAAATTGCTACAGTTTCAGCTATAAAATCTCGGGGAAAGTTAGTAACTGGTATTACTTTTTACTGTTTGACACCAGTGCTGGAAAATTGGATAAACTTTCATAAGTACAGCCTAACAATAAGGCTTTCTTTTACATCTGCCTCATCCTAAGACCTTTACAGAGTTTAACATTTGTAGTTCATGATATATAGTCACATATTTTAAGTTCAACAAGTTCCCTAAGGCTATAATATGTGAGTTTTGAGTGTCCAGGTTTTCTTTCCTTTCTCAGTACTTGTAGGGAAAAGTGGCAAAATATATTATCCATGGTAATCACACATACACTTGACTATATACAGCAGATAAAACTTAGGTTGGAAAAGATATCGTCAATGATCTGAACTGAAAAAATGACCTTTTCGAAAACACAGTGCAGTAGTGTAGGTGAGGCAAACAAGTGTGTAATTGATGCAGCTCTGAAGCATCGGTATGTCCAGGTGAAATTCTGTGGCCAGGTACTGAGATGTGACTGCAGTCCCGCAAATCAGTGCTGAGAGACCCTGACCCAAGGCCAGCGTTTTCAGGAGCCTCCTATAACAACCATGCACAATGAGTACCCAGTTAAATCAAGACTAAATTAGCATCTGAGAAACTAAGGCTCTCTTTATACTCTCAGAAAAATGATACTAAACCGTATCTTTCGTACCTTCAGTATGTGATCACGCAGATATCGTATACTTTTTAGAACTGTAATTTGTTTTTAGAATAAAGATTTAAAGTTATACTACATGCATCTTTCTAGGTAAAAGATAACTATAAGTTACAAAAGGTGCACACTTAATAATATTACCCAGCAACTAGGAAATGTACTGTTTAGCACCCTTTTTTCTGAAAGTGGACATTGTTTAATTGCTTCAACTCTGTAGGATATTATTACATATTTACTAATGCCAGTGTGCACTTTGCTAAACACTTGACATTTAGAATGACTCATGTAACCAGTAAATTAACTTGAAAAGATTCTTTGTTAGCATGGAAAGGAAATGGGTAACAGGGAGGACATATCCTCACTCACCATGTGAAAACTTCCCTCCATTTGAAATGTCTGAGTTCCCTTGAGAGCTTTTCACAGACTGATTCATGTTGGTTATGACTCATCTTTGCTTCTCTGTTGTTCCCACTCCTCGTGCTCTGAAGTGAGCTTCTGCCAGCCGATGTGTGTCCGAGAAGAATACAATACCATATCTTAACTAACAGTGTGAATCATTTACTGTATAACTTATAAGGTTAAGAATGATAACACATTTTACAACCCAAGCGTGGAGTAGAAATGTAGCTTATTATACAGGGTGCAAAGTATTGCTCATTAAATGAATACTTTATATATTTTATATATTAGACTTTATTTAATGAAGAACCTGTTCTTGTGACAGAAAAGTTTGAGATCATATAAGTTTATGCCCTGTGTGTGTATAACTGGGTGTGTGATAGAAAGAGAGACTTTGACTTTTGCCTTTAAGGGTACTGTCAGTGATTGTGGAATCGGTTAAAACAAACCAATTCATGTTTGAAAATGAAGGGAAACAAAAAGAATAAACAGGGCTGGGGTGCATACTGCTCCAATATCTTCTGTGCACCAAACATCACCTGTGGCAGAAACTTCAGGGTTAGATCACACTTTCAGATATTTATGCACATGATTTGGTGCAACATTCATGTATCCTGAATACAATGGTATTTGAATTCAATACATAACATATTTTTTTGTGGTCTAACAACTGTAAACCTTACACTCACCAGTTCAGGCTTAACCTTAATCTTAACTTTTGCCTTTACTTACCCTTTTTACCTTAACTGAGTAATCTGTGTTTCTGAACGTGACATTTACACACAAACTTTAACTCTTTTAACTTTTTAGACACCCACATTCAAGCTGCTTAAATTAAAGGTTTAATGCTTATTTCTAGTGAATTTTCCATAATGCTGTTGTGTCAGTGCTCTATTAATCTGCTTAACCATCACTTTGTAGCTGTCCAATTTGTCCACCTTGTAATACCTTGCTTCACCCTGATATTTCAGTTACCATTTCAAATATTTAGGATAATATAAAAGGACATTAAAGGGCTAGAAGGCGACAGTGCTGTATAATTATAAGCCTGAACCATGATATTTTTATTACACTAGCATCCCTTCCAATGTATATTTCCACCTTACGCCCAGATCTCCCAGGACAGGCTCCAGTTCCATTGCTACCTTGACCAGAATAAAGTAGTTATATTACTGAAGATGAATGAATGAATGTATTAAAAGAAGATAAGGTTACTAAGTTTTTCTTACCTATAGCACTTAAAGTTCATATTTTCAGTCTCTGCATGAATGAATGGGATTTATTTCAAGTTGTTAAATGAATCTAAGAAATGTGATATCATACCTCTGATGCTACTGTGACAATTTTTTGTGTTAAGTCATATTAACACTTTTATCATGTTTTAGTAGTCATTTTGAAAAGCTTGATGATTAAGGGTTTCATAAATCAGTGCAGTAGGAATGAAGAAACAATGAGCCAATAAGAAACTATAAATGCAGTTCCTTTATGGAAAATGGCACTTTCAGGCCCTTCCTCTGTGTATGATAACAGCCATGCTCCTCAGTATGGTGTAGAACTGTGCTTGGACAGTGATTGCGTTTCTGTATGGCACGACTGCAACACACTGATTAAATGCAATGCAACATGGAATTACATTAACTTCTGACAGTGTTTAAGTGTTAAAAAAAAAGCAATGCCCTGCTAACTGGTGAAGAGATTTTTTTTAAAAAAAGGTGGTTTTACTTTTCAGTGTGTAACATTTTCTGCAGGTCACTAATGCAAGGCAGTTTAATGACTCCACTCCTGTGGGTGGCAGTAATGAGTACTGAGCTGCAGGAGGGAGCAGTAGCAGGTTCATCACAGAGCTACAGCTAACTGTCACCGGCTGTTTCGATACAATGATGGAAGATGAAGAATTAGAATTTGTGGAGGATTTGGACGCAATTTTACACCTTACCCCAGAAGTGCAGCTGGCCATCGAGCAGGTACAGAGTTATGTTGCACGGTGGTTCTGTATGTGCGATAGTTACTACATTCTCCCTGGCTAAGCTAAGCTAGCTGTTACTCCAGAGGTTGGAAAATGTTTACAAACTAGCTAGCTAGTCAGCTTGTATATCACTGTCATTTCATTCATTATAGTGGGCAGTAATACTGACCAAAGCGTCGAGGAAATAAACTAATAAATACATTTTAAACAAGTATAAATACGGTAGTTGGATAAGTGTCCTAGCTGTAGTCGTTTATTCTTGCCAGTTATTTAGCTAGACTAGCTGTAGGACTAGCCAGCTAATTTGGTATTATGTTACTATGTGTATATTATCTTGTTAAATTTAGACAGAAAACACTGGCATTCAATTTTGCACCTATAAAACACACAGGGCTGTATGAAGACTGCTTAAAAAATAGTAATAATAAAATAAAAGACAAGAGAACTATGCTTTTTTTTAGACCCAACTATGCTCAATGCTACAAGCTGAATTTACCAGCAAGACCACGAACACAGTAGTCTGGTGCTCATACACCTTGAATAATTCATTTTTTTCTCCTCTTCTCTTTATTTAAGGTGTTTCCCAGTCAGGATCCACTCGATCGAGCTGATTTCAATGCAGTTGAATACATCAACACTTTGTTTCCAACTGAGCAGGTGGGTCACGTGATAGTCTCCATCTGAATGGGCTAGGTCTGACCGCTTGTATACAAAAATAAATAAAAATGATTTTGCTGCTGTGTGTTGCCCTTTTCCAAAACCGAAAAAGGACCTAGGCATACTTTAGAAAGAATATAGGAAGAATAGGAAGGATGACCAAATTAAAATAGAATCCCTTATTTTGGGGTAATAAATTATGTCAAGCTTTTAAAATGTAAAACTGTTCATAAGAACTGAAATAAAGCTGAATTGCACGGCACTGGCAGCGATATATTCATTACTTACATTGCCAGGCAAAAGTTTTTGGACACCTGTAGTTTCTTATGTTTTATTAAAGATTAATCAGAAACAGAATGACAACTAAATATGGAAATATGTTAAACAAGTGTTCCACCAAAGACCCAAATCTAAAATAAAAGCTAGCAATATAATCTAACCTATGGAGTAAATGAGGTCAGTAATCCCTCAGATCATAATCGGACTCTACAATATAGGCAGTAAAATGATACACTATACGGCCAAATTTATATGGACACCTGACCATCACACCCAAATATGGTTCTTCCCCAAACTGTTGCCTCAAATTTGGAAGCACACAATTGTGTAGAATGTCTTTGTGGGCTGTAACATTAAAATTTCCCTTCACTGGAGCTAAAAGGCCCAAACCTGTTCCAGCATGACAGTGCGCCTGTGCACAAAGCGAGATCCATGAAGAGATGGGTTGCTGAGGTTGGTGTGAAAGAACTCGAGTGACCTGCACAGAGCCCTGACCTCAACACCACTGAGCACCTTTGGGATGAACTAGAACGCTGACTGCTCCCCAGACCTCCATCTCCCGATCTCATTAATGCTCTTGTGGCTGAACGGGCAAATCCCCACAGCCACGCTCCAAAATCTAGTGGAAGCCTTCCCAGAAGAGTGGAGGTTATTATAACAGCAAAGGGGAACTAAATCAGGAATGGGATATTCAACAAGCATATATGGGTATGATGGTCAGGTGTCCACAAACCTTTGGCCATATAATGTAGATGAAAAGATCAGAGATGTTGTTGGTGTTAATTATAAGGAACTTATAAGACACAACATATTTTAATTGGAGTGATCACAGTCAGGCATTTTTTTTCCATGAGGTCCATAATGTCTCCAGTAAATTTTTAAGTTGCTTTGGATAAGAGCATCTGCCAAGTGATTAAATGAAAATGACACAGTATATGTCCTTCCAAGACCTTACAATGTGCATCTTGATACAAGATCATTATTCAATATATGAAAAATTCTAATAAAGCAGCCAGCTATTTAGAGCGGTTTAAATGTAATAATGCAGCGTGAGTCAATATTGTGCAAGCTTTTGGCTGTTAATTCTGCTGTTTGTTTTGTCACTGTTTGCAAGGAAAATGCTTCTACACATAAATCAACACAACACACTTGTTAGAGAGTGAGAAACAGATAGTACATACACACTATATTAGACTATATTACCCTTTACATTTTGTTGAATATGATAATGTACAATATAGGATATCATATGTTGTAATGGATGTTTTCTAGCAAAAAAAAAAAAAAGTCTTTAAAAAATTCTCCTTGATATTTGACCACTCAGACTAATTTCATAGTCTGAGTCTTTCAAGTCTACCAACATGGGAGTTAGGAAGTCATGCTTCCTTTATTGGAACTGACAAGCACAGAGTAATAGCGCAAAAGAGAAATGCTCAGTGCAAAAGGAAATGATTAACATTCCTAAATAAGAGTATAATAGCGATTTAAAAAAAAAAAAAAACACTTGCATGTGTTCTATTGGACATACTGATACATAAGCACATGTAATGGTTTACCAGCTTTTGTGCGATACATGTTGTTTTAATTTGGGGGCACTGATCTGTATCTGAGAATTACACCCCTACTTATGCCATCCTTTTTTCCCCCCTTCCCTTTCATTTGACCACTAGGTTGTGCTATCACCCTGTGGCCTTTTTGCAAGGACAGTGCTTAATGAGGCTTCAGAGGAAGGTTAATGATAATTGCATTATTGATTTTAGTGAGTTATGTTCTAAATTTTGTCTGCTTTTGACAGTCACTGGCAAATATAGATGAAGTGGTGAACAAGATTCGCCTGAAAATCAGGTGAGGTTTTCATTTGCCATGTAAAATGAGTACAATGCTTGATACTGAACTAGCGTATTACCCGAGTGATTCACCCACTGGTGTCTTTATTGGTTTGTGCTTTTTCTTTCATCAGACGGCTGGATGACAACATCAGGACGGTGGTGAGGGGACAAACTAACGTGGGACAGGATGGCAGGCAGGTGGGTGTCTCATATCCCCACGACATCAGCCCATGGCTCAGTCCCCTGTGAGAATGATTTGCACATAATTCCTGCGCTGTGAAAAATAAATGATGAACTTGTTGATGTGAACTTTCAGCTCTCCCATATGAGAGAGTTTATGGAAAGGGGCCTTGACAGAGCATGTTTGTGTGAGATGATGGATTATTGTTGGGAGAGAAGGAAGATGAATTAGAGTAGCAGAGAACTGTTAGTGAAGTTGCTCAAGGGCTACAGCATGAATGCCGAAAACTGCTTTAGTCTGTGGTGTTGGATGTGAAACCGGATCCTGGTGAGCTGCTGTCAGGAGTCTTCCGTCTGCTCACACACAAATGTCTCATAGCCTATGTTTGACTTTTTTTTTTTTTTTTTTTTTTTAACCAGATATCAGATATTCCATATCACAGTCAGTTCTTTTCCAGTGACATTTAATAATTATTTCTGTTCCCTATTTTCATCTAAACGAGGATTAGTCAGAGCTGTCACATTCCCAGCCTCAGCGCTCTCTCTCTCTATCTCTCTCTCTCTCTCATGCACTCACTCTGGAAGAGAAAGCACATTTCTTTCAGATTCCCCTGTTTTTCGGCTATGCTGGCATTCCACATTGTGGTTTGGTGTCCTGCTGCTTCTTGGAGCTGGTGGAAAACCCTGATTCAACACAGATCCGTGCTCAATCAGAGCAGCAGGCAGAGGTGAAATGTGACACCTAATTGTGAGGTATGAGCCGGTGCAAGTGAAGACTGAGAGGGGTCTGGTGGTCGTTCCATAACCAGCTTACTCTGAGATGTGGAAAGTCAAGGTTTGGAGTCTCAGGGCCGGTATCCCTCTGAGATGTTTCCACCGAGCAAAAGGAAAATCCCTTCTGCAGATGGAAATGCTGGATTACAGATGTAGAGGCCGGGGGCTGATGGAAGAGAGATGGAAAACACACCAGCTTGTTCTTTGTTTAGTCTGAGAAGTATTTATCATTAGGGTGGAGACATGTGCTTCTGAATCGCAGTCTCTGGGGCCTTCATGATGATAATTCTAGCTGTGTGGAGGTGGTGGGAAAACATGTGTCTTTAAAGTGTTCAGAGATTCTCAGATTTGAAAAGATCATTCTCCATCGTTTTGTCAGGAGGGGTTGACGAGTGAGTCACTGAGTGTTCATGCTGAGTTGGAGGTCATGGCCAGATAAGCAGTGACTCCAGTGTCGTACCACAGTCACCTCACAGATGTTCACCCTGTTTAAATGCCTTGTGGACATCTTGGAAAGAGAAAAGAGAAATGGTATTGTCTGCTTGCTGAGAGGGTTCACTCTTTGGAAGTTATGGGCAGCTGTGCACCCCAGGAGAAAGCTGATTCACTAAATGCCTTGTTTGGAAGAAATACCTTAGTTACCCTACATTCATTTCTGTGAAAAGCTCCATGCGCCTCTTTTCCTGATTAATAATTGGATTCTTTGTACTCACACATTTTTGACACTGTTTGGTCAACACCTTTGCAATTTTGGTCCAGCTCATATGATAAGCATCACTTGCTTGTGATATTTAAGTTCGATATTTTCCAAAATTGAAAGCAGTTTTACAATAGGGTGAAATTTGCATGACAACATTGATTAGAGCACAAAAACCACCAAAATACCAAAGCATTTGGTGCCAGTTATCACTGTCACTGGTCACTCCCATTGGTTCTCTGTTGTCTAGCCCTGGCAAAACTGTGATGTATATTATTTTCTTTGATGCAGTTTGAAATTCCATATAAAAAGCTTGCCTTATTGTGTTCCCAGATGGGGTTGGGGGTAGGGGCTTCATATGAGGATTTTATGGCTGTCACAGAGCAAGTTGGGATCAGGATGTCTCGTCTAGTTTCTGGCATGTGGAGCTGCTTATTAGGAATGCTGAAGTGCTACCATAAAAATATATAAATGCATAAATGCAAAAAATATACAGTGTCTGTGGTTTTTTTGACCACTCAACCCTGTCTTTCTCTTTTTAAAGTCTTTTAGATGTAGGTTAGGATATGTGCTTGCTTATTTTTCTATGAGAATTAAGGCCAGACTGACATAAAATTCTTTTTACTGATTTCAGTTTTATGGAATATATTCCAATGACAAATAATATCAGAAGATATAATTTCATATAGTCAAATAAAACCTACAGTCAGATCACGGGTTTGCTTGTTGATTATTAAAAACTCAAACAGCGGAAACTCTTGATTTTTATTATGTGATTCATGTATGATTCCTGAGTTATGAAACTGACCAGAAGGGCTATGGAAATGCCTGTCTTTTGTGGACTAGTGGCTGCAAGTTCCTGAGCAGTTCACGTTGGCTGAAAATGTTGGTGCATAAACAGTTAAACATAAACAGTTAAACATAAACAGTTGAAGCCATTTATCAGTGACTCAGGTAATGTATTTAGATCACCATTGATTTGTTTATGACAGCGTGAATTAGCAAATTAATTGACTAATGGTATATGGTCGCATTCTCATTAGTCACTGCCAACATCTTGTTAGACAATCACACAGATGTGTCGGAAATGCTGTTCCTGTCGTCCGTGTTAAGATTGATATTCTGCTTCATCAATATGGAACTAAAGACAATGTGTTCTGCAGAAACCACAGTTTCAGGAACTGCTAAAATTTCATTTGTATATAAAGAAGATGACATATTTGCAAATGCATTGCATGAGAATGAGATAGATGTAACCCTCATGCCTTATTTATTCTTTTCACAACCCTGATTTTAGAATAATGAAAAACATATGTACAATGTTTGTACTTTTACAACTATTTGTGAGAAAATTGTTACATCAGTGTACTCATTTGAATTTAGAAAATAAACAGCTGCTTTCTGAAGATTGCTTGGCTTTATCATCAGACAAGGGCCTGTATTCCTGTTGTTCTGTGATGTTATGATTATGAAGGTTATGAATGCAGTTTTCCCTGTAGAACATTTAAAGAGGTTATTGGAGCTTTAACTGAAGCATTTCAACAACACTGATAAGTCTGTTGAACCATATTATCACCCGATTTTATCAGCCAACAGCATATTGGTCATGGATAAGGAAGGAAGGTACACTCCCAGCATTCAGATTCTTACTCTGGAAATAATTCGTTTGAAATGACTGACCCCTCCTCATCTCTCTATCTGCATATCTGCACTGCTTAACTCCACTGAGGTTGGAAAATGGTTTTTCAGTTACTCTCCTATGTAGACTTTATCAGGCATGACAACAGAGGCATAGAGAGAGACAGCTGAGTTTGAAATTTTCACTCGGATGTGTCCAGAAGGCCTTCAAGTTGTTTGGAGCTATGTTGCTCTTTTGAAAATGTTCTGTCAACTGCATGTGTGACAGAGTAAGGCTGTGTCCGCCTGTATTTTGAGGAAGATTTTGGAAGTGGTAAATTCCACAGGGCAGCTGGTGCCGGCTGTTAGCATTCCATCTGCCTGTGCGAGAGTGAGTGAGAGCCAGCCATGCTACTCCCGGTCAGCTTAGCCCTGGGCCTGGCAAAATATACTAGCAGTGACTACCATTTTAAAAATCCAACAGGGCTCTGTTGCAGGACCTTGCATAGTATTGTGAAGTTTGGCACTCTTTAGAACTGTTGGTGTGGAGGTCAGCCCACTTCAGGGCTAGGATGGGTGCCTGGTCGATGCCAGTGGGTTAGGTGGGCGAACATGTGGCAGGCCTCAATGCAGCTGCTGTACACTTACCCTGTTGGAATGTGAGGACAAACTGTGGGTGAGGATTTTTCATCAAGTCTTCCCATTTGGTTCTCATTTCTCTGCTTGAATGAGTGAAAGGCACTCACTATAAATAATGCGGAGGGAGGAGGAGGAAAACAGAGGAAAACAACAACATAATTATCATCCTTATCATCTCTTCTTCAGGCCTTTGACCGAAGAAGACTCTGAAATCGTATTCACTAGGGATTGCTACTGGTGAAACAGTAAATTGCTTTGATGTGGTTTAAAGATAAAAACATTTAATTACCAATGGAAATGCTATCTTAAATAAAAGATTTAATGTGCGATAGCTTTTACCCTTTAAACTTTCACAGCTATTGTTATGATGCAGCAAATACCATTGACAGCAGTGAAACCATTATGGCACGTCCAAGAGTGATCACAGATGCCGTGTCTCTGAACCGCTGCCTCTATTCCAGGCTCTGGAGGAGGCTCAGATGGCTATCCAGCAACTGTTTGGCAAAATCAAAGACATCAAGGACAAAGCGGAGAAATCGGAACAAATGGTGAGTTAAAATAAGCCTTACAGACAGGAATCTGGTCTGGTCAAAATATATATTATGTCTCCCAACACATTGTCTGCTGCTGGCTAACTAGGCAGGAAATTGTGACATCCTGCGGTTTTCTTATGCTGCAGCCTTTTTTAATCTTTGAGTTATGTACTAGCCATCTGCATGTTAGTAGTGCTGAACAGGTCAGAGGAAGGGCAGGGTATGGCTATCTGGAATAGTGGGACAGGAGAACAATGGGGAGCCGCCTAGGCCTGGATATGCTGGAGCCATCAGCTCTGAGATGTTTGTTCCTTTGCCCAGGTAAAAGAGATCACCCGGGACATCAAGCAGCTGGACCATGCAAAACGTAACCTAACCACGTCCATTACTACTCTTAATCACCTGCACATGCTAGCAGGAGGTGTGGACTCTCTAGAGTAAGTGGCCTCACTGTTTGCTATCTACAGATCAGAGATGGAGGCACTGAACCATGTACTGTTTGGTCAGTTATATATAGGTTCAAAATGATTTTTTTTAATTGCTTAATAGATGAAGTTATCTTTCAGGGCCATGACACGCAAGAGGCAGTATGGAGAGGTGGCCAACTTGCTCCAGGGAGTGGTTAACGTGCTGGAGCACTTCCAAAAGTATATGGGCATCCCTCAGATCCGCCAACTGTCTGAAAGGTGAGCAAGCCCTCACAATATGTTCTCCAGTCCTTCTCAACCCTTTTTAACCCCTGTTGAAGACCTAATGTTGCAAGCACGTTACAATCTGACCTGAATCAAAAAACGTATAAACTGTTCATTATATTTTGGCACGCAACGTGAGCCATGGCCTAACTGTATACTCAGACAGCGGCATGTTATCTGAATGAGCTAAAGGGCAGGCAGTGTTTATACGACTAATTTTCGCTAAATTGAATGATGTTGAGGGTATGAGGTTCCTGTTTATGTTTACCACAGATGCAACACAGGAAGGAAATCTGTTCCACTTGCTCTTTATTATCCCAGTGCTTTTTTTTCAGGCTCATTCTTCCAACAGTGGAGCCTTGTTTCTGGTTGTGTGGTGTAGTCTCCGTCCCTGCAGACTTAGAGACTAGGCTCTTAGTGAAGAGTGTGAGGTCTTCGTTTAGTCTCTTATGCTTCGTTTAGTCTCACTGCTTATTTATGCTGGGTAGACTGATAAGGCTGTTGTTTCGTAAGTAAGGGGCAAGGAAGGGTGTTTTCATGTGGAAAGCTATTCCACAGAATGTTCCATCTCCTTTATGTTTATCTGGAAAAGCTTGTAGCTTTGCTTGCCCTTCCCTGCTCCTATAGTTATCCTTCCCCACCCCTGCAATTGCTTCAGATAAGTACAAGTGCAGGCTTCTTTTCACAAGCAGACTAGAAGCTGAAAATATTATTTTTAAAATGATGAGTTCTGCTGTATGTATAATAAACCATTCAAGCGTATTAAACAAGCTGGTCTGTCTGGCTTTGTTCTGACTTTAATTCTTGGGGGGTGGAAAAATTGCAGTGGGTGGAGGTGTCATTGTAACTTCGGGATTTACAATGTAAACATATTAGCCCCCTTTGGTGCTTGGTTGGTGCTTTTTTTTTTTTTTTTTTTTTTTTTTTTTTTTTTTTTTTTTTTTTTTTTTTTTTAAGAGCACAATAAGCTTTTCCATGTTTTGAATGCTGATCATGAATTGTGGTGAATGCACAGAAGCCGTTGACGATGTTTTGCGTCTGCTTTTCCTACTACAATGCAGGATTATTTATTCCATTCCAGAAATGGGAGAAATGAAATGCTTTCATTCTGTGCCGTTGTGCCACTCTAAATAGAAATGGATGAATGTATGGTAAAGACCTTTGATCAGGGACAGCAGCTGTGAGCACCACCACACTTCAATCACTGCTGGGTCTTGAGAGTATTTGAGAAAGTCTCAGATTAGCAGACATATGCCCAACTGGAGTTCAGACGGTGTCTGGCAAGAGAATGTGGGCTCCTCTCTTTCTCTGTTCTTGTTTATTCTGGAAGGCACTTGTTGTTCCAGTGATGGGATCTGGCTACATCCAGCACCAACTGTCAATTTTTAAATGAAATTGGAATCCCATATCCACAATGCTGTGATACTTCCAAACCTCTTTAATGTCATTTTAACTTGCCATGAACCTGCCCACTGCTGGGACTGCTGTAACCTGACAAACACCATACAGGCTTACACTCAGATATGTAAACAGTAACGTGAAAAGGTTTTTGCCCCCATCCAATTTTCTTTGTTTTTTCACGTTGTTCCTGATTGTTCTCTTTTTCAGGTGTTCAATGGTAAGCAGAGAAAAGCTGAAGGAAAGAAACCTAATTCTGCTTTGTTCCTTGTGTTCTAAGTTAATAAACCTGCAGTAGTAGGACTGGATAATTTATGGAGCAATTATCGTTATTATTCATTGCATGACTCATATCAAGTGTGGATTCCCCAAGCAGATATTGAGCATCGGTGTGTCGAGTCAGCACTGGTCTGAAGAGCTAGATCAATATCAGATCCAGATTCCAAATCAATTGATATAATCTATTGGCCATCATACCTCAGCTAGAAAGATCTGATCATGTGTCATGAATTATACTAAAAGCTTCAGTAAAGGTTAGTGTCCTGCTCAACAGCATAAATGCCAAATCTCAAATTTTCATGAAAGCAGTCTGCCGGAAGCAGATAAGCAGGTCCTGCTCAAAATTTGTGCAATGAATTTCTCCATAGCTGATCAATAAATACATGAGTCAGATGCATTTGTTAAAGCTGCTCTTATTAAGCAGGAGGTTGCTTTTCTTTTAAGGGGCACTGAGTATTATGTACCTTTAAAAACCTACAGTGCTAAAGTATTTTTTGCGTAGTACTATGATAATACAGTATATGTACATATTCTGTTTCATTCCTGTGGTAGTTCGTGCTAGTTCGTGCTGATGGAGAGTGGCCTTTCCATTAAGGGGTCACATGATAAGGAAAATCCTTCTACCTCCTCTAAAAGCTGATCCTGCACAAGAGATTTCCAATCTGTGCCTGTGGGGGTTTTTCTTTTGAATCTTGTGTGTCTGTCTTTCTTCCTCTGTAGAGTGAAAGCAGCACAAAGTGAACTAGGCACACAGATCCTAGCTGACTTTGATGAGGCTTTTCCTGCACAGGGCTCAAAGGTACTGCACTGTAACAACAATAATGCAATAATGCAATAATGCAGCGTTTATTATATATAACATTATATATAATATATTGAATTTTGAAAATGTTTGGTTGCATGTATAAAAGTTAAAAAATTCAGCTAAATTAAAAATATTTATTATATTTTTTATATTTTATCTTATTGTTGCTGCTGTTAATTGTGCTCTCTATAATAACTGTGTGCTTGTGTGTAATAGAGGCCTGGAGGCCCCAGCATTGTGCTCAGAGATGCCTGTTTGGTGGCCAGTGTCCTGGATCCTCGCATTAAGCAAGAAATAATCAAGAAGTTTATTAGGCAGCATCTCTCTGAGTACCTTGTGCTCTTTCAAGAGAACCAGGATGTGAGTGTGGTTTACAGTATGTTCTCACAATCAGACTCCCAGTGAAAGTGTATGGCTCTGGATTCTGACAGTTGTATTTTTAATTCAGGTGGCATGGTTAGATAAGATTGACCGGCGCTATGCATGGATAAAGCGTCAGCTAGTGGACTATGAGGAGAAGTATGGCCGCATGTTTCCTGAAGAGTGGTGCATGACCGAGCGTATCGCTGTGGAGTTCTGCCATATCACCAGGTACCTGTACACCAGTTTTTAAAAGGAAGTCTTTCCAGTTCTTCAACCTGTCATATGTTTAAATTAAAAAAGTACTGAAATTGAGCTTTTTTTAGAAGGAATAATTGAGATGCCAGACAAATCTTATAATTCAACATATGCAAAGGAAATGATTAGGTAAATAACTGAACAGCCAAAGCAAAACTATTTAAAAAAAAAAAAAAGGTTTTACCAGAGATTCAGTGGAAAGAATGTTTGATTTTTTTTTCTTCTGTAATTTTCACAGAAGCCATTGCTCCCCTCTTAATCGGCATAAGCTTCATTCATTTTCTGTTCAGTCAGGCTTCATTTATAAAACCTAGTGCAGGAGGAGCTCATTTTTGGCCTGACAGGTTTTTCACCTTAAAATGCAGCCGTGGTTGCAATGGTCAGTTTAACCATGTGCATGTTTTACCCTATAAACTGCCTGACCTGAAGCTCCACTCCACATGTGAGGTCTTGCTGATCGCAGTGTGTGTTTTGTGTGCCAGAACTGAGCTGGCCAAGCTGATGCGAGCTCGTGCCAGGGAGATTGAGGTCAAGCTCTTGCTCTTTGCTATTCAGAGGACCACCAATTTCGAGGGGCTGCTGGCTAAGCGCTTCTCAGGCAGCACCTTGAGCAACGGCCCAGGGGTAAGGCCAACAGGATGTTCCTGGCTCTGCTATCCGAGTCATGGTGGATTTCTGGAGCGTAAAACCAGAGCGAATGAGGCAGGGAGGTTCTCACTTGTAAGTTTAATGTTCCTTTGTTTGCAGAAGAGACCTGAGACGCCCTTGGAGCCCACTAACCCCTTTCTGGAGGATGAGTCAGGAGAGGACAACGTTTCTGAGAAGGATGAAGATCTGGTCAGGGTGAGGTTATTCATCATCATCCTCATCGTCACTCATCCTGTCCTTACAGACTACTTTCAGCAACACAGTTTGTCTTTGTCTAAGCTTGAATTAAGATTTTAAGGATGAGTTACAATAGTTGAACAAAGATTGTTAAAATATTTGTGTGAAGGTCAGCTAGGGCTGAGGAATGTATAGAAAAAACAATTCCAGAATCAACAAACCCCATGTGGTGTTCAGTTTTACCCCACCAAAAGCCTGATAGAGCATGACACTGTTTTCATTACCATTCTGTTATGCAATCAACTTTTTCATAAAGTTGATTTCACAACTCAGTGGTGAAATGGTAAGCAATTCATCTATGTGTATCATGTAATTTTGTGTGAATTTTGTGAAAATGTGCAATTTTAGCATTATTTTAGTTTAAAGATTTGACATGTCATGTTTGGCATTTCTAAATCTTGCAAATGTTCAAACAATGCAATTTCCTTCCACATTCTCTATCTTATCAGATATTCTGTCAAGCTGATTCTTAAGAAACTCATGGTTGACTAAATGCTTTCCTGCTTTCAGCCGAAAAAGCCTAAGACCCCAGAGAACCCGTTCCATGGCATCGTTTCCAAATGTTTCGAGCCTCATCTCTATGTCTACATTGAATCACAGGACAAGTGAGTGCAATGTGCAAGCCATTACACTGAGGACAAAGTGACCCAAACACTCACAACAAGGGGCTTTTGTATCACAATGTAAATTGGACTTTTATTTACTTCCAAACTGGTGTAAGCAGTTTGCTTTCATGTTCCAAGCGTGTGTGTGCTGTGTATTTATATGTAATCCTGTGTCACCATGCTGCATACATTATGGGTGTCCCCTTCAGTAATCCCTCATCAGTCATGCCCTCATCTGTGTTTCTATTGCTCCGTTTTCATCTTTCCATCCAAGCAGAAATGTTTCCCATGTTAACCACAGCCACTGAAAAGTGTAATAGCAGGAGATCTCTGTTTCTCTGTTTGCATTTTCCTTCTATTTTTCCTTCTATTTTTCCTTCTCTTCCATCTTCTCTCTATTGCCCTCTTTCTTACTCACCAGAACTTCCAAAGCTGGAGCTCTAAAGAGGGATTTGTCTATTCTTGTAATGGTACATTGGCTAAAGTAGACTGACCTTTTCCTGACAATGGTGTCCTTTATTCCAGTGCAGGCTGACCTGTTTGGCATGAAAAATGCCCACATTCTTTACTTGGGCATTTGCTATCTTGTTACTGAGTGCTGAAGGGGATGACCCACGGTGATGGCACACACAATGTGCTCCTTATTCCACATACTTCTTACACCTCAGCACATTGCAAATCACATTACTGGTGGTGTTTCAGCTCTCTATTGTTTGTCATTGTAACAGGAACCTCGGGGAGCTGATTGACCGCTTTGTGGCTGATTTCCGAGCGCAGGGTCCCCCTAAGTCAGGCACAGAAGAAGGGGGAGCTGTGTTGCCCAGCTGTGCAGATCTTTTTGTATACTATAAAAAGTGCATGGTGCAGTGCTCTCAGCTGAGCACAGGAGAGCCCATGATTGCCCTCACTACCATCTTCCAGAAGTACCTGCGCGAGTATGCCTGGAAGATCCTGTCTGGGAACCTGCCCAAGTAAGTGATGGCCTACAGCAGTGCACCCAGCCCTTCATATGGTTTAACTTTGACTTGCTTTTTTGTCTTCTATTTCTGCCATGACTGGCTTTTGATCCTTGCAGTCGCTGGAGCTATTTATGCTCTGGTGATGGCTAATGCTAGGTGAACAAAAGCATTTTGAAGAGTGCCCTTTGTGCTACACTGCCAAGGAGAATAAGTACCAATCTCCATCATGGGTGGCTCACACTACAATATAATTGGGAGTTCAAACTAAAGGGATAAGCTTTAGAAAAATCTCTTGTGGGTTTCAAAGACAAGGAGAGTGATGGGGGCTGCTGAGATGCTTGTGTGTGTGTGTGTGTTACAGAACAAGCAGTAACAGTGGAGGTCTGACCATCAGCAGTCTGTTAAAGGAAAAAGAAGGTTCAGAGGTGGCCAAATTTACCACAGAAGAGCTCTGTCTTATTTGCAGTATCCTCAGCACAGCTGAATACTGCCTTGCAACCACACAACAGGTCATTACACACACACACACACACACACACACACACACACACACACACACTCACACGAAACACCAGAGGAAGAGCTTGCCTGTCTAGCATATGCCTAACATGTAGGATAAAATCACATAGACCTACCCATTAAATAGTCCTATCTTATATGAAACAATAAAATGAAACAGCACCACCTTCATTTAGGTGTTTACAACAGCAAATATTTGACATGTAAAAACAGGTTTTTTAGGCAACAAATTCTTACATCCAGCCTGTACATTCCTTTTCCAATATTTTACTTTGGCAAATTTATCCGTAACCATTTCAGTGGTATAGAAGAGAGTGACTTGGACAGGTATGTTTTAGGCATTGAAAAAGTTGCCAAGTTTGTGAGCGCTCTGTGCATATCATTGGCAACAGGAAACCAAAATCAGTTTGAATTATGTGTATGTATCGACATTACGACGCTTGAAAATGCACTGCTGGATTCCATTGAAATAGATTATTCCACCAAGTGGTGGAACAGAATGGAATATTCAGGAAAATATTCAGGAACTATTCATACATTATTCACTCAACACAGTCTAACTGTTTTATTTTAGTGAACTGTCTTTTTTGTTGGTCATGGATGCCTGGCACTCACAGCTCCAGCTGAAGTTCCAACATAGCAAAAGATGTTACTGATAGTTGGATTTTTTTAAATGGTCTTAGTGTGCTGTTTTGTCCACAGCTGGAGGAGAAGCTAAAGGAGAAAGTTGACAAGTCGCTCATGGAGAGGATTAATCTAACAGGAGAGATGGACACCTTTAGCACGTAACTGTCAACTGCCTAAATATATACAGCATATGAGTCTCAAATAAATTAGCTGCTTGTCAGTATTTGCATGTGGCTCTGTAGAGAATGAAGTTCTTATGTACTCAGGACAAAACTCTAGCTATAACTGTTTCTATTTGTTTGGCAGTGTGATCTCCAACAGCATCCAGCTTTTGGTTCAGGATCTGGATGCTGCATGTGACCCAGCCCTCACAGCCATGAGCAAGGTGGGTTAAAGACATGCCTCTAACTGTTTTAAAGAAATTATTGTTCTTTTTCTCAAACTGGTTTTTTATCCCACAGTAATGGCTGATGTATTTTTGTCAGTTTGATATTTGTCAAATTCTTCTAGTGCACCACTGTGAGTGTCTGTCTGTGTGTGTCATTGTGTGTGTGTGTGTGTGTGTGTGTGTGTGTGTGTGTGTGTGTGTGTGTGTGTGTGTGTCATTGTGTGTGTGTGTGTATGTGTGTGTCGGTGGGTCTGTGTGTGCAGATGCCATGGCAGAGTGTGGAGCATGTTGGTGACCAAAGCCCCTACGTCACGTCTGTCATCATGCATATCAAACAGAATGTACCAATCATCAGAGACAACCTGGCTGCCACCCGCAAATACTTCACCCAGTTCTGCATCAAGTTCATCAAGTCAGTATCTGAAACCTGTCAAATAACTTTTGTTTTACATAAAAAAATTCTTTATATACATTACACATGTCTTTTTCAGCTCCTTTATCCCAAAGTTCATCAACCACTTGTTCCGGTGTAAACCCATCAGCATGGTTGGAGCTGAGCAGGTAAACAAAAAGTCACAGTGATCAGCTTTGTTACTTAAAACTGTTGATTTCATTTTATTCATATGGTTGCTGATTAACTAAGTTGTGTCCACTAAAGGTGATACAGTACATAATTTCTTCCTGTTTTTGTTCAGACTTTTTTTTTTCACTTTGTCAAATTACCAAAAACTAATTAATTTCAATTGAGCTTCCTCTGGTTGGTTTTGTCATTTTTGTGTGCAGCTTCTATTGGACACACACTCTCTGAAGACGGTTTTGTTAGACCTCCCATCCATTGGCTCTCAAGTCCTTCGCAAAGCTCCAGCGAGTTACACTAAAATAGTGGTCAAAGGGATGACTCGTGCCGAGATGATTCTAAAGGTAATCGCCTCAATTCATCCAGACATACACTAACAAGTTTTCTTCATTTTCTATTATTCTATAATAATACTGAGGACAATACCACTGTCAAAGCTGAACATGCATAGAATTATGTAGTAATCAGGAAAAGTGTTAAACAAATCAAAATAATTACTTTTTAAATTCTTAACAGTATTCCTGATGAAGCTTTGCATACTCTCGGCATCTTTTTTTCAAAGTTCACAAATGGGCCAAGCACTGTTTAATTTTAAGTAAAAGCTACTTGTTTTAAGTATTTACATTTTGTTTCATTTTGATACATTAATTTAGACATGGACAACAACTCTACCAACCTTTTGACTGGTAATGTACATGTCTATGCATTTGGAAATGCAATTTATTTCCCAAGAATTCCCATTTAACAGCCTTACTCTGCAGGCTGCAGGTTTGACTCCCCGAAGAAAAGTATTTCATTATGAGCAGCTCATAAAGGCCCTCATGGCTGCACACTGCAGAGGAGCTTCTCTCACAGCTATGTCCCTGTGTTTTAATGAGCTCTGTGCCCAGGGCAGGAAGTTCCTGGGCTCAGCAGGCCACTACTCAGAGTGGAGCAACTGCTCACACAATCTCTCTCTCTCTCTCTCTCTCTCTCTCTCTCACAGAGATAGAGGTATTTTAACATGCATGGATCCAGGTTTGGTTATTCCTCTATCAGAAACAGAAGTCGTGGTTAGATGGCTTGGTTCAGTTTTGCTGGGAAAAATGTCTGTTTGCAACTTTCTGAAAAAGTATCAGGAAGAGACTATGATCGAAAAAGCACTCACTGAGAAAAAGCACACACACACACACACACATCCTGTTTAAAAATCCTATTTAAAAATCTGTTACATCACTCTCTGTCATTTTCAACTTCCAAATTACCCAATGCTTTGCAATCAGTTTTCTTTCATTCAGTTTCCTGTGTGCAGATTTCACATCAAAACAGGTGGATGGAAACCCCAGTAATGGGGCACATCTACTGCAGCCTAGAGCCAGCTAACACACTACCTTGTTTTCCTCCTCTCCCTGACCCCTGTTCCCCTGCCACCCACCAGGATCCCCTGGGACTTCCTGCTCTTTTACTCATCTGCCTGGAATTCAGCCTTGATCTTCCTAATGTGCAGACTGGGATTGGCTTTAATCATGCACTTTCATGCCAACACAGGCAATTTCCTAACAGATAAAAGTTTAATGAGCAGTGACATCTTGATATTAGGATAAGTTCATTTAAAAATATCAGCTTGTACTGTTCTTTACAGGAATCTTTATTTTCCAGGTTCAGTTTGCACCTGAACTACTGTCATACTGTCGTACCTCCAGGCCTGTAGTTTTCACTGCTGTTGGAACCGCTGTCATGGGAAGAGAGTTGCACTTCGTTAAACATTAATTAATAATTATATCTAAGTAATAAAATATTTTAAAACACACATTTAAATGAAATCATTTATTTATACCCAAAACCTACATCTGATGTGTGTTAGTGAATTGCTGTACTTATTCTCATAGTTCTAATTTATATTTAGCCTGTGAAATTAGGCTATATGTAATAACAAGACCATTTTAGGATCTTGGTGAAATATCTATTTAAGGAAAACATTTTAATACTGCTTTATTTTAAAATGTCTGATGTTAATTATTAAATATAAAATATTCTACAAATATATTTTTGAGGCTGGACTTCAGGTGGAACAGCTTTTTTGAATTTGAGTATTGGGTTTTTGTTGGTGGTTTTATTAGCCATCTGTTTGTATTATGCTAGATAATTTGGATTATTGATCAGTGACAGCACATGGGCTATGAAGTCCTGATCATGAATATGTTTATATGCATTCCTTTTGCTATTGACAAGCTGAATAAATGCATACAGAGAACCTTTAGATCTGGTTAGCATTAATGACTAACTTTGCACTGCCCCAGGTACCTCCTGGGTAATTGCTCCCATCTTTTGCACCACTTTGCCTTTTGCAGGGCTTCAGAGTCTGCTTCATAGGTGAAAAAATCGTACACTGTACTGCTGCTGTGCTTTAAAACTAGTTTTACCTCAAAAGGCCAAAGAGTTAGCAAGGGTTGATGTGTATATTATGCTCAGTGGACAGATGTCACTTTTCATTTCACAATGTTAGTCTTTCCAGAGCATCAATGAGTTACTTCTGTGAAACATTGTTACTTCCATGACACATTCACTGGTTTAGGGTTGAAATGTGAGCCCATTGTGGTTGGAAGCTAGTGCTTCGCTGTCCTTATGATGCTCATTACAGAGCTAACACGGAGAATAATCTGTTAAAGATGTTCTCAGATGTCTATGCTGGGAAAGGGTTTGCTCTGACCCAGTAGACATGAGAAGCTAACAAAGGTGTTGCAGGCCAAGCATGCAGCCGGTGAAACGTGTCTGTTTTCCACAGTCTCCCTCCTGTTGTGGCTCTTTCTGGAAACTAAATGGAAAGGCAGCCCTTAGGCCTCTCCCTATCTATCTGTCTGTCTGTCTGTCGTTCTCTCTCCCTTACCCTCTCACACGCTTTGTTGCTTTCTGTCTCCCTCTTTTACAACACGCTAAATACAACAAGCCCCTTCAAGGCTTTTCATTGGCCTATCTCCAGACAGTCACTAAGTAAATCACTTTGTTGAAGGGAGGGATTGTCATTAAAATTCCACAAAATCCACAGAGTTAAATTTTGCCTTTCCAGCTTTGACTTGTGCATATTTGGGAGCCCTGTCCCTCAAGGCGTACATGAGTAGTAATGGAGGTTGGCAGGGGAAATGTTGGGGGTGCTGTTCCATATCTTTTTTCAGTGTCTGTAAACCATGTGTTCTCCAGTCCTGTTAGAAATATGAATAGTTGCAAGTTATTCTCACAATGGAAAAAAAGAGGTCCACGGTATGGGCCTGTGCCTTATTTAACCTTTTTAACTGCTTCTTTGCCCAGACTCTCTCATTATAGCAAAAACAATTACCGACGAGGCTAATTCAGCTCCGTTCAAGCGTAGCGTAATTGCTCTGTTAAAAAAGGTCCTAAATATAACTCCTGAGTGTTGCTTTGTTTGCAGTTTGGTGACAGTCTAATGCTCTCCTGCTCGCCATAGTTGGCTCATGTGGGAACATTTAACCACTGAGACAGGACCAAGGTCTTTTCAGTTTTACAGAGTTTTCTCTTCTTCAGGTGGTCATGGCCCCTCATGAGCCTTCAGTGGTCTTTGTGGATAATTATATCAAGCTTCTTGCTGATGGCAACCCAGAGACTTTCCAGAAAATTCTAGACATGAAGGTAAACCCCTGCACAAGTCACAGTAGTACTGTTTATTATATTTTGAAGTTACTTAATGGTTAAACGAATAATGAATTAGCTGTCAGTATGTGTTATGTGTTCAGTAATTCATAGTCTGTCACTATAGAACTCTTTCTAGCCCTCAAAATAAACTTAAGCTCACTTTCTCAATTGAAACCGATTTTAATAATAAATTTAAAAAAAAAGGCTTGGGCTAAAATACTGGCCCACAGAGAATGGCTGCCTTGTTCAGTCCTTTTGTCAAGGCAGGTCTGTCTTTGTGTTTGTAGCCTTTTCACATTTTTGTGTGTATGTCTGTGTGCATCCTCAGGGACTGAAGCGCAGTGAGCAGAGCAGTATGCTGGAGCTCTTCAGACAGAGGTTACCCACTCCCCCCTCAGGGCCAGACACAGGGCCCACTATGTCCTTCAGCGCCCCAACCCCTGAGCAGGAGTCCTCCCGCATCCGCAAACTGGAGAAACTGATCAAAAAACGAATTCAGTGACCTATTCTTCATCAATGTATTACACAGGACTTGTTAAAGCTATATGTGATTATGGCTCTCCTGCAGTGTCTTAACTCATAAAGCATTCAAAGATCAAAGTGGCATTATTCACAAGTATAAAAGCTGGTAAAAGAGAACATTCCCATATGAACATGAATCACCAGACTTATACCAAAAACCTTAAAATAATGAAGCTTTCATTCCATTAATTAATATAAACCCCATGAATCAAAAGTTGTTTGTAAAATCATCTGTAACACATTGCTACGTTGCTGGCATGTATGAGTCATTTACCCTTGTGTACCCGAGTTTTTCCTCCTTTTTTCTCTCTTATAACACTAATGCACAGGCTTTCCATAGTGGGTGAATGCATGTCATTTACTTTGCACATTTCTCTGAAATATGCTTGCACTTAAAGCAAAGTGGATGGCAGAGCAATCCAGAAAAGTACCCTGCTGCTACTTTGGCACAAATTCTTCCGGCTTGGGAGTCTGAACATCAGAATGATTTAAAGGCAAAGTTTTCTCTAAATGTCCCCTTCACCCTCACCATTACAGTAAATGGTCGTGAGGCACTTTGTGAGTGGTGTGTGTTAGGGGACTCTGTGTGTAAATGGGATTGGTCTGTAATTCAGTCTCCAGGATTAGGAGTAGAGCCCTAGGTGCTCTGTGCCACAGAGAAACTAGAGATTTCCTGTCTCTCAATGGGACACAAAGGAGTTGCCTTTCTTCCCCTCAAAAAACTGGACAAAACTGTAAAGGTTCAAAGATGTTTTGAGATATTTATCAGTGCATGAGCAGATCCTGAGTACAGAATCTTTCTGAATCTCTGTAATGTTATAAGGGCCTCTGGGTAACTGTAGAGTCATATATTGTGACATTAGATTTGATGCTTCAGAATCAAGGGTGAAAATGTGAAATATTTATATGGTTTCCTCTGTCTATTCGTGTTTGCCTGTTAATGGATATGAGTTTAGAGTTTTTTTTGCTATGTATGAGGTAGGGTGGGCATTGGCCATCTCTGTTGTACTTTTTACTCTGACTACTGCTCCTAATCATACAATTGTCATTAAAAGGCCTAGCAAAAACTTGCTTTCTTGGAATAAATTGTAATGTATCTTAATGTACTGTATAGTAACACGGTAATTAGTGTAAAAATACACCATGCTATAATAACAGTAAAATATACTACATGTACACTATGTGGCCAAAGGTATGACCATCACACCCATATCTGGTTCTTCCCCAAACTGATGCAAAGTTGGAAGCATGGAATTGTCTAAAAATTCTTTGTATGCTGTAGCATTTAAATTTCCCTTCACTGGAACTAAGAGGTCCAGAGATGTTCCTGTATGACAATGCCCCTGTTTACAAAGCAAGGTCCATGAAGAGATGGTTTGCCAAGGTTGGTGTGAATGAACTCAAGTGACCTGCACAGAGCCCTGACCTCAACCCCACTGAACACCTTTGGAATGAACTGGAACGCTGATTGTGCCCTCGGCCTCCTCGTCTGACATCAGTGACCTCACTAATGCTCTTGTAGTTGAATGGGCCAATCCCCACAGCCACACTCCAAAATCTAATGGAAAGCCTTCCCAGAAGAGTGGAGGGTATTTTAATAGTAAAGGGGGAATAAATCTGGAATGGGATATTCAACAAGCACATTGGTATGATTGGTCTGAGGTCCACATACTTTTGGCCATATAGGGTATGTTATACTGTCTATGAATATTAGATGTTGTGCTTATTTGGTAGGCAAGCCAACTGCCAATTTGCCATCTTTGAATTTGTCTCATTTGCTAAAGAGCACCGAATCATTTTGTGCTGGTGTACACTTGTGTACACAGTTTAGTATGTGTGGTGCTTCTAAAGTCTCACGCTGGATAAAGTATTTTAATTGTTTAAAGAAATACCCAATCAGTTTTACAACATAATCTACCTCCACTGCATCTGTACCATAAGTGCAATAAGTAGCAAATAAGGAGTACTCTACTGAGTAAAGAACCAAAAGCCTTTTAATCAAAACTCACATATAAAGATAGTCTAAGAGCAGTTGTTTGGGGCAGACAATAAATGCTTAAAATGCATGACTATATAGAACAAATTGAAAATTGTAACTGTTACACTCAATACACGTCTTCGGACAAGACAGACATGAGAGAATGTTTTACTACCGCTGTTCTTAAGTAGATCTTAAGTATCAAACTTCCCAGGACTGGAGCATTGTCAAAGTAATTCTGGCTACTTACACTGGTTACTTCCGTAAGGTTTTGTTGTATCTGATTTATGTGTGAACAGGCTGAAAATGACAGTTCTGTGTTTGTGTGTCTACACCATATACACTATCAGAAAAAAGTTCTAAACTGTACCTTGTTTCTGGGGTCATACCATCAAGCATACACCTTTAAATGTACCTTTAAAGCTTTACTCTAAATCTAATTAGGGTCCATTTATGCATGTCCATTTATCATTTTTGAGGGTGCACTCTGTCCAAGTTTCCAGTGAAAGGTACAAAACATTTGGTACCAGCCCTGCAATAAGGAAGTGTACAGTTTACTACTATTTTTAGTGTACACATAACTACATGTTAACTCTGAAATTCTCATCTCTGTACAGAGGATGACAATTTGATAATTTACTACCTCTGACTTAATAAAAGCTTTCTGGAAAATACATGTTTTACATCTCAACTGTCTCAACAAGTGTGCCTTTAGACTTTCATTATAAGTGAGTTTTGTGTAACCAGGTTTTTTTGTTGTTTCACAACACGGGAAATTTTGTCTGTGGTAATCACAGGTTTGGACTGGAAAAAAAAAGAATGTTGAGTATTATTGTTCTACATTCCTTCAATTTAAACCACATCAGAGTATTATTGTTCTACACTCCTTCATTTTAAACCGCATCAGAATATTATTGTTCTGCACTCCTTCATTTTAAACCGCATCAGAGTATTATTGTTCTGCACTCCTTCAATTTAAACCGCATCAGAGTATTATTGTTCTACACTCCTTCAATTTAAACCGCATCACAGTATTATTGTTCTACACTCCTTCAATTTAAACCGCATCAGAGTATTATTGTTCTACACTCCTTCAGTTTAAACCGCATCACAGTATTATTGTTCTACACTCCTTCAATTTAAACCGCATCAGAGTATTATTGTTCTACACTCCTTCAGTTTAATCTGCATCAGAGTATTATTGTTCTACACTCCTTCAGTTTAATCTGCATCAGAGTATTATTGTTCTACACTCCTTCAGTTTAGACCGCATCAGAGTATTATTGTTCTACACTCCTTCAGTTTAAACCGCATCAGAGTATTATTGTTCTACACTCCTTCAGTTTAAACCGCATCAGAGTATTATTGTTCTACACTCCTTCAGTTTAAACCGCATCAGAGTATTATTGTTCTACACTCCTTCAGTTTAGACCGCATCAGAGTATTATTGTTCTACACTCCTTCAGTTTAAACCGCATCAGAGTATTATTGTTCTACACTCCTTCAGTTTAAACCGCATCAGAGTATTATTGTTCTACACTCCTTCAGTTTAAACCGCATCATTTAGTTTGATTAATTGGAGCAAGTGTTGGGTGGATGAGATATGAAATGTAGGCTTGAGATAAACTGAGGACATGATTTGCCAGATCGAGGGAGTGAATGACTCTACCTTTGATTTCAGACTCCGCCTTTGTTTGGTGTGATCGTGGGAAGGGGGCGGGGCTTGTGCTGCAAGCCGGACAGCTTTTTCTCAGCCTCTGCCGTGCGGAGGCAGTTATAAAAGCGTTTCCGTTTCTCCTTCTGAGGGTAAAACAATGAGCGTCTTTGAAGGAGGACACGTTTAAAATCTAGGCAAAATCAGGACTGATGTATTTTGTACAATTTTGGATGTAACCGACTGCAAGGCTGTAAATAATCCCGGGGTGGGGGTATCTATGTGTAATGTGTAACCTGTGATCCTCTGCTGACCAGGTAAAAGGACTGCTGTATAATCCCTTTTCACATAAAGAGATCTTCAAAAGGGGAATAAACAAGGGATAAAAGTAGTCAGGAAACGAGTGGAGAAGGAACCGTGAGCTGAATTAAAGGCAGTCAGATTGTTCAGTACTACTGAAAGCTGCAGATTAAAGGGACTGCTCACGCGCTCCACTACACTCAGGCTGGCAATGGTGGGGAGGCTCAATCTGCGCAATGTGTGTGACGAAGACCTGCTGGAGATGAACCTGAAAGCTGAGAGACTGCTGGACAGTCCGGACTCTGGTCTGCCTCCCAGCCCCAGTGTGAGTCCGAGCCCATGGCTGAGTGGGGACAGGAGCGGGGACAGGAGCGGGGACAGGAACGCAGCCAGCCCCAGTGTGAGTCCCAGCCCATGGCTGAGTGGGGACAGGAGTGGGGACAGGAGCACCACCAGCTCCGTGTGTGAAGACGAGAGCAGAGCTGTGACTCCCACTGCGGTGAGTTTTACACACTAAACACACAGTGAAATTGATGCTTTGATCCAAATCAGCTTAGAATTGAAACAGCAGTTAAGGGACCCCAAAATGGGTGATGATTTGAACTCACAAGTTTCCTTCTGTCCAGTAGCAGAAACCACTAACCACTGAGCCACCACTTCCCTTACAGTGAACCTCATCCTCTGTTAATAGTATGCTACATTATTTAAGCTGTTAATGATTACCTCTTACTTTAACATTTAATCCTGCTATTAACACAATTTAGGGTTTTAAACAACTTTTTAAACATTGTAATAAGTGCTGTACACTCTCAGAAAAAAGGTACCAACTGGTACCAACAAACTCTTTACCTGGATAATTTCACCTGGATACTGTAGACTTAACTGCTGCTTAAGACTATGATGCTCATACTGAACATGTTTGAACTTAACATGCAGTTGTAGAAGAGCTGTTTAAACCACTATACAAATAACATTTGAATTGAATTGAATTGAATTATCAGGCTCAAAAATGCTGAATTGGATTTGAAATATTTTCCAGTTTAATCTACTGATGTATTTTATGTCATGATTGCATATGGTCTTTCACTGAATACAAATCACACTTGTTTTTAAACATGCCACTGGTGTAGCTCCAATTATCTACAACTCTGATATTATTATTGAAAAAAAAAAAAAAAAAAGTTGGAAAATTGGGGAAAAAAAAGTCCTTTCATTTTTCTTCCAGGGTCCTCTTAAGCTTGTTAGAAGTGTTTCTCAATTGCACCCATTTTCCTACGGTGAGGGAATTGAACTTGATCCTCTGCCCCCAAAAGAATTAAGGTAATGCTCATTTGAGTTCAGCTGAGTGAAGCTTTGTACATTTTGCTTTTAGATTGTGTGATCAATTAAACATGCATTGAACTGCTACCTCTTATCGTTTCAGATACACATCATCAGTGCGCTATGACTCGGATCGCCACTACATCCAGGATGTGTGTTTACAGCCCACAGGTTTGGGCCTGGAGTTGTGCAGCCAGACCATCATAGCTGTCTCAGAGAGCACATGGAGACGATATAAGACCCAGTTGGAGTTCGAGCCCCGTCAGCGGGTGCAGCGCTACCGGAGCACCACCATTGTGTACCCCAAACATGCCAGGACCGTGTACACCACACAGCTCAGCTATGATGAACGCAAGTTGGCCAAGCGCTTCCTGTCCAGTGTGGAATTAGAGGTGTCTGACTGCAAGGCCAACCAATGTTGAAGGAAGAGGGACTTTTTGGAGAAAAGCTAACAAAATATGCCCATCGTTATTCATTAAAAACCGGGTGTTTAGAACCGGATGGGTGGAATTGCCAGACTGTATGTTAATGGTTTAATTATCATGTTTGTTTTCAGATGGATGGAGTATCATGCATCTGGAGGTTTGGATGGGTTTTAATGTTACTGCAATACAAATGTATATTACATATTCTACGTAACATTTGCAGCCCTGTTGGTTTTAAGATTCTGCTCAGTGATGTTGATCCATCACTTATTGAAAGTTTTATGGTAATGTAGCAGTACTGTGCTCAGTAAAAGCACAGACGAGCTGTAAGTGAAACAGGAAAGTGATGAAAGTGATGAAACAGGAAAGACATGAAAGAGAGTTAAATTCAGCCTTTGTAAAATGTTCGGGATTTTTATTTTTATTGGAGTGTCCATACTGGGTTGTTTCAGGTATCTATATATGAGGATTAACTTAACTGAGGCATGATGTCTAACATCAAAATTCAGATATTACATGCCTCAGTAATCTGTGGTGTGTAAATGGTTTTATTGAGGTGTGGAACAGCGTGAAATTTTGTACAGTCATGTAGGTGAGAACAGGTGAAACACACGATCCAATAGAATAGGTTGACAGAGGTTGTCTATGTGTACTACTGTAAGTTCACATTTGGGCTTAACTTTTTTTTTTTTTTTTTAAATTTCATGTCATGTCATTTCATTTCATGTTTACCTGCACTTCATCTTTTTTTCCATTTCACTTCTTTCATTCAGATGTTTTGTTCTTCAGTCATTTTTTTTTTTTAATTCTTTTCAGTTGCACTGCTGCAGGCAGAATGAGAAGGATAAAGGCTTGTTCTGAGGGGAAATGAACTGTTTTGAATGTTTGTGCAAATCTGAATTGCAGAACTCACAGACAGTATCATTGTTTTTTTTTCCCAGTGATTTTACCTGTTCTACAGCACTTCAGCTTTGTCATGCATAGATATAGAAATCACGGCTGCAGTATATTTATTTAAAGCTTTTAAAGGTTTCAACTGTATACAAGTACTTCAGCTGTGCTACATTAAAGTTAACCATTGATTTCATCTTAGATTGGTATTGTTATTTCAAGTTCAGCCTAAAATATTTTTTTTTAAATAAATCAATTTAAACTGATTTTAATATGTATGCTCTAAAGCAAAGCATGAAAATGTTAGGTTAATCCTGATATAAATTATATTGTAAGCTGAGAGATTGGCACTTTTCAAATAAAGACCACAAGCATACAAACCATGAACTTATTTGTGTCTCTTTGTCGCCCCCTAGCGGTGGGAATAGAGCACGCGCTATAGCATTTTCACAGTAAATATACATGTACACTGTGCTTACAGAATTAACAGCTAACGTTATTACAGTCCCAGCAAAACACGTCACCTCCCTGAAACTCTCGCTTTTAGAATGAATTAACGCAGGTTATCACGATTTTTTTTATTAACTTTTATAGAAATATAACATGAATGTAAAGTGAGACTTTACAGGCGACCGGAAGTTGCTTTCAGCTGTAATTTGTTCAGTCCTGCGCCTTTGTTTACGTGCTCTGGATGAGCGGCAGTTAAACCCAGTCACGTGGTTTCAGCTGAGCAGAGACTTGTGAGGCCAGGTTGGCAGAAGTAATAATAGTTTATTAACCTGAAGCCTCTCTCTGTTTAATTAAACTGACATTAATTTAAAAAGGCTATTATCCAAATATCCAAGAGACACGAATATAGAAGCTTATTAATAAAATGACGCATAATAAGCTCACATTAGCCTAAAGCCTTTTTAAAGATAAAATGTAATAGGCTATCATGTTCAGTCTTATACTATATTTCTTAGGGATTTACAACTTAAAGATCAACAGATATAACGCTTTTCGCTTAGTTTTAGGTTAGTTTAGGTTAGTAAAAGTCATGTGAGCTCTAGCTCTTCCGGAAGTACTTAAATTAGCACTTACAAAACAACAACAACAACAAAAAACCTTTGTATTGTCTGAGCGCTTGTTACTATATTACCTCCCCAGCAGAGCTTTTGGACTGATGGTATTCTTAGTTTGTGACCTAGCAAGCCAGTATCAGGATGTATTTACTGATAGAGACTCTAAAGTACTTTTGTAAGTTGCTCTGGATAAGGGTGTCTTCCAAATGCCATAAATGTAAATGTAAATAAAACAGGACTGCTGGTAATAAGGAGCATGGCCAGTGTAGGTCACTTTTATAGCCTTGTGTTTCTCAACAACGGTGAACATTTTGTTTACACATTCAATAAATGAATGAATAAATAAATAAATAAATAAAAATAAATAAAACAATTAAAACATTAGCTTTTTTCTTAAATCAAACTTTAACAATATAATACTTAAAAGGCAATCAGAAATTCAACAACTAATAAAGTTAATGCGTTACAACAGACTTATAATGATGTTACATCCACTTATAATTAGCACAATTCAATTGCTATAAAATAAAACAAGAACAACAACAAAAAGCTTTATATAATGATTCAGATATACAGACTGTACTTCAGACTCACGGACTTTAAACACACTGAAAACCACATGGGCGTGTCCTATAGTATATGGGCGTGTCTTAAACGGGGATAAGTCCGGACAAGACACGCGCAAATAGTTGAGTAAAAACACTGAAATACGAGGAGGGAGAGATTTACCATATGACATTTCAAACATCACCGTAATGGTGGATTAATATCACATTTTGAGAATTTCTATAGGTGTCCGGTGCATCGCTTATTTTCAAGCGCGTGCGTGATTGTGTCACGTGAACGTGGTCATGGAGCAGGAAGGAGACTGGGACGGCATCAGCGACTCGGAGCTGCTGGAGATCCAGTCCGAGCACTTCTGCAGCGGTAAATACAGCTGGCTCTGTGCGAGTGCAGAGAAGCACACCTTCCACAGCCTGTTAAAAAGCCTTAGTCTACGTGCCTACTGGTGCTGATTCTCATTAATGTACACATCTGCCAATTTGCTGTTGTTATTTATCTAGTTGCTTATTAAACAAGTCACGCAGTGGTTCTGAGGATATTGTGCTGCGCCATGAGTGAATGTTAATAAAGCTGTCTAAACGCAAGATGGTGCTGCTGTACTGTTTTGTAGGACTGATCACATGATCGCTGTTGTGACATCTTAAAAAAAACAACAACAACAAAAAAAAAACCCTGAAAATAAACTAACTTTTTTGTTATTTTATTTGAATCATTTGTAATTATTGTAGGATTGTAATTATATGTATAATCAGCTGTAATTATTGTTATTTAATTTGAATCAGTAGTAATTATTGTTATTTTATTCGAATTAGTTGTAATAATATGTGTAATCAGTTGTAATTATTGTTATTTTTATTTGAATCAGTTGTAATAATATGTGTAATCAGTAGTAATTATTGTTATTTTATTCGAATCAGTTGTAATTATATGTGTAATCAGTTGTAATTATTGTTATTTTTATTTGAATCAGTTGTAATTACTGTACGGATGTCAGCATTGCCCAGATCCTCCCATGCAATACTCACGAGATGCTGCACATCCAAAAAGCTTGTGCTGTTTTCCATGGTTTTAAAATGTATTTAATACAAAGCTTATTTAGTACATTGATATTATTACTACACCTGGTTCAGTTCTTGCCGTATGATTGTGTTTGTAAAATTTCAGAAGAATCCTCTCAGTTACCCAGCTCTAGTGCCACAAGTGGAGACACCCAGAGTAATAGTCCCATCACTTTCACAGCATCACTGCACACGTAAGTCACTAGTCTGCACATGTTTATATATATATATTGAATTTGGGAAGACATTTGGGAAGACATTTTTGCTAAAAGTGTTAATTTCCCCTATATATGGAGATGTATGGATACTTTTGGGACACCCTGTGTGTGTGTATATATACAGAAATTGTATGATTCTGGTGTATTTTTAAAGGAATTATACATCTTACATGACATTTGCTCTTAGAAAGTTATAGACAGCAACATTTGGAGCCTGTAGTGTGTTTTCACACTCAAGTCTGTACCAAGGATTGATTCTCAGTTAGTGGTGGGTACTAGCACAGCAGATTTGTTCTCACACAGGCCAATTTCTTCCCAAACGCAAATAGTTCAAATATATATGTCACTTCTGCTGTGTAAAATGGTTGTTAGTTGTTACATCCCTTTTATTGTTTATACTGATGTTATTTAAATGATATATCATTTATTTAGGGTGGCATGGTGGTGCAGCAGGTAGCATTGCCACCTCACATCTCCAGGTTTCCGGTTTGATCCTGAGCTTGTGTTACTTTCTGTGTGGACATTTGCCTGTTCACCGTGTCTGTGTGTTTTCTCCAGGTTGTCTGGTTTCCTCCCATCTTCCCAAAACATGTCAGTAGGTGGATTGGTTATGCTAAATAACCCCTGGGTGTGAATGTTTGTATGCCCTGTGATAGACTGGAGTCCCATCCAGGGTGTAGATAGGGGATAGGCCAGATCCACACTGACTATGACCAGGATAAAGCAGTTATTGAATATGTTTATTGAATTGTTTATTTATTTAAATAGCCTTTCTTTCTTTTCTGTGTATTATTATTATTATTATTATTATTATTATTATCTACAGACAACAACAATAGCTTTTCCCACCACTGTAAAACGTAAAAATAATGTGAAAAATGTATTATTTGACTTGTGGGAGAGGATTGTATTCACACATGCAGTAACTGTGTTCAATTTAAAAAGATAATTTAACATACACCACCATTTTCATGTGAGCCAGAGACTGGTTCTTTTGGTTGTACTCTAACTTTCATTGCAAATGTAAATTAAAATATGTAAATACAAGTGGAATGCAGAAATGTTATTATCTGTACACTACAAATGGAAAGATTGTTTACCCCACTAGGGTTTTCCAATCCTCTCCTGAGTCTTGTACAGTTCCAAGCTGTCCTTACTGTAAAAGGAGCAGTTTGTAACTTTTAGAGCCCCCTGTTGCCCGTAAGATGAATTGTAAATGCAACAAAATTGCACTTGTACTGCTCAGCCTTCCCTTTCCACATAACTGACCCCACCTCTTTTGAAGAAACTACTTATTACTTATTGCCTTTTAATACTCTGCATGGCAGAGTGGATCTAGGGACGGAGCTAATTTCATGGCTAGAAAAATGTAACCAGGTCTAAAATTGATAAAGTAGCGAGATCTGTTGAATGGCAAATTTCCAAGGTACATTTCAAATTACATGATAAATATACACTCACTGAGCACTTTAAAAAAAACACACAGAAAAAACAGTTCTACTGACAAATGCCTTGTTGATGAGAGAGGTCAGCAGAGAATGGTCAGACTGGTTCGAGCTGACAGAAAGGCTACTAACCCAGATATCCACTCTGTACAATTGTGGTGATCCCAGTCACCGCATCTTTATCTAATAGAAGACTTTTGGGATGTGGTAGAACAATAGATTTGCGGCATGGAAGTGCATCTGACATGAATGTTTCCAACATCTTGTGGTATCCATACCAGTGAATAATTGAGGCTGTTTTGAGAGCCTACCCAGTATTAGTGTAGTGTTCCTAATAAAGTGCTCTGTGACTGTAGGTGTAAAACATTTGGAAAAAGTACTGCACCTTTAACAGATCTGATCCTGACAATGAGCTAATTAACAACCCTGATGTGTTGAGAGAAAAGATAATCATAACCGGCAGTGCAGTCTATCCTCAAGAGCTAACACAATCTTTCTTAATTTACTACAGTTTTACAGTTGGTTGCTGATGCGAGATGCTAACTGAGGAATGGTTCTGCGGTACCCTTCTGTACAGTGCTTGATAAGTATTGTATGTGTCTCTATCCTGACTTGAAGCACTGTGGAGAAGTTAAAGCAGAGTCCTGTTAAAAGAAATGAGGAGACGGGTGTGAAGAGGAAGAGAGATGCTGAGGACAGCCGTATCCCTCCTCTGCGTTTCAGGAAGCTCCACCTGAGCGTCAGCCTGCTGTCTGAACAGACCTGGTGTGAGAAGAAAGTTGTGTATGGCTTCCTGAAACCCCAAATCAGGAGAAAAGAAAAACAGCGAATTGAGTTGCAGACCGGAACTAGCATTCATCTGGCAAGAGGTGAAAAACGACAGTGTTTAGCATAGCTTTTTTTTTGTGGATAATGTATATTTCTGTAATGCGTTGTGTTAGCCTAGTAGTATGTGTTCCATACTGAATATCTGTATTCACACAGAGTTGGAGGTCCATGATGTCGTACCGATTAATATTCAAACCCATGAGGATGCTGTGGCCATTAGTCTGATCAACATGTTACACATGATTCCAAGTTTAGAGTCAGGTAAGTCGAAAGTAAGAAGACGTAATTGCTGTAAAACATGGAATATCAATTTAGATTACTCAAGTTAGATTGCTATCTTGTATGTCCAAATATCTGTTTTTGTGTATGTTTTTATGGGGCTTCAGGGCAGTGTGTGCGTGAGTTTCCAGTGTTCGGTATAGTAGAAGGTGTGTATCTTAAGGGCATCATTGATGAGCTGAGTTATAACCAGAAGGGGGAGCTGGTGTTGAAGGATCTGAAGACTCGCAAGCACGACTCTCTGCCTGGTGCTGCCCAGGCTCTCGGCCATCGCTTTCAGGTGTGTGAAATATTTTCTCTCACACAACCTTTCTTTCTTCTTAAATTGACCTGCCATGCTGTAAATACCATCAGCTCCAACAGAATTATTGTCACCCTTCAAGACAATCAGCAAAGTGATTGTATAAATTAGGTATAAACGTTACACAGGATGATTCAAATTTTCCAGTCGACAAATTTGTGTAACTACTTAGCATTCCTCTATTCTATTTTAAATAATACATTTTTATTCAACACATGCTGTATGTGGCAAAATTGACACCGCTAAAGAATATTTAAGTCCTTGATGAAAATTCAATGCACTTAGTCTCCAGAATCTCTAACTATGAGGTTGCACACATGTAAAATCCATTTGTCATCTGTCAAAAATCTGAGTTTCAACACTAAAGAGACAGATAATTGATATGAATATAAATGAAAAGCAGTTAAATAAAATGAAAGATAATGAAAACCATAAAAAAGTTTCAATAGCCTGGAACAGTTGCCAGGTAGAGGATGCATGAGCATACTGCTTTAATACACAGTGAGAAGAAAAGTGAAGGAGATAAAGAAGAATCCAAAGATTACTGTTTCTGAATTGCACAGTTTAGTTGATTCCTCAGTTTCAAAACCGGCTTTTAGACTCTACCTCCCTAACAACATGCTGTTTGAAAGGGTTGCATGAAAGATGCCATTCCTAAGAGCAGCCTGCTTAACTATAACTGGAATTGTTTGTTGTGGACAGATGAGACCAAAACTGAGCTTGGCCAAGCCCACAATCAGCTTGTTTGGTGAATAAAGAGAACTATAAGAACTATAAGAGAAAGCACCAGAAAAAATATAAAATCTGATGGTGGATCTTTGATGCTTTGGGGCTGTTGTGAAGAATTGATGGCATCATGAATTCCTCTATGTACTAGGACATTTTAGCCAGTGACCTGGTTTATTGTCTCTGGCAGGAGGTTTAGACTTGGCTATAGATGGATCTTTCAGCAATATAATGGCAACAAACATATTTCCAAATCAGTAAACAAAAGGATGCAAAGCCAGCATTTCTCAATGATCATTCCATTGTGGAGATTTGAACTGTTTTGAAATCCTGTGGTCTGATTTGAAGAGGCACAAGAATATAAAATATCATGGAGGAGAGTCCAAGATACATTTACAAGTTAGGCTCAATATTTTTATTGTGTCTAGAGAAGCCACCAATAATTGACGTTCAAATAATTGACATTCAAAATTAGCTGGTTTACTGAAAACCTTCACAGACAGAGACTGCTATCCTGTTGCATTTCTCACACTGCCTATGTTTGCTCTGTTGACCATCTTTTCTGTGTATGTGTGTTAGGTGGGCTTGTATAAGCTTCTCTTTGATGCACTGGTCAGGGGGGAAGTGAAGAAAGAGCACATTCTGGAGCACCTCAAACTCAGAGCCTCCCTGGCTCTTGGAACTGAGGTCATAACTCATGCTGCAAACGTCAGGATAAATGTAGTCACCTTTGGTGAACTCCTGGATGCTTTCCTCCTCACTTTGTCCTGTTCTGATCTGCCATGTGTCGATGTGCTCCAGCTGGAGTACTGTCACCAGGGCTCTAGCAGCTTCATTGGCACTGTGTTGGTTCAGTTTGATGAGTCCCAGCTGAGGGCAGAGCTTCGGGGATTCCTGGAATACTGGAGAGGACTGAGAGAACCCAAGGGGGTGGATATAGAGGAGGCCTGGAAATGCACATTGTGTCCCTATGAGGAGATCTGTGACTGGCGAAAAAACATATCTCAGGTCCCTGAGAGTCTTCACACCAGGAAGAGAGTCAACATGAACTGACATGCAGTTATTTGTTTCGGGCAGCTATGCTAATGGCATTAACCTGTGCCTGTGACTAATTATTATAACTACCTATTTTATTTTTATTGTGAGGTTGAAATCTATCTATCTATCTATCTATCTATTTTTATATATATGTGTGTGCGTGTGTGTGTGTATTTTTAGTAAGTATAATCTGTTAATCTCAAATATCGAAAATTTTTAATTACAATTTTAATGAAAAATATAATGTAGTAATTTTTTTACAAAGATTATTTAAAACATTAATGAGAGAGGCTGTTAAACCAGGTTCATTATTTTAATTTATGTGTGGCATGATCTAACCTTGATCTGAGTAATCATGACAAATAAAGCCAGTCTTATAATAAACACCCTGTAGATTACCGTTCGATTAAAACTTTTGCATCAGATTTTGCCTGCTCTGGTATTGTTTCATGGATCAACACACCTGCCAATGCCAAGCCAATACACATTCAGAGAATCCCAGTGTGAACAGTGTGTGTAAGTACAGTGGATAGAAAAGTCTACACACCCCTGTTAAAATTGCAGGTTTTTGTGATGTGAAAAAATGAAACCAAGAAAGATCGTGTCAGATCGTTTTCCAATTTTATGTGATATAGCATCCAACAAAATTTAAGTGAAAACCAAATAGAAACATTTCAGAGAAAATACTAAAACAATAATAATAATAATAATAATAAAACTAACAGTAACCTGCATAAGTGTGTATAACCCTTAACTAATATTTTGTTAAAGCACTCAGTCTTTTTGGGTAAGAGTCTTCAAACTTAGCATATCTTGATTTGGCAATTTTACTCCACTCTTCCTTGCAAAAATACTCCAGATCTATCAAATTGCAAGGGGATCACCTGTGCACAGCCCTCTTCATGTCATTCCACAGGTTTTTGATAGGATTTAGATCTGGACTCTGACTGGGTCATTCCAATATGCTGATAGTCTTCTTCTGAAGCCATTCCTTTGTTGATTTGGATTTGTGCTTTCAGATGTTATCATGCTGCAAGGTGAAATTTTTCTTCATCTTCAGCTGTCTGACAGAGGCTTGCAGTATTTTTTTTTGCCAAAATAGACTGGTATTTGGAGTTGTCCATGATTTCCTCTATCCTGACTAGAGACCCAGTCCCAGGTGAAGAGAAGCAGCCCCACAGCATGATGCTGTCACCACCATGCTTCACCATGGGTATGGTGTTCTTCGTAGTGCCATACTACTGAGTGTACGATCATTCAGCACTCATTCTTTGGAATCATCAGTAGCACATAACTAGAATCAACTAGCCAGCTAACATTAGTTAGCCGGCTAAATTATAAACTCTAGTTGAAGAAGAAAGGGTTGCTCTGCTGTAATCTCACAGCATGCTGTTGGCACTGGACTGCAGGGTGAATGTACTGTAGGCACCTTCCCTGAGGCTCTGCTAATCTGCTAACTCTAGCTAACTGGCTGAAATACAGTGTAGGGAACAAAACTATCACGACTAGTCACTAAAAGACACAGATTTGTGGATGAGATACACATACTCATAGCAATACAACCAAGTTTGAAGTATAAACTCTTTACTGGGTAACTGGATTTGCCGGGTAAAAACGTCATAGTGAGATAAAAATGAGATAACTATCATTCACTAGCTTCCCACTAAATTAGAAAATAAATAAATCTCTTAACTCTTCAGCAAGAAAAAAGCTGAAATGTCATCACATTTGACTCCTATTCCTTCTTCTTTAATAAAACTCAACTCTCTCATGCTCTCTCTCCCCTGATTGGCTTCCAGCTCTTGCCTGTCACCATGTAGCTGAACTTCTTTCATGCATTTAGTCGGGACACGATGACATCTTATCTGAGCTGCCATATACATACGAATTTCCCACCACTTCTGACCCCTGATACAGTGCTGACTGCGAATTACTATTACAGAATTGTCAGGGCAACTCAGAGCAGATCATGAACATCATATTATTTTAAGTATTTTTCTCCCCAACTCAGTCATGTTTTTCATACACCACTGTAGCTTTAAATAAATTAGTTAAATATTACCACTGATAGTTAAATTACATGTTTGAACCAGCAAAAGATTTCAGAGGGCCTCAGAAGCAAAGTTTTTGAAGCTGGAAGGGGTTGCAAAATGTTTTCTGAAGACTTGGGACTTCTTCATTCCACAGGCAGGAGGATAGTTTACAAACGGAAGAAACTGAGCACCACTGTGCACTACTCCCACTTGGAGTGTACATCCAACAAAGATCAGAGCCAAGACACATATAATCCTCAAGCAAAAGGATCTACAGGTATCTCTGACTGTGTTCATCAGTCTGCTTGGAACATGTTAAGCAGGGAGTTTACTACAGAAGAAAGCACCCCACATTAAAAAGAAAAACACTACTGTCCATTTCAAGTTGCTACAGACCTTGCAGCTCCACAGCAGTACTGATTAACAGTGTACCTCAATGCCACTATCTGTTTATGTATGTGTTTACTGCTCTGAATATACATGTATTTATCTGTTTTTGGATTTAAACCCAAAGTGGGCGTGGTCTAAACGGTAAGGTTTTGTTGATGTTGTTGTTGTTATTGTTGTTTTTTAATTAAATATGAACCCTACCATTATGCCCAGGGAAAACACTGGAAATAAACAGAGAAATGGCAGCACTCTCAGCATGGTCTGCCTCTGACAGTTCCTCAACCTCAGCTTGAGTTTATAATTGGTCTGAATGGACCTTCCCTTGATATTTATGAATTTATCTGGTTCTATTTCACAAAATCCAAACAAACTAGTAGTCTAATTTAAACCACTGTGACCCGGACCGGACCGGGCAGCTTCTAAGGATGAATGAATGAACCTTGTAACTGCATTGAACAGTGCGGCATGTTCGTGGTAATTGAACATGATCTTTGTTTGTCCTGCAAGCTGTAAGTAAAAACCTCCCACTTGTTATGTCACATGGGAATCCCAGTCCAGATGAAAAATTAATTTGTAGCAGTGTTTGTATCTGTTTAAAACACATCATACGTTCATTCCAAATGTAGTTATATTCACTTATATCCTTCTGTAAAGTTTTGTTGACAGATGAAACACAAAATTGAGACCTTTTGGGAAACACACCTAGGGTTATATTTGGAGAAAAGAAAACACTGCATACCAACACCAAAAGTTCACTTAAAATGTGAACACTAGGGAAAAGATTTAAAGGCATGTGTCGGCTTTACTGCTTTAAAGTTGGGGGACCTGTGACCAATGAACTCGATGAATTTTAAGGCATCTGTCTATGAGGTAAAACTGAAATATAATAAACCAGCAACATGAGAATGGCCAAGTCAGAGTGCAGACCTCAATCCCACTGAAACACTGGCAAAATCTGAAGCAGTCCATTCAAGACATCCCAACTATATACAGTACATGTACTAAAACAGCTTTGTATAGTGCAGTGGTTTAAAATAACTCCTTCTTCTGTCTTCAACTTTCCAGTTTCAGTGAGCCTGTGCCCACAGTAGTCTCAGATTCCTGTTCTTGACTGACAGGAGTGGAACATTGTGGTCTTCTGCTGTTTTAGCTCATCCACCTCAATGTGTTATGTATTCTGAGATGGTTTTCTGCTCACCACGGTTAAAGAATGGTTATCTGTGTTATTGTAGACTTCCTGTAAGCTATAAGCAGTCTGGACATTCTCCTCTAACCATTCCCATCAATAAAATGTTTCTGTCCACAGTCATCCAGTGTCACTGGATGTTTTTTTTTTTTTTTTTTTTTTTCACACCATTCTGTATAAATTCTAGAGACTGTTGTGTGTGCAAATCCCAGGAGATCAGCAGTTTCTGAAATACTTAAACCAGCCTGTCTGGCACCAAGAATCATGCCACAGTCAAAGAAACTGAGATCATGTTTTTTCCTCATTCTGATGTTTGATGTGAACATTAGCATTAAGTACTTGATCTGTATCTGTATGATTTTATGCATTGTGCTTCTGCCACATGATTGGTTAATTAGATAATTGTATGAAAGAACAGGTATGGAGGTGTTCCTAATAAAGTAGTCAGTGTATATAATATATGTAGAAGCTCCTGAAAATGATCGTGGAATGAGACAAAGAAATGCTGTTGTGCCTCTTACAAGACCTTCCAGAGGTTTGTCATTCATGCAGAAATTCTGATATTTCGCACTATTGTAAAATTTTACACAATTTCCTACAGTTGCTATATCTTTTCTAATGACTGAAATAATTTTTAAAATAAATCAGTTTCCATATAATGTGTACATTTTGTGACAATGTCATCCATTAGGTGGGGGTATTGGTCTTTTTTTTTATTTTTAAATATAAACTAGACAAAGAAAACACAAATAGGATACTGTGATATGACAAAGCCCATTCCTGCATTGTATAATGACCAAATAAGGACATATAATTCTGTCTGTGCTTCTTGACGAGCTTGTTCTTAAATTGTGTGTGACATTTACTGTTGACAATGAATTCATCTCTGACACTGATTGTTGATGTGGGCAGAAGAAAAGCTGTGTGTTTATTCGCACTTGTAACTGAATCTGCAGTCAGGGCAGTGCTGTGTCATATTGCAGGCCTCGTCCTAATTATTACCAGGACACAGAGGAGCTGAACACATCAGAAACCTGGCAGTAGGCCTGATAGCCTCCCTGTAGGGCACTTATCTCACACGTGTGTGTGTGTGTGTGTGTGTGTGTGTAGTGGAACTCTCTGGATGACAAGGAGCAGAAAAAGCTGAACATAAATCATGGTGTGTGTGTGTGTGTGTATGTGTGTGTGTGTGTGTGTGTTTGAACTGGTGTGTTCTTCAGTGATAGTAGCCAGGTGCTGCGTTTGTTGTTTTAGGAGCCTCAGAGATTCTGTCATATGATGGGAAGATTCGTCTCTCATCTCTCCTGACCCTTAGCCCAATCAGTCACGACCACAAACTAAAAACATTAGTTATTTCTGAAAAACTATGCTGCATAAATATTATTACTTCTAGGGTGTACAGTTACATGCAATGTTTGCATAACCTTTACTTTGAAATTATAAACCCAAGAAGAAAATGCAGATGTGCATAGTCTCAAAATTATGTTTCTGAATATAATAAATGTGGACTAGTATTGCACTCATCTCTAATGACTTTTTTTTTTCCTCTGGACTTTTTTCCAGTTATGTTTGATGGGTATTGTTAGGTATAATCTTAGGTCATTCTTAGGTACTGTGTTTGTGTTTGAATGATGTTTTTTACTGTTGGTAATGGTATCTCTGAACACTTTTTATACCTTTCTCCAGCTGGATTAAGGGTTAGTATTTTCCAGTATTTAGGCCTTGTGAGAGCTGTTTTCAGATCCCATCGACTCTTAACTTGACTACTTACAGCAAACTGCTTGTGATTTTAATGAACCCTTCCTGGTTTACAGTATAGAAGAAGAAAGTAAACATGTGTTAACTATTTTAAGTCATTAGACCTTAATGACTCACAATCAGATTAACCATAGAATGTCAACAGGGCTGCTGACTGGGCTTGCTATAAAGATAACTGCAGGTTTAAACTCAGCTGTTGTAATATAGGTCATGTAACAGGATTTCAGTAGAAGAGATCTGTAGAAACATATAATAAAACACTTTAACAGTCTGTAGTATGGTTTCATGTTTTATGGTACACGATGGCCATGAAATGTAAGTGCAATTTAATTCAGCCTGGACCTAGTAGAAGACTCACATTAATAATAATAAAAAAACACCCTATGGTGCAAGTTTCTTTTTTAATCAGTCTATAAAAGTAACAGCTAGATCCTTCTGACCTCTGCTCCTACTACTGGACTCTGTCCCTCTTTGTGTCCCTTCTCCCTCCAGAGGATGAAGGACATCACTGCTGTTAGGCTGTAATCTGCTGCTTGATAAGTTAAGAGCAATCACTGCACTGTATGTACCTTCCTTTAAGTTAAAGAAAATGCCTGTGCAAACAGAGGGCCATGCAATTCAGGCTCACTAACGAAGTCACTCAGACGCTAATGACCCGTTCATCCAGGCTCCATAAAAGCTCTCCTGCTCACCACTAAACACTCCACAAACACTTGCTCACCTGGCACATGGAGGAACCGGCCATCTGTAATGGCCTCCACTGATTCACACAATGTCCTCCTCGCTGAGGCCATTAAGCTCACTTACTGCCTATAAAGCTGCTGAGAGAAGGAAATGTGTCCTCCTCATATTTATCTACAGGGAAAAGGAATGTGTGGCAAAAGTAAGAACATGAGCAGAGGGAACAGCTTGAACAATACTTAATGTCACTAGGAATTAACTATATAAAATCAGGAAATTTGAACTATTGCTATCCTCATGGGAGATTTGTTGAATTTGGATGACGTAGTTTTGGGCTATTATTTGTTATATTAATCCCAGTTGGTGAATCATTCATTTGGTTTACAACAGCAATATTTTCTTAAGTCCTTTGGCAAAATGTAATGAACACAAGGGAACACAAGAGAATAAATATCTAGGTAAAAACCTGCATGACCTAAGTCCCTGTAACGGGAAATTAAAAAACAACCCTGATATATCACTGAGCTGGTAAACTGATTGTGGAGTTGACCTTATTATGTTGACATTGATTATGAATAAGGTAATGCTAGACCTCCACCCTGGTGTGTTTGGAGACCTCTACACTATCCAGACATGGGGAAACTGAGACCCATAAGCTATCAAGCCTAAACTGGAAAAATGCCCTGACTGGGGGTCTGCCAGGGAACCACAGCCTCGACATGATTTCAGCATCAACATCAGTCTGGTGGTGGAAATCCAAGACACTCATGTCTGGTAATTAGATATGTTCCAATATGCCAAAAAACATTGAGCACATTGTCATCTGTAACCCTTCAAGGCCTAATGCATCACCATCAACACAGCAAGTACATAAACCAAAACTTTTTAAATTTTACATGCATTTAAAATTTCAGAATGCCTCAAACTCCATGTTAAACTGAAGAAGAGGAAGAATGTTAGTTATTATTTCATGAAACATATAATGGATAAAAACTTGTGCAAATATACACTAGAGACTTCCAATCACTTTTATTAATACATAAAATGTTTTATTGTTCTTGTTTTTCACAGTTTCATAACTGTTGGAAGTGAAAAGCTGAGTGTGTGCTGAATCACACCTAACCATATTGAGGACCACCATATTGTAATTTATCACCAAGATATAGTGAAAAGCATAATATACTGTATATTCATAGTGTGTGTGTGTGTGTGTGTGTGTGTGAAAGAGAGAGAGAGAGAAGAGTGTTTGAATCAATATAGTATGCAAAATTATGTGATTGGATGAGTACTGAAGACCAAGAAGCTATCACATAGGGACAAAGTATCAATCTGGAAAAGTATCAATCAGGGTTTTTTAAAACAATATTCCAAAGATTGAACATCCCATCAAACACCATTAAATCCATTATTAAAACATGGAAAGAAAATCAGGAAACCAGGTAAAGCAGGGATTAAATAACCATAATTCCAATTAAGTCAATCTTGGTTCCAGGTTGTAACACTACAAAATATGGAAAAGTTCAGAGGTGTGAATACTTATGCAAGCCACAGTCGGTTTAAGCTTAGGCCATATATACCTAAAGGAAGTAGATTTTACCATGTACATGAAAATATGTGACCTCAAAATTTGGTTACAGCTCTTATTATATCTCTCAGGTGACAGACTGGATTCATAGACGTGCATGCATTTGGCTATGTAAATTTGGATATGTCAGTGACTGGAGAATACAATGGCTGATTTTAAGATCAGAGATACAGGTTGAAGTGTATACATACATGGATTATATGTATGTGTAGCTATGTATCATAGACACATCATAAATGGCTGAAATACCTCAAACTAAACAGGAAAACTCACAGAAAACAAGAAAACTATATGCTTGGATTAGGTAAAGAAAATAGATACTATTAGGATGTTATACCAGGCTTTCTGAGATGTTTGTTAAAGGTTCCCAGGGGCTTTGTGGTACATGCTGTGTGGAAATAAGGACATTTTTTTTTCTCGGAAAAGCAGAGAACTATGTTTCTAATTTAAGGGAGAGAATGAAGTTTCTGCAATAAATCACCAGTCTTATTGCCAATTAGTGAAGGCAAAAGCAGTACAAATTAAAGGGGAAATTACAGCAGAGGATCCTACTGCTCATGGTACACTAAGCAAAAGCTAAATTTCCATTTCTACTGTATGTGTGTGTGCATTATTGTGTGTATTATTGTCGGACAACATAGAGAGGGGGCAAGATCCTTCTGTATCTCCGACCTCTTTCTCTATCTTTCTCTCTCTCACACACACACACACACACACATTTACAAAGAACATTTCTTCCTGGAGAGATAGGGATTCATTAGCTATTTTTAGCATAATGTAAGTCTGCTCTCTTTGTGAAAGGCAGAGTGCACCTGGCCATTAAGGAAATGTACCAAGAAAATGTAATTTCTGAATGAATAAAAACAGCAAGAACAGAATCATTTAGAGTATTAAGGTGTCATTTCTTGCTCTGATTCTTCTCTGCTGAAAAGCACCTTCCTTTCAGAGCAACAATGTCAATAATGTATTGGCAGAACTACAATGTGGAAAGTTTTCTCAGGCTCGTGATCCAAGAAGACAACATGTGGATGGCTTACAATACGTTTGAATAGGAATTAATCTCTGTACTGTTTAATAATCAAAATGTCTTTTTTAAGCAAGACATATCAGCTAGGGTGTCTGTATAGTCATTTATTATTTATTAGTAGTACTCATGTCCGTGTCCCTGAATTTCCCGGGTCATGTAAACATATGTGTCTCCACATAGAACAGAGGCCATTTGCTATGAAGGACTCCTACAGAGCTCAAGCAAGCTTCGCTGACAGCACTTAAGAGCTATTTCCTTTAATGACAGCATGCATCCGTGACAGCCCTCAAACAATTACAATCATGATTGTATGTGCTATCCTTCAGTCAGATAGTACCTGTGAAAGGAACAAAACAAGCCAGGAGAAGCGTCATCACCCAGCTGGAATTACTGGAAAGGCCTTGTGTGGTTGAATAAACTCAATGTTCTTTTCTTTTGTAATAAAGATCCTAACACAAAGGCATCGATTTTTTTCCAGTTTGTGCTCTTTATATGATGATGTTCCTCAAGCGGTTGTGTGCACATGGTGTATCTCTGGTGTGTTGATGGTGATGTGGCCTTTATGAGATGCTCTCTTGCAGTGTGGGGGCTGCAGGTGGGGATGACAGGTTGACATTTATAGTCAAAAACAGGAAGTTGTGAATGCGTGTGTGGTGGAGCATAGCGTGCTCTTGTACCATATGCGTATGTGGAGGAAGATTAGTGGCCTAAGGCACAATGGTTCATTTAACATGCATAAGGGCTTTCTACAAAAAAAACAAAGTTACCTGGTGTCTAAAGCAGTGATGCCAATTAGCTCCTTTGTTAATCCTTGTTAAGCCTTTTACACCAGCCGTGTGCAGAATCTATTTTCCACCTGCTGTGTGTGGTATGCTAATGGTGTTTAGCTTAAAAGATGAAAAAATGCAATATTGATGGTGTTCAGTAAATACAGTTCAAACGTTCTACCAGTTCCAGTAAAGAAGGAGTGCAAATATCATTGTTAATACACTTTAATAATATTAAGTAAGGAATAAAACACAATGGGGCATAGATATAGAAAAATAATCAAGGACAGGGTGATGTGACCTGATGCAAAGCAGAGTTACTGTTACCAATGAAGTTAGTTATTTTCCTATCACAGCATGTACTGACATGTTTTATTCCTCAACAATTTGCCAACACTAAAAATAGTAACAATTTTGTTTTTTAAAGAATGACACATTGCACTTTTATCTGTTTATAGTTACGTTTAATGTTGTGGAAAGTCTGCAGATACAGTTGTTCTCTGACCAGCCTCTCTTTGTTCTCTGTTTCAACAAAAAATGTTGCTTCTCATTTAACCAAAACTCTCTGTCCTGAAGACTTTCTCATGTCAGAAAACTTAAAGAAACATGCTTACCTCTGATTCCTTCTAAAAATGAGAGTCTCCTTACAGAAAACCTCACCAAATCAACAATTACACTTGTTTTTTTAATCCATTTATAGGAAGAATCCATCATACAAGTCCCTGTGTAAGTTGTTACTATAGAAATGATAATGTATTGGAGCAAGTACATTAATAAAGCCTGTAATTTGAGTTGCAGGTGACACTACTATCAGTCGTGCTGCTATAGAAAATTAATCAACACCTTCTAATCAGTCAGAATCAAGAATTCAGCAGCGCTGTGGTAAATAATTAATAATAGATTCCATTTCTATGGCACTCTTCTAAAACACTATTAGCAGGAAGAAAGGCAAAAGCGTTGAATCAAAAGGTACATAAATACCATAAATACTGAAACAGTACATACATGATCTTACACAATGTCAGTAGACCAGTTTAAAACAAAGGCAATGTTTTTTTTTAATCATAGTGATAATGCAGGTTAATAAGAATCCGATGGTGAATACAGACAATTGCATGATTCTATATTTAACTATCCATAGCGAGACAGCAGACAAATTAATGCTGCATGTCTTCTCAAGTCTCCTTAAGAACAACCTTTTTTGAGAGTTTAGTTCAAACCCTAATCTACTACATCTGATCCAACTAATCTGTTCAGAAGCCCCTGTTCATTTGCTTTAAATGTGTTAGATATGGTTTAGAAATTAACTGTGCGCAAAGATGAAGCTCTGGAGGCAGGGTGTTTGCTCAGTCTTCTAAGCTCTATAGAAGTTAACCATGATTCTTGGCTCTGAAGAAGGTGTGAGAGTGTGTGTCTGCAGTGTGAAAGGTCTGAGAGGGCACTGCACATTTATACTATACTAGAAGTAAAGTGCAGATCACCTCAGCAAGCAGCTTTGTTGTACACATGCAGTGACGGAGGGTGGCAAAAAGCCACAGGGCTCCATCAGAAATGGTATTTATAGATGCCCTCTTCACTGTTAGACTGGAGAAGGGAGTGCATCTCAGCTATGACGTCAGTCTGAGGCTCTACAGAAAGGCCAGAGAGATGGATATCCAGATGGAAACAGCATGCCCTTTAGCTCAAGTTCAGCACAAAGTTATAATAGTGCTGTGCTCTTAATTAGCTTTTTAAATTGCGTTCCGTTCCCTTGTGAATTTCAGTTTCAGTATTTGTTAATTAGCTTTGTTAAACATTCTATTTTCTATACATTTTAACTTCAGTTTTCAGTACAGTAGCCAGTGGTACCAGATGAAAACAGTACAAAGGAATACTAAAGCATTTTTTTCAACCTAATCTCTCACTGCTTCTGTGGCACATTTCAATTATTTTGACATTACCCGATACTGAGAAAAGAACAGAGAAGTTGTTTACTCAAAACTCACTTAAGGAATAATGAAGAATAAGAGGAGCTGTTGTAAATGTTTAAAGTGTTCAACTTTCAACTATATAGCTACTGTTACACTTACAGGATGAGACAAACATTAAAGAAAGCTGTAGATTACATTATGTAGTACTCAACTTTCTGTCACTGGAACAGGCTCCTACAGTAAATTATATGAATTATAGCTCTTAATTAAGCGATACTTTCGATTAAAGAGTTCATGAATGCTTTCCACAGAAATGAGTTTTTCATAACTGTTTATTGACTGTGTCAGGACATCACAGTCAGCAAAGTCAGTTGCCCAGAACACACTGTGGCCTACAAACATGGCCATTACGGACTATCCAGAGACACATGCACCTTAGTACGCTCACAATCACCTGACTTCTAAACCATGCACACTTGTTACTAATCATTACCATATTGGACTTTTACACACACTATCACTCTATCACTATCATAGTCATCTGTTTTTTTGACTTTTGCTAGCCTGGTAAATTTCATTCTGGACTGTTACTGTAATGCAGCACAGACAACACAATAACAAACGTGCAATGTGCAAGTAGGTTTTTTTTTCTTCTACTGGTTTATCTGAAATGATTATTCTGACTACCCTTATAAATACCAACTGAAGACAGCTTTATCTGAATGGTAATGTGTTATATAGCTAGAGAGTGCTTTGCTAATGTATTTTCTAATTCCATAGCCATCAGGTCAGTTTTAAGGACTGACTAGTTATATTTACATCATAACAGCTTTGAACTAGCTAAAAATGTTAGACATGCTAGGGGTGTGATGATACACAAAATTTAAATTTGATATATATTAGGTTTCCATTTTTAGTTGATTAAAACATTCAACATTATAAAAGTACATCCAGACTGTTAGTAGCATATAAGGAAACAAAAGCTGTGCAGTAGAATCAAAAAACAACTAAACACTAGCTTTCTGGTCAAGCTTTCACTGGTGTAACTCTTAAGGGGGTGTGTCTGGAGCACGGGGCTTTTTTATTTTTAATTTCCATTCTGCTGTTAGCTAGTTGTGTTGTCTAAGTCACACAGCTCTCTGTGGCCCTGGATGTGTTTTTGAATCCTGTATTCTCCACTACAGCGTAGAACCTGCAGCTATGAACTTCTCAATAGCCATGCTGATTTCTTTGGACCACATTGAATCACCAACGTAATGCAGCCTGGATGCAGCAGAGAAACCTCTGCACGTGTGTTGCATTGTATTTTGTCAAGTTCTACTTATCGGCACTAAAGGCTGATGCTGGCACAAATGTGTGGAAGTATCAGTGGATTTGTGCCTGTGTATTGTACACATATTGGGAGGATTCAGTGTACAGAGTAATGTTTTGGTCCACCACTCACTGGCTGTCAGTGTCCTAACTTACGGGAAGCCAAAGTGCTCCCATATACCAGACCTTAAAAATTTGGGGTCTATGGGGTCTTCCAGTCTATGCTTACTGCTAACAAAAACCATTGCTGTTTTTCTTGAGCTAATATGCTAACATGCTAGCAGACTAGCATATTATTAGCGTAAAGTCGTTTTCAGAGGAGAGAGTGCGGGCTTAAGTTTAAAAGTTTATTACACCTTGTGTAATATAAGCAGTGTTTTATGATGAATAGCCTACTTTATTTTGCAGTCTGATTAATGTTATTATTGTTCGATACACAGACATATTGAACGATCCGATACAATATGATAGAGCATATCATTACAGCCCTAGAATAAACCTGTTTTTTAGCATAATATTTAGCATATACAAGGCAGGAGATTGGTGAGACTAGTTTCTGAAATTTCATTGTGTATGGTATACAAAAACTACACAAATGATAAAAGTTGACTTTAGTCCAAAAATAAAATAGTTTGGGTCTAGATTGAGTTTACTATAATAATGCTGGTTCAGCAGATTCTGAATTCTGAATGGACCCAAGCACGCCAAAGTGTATTTTTCCAAAATCAGAGCATATAAATCAGGTGACCTGTGATGTTTCTGGTACACAATCAACTCTTCAGCAGTGGCCTGTGGTGAAGTAAGGGTCAGCTTATGGTCAGTGTGAGCACTGAAATTGATTTGTCTCATTGAATGATGTTCTGCTGGCACAGTTGTTTTTGGCATAAATGGAAGAGTGTGAGTTTTCAGAGGGGAGGAAGGGAAACACAGAGCCATGTTGCTTATGGCCAGCAGCCAGCATCTCAGAAGAGACTGGGTCAGCTGGAATACATCTCAGTTACAGGGGAAAGTCCACTGACGCATGTTTATAGTAATGTCTTATACATGCCACAAATCCTTCAGAATTTTTTTCAAGACAAGTGAAAATAAATTAAGTGTAGAGAGAAGAAGACATATAATTAAACCTAGTAGTTCATACATTATTGATAGATTGCTTTATTTATTTTTTTTTAATTAATCAAAAAGTGACACCAAGCTTTGCATGTCTCATGAGAGTGTACAGATGTCTAAACATCTTTCAGGTGTGTGGATATAACTGTAAATCTAAAATATAAATGTTTTTCTTGAAAGGTCACTCTCACAGATATGCGAGGTTTTCTCATGATAGTGATGATATGTGCTTTCAGAGAGACTGAGAGAGACAGAAAGACGCTTCTCTTAATCTGTCCTGAATGTTTCTCAGTTAAAGAAGCTTTTCAAATACAGCTAGTGTTTAATATGGGATCTGTGAGGTTATGTATCTGTCATGTTATGTAATAGTATCTAGCTGCAAAACCACAGATTCTTCTTGGCTGGTAATAGTCTCTGCTAGGACAGATGTAAATTGCTCTAGTTTAGCAAAAGTATAGGGATAATTTGAGGGCAGAATTCCAATTACACACATTAAAAAGTGAATTTACCTTAGCCATATTTGTACCAACATAGTTAACATCAGTGTATTGTCAATGAGATGTCACATTAGTCTCGCTAACAAAGTGTCACTTAATAGTAAAGTCTTGGCAAACACATTAGAATGCTAGCTAACGTTATGCAGCTAACTAGCATTAAAAAAAGACAAACTTGTACTTTACAGTTAATTTACTAACTGTATAAGTGGGAATCACCAAAGCCTTCTAAGCCCTCAGAAAAAAGCCAAAGGATTTTTTTCTTCCATGCCACTAAACCCATTTTACACCAGAAGCCTGAACCATTTTGCAACATTTACACTATATGACCAAAAGTATGTGGAGACCTGACCATTACAGCCATATGTGATTTTGGATCCCATTCTAGATTTAATCCCCCTTTGCTGTTATAATAACCTCCACTCTTCTGGGAAGGTTTTCCAATAGAGGTCAGATGCTGATTTTGGGCGAGGAGGCCTGGGGTGCAGTCAGTGTTCCAGTTCATCCCAAATGTGTTCCGTGGGGTTGAGGTCAGGTCTCTGTGCAGGACACTCGAGTTCTTCCACACCAACCTTGGCAAACCATGTCTTCATGGATCTTCCTTTGTGCACGGGGCACTGTCATGCTGGAACATGTTTGGGCCCCTTAGTTCCGTGAAGGGAAATCTTAATGTTAAACATACAAAGACATCCTACACAATTGTGTGCTTCCAACTTTGTGGCAACAGTTTGTGTAAAGATTACATATGGGTGTGATAGTCAAGTGTCCACAAGCTTTCGGCCATATAGTGTGTTTAATTTACACCCACTGACAAACTTTTTCAGTCTTCTTTTGTGATGCTTTTCCAGGCTTGTACTGCAGCTTCTTTCAGTTGTTGGTAATTTTGGGGTTTCTCCCTTCAGTCTCCTCTTCATGAGGTGAAATGCATGCTCAACTGGGTTAAGGTCTGGTGATTGACTTGGCCAGTCTTAAACTTTCCACTTTTTCCACTGATGAAGTCCTTTGTTGTGTTGGCAATGTGTTTTGGGTTACTGTCTTATTGCATGATGAAGTTCCTCCCAATTAGTCTGTTTCTGCAGACTTCTAAACTCATTCTGCTGCTACCATCATGAGTTACATCATCAATAAAGATTACTGAGCCCGTACCAGAAGCAGGCATGCAAGCCCAAGCCATGACACTACCTCCATGCTTGACCAATGAGCTTGTATGTTTTTGATCATGAGCAGATCCTTTCTTTCTCCACAAATTTGGCCTTTATTTCATTTGGTAGGGATTAATCTTGGTTCCATAACATTTCTGGATCAGCCCTGTATTTCTTTGTGAATTCATATCAGACCTTCACATTCTTACTGCTGATGAGTGGTTCGCATCTTGTGGTATGGCCTCTATATTTCTGCTCTTGAAGTCTTCTTCAAATGGTGGATTGTGATACCTTCACGCCTGCCCTGTGGAGGTTGTTGGTGATGCCATTAACTGTTGTTTTTAGGTTTTTCTTTACAGCTCTCACAATGTTTCTGTCATCAACTGCTGTTGTTTTCCTTGGCTGACCTGTTTGGTTGTTGGTAAACCAGTTGTTTCTTTCTTTTTCAGGGCATTCCAAATTGTTGTATGGCTATGGCCAATGCTTGTGGAATGGCTCTGATAGATTTTCTCTCTTTTCTCAGCTTCAAAATGGCTTGCTTTTTTCCCATAGATAGCTATCTGGTCTTCATGTTGGTTTATCCTTTTTAACAACAAATGCAGTCTTCACACTTAGAACTATTAACTGTTTAAACAATCAAGCTAACAGGGCACACCTGGGCAACAAGAAACACCTGTTCATCACATGTTCTAATATTTTTGATCACTTGAACAAATGGGTGGGTTCAAACAAAAGGCACCATGTTCTTCGTTGTTTAACACATCTAGATGTAAATATCAGGAAATGAAAGCTGAAATTCTGATGTCATATTCATCTTTTGATCTCAAACACAAATGTCTTCAGTGTATAGAAAAACAAAAGAACTGGCCTTGTCATTCCAATACTTTCGGAGGGGACTGTATATGTATTGACTCTCAGAATAAATGTACTGGCATGATTCTGATCCACTTGGCCCGTTAGAGCAGATTTTGTTATTATTCAAATTATTAAAATTTTTTCCCCCGGGTTAACTGATGTTAACTATATACTTATTTAATGATAGGTCACAGTGAAACACACTGAAAGAATTTATTTCACATTAATGAACTCAAAACATACCAAATTTACCTTGACAGAAAGCCAGAGTGCTGCATCAGCTCATCAAGTGGGGAAATTGATTCAAGACAAGAGCACTGGCTGAAACATTACACATATGAGATGGGGGAAGGGGGCGGGACCTCCATAGAGGTCCTGCGTAACTATCTTAACACCTGCGTAACTATCAATCATTCCATATTCCATATGGAATTAAATATATATACATATACATACACACACACACACACATATAAATATATATATATATATATATATATATATATATAGGCATTGTCTTCACCCACACCCCCTGCTATTCTTTCATGCCACACAGTTTGAATACCACTGGCACAGATGGAAGAGTCACTGCAAATCAGCAGAAGGTTATTCTGACTGATCAGGTTTATCCTATGATGAAATATTTCTATTCTGATGGGAGTGGTTTCTTCCATAATGCCTGCAGCTGCAGGGCACGAGGGTTCACTGAATGGTTTTATAAGTATGAAAATTATGTAAATCCTATCCTGTGGCCTTCACAGTTACCAAATCCCGACCCAACAGAACACCCATGGGAGATCTTGGAGCAATGTGTGATGCTCTCCACCACCATCATCCAAACACCAATTAAGGGAAAATGTTTTGGAAGAGAGGTGTTCATCCCTCCAGTACTGTTCTAGAGACATGTACAATCTATGTCAAAGCACACTGAAACTTTTCTGGTACATGGTGGCCAATTAAGACATTTTATGTTGGTTTTTCCTTTAATATGTCACCTGTCTGTATTAACTTCTGATACGATGTGTAGGTTCAAATAAATTATTATTAGCTCAACAAGATTTTTAAACTCCTATGAAGTTTGAAATTATGACCAGCTACTCAGATCTCATTATCATTTTTGCACTGTGTCTGTGTGTCTGGGTAGGAGTGTGCAATTGTAGCACAGGAATTTCACTGTATATAGATACTTTAACCAGTCTTTATGCACATGACAATAAACTTGAAACTGAAACAGGAACTGGCAACCATTGCCTGTTGAGCTATTTCTATTATGAGACTAGTCAATGTTCTGTTCTTATTTTAAAGTGGTTGTGGCTTATGGCTCTGTAATGTGTCGTGTCTACACTGATTCATTGAAAGGCTTCTTAGTGGCAAAGAATGTACTGAGGACCTAGAAATACAATGCGGGTTTCGCCACATAGCTGTACCTAATGTAAAACAAAACTGTGTGACTACAGTATACTTTTAATGAAAAATATGCAATTAAACTCCTCAACAATCTTTTACAAAAGTTAACATCAATAAAGGCATTAATTATCTTTTAATATTTTCCTTGCTTTCTCTAGTTTTTTCAGTGAACTTTTTCAAATGACTTAACTGCCATGCTGTGGTATTCTTTGGCCTAAACTAAGGCCTGTGGCCTAGATGTCATTCTTTGTAGTATTCTGTAGTGCAGTACTGTTCAGTTTGAGCACTTTGATGGAATTCATGATTTTGTATTGTTGTTGCTTTTCCATCAATATTCTATTACTTATATATATATATATATATATATTTATATAATATATATATATTTCTGCCTAAACACAAATACAGGCCAACACATATATATATATATACACATACATTTTTACACTTTTTTTTTTTTTTAATTTTGCGGTAGTGCCCGTTTTAAGAAGCTTTCTGCTGGAACATGAGATCAGTTTGCATGCACTGCTGCTTTTTGAGAAATAGTCATTCATTTCACAGTAAAGCAGAAATGATGGTTTTCACAGGATAGTCCACGTTAAGTAGTGAACTGAAAATAATTGCAGTAATTGTCTCTTAGATTCAGTTGTAACAAAAATTCCTTCTTTTTTTATCTTGTCACTGGCATTGTGTTGTAGGAAGAATGGGTTTATTCATATTGAGTTAGAGCTGAGTGATTCTTCACTGATCCACAAGAGCTGATATTTCTGTCTTTTATTTGTTCTTTATACATAACACAATTTCTGGTGGTTTTATCTCTGCAAGGTTATAGAGACACAAAGGTAAAGGCAGAGGGAAAAAGACAGGACACGAGAGGACAGGAGATGCAGATTAGAGTATGAATGAATAATGAACAGTGAATAATGACTGAAGCTGCTGTAGCTATTTAATGTAGCAGTACTTCCTTGGCCCTGAGTGAACGAATCTGATAAATGGTCAGACATGGCAATCAAGGGAGCAAGTCCCATTTCTGGCCTGTATTTGTGTTTAGGCAGAAAGGTAAGTCCTAAATTAAACTAGTCTTAAAGCTGCTGAATGTAAGATTAGACCATCTTTGGTAAACAAATCCTATTGCAAGCTACTCACGATGGAACATGTAATGTGTGTTACATCCTTCTTTGTGGTTCGGATTAATCTCACAGGTGCAAGTGCCAAATAATACAAATTCAATAAGAATTCAGGCTGTGTTCTACATGCTGAACAGGTTGTCTAAATAACCTGCTGGTGTACTACATTCTATATAACTGTCTGATGCTGTTATCTCATCTTTTCAGTATTACAGAAATGTTATGAGAATAGAAAACTCTCCCCAGTATATTTGAGTTTGAAATACATAACTTACAGAGAAACTCCAAAGACGCACCATTAACCCATGGAAAATGTTAGCATGCTAGTTAAAACAGAGCAGAAAATAAAAAGACAGATCTGTGGATGACATACACACACTAAAGATGAGCAAAAGCCTTCCTTGATTGCCTTACTTGTAATACAACTAAGGTTGAAAGGGCAGATAAACACACCAAAAACATCCATTCCCATTAGCTACTAGCCAATCTTTGTTAGTGCGCTAGTTAGAACAGATCAGAGAATAAAATACAAAGATAATAACATGCATACAATAAAGCAAGCAGAAATTAGTTAAATGCATAAAAAGGTCAAAAAGCAGGGACATTATAAAATGTTTAAAGTGGCTGAATGTATCAATTACATTATGACCATTCAATACCAAATCTCTCAAATACTTAGATTGTCATAAACACTATCTAAATGGCAAAAATATAAAAACAGTAATACAGCACAATCAATTTCATGTTAAGCATTTTTTCTCCTTAGAAACTCTATAAGATAAACAGTTTAATGTGGCTTAATGGATTAAAATAATGACTTAGGAATACCAAATTTCAATTTCGATCGATCTTCTACTATCAAAACCCATAAACTACATATAAAAAATAAAGTTTATGGACATTATTTTATGTTTTTTCCTCACATTTTTCCTCACATTCCTCGCTAAACATTTTAATATCCAGAAAGCCACATCAAAACACCTGTTAGCCAGGAGCCGGCTTATGTTACCGCACTAGCTTAAACAGATCAAGCGTCACAAATATGTCAAAATTACATGCACCAAGAGTGACCAGAAGTTTCGACTGACTTGCTCTTGCCCAACAGATTTTGAAATGCAATAACACACAAAAATGCATTAAACACACCTAGTTAGCCACCAGCCAGCTATCATGAGTTTTCTAGCTAAACAGCTTCACAACTGGGTTACGATACAATTTCCCCAACAAGGATTAATTGGCTGAATATCATTCACCAGATAGCTACCAATTTAGAGAACAAATAAATGCCTTACCTGTTCAGCAAGAAAAAAAAATTTTTTTTTTTTTTTTTAATCAGTCCTGAATCATCTGTCCTTTTTCATTTTCTCACTCCCCTGTTACAGGATTTGGCAGCCACCCTTATACAGAGCATCCTACAAAAATGTGCTCTCTGGTGGCTTTTATTATAGTACTTTATTGTAGTATTTTATTAGACTGTCTTACTCCTCTGTTTTGTTTTATTGGAGTGATAGACTGGACTCTCTCTATCTCTTTCTTTTTTGTTTAATTTGAGTGATAGACTGGACTCTCTCTATCTCTTTCTCTCGCCCTGATTGGCTGCTGGCTTTTGCCATTCGCTGTGTAGACTGACTACTTTTTTGCCTAAGTCCTGGCAAGATCTGAGCATACGTCATACAACAAACACATGAAAATTCCCACCAAATCCAACCCTTCAACAGTGAATAACTATGAATTACTATTATAGCCTGTTCAGGGTGACTCATAGCAGCTCAGGAACAATATATTTTATAGTGTTTTTCTCTCCCCTGATTTGAAAATGATTTTTTTTTTCAATTTAACAAACAAATCACACTGTAGCTTTAATTGAGTTTATCTAAACTGATTTAAGATACAGTATCAGTATGACATTACACTCATTTAGACATACACAGATCCTGAGCCAGGTTTCCTTTTGAATCAAAAGGGCTTTGTATCCAGACGATGATGTGGCAGGGCTTTTACGTGACCTGTGAGAAGTACATTTATAAAAGCTTCCAGACGTTTTGGGGAAGTGGGAAAATGGGAGGGAAAAGGCATGGTGGACAGACGTCAGAAATCATAGGGACTTGCCTTTGAACTTGGATTTAACTGAATTATTGGCTCCTGTCATTCTACCTTTATTTGCTTTTGTTACTGTAAAGGGATGCAAACATGTACTGAAACTGTACAATTTGAAATACAAAGAATTTGTTAATGTCCAAAAACCAAGTTTAGCTTGTTCAAGTCTTTTTTATGCACATCAGATTTTCAGATGAATTGAGAAAAATATGCATTATAGCAGCAGTCTGCCTATTACGTCTGCTGAAAGAACGCTGGCAACACAAACCAGTGTGGCTTGGCATGCGTTCATCATAGGGTGCAGCACATTACTGTCAGCATTACATAAGGCAACAATGCTCAATTGGTGGTCTCATAAAATGTTGGTGGGCCATTCAAGGTCTTGCGTAAGTGCAGTTTTTTGCTCCAATGTGCAATTCAAATGTCATTTTAATTATGAAATGCGTTTCATATTTCTGACCTCTGTGTGTCTATGTGGTAACTACAGCCACAAATAAATATTTTTGAGAATATTGATTATTTTCTCTTTTAATAATCTACACACATTTACATTGCTGATAACATGACCATTAATAAACTAGTGAGTATGGAACGTGCTCCGGGTGAGCAGTGATGCTCAGGGGAATGTGAGCTGGTACAACAGGAATGTTTCTGCTTTATCTCAGCAGCTTTTTCCCTGAGTTGTCTTATACCCTTTCTATCAGAGCACCCTCATTTTGGCTGTTCATTGACAGTATTTCAAGACCATGCTCTGTTTACTATGCAGTAATAGCACAAAAAAGGAACTGAGAAGAGGAACAGATATACACATGAACAGAATGCTGTTCTCCCAGTGCAGGCCTGCTTAATTGCTACATTTCTCCATGAAGGCACCTGAGCGAAAATAACAAGCTCGGGACCTGTACAGTGGATGTGCTCACTCACTCTCTCATATGTTCTCTTGTTTCTTCTTCCTCTGTACCTTTCTTGCTTCCTTTTTTCCCCATTAAGCTATACCTTGAGAACAGCTGTCAGCTTTTAAGCTGCTCTGTTCACATTAACCCAATGCCCAACCCGACAGCTGATGGATGAAGTATCAGTTAAGTGGCCATCAGACACTTCTCATGCATCCTGTGTGAGAACCAAACATGACCAACTGCAGCAGGCTCAGCTTGTTCACCAGGCTCTCTCTGCGCTCTCCTTCTCTTCTGTGACATACTATATCACATGCCCTTCTGGTAACTTATTCTGCTGGTCAGCTACTAACAAGCTCACATTTTACCAAAGGTTAATTTAAGGTTAACCTGAATTTAGGGCATAGACATTAAATTGCTCACTGATGCAATTTACTAGGTTGTTTTACAGCCAAACTCTGCCCTCAGTGCCACTGTGTGGAAACATCTGCTCATATCTCCATGGAAACCGACACCACTGTCACACTGCATGGACTGGCTTTCACTGCATTTCTGCAGGTAAACCTCTTAACCTTATTTTTAGATGGAGAAGAGAGTAATAGGTCATACTTCCTGTTTTTTGTGTGAGACTGCCTCTTGACTCTTTATTTTCTTTGGTAAGTAGTAGCTAGCTTGCTCAAGACAGTAACTATTTGTATATGATGCTGCATAATCAGCAGTATATACACCGATCAGCAATTACAATAAAACCACTGAAAAGTGAAGTGAATAACATTGATTATATCATTACAGTGGCACCTGTCAAGGGGTGGGCTATATTAGGCAGCAAGTGAACAGTCAGTTCTTGAAGTTGATGTGTTGGAAGCAGGAGAAATGGGCAAGTGTAAGGATATGAGCAACTCTGACAAGGGCCAAATTGTGATGGCCAGACGACTGGGTCAGAGGATCTCCAAAATGGCAGGTCTTGTGGGGTGTTCCTGGTATGCAATGGCTAGTCCCTCCAAAAGTGGTACAAGGAAGGACAACTGGTGAACCGGCAACAGGGTCATGGGCGCCCAAGGCTCACTGATTTGCATGGGGAGCGAAAGCTGGCCTGTCTGGTCCGATCCCACAGAAGTTAATGCTGTTAAAAAAAGTTAATGTTGGCTATGATCGAAAGGTATCAGAACACACAGTGCATAGCAACTTGCTGCATATGGGGCTGCGTAGCCACAGACCAGAAAGAGTGCCCATGCTGACCCCTGTCTACCGCCAAAAGGACCTACAATGGGCAGATGAGTATCAGAACTGGACCTTGGAGCAAAGGAAGAAGTTGGCCTGGTCTGATGAATTACCTTTCCATCATGTGGACAGCTGGGTGCATGTGTGTCACTTACCTGGGGAAGAGATGGCACCAGGACGCACTATGGGAAGAAGGCAAGCTGGCAGATGTGATGCTCTGGGCAATGTTTTGCTGGGAAACCTTGGGTCCTGGCATTCATGTAGATGTTACTTAGACACGTACCACCTACCTAAACATTGTTGAAGACCAAGTACACCCCTTCATGGCAACAGTATTCCCTAATGGCAGTGGCCTCTTTCAGCAAGATAACGCACCCTGCCACACTGCAAAGACTGTTCAGGAATGGTTTGAGGAACATGACAAAGAGTTCAGGGTGTTGACTTGGCCTCCAAGTTCCCCAGATCTCAATCCAACTGAGCTTCTGTGGGATGTGCTGGACAAACAAGTCTGATCCATGGAGGCCCCACCTCGCAATTTACAGGACTTAAAGGATCTGCTGCTAACGTCTTGGTGCCAGATACTACAGCACACCTTCAGAGGTCACAGGTGTTTTTGTGGCACAAGGGAGACCTACACAATACTAGGCAGGTGATTTTAATATTATGGCTGATCGGTGTTATGGCTAATAGGTGTAGTTAGTTTATTTTAAAGCCAGATTAAATAATTTTTCTAAATTCTTCAATTAATTAGCTAAGTTAACTAATTTATTTAAATAATCAAAGATACCTGTAAAATAATCATTACATATATCAGCTGTCATTTAGGGATTAGTGATTAGTGATAACATCCTGAAAAGACATCACCTTGGAATTTTCTCTATACAGGATCGTAGCCCACACACTTGCCCGTATAGTTGAAGCAGAGAATTGACACGTTCTTCACATCATGTTTAAACATTATGTTTTCATCACTGACCTTTTTTTTTTTTTTTTTTTTTTTTTTAAACGAGTCATGTCTGGCTGGTTCATTTTTAGAAAAACAAGAGTCACTAAACTGCAACATATTTATCGGCTCTGATACAGTATTAGGTACTTTGTTTGGTCCACTGAAATACTTTCCGGGGTCCACATCCAGAACATGGTCCACCAGTTAACGACCCCTCATTTAGGCACTTGCAGTGCAGTTGCTTTCTTGTAGTTTTCTATCAAATTGTTGGAAAATGAATTAGAGGCCCAAGTTCCACTGGTTCCTGTTTGAGCCAGTTCTTGTTTTTTTATGAGAAGCACCCAATATTAAAATGCCAATGCATGCATTGGCTTCAGCTGTATTACTTAGGATAAATTATAGACAGTTGTGAGATCCAGAAATTGACAGAGGCCAGCATTCTCATTGACAGAGTTACAGAGAGGGGAGAAGGGTCCTTGCGAATTACACGTAATCCATATTTAATGTGCTGCAGTATCTTGTTGCACCACATTATAGTCTATAAAGAGTAGCGAGAGGCAGCGTAAGTGTCAAAAAATATATAATCATCAATCATTTTACATTGCTACATTGGTCTTGACAGCCAGACTGTGTAGGCTGAGTGGTGCTAAGGGGAACTCCTGTAGGAGAGATAATTCACCACACCATTTAAAAGCAAACTGTCATACAGAGCAGAGTTATAGTGACAGCTTTACTGGCCATGTATGGCAGTTGGGAGGAAGGAGCTTTTTACTGTGCTTTCTCATAGATATCCACAGTAGTTTTAGGATTACTGTTACCTTGACCTATAAATTACAAAGACAAAACTGAAGACATAAGATACTTAATAATAATTTTTAGTTCATTGAATTGACCCTAGTTTGTGCTTGTCAAACTTGAGATAAAAAGAATACAGAATAAAACACTGTTCAACAGGAACTTTTGGAGAAAGTGTTCAACACATGAAAATTTCTCATGATTTTAAGGACTGTATGTGTTAATAAATATATTAAAAGACCTGTTAAATGTTATTAATGAATAACTTAATAACACAAATCATCTAGCAAACTTTGAGTCAAGTTGCCAGAATAATCACACCCATGCTGTGAAATTGTCACTGCATGTTTGTGTGTAAGACCTCAGTACATTAAACTGTGACAGGACTCAGTTGCAGGGCTCCTGTCTTTTGTATTGCAAGGCAGGAAGTGTAAGAAGGACAGGAAGAGTGCCACAAAGGATGTGGTTGAATGTGTTACTGCTTCAAATTTCACAGTGAGTCACTGTGGCTTTACTATACAAAGCTGATTCAGTCTGCCACATGTCTTTACATCGCCACAATCACACTGACTGCCAGTTTATGCCTATTCACAACGTATCAGTAGAGCTAATGTGTGCACGCATATGCTGCAAGTTCATATATTGTACATGTGGCACTGTTTCATCAGTCCTTCTATGAAGGCTGCAGCAGGGAGTCCAAATAGCCAAGTCCTTGGGCAGAATGAATCCATCATTTTGGTAGTGTTTATTTACAAGTGCACAGCATATGGTTCAAGATCATGACTCTCTAGAGTTGAAGTGTGTCTGGTGCTTGACGTCATAGAGCCTGCCTGAGCAGAGATCTGTCTCTTCACCTCCCTCTCTTTACGAGGCACTTTATATTTGTATAGTCTCGTTAAACGGTGCCCACAGACCTAAAACATTCAGGAATTAAACGGAATGAGGAACATTCAGGAGTTATTGCCCTGACTGTACTGTACACTATGGGACTGAGAGATCAAATAATGTTGCCACAATGACCATGCTAAATCATGAAAGAGCAAAAGAAACAGACAGTCTTGTCTCACTATTTCAATAGATGGTAATGAGATAGTGATTTCTCAGCTGAGAGTGAGAGCGGGAGCAAGAGTCTTATTGAGTTAGTGTGAACCCAAAACCAGGAGCTCACTCAATGCATTCAGCTCAGCCACAGCTGGTTTCCATTAAGAACCGGCAATGAGACCTATCAAATTCAGGAATTTAGCACACCAAATGTGCAGACTGAAGTACAGTAAGTTAGAGCAGAAACCCCTGTGCACTTCCTTTTTTCCTTAAAAAATGAATATTCTAATATGTTCTGTCGGTTCTCTTGATACACCATCAACCTTCTTGTAATTTAAAGAAGGAAAACCAAAATGTGTTGCAGTAAAGCTGCATGACTTCCAGGAAATGTCAGCTGCCTGTCTTGGAGATTTTTCATTTACATTACATGTGATGGTACATATGCTATCATTCAAGTAATTATGTAGTCTTATGTTCATTTACAAGTTTCCTTGGAGTCAGCACTCAAGCAAGGAGCCAGCTTAAGGCCGAACCTTTGCAGGGAAGTTGAAAGCAGAGCAGGAACTCAGCAACATGACACTGTGTTACCACTATGTGATCCAGTAATCTAGTACAGAGGTCAACAAAGGAACAATACAAGGTTGTCAATTGATGTGGAGGAAAATACTACTTCACCAGACAAGACGAGGAGAAGCGAGAACTGGATTTAGGCCCTCCGGGTTAGCCTCTTGAAATACATTCCTCTTTGTCTTTTCATGTCTTTGTTTATCCTCACTGTCTTCCCAAGGACTTTGTTGGTGATCCAGCCTCCTTCATTGACCATTCTTAAGCCTTTCCTGTTCAGTGTAGCAACGCTAATTGTCACTGAATCACCCGAAAATACATCAGTGAGTCATGTTTGATTTTAGATTTCCTGCATTAGTCCCTTAGGGGACTATTTCATGAAGGTTAAGGATGGCAGCAATAACTCCCAACCTCTCTCCCTCCCTTTTACAAAAGACTCAACAATAAATACACACACACACACATATACATTCACAGACAAATGCTCTGTAGACCATAAACACGTGGAGATTTCTAAAATCTAATACATATCCACTCTTTTCCACATAAAAGCACACATTATGTTTGCAGAATTATGCTGAATGTATAAGGGAACCTTTTAACAGCATGAGTTCAAAGGTTAAACCAAACCTGGTGTCATATGTTTGTTCACTAATTCTGCTGTATTTCCTGTATTTGTAATTAATAGACAGAAAAGGGAATGGAAGATATTTTAGTATCTATTTTCAAAGTGATAATAATACATAGAGAACAATAGCTGTGAGGCTGCCAGCTGTCTCTGACTGCAATACGCCCAAATGGCCCAATGCCACCTATAGTCTACTTCTGTTACATTCCAAAAAGAAGACAAGCTGAGGCACTACAGGAAAACTAGTTGCATAAATTGGCTCTGTTTGTATTATACTGTCATAAATATTATGATATTTTAAGCCACTTATACAAAAGCTCACCAAACACTTTGTAAAGCCTTGTTCATGAGATGTCAAGACTGGGTTGAGCTGACAGAACGGCTACAGTAACTCAGATAACCACTCTGTACAACAGTGGTGAGCAGAAAAGCATGTCAGAATGCACAACACATCGAACCTTGAGGTGGATGGGCTACAACAGAGACCATGTTGGGCTCCACTTCTGTCAGCCAAGAACAGAAAGCTGAGGCTGCAGTGGACACAGCTCACCAAAACTGGACAGTTGAAGACTGGAAAAATGTAGCCTGGTCTGATGAATCTGCTGAGGCAGATGGATGGTGGGGTCAGAATTTGGCACCAGCCTGCCTTTTGTCAACAGTCCAGGCTGGTGGAGGTGGTGTAATGGTGTGGGGAGTGTTTTCTTGGCACACTTTGGGCCCATTAATACAGATCGCTTGAATGCCACAGCCTATTTGAGTGTTGTTGCTGACCATGTGCAACCCTTCATGGCCACAATTTACCACAAATCACAATTTATTTAATTTATACTCTAATGGTTACTTCCAGCATGATAATGCACCATGTCACAAAGCAAAAGTTGACTCAAACTAGTTTCATGAACATGATTATGAGTTTAATGTTCTTCAGTGGCCGTCCCATTCACCAGATCTGAATCCAATACAACACCTTTGGGATGTGGTAGAATCAGAGATTCACAGTATGAAATTGCATCTGAAAAATCTATGAAATCATGACTGGTTCATGCCCAAAACACTGTTTCCAGTTTAGTATCAGTAGATTCCTGAACACGAATAAAGAAAAAGCTCCCTCTGTGAATTGTCTGGAGGAGAATGTGAGGCTCCCAGCATTGGCAGTATTGTTGCATGTTTGTACTCTACATCCTGATCCTATAACATTTATGTGTGTACAAGAGAAAAATGAAAACCTGTCTTTCATAAAGATTGACAGCTGCAAGTAAATGTGTACATATAAGGTGTAGGTCAGTGTTTGTTTTATATTTGAATGTGTCATTGTTGCATAATAGTAAGTGTACAGATATCAAATTAACTTTACAAACAGTGAATTCATGTATATAAAGTATACTATGTTAGAAAGCAGACAAGAGTTTGAAGTCAATATTCACTAAATTATTAAAGAATAGAATTAAAATGAAAATCATGTGCATTTCTCAGGTTGGCAGGTGCTGAAATTAAGCTCATTACTGTGTCCATAATTTGACTCACATGACTGTATAGTATCTTTATTCAGCTTCAGTATGATAATTCTCCCATACTGCATACTGCTACGAGCAAAAGAATGTAGTGTACGTATATACTGATGCCGTCAGTGAAGGGTGTTCATGATATTAGTAGGGAGACTAAAATCTAACATCTATCAATAACTTGACAATGAAACTATTAGGGCTGAGCAATGCATTATATCATGAGGTCTCATTGATGACATAAAAAATATGTGGGGCAAACCTTTATATATATATATATATATATATATATATATATATACACACAATTAAAGGCAACTGCATTCATGATTTCAAATTTTTTAAAGCATGAAAGATCTGCAATGTTCTACTGAGTTCATGTTGCATTTCCTTTGAATACCAAAAATGGAAAACAGAAAAGCTGTAACCCTTTCATTCAAACAAAAGAACACTAAACTTACAGTTCTGACATCTGTCCTTTTGCATAATCTGTACTTTGTATTGAGTGTGTGTTTGTCTACTTTTATTTTCTCCTTCAAAGGCATTCTGAGGAAAAAGGATGATAGAGTACATAATCCAACTCTTTTATGTTCATTACAGAACTGATGACGTGTTACAGACGTGCCAGTGACATGGGTTAAAAAATACCGGCACAAATGGAGATCAAATCTAGGAGGCATTTCACTCTGTGTAATCACCTGACACAACTGCATGAGTGTACAGTCTGGGCTAGAAAGAAATCAGCCCCAGTCTCACTTCTTTATACATTTCTGTGTATTCTTCTTACGACCAGTGATGGTAGTATTACACAAAAATTCAAAATAATCTGCCTTAAAACACTTGTTAACAAAAAATATGGATGCAAACAAAACAAAACAAACAAAAACCCTAAACCTTATATTGGTGTCTTTTCACCTTTGAAAGAAAAGGTGAGACTTCACTCTGCTATCCCAGGGTGCTATACCAGACCCCTGGATGCAGTATATAGTATACCAACAATTATACTATTTTAGACAAAGCCATTGATCATCCCTGACCCAGAGTCGTGTTTCCCATGATGCACTTGATGTTATTGATTAAAAAATCGTCACTGTCAAAATATCTGTCTAAAATATATAATTTCTCAAATTGTCTCAATGTCCTAATTCTTGAATTGTGTTGAATTTGTAAAAAGATACTGATGGTATAAAAGGCAGCATCACAATGTAGTTCACTTTGCTTATGACTGAGATGATTTCATGGACCTTTAGATGTGATTTAACAGAAATGTCTGCTAGGGACTGGATTCAGCAACAGCAGTCGTATGGCGTTATACAGATGTATGCTCCATGCTGCATGCTGGAGAAAAAGGCGCCTGCTGCTGGCTTTAAAAACGCTGACAGCGTGAGAAGAGCTCCTGCACACACACACACACACACATATACTCACTCACCGAGCGCTGCATTTCAAAACCTAATGGCGCCAACGCAGGACACTGGTTTGATTTAAAAGGCGTATTTTCTTTGCTGTATGGATACCACTGTAGATGATTTTTTTTTTGCTCCAGAAATGCATCAGTCTTAATGAATCAGTTAGGACAGAGTAAAAGGCAGCAGGTTGTGGAAGTTGTTTGAACTTGCACGAGCACAGAGCGCGCTCGAGACTTTTCCCACAGAGCTGTGCGCATGGAGCGCGCTTTCATGAAGGCAATGGGTTCAGAGCGTGGGCTTTTACTACGCTTCTGGTGAATCAGTGTCTTTTTTTTTTTTTTTTATGAACCCCACCTCCTCGGTCACTGCCGCTAGATTTCTGGGTTTTCGTTCTGAGAAGCCGTTCAAATGCTGGAATGGATCGGCGCTGTTTGTGTCCTCCTCTTGGTGGCCACGGTCTGGCCAGGGCTCAAACATTTGGGAGCGTTTTTAAGGGGGCCTGAAATCGCACGAGGAGTGAGAAGCGCATCGGAGTGTGCAACCGGGACGGAGCCTATTAAAGTGCACGAGCCGGCAGGTGAATCATCAGCCCCTGTGGCGTTCATCTGCAAGCCCTCGGCACTCGCCAAATACCTGCTCAAGCAGTGCGCGAGCTTCTGTGAATACGTGCCGAGCCCGGCGTGGCACTGGCGGGCGAGTCCGTGTTTGCAGACGGTTTTGGGTGCTCTCTGGCCACACGACTGCGCCGTGCATTTCATCCGAGATTATTTACAGCTGAGTGACGACGGCCTGGTAGCTCTAGACTGGGCTGTTGTTGGTCCTAAGAGGAGGAGGACTTCAAGCAATTCCTCTAGTCCCATCCTTCTGATCATTCCCAACTCTTTCGGAAAGCTCACCAGGAACGTCTTGAAGGTAAGATTATGTAAAAATGATGCATCATTTTCCATCTTGTCCGGAAATGTTGTCCGTCCCAAATCAGCATCAGGTCTCATCATTGTGTATGAGAAGGGTAATCTCCAAAATCTGTCTGTGTCGCCCATAAAGCATAACATGATCATGGCAGAGAGCTTATAGTCATGAAATAAAGACCATATCGTCATCATATTATAATACTGAGAAATAATACCACATGATCTACCTCTTGTAATGTACAACACAGTGGAAAATTAGTGCACACTCAAATTCAGAATGCATGATTGATCCCATTTCCATGATCCCTTTCACCTATATGAGGTGGATCACTGCTGCAGCAGAGACTGGAGATAGCCTGCTGTGCGTTTATTTCATTTAGACAGCGTTGCTCTACTTGCATCATAAGGCTGCAGTCTTTACAAAGTGAGCTCACAGCCTTACAGTCTCCCTGTAATGAAATGATATGCAGAAATATTCTGTGGATGTTGGCATGCACCACACAGTGTGGCAAGAGGAATTGAGGGTTGCTGTCCTTTGTTTTTTCTGTAGCAGGCATGTCATGTAAGCTTGACTGTAATGATCCCTCCTGCATGCAGTGCATGAGTATTTTTGTCACTGTTGCTCCAAGGTGCCAATTAAGCTTTTCCTTATTAGACCACGATTCTCCAGTGTGTTGCATTCATGAAGAAGACTGCATGAAAAAAAAAAAAAACACACACAGCCTGATATCACTTGGTGACTTCAGTGGAAATGCAGAGAGAGTAACTTTATAGTAATTAGGTTACAAGATGATGAATGCCTGCGGATAATATATTTTTCGCCTCAGGTTCGTGCTGAGTACAATTATCATCAAATCTGTGTTGACACAATGCTATATTCAGATTAAAATTAATGTAGTAAGTCGAATGTGGAAGACATTATTTTCATTTTGCTTGGCAGGTCTGTGGTACTGCTTTGCCGAATGAAATTTTGTTTTTGGACAGGATAATAACATAATACCTTACGAAGAATCGTGCCTTAAGGCTCACTCATTGAGTTTTCCCTATTTGATGTTTCCATCTATTTCCCGTACCAAAACATTCCTGAAAAATGTTTCGCACATACCTTTGTGTACAAATCTGGAGGTCATGAGTTTAGTGACGTCTGAATTTGGCTCAACTTCCCTGGGGTCTGACTGATGCCAAGAAAGAAAGCAGTAAAGCCTGCTTGTTCATGTCTTTGTGGTTATTTGATTTACTGAACTCACTTTACTTAGATTTAAATCGCTCTTCCTTCCCCGAATGGAAGAGTGGATCCTGTTGCACAGGCACCAGTGATAGGCTATTTCCGGTATGACATAAAAATCTAATATATTACCTGAGAACATCTGCTTAAAAACTTTTTTTAAACAGTGTGTTTTAAAATCGATAGAACCTAAGAGGGCTTTATTAAATTAACTCCTTGAGGGAGTTTAGTGGTGGAGTCAGAGTAATGGTTTATATCAGCTGTTGCTTCTCTCCCTTGCTTGCATGCAAACTTGCACTCTGTTTCATATACTGCACTGGTATGTAGACTAACCTTTGCCCATAGCACAAGGTGTCATTTTGCATGTATGAAAATGTTGCTGCTGTGTTTCAGATGGTGCTTATGACATTAATATGATGATGGTCAGAACAGCATCATAGACAGCAACACTTATAGTGTGAACTATCACCATAAATACCACAGCCAAAAAGATGTCCTCTTTAGAGGAACTTTAGAGGATATTGCTGTGGTCTTGCTGACTGTGATGGACTGCATCAGGCGAAAGTGCAGCAATTGTGTCTTGTACAATAGAGCTGTGCCTTGTCCTCTAATGAGGTGAGCAGGTGAAATAAAAGTCCAGTATTGACCTTATTCTGGCTCTTTGAATGAATGCTTGATTTTGATGGCTTCTCTGGCTCGTTGAACATGTGAGGAATGTAGTGCTGCTTTTCTGTGTCTTGAGCCCCCTTGACAGAATTCCCCATGTGCCTGATTTACACAGGAAAAGTACTGAGCGGCATTGACTGCAATTACACGGTCCACCGGTTTGTTTGTTTCAAATAAATCTGGGTCAGTAACATGAATCAGGATAAAAAGAACGTTTTTGAACACACACACACATTTATTTATATTATATACATACATACATACACACACACACACACACACACACACACACACATACAAACACACACTCACACACTTATATAGTGGAATATTTATTTTCTCATGGTCATAAAACTTTTATTTGTGGAAGAGACTCATCTTTGTTTATGTCATCCTTGTGCCTCTTAGACTTCTCTCCCACTGCGATTGGCTCATAATGGTGTGTGCGCTTTTTCTCCATAGCTCTGTGAGGCAGCTCTGAGTCATGGCTACCTCCCTGTGGTGTTTAACCGGCGCAGTCAGAATGGTACGCCACTCAGCACCATCAAACTACAAGAGTTTGGTGACCCAGCTGATCTGCGTGAGGCGGTACGCTACATCCGCTACCGCCAGCCTGCGGGCCGGCTCTACGCAGTGAGTGAGAGCACTGGGTCAGGCCTACTCCTGTCCTACCTGGGCGAGTGCGGCTCCTCCAGCTATATGACTGCTGCTGCCTGCTTGTCACCTATCTTCCGCTGTCAGAGCTGGTTTGAGATTGGTCCTGGCTGGCCCTTCCACTGGGTCCTCTTGCTCTATCAGAAGGTCTGCCTTAGCAGGTATAGTAAAATGAAACACATCCAACACACTATTCCATTGTATTATAAACTCACCGACCACTTTATTTCAGAAAATGCTGATCTCCTGGGATTTTCATGCACAACAGAATGGCGAGAAAATCAAAATACACTATATGGTGGACACCTGACCAAAATACACAATAAGTATGTGGACATCTGACCATAACACCCATACAGTATGTGCCTCCACTTTTCTGGGAAGGCTTTCCACTAGATTTTGGAGCATGGCTGTGGGGATTTGTGCCCATTCAGCAACAAGAGCATTAGTGAGGTCAGGCACTGATATCGAGTAAGGAGGCCTGGGGCGCAGCGTTCCAATTCATCCCAAAGGTGTTCAGTGGGGTTGAGGTCAGGGCTCTATGTAGGCCACTCTTGTTCTTCCACTCCAACCTTGGCAAACCCTCACTTTGTGCACAGGGGCACTTGCATGCTGGAACATTTTGGGCCCCTTAGTTCCAGTGAAGGGAAACTGTAATGTTACAGCATACAAAGACATCATATACAATCATGTGCTTGTAATTTTGTGGCAACAGTTTGGGGAGGACCCACATATGGGTATGATGGTCAGGTGTCCACATACTTTTGGCCATACTGTTTACATCCAGTGAGAGGCAGTTCTGTGGGTGGAAATGCCTTTTTGATGATAGATATCAGAGGAGCATGGCCATACTGCTTCGAGCTGAGGAAGGCTAAGGTAATAAAAATATCTAATCTTTACAATTGTGGTTGTGCTTGTGGCAGAAAAGCATCTCAGAAGGCATAAGAAGTTAAACCTTGAGGCAGATAGGCTACAACAGCAGAAGACCACACGGACTTCCATTCCTATCAGCCAAGAACAGGAATCTGAGGCTACAGTCGGCACATGTTCATCGAAACTGGATAGCTGAAGATTTGAAAAAATGTTGCTTGGTCTTTTTCCATTCTTCAGGTGTTCAGGACTGCCCATTCTACCCTGACCTGTTTCATCAACAAGGCACTTCCATGGTTGGGCAGTGTATACTAAGATTTGTATAGTTTTGGGGACACCTTGCTTTTTTAAAAAATAATTTCTGAGTAAATGTGGCTATGAAGAAACCTATACACACACCCACACACAATGGCAACTTTATTAGGTACACCTACCATATAGGTGCACTCTGTAGGTATACAATTATTAACTGTAGCCCATCTGTTGCTATGTGCAATTTGCCAGCTCTCCTCTACCTCATCCATCAATGTTAATGGAACTGACCAGATATTATCTGGTTGGTGGACCATTCTCAACGACACTGACATACTGGTGTTGCAGCATTTGTGCCATGGCATGCTGGGATTTTTAAACACTTTTAAACACAGTGTTACTGTTGGGTCGAGAGAGAATCCACCAACCAAAATCTCTAGCCAAAACCAATTCAGTAGTCATAAACTGTTTACTGATGAAGGACTAGATGATTTTACATGAGCAAAGATGAGCTGTAGTCTCTAAGTGCATGTGTACAAGGTAGACTATCTTGTAAAGTATGGGAATAAAGTGGGCAGTTATTGAAAACTCCAGAAATGCTTCTGTGCTTGATCCACATGTACTAGCACCACACTATTACGCCATTACCATGTCAGTGTTTTGGTCTTAAGCAGCAAAAAATCTTAGAAATCAAGAAATTTACCCCTTCACCTAGGCTTAAGAATAATATATATTTATTATACAGAATATACAGAAACTGTTTAGCCTTAAGATGGGTGATTATTCAGGACTGTTTTAGAGGTGTCACAGAATTAAAGAGTAGTGAAAGGTGGTTGTACTGAAATAGTGCATCCACTATTTTCCACACTCAGAAGGATGTACTGCAATTGATAGGTGATTCAGTTCTCAAAAAGATGGAGCATGAAATTTTCCTATTTACTCACAGTTTTAATTAGCAGTCAAATACAATGCAAATCCAGTTGATTAAGACCATTTCTTGTACATCATATCTGGTTGCTCAGCCACAATATCATTGGCTTCAGTTGTTGGAGGCTGAGCCATTACTAAACCTGTCATGGCTCTGCTGGAGTGACCAGTCACAAAAAGATCAATTTCAGCCAATATGCTGATCAAGCTAGATATGAATTATTAATTGCGTCTGCCCTCTTATGGCAAACTTTTTTTTCATCCTAACTAGTTAGGTTGAACCCAAGTCTACCCTGTGTTTTTTCCACCAGCTTTCATTTGAACAGAGAACGATTACCTCACTTTACATCAATTATCACTAAAATAGGCTAAAAATAAAAAAACATTCATTCATGCATTCATTCATCTTCAGTATTTGCTTTATCCTGGTCACAGTGGATCCAGAGCCAATTTAGGGGTAATTTAGTGTAGCCACCTACTGGCATGCATTTGAAATGTGGGAGGAAACCAGAGAATAAGGAAGGAATAAAACACAACATAGCATGCTGTGTTATGAAAATAATCAAGATGGGGTGGTGTAATGCAGCCCAAAACAAACCAGTTACTGTTACCACCCCAAAGTTGATTATTTTCTAATAACAGCACATCCTAAAGTGTTTTATTCCTCTTATGCCACAGCAGTTTGACACTGGTTACAGTTTTTAATTTATTAATGAATACCATGCTTTTTAACAATTTAGTTACATTTAACGTGGAACATCTGCGAGACGTTAGTTCCTGTTATTAAAACACAGTTTTTCATGTTACTGGAAAGCTCTTATATAAGCCATACACTATAAAGTATTAGAAAGAGCACATTTAATATAAACCTGTGATTTGACGTATAGCCAGCACTGCTGTCAGAACTGCTGTTAAGGAAATTAATGAACACTTTCTAACCAATCAGATTTGAGAATTCGATAGCACTGTGATGTAAAATATTTATAATTACTCCCAGCTTTTAACTAAGAATTTTTGTATATTGGCTAAAAAATTATAAAAGTATACAAGTAAGTTTACTGATTTCTAATACTTTCTTTTGGCAGTTAAGCCCAAATTTTTACTGAGTGTGAGATGGTCTGAGATGTGACTATGTGGTGGAAGGAAGTTGACAAATTGTGTATTGGAATATACACAGCTACAGTCGGTAACTGTATACCTGCTGTGCTAAATGACAATGTTGAGCCAGTGCTATTGATTTCTGTAATGCTTCTGGTCAGCTCAAAAGCATATTAAACAATTTTGAACATGGAAGCCTGCTTTTTCATCTGGACAAAATCTTTACTGATTGGGTTGGAATTTTCCTGCAGGTACAGAACAGTGCTGGGGGAGCTGGTCCATATCGACACCCTCTTCTCCAGCCGCTCACTCAGGGCCATGGAAGAGGCACTGTTCTGTCAGTCTGGTCTGAAGGAGGTGCCAGCTGAAGGAGCCTGGGAGGCGTACTGGGAACGCAATGATGCACTGAGGGATGTGGACGAGGTGGCAATCCCTGTGCTGTGCGTGTGCAGCCGCGACGATCCGATCCGTGGTGAAACTCAGGCCACGTTACCCCTAGAGTTGTTTGAGAGCAACCCTCACTTCTTCCTGCTGTTGACGGAAAGCGGAGGCCACTGTGGCTTCTCCACTGCCAAAGAAGGACCTGTGCTCTGGAGCCACCAAGCCCTTCTTGAGTTCTTCAGGGCTACCAGCGACTTCTTTGCTGCTGAAGAGCGGGCCAAGCTGACTGCCAGACGTCGTGGTGTGAACATGGGTGCCAAGGCTTTCCGTCATCGCAGCGTGAGCACCTACAAAAGGTTACCAGTCTGCTCACACAACATCCACACCATCTACAACTGGCAGAGGTCTTACACCAGATGATGATTACTGACATATAGCTTGGAGGAGGTTGTTTTTTTTTTTTTTTTAAGAAATAAACATATCAGAACACACCAGGCATATGTCAGAATTCTGCTTTGTGGCAGAGATTTGCAGATATATGTATACATAATACTGTATACATGAATGAGTCGAGCACTTTACTGTAAGATAAAGAAGTAGTCATGTAACAGGGCTCTATGTTCCATGATTTACATGGTGCTTCCTGTATCTCATTCCCTCATCTATTCCTTACATTCATCTGGACGGCGGCTGTTTGTTGCTGATCTCACTGCCATTACAACATCCTGCATGTAAAATGATAAACGCAGAATTTTCCATGAGGTAATGCTCTCAGTATGTGCAGCTTCTGGAAGGTGGAGTAATGAGCTGTAATGTTATCACGAGGCCATTACATTCGTGCTATAATTCTGTGAGACTGCTGGGATATTTATAATTGCCTTGTTGTGTGTGTTGTTATGTTGTGTGTAAGTAGTTGTTGGAACTACTGGGGTTTTGTTGACCACACTAAGGTTGCAGGGTTGTAGAGTTCTTCTTGCGATGGGTCAAACTAGCTTGTGGTTTTTCACTGAAAACACTGGTGTGCCAGCCTTTTTTAATTTTCACAGTTTGTAACATGGTGTTACTGTCAAATCTGTGTTTGTTTGTTAAATTATCTACATGCTTGTTGAAAGAGGTTAATTAAAAGAATTGATCTGAAATCATATACTTGAGATTCACATTTCTTTAATTTAATTAAAACTGTATTGTAAGTGAAGGTTTGTACAGATTTAAACTATTAAAAAATTCAGCGCATCAGGTGATTTATTTTCTAGCCACAATTCATTTCAATGATGACTTTGTTTAAATCAGACATTCCCCAATATAGATCTAGACTGCAGTCGGAGCAGAGTAAATGTTTGTGAGCTTGACTGGATATGACGGTCTACTGCTCTCACTCCATCTCTGGTAAATTTCAGTGACCCCTGAACCCAGCAGTTCCTCTTTTAGACGCATTTAAATTACCTGTCAAATCTGTTATGTAGATATTATATACTGTGTATAATGTGTGTAGGTATTTAAAACCTGCTCAAATGGCCAGTTCCTAGAAGATTTAATAGGTTAATTTGATTGGTTTAATCGACCTGCCCTTTAAAGAGAATCTAGCATGACAATAATTGTTAAGTCTCAATTCTCTTGAGGTAAAATTGATTTGACGATGTGATATTTTACTCGATTATTCCATTGCCTCTTCAATGGAGATCTCATTTTAAAATAACTGAGAATGGGAATCAGCCTTACCATGGCTTTGCAAATCCCAAACTCCTTTCAGGCTGCAAGTGGACAAACATGGGCTGGATATTTTATATTACTAAAATGTAATGGCTTGTGACATAAAATGTATTACAGACCAAGAACTGGCATTACTAATGACTTCATTGGAATTTGTAATATGCTTACAGTGCCATCTAGTGGAAAATCAAACTGATTCAAGATAAACAAATGGAGCAGAGCAAAGGGGTGGACTGTCCAGTGCTATTAAACTTTCTGAGAACTCATTAGTTTTTGAGAAGTATTTTTCCAACAGCCAATAGTTAGCTTCATTTATATAACTGGTTTATTCTGGCATAGGAAAAGAGAAGACAAGAAGTAAGAGTAGAAGACTGTTTTAGTATAGCATGAATTGTTAGTCTTTTATTCTTATCTCACACATGCAGCACCATCATTTTCCAGGTGCCAAGAACCAATTAAGTTTATTTTCATTTGAAAAGCAGTAGTGGCTTGACATGCTGGTTTTTTTTTTCTTTAAAGGCACCATTTGTGACGAGCCTATACTCTAATGACTTAAAGCGTGAGTAATGTAATGTGTTTCTCTAGACATTTCTGTGGTTTTAGTGCTACAATGTAGTAAGCTAAAAACCTAAAGAACTGAGACTTGTGGGGTTTTCTTCATCATAGCTTGATATCACCAGTGATTGACTGGTCACAAAGCTGGGCAGTAAATGAGTTTGGGTTCATTTGGAGTTATTTCCTGTTTTGTCAGTTTTCTGTACTTCACACAGACAGCTATCATGTGCTATTTAACCTGATACAATGGCTGTAAATGAATTTGCATGGAGTAAAACAACTTTTTTAAGGGTTTCCCATGCATTTTGGGTTAACTGAAACACTTTTATATTTGATTTTACATTTATAGGTATATGGTTATTGATAGCTGCTGACATGGTAATGCAGTATCACAGACAGTAAATAGCAGTACGGCGCTGCATAACTGATGAAAACCAACCAGGACATGACACTCACAAGTCAGAAACAGTCCCTCCATGTTTGGCTTGGAAAGTAAAATTATATTTAATACTTGTTTTTAGTGGAAACACTGTGTGAATCAAAAATCAGCCCACATCTTAAACACATGCACGGCATGACAGTATGCCTGAAAGTTTAGAATTTCAAACAGCTGAGGACTTTCCAGTTTTTTGTAAAACTGTGCACATGCCTTCATGACTCAACTGCCATGAGTTCAGTCATCACCTGTTCAATAAAAACATGATCTGACAATCAGTGACTATAATGATGTGTCTGCTGCTGCATACAATATAGATGCCATGGGAAAGTTTACCTGTCCACAGGGAATGTCTGATTTTTCACTTACAGGATCTTAGATTTAATTTAGTGATCTAGTTAGGTTCAAAATTACAAAGCAGAGCAGTAAATGGTCTTGGCTTTATTTGGATTTATTTCCAGTTCGGTTGGGATTGTTCTTTACTTCACACCATTGATAACACCTATACTATTTGACCTGTAGCGAAGGCTGTTCCTTGTTTCCACTACCCAGGTGTGACTATTTCCAACTCAAGCGGCAAATATTTGCTGTGGCCTTCGGCAAGTTCGGCAAATTCCCAACATGAACATGACGCAGGCACACTAGGTGGGGTCACCTTAAAAAAATCTCTCTCTCTCTCTCTCTCTCTCTCTCCCTCTCTCTCTCTCTCTCTCGATTTAGAAGAGCCAGTTAACTCCTTTCCCCTGGGCAGGACTCTCACAGTTAGTAGGAGATGTAATGTAATGTGACATGTTGTCTGGCTGGGCAGGAGGAGACCAGATCAACAGAGAAATTGGGGCCAGGATCTTACATTCTTCCTCCTTTGACTGCAGATGAATCACATTTTACAGCTGATTGAGAGAAAAGAAAAAGGGGCTGGTGATGTTTATACAAGCCGTCTTGCACTTCCCGGTCCCAGTGTAGAGAAATTGCACTCCCTCGTGGAGACTTGCGTCAGATCTTTTTTCCATTATGCAGATTTGTGCCTGCATAGCATGACTAGTGACTGACAACAGATGAGCTTTGAACAAGGCAAAAGACTAAACAGGGCCTTTAGATTCATAGGGCTGTTACCAAGCAGCAAGCAATGGTTCCCGGTGTCAGTCCCTGTGCTTTGCAGGTTTTAGTATTTTCGTTGCTTAACATGCATGATGCATGCCATGAAGGACTTAATAATAAGCCTGATGACTTGAAACATACACATTCATGCACTTATCCAATGAGCCAATCATGTGGCATAATGCATAAATGTGTGGTCTTTGTAGGATCTTTCATATAGACAGGTAGATTTAGATATAGAACCTGAAACACTTGCTCAGCCCATAACTGATTGAGTGTTTCTGAGTTACTGGAAACTCGATGCAGAAGCATGCACATCCTCTCAATTCTGTCCTTGAGACCCCAATCATTAGAAGGAACCACAGACAGTGAGATGGGCATCTTGGCCACCTTGACCTCAGACATGCACCTGCAGTCTACAGTACATAGGGCTGTGAGTCTCCACTCCTAACAATAAAGCTACGAGCCACTTGCTTGTAAAAGTACAGCACATATCTCCTTCCTCCAAAATGTTATGTCTTATTATGTCCACATGAGAAGGCCTCAGAGTACTACTCCGTACTCCATTTTTCACCACTCCCAAAACAAACCAAACTCTCACACACTAACACGCAGACCCGGGCTCAGGCATATTCCCTTGCTCAATACCATTACTACTTTTTCTGTTGCATGTGATTGGCCTTTGCATGGAAAAAGATTAAGACTGAATGCACATATACCACAGAGATCTCAAAATGCCTACATTTTATTTTAAAAAGAAGTTATGTTTTCAAATGGTAAACACTCTGATGCATACAAATAGAGAAGTACTTAGTAAGTAGAGCTTTAATCCTGAACACACTTATGTACTAACATGTTACTGATTGTCTGTCTTACAGGGATGTAAACAATGAAATAATTACTGCGAAAATAAAAATAGATATTCAAAATGCACACACACACACACACACACACAGGACATTGCCATATAGCCCTTTTAACATTCATTAGCTAGATGTTTTTAAGATCAGGGTTTTCACACAACTTTGCCTTGTATGTGTTTAAGTGGGACAGGAATTTGCCCTGAGCAGAGTTTAAATCTGCAGCATGTCACACTGTAATCAAACACCCTGACAGCAGCCTGCTTCTAAAGTTCAATTCAAATAGGTTTCATTATTTTGATTCTTATCAGCTCATTGCATATCAGTGAGGGTTAAATGCACATCTCCTCATTGTATCTCTTACAACAGCTGTCCTAATGTACGTATTATGTAATACATGTACATGTAATAATACATGGCAGGAGTGCCAAAGCTGATCTGCTGTTCTAACAGCATGGCCAAATGACATGTCATACTTTTATCCATTTATAATTATGTTTAATATTGGGTAATGCCAGTGAAACAAGGTAGTTCCTGTTATTACTTGCATTATATGCAGTAGCACCAGTTTCTTTTTCTCTCTTAATATTAGTAAGACAAAAAAAAAAAAAATGCAGCTTGCCAAGAACCTGCAAAGTCATCTGTCCTAAAGGACTCGCCTGTGTCCTGTGTCAGAAGACTTAAAGGAACAGCTTTACCTCTGACTGTTACAAAGTGTAGACACTGGAGACTCCGTTCAAAAATGCTAAATAAACATCTCCTCACAGAAAGCTTCACCAGGTCAATGATTACACGTTTTTAATCCACTTTTAATGTGGAGCGTCCACCAAAAGTCCCTGTGAATGATCTGTTACTTACTATAGAAATGATATTGTATTAGAACGGGTATATTAATATCAACCTATCATTTGCATTACATCCAGCACTACTTTCAGTGCTGTGTTGTTATAGAAATTTAATCAATACCTTCTGACCAATCTGATTTGAGAATTCAACAGCACTCTGGTCTAATCTATTTTATTTGGGCCTTTATCATTATAAACTTTGGAGTGCAAACCATAGTGGTTTTCATCCCAAGTAAAAGCAGATATATATTATTAAGATATAATTCCCAATGCTTATTTATATTTTTATATTATTGAATTCATTCATTTATTTTATTAGTTAAAAAAAAGCTTTGCACTGTCGTATGGTGCAATAAATAAAATACATAGATCTGATGGATGAGAATTGGCCCAAAGATATGAACAAGAAAATAATAAATACATGAAAACAACAATATAACAGAAATATCTAATATTTTTGGTGGTGTATAATTCTTACAGTGTCATCTTCTACCTGTTGCACAAGTAGATATAGACTGTTATATTGACTGGTGTGTCTCCTCTTCTCAAAATAAATCCCCATGGCTGTGTCATATGTGTGAAGAATGGAAAGCGCTCATAGTAATAGCTTGTTAAATGTATTTTTGACATTATCTTGAAAATAATACAACTATAAAGCATGTCAATGTTAAGTATAAAGTATAAAAATAATTAATGTTACTGTTTTTGTATTTGCCTTCTGTCTGGTTCTGGTTATGTTTACTAACATAAAACACAGTAAACATACATTTACATGTTGAACACTTTGATTATAGTAGTTTTGAAATTTTACAGGACTAACTCATGCCCAACCATTGTAATGAATCTTGTTTTGGTAATGTATGAGCATATAATTGGTCTTGACCTTTACTTCTTCACCATTGTCATGTAAGACAAATGGGTAAGGTTTGCTGCTCCTTGCATAACATGAATCAGCAGTTACGTTAATGATTCGTTTTCTTTTTTCCCCAAAAGTGGAAACCAAGTCACCTCTGTGTTCTCTGTGTAGTCCGAACCAACTAGGCTGCATCTCTGTGAGGAATTGCTCACATTCTTCATGGATTGAGTTTCACCTGGGCGAGAAAGGACATTCACATCCCGCTACATATACCATCAGAAAGAGCACTGAGGGAACAGATCACATTCCAGTTTCAGTCATGTGAATGGGACAGGAAGGGAAAGACTAATATGGTCAGTGTATTTGATTACAGTATGAGTCAAAGGGTCATCACTAGACTAGATTGGATTTCTAGAACACTCAGACTAACTCATGAAAATCACACTCCTAAATTTAGGCCTAACATGATTCAACCATCATGTGTAAACTTCAGAAATGGTGAGCCACAAAGAGGATTCTAGGTAAAAGGGACAGATGTGGTTGTGATAGACTGTATAGAAGGCATATACACACATCTATCTCACACACACACACACACACACACACACACACACAGCTTCAGTGCTCTGCTGGAAGTGGACATGAGGAGTGTCAAGGCTACAGCTGGTGGGGGTGGTGCAGTGACACAGCTAAGCAACGAGCTGCTTCCTCCATGCTTGCCTGCATGCCAGGTTATATAAATGTGTAGTGTTGAGTGGAGTGCTGTGCTATAGTTGGAGCACTGGGCTCTATTTGTGGAAAATCAGCTGGCCGTTTTGCTGGATCTGTGTCAGACTGTAAGACTGTCAGCTGTGTATGCAGGGAGGTGGTTCGATTTTCAAACAGGTGTGAATAGGGAATAACAGAGTGACTTGCTTCCTCCTCCACAGAGGCCTCTGTCACGGCCTGACCTCATCGCAGAGAGTGCAGCGCAGACAAAAGCAAGGCAGTGTTGAGGGTTGTGACACTTCCTCAGAGTGTTCATATGATCACAAGGAACACATGAAGACATTGTAGAAAAGGAACAATACATTTAAACAAAAGGGTTGAGAAGCTGACAGAGTTTTAGAAAGAGAGATATAAGAATAGGCTCACAGAACAGGGTACTCTGACCCAGTCATGCATTGTGATATGCCCTGCCAGCTCCTATCACACCTCCAGCCACCAGCACCATTATGTAAGCTATAATTGATTTCTCCACGCAGGCAGAAGGCAAAGTGCTGTTTCACCTAGTAACAGCAAAGTACCATAACCATTCACAGTTACAAAGTTACACCTGTTAAAGGGTGGCCTCAGTAGCTAGCAAATTCCAGGGTTATCTAGTATATGCTTAAACACCCAAAACTTTTAAGCTTTTAATATATGGGGTAGACATAAACAATATCATAAGAAAGTGGAAGCCCAAAGAAGTGCCCACGCTTTTACCCTCGTCATGAAAATAGAAACCAAACCTGTACACACCTGCCACCTTCCCCTGATAAACCAGTGTAATACTGCATTCATGTTATCCAACAAAAATGCATTCAGGTCGATTTTGTCAAATTTGTAATTACGAGTTGGGAAAACTTGACAGTAAACACTTGACAGCACATTATAAACAAACACAACTGAAAGAAAGGCAGAGTCTTCTATTATGAAAGCTAGTTTGAAATGAAATGTCAGTTTTTAATCTGTGTCTATTAAACATTCACTTTAATGTTCCACTATTGACTGTAATACATAGTAGAACTGTAGCTCAGGTTTCTATCTACAAACATTTCCATAGAAACAACTTTTGAGTCCAAGTAGAGTCTCTGAGCTATCATCTCATAATTACCATAATTCTGACATGAATGCATTGCATTAGCAAAATGTATTTGCATACTGGGACCTGGTTTTTACATTTTATGATGCAATAACACTGTTCACATTTACAGCATTTAGCAGATGCCCTTATCCAGAGTGACTTACAAATGTGCTTTTTGGTCTCTATCAAAAACACATCCTCACGCTAACACAAATAGCCCATGGTGCAGGAATAACATTAAGCTAAAACCCTATTAGAGTTAGTATGAATGCTAGTACAGCAGATTTTTTTCCCTGTAATTTCTGTAGTGCTCGCTTAAGTGCTTAGTGAAGAGATGAGTCTTCAGTCTTTGTTGCCTGCCATGTATGCTAACTCACTGCAGAACCACTGCAGTAACATTTTCACATATTTACCAGACTGCACAGTCACATTAATTCCCTAGAAACGATTTAATCATTTAAACATGTTTTCTAAATTTTAGCCTGACTAACACACCCTCTTATTCCTGCAGCAGCCACACATTCACGCAGAGACTGAAATCACTCATACTGGCTAAATCAATAACATATCATTGGGAACTGGATGGAAGTGATGATTTGCTGCATTGCTGTATCACCAACAGACTGGAAATATCCTCTGAGGACTGATCATGTGTACAGAAATGCTGCACTATCCGGTCTGTACTGTACTGTACTGTACGATTACACACCTCTGTGCTGTCATGGCTTGCACCAGGTACACTTTCACTCCAGTTGTCTGCAGCAGCTATCATCAAGCTGACAGTCCTGATAATGAATTAAGTAAGGGAAGATTTAGAGTATGCACTGTAGGGAGTGCATGCAATGCTGCTGAGTCCATGGATGTTTTTAAACTCTTTCAGTTTGTCTCAAGCAAGCTTAAGCTCATTCCATTCTATGCGCAAGGCTAGTTCCTATCTGTAAGCAGGCCTTGGCCTTGCACATTGAAAGACAGATAAGTGCTTCTCAAAACTTTCATTTGTTCTGCCTCCAGGGCAGATATGTTCACACGCAGAGGGCAAGAGTCCACCAGCCAGGCACCACATGAAGGCAATATGAAATAACAGAGTCTAAACAGCAAGTAGTTTAATGGTAGTGCTATTTCATGTTTTTTCCCTGATGAATATGAAAGCACATTATTACTTTCGCAAATGTTAAAATATCAGCTATAAGCATTTTTGCTCAAATTATATATATATATATATATATATATATATATATATATATATATATATATATATATATATAAGATATTTGCTTCTATTAAATTGTAATGGCTAGTATTAAAAATATAATAGATAGGTTTTAGGAAAAAAGTAAGATTTTTTTTTCAAATTCTTATAAACAGCATGGAGATATTACATACTGTACTACTATTGAATTGTACTTTGCTTGGCACTAGTACATTACAAGTACTACCATAGATAACGTACCAGACACTGCTACATTTATTAGAGGTCACAGGATGTCCAGTGAGTGCCAGTGCAACAACATGATGTATGATGTTTTTTACAATAAGATTAAAAGTGTATGACATGTTCATATACTCTGAACAGCATTTGAATCCCACAACTGTTCATTCATCCTTCCATTTTCAGTAACTGCTTTAATCCTTATAATCCACCCCAGGCCACCACAGGGTACCATGCACACACACACACACACACACACACACACACACAGTCACACCTATGGGGCATGTCACACCTACTGACATGTTTTTGGAAGGTTTTTGGAAACGTAATTAGCATTACCAGAAAGAAGCTCATGCAGCACAGGGACAACATGCAATACACAAATAGATGACATAAATAAAAAGAAAGTGTAATTAGTGTTAGACTTCAATTCAATGAAACACACCTGTGTTAGATAGGATTCCTGTACAAACACCAAAAGACGACTCCCCGAATCTCATTGTATATTTCTCACTCTGTATTTATGCACTAATTAATTCAGACCATATTCAGATTTTCAAAGCAGTTTCTGACAGGATCTTCATCCTGCCAACATACTGTTTTTGTGGAGTGGCTCCATTGTGATTTGGTTGCAAATGTCTAAGTACAGGAATTGTCTAATTTGCACATGTGAGTACATGAAGTGTAAAAACATCATCAGGTGGCATTGTGGAGTTTTCTTATTGTGGCCTTGAGCATAATAAATGTTTCTGCGATCAACGTGTGAAAAAACTATTTTTAGTAACTGAATGGTAACTCCAAGTTTACTTAGACCAATGTTTAAAATAACACACACCATCAGTATAACAGTGTGACACTTCACCACAGTAATCTGCTTTTACACATTGAGAGGAACTGCTATAACAACATGTGACTCACATCCCGCACTGCTGGCTGCTGGAGTAGGAACACGCTGATCAAGGTTCCTGTTGAACAAAGAGGCGTTTCTTAAACCCTTGCAATTCTTAGGTTATACTCTGTGCTTTCCAGCACATGATGTACCCAGTACAGGAACGTGTGTGTTCAGGTGTTGCTTTGCTGACATGTGTTGCATGATGATACATGACCTAGAAATTTCAGTTGTCTAGGACTTTGATCTTGTGTTCAAAGTTAAGTTAGTGTTACAGTCAGAACCTGGCTGCTTGGTGTCTGTTAATATGTCATTGAAACATTATGAAATCAGAGACACCCAAACTGCTGCTCTGTGTGGCTGTCAGTCATGTGGGTCTGGGTCAGAAAGGGCAAAGCTGAGTCATGCTGGGTTTGTGACTGCAAAGGTGTGGCTCTCTCTAAATACTGCTGCCACAAGTCCGAATTTTCCCTGTAGTTGAAGCTCCTCGGTCTCACATTGTGCAACTATTTTCCAAGGTGGGGGTGAGGGTGGAGGTGAGGGTGGGGGAGAGAGTGAGGGAGCACATACCTTTCCAATGCTAAGCCCTGTCTCTTTAAATCAACATCAGGCATCATCTCGCACGCGCTCGCCAGTGCTGAGTCACTGGGTTCGGGCTGGTATCCTTAAACCCCGCCTACCGCCACTTTTCATTGGTCGGAGCTTTCACGAAGCACTCTGTGATTGGTTAACAAGACCTATAATCCGTTGTCTTGTGGGGGGGGAAAAAAAAAATAGGGCAGTTCTTAAAGTGACAGCTCCAGGTTTTGACAGCCGATAGAGCAAGGGTGGGGTAAGAGCGGATAAAGTTGGGCTGCTGGAATGCATTAAAAATGAAAACAGGCATGAAATGAAGATATCTGAGCACAAATACAGCCAAAGTTATATGCATTGTTTACTCTCTCTATATACTTTTATTGTCTCAAGCAACAATGTTGGGTTACCAAACCACAGAGAGCAATTTCCTGCTTTAACAACCCACTAAACCTCATAATTAATTATTGAATTGAATCAGATACCTTTATCCAAGGGTGTGTCCACATGGGAAGCACTGGATGACAGCTACCACCCTTGAAACAAGCCTTCCCACACCAGCTCTGGCTTTAAAACACAATAGAGTAATGTCATTATATGGGGATTTGTTTTGTGCCAGAGAACAAAACCAGATATTCTGCAAATGCAATACATGATTAGGTGGTGCCAGCCCTCAGTGTGCTCGAACCACCTCATGTCTAAACACCAAGACCTGCTGCTGAGAAAATCAACACTGCTGCTGAATTCTCAAATGTGATCTATCAGAAGGTGTTGATTAACTTTCTCTAACACCAACTCTGACAAGAATGCCAGCTGTAATTCAAATCATTAACACCATTACATTAACATTTTTATAGTAACATCTCATTCACAGGAACTTTGTTTACTTGCAGATGTTCCACATAATCTAAGGCAAATAATAAAGTGATTTAAAAAGATATTTATTTATTTATTTATTTATTTATTTATTTATCTATTTATTATTTATTAAAAGAAAAATGGTTAATCGATATGGCAAAGCTTTTTGGTAAGAATGTGTTTATTTAACATTCATGGAAGGTTTCTCCAGTGTCAGCACTTTGTAATGGTCAGGAAGTTTTCTGCCACGGGAGAGTCGTCAGGAGAGAGTGCTTTCCAGTTTCTGACAAGCTGCATTTTAGTCTCATTAATTCACGAGAGAAAAAAAGAGCTACGGATGAGGGAACAACTGTGTATAGCTGCTATAATGTGATATGATAACAAATGATAACAAGAACTAACTTGTCTCACGTTCCACATGTGCGTTGTGGACATTCCACAACATTAAATGTAACTAAAATGGTTAAAATGTAAGATGTAAATGTAAGATTTAGATGGAATGAAACACTTTTTGAAGTGCCGGCATCATACCACCCACACCCTGTCATATTTTATGACAGATGGTATGTTTTGGTACTACCCTTCATACAGCAATTCATCCATTATGAACAATGAACAAGTTGTTAGAATATCTTATATAAAGAAGGGAAGAAAAGAAAACACTTGTAAGTATGGCTAAACTAGTCACCCATCAATATGTAAAAACAAACAAACAAAAAAAAAACAGTTGTGTACGAGGTGAATTTTAAGTTAGTGATTTATTACTGAACAACAGTTAACTTCTGTAATATAAAAATTTGCCATAGTTAACCATAAACCCAGCTTCACCAGCTGATATCACATAAAGTTACTTGTCAGAAAATGTCATTAAACCGCCTAGCAAAAAAAAAAAAGGGGTGGGGGGATAGAGACAGACAGTTTTCCTCTTCAAAATCTTTTACCAAAATTGTTCACCCATTGCTTTCCTACAGGATGGCACTTGCCTGGAGAGGAGTGATAGATTCCTGGAATGTATTTAGGAGCTTGGTTAAGGTATCCTCAGCCCAGTGTGCAAGGCATGTTAAGGCTACAAAACACAAACTGACACATATCTACAGTATATCTGCAATCAGAACTGCCCTGAAGTCAAGTCAGAGCCTTAGTCTGACTGTGTGGTATTAGTGCATCTGACATAATGAGGCTTTGTCAGAGACAGTGCCTTCCTGAATGAGAGTGGAGGGTGTTGAATCACATCCTAAAAACTGTCTGAAGATAGTACTGTTTCTTCTCAAAATATCTTTATAATTAGAACAGTATGACTTTGGTTGTTTTCTTGAATGGCTGGGTGATCTAGGATAAGTGCATACTATTTTAAATTATTTCCTAAATAAAATTCTTAATATAAAAATTCTTGGCAGACAAGGATATTTTGGACACTAAATGAGTTTAAAATGTGATGACTGAACCTCACGCCCACTATGTGTTGATACCACCCGAGCTTAGTAGAGACAACAAAATGCACGAAATGGGGGTGTTGTCACCCGCCCTAACTATGGTTTTCCCATTCAGATTTCATGCATAAACTAAAGTCAGGATCCTTCCTGTGTCTTTTTGGTCTGTCCAAGGCCTCCACTGAGCCTCTAGAATTATAGCCTCCTGTGTTCAATTAAGAGCCTTCACGGCAGCAAATATTTAGCATTCCTGAAGTAATGGCAGCAGCAACGTTACTTAACTCGAACCAAATAAGTGTGTTTCATTTCATCCAATTCTGAGTAAAGAGGTGGTTTTGGAAGTGGCTGGTTAACACACAAGATACTACTATACTGCAGTCTGCTCCGCTGTACGTCTAGATGCAGGATTGTGAAATACCTACCAGCAGGAACTAACCAGAAGACATCTATGGATCTTCCATGAGCCATGCATGAGACTGAATACACACTCTCTCCATAGTCTGCCGTTATTGGGCATTCCACAGCTAGTGGTGAGATTTATTGCTTAAACTATATAGCATTTCTTTGGCATGAAACTGCACTATGTTACAAATAATAAGAGGGTTGGCTGATATATTTTCTGCTGCTGTGTGGCCACTTTTTGGGTTGCTGTTTGAATTGCTAATGGTGGAGTGGTTTGTCAGTATGCTGCACATTCCTGTGTTAGACACTGGACCACTGGTACGATATACTTCTAATGTCTAAGAGCTTTCTGCTTTCTTTTCTGGACAGTTTCAGAACCTGTGGCTACAGTAACTGACATTGAAATATCTGTGTGTAACCATAAAATAATAAAAGCCTAGAGTTTCCAAATATCTCCTATCCTTTAAAGGAACTGTTTGCACAAATATCCCTGTATTTTTCTTATACAACCAATTAAGGTTTCTGTCTTCAAATTGGCTATTAGTTAAAATAATATTTCACCAAAAACCTCAGGAATCATTTTTACAGGAAACAAGGTATCTTACTAAGCAATGTAGTCATATTCATTCTTTTTTTTTTTTTTTACTTTCACAAGATGACTTTAGTAGGTTCATGTGTGAGGCATAGACTATGTATGTTTAATAATTAAATAAAAAAAAATCACATCAGATATTTTATCTGAATTAGCTAACACTAGTGCAGGAAGAGTCAGTTAGGTAACAAAGGTCTTGAGCAGGGTTGCCAGGCTTGCTTGACAAAATCACCTAAATGGCAATTCAACAACAGCCCAGCAACAAAATTCAAAATGTCCATCCCAAACCTTTACACCAATTTTAAAGCACAATATCCTGACTATCATTGTAAAATGTATGTAATTATTTAAGGTCATACTTCTTAAAAATGGAGAAGTATTAAAACATGTAGTTTCCCTAAACAGATTTTTCACCATGGTCCTAAAATAGTCCAATATCATTAGATATACTGTCACAATTAAAGTATAGCTATAAGAATGAGTAGGTGAATTCAATGACACATGATATATACTGCATTCATAAAATAGACCTAATGTACAGAGCTAATGTTGTGAAAAGAAGTATAGGAAATATATAGTATAGGAAAAAAAGCTTGGGAAATCGTGACCATAACTGGCTATGAGAACACAGAAGTCTGGAGCTCAGTAGTTTCAGAAGGGGTTTGTAGCATCTCCAGCTGAATCTCCAGATGTAGCATCTCCAGTCGCATCTCCAGATGTAGCATGTCCAGTCGCATCTCCAGATGTAGCATCTTCAGTCGCATCTCCAGATGTAGCATCTCCAGTCGCATCGCCAGTTGTCCAATGCATGGAAATTCCATGTGTCCAATATGGAAACAGCAACATCCTGATAATGTAGTGGAAGAATATAGTGTACTGTGTGGAAAAACTTTATGTCTGGTTCTGAATTCACCTCAGAGCAGCTGAGAAAGACACTTCAGTTTTGTCCATAGACTTAATGGCCCATTACGTTTAGCGCTCACGAAACTCTAAGCTATCTGACTTTAACTTCTTTTTTGAGATATCCATTGTAGATATTATAGGTTAACACTGACATAGCTATGAAGCCATAGCTTCATAGCTATCATATGCGAGAACATACGATATAATTTTGGCATTTTGGCAGCTTGTGAAATGCAAACTTCTCATAATGTTTGCTATTAACATTTACTGCTCCCCAGTAACTTTAGCTGATGTACCCTGCGTTAGCTGTGTACATGGCATTTTAATGTATGTTTTTGAGTAATTAGTAAAGAGAAGCAAGACCGAAAAGGAGAACAGAGAAAGAAAGACAACTGTAAATCAAAATTTAACACTCAAGATTGGAAGTTTAACACAACATAGATAGAAATTAGCAATTCGTGTAGCCTAGGACATGGCATTGTGGTCTATTAAATATGAAGTGGGTTACATTGCTGCACTGTGCACCTCACTAAATGTTTGATCCTGGATTGTGATGTAAACGACCAACCCACCGCAGCTGTTTAAAAGTAGGCTAGCCAAAACACGTGCGTAAACTGCGGACTTGGCAACCACGCTCTTCGAACTGCTTTATACGGCACGTCGATCGGAGAGAGATCTTATTGGTCAACACATTTTATATCCGCCCGAGTAGAAGCGTCTTATTGGTGAGCGCACCCGTCAATCACGACAGCTTCCCAACGTGGGCGTCATAACGAGGCTTTGACGTTAGAGTTGATTGGTCAGCTGGTGGGTTTGACGTCACGGCGCTGCCAGCTGATCGGAGGAGAAGCCGGTATGAGAGGAGTAGAAGCGGACAGACTTCGGGAGGAGATGTGAACGCGGAGAAGACGGACACACTGAGGGAGAGACAGACTAATGGAGCAATCTTATTTAATCCTGTTAATCACAAGGTAGTATTAGTAGTTATTGTGGCTGCATTTTACACGCATTCGCTTAGAAACACCGTTTAGTTATCCAGCAGTGGTGTGAAGTGTCAGCATTGATTTAGGGTTAAGGTGTGGCTTAATGCGAAATGCGATTTTCCCGAGCTATAGTCGGACAAGTCGGATTTCAGCTGGATCAAGGGCTCGGTTTGTTTACTGACAATATGGCACTTTCTGTATGATTATAACCAGGTGAGATTTTTAGGAAGGAAGCAGCCGTTTAGGCTACAATGTAAACTAATATGTGCAAATGTTGCTGCAACTGTAAACTGTAACATTTTCTAGTACCGTTTCTCGAAAGTATCCTAACAGGAAACAACATTAGAGTGTAACAGAGACAGCAGAAAATGTCGTCTTGATTCAGAAAGGCGACTTGTTAGGAGACAGAGGGATGAATTGGGAGCTGAACAGGGCGTGAGTGTGGAGTCAGTGAGAAGAGCTCAGTCATGTCGGGGTGAGGTCCTCCATTAAACAACAAAACCACTAAGTAAGTCTGTGCTGAGGTGAACTTTTGAAGTTGGACCTGCACTGCTTTGGAAAGGAGAAGCGGTGCTGAAGAAACATTGAGAAATTCGGCTTGTGAAAGTAAGTAGGCTGGATATGCGAGTCAGTGCTATTTGAGGGAAGTTTGCCTCAGAAGTCGTGCTCGAATGTTCTGGGTTCATTCTGAACGACGAGCTCGAGCGCTTATTAAACACTTAGCTTAGCAATTAATGAGCATTATGGCATAATATCCACCGCCAGGTTTTAAAATACACTTTCGAAAACGACATATGAATGAACACTGGCTTTAAAATGTAGTGTAAAGGTTTCTCTTCTACTTTTTTAAACGAATTATAATACTCTATCATATGATAAAAGTTAAATGGTTGTGTACCAGGTCATAGGGCGTTATCGTGGCGTTTCTCCACTACATTTTATCGTGAAATATTCCCGTGTAGGCTAATAATTGCTTGATAAAACGCACTGTGAATAAGTAAAAGCTCTGTAGCTTCTAGGCTAACCAGTCTGCTGTGTATGCATGGACATTGATTCCTGTCAGGAGTGAGCACGGCCCCACCCTGTACACTGCGTTATGGATGAGCAAGTTTTTCCCCATATAAAGTTTCTTGTTTCGTTTGTTTTTCCTTCTTCACGTCAGCAAGACTGCTTTTTCTTTTTCCTCCATACATAGTGTGTAAGCAGTAGAAATGTTCGTCTGTGCTTGTCAGTGCTGCGAGGCCTAATGGATGTCTGCTTGTCTGACTGACTTCCTGCTGGTATAAAGGTATGAAGTGTTTAAAAAGTGCACATTTATACTAAATAAATTAAGCTAAGCCTTGTCAAATACCTACAGTATGCCCTGAACATCAGCTGTAATACAATTAAAATAGATTATGGTAATTAATTCTGGGAAGATTTGTTAATCCACACTGCAGCCTAATGTAAGTTACAGACACAGTACTGACAGAACATCATTCAGTTCTCTGAACCTCAGTCCTTTTTCAGGACTACACACAAGCTAAGTAATAAAATGTTTACAAGGTTGCTTATGCAACTGCAAAAAAAAAAAAAAAAAAAAGAAGCAGTTCGGCTCCCAAAGGCTATCCGAAACCACACAAGCCTACTGTGCTACTAAAGAGTATATGAAAATAGTACGCCACCTACAGTCTTCTGTATTATCACAGACTTAGGACTTAATGTACACAAGGGTTAGAAGTGAAATGAAAGACTGTTGGTGCTGTTATGATTTACAGGGTATATCTGGCATGGTTTGGGTTTGTCGCCTTAGAGGGAAGCTTCACTGCATTCATACAAAGTCATACTGACTGATCACCTTTGTCCTATGATGAAACATTTCTATCCTGAAGGGAGTGGCCTCTTCCAGGATGAGAACGTCCACATCTCCAGGGCTCGAGGCATCAGTGAACTTGATGTGTGTGAAAATGATGTGACTCATATGCTATGGCCTTCGTAGTCACCACATCACAACCCAGGTATCACCTATGGGAGATTTTGGACATGTTATACAGTACTGTCCAACAACACCCGAGGGAATTTTTCTGTTATTGTTGTTGGAAGAATAGCGTTTCACAGCTCCTGTACATTTCCAGAGACTTGGATAATCTATACCAAGATCGTCAGAGCAGTTCTGGAGGCTTGCCATGGCCCAACAGCTTACTAATACATTTATGTGTTTTGTTTTTTTTTTGGTCACCCGGCTATGTGTTGCTTCCAATATGGCAGCTGGATCTCAGATGTGGCACCCATATTTCCTGTCGGTTTTGCAACACTAAGCCAGTGAATAAAAAAGCCTTTAACTTGGCAAAACAGAATGTGATGCTTATCCTGACCAGCCACCTGTTAGCAGCATATTTACAATTAATACAGACCTTCTGATTATATGTTCAGATTACTACACCATCAAACAGCAAATGGCCTTGTTGGATTTTTTTTTGCACTGGTCCAAATTTATAGTGATGCACACACTTCAATCCTGCACAGAAGAGTTAAAAATGTTGAATGTTTGTAGGATTGGGAAGAAAGAAGCAGTTGTAGTAACATCATATTCTGGTTTTACCCATCTTTAATGCTTCAAAAATGCAATTATGGACAGATGTCTAGTATAGGTAGGCCTTAGAATTATAAAGTGACAATGAAAGCTTATCTGGTAAAATATTTAAACTATCCCTAAATACACCTATTTAGGTATTTTCAAATTGTAACTGGTAATTCTTAAAACACCACTAAGCAGGCTGATATTGATAGAAATGTCAGCTTGATTATATTAGTATTTTTTAGAGACCTTATGATACCGACTTTCCTTTCTGCTACAGACTAAAAACATGACTTACTTTTTCAGTTAAACTCTTTCACACAAAAATCACACTTATGGTATGTAAAATGTGTATGTTATATACATAGATATAAAGTCATACAATTATGTCTTTTTAATATGTAGACTTTTCCAATTCTAGTCTTTTGTTACCGGAACGTTCTTTCTTCCTCCAATAGTTGATTAGCTGGTTTAAGCCAGATACCAATCCTGGTTATCAGATTGGTGTCATGCCTAGTATTTATTTATTTTTTTTTTATTAAATAAATAAGAAATGCGTCCATTGGATTTGAAATTATAAAAGCCTTTTACGTGAGTGAGCCAGTGCAAAGAATGTTTTTGGGAAAATTAAAAAGAGGAGTACCTGCTAACTAGAGACTTGGAGAAAGCAGCAACATAGTGCAGACTGGTTGATCATCTCAGATCTATACTATTTGGTCTATTTTTCAAATCTTTATTGAAGACTGACATTGTTTTCTATGCATTGAAACAAATATGTGATGAATTCCTTCTTGTATTACCTACTTCAGAAATTCCTGTCCAAAGATGCTGGGGTACTTTTTTTTTTTTTTTTTTTTTTGGGTAAATGTTTGCTTGGTGATTGCATTGTCTGGTCTTTCAGTTACATTCACTAGTTGTCATCCCAGTCTGGCTGGAAAATTGACTACAAATGTCCACAAATGGCTGTCTCAGTGCTTCTTCAGGCTAGTCTCCAGACGGCCAGACTTCGAATGGAGAAATCAGAAATGAGACTTGATTGTTATTCAAGGTCCGCACTTGTCCACTGCTCTCTCGCTGTCTGTTTTCCGCTATAGCCAAAATGTATTCGTTTGTGTGAAGAATGTCTGTGAGATGTGTGAGAGAGCATTCTGGAGACTGGAATTTGTTTTCTGCTCTGTACTATTGATTCGTCTGTAACTCGAAATACATGGTGTACATATCATGCTCGCAGGAACAGCTCGGCGGAGTTTGTGAAACTTTTTTTTCGAGGATGTGACTGTGGCTTTTGGAATGAACGCTGGAAATGAATATTGACCAGTGGCTAGTGTTCATTGGCCCGAGGAGAAAAATGCTAGTTAGGGCCACACCCTGAGAGTTATATCACAGTTCTGCTATCTGTGCTAAAGTTGTTGCACGCTATCCTGTGAGTGGGTTGAGGAGCTCTTGTGGGATTTCTGTGCAGTCTTGCCTTCGCTTGTTGGTTTGTACTGTATGGTTGGTGTAACAGATTTTGAGTGGGCTTTGTGGGGGTGTGTGAGGCTCTCTGTGATAGTGATTTTCTCCACTTGGCAGTTAGCTGTCTCTGCCTTGTCCATGTGGGAAGGCAGGCGTTTGGTTTGAGTGCGCTCTGCTGTCTCTGAGATGGTGGAGCTTCCTGTCTGTGCAGCCGCGTGGTCCTTTGGGACCGAATGCTGGACATTCAGACAAGCCAGTGATGGAACTGGGCCTGCAAACATTTCCTTCTTAATGGCTCTGTTCCAGAGCAGAGCCGGGTCCCAGGCTGCATTCTTATGTAGCAATGCTTTGACACATTTGCAACATATGGAACAGTCAAACAGGAAGTAGTCCAGTTGTCGGCTTCTGTGTAATTATTTGAGATTGGTATTGATTGCTGGTGTTATGGACTTACAGACATTTAAAATTAATTTGCCAGTGCTAAGGGGCATGTTGATTAAATGGCCTGTGGGCTTGGTGTAACCCAGTTTAATTTTTTTGGACAATGTATATCAGCCATTGACATGAGCGACATATAAACAGCCTTTGCAGGGAACTTTTCCACTTAGTCCAGTCTTGTTCATTCCCTAGAACCTTGTTGACTCCTTAAGGCTCTTTTACTGAGAACGAGGGAGGGAGTGTATGCCGGCCTGGCTCTGAGGCAGGGTGGAGTCCGTCCAGCACAGAGCAGTTCAGACAGCATAGAGGGCCTCACCAGACTGAATGGAATTTATACCATATGTACCAGGCATCCTCGGAATGTGTGGCACAGGAACCTGACCAATGGAAAGAACTACAGAAAGAGGAATGGAAAGGAGAGAGAGAGAAGGATGGGTGGCGGGAGGGGAGGGAAAGCTGCAGGAACAGACCTGTGGTGTATAATTCTGTGACTGGTTTCCAATGACCTATTTAGCCATAAGGGTAAGTGGTGGTAAGGAGCTGTGCATTTTAAAAGAATAGCATTTTTATTTAATGAAATGATACATTACTAGTATCATTATTAACCAGAGACCCAGGCCATCATGGTGTAGACGTGGTCACATGCATGTTAAAGCTGATGTTTCCATAACGTTTTACAGCAGTTTTAACAAAACATCTGCCCAGAGGTTAAACTCAATTCAGAAAGCTCCACCTTTCAGGTATTCTAGCCTAAGCAGAACATCTGAATGTGTTTTTTGTTTTACTGGGTGGGAAACACTGAAACGAGGGAACACTGAAAGGAGGAACTGTATTTGTTTAGACTTTAGTTTCAGCTAGAAGCAGCAAACTTTGCTAAAATTGCTGATTATATCTTTAATGTAAGATTTAATGTTAATGTTCACAATTTTCAAAGCATGAAGTCAGAAAATATTTTGCTTTCATTGTTTTACTGGTAGCACATACTTAACTAACACAGTCTCCCACAAAACTCTGTGATCAGAATCACCAGAAGAAGAGAACAAATGAAATATTGATGGATAAAAGGAAGTGTGGGCTATATTTAAAAAGAACAATATTCACTCATTAAAACAGCTGCTCTACTTAACAGGCTTGTTCAGTCAGTTGTTAAAACGTAAAACAGATGCAATGGTGCTAAATGGTTGTGTTATTAGATATTGGTATTACTTGCTCATATTAGGCCTATTCCACACTAAGAGAGATTATTTTGAAAGCACTAGTATTTTCAGTGTGTTTTCGGAAAGTTTCCTGTCTGCCATGAAACAGGAAAATGACAGAAAACAGCACTGGCTGTCTGATGCATGACCTTATAATTTATGTAATTTCTGCCATGTTTGTTTTGACAACATGAACATAAAATACTCTTTCTTGCACACACCAGCGCTGAACATTTAAAGCAGTTACACGTGAAATTTAAATACCTAACACAAAAAGCAGCAAAAAGCTACATTTTCCACTATCCAAACTATGTCGGAAAGGGGATCCGAAAAGATGCATTTTCAGTGGTTGAAAATGCAGTGTTAGTGTGGATGGAAAGGCAAAACCAATGAGAAAAAAATGTTTTCATATTTTCCCCATGTTGGTGGTGACAAGGACTTTGTAGTGTATCTCTGTGATTCAAATTGAACAGCAATATAGATTCTATTATTTTGACTCTGTACTCATTCTTTCCATGTAGTTTTAATGAGGTTAAAGTGCAATATGACAACTTTACAATGTGAATGTCACTTTTTGTCAAGGGATCTGTGTAGCAGCTCTCCTGACAATGCTAAAACTAATGAAACATTTTGTTCATCTGAACATCGACATATTCTGTGCTATAATATAGAGAGATGAATAATTTAATTCGCATAAGGACGACTAATAACTCGGAAAAAACGGTAAGAGTGGATGGCTTAGAGAGCAAAAAGATTAAGATTTGGAAGAAATTTTATTTAATTGATACATAAAGTAATGTGCATAGATAAACAAAGAAATGTCAGCACAGATTCAGTTACACTGATTTCAGTGTCACAACAAATTGACTGTTTGGGTCTGTGCAGTTCTGTGGTGTGATTTATAAACGGCCTCCACTCTCCTCCCTTCAGCTCCAATATTAGCGAGAGATTAGATGAATTCCTGAAATGGCTTTGCTACTTCCGAATTGCCTCACAGTCGTTTCCATTGTATGAGCCTGATGGAATTTCCTTTTTTACATCAAACTATTTTGTTTATTTGCTTGTCTGTTTAGCAAGCAGCTAAAGGAATGTGTTTAGCATTGGGGGCAAAGTTCACTGTGAGAGAGTAGGCTACAGAGAGATGAGTGTGAGGCGCTGGCAAGTCAAACCAGAGCCCGCAGCTCGCAGAACCAAGCACAAACAAAGTCTTTATTCTCACACACAGCAGTTTGGGGAAGTCATGGCTGGATAGGGGAGAGTGCCAGTAATTTACTTTAGTGTGTCTCATCATTTTCTCCTCTTGCTTCACTTCTTCAATTAAGTTCTCATATGGCTGTCCTCTTTCTCACTGATCCCATTTACACCTGGCGTCACGTGTCTTGTATCTGGATTGTATTCTGACAAGATTTAACCACATGCATTTACACGTGCAGCATCTACGGGTGGCCAGACTGAAATCTGAGAGCTGTATTGCACAATAATATGCAAATCAGCTTATTCCATTCAAACACCAGCTTGTAGTATTGTTCGTTCTTCTTCTTCCTTTTTTTTTTTTTTTTTTTTTTTTTTTTTTTTAAAGTTTAGTTAGTTACTTTCAAGATGATTTAAAGCATCAAAAATCATGATTTTTTTTGTTTTGCTGTTTTAAATCTCTGTTATGTTTTAAATATGCACTCAACAGCTCTCAAGGGGCCTGTGCGTCACCTCTTGGGTGTGGTTTTGTTTGTCAAATGTGGTTTGGAGAGACAGATACATTTATATTTCTGTAACATGGGTAAAACGTACCTCCTGAAATGGAGCGATCAGATTTAAATCTTGCAAATGTGTCTTGTGTGTCCCCTCATGCAGATGTAATCATGATGCTCAAGATGCATGAAATGATCAAATGTACGTAGGATCCCAGTCACTTGCTTTAACGTTGTGATGTGTATGACAAATCAACTTCTACCCAAAGCTAGAATGTGGGAATGCAAGGAGGTTTGGGTTGGTGGTTTTCCTATTTTTGTCCCCCTCTTTTCCTCTGATCCTGGCATCTGTAACCAATCAGGTTCATCCACTAAATTCCACAGGGAAAATACGCCAGACCTAGAACGCATAGCAGCTGCACTGGATGCTGAGATAGCTTTAAAGGGGCTGTATAGATTGCCCCAAGAGGATATACAGGCTGTGGTTATGTCACAGGATGACGGGAAGCTCATAGTATATCTGATTAACACTTGCAGGATGAGCATCAGTGCTGAGCCCGGGAGTCTACAGCTTCATTCAGACAGGCAGGAGTGGCAGGCTGTAAGTCCTTGTTGAGCTTCCTGTTTACCTCCCCATACACATCGTAAACATCCTCATTCACAAAAAATGCTATTACTGAACCACAGGTGCAGCTTGCCCTATAATGGTTTGCATTTTTTTTTTTTTTTGTATAATAATCTCCTTCCTCTCATCCTGTAGTTTTTGTTTCCCATTGTGCCCCTGCAATTTACATCTGTTTCTCAATATCTTAGTTTTGCACTCGTCTCATTCGCTGCTTGAGCTATGAGTCATAGATGGCTGAATGAGGTCACATTGCCATTGGATTTAACCTGGTGAACTGGCTTGATTGCCTTGGTTCTGGAAAAGCCTGATGCAAGCTGTTTGATTAAAGAGACGTCAAGTGAACAAGCTTCTTCCTGCACAAGTGTTCACCATGAATAATGCATATACAGTATAGTGCAGTGTGAACAGTGCAGATGGAGAGAGCACAGCTCCAGAATGGTGCTGGACATTCGGCATCAATAGTGCATCATCTGTCACTTATTTTCAAGCACAAGCTCCATGAATGTATTTTTCTAGAATTTCCACTGATCAGTCACAATGGCTGGTTTTAAGAAGTATACATTTCTAATGACTTTTTCATCAGAAATCAGGAGATAGCATTGGCTAAACAAACATAGCTGTCTCATGTCACTGGTTCAAAGGTTTATCCGTTACAACCGATTTTTTTACAACCTTTTTTTTTCTTGTCCACGCGGTTTTGAATTTACTTTGTATAGGAATTTGTGCTACTCTCAATTTGTTTTTCCTCTACTGAATTCTCTACTGCAGCCGCAAATGACTGCCTGCTATTTTTACTTACTGGACTTAACTTTTTTGCACTCTCAATATTCATTGGTTATTGAGAGAAATTTGAGTCATGTTCAGCGTTTGATACTCTGGCCAAATTGGCTAAAACTAGCAAATGCATGAAATTAGAGACTATGCCCTTTGCATACTACTTAATTTTCTAAACCAACTGTCAACTCTGACTGACCCACAAATCAAGCACAGACTCAATTTGGGTGAAAGTGATGTACGGTAACTGACTTAATTCCTCTGATCATTTCTGTATTGCAGGTCTTGTGGTATTTCAGAGCTAAATTAAGGTACTTTTCCACCAGCGCTATAGTGGTTTTCACTGCCAGTTTAAGAACGCAAACCTCAACTTTTTCAGAGCAACGAAAGACTAGTTTGTCAAGCTTCTTAACCACTGGGTTTGTCTCTCCTTTTCTCTCTCTCTTCTGCTACTCTATTTCTCTCTCCAACCCCCCTTCCCTCATTCTCGACAGGGCAAGTATGGCTGGAATGTACCTTCTCGTCCTGGGAACTCAGAGTTTCCAACATGGCTGATTTTAATCATTGTCACGTCACCTCGGCCCTGACCTCTCTGTTTTTTAAATGACTGTAAGGCATACTCAGGTATGGGGTCTAATTAAAGAATAACTCTGCTCACATAGTTGGTGAAGGTGGTTAAAGTTGAGATTCAAGACCTCTCTAAAGCCAATAAGACTTTATTTCGCTGCTGTAGTCTGGTGTATAGCTGATGATTTTAAAGAGTTGACTGGTCAGTAACACCCCGCATGTTATTTAGTGTTCAAGTTCTTGATCTCAGAAGGAACTGCAGCACATCTAGAAAAGATAAAGTGAGAATTTTTTTCTCCTTACACATATTAATGGATTCTTTTCTCTTGGTAACCAGTTGCCTGGGATGTGCTGGTTCTGGAGAACAGATAGAGAGAAGGGTGTCTATGCGAAGTCTCTCTGAGAGCGGAGCTGTTGGAGTGTAATTTTCCCAGGAAACACCTACATCCATAGGATTACTGACCCTTTGCGAACACGGTGTTCTGCAATGGGATTTTTGAGCGTTGCGAGTGTGCGTATGTGAATGAGTCACGGTGTGTGAGAGACAGGAAGAGTGGGCTATGGTTTAAATATGCTTCATTGTGTGCAAAGCAGACTGCTTATGAATGAAGCTTTTAGCTCAGAGAGCAGAGCGTGGCTTTGTGGCAGTGCATCCCGATGTAGGAAGGAAACCTGCATGTACCGTGGAACAGTGAGAATTCAGTTTGAAGTGCTTCATGGAAACACTAGCACAGCCTATCAGGAGAGACTCTGTGGTTCTTGCTTGAACAGTAAATGGTTCTGTTGTCTAGTGTGATGGGAAGTGAAAAATAATTGATCCTATAATGCTTTGTGAATCTCTCTTAAAAGATTCTTTATCAATGCATGTTTGGGATCAGACTTTTATGCAAGTTTATGCATACATACAGTCTTACCAAACATTTCTAATGAAAAAATAAACCATGAGAACTATCAGATTCAGATATTAAATATAAACTTTAATCACCTATAAGTTTTAGTATTCAAATGCATTACAGAATTTAGAAGGTTAATGTCATTAAATTGATCAGAAACATACAAAGAATATTCGCATAAAAATCTGCTCGTCTGCATCGTCATGAGAAGATGAAGAAAAAGATTGAAGGAAAAAAATGTCCCAGAGCCCATTTCCTGCATCATTTAGCCATCATTCAGCAACTAAAAGTAGAACATCCAAATGTGGATTTTTTTATTTTATTTTTTTTGGTAAATATTATGAAAATTTGTATAGTATCCTATTCAAATTGAAATTCATACTGACATCCCTAATGGAATTACATTAGGCCTGGTTTCAAGTGAGGTTTTAAAAAGCATTTTAAAAGCAAATAGTCAGATGAGAAGAAAAATCATAATATAGGAAATAGAAATCAAAAACTAAGCTGCATCAGAACTCATGAAGAATTGCTTTATAATGACAGTCTGGCACCTGAATCAAAACTGAATTGAATCGTCAGGTCCCTAGAGATGCCACCTCTTCTAGTGTGTGCACAAGGTGTAAGAGGTGCAGTTTTACGTTGTAGTGCAGCACAGGTCATGTGTGAGAGAAATACAGAGAATATTGCTCTCTGTGTAACTGTAGCCCACGGCTCTCTCCACCATCAGTATCCTGGCCACAGAGAGGACTTTATCTCCACCTCAGACAAAGGGTGATTCAGTTGCCTGGGTGTCTGATAACCTGTTTTAGACACAGTGGAAGCTGCTACTGAAAGTAATTTCAATCACTGTAAACAGAACGGATGCACGGTTGGATGCGACTCCAACACGCTGCTGGCTCGATCCCCTCAGCTACCTGGTTAAATGAGCGTGGCTGGATTTAAAAAGACTCTGCTGTTTGGCAAGAGCATGTTTTTATGTGGGTGACTGTTTGTAGGGGTGTATTTGAGCAGTGTGGTGAGTGTGTGGGAGCGGGTTTGTAGGAGTTAGTGAGTTTGCCTGTGAGAGCGTGTTAGTTTGTGGGTGTCCTGTCCTTGGCTGGAGCTGTGTGGATTGGCTCTTTCCATGGTGCTGCAGGGTCGCCGGGTTCAATGCGCTACTGAGGCTGTGCTCGCCCCGCTCTCGTCCTTGAACTGCTGAAAAAATGCAGCGCTACAAAGCCACCTTTAACTGCACGCTGAGAAGGAGGCCTCCAGACTCTCTGACTCGTTGAGGTTTCTGACATGAGGAGTGCTTCTATATTATGAAATACGTTTTGCGTAACACTGTCATGCCCTCACTTGCCTTTTTTGTCATTAGAAGCATTTTTGGTGAGAGTATTTTATTTCTAATGTAATAAACTGTCTCATACTCGTGAACTTGGATCAGTTTGCAAACATTGGACTGTTGAAAAAAGCTACCTAAAGTCTGGAGAGGAATTGGGATCTGCATAGCTGTGATGTGACCACTACAGTTTCTTGAACTGGTGCAGAAATGGTTCTGGTTGGACCTAAAGCTCTTGTGCTGTTCTGAGCTGGCAGCAGCAGGATTGAGTAGAGCTGAGCTAAGCGCAGTAAATGGGGAAGCAGTAGCAGGCTGGCTTGGACTAAAAAACCCCTGGGGCAGAGAGCACATGACTCCACTGCTTGTTCTAGCCTGCATAGCTGTGGCAGCGAGGGGAGGCGCAGCTGAAACCCCATCCACATAGCTTCATTATCAGCCTTTATACATCTCCTTTTACCATGCTTCCTCTGGCATTGGCTGGTTTGAGAAACTGTATGTGTGTGAGAAATTAGGAATCTTCCCTTACTAGATCTCTTGCATGATTTCAAACTAAGTCTTATGTACACCTCTGTTTCTCTCTGTGTATCTTTCTACAGGTTGATCCTCTCCATCTCTTGGAACGTCCAGTGCTTGTCCGGATGCCCACTGGCTGACCCGCAGCAGTTCTTCACTGGCAAGCTTTATGTCCTTGTGTATCAGCTAAAGCTGCCAGCTGAAGAACTGTTGTGGTTGGCTCTTTCCTGGCACCCCAGCTTAGACTGAGACTATCACAGGTCAAGAGTTGGAGGAATCTGACACAAGCCAGATGGTAGTGAAGTCAAAATCAATCTCAGGTCAGACAGGTCCTGATTTTTATCTTAATTCGTTTATCCACCACATCCCAATTTCCCCCCATGCCCCATTTGGAAGGTGTCACGTGAGCTGTCTGGGCCTGGCTCTGCATTCTCTGCAAGCATAAACTAAACCTACTGGCAAGGCCCATGCTGAGTCAGCAACATTCCTGAACGGATGAGATGCTCCTGCCCTTATTTGGGTGTGGAACATGCGGGGAACACCCTTTAACCTCTTTGCTATTGATCAAAATGTTTTGCGGGGTTGAAAGAACAACTGCAATGCTCTTATGGATGTCACTGTGTTCTCTGGATCAAAGCCCAGGCCTTTACATGTGTTTCTGTTTATGAATAAGTCACCGGGTTCTTCCAGAGTATGAACGAAAAACACACTCGCTGGACTTGCATCTGTAACTTCCCCTCATTTTTCCCCCGGGCCCTGCTGTGGTATGTGATTTTGGGTTTATTTGTTCGGCTTATGCATACTGTGCATGAGTACAACCGCCGACACTCTGGGATACACACATGCATACGCACGTGCACACACACACACACACACACACACACAGTGCCTGACCCTCAGCAAGCAATAAGCCTCACTTCAAGGGCAACAGCAGTGCTGAAAACAGGATATGAAAATGTGTCTTAAGCCTCTCAGCCAGATGAAAAGCAAGACAGAAAATGTTCTCGCCACTCAGCAGAACCAGATGCCCATGGCCTGAAAAGTGAAGCCCACGCTTTGTGTTTGTGCTCTCCTTCATCGCCGAGGCTCATGCAGGATCAATATCTGACAGTTGTAGATGTCATTTACCTTTCTTCAAACTAGTCAGTTAATTAAACGTAGTGTTTACATGCATCTAAATATTAATAATCTTGGTTTTTTTATATTGCTGAACAGTAGCACTACACTGTCTTTGTATGACATACATTGTTGATTTCTTAAATAAAAAATAAAATAAAAAGGAGGCAATATCAGAATTTTATCAGAAACTTTACTGTTTTAAAAGTCAACATTAATGGTTCTGTTACTAATAAAATACAAACCTGTCATTTTCATCTCATCTTCCCACAGGCATTTTTTTTTATTCCTTTTTATTTGCTGTTTGTGCTTGCTACATAGGGCGTAGCACAGTGGTGTTTTAGGACTATTTGAGCACTATTTGCTCGATCTTTGATATTCAGTCACAAAACTTGACTACAATGTGTGTCTGTTGAACTGATTACAGGTAGGCCTAATATCAGTTTCTTTGCTGAATTTATATTTTTTCATTAAAGTCACAGTTTAAACATTTGTGAAAATAAAGTGTTATAAATGCACTTATACAGAGCTTTTTTTTTTTTTTTTTTTTTTACATTAAGCAACAAAGGTTGTTTTGCCAAAAGGCTTAGGTAATGTTTTCTATAGGCTTGTCTTAGTCAACTAAAAGTATAATATTGAATCCTAAACATTAAACTGTGGATTTTTGCCACTGAATAAATAAATATATATATATATATAATTTTTTTTTTTTTTTTTTAAATATTGAAGTGCATTATAAATGATTATAACAACCCACTGTCTGTTATTTTTATTTTTGTATATAATGTGAATTTGCTCAACTGTGAAAATTCTTTTGTTTAAATTCTTTTATAATATGGAAGTCATTCATTTCTTCTTTAGTAGCAATGAAGGTGCCCAAAAAACATACTGCATATTCAGAGTGCAGGGGAAACAATTCAGTAAAGCATGTCGGTAATAAGCTAAAGATTTGCTCTAATTAACTTTTAGCCTGACTGTTCCATTGACCGTCTTCTGTCAATCATTGAGAAATGACTGAGAAAATGAAACAGCATAAGTTTTTTTTAATATTAAAAAAAAAACAACAAATTGAACTTCTCAGAAAAAGAGAAGTTTAAAAAAATCAATTGTGAAATCATTTGCGTAGAAGGAGACTGGCATTGTACAGCTTTGTGTAAAGGTTAAAAGCTCTATGTTGTCACAGGAAGAGCAATAGAATTGCTAATGGCAAGGGTCAGATGCTCCTTGATAACCCAGTGAAGTGTGATATCGATCAGTCAGCAGTGGGATTTCAAAGCACTTGCTTTCAACACATTAGATAATATTTAAACAGGAAGGGGTTGTATAATGCCCAAGGTCCTAATGCTGTAGTTCCTCTGTCAGTAAGTGTTGTCATGATTTCCTTCGTATGAAATGTAGACAGAAATGTTGACATTCTCCCAAATTACAAGTCCCAAATTACTCAAATAATGTTTATGTTCCTGTGTTGTTGTCGTTGTTGTTTTTCCCCTGTGTCTGGTTTGATGTCTGTTCTTATGCAACCTGAAGAGGGGAAATAGGGTTCTAGGGCAAAATACTCAGCACCAGGTTAAAGCTGCTTACCCAGATTACCTTGAGTTCCAGGCAGACAGGAGATCACTGCACCTGATGAAACATTCATGTTGCGACACTGTGCCAGACCTCTTGCAAGCCTGCTTGATCTTTGGCCCTGTGACTGAGGCAGAGTGCTGCCACTCTGTTCAGCAGGTCAGTTGAACACAAGTTACCTGCTGTGCGGTGAGACTCACTTTCACCCAAGTGGATGTAGGTAATGAGGTACTTAGTGGCCTTTTGTGTATTAACAGAGTCAGTTGTTTTTATCCAAGGTACTTAAAAAGTGACCCAGGTAATTTCTTGCAAAAATCTCAGCGCTTTAAGATGACTCATCATCAGTTTGCTCAGCGGAGGCCATTTTGTGTGCGAAGCCTAAGAGGAGGCAGTACACAGACATAAAGCGTGACTCATGACAATGAACATTCTCACTCTGCATGTAGACAAGCCAGACACTTACAGTGTGTAGAGTAGAGCACACCATGTTTCTGGATCTGCTTTCTACTGTCTCATGATTCATATCAGTATTGATGTCCCAAAACCACACCTATCACCGAGCAGCATAGATGATGCATTTTGAACAAAAGCAGTTATTCACAGTTGAAAATAAATGTGTTCTTCTATAATGGTTATTAGCCAACTGTTGAATAGAATCATATACCGTTATAAAAGCAAGTGCAAATGTGATGCAGTGTTGTAAATCATGCTTCAAGTCCAGGATAATGTTTAAGACCTGTGAGCCCAAGACAAATGGATGAGTCCATCATCTCCAGGCCTATAATAAACGGTAGTCTCAGTCTGGCCTGCTCATTAACTACTGCTGGAAAATACCATGAGCGGATGTCTGAATGCATCCTGATGACTCAGAGCATATGCGCACCCACCGCCACCACCATGTCTGAGTGACTAACTAGCCTCCTGTTCCACTGGAGCCTTGAACAAGCTCTGTGACGCATACGGCAAAGCGAGGCCGCCGGCAAAGTGTCACGTTTAATGTGGACTCATGGCCACGAGGTGGGATGAGAGGGGAAAAATGTGAGAGTAAGAGCCTTTAAGGGCACAACAGTGGGTGAAAAGGATTCATTGTGGGTCTTTAATCTGCTGTCTACCTCTGCAGTTAATCCTGCTGGTGCTGTCAGGACGAGACCAGTCAGGTACTTGATTCGCGTCCCCCTTAATGATTATGTAATTCCGTGGAACATCTGACAGGGGAAATGCATGATCCAGACAGTCTCTTTACAGGAGCATGGCACGTCACCAAATATCTTCCTTTTTGCTGCTTGTTTTCAGCAAATCTGAAATGTCTCGATTCCTCTTTGCTCATAAAAATCACAGATGCTGCAGCCTACAGCGCAAAACATTTGCTTTGAATATTTCAAAAGGGCTATGCTCATTATCTACTGCCATAATAATCAAAGTTGGGTCTGCGATTTTTAATTATTTTAGCGACGTTACGTGATCAGTATTGGTTGCTGTTTACTGATATTTACTGGTTACTGGGTTTATAATTATTCCAGTCACATAAATGTGTTTCCTTGAGGAAGTTACTCATTTTCTAATCTAAGGCTCAGTATAGGGGTGTAACACAACGCCACTATCTGTAACTGGAGTTAAACACAATGTGGGTGTGGCCTAAACTGAGTTTTTATTTATTTATTTTTAATAGAGATGTGTGTGGGACTTTTTTTTTTTAATTCTGCTCACTCAGTTGTTATTATTTTGGTTTGTACCTGCCCACAACATTTTCAGTTAGTTCTGTTTACCAAAATATAAACAAATTAGTAACCCAATTTAAAACACCGCAACCCTGACCAGGAAGTTGCTAAGGATGAATGAACAAACGCTGTAAATGCATCACTATAAATGCATTGTTCTCATTCATGTCAGTGGTCTTTCTTTGTCCCGCAAGCTTTATATCTGACTGCTCGCTTGCACCTGTATGAAAGTAAATACCTCTGGCATGAAAGTAAATACTAGACTTACCTTAAAAAAAGCATTAAATAGTACCTTTTCTTATCTGTAGTTGTTCATAACACATTATCTGTTCAATCTGAATAATGTATTTGTATTCAGTTCCATCCCTAGCTCAGTAACAAACATAAATAGTCAGTTTCAAATGTAATAAATTTAGAAATAGTTAATATGATATACTCTTAGAAAAAAGTTTCTCCAAGGGTTCTTGGCATAGTTAATGGGTCATCATGTCCTAAAACTGTTCTAATTGGAACACTTTCTGATTATGAATGATTAGGAATAAAACTAATAGCTCCAGTATATAAGTATGACAGCATACATATTTGTTAATGTGCCTACTATTTTATTTCTGTTTATAAAATAATAATGTTAGTGGATCCATGAAATATTTACACTGAATGGGCACACTGGCTGCAAATAGTCTGAGAAGTCTGATCTGCTGCATTGGTGTTAGTGTATCCATATTTAGCTCCCTCCCAGTCAGGTGATGGTTGCTGCCAAGAGGTGCCACTTGCTGGAGCAAAAGTGTAAAGCAGAGCTTACTCAACAGAGATAAAATTAAGCTCGTGCACTAGAGGACTTGACTGCTTGTGTAGTTGAACGACCATGGTAACCTGTCAACTTTAATCCCCTTTTCAATGCAGAGGACACTTCTAACACTGGTGTCCATTACCTACTTGTAACCAACTGTTACCAATCTTAAAGACAATTCACAAATCCCTACACATGTGTAACACTTGGCCATGAATGTACAATCATACAAACAACTTCTCTGGAGCTCTTTACTTTAGCTTGTGCTGCTACCGGTCCTTGGGGAGAAGAGTACTGTGTCTATGTGAACAGGTCACATGGCAGTTGAGCAGCACATTAGTGAGAACTATTGTATAATGAAACAGGAACAGTAGTATCTCAGCAGCCTTTAACACTGATTCTTTGTCTCTTGACATGGCCCTGCTTCCCTTCACTGCTGTCCTACAGTAAACCCTAACGTGCTGAAGCAGCGCAAGGCATTTGAGTGTTTGCTATTCTCTGAAGAGCTGCGCTGAAATGTCCCCTTTGCTGTGCATACCACATGCGAGTCCATGTGAGCTAAGTCTGCCTTTCATTTAGCTTAGCTTCAGGCTGCAGTGCTCATCTGGGCTATGAGCTGCGTGAGCCGCATGATTACATACTTGAGGAAATTGTCAATCGTGGTGCAGGTCAGGTTCTCTCTGGGCATGAAGCAGCTCTGGCAGTCAGAGCCGGAGTTCTTTTTTCACCGTCACTGATCCCCCGCCCATTCTTTTTAATTGACCCATTTTAATGTGTGAGGACAAGCAGCATGACTCAGGAGGGTCACTGAGTGCATTTGAGAGTGCTCTGCTCTATTAAATACTGGCAAAAGCCCTCAGTGATCATTGCTTTGGGCTAGCGAAGCCGTTCTAAGCATGCTTTAAGGCATAGTCTTATTCACTCATGCATAGATGTGTCATTTCCAGAAATCTGTGTGTTTTATATACTTGCAACAAACTTTCTTCATAAAAATGTTCAAAACATTAAACTTTATAAATGCTTGCTGTAACTGATTACACATTTCCTTGCATAAACAGTCTTATTACTTGAGCATCTCTTTAATATAGTGAATGTTTTCTGTAGTGAACAAATATATTTTAAATGCCCCCAAATATCACCCTGATTCTAAGTAAAAAAAATAGTAAAAACAATCAACAAACAAAAAAACTGGCTAGTTATGTGTATCCATACTTTTTTTAAATAATGTATTTTATCATTTAACTGATACAAAGCTATAGTACGTAGGATTTTTGTTTAAAAAAAAAAACATGATAATTGGGTCAAGGGAGAAACAATTCTCTATAATTTGATGTTCCCAAGCTGCTGTGAATAACCCTGATAATCCCAACCCTGATGTGCTCCTACGTCGTATGCCATCTTGGATACGTAAAACATTATCACGCCTCAACTATAGGCACAAAAGAAGGTAGACTACAGGAGCTACATGCAGGAGCCACAGCCAATCAGGACAGAGAGAATGTGAGAGTGTTAACAAGCAGGAGTGAGAGTGGTAGAGTCCGATATTATACTATAAAAGGAAAAAGGATTCAGGACTGATGGAGAATTTCAAACTTGGTGATTGAGTCGAGCCCTCTGCTGGCATGTTCTGTGGCTTTTTATAGTGAGGATTTTAGCTAATGTACTAATGCTATCCAGGTCACACCAAACTTCTTTGACAGAAAAGTCATTTTCAATGTTTTTAGCTTTATTTTGTCTCATTTGTAATTTTGTCTCGTTTTGTAATTTCTAACAAATGGGATAATAGTAACGTACAACGTGGACCATATTCTTTTTTTTTTTTTTTTTTTTTACTTTTACTTATATTTTGGATTGGATATAGCAGGAAGTTGTTAAAATTTGGCTTGATAAATGTAAATACATGTTACTCTACGCAATGTCCTTCAATGAAACCTGGAATCACCTGACAGCAATTTTTGTACTATTGCGCAATTTGCCTGGTTGGTTTCTATATCACCATCCCTGAAACAGTTATTAACGCTTTCGTTATCACTGATATTTTGGTAATAATATAACAAAATGCATGAGCTCCAGAGTGGTGCAGTAATTTAAACCTTTACCCTAACAAACAGATGTAAGAATCACAAAGCCATAAATAAAAAGTATGGTAAAAGCTCTATATGAATCTGAATCAGCCACCACACTTATCTGTATGTTCTTGATCTACCATCTGACCAACACTATTTATAGTGTTGGGTTCAAGACTACCTTAGGTGAGACCGAGTCAAGACCAGAACTATAGCCAATGAAGTCCAAGTCAAGACCAAGCATGACAGAGGGGTGACACTAAGAGGAGGCCAACACCACACATGGCCGAGTCCAAGTCATGACTGAGACCAGATGCTCAGATGTGTTAATTTGCTGGTTGTAGTATCTTGCTAACCTGACATGAAATTTCTGATTTATTCTGAATTAACAAAAATAACCCATCTACTTTGGTATTATCATTTTGTATGAATAAGTACACAGGACATGTATGGGACATTCTTCTAGCAAGTGCTGTAGTGTAATTATATTTTATATCATTGCTACATGAAGCTCACATGGGGTGGGGGTGGTGAGAGAGCATGCATGAAGTAAATGAAATGACAGAGTTTGCTTGTTATACAAAAGATTCATATTTTCAAAGAAATTCAACAGGAAGAGGTACAGCACGTAAAGATTCGCAAATCAAAGCACATTACCTCTGATTTAAGCATACAGCAGGTAAATAAAAAGCATTAAAAGCTAGAACGTGTTTTGGTGCATACAACTTTCTGAGACCAAATACAGCTGTGAATTGCAAGGGCTTGCGCTATATTATTTTGAACATATGAGGGTGATGTATTTTGAAACATTCAATTTGTAGGTGCTATATAACTCCACATGCAGAGATGGACGTTTACATTTTGTACTGTAACAGGAACATTACAAAGTATTTGTTCATGGAAATGATGTTATTGTGTTGAGTGGTGTTGAAAAAATTTTGAGTCATTGTAGGCTGAGAAAAGTCCGAGTAAAATTTCGCCCGAGTTTATGACAAGACTGAGACCATTGATTTGTGGTCTTAAGTCCGGTCTCAAGTACCTCAATATTTAGGTGCATTATTGGGGCCAATATGCTTGTAAACAATATGTTTTTAAATCAAACATATAAAAGTAGAAAATGAAAAATCTTTACATAAGTTCTCTATAGAAGAGCTACTACACAGGAAGCAGAAGTACCAAACAGTGCCGTTCTTCTAAGCAAGTGCTCTGTAATTCCTAAAATGACCTGGTAATCCAGGACTTGCTCAAGATGGATTTTCAGGTCATTCTCAGGGGAATGCTACAATTATAATATCCTTGAGACAGCTGTGTGATAAGGATATTAATAGCAGTTTGACACTGTTACATATTTTGGGTATAATAAAACATTTAGACCATACAGTTGTCATATTTAGGGATAAATTCACAGTGATAAATTCAAATATTTACAATATATTTTTGTGAATCCATTTATTTCTGTAAAGCTGCTTTGTGACAATGTCCATTCTTAGAAGCGCTATACAAATAAAATTGAATTGAATTGAATATTTAAAATTTTTGACACTCAACAACAGAAAATGTGTTTTTTCCCTGCCCAAATCCCTGCAAAGGTCTGTTTAGACCTTTTTGCTCTGTCTCTGCAGGGATGAACATAATCATGCAGCCCAGGCTTGGTTGCGGCCAGCAAAAATGAATTTCCTGCATGTGTCTGGCTCTGAGGAATTTGAGTCACACATTGCATACAGCATACTTGCCCTGAGAATTCCTCTCTTGCTGCCAACACACAGATTCTGTTCAAGTGACCAGGTGGTTTGAGCTGGTGATGTGGTTTATGAGTTTGGAAAAGGGGTTTGGAGTTGTGCGGTTGGTTTATGAGTTTAGGAATGAGGTTTGGTGTTATGGGGTTGAGGGAGGGTTTGTTTTAGATCTCCAGGGCTCAGGATGTGTCAAAGTGTATACATCACTGCTGGAGCCTGTGCTTAGCTGACAAAACAATCCCAGAGGTATGCAAAGTTTGTAAGTGAAAAGAAAAGGATGATGGCGAGGACCTTTTAGCCAATAAGATTTTTGTTTCAACAAACAATAAATCTATGATCTGAATCTCAGAGCCTTCAGAATATAGGGAATATTTTATTAGTTGGTTTGAATCATAGATACAGAAACAGTAGATGCCTTATTAGCAGATGCCTTAGACAGAAAAAAGTGTAGATGCTGCACTGAACTGGGCTTGACAACAATACCACCATCTTGGATGCTTCAACTTTACTGGTTAAACTTGCCTGAGTCAATATTTGGGCTAGATAAAAAAAGGTAAATAAAAAGTAAGGTAAAAACTATGCTATATGGATCTGAATCAGCCGACAGACTTATCTGTATGTTCTTGATCCACCATCTGACTGGGATATCCGAATGGTTGTAGTGTTCATTGGTAGCTGGCCGTTTATTATTTACTGCCAGTTCTGAATTTACTCAATTCAATTCAATTCAGTTTTATTTGTACAGCGCTTTTAACAATGGACATTGTCACAAAGCAGCTTTACAGAAATAAATGGATTCACAAAAAATATATTGTAAATATGTGATTTTTTCCCTACATCCCTAAATTTATTTACTGCCTGTAAAGCATATACCACACTGATAGTATAGAACTAAAATGCATGGCCTGTCCCTAGCGTACACTGCACTGCTAGAACAAGTGCACTGTAGCACTGGCTATGTGCTGGAAAGAGGTGATTATGATCAGATTAACGGAAATACTCTGGCTTGTAACTAGGCTCTGACTTTACACACTATGTTGACTTCACATTTAAAATACACAGTTTTTTGTTTTGAGTAATTTATTTACTTGTATGCTAGACTGACGCATTTCTTTCTTGTTATATTTGATGTTTCTGGAGAATAGCAATACTGGCCACATTAGAATTATGGGATAGGTGAATCAAATTTTGTCTAAGTATTGAGGTCTCAGTGTATGACGTGGACCATATGTGCATCAATCACTTGCCCTCGTATCAGTATAGAGAAGGCTAAGATGTCGTACAAGGTTATGGCAGGCTTTTTTGTCAGATATTTTCAGTGTTAAATTCTTCAAGGCCGTGACTCTCCAAAGTTCAGAGAGGTTAAGCAGTGTCTAATCCCACAGTCATCCCAGAATATCTCTCACAGTAATGAAGCTTATAGAATTGCCAGGCCCATGCAACAGTATGAAGCAGCAATGTGAGGAAGAACATGTGGGTGTGTGTACATCTGAGCAGTGATGACTGGTTATGATATTATATGGGAGTTTTAAAATTTAACATCTAGCAATAGCTCAGCTTATAAAACCATCAGGGTTGAGTGATGCATTATATCATGAGGTTTCACCTATGGTATAATAGAAACGATGTGGGCAAACTATTGCACACACACACACACACTTAGAGGCAGCTACATTTGTGATTTCTGATTTCTAAATCCTTTGATTGAAAAGTCTAGTTTTAGTTTGTCCACCAAAGGCATTTTTGGGGAAAAAAGATGACAAATTATCCACTTCCTTTGTGTTCACTATACCCACAACTGTATTTCACATGTGCCTTCTCAGTTACTGCTAATAATTTGTTACAGATGTGTCAGTGACATGGGCTAAAAATATCATCCCAAATATCAGCGTGTCACTCTGTGTAATCACTTGATGAGGCCGTCACTGATAGGCAGCATGAATCTACCGTCTGGGCTAGAAAGAAATCAGCCCCAGCCTTGCTTCTATATACACTATTCTGTGTACATTTCTTATGACCAGTGGTAGTGCTGTTGCGCTTGGTTCCACAAAAATCCAAAATAATCCAACTTAAGACATTTGTTAACTGCAAATAATCTGATGTGGATGCAAAAAAAAAAAACCCTGTACCTAAAATATAACTAAACTGTTGAAGTCACATGGGGCTCCCACAGAAAGAGCTCTTGCAACTCGGTTGTAAGACCTTGGATTCAAGTGCAGCCCTGAGTCCTACTGAAACCTGAAGCTTTAAGTTTAAGTCCGGGCAGCACAAACTGCAACGCTGTGTTAATCTGACAGAGAGGCTTGAATTACTTCAGTAAGTTGTAGCTGGAGAATATTTGTGCAGAATGGAACACAGGTGTGTCTACTGTACAGGCCCGGACAGCTCTGTGGCTGCATGCATCATATATCTCAGAGCATATGCTTAAGTGCTAGATTATGATAATTACCCTGCAGATAAATATCATAATCATCAGGATGACTACTTTTTTTCTTTAAATTCAAAAGCATATTATAGTGTAACTCATCTGCTGCTCCACACAGCTCTCATAACCATCCACCTACTGGAGCTTTCAGCTATTACATTCTAACATATTAAAGATGAACGGGTCAAAGATGAAATGGGTTTGAACTGCCAGGCAGTTGAACAGTAATGTTTATTATTACAATATAATTCACATATAGAAAAAGAATAAATCGTTTATAGAAAAAGTTTATAAACAATCTTGCTTTATCTTGTTCAGGGAAACAGTGGATACTGAAATACACCCCAGATGGACACACAATATATCGACTTCCACACAGACAGTAACTGGAGCTCAGAGCACAGACTCTCAGTCTCCGTGGCTCATGGAGCTTTTGTACACTTTTATTTCCAATGGGAAAACAAACATTTGAACATTGTGAGACACCCAGTATTATTAGATACACATAATTCAAATGCCTTATAATTAAAAAAAATGTTGCCATCTCTCAGCTTCAGGCTCCCTGGTTCGATCCAGAGCTCAGGTTAGTGTCTGTGTTCAGTTTCTATGCATGTTCTCCCTGTGTATGCATGGGTTCTCTGGTTTTCTCCCACATCCCAATAAGTGCTGGTAGGTGAATTGGCTATGCTAAATTACCCCTGGTTGTGAATTAGTGTGTGAATGTGTGTGTGACATGGTGCCCTGCGATGGACTGGCATCACATCCAGGGTGTATTCCCGTTCCACATACAATGTTCCCGGAATAGGCTCCAGATCCACCATGACTCTGACCAGGATAAAACTCTACTTAACATTTCAATGGGCTAAATTTCCGCTGTTCCCATTTAAATGTATTTTGATATTTTCATTGAATCAAAATAATCTAACTGTATAGGAGATCCACCAATGTCTAGTATAAACCAATTAATTCAAATTACCTTTTCTTTCTTCTTCTTCTTCTTTTTTTTTTTTTTGTTTGGAAAACTTTTTAAAAAAATCTGTGATCCATTAAAATTCTGCTTTTATCTTAACATTTTATGTGCTTTTATAACAATTGCTTTTATTTTGAAATTAAGCCTCTTTTAGTTGTTAGGTCAGGAAGCACTTAATGTTTATGGTTATCTAGTAGCATTACCAGTAAAGTCACTAACATAATAGACTTACTAATGGAAATGAAATATACTGAAAGATAAAATCAAAGACAAAGGTTCACATTTGCACTCTGCTGATTGGCTGGTCAGTTGGTGTCATCTGCCCTATCCACAGAGAAGTGCTGCTATATGGACTTGGTGGAACAGTTTTCATTCAGGAGGCCATTTTGAAACTGCAGAGGCAGCAACTTCATGGTGTGTGTGAGCCACTGTGAAATAAGAGGATTGTCAGGACACACAGTACCGGTCTCACTCAGTATGTGTGAGTAGGGTATGAGAGAGCAGAGCTGTTGTAGGCAGAGGTGTCGAGGCTGGGGAGCATGTGATTTAGATGGGGGTCCAGGCCTCTGTCATGACTTGTTGAAATCTCCAGAGATGACATTTCAGTGAATAACTGAGCTGATCCTCAGATGTCCTGCTGTGTGAATGCACACAGGCGAAAGTGTGAAAAGGCCAGCTCCCAGTGGAGTTGAAGTGTTTTAGCAGCCTAATCTCCCCTACACCAGGGTTCTGAAAATTGTGTAGCTAGGAATCCCTTTAAATACAAAATAAAGATACACACAGATCCCCTCAGCACAGATTTAGTTCATGAACATTATTAATGTGTTCAATAATATTTTATGTATTTATTAGAGCTATAGCGATTTCTGTTTCTGAAGTTTTCACTAATAAGGACCAACTTGGCATTATTTATAGGCTGTGAGGTTTGGATGAAACCCATTCAATTCAAGTGACCACGCAAACAGGCTAATAACTATAAGAACTCAATATTCAGTATAATAACTTTGATAATGCTGGGTTGTAATTTCCACTGCTGCCCTACATGGTGAAAATAGGGGACATTCGCAGTTTCATCTATCTCTCACATACTCAATTCAGTCTCTAGCTCTAGTGATAAAGCAGTAACCATGGCTCAGTTTCCATACCAAGTCTCTGCAGCACCTGTTCCGGGGATTTAGCCTCATCACTTTATGAATGAGAAAGCTTTGTTGTACTTGAGCCTGGCAGAGAACATATAATATCACATTACACAAACAGATCACGATGCATAATTATTAATCAGCTTTCCATGGTGTCATTATAAAGATGCACATTGTGTTCTTTGAAAACACACCTCAATAATACGAACACGCACCAATACACATGCATCTCTGTGCGCAGGAGGACTGACTCAGTCACAATGACTCACTCAGACAGCAGAGGTGACATACAGGAATGGTAACATCCTTATGTGCATGAGACAGGTGGAGAATGAAACCAGCCTGAAGCACAGTGTGCAGTTCTGCTGCAGCTATACTGCAAAAAACAGCTTCACTTCTCCAGGTCACTTAAGCCTCACCTAAATCTCTCTAGGCATTGAGAATTTGACATTCACATTGCAATACCATGACTGATGTTTAAGCAGCACTTCTGATCAAATGCCCTTTTATATACGAGTCCGAGGAATAAAATGGCATCATATGTACATCTCCAATCCACAAATGAACAGATTAATTCATTTGTACTCGAGTTGTTATTAAAGATGATTGAAATTCATAAGGCATATCTGGCCTTTTGTCAAGCAAATACTAAATACACTGTTTTCCATAGGCTTTCCATAGCCTGTACCCATGGCAACACTGAGATGATGAAGAAAATTACCTCTTAGAGTCTTTTGAGAGTAAGGGAAACCAATAACTTCGATCTTATATGTATGACTGCTGAAATTCATCTTATAGTAGATCTTAATCTTAATTTTGTTCCTTTGCACAGGGAATGGAAAGGAAAGGAAAGGAAAAGAAAGGAACAGAACGGAAAGAAACGGAATGGAAAGAGGAAAATAGCATTAGAAACCAAAGAAATAAATTCTGATGTCTATTACTGCAAGCCTAAACATATCAGGGATAAAAACATAAATAGAAACTAAGATGCAGAATCAGGAAGTGTTCATTCCACCTCTACTAAAAGTCCTATCTGAATCAAAATTCCAGTTTTTCTGTATGCTGTTTTGTAGTGCAAAAATACAAACCTAACAGTACCTTTTACAAGTAGTAATGTAGTCCCAGTGCATATGGAAGTGTGCATTTTCAGTTAATTTTTTTTATTTGTATAGCGCTTATAGCAAAAAACATGGTCACAAAGCAGCTTTACAGAAACTCCATCTAGATTTAGACTCTAGACATTTTTTGAGAGCGAGCCAGAGGTGACATACTCAAGGAAAAAGTCCCTGAGATGGCATAAGGAATAAACCCTGAGAGGAACCAGACTCAAAAAGAAATTCAACCTCTTCTGGGCAACGCCAAATAGTCGGAAAATCCCAGATGTTCACACAGTTTAGTGCACATGAAAGAGTTCTCATTTGCAGAGTACAGTGCAGATGGAAGTATCCACATTGCTGCCACTAGAGGGCAGATAAACCATGCTGCAAGCCAGTCCTGACTGGCTTAGGTCTGAGTTCTCATTTCAAACTGTTGTGCAATAGCAATGGCCACATGATTGGAGGAATGTAAGCACACTTTGTCTTTGTAAGCAATGCATGCTTCCTTTTAAAGGAAGTTCCCTTTTCTCAGGACCCTCCCCATACAGCTGTGGTTTAATGTTCAAATCTTAATCCTAATAGTCCAACTCAAAGTGAAGTTGTTGCTCACTAATGTGACACATGCACAAAATGCAGCTAGCTGTGCTGAGCTAATCAGTAAAGCCCATCTCTGTAATCTTATGAAGTTGTAAAAGTAGATGGCTTGTTTGGATCGCTGCTCAGCGGGAGCTCTGTGAGTACACTCTCCAGCTGTCGGCCACATGTGTACACCGGCGGCACTGAGTCCATGGGCCTCTGCTCTCTCCTGTTAGCATGGACCACCATGGAGGCTGACACAGAGGGACAAACACTCGTCTGTCTCCCAGCATATTCCAGACATTTCTGGTGAGACATGATCACAGGTGAAAAGTGCTGAGAAAAGCCCTTCTGTGGATGGGCAGGTGGAGCTGTCAGGCTTAATCCTGTTATCCCTGTCCTTTAATCCACAGGCAACACTTCAGACTTTAATACTCACCTATACAGTGCAACCATACTTGTCTGGAAACAATTGCCTCTACATATATACAACATGGTGGACAGTCTGCTGCTTGGAGTGGAGGGAATCAAAAAAACTATCTTGTATGGAGGAACCAGTGAGATTCCCAAATTCATCACAGGATCCAAGGTAGGACTTGTATGTGTATATAGGCGGCTCCATAATAACATTTATGACATTGTTCACAAAACATGTCCACCTCTATAGTCTACTGCTTTCATTTCAGATATGTTACACATATTTACCAGCTGGGATTATTTGTTTAGTAACCAACAACCAAGAAGCAGTTTGCATAATATAATCTATGCATCAAATAGCTTTATTTGTAACGCAACTGATCACTTCTTTATCAAGTTATGTAAATGAGGAAAGGAAGTAAAAAAAAACTTGATAGTTGCTTCTAAAACAAAGGAATGTTATTGTCCTCAGCAAAACTATTATTTTTAAGACTCGTTGTAAAATGGTGGGCAGGATGGTGGCACAGCAGGAAGCAGGTCAATAGTCTCCAATCTGATCCTTAGCTCAGGTTACTGTCTGTGTGGATTTCCTCCAGGTTCTCTGGTTTCCTCTCACCACCCAGAAACATGCTAGTAGTTGGACTGGCTATGCTAAATTGCCCCTAGGTGTATGGTGCCCTGCAATGGACTGGTGTCTCACACAGGGTGTACTTCCACCTCATGCCCAATGTTCTCAGGATAGGCTCTGGATCTTCGACTTAAAGTTAAATAAGAATAAAGTTAAAGCCACCAGATCAACAAATGAATGTAAAAAAAGTCCAGTTAATAGAGATGTCTTTTTTTGCAGTGGAACATAGGAACACAACCTGGACTGCAGGGGGCACATGATTGCAGAGTTTGGCAATTTCCCTGATTGAAAAGTCCTGATTCAACTCACCAGCTAATAATCAAGACCTTTGAGGCTTTGATTATGTATACTAGAGCTGGGTAAAAACTAACCTCTGAAGTGCTATAGCCCTCCTGCAGACGCTCACCCAAACCACTAATGCAACCCCCAAACTACTAATACCAACCAGACATTTTATACATTTAAGATATCTGACTTATACTGGCAATGCTTTTCTGAACTTGGAGGCTATTTGTTTCCTCTTATCTTCATCCCCTGTGGCCCACAGGTGACTTTCCATTTCCGAACCATGCTGTGCAATGACGATCGCACGGTGCTGGACGACAGTAAGAAGGTCGGGGTGCCAATGGAAGTGGTGATCGGGAACATGTTCAAGCTGGATGTATGGGAGACTCTGCTCAAGTCCATGCGCATAGGAGAAGTTGCAGAGTTCTGGTGTGACATAATTGTGAGTACCATTGTTCAGTTCTCTCAAATAACTCAAACAACTCAAATGTACACAAACTTGCCGAAATATGAGGTTCACTATGTAAATATCACCATGCAAAATGCCAACCACAGTGAAAGTGAAAGCACAAATGAGCTTTGTAAAAAGTTAATTAAAAATGACCAGTTCTGTGAACTCAACAAAACAACAGCTGACAGAATATTTAATAGCCAGTGATAATATATGATTTAATGTCATGCTCATTGCCAGCAAAAGCGATATTGTCATGCTGTTTGTGCACAAACTCAGCATTTGACTGTTATCATGGTGCTGAGCTGTATATTAAATTCAATTCAATTAAGGCTAAATACAAACACTGTTCTGCGGTGTTACTACAGGTCCTGTGAGAGCTATAGCGTGCAGCTGATATTTTGGTCAGTAAACATTATGGTGGGATGCAGGCCCAAAGAGCCCCCATAAGCTCTGTTCATTAGCAGTGTAAGAGAGACAGAAGCCTAGTGTCTACAGCTCAAGTGCCTAAAGGAGGCTTAAGCTGAATGTACCTACCTGATGTAGTTATTATGCAATGCTGTCAAAGCTGAGCCCTACAACCTGACACACATTACCTCTTCTCACAACAGTGAGCTTTAAGGGAAAGATGTGCTTGATATAGCTTTCAAAAAAACTGTCCTAGCAATAGGCAGTATACATATATCTCAGTCTGCTTGTTAAAAGACATGAGGCATCTTTGTGTATTTATTTAATGTTCTCTGGTTTGTGTGTTACTGGACAGCACACTGGCCTGTATCCCATGGTGGCAAAAAGTCTTCGGCGCATTGCAGAGGGAAAAGATCCAGTGGACTGGCATATCCACACCTGTGGCATGGCTAATATGTTTGCGTTTCACACGCTGGGTTACGATGACCTGGATGAGCTCCAGAAAGAACCCCAGCCTCTCATCTTTGTGCTAGAACTGCTAAAGGTCATTCTCATGTCTCTTACTTACTCGTACTCAGGCACATCTGGTAAGAAATACTTTCATGTACAAAGAGATACTAAATAAGCACATATTGTTTTAGTCAGCGTATTTTGTAAATCGGTTGTGTAACAGATTTCTGTTTTGTAATTTATTACAAATCTGAGAAATGCAAGAGGAACTTGAGTGGTGCACATGCACAAAAATACTTCTCAAGAATGGCCACTAGGTTGAGCTCTGGATTTATTTTCAATTTAAGGTTAAGGGCAATACTGTAAATTTTTATAGTTTTCCCTATAACACTATAGACGCTACGTCATTACTACACTATATTAATTATTTAATGTGTTTTTGTGGATTGTGTTGTTCAGGTTCAGCAGCCAAGTGAGTATCACAGGGAGTCGTGGGCGATGAATGATGAGGAGAGACTAAAGGCTGTTCCTGTGCTCCATGGCCAAGGGAACAAACTGTACAAACAGGGTCGCTTTGAGGAGGCCACAAACAAGTACAAGGAGGCAATCCTTTGCATCAAGAATGTTCAGTCAAAGGTGAGAGAGCAAAGACTTGTATATGGATGGTTGATGACTAGTTCTTGGTTAAAAGTGAATGGAAAATTAAGTTGATATATGAATGTCTGATATATACCTAATAATCCTAGTTAATTTCTGGCCAAAGCCATGTAAAGTAATGCTGAATTTCATCCTGTGTGTGATAATGTTATTTTACGTTAGTAATTTGCATTCATTGTGTAGGCACATTTAACAGAGCAGAGCAGCTACACCATCATGGAGGGCCAACTGGTGAAATTTGTCCCAGACATTATGTCAGGATTACAGCATTGTGTGTTTGTGTGTGTGTGTTCTTTTAGGAAAAGGCCTGGGAGGTCCCCTGGCTAAAGCTTGAGAAAACGGCCAATACTCTCACACTCAACTACTGCCAGTGTCTGCTGCGCATGCAGGAGTATTACGAGGTCATTGAGCACACCAGTGACATCATCAACCAGCATCCTGGTGAGTGTAGAATATAGATTTCATAACTTTGATTTGAACTTATTCCAGGTCAGTATAAACAATGGATTTACTGTGTAATCATGTAGAATAACAGTGATACACCAAAGCAAGTCGGTTTTGAGATTTGTATATGAAGCACTGTTATACACTGGTTTGTGTTACGTAGGCGTGATGAAAGCTTTCTACCTGCGGGGAAAAGCACACACAGAGGTGTGGAATGAAGCTGAGGCTAAGGCTGACTTTCAGAGGGTGCTGGATCTAGACCCAAATATGAAGAAGTCAGTGAAGAAAGAGCTAGCTGTTCTCAACATGCGTATGGAGGAGAAGAGAGAGGAGGACAGACAAAAATACAAGGGCATGTTCACAGCGACAGGAACAGGGCAAACAAGTCCAGGACAAACACAGGAACAGGGGAATACGGACCAAGAAACAGCAGAACAATCAACTACTGACCAAGAACCTTCCAAGCAAGTGGCTCTAGAGCAAGCACCTACACAACAAGAAACATCATTGAAGGAAACTCCAGATAAAGACACTCTAGAGCAGGAAACTCCAGAGGCAAACAATCCAGACGGGAAAACAACAGAGGAAGAAACTTCAGAGCAGGAAACTCCAGAGAAGAAAACACTAGAGCAAGAAACTCTAGAGCAAGAAATTGCAAATAATAAATCTCCAGTGTTAGCAACTTCAGAGCAGGAAGCTGTAGAGAATGAAACTCTAGAGAATGAAACTTCAGAGCAGGAAACTCTAGAGAATGAAACTCCAGAGCAGGAAACTCTAGAGAATGAAACTCCAGAGCAGGCAACTCTAGAGAATGAAACTCCAGAGCAGGAAACTCTAGAGAATGAAACTCCAGAGCAGGAAACTCTAGAGAATGAAACTCCAGAGCAGGAAACTCTAGAGAATGAAACTTCAGAGAAAGAAACTTCAGAGCAGGAAATTCTAGAGAATGAAACTCTAGAGAAAGAAACTTCAGAGCAGTTACTCCTGTAAAGGAATTGCAGGACAAGAAAATACATCACAGTTAACCTCAACTGTTGCACAAACACCTGCTGAAAAACAGACACCAGAACACCACAAATAATGACTGCAGTCAGTGATGAAGATGCTTAATGAAACAGTCTAACAGCCATTTGCTCCATTTGATCCCCATTATTGGAATTTATCTAATTTATTAGGGTATGAAATGAACATATTGCTTAACTTTCAGGGGTGATTAAAATGGTGTCTGATATTTGATAAAATATAGTGAATATAATAAAAATAATATAATAAAAATATAATAGAATAATACTATGGCATAATATTTAGATTAATGATTTTTCATCAGTGAAATTTTGGGTAAACCATCAACCATACAATGCCTGTTGATCTGTGCTTTTTACATGCATTTCAAGCAGCATGGTGCAATAAAAGATATTTAGAAGTCTCACTGCCTTGGAAGAGTGGTCATTCCCTATCATGATGTTTCAGTTGCTTTTTTATGGTGCTGACTACCTGGCTTTTACTTATTTTTTAAAAAATTTTTAAACCCTATTGTCAGTATAACTCACACACACACTCAGCCAGGAGATTTCAAGGTCATAGTCAACTTTATTGTCATTCTTTCTCATCAGAGACAGAGTGGTCATTCCCTATTATGATGTTTCATTTGCTTTTTTATGGTGCTGACTACCTGGCTTTCACTTTTTTTTTTTTAAACCCTATTATCAGGATAACTCACACACACACTTAGCCAGGAGATTTCAAGGTCATAGTCAACTTTATTGTCATTCTTTCTCATCAGAGACGAGTTCAGTGAGGGACGGAATATAGTTTCTCCAGGACACTGTGCTACATTTAACATGAAACAGCAGCAGATAACGGTGCAAACAGACTATACACCCACTGAGCACAGGACAGTAGAGTCTAGACAGTGGACGAATTAACATTGTACATGTATTATTACACTGTGCAGTAATAGGTGGCAGTAGTCCTTAGTGACTTTTACATTGTCAGAAGTGCAGACAATGTGTACAGTTTAAAGTGTTAAAGTGTCTGTGCATATAAATGACTGTGCATATATCTAGGATAGTTCTGGGTTCACATTCGTTGCTGAGCTGTGGTGAGCTGTGCTGTTTGGTGAAGAAGCAGTGTAACACAGTTCTGCTCTAACAAGACAGATTTCAGTAATCAGTTTATGTATGTGTGTTTTAAAAGGTACTCTAGGACTGTAACTGGGGAATCTGTAGTATACACTGAAATGCCTGATATATCAAATAAGTCATCAGCAGAAGCCTTTATTTTCTGTCTTAAGTGTGTTAAAATCAGATTAAGAATCATTAGACTGTTCACTGTCAGTTAGCTTTCAGGAAATTCCCCTAAGACAATATTTTGTGGATGCTGTTCATATGACTGGAATCAGACACTTAACTCTGAGTTTTTCATGCTGCATTGTGACATTAAACATTAGCCCCATTAATAGCACCTGTCTAGATTCAGAAGAAAAAAAAACTACGTTGGTCTTTTCAGATAACCTTTCCCTGTTGTTTGCTCCTGGCTGGTTTAAGACGGATGGGCTATGCTGGAGGTAGGTAGTATTATATGCACAAAATAAACATGCTGTTTAAGCTACAAAATCAGCTAGTCCATAGACTATAAGACCTTCAGCAGCCATCCAAGATGTCTAGGCTTTGTGCTGTAGGCAGACCTCTGGTTAACTAGCTGGTACTAGTTGGTAATAGTGGGCAGTTACACACAAGAACAGTAAAATAAATAAATAAATGAATGAATGAATGAATGAATGAATGAATGAACAAACGAACGAACGAATGAATGCCATTTTATATTTGCAAAACCATGCAGTATTTATTATTATTATTTTTGATCTTCCTATCTTCTTTTGCATCATTGTTTATGTTGTTGTGAGACACCACTGCCATAACTGCCACACCCACACAGTTCTGAACAAGTTAAATACAGTACACACACTCACCGTCCACTGCACAGTCACGCAGGATCACCTGCACATTCATGCAGTTATCTAATCAGTCACTCATGTGGGAGCAGAATGCAAAAAATCATGTAGATACAGGTCAAAAGCTTCCTGTTCACATCAAATATCAGAATGAAGATAAAGTGTGATCTCTGTTACTTTAACAGTGGCATGGATGCTGGTACCAGAAGGGCTGGTTTGAGTATTTCAGAAACTGCTGATCTCCTGGGAATTTCACACACAACATTCTCTAGAGTTTACACAGAATGGTACGAAAAACAAAAACACTGAGTGAGTGACGGTTCTGTGGGTGGAAACGCTTTGATTGGGTCGAGCCAGATTGGGATCCAGGAAGGATATTGTAGCTCAAATAATGATTCTTTACTACCATGGTGAGCAGAAAAGCATCTCAGCTTGCACAAAACATCAAACCTTGAGGTGGATGAGCTACAACAGCAGAAGACCACATCAGATTCCACTCCTGTCAGCCAAGAACAAGAATCTGAGGCTATCATGGCCACAGGCTCACTGAAACTGGTCAATTGAAGATTAGAAGAAAAAAATCACCTGGTCTTTTTCCAGTCTTCAACTGTCCAGTTTGGGTGAGTCTGTGCCCAAGATAGCCTCAGATTCTTGTTCTTGGCTGACAGGAGTGAAACCTGATGTGGCCTTCTGCTGTTGTAGCCCATCCACCACAAGGTTTGAGGAGTTGTGCATTCAGAGATGCTTTTCTGCTCACCACGGTAGTAAAGAGTCATTATTTGAGTTACTATAGACTTCCTGTCAGCTCAAACCAGTCTTGTCATTCTCTTGTTTTTCGCACAATTCTGTGTAAACTTTAGAGACTGCCGTGTGTGAAAATTCCAGGAGATCAGGAGTTTCTGAAATACTCAAACCAGCCTGTCTGGTGCCAACAACCATACCACAGTTAAAGTCACAGAGATCACACTTTTCCCCATTCTGATGGTTGATGTGAACATGAAGCTTTTGTCCTGAATCTGCATGATATTTTGCATTGTACTGCTGCCACATGATTGGCTGATCAGATAACTGCATGAATGAGCAGGTGTATAGATGTTCCTAATAAAGTGGACGGTGAGTGTATATAACTCATAGCTCCTGGATCCAGGGATCGATCTTAAGCTCGGGTTACTGTCTGCATTCACACGTTTCGCACGTTCTCCCTGTGTAAGTGTGGATTTTCTCTCCTTTAATCTTCCCTTGGTTAAAGCATAAAGTTACCTCTTTTGTTAAAGATCTTATCATTTAAAATAATCACGGTGATGTGGGCTTTAACTGTATTAATTCAATTCAATTCGACTTTACTGTCATTATATCTTACAGAATAATGAAAAGCTTTTTTCACTCCTCTCTCCAGTGCAGCCAAACATTAGAAACATTAATGATGTGATTAACATGATTTCTTTTTCCTACTGCATTTAACTTTAGACACATTTGGATGCCAAACACTAAGCTAGGCTCTACAAAAGCAAGATTTGCATAAATGCATTGGACAGCATTTACAGAAAAAGCACTGCATGTATAATTAAACAGCAGTAACAATCATTAATGCTTTTACTCCCAGTAATACTATGGGCATTTTTGTAATCATGCTGGATTTGTAGACTCCTGCTGATTTCTTATCACGCCATTGATTTGTTGGCAAAAGCTGCTTGTTATTGATCTCAGAATCTGATGCTTTTATGTACAGAAATGATGTGAGACTGTCCAATACCTGTTTCCGTTGGACTGAAATGTAGAGAATGGTGTGAGCGATAGGGAGTGCCTCTCTGCACCTCTGTCCATGGGGAGAGTCCGGGCGCAGCAGCGCGGGGGCTGATGGGAGGAACAGTGCACACTCCTGGAGTGAGTAGTGTGCAGTGAGGTGAAGGAAAGCTCGAGCAGTCCTCATCAGCAGCTTTAAACACAACAAAGCCAAAAGCCCGCGGTGCGACACACAGCTTCTGCTCTCTCTCTCTCTCTTTCTCTCTCTCTCTCTCTCTCTCTCTCTCTCTCTGTGCGTTTGTGCGCGTAGAAAAGTGGCTTTTTTTTACTCTCAGACACCTTCAGATCTTGCGCAAAGAGGAAAAGTGATGATGGTGCGCTTTGGTGAGTGACCTCTTCTATTCCTTCTATTCCTCTCCAGTTTTTTTGTCCTCCATCGCTTTGGTCTGATTGCTTTTGGGAAAAGGGCGGTTTGAATGGAAGAGCTGATCTGGGGTGTCCTGGGAAGAGGAAATGAGCAGATGTGAATGGGAGCGCACTGACAGCCTCCAGTTCTCCGGATGTGACTGATCCTCCGAGCGTCTAGTGGATGCTGAAAGTGCTGTTTATTAGCAGGATCTGTTTAACACGTCTTACTGGGAACTAGACCAATGCGTAACTGAACTGCAAATGATGGAAGTTTAGCGCTGCCGCATTACTTCTTATTTCTGCACCAGGGTTTCTACAAAACGGAAGTTTTTTTTTTTCCTCAGTGTGAACTGACTTTGGGAGGTGAAGCATGGCCATTAACACTGACAGTGCGTTTGAGAAGTCGGGTCTGGCTGAAAGCGGCAGGGCGCAGCAGGAAACGGAGAAGCTGCTGAGTGACGGCGGAGCAGGAAACGGGCTCAGCATGTCCACCTCCGGCACTCTCACTGTGGACGTAGAGAAAGGAGCCGAGGGCGAGCAGAACGGCCACGGAGGACCGCAGAGATCCAGCTCGGTGGTGCAGCTCGCCTCAGCACCCCTGTCCTCCTCCAGACCAAGCCTGAGCCGCACCTCATCCACCGGCAACGCGGTGCAGGAGCAGCCCAAGCCCAAAGACTACCTGCTGCTGGTCATCCTGTCCTGCTTCTGCCCCGTGTGGCCCGTCAGCATCGTAGCGCTCGTGTATTCCGTCATGGTAAGGAAATAAAGTCAAAGTTCAATTTTTCACATTTGCGCAACTTTCCCAGTAGCATTTCATATTTAATATAAAAAGGGGTGCGAATTTCAATAATAGGTGTTTATGTAAAAGCAGGTGTACATCAACCTCTTATCAAATTCTCAGTGTGGAAAAAAAAAACAAAAAAAACTGTACCTTTTCTTCTCAGTGGGATTCTACTCTTATCTTGTGTACCTTAAATTTTTCACCTGGAAACTTGGATATAATGTACCTTTATTAAAAAAAGATTTAAGGTAAATAAATGGCCATAATTACCTTTTAGAATAAAGTTTTAAACGTATACTACATCATATCTCTAGGTGCAAAGGTACAAAAAGTGTACCCTTAATAGTCCCACTTCAGAGACAAGCAATAGCACAGTTTAGTACCTTTTCTCTGAGAGTGTAATGTTAAAATAAGATATGCTGCGTTGAATTTACTCTTACACTGCAAAGACCCACAGCGGATATTAATTCAGCACTGAAATACTGTATGTGTCTCATCTGTGACTCCCCGTTCCAGTTCGGTTCATACTGATGTGCCCTGAGCATTTGCACAGCTAAGTGCACAAAAATCCAACAGTGATTTATATCCATGCCACACACCGAGCTAAGGCTTGGCACTGAGAGAAAACTGTTTCTCACATTCATGGCCCAAACCTAAACCAGACAGACTATCACAATAATCTCGTATTAATATGTATTTTAAGATAGACACTTTTGTTAGATTTTATCTCTTACTAAGCTCTTTACTAGGAATACTTTCATAATTCTAAAGTCCAGCATTGTGTAGTCTGAAACCCAACATTAGTATTTTCCCCTGTTCCTCGTCTGAATCATCTGTAAGACTTCAAAAATAGAAATTAGCAACATAAGCCAGTTTTATAGGTAGAAAAAATCTGCACTGGCCACCAGCAAGCACTGGCTGCTTCTATCAAATATCCAAAATGTGCCAAAATAATTTCTTTCCCACTGTAATCATTTATTCTTGCAGTCTCCAGCAGGGAATCATAACTCATATAACAGCCTCTCATTTAGTGTTAGAGGCAGGATGGTAGTGCTGGGTGCGGCTCCGTGCATTGGCCTGACTGGTGTGTGTGTGTGTGTGTGTGCGCAGTGTTGAAAGAAATGACTCCACTCTCTCATAAGTGATGTTGAACCAAATGGTCTTCCTCTGATGTTAGTGTATCAGAAATAGTTATTTGTGGGGATGCCCATTTGACTCATGCTAGTCTGAAAGAAACACTTGGAGAGAAGGGAAATTGGATATGTGCTTATTGGAAATTGGATATGTAAAAGGGAAAAAGGAAAACTCCTTTCTGTTCTTTATCCTTCTCCTTATTTCTCTTTTTCTTGTTTTGAGGACTCCTAGCCATAAACGTCCCATTTGGAGTTGAAACATTGAGTCCCCATTTTCTAGGGATGGTGACAGTAACAAGACAAGCTTACAACAGTGACAGACTGGCAGAGTCGGAGTACACGTACATCCTCTTAACTATCCAAAAACCCTTCAGGAATTCTTTTTTTGCTGAAGAAGAAAGAAGAAGAAGATGAAGAAGAAGGGGTATACGAGAATGATTTCCTAGTTTTCCCTGTGTACTCCAAACCTTCACTTTGGGACTTTAGCCAATGTGTCAGTGCTGTTCTTTATGCCTATCATTCTGTCTCTACAGGGAAAATGGAGAGTTGTCTCTCTAGAGAAATGCAAAGACAGATTGTTTTGAACTGCTGTTTCAGCAGTATCATGTGCATGCACTACCTCCAATTGCTGCAAATTAGTAAAGTTAGAATCTGCTCCACTTTTCACTGACACACTGGGGGAAAATCAGGGTACAGGAGGATGCTTTTTAGGACTTTTTCCACACTTGCACACAGGGAAATATGGTATAATCTTAAAAATGGTTCTTCAAGGACTTTGGTATTTTTAGCTTCCAAAAAAAATCTAAGGGATCTACTTGGAACCACTTTCTGAAAGAGAAACACTCCATTGTAGGGTTTTACATCTGACCTTGAAGAGCTCCACTAGAGGGACAAATTGAAGAGTGTACTGACAGGATGCTGCACAGTGATTACTTATATTGTTTGTAAGGGTGGATATTGTGTTGCAAACATGTATTACCCACCAACCACATTCATCCAAACAGCCTGAAACTGTTCACCAGATGACCGGATTCAAATGGGTTTGGCTTTCATTTCTACTCCATCAGAGGGGTGAGTTCGAGAAGAAACAAGAGCTGGCCTGTTAACTCAATAGTAGGAAACATGGGGAAATTGCAGTTGTTAGTCAGAGGTCAGGCACAGAAACAACATTCACACCCTGTTAGATGCCAGCAAAGGTCCTTTACACATCTTCTTAGCTATAGCAGACAGTGTGGGAGAATCAGAGAGGGCAAGAACAGACAGCGCATTATCAAAGTGTTTCTGGCTTGTGCATTATCAAAGACTCTTGAGACAAATTGGAAGGCAGAGAATACAGTTGGTAACAGAGATCAGTAAGATGTACGTGCAAGTTGCAGCTCATGGATGCAGGAAGGATCCCAGTACTAAGTCCATTTATTGAACTGAGCAAGGGAGGGCCAGAGCTACAAGACTGCATGCTAGGCAGAATTGTAGGTGAGTTATGGCTGTTGGAGCTGCAACAAAGCCCACTCATTTGTGTTCACTTTTCTCTTCTGTTTTTTCCTCCTCTTAGTATGACCTGGTCAGTAGAATGGGAACCTTTCCAGCAACGGATGACTCTTTAAGTCAAAGCTCAGCAGCTGCGAACAAATAAAAGCTAAGGAAAATGATAATGCCTATCAAGCAATTTGTCCAAGCTGCACATTTTGAAAAAGGATTTGCTGAGTTCTTACACTACTAAGTGAACTAACACTTTATAGATGCTCAGTGTCAGTGGGATCATGTTTCTAGTGCACCTGCTCACGTACAGACCACAGAGGCTTTATATACAGTAAGAGAGCTGAGTCAGTGGTTGATTGAACAGTGCGAGTAGCTCTTCCAATGCTGACATTACTTGGTTGTCACTTTTGCTTCTGACCTCTAACAGGGCTGTTCCTGCCATTATTAATGGCTTAAGCTTGCAAGAAAGTACTCCTTCACCATAGCAGATTACACTGGGCAATATCGAGGGGGAAGGGCGTCAGGTACCATGCATAAATGCTTGCTCTGCAGAGGAGCCAAAGAATTTCAAGTCCACAAGGAAAATACTGCTCGAATAAAGATATCCATTTATCACACTGTGGGAGGTAATCCTGATCCTCTTCCTTGAAGAGAAAACACATAAATCATTAGATTCCTGCACAGCTTCTCACTGCTCACACAATTATGCAAAACATGGTAAATATCCAAAGCCTAATTAAAAAAAAAGTTTGTTACACTCTTAGAAACAAAATATATGGTTAACAGTCCTAGCTTTCTAAATAGGCTTTACCTGGAAACTTTTGTGAATGGGAACACAATCTTTTTTCAGGGTTCTACATAGACCCATTAAGGGTTCAAACAGGAACAAATAGAAAAACCCTTTAAGATGTCAGGTTTAACTTTTATCTCAGTATGTAGATAGTTGGGGTGTAACACAATGACACTAACTGTATCTGTATCTGTTTGGTGCTCCAAATATCCATATCTGTATCTGTATTTAGATTTATACCTGAAGTGGGCATGGCATAAAATGTGTTTATAATTTGGGAAACAGAATGAACTAAATTTATTAGAAAACAAACGAACAAAAATGATAACTGCATATCTCCAGTTGAGACCAGTTATGAACTCTAGCTGATGTTGAGGAAATGTCAGAGCCAAAATTCACGGACCATGCTGACATGCTTGGAATTTCTGCCTCTGGAATTTTCCATGATTGTTTTCTAATGAATTTAGTTCTTTCTGTTTCCCAAATTATAAACACACTAATAACCTAATTTAATTCACAATGACCCTGACCAGGCAGAATGCAGTGAATGCATCATACAGCACCAGGTCTTTGTTTGTCCTGCTAACTTCATATCTGAAAAAACTTGTGCACCTCCTATTATCTATATTTGTATCTGTTTAGAACACATTATCTGTTCATTGATAATAATGTATTTGTGATCGGCTACATCCCTAGAAGATATTAACAAGTTTTGGCTTGGCACCATCACATCACAGGTATCCCCTCTGTCCTGATACTGTCTCATTATAAACCCGAGGAGATGAAGGACCTGAGAGGTAAATGGCATTTTACTATGCACAGTTTTTCAAGAACTTGAATCCCATTGATTCAAGGCACCAAGGTGGCTTTTCGCTCTGATTGGACTAGAGGATCAATAAAGCTTCGTTGCTCCAGCCACACATACCTCTGCTAAGATGTCAGAGCCACTCTGCAGCATTTGAAACTCAATGTGGTGAAGGAGAGAAGGGGGGGTTGCACATTTCTTCATTCCGTATGCACACTATATAGTATAAAGGTAGAATAATCAATGATCAAGCACTGTGGCTGTGGTTCCAGTCAACTGCACCACTGTTGCAGTGTGTGCATACACAGAAGCATATTCAGCTTTGAATTAAATTCTGGACACAAAGGACCACTCTCCTCTCAGAAACAGAGCTTCCCTATTGCTCAAGGGCTGTGTGTGAGGGGGGAGTTTCTCACTCTGCTCAGGAGCAGTTTGACAGAGCAGTAATTCAACCCCTCCTGTAGAGACCCCTGCTTTAAGCAAATACACCTGCAATGCTGAGATGGAGTACAATAGATGGCCAAGGCTTGCATACAGTCCAGTACAAATAGAAGATTATAAGGCTTGTCTAGTAATTACCTAGATCTAAAGCCTGTCATGGATCTGTGGCATGGATCAAACAAATACACAATATTTCATTACAACAAGAAGGATCATGCTTTCTGCTTTATATGTTTATATATGTGCAGAGTCATCAAACGGCAAGTTTTCTCTGCCCCAACCCATCCTCCAACACATTGTTCAGTTACATTAAATTGATGTAGAATCTGAAAAAAAGGTTAAAAAAAAAAAAGGTAAAGTATAAATACTGTCCCACCACCAGGATCTAGTCTCTTGTGTTGGAGATGTTTGCGCAGCTGACATCATTGCAGTAGCAATGGGGATTACATTTTAACCTTACTGAATTAAATATTTAAAATAGAGATCTACATTTACCACATTATATTCAGTTCTGTTTTTCTGCCACATGTTCTCTGTACATCAACTTCCTTGAGAAATTGGCCTGATGTCAGATCTAACTGATGGCACCTAATGTATGCACTAGAGATGTGAACGATTTATTTTTCTTCTGAGATCAGCAATGAACTGCAGTAAAAAGGCATCCATTTTGCGTCGCTTTGCCAAAGTGTGTTCAGCACCACGGACAGCGGCAGTGTAACACTAGTCCAAGGTCTTGTCAGTTACTGCTCTTCTGGATCTGCTGAAAGATTTTTAAGGTTATATCACATCACTGAGCATGTAAACAGAAGTATAAGGCTAATGGTATGTATGGAAAGTGTGCTGTAGGGTGAGTTGCCTCTGTCAGGGGCTTTTTCTTTCAGCTACGCTGCTCTGTATCGATTGCTTTAATGCAGTCTAGAGGGGCTTTCCCCAGAGTGCACTGAAGCGCTAATAGGAAGTGGTGGCATAGGGTCCCTGTTAACGAGAATACATAGTCGTCAGGAAGCTCAGCATGTCTCTCTGATGATGGCTGTGGCAGGACTCACAATAGCACCTTCTTGGTTTTTCATTCACTAGAATAAAAAGCTGGCTTGTGTCTAAACATAATATGATTCCATACTCTCAGCAGGGAGGTAATCCTAATCAAAATCAAAATAACTCCATCTTTATGCAGTGTGATACAGTGTTCAGGTGTTGCTCTTTGTTAGGCTGCTACTGTAATGGCAACTCATACATATTTGAGCAAGAAGCACTTTGTGCTCTTTGTGAGATCTGAGATTTTTCAGGGAGATTTTGCAGCAGTCTACATCTTTCTGTCTTTTCCATTCAGTCCAGAAACAGCCTACAGCAGGGGGATATCGATGGGGCGAGACGTCTGGGTCGCCTGGCTCGCCTACTCAGCATCGTGGCTATCGTCCTGGGCCTGGTCGCGATTATCGTCTACGTTGTGGTGTCAGGTACTACACAGTCATGCACTTTATCTTGCTAGTTTTCAGTGTTTTTGGTCCAATGAGAGTAACGTGTCAGTCTGTCAGAAGATGCTATCTAGGGTAGGAAGTCTAAACCAGACTTAAATATTCGATACTTTTGATTTCAGTCAGTAACTGAAAACAATAACTGAAGTAGAAAATATATAGTGAAACATAAACTGCTTAAAAATCAGTCAAGATTGAATTGAAATCTTCTTGAATTGAATTGGGAGTGTAATATCTCACAAAGCTTTCACTGTGTGTATAAGCATAAAAGTTTATAGCTGAGTGCAGAAGTTTCTGAAAAATATATCTATAAAATGCAATAAAAATGTTAAAGATATTTTATGATGACCCTCTCGGATCAGACCTGAAGGCAGTGTATGACCTCTGGCAGAGTTATAGCAGTTACACTCACTGGCCACTTTAATGGGAACACCTGTACGCCTACTTATTCATGCAATTATCCAAACAGCCAATCATGTGGCAGCAGTGCAGTGCATATCGTCTTACAGATACAGGTCAAGAGCTTCAGTTAATGTTCACATCAAATATCTTAATGGGGAAGAAATATGATCTCAGTGACTTTGACTGTGGCATGGTTATTTGTGCCAGACCAAAACTGTATTTCACACACTGTTGATCTCCTAGAATTTTCACAGACAACAGTCTATAGCGTTTACACAGAATGGTGCAAAAAACAAAACAAAACAAAACAAAAAAAACATCCAGGGAGTGGCAGTTCTGCAGATGGAAATGGTAACTAAAATAAGCACTCTTTACAACCGTGGTGAGCAGAAAAGCATCTCAGAGTGCAAAACACATCATACCTTAAGGTGGATGGATACAACAGCAGAAGACCGCATTAGGGTCCACTCCTGTCAACCAAAAACAAGAATCTGAGGCTACAATGGGCACAAGCTCACTGAAACTGGACAGTTGAAGATTTGAAAAACATCACCTGGTCTTTTTCATCTTCAGCTGTCCAGTTTCAGTGAGCATGTGCACATATACGTAGGTCTTCTGCTGTTGAAGGTTCAACAAGTTGAGCTTTCTGAGATGCTTTTCTGCTCACCATGGTTGTAAAGAGTGGTTTTTTGAGTTGCTGTAGCCTTCCTGTCAACTTAAACCATTCTGGACATTCTCCTCTGACCTCTCATCAAGTGTTTCCACCCACAGACTTTTCTGAAATACTCAAACCAGCCCATCAACCATGTGACAGTCAAAGTCACTGAGATCACATATTTTCCCTATTCTGATGTTTAATGTGAACAATACCTACAGCTCTTGACCTGTACCTGCATGAGTTTATGCATTGTGCTGCTGACACATGCTTTGGCGATTGGATAATTGCATTAATGAGCAGGGGTACAGGTGTTTATTTTGTCCTAAAGGTATGTATACCTTGGAGCACTGTGTTCTGAAGTAGATGTAACAGCCCAATTGTGGGTGCAGATGATAAAAGCAAATAAAATTAAACTTAAAAAAAACTGCGAGGATGTGCGTAACAACTGAGCAAAACTTAGTATTGCTTCCTTTTCAATACACTCAAATTGCAGTAAATGTACAGTATCATCTAATATCATTCATGTTTTTATATTTAAGTGTAACTGAGAAATGTAGCTTGTTACTACTCACTGCTTGATAATATTATATAGATGCATTTAGAGACTATAGAATGTAGAATGTCAATGAATATTTCTTTAGAATAGATACGTGAGTGATAGACAACTCAAGAGTGTCTCTGCTTTCTCCCACAGTGAGCTAAAGTACGGGAACACCCCGCTGACGAGAAATAACCATCTACAGCAAAAAACCTCTACTGTGTAATTAGAAAAAATGAGATCTTTCTTATAAAATTACCTACAAAACATAAAAAGAAATTAAAAGGAGTGTATCAAAAATAAGATCTATTTACAGAGAAATGACATGCATGCTTTAAGTTAATGTGTGCTTGATAAAAAAAGAAATAAAATGAAGAGTGATTGCTTAGTGTACACGGAACACTGTTCTGAGGAATTGACTGAAGATGATGCCAAGGGTGAGAGCGGAACTCTTCAGCAAGATGGGGACTTTGAGCTGCAAGCTGCATCATAACCTTATATTACTCCCAGATGTGCAGATATATTTGCAATATAACTCTTCACATATATTTTATGTAAAGATTTGTATGACAAGATGAAATGAACTTTGGAGAAACAGGAGAGTCTTAGCTTTGCTGGATGACTTGTGACCTCATGGACTTTGTCCAAAGAAAATGGAAGCGATTCTGAATGGGAGGAGTTTTTTGTTTACATTATTTATTTTGTAGCTTTTGATTTATGAAGACGACCATGTGCATGTGAAAAGCCAAGCGACATCACCTCCCATTAGAAAGACTGTAGTTTTTCGTGGACTTTTAAAGTGGATTGCACACACTACATGTCCGGGGCTGGTCTTGGCACAGATGAGCTGATTCTCTTTGCCTTGCTGTTGGAAGGGGTCCGAGTAGTGAGCACTGAAACGCATGTTGAATCCCCTTCCCAATCTGAGCTACCTGCTGAAGCATGGACAAACGTCTAGAGGCATGAAGAGGGCAGGACCACTTCACCGTGCTCTGTGCCAAAGCCCTCAGAGCTGTACTCTACCCACAATCACTGAAACCACTAGTGCAGAATGCCAGTCTAGCTCTTTTGGACTCCTAACTTGTATACGTATGCTATATAATCCATATACTTATCAAACTATTTAGGCATGCTGTAGACAGACAGTATATCTGTTTGCTATTCTCACACACACAAAAAATTGCCATCTTACAAATTAAGTTGTTTCTTTGATATGACACAAAGAAATTACAGTATTTAATGCATCTCTGCAAAATTAACCTAGTGACGTAAAAAAGGAAATTTATAATCTAAATTTATAATCTAAAACTTTGTTGAAGTTAAATACAAAGAGACCTAGATTTGGTTATTAGGCTTTTTCCTCATAGATGGAATACATGATGACTTTCTCATTCTGTTCAATCTGAATTAAGTATTTTACTGCCCCATTCACTGATTTCTAAGCACTTTATTACCTGATCCTTTTCAGGATTTTTACTTCAGATTCATGATTCTCTTCAAATTGATTGACAAATTTCAAATTTATGTATTTTTGTCTTTGATATATTGCCTTGTTTTTTTGTACAGGTAGAGACTGTTACCATCTACAAACCACCCAGAATCACTAATCACAGGATTCTGTATACCATTTTACCTCATCCACTGCTTTTCTGTCCATACCATGTGTGTGTGTGAATGTGTGTGAATGTAAGAGGTAGAAATGCTAAGCTTTGCTCTACGCTGTGGAACATTTAGACAAACACAGCTCACTTATAGAAATATCTGTTTGATACATCAGGTACTTACTGTACATTAAAGTGCAGTGCCAATATTGATGAGATGCACAAGTGCTGCTATGTGTCTAATACTGTGATTTTTCCTTCAATTGTTTAGGGTACCTTGGTTCACTTTGGATATGGATTTTCATTTCATAGGTTCATTGTGTACATCTGCATGGGTGGAATAAATGTTAACATGCATGGTCTACACTGTGTCTGCTTACTTATTCTGTAGGCAGGGAATTCAGAAGGAGAAAAAAACTGCTAGTACACACAGAGGTTATTATGCTTTTCTCTGACAAAGGCTTACGCCATCACAACCACACATGCACAACTATTTTTCACAGGCTGTTTGTGGGAGTGAATAATGCACGGATCAGTGAAATAGCACATCTACAGGCTGATTTTGCACTTTACACGCAAGCTCCTGGCGCTGATCTGTACAGCTCTCACTGTAGCATACACAGGTGGAAAACATACAGAAAACAATTACCTAAGTGAAATTACGATTATTGTGTCAAATCTTAATTTAAAGGTAAAGTAGCAAATTTAAATGTTCCTTGAGTGAAAATTTACATATTCACATTTAATCTAATCAAGTATTTAAAAGAAAAATCAAATTATTTTAACTAAACTTAACTAAACCACTGGCATGAATCAATTCAATTCATATAAAAAGTTACAAAGCTCATGAACATTCATTCCTTCTTGTTCAAGTGAATAAAAATAAATAAATAAATATTTAAAAAATAAGAGAAGTCTCAAACCTGAAATGTTCTGCATGCACACTATACTTACTTAGGTACACCCTAAAAAACATTAAGGCTGAAACTCAAACCCTTCCCATTATAAATTGATCCTAATAGTGCAACTGTGAGCAATTTTGAGCATTACATTAGGACTTAAGTTCTAAGTCAGAGGAACAAGAATGTGCAAAATGTTTATGTTCATGTACCTTGTAATGTGTTCTAGAGATCAGTTTTTGTTCCAAGGAGCTAAGACCATCCTGAGCTGAGATATTGAGGTGTCCATAAACAACTGTATAACCAAAATTTGTTGTTTGCCATGACACAAAGATGGTTGTCGTGGTTAAACTAAGAGAAATTAAAATAATAATAATAATAATTAAAAAATCTGGTTTTGCAATGCCAATATATAGAGGGATTCACTCAAAAATAAATAAATAAAATTTAAAAAATAAAATAAAATAAAATAAAAAACACTGAAAAATTAAACACAGTCAAGCAACCAGCTTTACAATTATTGGACCACTTGAGATGGACTGATGGACTTACCCTTTATGAAAGATGAAAACAGCTGCACATAACTGACAGAGTAACAACATTTATTGTAGGTCAATATTAAACCAGAATGATCAAGTTCTTGTTAATACTTCTTCGGTCCAGATGTGCTGTGCAGTTGTGTAGTTAGCCCTGTTTAAAATGTAGTTATGTGCTACTAATAGACTCTCATAGCCTCACATCAATCAGAGGACTACAGTGACAAGAATTCTCTTGCTCCAGTAAACACCCAAATGGCTCTGATGTATTTATGAGTTGTTGTAACTCACTAGTGTTCACAGGATTTTAAGCAGGTAGATGTAAGATCACTGTTAGGATTAGGGTAGAGGGATGGGTTTTGTAAGCCTGAACACATAATGACTTGCAGAAATATCTCCTCTGCAGTATGTCGACTCCTCCCACAAATGCCATTCTTGTCATTTCTGCAAAAGTTAGCTAAACCTAGCAGTTGTTACTTGAAATCTAATCAAATACAGCTCCTCCCCATAAGAATTATACATGAGGCATGACAGTTTGGGTGAGTCTGTGCTCATGAAAGCCTCAGATTCTTGTTCTTGGCTGACAGGAGTGGAACCTGATTGTTGTGGCTCATCCACCTAATGGTTTGACGTGTTATGCATTCTAAGATGCTTTTCTGCTCACCATGGTTGTAAAGACTTTCTGTCAGGTCAGATCAGCGTGGTCTTCTGTTGTGGCTCCTCTGATCTCTCTCCTCAACAAGCTGTTTCAGCCTGCAGACCCTCCGCTCACAGGTTGCACTGCTGCCACATGATCGGCTGATTAGATAACTGCATGAATGTGCAGGTGTACAGTTGTTCCTAATAAAGTAGACAGTGAGTGTAAGTTTGTGATTTGAGACACAACATAACTTGTTTATTCGGTTGTGGACACAGTGTCACATGATGCTATGCTGCCCCCACTATTTACATAGGTATTGCACCATGCGGAAGCATCGCCTTAAATTCTGAGGACATGCACAAGCAATGCTCCAAACGACTGCAGGATAAATGCGGCGGCCATCTTTCACACGTGTAAACATACAAGAGGAGGACAGGCAACATGATTGATAGGAAATATGACACTTCTCATTGATCTGATTGGTTGCATGGTGGTCATTGGTTTTTCTACCATTTACAGAGCCTGGGATGCCTCAGAGACTGGAGTTTCCCCACTGTGCAGGCTACTGGAATGTGTGAAGAGCTTTGCATAGTATTATAAAACATATTCTGACTTAAAAATCACTCACTGCACCTTTAAACCTAATACCTAAAACTACAAACTCCTCTGTGAGGTTCTAAGTGAATAAGATTAACAGTGTTTGGTGATTTTTAATTTAATGCCAATAACAAGTTGAACTGAGGAATCTTCCAGCAACATCTCAGTGCTGAGAAAGCTTTAAGAACAGTACAGTGTGTAAGAGGATTGATAATCTGGTTAAATCCACCTGCTCCTAATCTACTCATCTCTTCACTCTGTGAAACTGGATAGCCCTACACAGGCGTGACACATGAAGTACAACTCCAGCAGTGTTTACACTATACATCATAATGTAAGAATGAAGAGGATTTCCCAGCAGCCGATATATACGTCCATGTTTCCTCTTCCATGTGAGAATTATGAGAGAGAACAAACCAATCACTGTAATATGATGTCCTTTTAGTGCTCCCCTACTGCAGTGAAACACATGGCACCAAATATTTTTATTTATTTTAGCTTTTTATTTCAGAAAAGTGTATCGAGCAAAAACTGAAACAGTGTGATGCTGCTGTGACCTTTAGATAAAGCCCCAAATGGAAAGAGCATTGTTGCAGGACTGATGACTCTGACTGTGTTAAACATTTAGAGCATAGCACTGACTCAGTACAAACCAGTCTGCACAGGGAGATCGACATCAAAACATGCTGATGGAAAAAAAAAAAAGAATTATTTCCTGAGTATTCCTACTACTACCTTGTATAGTAGCTGTCAGTATGGAAACGTGTATATGAAAGATGATTTCATTTCCACTAATCAGGCCACTTTTACAGATAAATGCTAATGCAAAGAAGGAGCATAATTTATTATCATAATGCCAAACAAAGCACTAGAAGCAAGGAAAATGATGATTTGTCACACTGCAGGCAGACATGTACAGTGTGTGCCAGAGCTAGCACACACTCTAGACCAACAGTTCTCAAACTTTTTATAGTCTGGCAGCCCCTTAGTACAGATATTTAATAAACTCTTCAAATAATACTCATTATTCAAAATATTCATTAATATTCTATTTACTGGAGATTTTTACTCTGGAACATTTCACTGACATAACACATTAGGTCCAAGTTATTTACAGGCTTTTTGCTTTTCAATAATAAAAATAATAACTTTGGTAATGGTGTGTGTGTGTGTGTGTGTGTGTGTGTGTGTGTGTGTGTGTGTGTGTGTTGGGAGGAGGGGGGGAGGCAATGTTGTGAGTGGAAAAGAAAAAAAAAAAGAAAAATAAAAAGAAAGAAAAAAAAAACTATAGGGCCAAAAGTTTGTGAATACCTCAACATTACACCCATATGTGCTTTTTTGAACATCCCATTCCAGGTTTAGTCCCCTTTGCTGTTATAAAAACTTCCACACTCTTCGGAGAAAGCTTTCAACTAGATTTTGGAGTGTGGCTGTGGGGATTTGTCCATTCAGCCACAAGAGCATTAGTGAGGTCAGGCACTGATTTCGGGTGAGAAGGCCGGGATGCAGTTGCCATTCCAGTTCATCACAAAGGTGTTCAGTGAGGTTATGGCTCTGTGCAGGCTACTCCAGGGGCACTGTCATGCTGGAACAGTGAAGGGAAATTGTAATGGTACAGCATACAAAGACATTCTATAAAACAGTGTGACCCACCGAGGATGTGTAGCATCATCAGGCTCTTCTGCAGGAATAGGTGAACATCAGAAAACTGCACATTCATTCATTCACTCACTGGCTCTCTGAAACACAGTGGTCTAACAGAAACACATACTCAATATTCAGTTGTTACTGTTTTTACCCCCTATGTCAGTCAATTGTTATGTATGGAACAAAGGTTGGCATTTTAATGTAACAAGTTTTTTTTTTTTAAACATTTATTCCATCAGTATAGATAATGAAAATGCATACAGCCAACCCAGGTCATCATAGACAATGTGCATTCCTAGGGTTTTTCTCTATGTAGAAACAAACAATATGATTTTTATCAGATGCAGTGCTGAATATAGGCCTATAAAGACATGTTCAATCGTCAATTTTAGCTAATTCTGTAAAAGCAAAAGGGAAGCTATAACTCAAGACACTGAGAAATTACAGGCCTACAGGGTTTGGAGAAATGGCAAAAGCAGTTATGACAGAAAAGTCATCTGAGGTACAAAACTGAACTTTGATGGCATTTTCCCACTGCACACTCTAACAAAAACAGGTCCAGACAGGAAGCGATACAACTTCTCATCACACCAACTTGGAAACTGAAATGATTGTAGCAACCCTAAAGGCAACTGTGTCATAAATAACAACTAGAGATGTGCATGGGACAGTTTTTAAATCCCATTCCTGCCCATTCCTGAAGGAATTCTGACAAATCTGACAAAATTAGTCATTTAAACCAGTGACCCTGACTAGGATAAAGTAGTTACTGATGAATGAATGAATGTGTCATGCAGCTCTGTGCAACCACCTTATATGATCTTGTGTTAATAAATGTGACTTTTCTTTATCCTGCAAACTTCACACCTGAGCAGCCGCTCCCGGCTGCAGCAAAATAAAAATTTCCTGCTCCTGCAACAGTGCCAGTGCACGCCTCTACCCTCATTAAATGCATTGCTCCCTTGTCTGATAGGCTATTAACCAGCTTTTACTGGCTTTAGCAAAATTTCTGATAAAAATATCCTACTAGCGCTGATTTTTTTTATGGAACCAAAATCACAAAAAACAAACATGAGCCACTGATAACAGTCTGGTGGTTTTCTGGTGCCAAAAGTTCTAGTAAATTGTGCAGTGGAAAACGGCCTTAAACAAATTATAGCTAATGCTAGATGTTTTACCCAAAGAATGCTCTGTCTGCCTGGGAATCCTGGTTATGAGTATTAAAGCTTTTCTTGATTTCCTGCGCCTTTCTTCTGGAGCTTTTCTTTTCAGCACATCAAACACAGGATTAATTGCATCTCAGTCTTCTTCTGGCTCAGACCACGTTCAGCTACATGAACTGCAGGCTCACAGGATGGAACAGATGATGCTGCATCTCTTTATCTTTCTAACATTTCTCCATGGCAGCAAAAACATGAAGAGGTTTAGGTTAATCACATCTCTGTGCACTACGATGCAATTTTCTTTGTCAGCAAACTGGCCATAAGCCCAAGCAATCACTGTAACTGTCTGCAGAATAAAAACTTTACAAGTACCCACTGTTTCACTTTTTAATATCATGTATATGAATAATTTATTAAATCACATGGTACATAACATGATGAACATCCCCTTCACTAAAAGGATCACCACATTAAAATCCTCTTTACCCCAGTAATCAACAGTGACAACACAATTTCATGATGCTGTGTCACAGAGAGACTTTTTTTAAGCCAGTATTAGTATTACAGGCTGCTCTTTAAAACCAAAAATGTTCTGGTCTCATTTATTATTTGGTCTCCATTTCATTGCCATCAGAAGAGCATGTTTGTATTAAAGAAAACAAAAATGCTGTAAGAGCCACATCCAACCCAGTGCTAGATACAAGTAAGGTAGTCCATGCTGGCCACAATCAATCCTGTTATTTGATTAGGCCAAGTGGGAGTCTGCTGAGCAGCCTCCAGGGTCCCATTTACTGAGCTTCTTCTCCAAGCCCTGCCACTGCTCGCAGAATAGCCCAAAATGCCATCAGATCCTCTGTCAATCAGTGAAATGCATAAAGCAACAGAAGGATGGTGCAGACGCCAATAACTCCACCCAGAATTAACGAGTCCCGTCTCTTCCTTAAGTTGATTCGCTGGATGAGGCTATTGATGGCAGGAAATCGATCTGGCAGGGAAAGTTAAGGACCCAAAGAAAGTGCCAAGAATTTCTAAACATTATTAGAATGAAATAATTCTCTTAAAGAAATGTCTCATCCTAAGGAGACACAATATACCTTTGAAGCATGTAGTTAATCAGTATTTCTTTTAAGAATGCATGGTAGTCTTGCTATCATTAACATCCATTTAAAGGTGATACGGTTCTAACTGTTGGGATGATTAAAAACAACTACAATCAAGGACTCTGAGGTTCTTTCTAACTAGCTTTCTGTCTCTTTTCTCTTTGTTGCATGGAATCAAGTCACCCACCGCCACTCTGCTTTACTGTGTTGTGGCTGAACATGAAGCCTCATTTCTGTTTGAAGGATCCACTCTACCATAGTTAATGTGCAGTCAAAATGATGTAATACTTTTTTGAGACTGTATGCCCTTTGCATCAATGTTTGAGAAATGCAGTAAACATAAATCAGGCTTTAGGTGGTCACAACTTTCCACATCATCATGACTCAGATGTCTGCTAGAAGTTCTGCTACAAGGAACATTTTAGGGAAAAAAGCTGCCTGTGCTGTTTTGCTCAACTGCAGCAGAATTTTTTTTTTTTTTTTTTTTTAATTATTTTCACTGGTTCAGCTTTTTCTCTCAGTGTCTATAGCACCCAGCATTAATTACTTGTGCTAATAGGTTGTTGAATACCAATAGCCTCTGATCGAGTGCTGTATCTGTCTTGTGGCAGTCATGCATTTATCTTACCACCAATCCCATTCCCTCCATTTTGAATGTTGACTTTGTCCAACTCTCTCACCACAGACTTGTCATTGCTGCTTCCACAGTAAGGCAAGTAAAAACCTACTGCATTTTCAGAAACTAGCTGGTGTAGTGTAACTTAAAGTTGGCCACCCTATAAAATGCTGGTCATCAAAATATACCACCCTAGCAAAATGTATGAATAACAAAAAAAAGCTTCTGTTATGATGTTTATCACTGTAGATAAATGTAGTACCAAAAAACAAATGATAGTCGCAAGGAAACACCATTCACCTGTTGTCTGTAGGAGTGGACGACCTTTGGGTGCCCTACACTACCTTACTAAATGTTCATGAATGTCTATTTGGTTTCAGGGAACAGAGAAACTGTAATACATAATGTGACAGTGTTTTTATAAAAAAAAAATAAAAATAAAAATAAATAAATAAATCACCACCAAAAAAAATGATTACTTTCGCATTTCAGTGTGCTCTGCACTAACAGCTTCAAGGACAACTCTCTAAACAAGATCTTACAATCCATTTCTATAGAAGCCATTGCTTGATGCTTCCAACTCAATCTCTGCCACAGAAGTAAAAGGATACTGGCCAGAGTGTTGACCCTGCTCTGTATAGATTTTAACATGCCTCGCTGGGAGGTCATGTTTTCCTTGGTTGCCATGGCAATACTGGAAAAGAACAAGAGAATGGGTTCATATGAGTTAAACATTAGAATACAGACAGCAGCCTTCACTTACTCTGATGTAATTTCTAATACAATTGAAAACTTGAATGACTTTGCTGTCGCTCTTTAAATGCATGACCCGGTTATGCGCGTTTAGACTTTTCTAAAACTGTCAGGCAAATCCAGAGCCAGCACTTATTTGTCTTCTTCAGCTGAGTCTTGCTTTCCTGTAACTGGTAGAGAGGATTAAATTGCAGTGTGACACTATAGCTCACTCAGGATTGGGCTCAGCAGCTTTTCGGGGTGTAAATGATAGCCTGGCACCTTAAGCGCATGCTGCAGGCTTCAGCTATTCACTGGGGGAGCAGGACAAAAAGATGTTATACAAAAGTCATCCCAGGCCAAGTGCACTTTACGGACAAAACAAATTAACAAAGCAGACTAAATACCGGGTAATACTTTCACTCTATATGCCATGGTTCAGAAGTAATACCACTGTTGTGCATAATGAAAATTCATAATGTTCACAGCTTAAAACAACACACATGCAGACTCACTTTCACATGCTTCTAATAAACAGTGTCAGAGTACATGTCTACATCATCTGGATATATGTATATGTAAGTACATTAAAATATCCTGTGCACAACAGGGTGTCATACTCCTGTCCTAGAGGATCACAACCCCACAGAGACTTTCCCTCTTCAAACACACCAATGAGGGTCTTGGGAATTAGTTGCATTGATGAGATGCATTAGATGTGTTAAATGATGCAAACTAAGGTGCTATGATCCTCCAGTAATTTATCTGTTGACATCCTTGATTTAGAGCTAACAGTATCATTAAAAAGTACATTTAAACATGGTATTAAATCACAAACAGGAGTGAAATGAGGCAAAATATAAAGCAATCTACAGATATAAACAAATTGTATAACAAATAAGACAACTCTCTCTTGGTGCTTTCTCCCCTGGTGCCTTTAGTCATAAACAACCTGTGCTTTCTTTTCAGTATGGTTTAGTTTCTCCGGACTCCAGAGACATTTATCACCTCTGAGAGGTCTGCTGATGGACCCCTACCCGAGGACTGGGAGAGTGGAACTACACAGGGAGTACTTCATTTCACATATTTGTGTCCAAAGTTAAACTCACTATCTCACTATTACGACATGTGATTTATACAGTAGCTCCACAGCTCTGGTGTAAAAAGGGCACAAACTGCCTTTACAGACTAAAATACCATGAGCAGACCTGCCAACAGGAAAAAGGAAAAAATGTGTGGTCCTGCCAAAGGGGCAGGGTAGTAAAAACGCAGTAAACAGTAAAAGCATAAAGTACATTTTTGATATAGTCCTTTTACATGTCTAATGATCCTCATGGAAACTGTGAAATGTTTTCAAATAAACACACACACACATACACCGATCAGCCATAACATTAAAACCACCTCCCTAACATTGTGTAGGACCCCCTTGCGCCGCCAAAACAGCTCTGACCCATTGAGTCATGGACTCCACAAGACTTATTTGTCTGGCACATCCCACAGATGCTCGATTGGATTGAGATCTGGGGAATCTGAAGACCAAGTAAATATCTTGAACTCTTTGTCATGTTCCTCAAACCATTTCTGAAAAATTTTGTGGCAGGACGCATTACCCTGCTGGAAAAGGCCTCCCATTAGGAAATACTGTTGCCATGAAGGGGTGTACTTGGGTGATTCATCAGCCTCTTTCTTCCATTGCTCCATGGTCCGGTTCTGATGCCTTTGGACCCATTGTCGGCACTTTTGGCAGTGGACAGGGGTCAGCATGGACACTCTGTCCGGTCTGCAGCTATGCAGCCCCATACACAGCAAGCTGTGATGCGCAGTGTGTTCTGACACCTTTCTATCATAGCCAGCATTAACTTTTTCAGCGATTTCTGCTACAGTAGTTCTTCTGTGGGATGGGACCAGATGAGTTAGCCTTTGCTCCCCACACGCATCAATGAGCCTTGGGAGCCCATGACCCTGTCGCCGGTTCACCAGTTGTCCTTCCTTGGACTTTTGGTGTTATTCACTTCACCTGTCAGTGGTTTTAATGTTATGGTTGATCAGTGCATCTGCTCTTAATGATGCAGGAGAGTAAAGGAAAGAAAACAGAGTTGTCAATCAGAGTCTAATTACCATTACATTTAAAATTATGTGTAAAGTACTGGGCTAAGGTCAGGAGATTGCGAAGCCAAATCCTGATGACATGCTCTTTCTCCCCTGTGTATGGGGAAGAGGGCAGATAGTGCTTTTGTCCAAGTGTGTCATGCTGCCCTGTGATGCTGCATGAGCAGCAGTTTGATAAGATGTCGTTGGCTGGCTACACATGTTTCTGAGGAATCACTTCTTAGCATTTATGCTCCACAGTTGGTAGCTGTTGTATGATAGTGGAGAGCTGGCTCGTGGGTTGGAAATATCAAGGGAACAAATATGTCTATAGTGTTAGATTTGAAAATTCATTGTTTGCATATTTATTCTTTTTTTGGTCATATATATATATACATATATATATATATACATATACATATATATATATATATATATATACATATATATATATATACATATATATATATATATATATATATATATATATATATATATATATATATATATATATATTTTTTTTACATATATTTTTTGGTTAACTATCTATTTGTCTTATGTTCCTAAGTTGAACATATGCTGATAGATTTAATTTCACATTAATGAAATCAAACCATGGCCTCAAAATTTTCTTAATTATCACTAAAGATAAATGTTCAGTTTGAGTCATCAATTCCAAATAATCTATGGTGGTAAGGACAATTAACTGTTAATTATATATAATGTTAATTGTTAATTATAAAATGTTGTCCAGGGACATTATATGAACTGGAATCCTGTTTAGGAGACCTTCTTGAGAATCATTAAAAGAAAATCTGAAGCACCCACGCACCCCAGAGACCACAGCAATGATGAGTCCCAAACTCATTTTAGTGTATTGTTGTGAGCCCTGTGCAGAAAGCATAACGATCACAAGCAGTAGATATTGAGCAATTTTCTGCATGACTAACGCTGAGGGAGATTAGAAGAGGAGCTGCATGGACCAGGAACCATCTTAATTAAGCACCTGGGCCACCTGGCTCCTGTGGGCTTCCCCCAGATGAGGTTAGCTGCTACGCTGGGACTGGGAAGAAGAGAATGTGCTCACACATGCGTCCAGTCACGCCATGGGTGAGCACATGACCCACTCTCACTCAGCCTGCACATCACCTACCAGGTGTAAGTATGAGCTCAGTTCAAGGGCAGGACCTGTACGCAGGGCTTCAGTTGCACATTCAGATGTGTTAATTGTTATTTACTGAGCCAGGACTCAACTCGCAGGAGGTGGCATTTGATTAAAAAAAATAAAAAATAAATTAAAAAATAAAAACTAAATAAACCACACAGCAATGTTCCTTTGTGATATGTTAAGATTTGCATCCATTATTTGTGCCTGCCATCGTGGACACGGGATGTGCGCTTGAACAAAGTGGAATATGCGGTTTCAAACAAAGCAGCCATTAAATGTTTGCCAAGAAAGCTTTTCTGACAGCTTCACTTAAGAGACAGGATCTGCTTTCAGCCTAATCTCAAGCAATAATCTAATGGTATCAGAGAATGGACAAGTAATGGGTTAGTGGCTTGATGTTTATCATTGATTGAGGTCTCTCCTAATGGAAATGGGTGCAAAATTCACTACTGGTTTAGCAGAGATTTGAGTATTAGAGATTTGAGAAGACACGTCACACTCCAGTTAAGAAACATACACACTTAAAGGCAGTTACAATGTGTATAGCATTAACAGTTATTACAATAACAATAGTAGTCTGCAAAGAAGTGTCTTTAAGTACTGAGCAATTTCTGTAGGATCAGGCTTACCTTATTGTGTCTTCAATAAGTCGATCCGAGCTGTAAGGAAAAAAGAAGATCTGTAAGAGGCTTAATTTGAAATCAGGATGAATGAGTGACTAAAGGTAATCTTCCCCTTTTGAGAAGTGAGATCAGTCTACTACTATTTTTACAGTAAGTGAGGTGCAAAGACATTGACAAGATGCTCTTCCTCTTTTGGAAAGAAAACACTTATTACAGATACACAAACACTACTTATTAATTATAAGTAGAAAGACAATTAAAAATGCACCCAAATGTCAGGTTACAGTTATAGCACAGCATAAAGAAATGTATCTTTGGACCTGTTTTTGAGGCTCAGTGTTGACTCCTTATAATGAAAATGCAAATTATTTTCTAGACCTTTAACACATTTACCTAAATGATAATTCACATCACTCCTAATAAAGTAACATGTGCTGACAGCTGCAATCTCAAGATCATGTCTTTTATAAATGACAATAACCAGGAAAAGAAAGAGCTGAGAAAAGTAAGGGCACAGAAAAATCATCCACTTTTCTGAGACAAATGGGACTCTGCTTTGCCAGACAGCTCCAATTCTGATGTACACTAAAACAAGATTACAAATTCTACCCCTGCTCCATACTGTATCTCCCAGAGTACAGAGGTGCTGCAGAATGTTGGCAGTGAAAAGGGCTGCAGTGGGTTTAACAGGTTAATGGTCCGTATTACTCATTCCAGCAACTGTAACGCTACAGTGAGGACACAAATTCACATACATAAACATGACATAGGACTTTGTGGGAGTAAAGGTGTAGTGTGATTCTGTCAATCAGTTAAAAGGTTGTCATCAAAGTGCCTATAAGGCATGATTAATCCTAAAGGCAAAAGCATATCAAGCATGCCTTTGCAACTAGACTAACTGTTATAAATTGCCTCTTACGGTTGTGCTGATGCAGCCTATTTCTTAGGGTTTTGCAACCTGGGCTCCCAAGTGGCACCACAACAAAATCCTTCACCCTGTCAAAAGGAGCTCTCAGGTTCAAATCCCCACAATGGCCCAAGAAAGCATTATATGCCCTGCTCTCTGAAGGATGGCATTTCTTTCTCCTCTGTTGATTAGTGGTCTCCTCCAAGCATGTTTAGTTTCCCTCTTTTGGCAAAACTCTTTGCCCTTTTGTAGCGCACTTACATTGCAAAAACGATTATACAGGTGAGAGATAAGAGGGCAATGTTCTGATTGTGCACACTGTTTGTCATATTACCAACATTACCAAAACTATCAAATACAATGATTTTTTTTTTTTTAAACAAAATAACAACACCTAGGAAAATAATTTTCAATTGTCTGTCTTGTTAGACTAATATAACACTAGCTAGATCTAGCATACCTGATGACAACCCTATACACTGTTTTTGCTATACACTGAAGCCATTTGAGTTTGAGATCAAAAGATGAATATGAGTTAATAGATGAGAGTCTAGCTTTCATTTCCTCATATTTTCAACTAGATGTGTTAAACAACTCAGAACATGGCTCCTTTTGTTTGAACCCACCCATTTGTTCAAGTGATTAATAATATTTAAACATGTGACTGACAGGTGTTTCTTATTGCCCAGGTGTGCGCTGTTAGAATCAACAGCTCTGAATGTCTGTTCTTGGTTTGAGCCTGGGTTTGGTTTGAGCCCTGGGCATTGAAGACCGCATTTGTTGTTAAAAAGGATAAACCAACATGAAAACTAGAGAGCTGTCTATAGGATAAAAGCAAACCACTCTGAAAATAAGCATTTATCAGAGATAGTGTACAAGCATTGGACACAGCCAATACAACAACTTGAATGTCCGGAAAAAGAAAGAAACCACTGGTGTACTAAAAACCAGACAGCAAACAGGTCGGCCAAAGAAAATGACAGCAGTTAATGACAGAAACATTGCGAAAACTGTGAAGAAAAAACAAAAAAAACAAGTCAGTGACCTCCACAGGGTAGAGATGAAGGTATCACAATCTACCATTTGAAGACTTAGAGAGCAGCAACATAAAGACCAAACCACAAGATGCAAACCACTCATCACCATTAAGAATCAGAAGACAAAGGAAGAAAGGAAGGATCTGTTCATCCAAAACATCCAAAACATACAAGCTCATCAGTCAAGCACAGTGGAGGTAGTCTCATGGCTTGGGCTTGCATGGCTGCTTCTGAAATGGGCTCACTAAACTTTATTGATGATTTAACTCACAATGTTAGCAGCAGAATGAATTCAGAAGTCTACAGAAACATTTTGTAGGTGCCAAAGGTGCCATGATCTTTAGTTGTTTAAAACATCTAGATGTAAACATCAGGAAATGAAAGTAGACATTCTGATCTATCGACTATTTCCAAATGCTCTGAATTCCAAATGTCTACCATGTATAGCAAAAACAAAAGAATTGGCCTTGCCGCTCCAATACTTTTGGAGGGGCCTGTATAGCGTAATAAATGTGCTCGCTTGAGTGACGTTATTAAATGCACTTTCCCTCTGAAAGAGTTGCTGTGTGTTAGACACACACTCATAGCTATATGATATTTTCAGCTACTTCAGAACTTTCATTTAGCTAATGCACTTCGGAAAAGCAGAAAGAGCATGTTGGAGTAATTTTTTCCCCCCTATTTGTTCCCCAATTTGGTCATGTGCCAATTCCCACCCACCAGCCAGCTCTTCCCATCACATCTACCATTAAAGGAGGGTGAAGGCTAACACATGCTTCCCCCTAAGACACATGAACCCAGCCAACTACATTTTTTCAAACTGCTGCATTACAGAGCAGCATAACACACTTGGACAAAAGTGATATCTACCCTCTTCTGCATACATCAGCTCACAGGTGACCATGTTTGGTTAGTTTCGCTGTGATTGACAGGAGATAGAGGGTATGTGAGGCTGTCAGGTCTGAAACATGGTCACCAAGTCAGTGATATAAATGCCCATTGAGGAGATCATCCTATTTAGGAGTCTAGTTCAGGAGTGCATAGTTGTGGAAGCCACTGGTTGAATCAATTAGCTCTAGTATTCATTTGTGTCTAGCAGCACTTAAACGAATAACTTTAAGTATTAATTCAACAACTGGAGTTTCCTGTTTATAACCACAAAATTACACTTCTGTCAGATAGTGACATGATGATAGGGTGCAGAGGCATGTAATGTTGTGCTGCTAATTACACTGGTAATAAGCTGCCTTCCTGCAGCAATGTGTTGTTAATAACTTGAACTGTGGAAATAAATGACTGAGCCACTACATAACCCAGGCTAACCCCTGTTCAGATCTTTCCCACTGCTGCTGCGAAATATATAGAGATGAGATTTACAAAATCAGCAGCATATGAAGGGTATATGAAGTGCATACGAAGGTATACATGTGTGCTTTCTATGCTTCCCCACAGAACCCAGTAACTAAACCACACCCTCTCAAAACACCCATGGTCCATGGGACATGACATCATCCTCCTGAGGTTTGGGTTCTGCACAAACAATGCACTCAGCATTTTACTACCCATTTAGAATTGATAATTGTCAGTCCAGTATCTTTTTAATAGAACAGTGAAAAACATATTTGCTTACAATTTTATGAAAACCACAGGAATATCTAACTAATATATATATATAATTAAAGCACTACTGATATCACTTTGGATTGAGAAGATTAATAGTTTCCAGTAAATAAGAGGCTGTCCCAGTCCATACTGCCTCCTCACAGCTGTACAGACCAATGCACAGCTGTTAAAGCAGGGAGAATGCTTCACTCTGATTCATTTTTTTTTTTTTTTTTTTTTTACAGGCAGAGATGAGACCAGGCTGAAAGATTTACTGGCCTCTTCTATCAGTGCAGAACAGACAGAATGTCATAAACTGGTGCTACATGAGTGGATGTGTGCGTGTGCAAAGATTTTCTCAGGCAGTAAAAAGCAGCCCTCAAACTGCCAGTCTGAGCTGCCACAGTCATTAAGTCAGTCATTATCACAAAGCACAAATTCAACTCTCAGAGCCACTCATCCTTCTGCTTTCCTCCTGTCTCAGCTTTAGCCATTCAAGCAGGACGATTCAGTTTGTCTTATAAATCCCATAACACCATCCAAGAAGTGTACTTAACACATTTATACAGTGCTTACTTCAATGATGCATGAAGAGAGCTCATCATTCCCTTCCTCAAATTGAATACTGTCTTTCACCAAGCTTCATCATTATGAAGCAGAATTCTGTCTTGAAAGATTATTTACTCTATCTGTTTCTCACTGTATAGAGAGGTACAGAAGAACTTCTGCATAGTCTGTTTATAATCAAGAACGCCCTGGTTTCAGCAGCTCTCATATCATGCTTTCTTCTTTCAATTTTCTCTTCCATATTTTCAAAACCCTATCCAGCTGTACTAACAGACAGGCTTGGACGACTCAACTGGACTATCGATCTGACTATACGCCTAATAAATTAATGCCTGAAAACTCAAGTCCAGTCTCCAGATTCTTTTTTTCCATAAAAAACTTACATGAAGGCACCACAGGTCTGGCAGGGACACAGAACTACCCCTTCATCTTGTGAAGCCCCACAGCTGCTGTGCTCACACATTGTAAGGATCTACAGCAGCTAGTAATAAAAAAGGAGCTACAGCTAATGTGACCTAAGCATAGCCCATCTGTCTTATTACACCCACTCAGCCAGACATACACATTACAGGAACAGCAGAATGATAGAAACCACTAACAAACTGTGATGTGCTCCATTAGACAAGTAGTCTCTAACCTGAGGCAAATATTATAAGGGTCAGTGGTCTATACCATCAGCTCATAAACCAAATATCAATATCAAACCAACTGAGACAAATTAGGTAACTTTAACAATCACAAAGACTTTATCATGTCTTTGCTAACTTCTTGATCACTCTGTATTTGAGCATCCATCCTTGAGCTTGGCAGAAAGAAGAATCTTGGCAGCTAATCAGAAAAGCCACTGTCTGTGACAGGCAGGGAGAGATTTATATCACAGTTCAACAGGAGTTGACAGAAAAAATGGGAGAGTGCATGTGGATCCAGGCTGCTGAGCTCCATCTGCTGCTTTATTACAGCATGACTCCACTGTAAGTCCTCACCAAGTGTCTCTCTGTGTATTCTAATCTGTCACTCATATGCTCAGATATAATATGACTTAGTGTGACACATCTGTGAAATATTAAAGTAACTACTCCTAAAATTAATTTAGTGTTGTACCACTGAACTGGAAAGGTTTCCTGTACATGTTGCTAGCAGGACATTCTACCATTTCCTCTGCTGGTCACTGCGGTTTTACACCACCACAGGGAGTTGGTGAAAGGAAACTGAGCTAGATAATGGAATAATAGGCATGCTTGGCAGAGATCGCCAACACTGGCTCAATGATGTCTTTTCCGCACACATGAGGCATTACAATCACTCTGATCTGAGTAGGAAATAACAAATAAATTGTTTTTTTTTTTAAATGGCATGCATCTCTATGCACAAAGATAAGAAAACAAATCTTTTCCTCTTGAGCTCAGAGGTCACAGGCCTACACTGGTTCTGAACACAGACAATAACGAAAGGCTTTAACGTCATGCCAGTTAGTGAGAATATCAGGTTCTCTGACATGTAAGAATGAGCTCATTAGTATATGTGTAGTGGTCTGGGAAAACACTTTGGTTGTTGCAGTGATAGAACTCTGGCAAAGATTAGGTTTTTCTGCCTATAACATACTCTGACACCTCAGTTTTAAGATCCCATAAATATAGTTCACCAAATAACATGAGAATGTTTTTTTTTTTTTTTTTAAACTTTGCCTCAGCTATCTTCATGCAATGATCATGTGGGTTAAGAAGCCAGATTAATAAACACAGTGGTTAGAAAAAAAAAAATAAATAAATAAAAATTGTGCCTAAAGATGTCTAAAGCCTTGCAAGGTGTGATTTCCTTACACACTGAATGTCAGTTATGTGCCACAGCAAAACTAATATAAGCCTAATCAATTCCATTTGTAATCAGATCCCTGCTGTCAAAACACTGGCAATGTCCTGTGTCACAGTCAGAGTGGAAACTTTGTTTTCACTTCTGGAGGTGACCAGATTTTAAAATGCTAGAACTTTACTTGAGGTTGAGATACATGCAAAACAGAAACATATACCAGCTCAGCAAAGTCTGTATGAGAATATGAAAACTTCACCACATGAAGGGTTTTCTCATCACGCCACACATATATTAATATAAGACGAAAGATTCGAGATTCCAGAACTGTCGGAAAACCACAGTGAAGTTCTGATGTTATAACATTCCACTGCCAGTTGTGAAAAAGAGCATAAATGGACCTGCACACCCGGTAGGAAAAACATCATCATGCCCTCTAGAATCTGCAGTGATGCCTGCCATTACTGGGGAAAAAAGTTTGGGGCTTGATATGGAGGAAACATTCCTTCATTCTCTCAGATTGGACCATAGCACATGATAGAATAAAAACAGAACCAGGAATTGGTTAAAATTTAGATAACTTGGACAAATAGTGGTAGGCTGTTAACTATGAAAGATATGGTCATGATACATGGTAAACATTATAACAAAGAATAGAAAGGGAAATAACACATACTGTGCAAAAGTCTAATCAGCTACTGTGAATAACAATGAGGTTGGACAATATTATGAAAGAATTATTGTATTATGATATCGATATTATATTTTCATATCATCCAGTCCTAGGAGGAGAAAAATATTCTTTAAATGATCCTTAAAGGAAATACGAGCATATCCATACAAAAAAAAGTAAGCTACCATACAACACTCTTCAATTTTTACCTCTGTATTGCTACCGATTGCTATCAATTTCTCCAATTCTGAACATGACCTTTAAAAACTCCTCCTTAACTCAGAGAGGACCAGAGATGGGCCAACACATGGACGAGCACAAACTGGACTCTCTGCAGGTCTTTAGTGGTGAATAAAAACCGACCCTTACTGTTTCCTTTCTGTCTGAGGTCTGAGCCATGAACGTGAGCCAAAGAAATGCAGTCAGCACTCTGGAATTAGTGCTAAGCAAAGAGAAACTGAACCCTTGGGGAGGTGCCTGTCAGCAAATATTCAAATGCTAAACAAAAATATATTCATAAAAATCACAGAATACTTACAATGGCAAAACAGCACATCAGTCTATGTTCAAGCGGTCTAAAGATAACTTGTAAATAATAGTACCATGCTGATATTTCAGTGAGAGCGAATTTGTGTTCTGGCAGTGGTGGATTAGGAAGCGCAATCATAGTGATTATCTATCAACACATACAAGTGTGCAGTAAGCAGCCAGCTCCTGCAAACATGCATGTGGTGCTCACACACTTTCACCGTTATTTATCAGAACCTTTACTGGAAGAATCAAGAGGAAGTCTGTGGTATGTTCAACTTTTGTATTTTAGTATAATGTATTTATTATAAGGAAAGCATTATGATGTATTTGCCACAAAATAATCTGTCTCAGCAGAGCACTGAGCTCGTTTCCATTTTGCAGCAAGTACAGCAAGCCATTAATGCAGCCTGAGAAAATGTCTAATGGACTCTGTGGCTGTTATATATTAAGATCCCGCACGAGAACACACTTATGTTCGTCTGCAGTGGACACACTGTAGAACAGAAATATAGAACTCCAGACCTGGAGGGCCTGAGTCCAGTACAGCATTGTGATTTGTATAACTGCGTATGGCTTTTCCATCAGACAGAATTACCCATAATCCTCCAGGTTGTCACTATTTTCTGCAAGTGCCTGTGCTGAATTTTGTTACCCATCTTGCCCAGATACCATGCAAGCTGAGCTGCAACATATGAGTGGAGCTCATATAGCGTAGATGGTCAAAGATTGGTCAAACACAGTCAAATATACATCCTGTTTCTAGCTGAACTCTCATCATTACCTACAAAAAAACCTTCAGTGGAAGGTTAATAGTGATCGTCTATCAAAGTTCTATCAAAGATCATCTATCAAAGTACAAATGTTAGCATTATTTTAAGTAGTATTTTACCACCTGTGCCTACTAAGTCACCTAGTTTCTGAGATAGATATACACAAAAACAAGGGTTATAACATTCACAGGGTTTGTATCAAATTCAAAAGAAATGGCTAAAATGAATCAAGGCAGAAATCATAAATCAATTATTATCTATTATATAAAATAATTCATATTTTTAAACTGATGTGTAGATAGGCTAGCAAGGTGATTTGCCCTATTCTACATCATCATTTGTGAATTAATGTTAGGCCTACCCCAGATTCTGAACAACACTGTCACATTCTGATCAGAAGCTACTAAACTGAATCGTATCACATCATGTCATACCAGGTTCAGTGGTATCATCAAATATCCAATCATTGCCTTAAGAATCGCAATCTTATGTGGAAGCTGGGGATTTACAGCCCTACTCAGAAAGGATAAAACTAGCTCTGGGTATGGAGAGCTCGTATGCCAAAGTGTGTACAAGCCACACTGTTCTGTGCACAATGTGGGGAAGTTGCCAAATTGTGTAAAACTCCAGCCCTCCATGACAGGAGTTGGGCACACCTCTCCAGTAATAATGCATGACTAAAGAGAACAGAAGTTGTAGATCTATAAAACAAATTGTTTCACCAGATAGCTAAAGTTTTTCCATTTATTTGTAAGGAGTACTCTTGGCTCCTACCTCTTGACTATACTAGCCTCATCCTCTTTTGGCGGCCAAGTCTGATCAAAGTCCTTGACAAAGCAAATGTTGAATCCATAGGCCTGTGTAATGCAAAGTTGACTGATATATTCTTCTTTAAATAGATGAATAATATATATGACTAGCAGCAGTGTAAACAAAATGGTTTACAAACTGCTACAAAGCCCAATACTGGACATGTGAAAAGATCTAAACATTTAAACACATAAGAGGGAAATATGGTGTAGACTCAGCTCCAAAGGAAGACAGTACAGTCAAGTGATTACTGTAATGGTTTTACAGTATTCTGTACATTGCTGCTCAAAACCACAAGTCAGCAAAAGACCAGGAGCATTAGATCTGCTGGAAATAGATGTAGTATTACTCTAAGGCATCCCCAAACTTTTACCATGCATCTGTTTCCAACAACTGATTCAGAGAGCGATTATTTCCGGGTGTTCCACCAGAGATGATGAGGGAGTCATTTGAGGACAGGAGGAAGATGGGAATTACACATTCCCTATAGATGAATCTGAAGGCCTTGAACAAGGTGGCAAAGCACTTTCAGACAGTCTAAGCTCCTCTAATGAGTTTATCAGTTTCTCCCCCTCCCTTGGAGTCTTCCCCTATTTAACTGAGTAATCGTCAGTAATGTGTTCTTCAACAGCCCTGCTCACATCATCTTTCTTTCTGTCCTCTCTCAAAGTGGCCAAAGCTGTCAGTGAGTGGATAGATCTTAGCAGTTAAGTCTAAAAGGTGTTACTGATGACATCATGTTCAAATACAATTATAAGCTCTGTTACTAATGACTGATTTCCTTTCCAACAGACAGAGTGGGATCAGGAAGTGGCGAAAACATTAGCAACTGACTTCATCATCACACAATGTATAATGTTGAAACAAGCTTGACTTATACATTTGAAGTAGGGATGGCCCAATCCTTGATATCCTTGACAACATTTGTAACAGAACCATAAGAGTCAGCCGAAACCCATTAATGATAAACGTCACAGGCATGAAGGCAACGTACATAAAAACATTCTATAAAGTCACTGGTTGTAAAATCACATGCATTCACGCCATAAAATATGTCACTAGTTATTTAACGTTTTACACTATATGTTAATTAATTCATCTTCAGTTCATCTCCACTTTAACCATTACTGCTGTGGGTCCAGAGGGGAAGGAAAGAATACACCCTAGATGGAATGCAGTTTAAAATCTGAATCATCCAATAGTTCAGGTGTAATAAGCAGCGTGTGCCCCCCAGTGTTTAAATGAAACGTACATCACTGTTTAAAATAGTGCAGCAATATGCTGACTCTGGGCTGGAAATATTCAAAGTGCACCCACACACACACTGTTCTTTTAATAGCTGTTTATAATAAAATAATCTCAGTAAACTATAGCCATATATCTACAGCTTAGATAATAGCTCAAGCACACCCAAGCTGAGTCACTGAAAAAAGTCTAAATGCTAAAATTAAAAAAAAAAATAAAGAAAGTAAAAGTCAGTAGGGCTGGGCTATATATGTCTAAAATAATTATATAATAAGCTTTTGTTAGGGGAAAAAGTACATGGCTAAAGAATTTTCACTTCATCATATTTTTTGTCATCAATAAGTTGACATTAAAACCATTTTAACTCGAGTTTATAACAATTTAGTTTTACATTTGCTAAATGCTTTCGTAATACAGCCTACATCTCGCCTAGTGCCTGCTAATTTATTTGTGTCCTATGCCAATCACTCAATTAATAATTCAGCGCATTTATTTATTTTTTTTATATTCTGCTTTTATTTTTCTCATGTTATTATTTTGGGTAATGACAGCTTATTGTCAGCCACAAGTTATTTAAATAATTATGCCTGTGTAGGTTTCTGTTTTTCTTTTTTTTTTTTCTTCGGCCAAAGAGAGCAGATAGTGTCTGTCAAGGATCAGCACCAATTACATATTGGAACTATAATAATAATCTGATATTGGCAACGATGATATCAGATTACATCGTCTTATTGGTCAGCCCGATAAATCAGGTGAATGGAGAAAAAGTGGTAGCACAGTGCAGTGCTATAAAGGTTGTACATTCCACCACAAATTGCTGTAAAGGGCAAATGACTAATGCCTTATGAGTCAAGGCCAGCGAATCAGATTACAGATAATTACAGAGGGAGATGTAAAGTCCCACCTTGACCAAGAACATTAGAATAGTCTTTCATTTAAGTTCACTACATTTAATCCATTTACAGGGTGCTGGGAATGCTGCTACATTTCCCCAAACTTTATTATGTCACATATTGATGGATTTTATATGAAAATCCTGTTAGGGACCTGAATCCAGTTTCCCAATATACTACTTCCTAAGTCCTTTCACCTACAAGAGCGAATACTTGATCTTATGTACATCATTAAAGCTTTGCACCATTCTTGGTAGACTCACTTTGAAATTAGCTTGATTAAGTAATAGATAATTCAGAAAGATAATTCAGTGTGTTTATACAGCCAGCTATAACCACAAAAGTCTGATATATGACAGCCTGTGAAACCTTTCAATGCATTATGGTAAAGCTATAAAAGGTTAGGAATAAGAATAAGAACTTACTTTCTAAGGTGCTCATGCTCCTTAAGGAAAAGTTCTGTCCGTCTGTTGTTCACCCCCTGAGCCACTCTTGTACGTCCTGGTAAAGAAAGAAACACATTAGCACATTATTCATTTTTTATATATATATATGAAATGAGTCCATTATTCAAACAAGCCATTGGAAATCCTACAAATGCTCACAAATCCATTATACATGAAAATGCCTTGTATTATACATTCACTCCCTTTTTCTTCAAGGTTTAAGGAAAATCATCCATCCACTGAATCAGTGCATTAAATCAAATGCCTGCTTTGCATTAATCATGCAAGAGGAACAGTTTTATTAATACTCGATATATGCTTGATGGTGATCTCTGTTAACAAAATAAGTATGGAATAAACACCACGAGGTATGCTGTTATAGGAAAATAATCCACAACGTGGGGGTGTGATGCCTGTGCTGCTGTTCCCACCACAAAGTGGATTATAGCAACTGTGCCCTGAAGTGTTTATTCCTATTACATTCCTCAATGAACAACACACTGTGCTCTAATTTACAGTTACAATTAATGTTCTGGAGTGTCCATGAGACAAGTTAGATTTTCTGTTATCTCTTATGATATGTCTATACCTATAGGTCATTATCTCACCACACTCTCTTGAACTTAATAATACAAACACTAAAACCACTAAAACTTACTGACTGTTACAAAGTGCTGAAACCCAAGACTCTTTCCATAACTGTTAAATAAACATCTCCCAACAGAAAACTTCAACATATCAATGTATATATGTTTTTCTTTATTAAGTAACATGTTTTAATCTGATTATTATTAGGCTTAGATTATGTGGAGTGTCTGCAATACAAATCCTTGGGAATGAACTGTTACTACAGAAATAATAATGTTTTAGAAGCAGCATTTTAATATAAACTTTTAATTTGAAATACAGCCAGAACTATTGTAAGAGCTGCTGTTATAGACAATTAATCAACACCTTCTGATCAATCAGATTCTGCACTGTACAAAATATAAACCACAAGAAATTACCTCCAGGTTTCGATGGCCTACAAGTATAATTCTGAAATGTTTTGGATGGTATACAGATGACTTCCATCATTAATATAAAAATGGTAGACCTGCTTCAAATAAAAAATTTAACTTACAGAGGGCACTGCATTTCAAGCCTATTAATCAGAGATGCCCCCTCGAGCTTGGGCTAGCGAATCCAAGCTAATTTAACACTGAGGCTTTCTTCTTCCTGCTGTCTACATGGAGAATCTAGCCAGTGCTGCCACAGAAAGCATTTAGTGTGAATAATGAATGAGTGCAGTGCTGGGAAGACCAACCCTTTCCAAGGAGTTAATCAGGGCAGTGGCAAGCAAAGATACATCTTCCCATGGTCTGCAAACCCGGAGGCTACAATCCTTGCATTACTGCCTACATAAATTAAAATCAACCTACATTTCAGTAGGTTAAGTAAGAGGCAGGTAATGGACAAGATGTGGGAGGTAAAGCTAACTGAATGACAAAACCAACAAACATAAAGCATCCTTCGCCCATCGGTACGCATTAAGATGAGTTTGCTGTAGCTACACAGATGTGGAAGAGTGGATATCCCTCAAGTCAGTGGGAAAATGCATTCACATACCTACCCGATCAACACACAGCACTGACAGTTGATTTAATCATTCCAACAATGCTAGAAAAAAGCCTGGGCTGTATAACACACACACACACACACACACACACACACACACACACACAGAGCGACTATCATTTCTGCATACTGGCATTTCCACTGTACTCTGTGGTGCAATGCAGATCAGGAAAGATGGGGGTGGGGTGGGGGCAACACAATGAACACAGCGACAGGCAAAACCACAGTAATCACTGGTGCCCTCATGCTGAAAGAGGGATTCTGCAGTCACCCACACAGGGAAAATGACTGGAGACTGGAAGTTATGACCATGTGTTTTCCTGAAAAGAACGTGCTGACACCTAGTGGTCAATTAAGATAATGCACACAGTTTGTCGCACTGTCATGGATAGCCTCGAAACTAAACTCCACGCATGGTTTACATAGCTGAGGGGCCCAAGAATCCAGAGAAAGACTTTGAAAAAAAAACATGCTCACCTTTTACAGTGTTTAGCAAAAAAATCTGTAATATCTGACCCTGTTTAGATTATCAGGATTATATATGAAGATATGTACAGCAGAAGAGCACATCTGGTTCCACCTGTGTCAGCCAAGAACAGGAATGAGACTACACGGGGCAGAGGTTGACCAAAACTGGACAGTTAAAGATTGGAAAAATGCCGCCTGATCTGATGAATCTCGATTTGTGCTGCGATGTCCAGATGGTAGAGTCAGAATTTTGCATCAATAGCACAAATCCATGGATGCAATCTGCCTTGTGTCGACAGCTCACGCTGGTGGTGGGGGTGTAATGGTGTGAGGAATGTTTTCTTAGCGCACATTGTGCCTCTTTATACCAATCAAGCATTGTCTGAATGTCACAGATGATTTGAATATTGTTGCTGACCAAGTGCATCCTTAATGGCCACAATTTACTGATTTTATAATGGCTAATTCCAGCATGTGTTTTGTGCACTATGTGACAAAGCACAAGTCATCTCGAACTGGTTCCAAGAACATGACACTGAGTTCAGTATGTTTCCATGGCCTCCCCAGTCACCAGATCTGAACCCAACAGAGCTCATTTGGGACGTGATATTCACAGCATGAATGTGCAGCTGACAAATCTGCAGCAATTATGTGATGTAATCTTGACAACATGGACCAGACTCTCAAATCTCAATCCCAAATCTAAAAAGAATCTCAAAACCTCATCAAAACCTCGTGGAATCAATACCATGAAGCACTGAGACTGTTCTGATGTTGATGTGACACTTCAACTGTGGATGCATACAGTCACATTCCAACCACATCTGAGGGCATGAAAAAAGCAAGACCACTCACTCAATGTCTTTCCTGACAGATCCAAGAAGATCCTCTCGTTCTCTGACAGCTAAGAAATTGGATTTGGTTTTGTGAAACTCGTGTGTGTAGTCCTGCGAACAGACAGAGGGAAACATTATAGAGATACAACACAGCGAGAGGTATAACCTGTTTGAATTTAAGGAACTACAAGCAGGAACCTAATTGTACATATACTTGAGCAGTGGAATTCCTTTAAAATTTAATGACTTATTATCAGAATTACTTATTTATTATCACTATTTATTATTATTATTACTTATTTACTTTATTTATTTAGTATCTGAATGAATATAAATAAGCCTATAGTTTTATATTGCCACAGACAGAATGAATATTAGTAAAAGTGCTAAAATATGCATCCATGGAGAATGAAAATTGTATCACTGTCTCAAGCAAAAAAAAAAAAAAAAAGAAGAAAATTACAGTAATGCTGCATTTAAAGTTTATAATAAAATTATGATGTGTCAGATTGTATTTGTCCCGCAGTAAGATTGTCTTGGGGCTGAGTCTAATTCTATGTGCCCCATTTCCCAAGTTAAAATCTGTCCTGTTTTTCTACACACTGATTAGGTTTAGTTTTTTGTTTTAAGCCTCCGACCCTACAGCAGGCCAAAATCCCAACTAGGTTTTATTCACTCTATACAGGGTAGTACACTATATGCCCAAAAGAATGCTGTTTGAGTCAGATGTCTGACGGAAACTTAACTACTTTTCAGCATACTTGCTTTCTTTTCTTTCTAAATAATTAATTAGAAAATTGATAGTTAATTTTGAACCCTGCAAAATATGCCACAACTGAATTTATTTATTCAGACCCATTTTCTTAAGTTCAGGAAACGCTTAAATAAATGGAGACTCTAAAACCTTCAAACATGGGTAAATATTATGAAAATCTGAAAGTTTGAACAGTGAAAAATTTCCTGCTTCAGGCAGAAAATTTCAGAAGCGATCACAGTGAGTGGGTAAGATGAGTAAGGAATAGGTGTGGGACGTGTCTCACCTGCAGGATGTCTCTGTGCCTCTGCAGTGTGTGCATTAGTGCAGCATTAAGAGAGGTCACACCCGGTGTGCTAGTGTACTCTGCCATCTTATCGTTTATTCCTGTAAGCTAGAAGGAACAACAGGACAATCAACTAACACTTGAACTTAATGCCTTGTTGAAGCATTAAGAACTGACTGACCCCTCAAAATCACATGATCTGCAGTTGCTTATATTGCTTAAACTGGAAAAACCGAGCTTTATTTATAATTTACATAAATTTTTATACTACATGCCTAACACCAACACTCCTGGAGAAGCTATAAAACTGCAGAACAGTACAGAAAGTTTCTTGAGAAACAAGACATTCTGTACTGAAGTCCATTATCAGCTGTGCAAAAAAAAAAGTGCTTGTGAAGCTGTAGGACATGAAAGTCTTTACAACTTCTCCATGTGTTAATGATGGCACACTGCAGTTACTCCGGATGTTTGTAGTTACAGTGACAGCATGGCCAATTAGCCAAGGCATGTTTGCTATTCAAACTTTGCTGGAAGGGAAACTTCTAGATACCATTTTAGCATTGTACACAGACACACATACTGTGTAATTAAGAGAACATTTTGTGGTTTCAAAGATAAATTCAAAACAAAATTGTGCTACTCTATGACAGCTTGCACAAGAAGTCCAGAAAAGTTATACTAAAACACAGTATAATTTAAGTGAGTCAAGTCAGTTCTGTGGGGATTTTTTGCACTTAAAATCTGACTGATCAATTACAAAAACAGGCTATAAACACACAATCTTCACTTATAGATGGGTTCTAAAGTTTCCTTGTACATTATTTTCTAATGTGTGGTGCTAGAGCAATTTGGCGTAGACAAACAGAAATGTCAACCAGTCGTTATAGAGTTTGTGCACTTGAACAAGCCGATGGATTTCATCACTCCAAAAACAGGTGGGTCAGTAGCAGTGTACTCTCTTTGTTTGATTTTCCAACTTCAAAACAACTGCAAACCTGTTTTCAGGACTTTTCAGTAATCTCTGGCATAAAACTATTATACACTTACTTTAACAAAGGTGTTTTTATGGATGTGGGGGATAATGAATAAAACCTTTGGTGTGTAAAGGCCATAAAGAAACAACTTCAGAAACAAAAATGTTGGCTGATCGACTACATTTGGAGTAAGTGGAAAAACTGTTCCTCACAATTAAATTTTTTTTTTACAATTAATCTAAGTTTATTTTTGGCCAAACAAAACCTACTTGTCTACCAGATTAACAACTTAACTCACTAACCTTTGCAAGAAGCTGCTCAATCTCGACTGACATGGTCTCAAACATTCTGTCTTGGGTGGAGTTGTTAAGAAGCGGTGTTGTGTCTGAACTGCAAAAACAAAGACAAGGCAGAAATATGTACAGGTGGTAATAATGTATAATACGAGATGCTTTGTATGAACGTAATATGTTTCACATCCTTGCGTAACGTTACCTGTCTCCTCTCCGGCCATCGCGAGAGCTGCTGTAGCTGGTGCACAGTTTACTGAAGGACACCAGCTTCAGGTCGAGCTCATTCTCCAACTGCCTGGCTTGTTTCCGCAAATCTGCGCATATAACAATCAAAACAAACACAAAACAATACATCAGTGCTGCCACGTCTCTGCTTTTCACAGGCTATTTTTGAACAACTGCCACAGGTTGATTTTATTTTGCATACATTAATTATAACACAAAGTCTCCTCACATATAAGTTTCCATTCCCAACTAGCTCTGCATGACACTGTATGAATATATTATGTTGTGCAACGGTCAACTGGTCTAAAACTCTCACAGCTATTTTTTTGCATTCATGGCAATAGCTACACTCACTGAGCACTTTATTAGGACCACCTGTACACCTGACTATTCAATATGTACTTTGAAAAGACTATGAATATAAACACACAAAGCACTTTATTAGGAACACCTGTACACCTACTCATTCATGAACTTATTTAATCAGCCAATCGTGTTGCAGCAGTGCAACGCATAAAATCATGTAGATACAGGCCAGCAGCTTCGAGTAATGTTCACACCAACCATCAGAATGGGGAAAAAAAGTGATCTCAGTGATTTTGACCGTGGCATGACTGTTGGTATCAGACGGGTTGGTTTGAGTATTTCTATAACTGCTGATCTCCTGGGATTTTCACACACAACAGTCGATAGAGTTTACTCAGAAAGGTGCAATAAAGAAAAAACATCCAGTGAGCAGCAGTTCTGAGGACAGAAATGCCTTGTTGACGAGAGATTTCAACAGTGAATGGCCAGACTGGTTTGTGCTGACAGAAAGGCTACAGTAACTCAGATAACCACTCTGTACAGTTGTGGTGAGCAGAAAAGCATCTCAGAATGCACAACACTTCGAACCTTGAGGCGGACGGGCTACAACAGCAGCAGACCACATCGGGTTCTACTTCTGTCAGCCGAGAACAGAAAGCTGAGCCTACAGTGGGCACAGGCTCACCAAAACTGGACAGCTGAAGACTGGGAAAACGTAGCCTGGTCTGATGAATCTTGATTTCTGCTGAGGCACACAGATGGTGGGGTCAGAATCTGGCACCAACAGCATGAATCCATGGACCCAGCCTGCCTTTTGTCAACAGTCCAGGCTGGTGGAGGTGGTTTAATGGTGTGAGGAATGTTTTCTTGGCACAGCTTGGGCCTGTTAATACCAATCATCACTTGAATGCCACAACCTATTTGAGTATTGTTGCTGACCACGTGCATCCTTTCATGGCCACAATTTACCCATTGTCTATTGGCTACTTCCAGCATTATAATGCACCATGTCACAAAGCAAAAGTTGCCTCAAACTGGTTTCATGAACATGAGAATGAGTTCACTGTTCTTCAGTTGCCTTCCCATTCACCAGATCTGAATCCAATCTGAACCCAGCTGGGATGTGATAGAACGGGAGATTCACAGCATGAAAGTGCACCTGAAAAATCTGCAGGAATTGCGTGATGCAATCATGTCAACATTGACCAGAATCTCAAAGGAATGTTTCCAACATCTTGTGGAATCCATGCCATGAAGAATTGAAACTGTTTTGAGAGCAAAGGGAGGCCCTACCCAGTATTTGTATAATAAAGTGCTCAGTGAGTGTAGAATACTACAGTCGTATTGTATGACGTTACTTTTAAATACTGTGATATAAGGATAGATATGATGATTTTAAAGCAGTACCTAAAGCTAGGAAGGGATGTATTGTGGCACCCTGGAACTGAGAGATTGTTCAATTTCGACTTTAAGAACAAGCGTTATTCACTCATGAGCCAATTTTCATTGATCATATGGTTCCTGGCGACTTCATAAAAGTGCCTGTCCTTTCATATGCTCATAGTGAAAAGGAAACAGTATGGTAGGATCAGCTTAAACTGCAGCAGGTTAACTTTAAGTCTAAAGAAAGCTGTAGTTTGGGGTGGGAAGGCAGGAGAGAAGTGAGGTGACACCATGTCTCTGGTAAAAATGACACTTTAATCTTTTCTAATTCAATCTGAATTTATGATTTACACACCATATTGCTGTGGACATATCAGGACATCCATATGTCAAACCAAATAGGACTGGTTTAAAGCACGTACACACTTGCTGTTCATGTCATGCAGACATCAGAGCTACCAGATGTAATCAACCGATTAATCTGACGGCTGTTTAAATGAAAACATGCCAAATGATTACAAGTGTCCTCAACTGTTGCCAAATTTAAACTAAATAATATACCACCACAATGTTTTCTGTTCCCAGATTTACTGCATTAAGACTAGACTATCTGAACTCGAGAGACAAGATCAGGCAACCCTGACAGAAACACCCATCGGTAACGCAGACTTAAACGGTGCAACGCAACTGCGTCAATCTTCAAAACTAAAGTAAACAAATGTAGCTACAACAAGAGTACTTTCTGTAAAAAGAATAAAATAAGGTATGAAAACCAGTGCAATGCAGTGAAAGAGTGAAAGACTAGAGGAAATTTAATATTTAACTACACCATGCTGATTATAGGCAAATTAGTTCATAGCTAACTGGTTAATATGGGTTTTACCCAAGTCATAATTAATGACAAAGTGCCAAAACAGTGGCAATTTCTGACATAAGTCACTGTCACCACATGGCGGGATTTTAAAAAGTCCACAAACCTGCTGAAGCTGAGTTTTCTAGCCTATTGTTTTATTTTTAATTTCCTTCTGAAGAGGTCTGTGGGCCTGCATGTAACTGTCTGATTGTTGTTCGATTCAACAGTAATGTTGAATTAAAAAACAATATGATGATACTTTATTTATTTATGTGTACATTATTATTTATTATTTATAATTTTGTATTTTAAAAATATACATTTCTATTTATTTATAACAAATAAATACAAATATGTAACACTAAAAGGGAGAAAATCTGTGTAAACAAAATATATACAAAATTTTAATGGGCCCTTTTCACACCAAGCAGAATAAAACGTTTTCCGGTAAGCCTTACAGCTGATTGTTTACCACAGAAACACCGGCATTATTACTACCTCCACTCATGATGGAAAGACTCTTTAAGTAACTGTATAGCCGCAGTGTTATAGATTTAACAAGCTAATATGTCTGCATGTTGATTTATCTAAAGCAAACGCTAGTATATACAGTATAACTCACTACAAATAAAAAAGTGTTAGTTTGTTTACTGTTCATGCTGTGAGCAGCCATGTTGATTTGATGGTACTTGCTGATCTCGAGGCTGAGGAGACCTTCTCGACTTTCTGAGAAAGTTGAGGGGGTTAAGGTTTTCTTTGGTTTTCCCCAGTCAGAGGCTGGAAATTCCAAGTAATGAGCTTTAGTCGAAAGCAGAATTAAACTGTAATTTATTAATCAATGACACGCCGTGCTTTTTAACAGTTTATAGTTAGATTTAATGTTGTGAAATATTCACGAGGCAAATTAGTTCCTGTTCTCTCTTATGTTATAGCTGCAATGAACAGTCATTCCTTCATCAGTCTCTCTCTCTCTCTCTCTCTCTCTCTCTCTCTCAGAATGCAACCTGTCATTCTACAGAGAAACCAGAAAGCGTAAACTCCTCTGTCCTGCGGCGTTTCCTGTGCTGTCACCTGAGGCACCTTCCATAAATGTTAAATAAATGCCTCTTAAAAAGTCACTACATCAACGATTACACGTTTTACTTTGTTACACAACTCCTTATTTTTAATTCATTTATTATGAGTCTTAGATTATGTGGAGCATCTGCCATGCAAGTGGCTGTGTACGAGGTAATAACAATAACGTATTATAATGTAAACAATAATGTATTATAACGAGAGCATTAATATAAACCTATCATTCATGTTTCAGCTGGAACTACTGTCCGGGCCGTGCTGTCATACAAATACAATGCACACCTCCTGACCAATCAGCTTCGAGCATTCAACCGCACTGTGGTAAAGTTCACTGCGGCTGCAGTTTATTTGACTCTAAACTCTACTTTTGCAAATATCCCAAGCTGTTTCTTTGATTCCACTGAAAGCAGGTGGAAATGGCACCAGTCTTTAACTGTGAGCTAGCTTTGATATAATCAGCAGCATTATATCAAATGTGGACTGCACATAAATATACTTCCTCTGTGTTTTACAAAAATAATAATAATAATAATAATAATAATAATAATCCCTTCATTCCTGCTGATCCCTGCTCTACCTCATTGTCTCCTCTGCTCTTCACTCACAGGAAAGCTATAAAAGCTGAGGTAAGGCTGTGTGTTTAGACTGTAACCCAAAGGGATGCTGTAAAAGCTCTTACTCTTAGACTTGGCCATTGTTGTTGTTGTTGTTGTGGAAGTAAAGTTCCCCTGCTAAGGCTACTTCCGGCAGGGAAAAAAAACCCGGAAGTGTGAAAAGGGCTCATGTATATCAAATGGTTTACTGTACGTGTGTGTGTGTTTGTTGTAGCCAACCTTAAGCAGAAACCAGGACCAGGTAGCATTACACTGAATCTCCTTTTCAAAAACAGTGCTGCTGGCCAGTGTTCAGTGATATTCAATGACAGTTCATGAAATATCCTTTTATTAGTCATTTACTTTCACTAGCTACTGTCAGCTGTGGTCATGTGCTCGTTTAGCATCACATCACCAAAAACCATTTGAGATTTTTTTATTTTTATTTTTTATGGCAGCTAATGTAAGCAGCATTCCTACTGTAAACTCAAACAGCTTTTTATTGACTTGTTGACAAATATATATTACGGTCACTTTGCTAACGAACTAGCTTGCTAGTCAACTCATTAGCTACCTAGCTACTTTCAAGAGACTGAGTCAAGACCTGAGGCACAAAAAAAAAGACCAAATAATATGACATCTCAGTGAAGTACACTAGTTAATCACACTAGAGGTGCTAAACAGAAAATCTCATCTATACGGCTGACGTCACTCATCTTGCTAAACTAGCTTAAAAGCTAGAGCTAGTGAGCCAGCTAATGCTAACGCTATGAATTGGATGGAGGTCTTGGTACCCGTTAGCCAAACAATTTTTTCCTAAGCCTCCATAAGCAACAATTCAAAGACTACGAAGTCTCCTAAATGTATTTATAAATATTACTACCGAGTCTTTAATTACGCCACTTTGCCACCTCACCTTCCCAGTAGTTGCTGTTTGCCGTCGCCATCTTTGTTATCCAACGTCATCCGCGTCGCGCTGGCAGAGGCGTGGAAAAGCCTGACGCTGGGTCCCAGACCACACTACACTACCATACTACACAGTGTGGCAGAATAGTTCTCACTGATATATACGGTCTATTTTGGCATACTAGTAAGTGCGGTAGTATGGATATCTTCAGTGTTAATTCAGGCTATAAAACCGTCACAGCGCCCCTCCCTGCTACAGACAATACACACTACACTCATCGTTTTTAGCTCTGATTTTAAAACTGTTATTTGTCAGATATTTTTTAATTAAACACGTTTTAGCTTTTATTCTACATTTAGGACTCTCTGGAATGGAGGATGGAGAGTGCAAAATTTAAAAAATATACGTATCATATATATATATTAATATATAATTATCCATAGAAATAAATCCATCTATCAATAAATCCATGATTAAATTAATTCTTAAATGAATTAATTAGAGCATTTATTCTTTTATCTTCAGTAATCATTTATCCTGATTTACTCCGGATCAGTCTATCCGGAGCCTTTCCCAGGAACACTGGGTGCGAGGCGGGAACACACCCTGGATTTGATGCCTGTCTATGAGAGGGCAACAAGCACACACACATTCACACTCATTCACACCTACAGGAAATTTAGCATAGCCAATCCACCTACTGACAACCATGCTGCCAGCATTTATGTACTTATTTATTGATGCCTTTATTGAAGGGTATACTGAACTTATTGTACTTAATAATTTAAATATTATTTAATTAGGCAAGCTCCATCCTCCATAGTTCAAAGCTAGTCCACATTTATGTATATACAAACACACACACATATATACATATATAATGTATTTTCAGCCACACATTTATTCCAGGCTTAGTCCATTTTGTTTAATCTGCCTGTCATTCAAACACCAGATATAAAGACAGGTTTAACTCTGCACCATCATGTGTCATTGCTCATTTAAATCGCACATCATTTACACACAAGTGACATCAATTATCTACAATCACTTTTGTATCAAAAGGAAAAAATATACAACTGAACGACCAATACATCCAAAAGCTATACATGTTTGTTCAAATACACCAAGTCATTTACACTCAAGCATCAGAATCAAGCCATCAATTTAGACTTTATTGTTAATGAATAGCAAATAAAAATGTGACACACAGGATGTTTTTAAAGTTTAGTGTGCTAAAGCAACAGGAAATGAGCCTCAAATGAGTTTGATGAGAAAATATGCATGATGAAGCATGTGTCTGTATTCATCAGCACACAATCAGCTCAGCTGGTTTGATATGTTCAATACACATTCAATTCAATAATTCATGAACAGTGCAGAAGATTGACAAAAGCAGTGGAAACACCAAATGACAAAATAAATTTTTTTGTCAATTTTAACTAAAAGCAATCTACATCTTTCTTAGGTTCACCCTTTGATATTTCCTAATAATCACTATACTATATAAATTACAAGAATGGAGGCAGTTCAAGGAAGAAGGTTACCCTGATTACTTAAACACTTGAACACTGAGATACATGGCTAATATCCATTGTTTTGCATGTGCTTTGTATTTATTCAGATCTGCAGTCAGTAGAAACATGGAATTGTAATGGCATTTTATAATCACTGAATGTTAACTGGCAGTAAGTGACAGTGCAAAGCCACTTTCAGGTGGATAAAAACTTCTAAGTGACCATTTGGTTTGATGAAAACCATGTTACTCAGTCATGGTGTAAATTTAAACAATGTGTAATCTGAGTGATTTCAAATATTCAATTTACACACAAGCACCGGTAAAAACGCAGACTGAACAAGTGATTTACTGTGAAAAATATCTGAAATTAGGACAAATCAGAACAAACAGCTTTTGAGAGCAAGCTAATTTAAGTCACTGTTGGAAATGTGAAAATGTTTATATCCTCGTTTATTCTCAAAACATCTGGATTATCTGAGAACTAAAAGGTTATCAACACACTACTTGGCTGTGGCTTGATAAACCCTTCAGATGACGTTTCGTTTATTAATGAGTGTATCTCTGTACACATATCCAACACATTCTACATTCTACTTGGGGAAAAAAATTACTCGGCAAGCCAAATATTCACACCACTGTGATTGAATATTACACTACAGCATGAAACTACATTCAACAAACTGACAAGGGACTCAGGAAACTTGGCTATTTAATAGTGTTTTTCCACTGGACAGTGTGGTTAGTAATTCACATAACAGTACACGGTAAAGTAGGAGAACTTCTCTGGAGGTTGTGGGATCGGGCTTAGAGTGTTACACTCTTCAGAATTTACAAACTGATTCTCTTTGTCATGAGAAAAAAGTGGATTTGGTTACCTCATTGGGCTCGTATTGGGCAGAAGACAGCAATTTGTTAGACTGCGTGAATTAAGGGAGCCAACGGACACAATACTTTAATCTTAGCGGAAACAGAAAGACTTGTATGGCAGACAATCTACATAATCCATCCATCTCTGTACCGCTTATCCTACAGAGGGTTGCAGGTAACCTGGAGCCTATCCCAGTAGACTCGGGTCACAAAGTGGAGGACACCCTGCACACAACCATTCACACACTACGGACAATCTGGAAATGCCAATCAGCCTACAACACACGTCTTTGGATTAGGGGAGGAAACCGGAGGAAACCCCCCAAAGTACAGGGAGAGCATGCAAACTCCATACACACAGGACGGAGGCGAGATTCGAACCACCAACTCCAGAGGTCTGAGGCAACTGTGCTAACCATTAAGCCACTGATAAAAATATGTAAATATGGATAAAAATGTAGTGAAGCTTTCTGAAAGATTTAACATTTATGGAAGGAGACTCCACCACAGGAAAATCTTCAGGATAAAGAAGTTTGCACTTTCCAGTTTTGCTGTAACACAACAAGCTGTGTTTTGTTTTGTCCTAACTTCAAGAGAGAGGAAAAAAGAGAGGCTGGTGAAAGAACAACTGTTTATAGCTGCTATAAAGAAATGATAACAGGAACAGTTTTTATAACTTGTGTAGTGGATGTTCCACAATATTAAATGGAACAATAAACAGTTAAAATGCACAACACGTCATTCACTAATAAAGTAAGAAATTTTTGGCAAACTGGTGGCTGGTATAAGAGGAATAAATACTTCAGGAAGTGAGCCCTGTCATATTTTATTCCGTACAAATAGTGCACTAAATACCATGCTACAAGACATCGTTACCACGGGTGTATGAATAAAATAAACAACAGTAAACTATTACTGCCACCTGAATCTTAGCAGGTTTTCTGACTCGAGTGACAATTTTGTTTGACCAAACACTGGTCTGGATGACTTTAAACTTCACCCACATGTCTGCTGGATTCACTTACTTCTCTGAAAAGAAGGGTAAGTATGCAGTTACAGTACAGCTAACTTTGAAATGAAAACCATGACAAAATGTAGCATCATACAGAATACTGCACTGTCCAGTAGAAAAGCACTATAAAAGTATAGCCAATGAAATGTTTAAAAAAAAAAAAAAAAAGTATTTTTTTCTAAAGAATCTCAGCACTGGGGTTTTGATTGAGGCTCACATTCACCCATAATTGATCTCAGTATTAGAAATCATAAGCAGCACTTCTACTCTAAGATGATTCATGTACATACTTTGTCACATACTGTGTGGGACAATGTGAATCAAAAAAGTAATAATAATTAGACTCCTGATTACAGCCCACATACTGAGTGCTTCCAAGAAGAGAACTTATCTTACACACATTACACTGATCTTCACACCCCAGCGATAGCCAACAGGCAGCAATGGCTCAGGCTAATCAAACAAGGCACTGTGTTTAGTAATCCTGCTGAGTTTTTGTTCATGTGGGCAACTGAGTTAGTGATGTACTGAATGTAAGAGTTGTGCAGAATATTTCCACACTATAAACAAGCATAATTTAGCCTCAAATAAATAGCATATTGGTTGAGAGCGGATTGTAAGGTTGCATACATTAACATGTGAAACAGTCAACCATCTCACTAGGCCAGTAAAGTGCATCCTGGGATGGATTTCATGGCAGTCTGTGCAGACGGGCCTGTGAGTTGAGCACCCCCTGCAGGTTTGGACAGAGACCAGTTAAACTTTGGTCTTCTGTCTCTCTCAGACACTCCAGTAGGGTGGCAAAGTAGGATGTGAACATTGTAGGAGAGTTAAATATCAGAGTTTGTTGGCGTACAGAGTATCTTCATCGCTTTCACTCTCGTCCTGGAACTCGTGGCTCAGCAGGGACTTCTTGGAGCCCATGGACGTGAGCCGGATCTCGTCTTCATAGTCGTCCCGGTGCTGGCGCAGACGGTGAAAGCCGTCCTTCTGTCTGTTGGACTTGGCTGAGCACACGCACCAGATGATGCAGGCGGTGATGGCCAGAGCCGTCATAGCTGCAGCTGAAGAAGAAAACACACATCATTCCAGCATATGAGATGACAGCTGCAGTTCCAGATGCAGCTTGATGCAACATTCAAACAGCGAAAGACCTGTTTGAATGTTAAACCCCACGAACAAATGTCTTCCTGTCTTCCAGTATGTTTTAATATGCCCTTATCAATTTTCCCTCATCATTTAGAGCCATTCAACTTAGCGTTCCCTGCTATCCAGATTGCTTCTTACCTGCAGATGCCACCACTAACTCTCGCGGTAAACCGAAGATGCGGTTGTCCATATCAAACTCAATAACGATGGAACTTGCTGCCTCATATGATGAGACAATCACCTGGAGGAGGCAAAAGGATAACAGTGATTGACTAATTATAAAAATCATATACATTTAGATACAAAATTTTTTGTGTGTGCTCAGAATTTTGTGTGTACGATGCATGGATAAACTACAGCCCACAAGCTGCAGGTCCAGATGTAATCGCGCAGTAATTCACTATCTCCATTAGAAGTGGAAGCATAATTTATGCCCAGGTATCCAACATGATACACAAAATGCAGCATGAGCATCTGACACACATACGGGACGCATTTTTCTATTTCTACTTCTGCTGTGTGCCGCACATGTCCATAAACACGACAAAAACAATATCCATGCTTTGTTTTGCAGTGTATGCCCATAATCTAAACAGCACATGAGCTACATTTCAGCCTGTAGACCTACTGCTAAGCTAGACCTACTGCTAAACACACACACACACACACACACACACACACACACACACACACACACACACACACACACAACAAAGGCATTTGTTTTAATGTGAAAACAGACAGGCATTTTGCTCATCCTTGCTCAATACTAATCTGACACTGACATTACAACACAACAACATCTTTGCTGAGTTGACGCAGAACAGTCATGATGAATCACATGTTCCGTTTCACATGCAAGGTCTGTGTTTTGTCAATCAACATCCCATACATTCTCAGTGGAAAGGAAAAGAAACTAGGTCTATCCTAATCCTCATTCAGAGTTTCAGGCGAATATCAGAGTGATACTGATACTCTATATTTGGATCAGTGCATTCCTAGTATTCATGAGAATTCTCAAACCTTCTGCCGCTGCTGTTGATATCCCTCTGCTACTGCTTCAATGCTGTGTGATCCTGGAGCCAGCAAGGCGTGGAAGTATCCTCCCTCACTGGTGAATACTCGCACACCACCGTTCAGCACGATCATCGCTCCCACGACGGGCTTGCCACTCTTGTCCTTTGCGATTCCGCGAACTCCTTTGTGCACCTACAAGAAAAGAATGAAATTGAAGAGACAGTTTAAGCCAAAAAGGCTTACAGTCTTAACAAAGAACGACATATTTTACAATCCGGCCATTTCTTCATATAGAGGGCAGGCAGTATGTAAGAATGTAAGTAGGAGCCATGTATGATATTTAGAGACAGCAGTGGATTATGGACAGAAGGAAAAAACTAACTGACCTCTACCAGCATGCTGAGCAACGACTTCCTGTTCTCAGCCCAAAGGGTGGGCAGCTGATCAGCTGGGGGGAACAGGCAACAGCTGGTGTATACTGTAATCTCAGGACAATGACCAAATTCCACACTGAAGTCCTGTAACGCAATCAGTTAACAGTTAGGCATCACAAGGAAGTTAAAAGGAAACAAGCTGAACAGAAATACACTCTATATTTCAGGAATGGTCAGATGAATTTCCACCACTTCACTGGGGAGTCTGCCAAGTGACATTTTACAAATTCTTTATGAGCAAGGACTTTTTCAGTAAGGACACGTTTTTTGCAACTCTTCTTGGATATGACTGACCCATGAACATTACCTTCAGCCTTGCCTCGGTGTTGACTATCAACAAACTGAGTGACTGGGCAAAGTTGCATGAGTCAGAGGTGTGGTGTGTATCACACTGAGCTTGTTTTGGTTGTGGTTACAACATTCAGGAACATCACATCCAATCAGGAAACACTGATAAGTGGTTTCCTGGCTGTAGCAGGAAATGTATCATAGACCGTGTCCCACCCTCCCAGTCTGACTTGCATGAAGTCTCAAGATTTTAGCAGCCAACCTCCTTACATTGTTAAAAAAATGTTGCTCTGTTGATGATGATGTTAAATTAAAATGAAATTGCAGACCTCCTGGCTATTCATCACACCCACCTAGAGGTCTGCAGACCACACTTTGACAACCACAGAACTAGAGAAGAAGAGGAGCCCAAAACTGGCATTTGTTTTTAACATTATTCTGTGTCAATACCTTATTCTATGGCAGTGGGGAATTTTCTGTTTTATTTATATATGGGTTTTAATCCTCTTATGACATCCACTGTATTATATATTGTTATCTTGTACCCTGTTTACCAATTTAAATAGGACTGATTAAGTGTATTAATTCTGGAAGTAAATTACAGAAGGTCTATAATTTCTGAAATGGCTGCAGTATAATTTACCTTCATGCTGCCCATGTGACTGTGTTTCTCCGCTGCCCGCAACACTCCATCAGGGATGTTTCCCACTGAAATAAAATGAGTCATTGAAAGAGAGTTTGCTTATATATTTAAATACAGAACATTTTTAGAGTAAGTTCTCAACTATATGAAAGCTGCTCATCACTTTGTGTTCCATAATTAAAATGAACTTGATACTACAAAAAGAGATTTCATGACTGTGAAAAGTATTATAAACACAATACCAATTTAATCTACATTTATTTACAGTATAAGAAGCAGTATAAAGCAGTTCACATACCCTGGCCATTGCTTGGGCATCCAGCGTCTCCTAAATGCATTGTGGGATGGTTGTTGGCATACGCAGTAGCCAAATACCTCAGGGTACTCTCATTTTCAACTGGAAATAAACAGCAAAAATTAAAACCTTGCCAAAATTGTCCATCAGCTGCCACCACTGAAAGCAACTGTATTCCCAGATCCTAGAAAAGAGAAAGGAGACCTGGTTGAACTGGTTTGTCATAGGGGTAGGTCACCAGTACAGAGCCTCCGTCCAGAGCCACTGACAGAGTGAAGCCCTTCTCCTGTATCAGCTCCATCACAGCACGAGTCTCAGGCTGTGCTTCTGTGGAGCGCTGGGATGCATTACCTATAAAACACCAAATCCACATTACAATCTGCATACTATTCACGACATGTGCTTAATCTAGGGATCTTAATAAATTCTAAAATGTAAACACAGATGTTCTTTAAAGAACCATAGCTGAGAATTGTGAACTCTGCAGTGTGCAGCCAGCTAGAAGTCTTCACACTGCTGCATCCTGGTTTGGGCCACAATGGATCCTGAGTCTATCCCAGGAACACTGGCCATGCAGCAAGAATACAGGCTAGATAAGACACCAGTCCATCACAGGGTACCATACACAAACACATTCACATACTTATTCACACCTAGGGGCAATTTAGCATAGCCAATCCAACCGACACGTATTTGGGAGGTGGGAGGAAACTGGAGAACCCAGAGGAAACCCACATGCATGTCCACACAGACAGTAAAAAGAACTTAGGCTTGCGCCACAGTGCCACCCAGATAGGAGTAGGTTTTGGTGTGTTAGCTGTAAAGGCTGGTCTTGCTGGTTGTTTGCTTGAAATAAAAATGTGTGAAATTTTCACAAACGCTTACCAAAGAAATCAGTGTCGAGGTCTTTGCCATTTGCATTGTTCATACCCACAGTGGAGGCGCACTCTCTTTCTTTAGCGAGCTCACGACCATCTGGGTTAATGGAAGGAAGGATAACGATTCTTGTCTCGTTGATTAACTAAGGGGCAAGAAAGAAAAAGTTACATATTTAAAAAGTGGTCAATGTGATTAGACCACAATGTTATACTGTACAATAAAAATGTTATAAATGTAGGAGAAAAGAATTGTATAATTGTATTGTGTGAAGTCAACTGCCTTAGTGGAGTTTCTCTACTAATGTTGACCAAAAGGATTGAGACAAACAAGTTATACTTTTTAAGCACTGAAAAGCCCAGATGAGACAGTCTCACCCTGGTAATAGCGGCATTCTTGCCATAGTTGATACACAGATAAGCAGCAAACTCCAGCAGCAGCTCCGTGCCCACTGGAGCATTGCCATGGATGCCAGCCACAAATCGGATCTTGGGCTTGGATGGCTCTGGCACCTCAGGGGTGTTGGAGATCTCCAGGGCCCAGATGGTTCTGAACTCCACACTCTGACCAAGGCTAGACAGAATAAAACAAGGTCACTGCTCTGAATCTGCGCTTGTAAAAAAGAAACTAAAACACTGTTGGAAAGCGTGGCCTGTAATCAGACTGGAAGATTACAGGGATGTGCAATTATGCCTTAGCCTTGCAGTCTTATTTAGTTTTAGGTTCCACTATTGTCTCCTTTAGTCCAATATCTCCCTGAATGCTTTTGTCTAATCATGGCAGATCATTTTGGTTGCAGCATGAAACCAGACTGCGGAGTCATTTGGCCTCCTTCTACACTTGGCACACATTGACATGTTCCAGAGATTACAAACCCGTCAAATCTGAGCATATAAACAGGAACACACACTCACCACTGGCAACAGCTGCTCCAATTGCTCAATCACGTCTTTAACAGCAAGCAATTTTGCAACTGACTTGCAAAATATGTCATCTTAGCATAATTTGCAACAGCTGTAAATATGCTGTTTGCATTTCTTTCTACATATTCAGAATCTTCCCTCAGGTCATGTGTTCTTATTTTTAAGTACACTGTGATCTTAGCTGAGACAGAGAAGCTCAAATATTATTCACCAGCTGCATTACAGACATAATATTCATCCTCCTAAAGGAGTGAGTTGGCAGAGGATGTGTTTTTTTTTTTTTTTTTTTGACAAACAGGATAGACTTCAGTACTGGCTTGTCTCCACAAGTTGGATCCTCTGACTTTTGTAAACTAAGACTGGCCGGAAAAAGGATGTCCCTTATGATTATTGAGTATATAGTTAAAAGCTAGAGGCTATAGTGTTTTGATACTTTTTATAGTTTTTTGATAGTCAGCTGTTATGATTCAATGTAAGAGACAAGTACCTGCGTAGAGAAGTGATCTTAGGGAAGTTGAGGTTGAGGCTTCGCAGGAACTCGGACATCTCCTTGTAGCCACGATAGCGGAAGCTGCTGGTGGTGGCCGTGTTCTGGATGAGCTGGTCCAGTCCAGGTCCCACTGAGAGCTGCTTGATGAAGCTCTGGAACTCCTCCTCACTGGAGTCCGGGTGGACAGCAGGGCTGCTCGTGTCACTCCGTATGCGAGTTAGCTTAAAATCCACAATCTCTGCATCACCATCAGGCACAGTGGCGTACGTGACAACAGACTTGTAGCTGGACAGATTGTGAATAGAATAAGAGAGGTTTAAATTCACAATCAAATTATTTCATGTTATCCATTTTCATCGCAGGAAAATGGATTGAAAAGGGGAAATATTATGGTCCATTTAAGTTTATTCAAGAAGTGAGAAGCATTGTGGAGGTACACTGAACACAAATTAATAGGCAGTACAATGTAACAAGAAAGCATTTACAAATAAACTTAAAGGTACCATCTGAGTAATCTTCGTACACACAAAAGTCTACTTTTCTATGTACAATATGATTGGCAGAGTATTTATCACCAGGTCTAAACATGAGAGCTGAATAATAAATACAACAGGAGTTTTAAGTACAGAGGAAGCAGGAAATAATATCTCCATACTCATGACCAAAGAGAAAGAGTGCCTGAGCAGTTTTTATACAGGACAACAGAAAAACAGCTGTATCCGTTATGTTTATATGTTGAAATGTTTCTATAAAATGTTTATTCTCAATTTAAAAGATAAGGAAGGCTAACATATCACATATAAATAATAAAACACAGCGGAGTATGCTGTTATAGGAAAATAATCAACGAAAGGTGTCATCACGTGGCACGATGCAGAGCGGAGTCACTGTTACAACCCTGAAGTTGATTATTTTCCAATAACAGCATTTCCCAATGTGTTTTATTCCTCTTATACCACAGCAATTTGCCAACAATTTTTATTTTATTAATGATAATTAATTGCACATCATACTTTTAACCATTTATAGTTACATTTTATGTAGTGTAACATCCACGAGAGAAGTTAGTTCCTGTTATTAGTTATAGTATAACAGCTACAAACAGTCTCTCTTTTTCCTTCCTCATTAATTTATTAAGATTTAAAAAAAAAAAAAATGCAGCTTGTCATGTTCCAGAAAAACCTGGAAAGCAGCACAAAGTCCTTACTGACTACACACTGACTGTTACTAAGCACTGACACTCGAGCCTCCTTCCATAAATGATAAATAACCTTCTTACACCTCAGCATATCAACATTTTTCTTTGCTAAATAAAAAATAAATTAAAAAAGCCTCTTTACTATGAGGTTGAGATTATTATGGAGCATCCGCTATACAAGTCCTATTAGAGTGAGTGCATTAACGTATACCTTTGATTTGCCTTACAGTTGGCACTATTGCCAGAGCTGCTGTTATAGAAAATTAATCAACACCTTCTGACCAATCAGATTCAAATGCACTGCGGTATAAATCTATTTAAAAAAATCTACCAAGTGCAGTCAGGCAGCTTACCCTTGAGCAGAGGCAGTTAGGTGGTATGTTCCAGGTACAAGCAGACGCCAGTAATCTCCAGCTCTGTTGGTGGTGATGGGGTGGTCAATGCCTCCTACAGTGATGGTGGCATTGGGGATACCAGTCCCATCCTTACTGTCAGTCACCATCCCCTTCACTCCTCTGTGGACCTACAGATCACGAATATAAATACAAGAAAGACGATGTATGTGTGCTGAATACAAGTAGAAAAGAGTACGAGAGAGAAAGAATGACAGAGGTGTGGAAACAATGAGAGAAACAGACAGATAAAGAGGGATGAACCTGGTGAATAAACTGCAGCAGAGATCTCCGGTTGTGCTCCCAATACTGTGGCAGCTCCTGCGCTGGAGGATACTTCACACAGCCCAGCTCTATAGTCACCTCAAAGCAGTTAGTGTTAAGATAGTTCCAGTCCTGCATACCACCTACCAGAGACACACAAAACACAACTTCACTCACACAGGCTAAGTACATCCAAAGGAAGCATTAACTCATTATTACCGCTGAAGAAACCTGGCTTCCATTTTAGGCTACATGCATCTACGCATGTGTTTCATTCTAAATATGTGCCTTGTATGTTTACATTGATGAAATTTGTCCATGATGTCCATGACAATATTCTGATGATGGAAAACAGGCTGCACTTTAATAAAATAATTAAAGTTTATTGTTTTAGCAATTTTCTTTGGAAGAAAAAATGCATTGGTGCATTTTCACTGCAAGAGTTTTTTCACGAATCCAGAAAACTTTTTCACAATTCTAGGAACTTTCCAGAATTTCATGGAAGGAATCAAGGCTATTTTTAGCTCCTGGGCAGTCATTTGAGAAATCATTTTAGTACAGTAGGTACTTTCCTGCACACCTGAAATTATTTCCGTAATGAGCATTGCTGTTCATTCAAATACATACTGTACAGTAAGAGTAATTAACAACTAAAAGGTGTGTTTAGCTAAAATGCAATTACTAAAGTTCATTTTATTTCAACAACACAAAACTTTCTGTAACACTTTTTTTCACAAGTGGTAAAACAAACTTATTTATACAGGAGTCTTATTTATAGAGGCTCCTAGAGACATGGTGCTTTCAGCAAAGTGCTTCTGTGCAACAAAACAAAGGCAATAAAGAATAAAACTTCAGTTTCACCCTGCTGTAAATTTGCAGGATGGTGACATTTTTATCACTTGTTATTGTACATCCACTGGCCACTTTAATAGGAACACATGTACCCCTGCTCATTCATGTAATTAGCCAATCAGCCAATCGTGTGGCAACAGTGCACATATATGTGCTTGACCTGTATCTGCATAAAATCATGCAGATACAGGTCAAGAGCTTCAGTTAATGTTCCATACATCAGAATGAGGAAAAAATGTGATTTCAGTGACTTTGGCTGTGGCATGGCTGTTGGTGCCAGACAGGCTGGTTTGAGCATTTCAGAAACTGCTGATCTTCTGGGATTTTCACACACAATGGTTTCTAGAGTTTAAATAGAATGGTGTGAAAAACAAAAGCAAGAGGTGGTTCTACGAGCAGAAAGGAGAGAGGACAGAGGAGAATGACCAGACTGGTTAAAGCTGACAGGAAGGCTACAGTAACTCTTTACAACCGTGGTGAGAAGAAAAGCATCTCAGTACTAATAACATGTCAAAACTTTGAAAACCTTAAAATCAGCCCTGGTGCCTTAGGTGGAAATCTGAAATCCTGGTGGGGGAAAAAAAAAAAATCCTGAAAAAAATTCCCAGATTCCTGAAAAGACTCCTGCAATGAAAATGCACTTATAAAACTACAGTGAAGTCATTTTCCAAACAGGTACAAGTGTTCCTATTAAAAATAGCCCATGAATGTATATAATGGATTATAATGTATACAATCCCTTAACTTGAAACTCGTTCAGGAACTGTGTGGTTCTGGTTCAGGATAGTTCTGAAGCTACTTACTTCCTTAAACCTTTCTTTATTACGTCTCTGTATTCTGCCACTTACCAGGCACATTGTACCAAGCAGCTCCATTAGTAATACCATCCTTAAAGTATTCGTCTGGGTATTCTTTCACATCTTTACAAGGGTGCCCTTTATACATGAGTGGATTTTCCTAAAACACAAGAAAAGACTTTTGTGCCAAGTTCATCCAGATAATGAGTTAATAGATTAATGAGTCTACTTGGAAATGGGGAACAAGATCTACAAGAATAGATCCCACTCACCCGTGAGTAAGCAAGGGCGACCATTTTAAAAGTGGCATCGTCTGGAGACCCGCTATATCTGCTGAAGCCCTCTGGATTATCGTCATAAGGGTAATTTACCACCAGAGAGCCTAAAAAGAAACAAACACAGGAATGTACATGTGTACTTATTGCCATATCGTAGTTCACCTATCCGGGAACTTGATAAATTGATATCTACCTCCGTGCAGGTTAGCCGACAGCACAAATGGGTAGCTTTTAGCCCAGTTCATCACTGCTATGGTCTCTGGCTGTCTGGGATCAGTAATGGTTTGGAACTGGTCAGGAAAATTGCGGTTTAGGTCGTAGTTGTTGCTGTTATTACGCCCCTGGTAGCCAATGACATCTCCTGTGAAAGATCACACATTTTTTATTATATTGAATTATGCTCAAATTTATGTAGGGAGCAAGTCATATAAGTAAGGTTTTGTAATGCATAAGAAGAAAACAGAGAATGCTAAGCATCAGATTACAGTCCCATTAAAATCATATAAGGTTACCTTTTTTTTTCAGGTTAAAAGGTGAGTTTTAAACTTACCCTCTTGTGCAATTTCATAGCCATCTGGGTTCATGGAGGGCATGATGTGGATGCGGGTGTTGTTGACAAGCTGCGTGACCTCAGGGTCGCTGCCATAGTTACGGCACAGGTACTCGATCAGGTTTAGAAGCAGCTCGCGTCCCACCACCTCATTGCCGTGCATGTTAGCAATATATTTAAACTCTGGTTCACCTAAAGGAAGCATTGAATCATTTCAGTATACAATGTAGACCTTACACTTGGCTGACACACAGGTTATGAGAAAGCATTCATATTTAACATTATTTAGTGAGAAGTAAAGAAACAGCACCTTGCTCGTGGTTGCCCGGGTTATCAGAGATCTCCATGACCCAAAGCAAACGGCCCTGAACGGACTTGCCGATGGAGTAGAGACGTGTGATTGAGGGATACTTAGTGCTGAATCTCTGCAGGAAGAGCTCCATGTCGCTGTTGTGGTGATGGCGGAACTCCTGAGGTTGCTGCGGCTGTGGCGCTGGCGCAGAGCTGGTTGAAGACACATCTGTAACCACTGTATTGTCACTAGGCATGCTGGAGCTGGTATGACTGTTGCTGCTATTGGTTATAGGGGGGGTAGAAGGTGTAGTAGACAAAGTGGTTGTGTGGCTCACACTCTCATTACTTGGGGGTGCTAGTGTGAAGTTGAGTTCTCTAGCTTTGCCTTCAGGTACTTGCACACCAGTCACAGTCATTGGCACATACCTAAATCACACAAGGAAAGCAAACACTGAAACATTTTTCCAAACAGTGTGTATACAGTGTATGACAAATATGGAAACACATACATTTTAAGGGAAGTATTTACACAGATACGTGTTAGGGCTGTCATATTCCTTTAAAAATTGCATTCATATTTGAATTACTTATATTGACACAGACAGAATAAACATTAGCACTAGATCTACACTATGCATTTGCATTCCATAATTCATAAGAAACTTTTCATATGATCTGGTTTTATGTATTTACCCAAATTAATGTATTTGGCATGGATCTTAAGAAATCTAGCTAAATATATTGAACATCTGCCTTCATGATCAAGTTTTTAATATACTCAAGCTCATGAAAAACACAATAAGGGCAAATCTTAAATATCTTTCTTTTCACTGTCCTATATTCATTCTGTATGGTAACATACCATCATGGCATTTATTCTATACTCAATACACTTTTGTATTTACTTTGAAAATAGATATAGAATTAAAACAAATATGTTAAAATAAAGCCATTTTCCTAGTAAGAACCATTTGGGTAGAAGCAGAACCTGTGATCTTAAACAAGATGCAAATTTCTAACTTTTTTACTTTTTGACTTATCAAAGTAGTTTGACTTGTAGAATGTTAGAGTTTTAAATATTTGAGTACAACTTTGCCAGCCTTAATACATAAAGCCATAATCGCCCATGAACATTAAGCAGAATAAACAAGTTAACCTTGAAGAAATCATGAAATAACTTTTGAAAGACTGCATTTAAATCCCCCAACATTGCTGCTTTATTGAGTAAATACTACACACCATGATCAGTGAACAGCAAAAATGGAACGTGAATGAAAGCATATCTAGTCTTGTGACAGTCTTATGCTTCATCATGATTGGTCAGAGGCTTACCCAGAGGCTACAGCTGTGATATTGTAGGTTCCCGGCAGCAGCAGTCTGTAATAGTCACCAAAGTGACCAGTGGTTATGTTGTGGTTAATGCCTGCCACCAAGATAACTGCATCAGAAAGAGGAGCGCCAGTTCTGGCTTCTCGGACAAAACCTCGCACACCAATGTGAACCTGAAATAAGATCAAGATAAGTCAATATTACACACGTATGCAGATGCATGCTTGTTACTGAAATGCAGGCTATAACTCAACGCTTGAATGACTGCACCTGCTCCATGTAAGCCAGCAGAGACTCTCGGTTGTTCTCCCACTCTGTTGCTAACACTGAAGCGAGAGGATACTTGCAGCAACTCAGCTCCATGGTGATTTCCAAGCAGTTCCCTTTTAAATAATTGTAGTCCTGCATTCCTCCTGTGAAGAAATACAATAGATAAATGTATAAGACTGATGTCACCACACGCAGTAATGAGAGTTGTCTGTGGAAAAAAAGATGCTCAAATGCATGCCCACCTAACCCACTTTCAAATGATTTCAAGACTGACGTCATGGCACAAAGTACTACAAGAGCAGGCATTGATCACGTCTCACATTCAGTAAACAGTGAGATTATGCAATGGCACTCAGCCACCAAGTGTTCAGTGAGTAATCCTCTCTCAAATGAGATGCCTCGGGTGAGGAGCTACCTTGGCAATGGGAGTTGAAACCTCGTTAAACACACACAAGAAACCCAACTCCTTACAAACAAAGAGTTGGGAAATTCTTCACTCTTCCCTCTCACTAGCCCTGCAAGTATAAGTTACAAGAATCTACAGTTTCAGTCCGACAACTGAAATATATAAGACAACCAAAGATGCAGATCTATGTCTAGACTCCAGAATGTGCAGAATAGGTTTGACATTATCACAATAACAGCCATTGTCTCAGAAATCTCTAAAGCATATTTGTGGTTGTGATGTTTATTAGAAAAGGTTCCCTTAACTAACATTATTTACTGAATTAGTTTTCATTAACAAACCATGAACTTCAGCATTAATAAACTCTTAACCACGGTTGGATTCTTTATTCTGATTGGTCGGAAGGTGTTGATTTATTTTCTGTTACAGCAGCTCTGACAGTCGTGCTGGCTGAAAAACAAATCATGTGTGTGTATATATATATATATATATATATATATATATATATATATATATATATATATATATATATATATATATATATATATATATATATATACATTGACATGCTTGCTCTGATACGTTAGCATTTCTGTAGTAACAACTTTCACAGGGACTTGTATGACAGACACTCCAAAGAGATTTAAAACCCTGTCTAATAGTCGATATGGTGAAGCTTTCTGTAAGGAGATGTTTATTTAAAGTTTTTGGAAGGAGTTTCCAGCGTCAGTGCTTTGTAACACTCAGAGTAAAAAAGTTGCAAGATTTCAGATTTTTCAGATAAAGCTGCAGTTTTCTGATTTTTAAAACAGAGAGACTGTTTTAAATAAATAATAACCATTTTAAATAAATAAAATGGTTAGCACTAACAAAATGCCGTGGTATAAGAGGAATAAAACACTTATCGGTAGATAATCAACTTCAGGCCTGTTCATGTCAGCCCGCATCATTACATTTTACTGCATTTGGCAGACACCCTTATCCAGAGTGACTTACATTTTTTCATGTCATTTTTATACAACTGAGCAGTTGAGCAACATTATTCCTTAATGTTACAGTTATGAAGCAAGCAAGCTTTCATTGAATTCTGACTAAATGTTAATGAAATACACATGCACTGACTGGTCTTCAGATGTAAATAATGCAACTTGCTTTTCAGCCTCAGTTCTGATTTTTTTAACAACCGGAAAAACTGTCAGTTAACCAACATTGACCATTGTGGCCTTTATGTAAATTCCTTAATGGTATGGACACTGCTTACTTCACATATTTTGTTTATTATTTAAAAAAAAAAAAAATCAATGAACAAAAGTGTTAGTTACTTCGTTAATACTTGTTAACTTGTTGTTTATTAATGCTGAAGTTCATGGTTGGTTCATGTCAATCAACATGTTAACTGATGTCAGTTAAAGAAACCTTAATGTAAAGTGTTACTTAAAGATGGCCTACAAGAACAGAAAACATGCAGAAAAAAATAGTCTCTGCCTTTATTTTGGTTGAAAAAGTGATGCCTAACAGAATAACTGACCACAAATTAAACATCACTCATCCTGGCCTAAAAATGTGCAAGGACACCGGGAGCTGAGAAAGACGAACAAAAAGCTCATGAGCTAAAAAAAATAATGTAGAACTGGTACAGAACAAAAGGTGATGTCCGTTATGCAGCTTTAATCCATCTGACACGTGGGTTTACAAGTCATCACATGCCAAATAACAATGTGGTAAACTCTGAGCTTTCACAGTGGGTTCGATATACAAACTGATATACAAAAGGTACTATATACTTAGTGGTTAGCATGTTTGCCTCATGCCTATGGGGTTAGGCGTTTGAATCCCGCCTCTGCCCGGTGTGCGCGGAGTTTGCATGTTCTCCCAGTGCTCCCCCAGTCCAAAGACATGCACTGTAGGCTGACTGGCATTCCCAACTTGTCTGTAATGTGTGAGTGTGTGTGCGATTGGATGGAGTTCCCTAGAATAGGATGCCCCGAGTACCCTGGGATAGGCTCCAGGCTCACCCGTGACCCTGTGTAGGATAAGCGGTATGGAAAAATGGAGGGACGGATGGAGCGAAGTAAGCATAATGTACCTAAGGTTATATGTACAAGAGCTACAAATTTATAGACGTGTGGATGAATTGAATGTCCTCAATACAGTACACTGATATATTATATTCAGTGTCTTCTACACTCGAAATCAGTGTTTCAGTCCAGTGCACTTGACCAGTGGATTATATCAACCCTGCAAGCAAACAATGAGCCCATAAAAAACACGCTTACACATATGACTCTACCACTTCCTGGTCTTTCCACGTTCCTCTCAGCTGACCCTGTAAACTGAATCCGCTCTCAGACCTACTTTGCATATCTCAAGCGGACGTTTAGAACATGGGATAAGACGGTTGAACGCACTGTTCTTCTATTACCTAATAAAACACACACCCAGCAATATCTCTGGATTAATCAGTCACAAAGGGACATAAAAACCGAGGTCTAGACCACACCCTTGTCTGCTACTTTAACTATCCTGTTTTAGACATTTTTTGAGAGAGTTTGATAGTATATGATATAAAGGCACAGTGTTAATGTGTTAACGTTGTTGTGAATAAGCCACAAAGGGTTAGGGATAGTTCTGCTTTATGATCTCCTGCACATTCAGTTTAAGGTCAGTGATACAAGCAGCAACATTAACTGACCTGACTATTATTAACTCCTTTCGGTAGTCTTAGAGCTTAAACCAGTTAATTATAAGCTAAAATGACATTACATTTTCCAGATGGAAAACTCATGCTTTAATAGTCACAGTTTTTAGAACAATGCACAATGCTAAGAAAGGTCAGTGTCAGCTGGATGGGCTTGCACACATGAAAATAAAATGTGAATGAGTTTAATTGGTGTGTTATACACAGCTCTGTTTCTCAATGTTCTCTCAAGCAGATCAAACATTTATATGTCAATATGCAAAGCTCAGAACACACATCTCAAGTCACCTGATGTTTGCTTTACATCATCACATAGGATCCTTGTTGACAAGGATGCAAATAATGCTTTGTGTTACAGCTTGAAAATGTGGATTTCATGAACAACGTCTTACACTCGTGCAATCAAATCAGTCTAAGTTCAGCTTAGACTGCAGGAGCACATTATGTCATTTCCATGTTTGGTATGTCTATGGCTTGTGAAGACTCACAGGAAATGTGTGCGGAACACTTAGCAGTGTAATTAAAGTCATTCTCACCACTAAGGAACTGAGGCTGATTCTCTACTCCCAGGTCATTGTACTATATGTGCTATATGGTCTTTGCATACAACATTCTTTACAACCAGTTCTTGAAGTGGATGCCTCCCAAATAAGCCTGTTCAGCCAGCAAATGTGAAAGTAAGGACTGAACAGCAGAAAAAACAATCTGAATATCAACAAGTACAGAATTGCAAATGATAACAATGATCTGTCTATTAAAGCACATGTTTATTTTGTTTAGTAGATACGTTAATATATGTCCAGTATTTGTTAGTGGAGCTACCACAAGAACTTCAATGTGCAGTTTTCTATGTATCAACTGTGCAAAGGGCAAATAAAAGACTCTGACTATTCAATATGTACTTTGAAAAGACTATGAATATATACACACAAATCACTTTATTAGGAACACCTGTACACCTACTCATTCATGCAATTATCGAATCAGCCTATTGTGTTGCAGCAGTGCAACGCATAAAATCATGTAGATACAGGCCTGCAGCTCTTAGTAATGATCACACCAACCATCAGAATGGGGAAAAAGTGTGATCTCAGTGATTCTGAGTGTGGCATGATTGTTGGTACCAGACGAGCTGGTTTGAGTATTTCTATAACTGCTGATCTCCTGGAATTTTCACGCACAACAGTCTGTAGAATTTACACAAAGGAAAAACATCCAGTGAGCGGCATTAATGCGAATGGAAACGCCTTGTTGATGAGAGATTTCAACAGTGAATGGCCAGACTGGTTTGCGCTGACAGAAAGGCTACATTAACTCAGATAACCACTCTGTACAGTTGTGGTGAGCAGAAAAGCATCTCAGAATGCACGACATGTCAAACCTTGAGGTGGATGCACTACAACAGCAGAAAACCACATTGGGTTCCACTTCTGTCAGCCAAGAACAGAAAGCTGAGGCTGCAGCGGACACAGGCTCACCAAAACTGGACAGCTGAAGACTGGAAAAACATAGCCTGGTCTGCATGCACAATATGCACAAATGATTTTGACTAAGCCATAAAGCTGATGTATTGTTAACATGGCGCAGTCTTATGAGCTTCCTTTATTGAAATTCCTTCCTTTATTGAAAATCTGGCTATTAATATGCCTCATAGCATACAGCATCATAACCGTGCTGTGTCACGTGAAGTTCAGTAAGTGGTCTGCATCTTAGTTTGACCAAGTGCCATGCCAAACAGATCTGTACATGTTGTTCCAGGTTTTAGACTGCACACCTGGAATCATTTCTACGCCCCATCAGCTCCAAACGAACAACATCCTGGTGCCAAAGAAATTTTGTATTCAAAGAAATCTCTATTCAGGTGCAAAAGGTGGCCATTGGCTCAGATTTCAGGACACAATGCAGCTCAGGTTGCTGTGCTGAGAGTGATATGATGGCTTGAGTATGCTGGTTTTACACTGATGTTACAATGGCTTATAAAGAAAGGTATCAGAGCACAGCAGGATGCTACAACTATGCCAGAAATACTGGGTTTTGGATTACCAGCTACACGTTAGGTCCTCTCACAGGTTCTGGTTCCTGGTACAGCTAATAATACATTATGCATAAACAGACATTGTCTTATGAAGTGCTAAGAGCAAAGATGGTTTTTAAAAAAAAACAAAAAAAAAAGCATGGTCAATAGTGTGCTTTTGCCTATGACTGAGAAGAAAGGACTGGAATTATTTCTCCTAAACAGATATACAGTGCATTATTTTATGGTAGAGCTGCTAATTTAAAGGACTTAAGGGCCAGACTGCTCAATGCTTCTATAATGAACAGATTTGCCTGCTGTGCCATATACAGTAGCTCTTGGCAATGTCTTTATCTGCCCTAGTTCTTTCAAAGTTATTCTGCTAGCCTTGGAAGGAAGTACGGAAGAAGAATGTGGAAAAGATTGTGCCAAACATTTACAAGAAGAAGACAAAGAAAACATTTTACAATCAAAAGAAAGGAATGTAGCAGGATTAACAGAACAATTCACCAGAAATTCATCACAAAAATTAAAACCAGACTATCAATTAGCTTAAGTTTAGTGCTTCTGAAAAACCTTTCATATGGTGAATGTTGGGCATTTATGTAGTTTTGCATGTATCTCACTCAGAAATAAAGTTTTTTTTTTAAAAATGTGGTCACCTCCAAAAGTCAAAATGAAGAAAATCGCATTAAAAGATTTCATTTCGGTTCCAGTGAAAACTGCCACACCTACCTCTACATTTGTAATCTAATATTTTCTTGTTATTTTCTTCTTATGCTTGTAGATGATACATTTTTATCAGGTCATTTAAACATTTTAAACCTGCTGTCGTCTTTACAGAACGTGTAAGTGCTCTTCTCTGTTTTGATGATGTAATGGCGCAGGAGTGTCATACAGGTAGCTGATTACAAACTCTACTGATTACATTTATGTCTGTTTCTTTGTGGAATGTAACTATGCAAAAGATTTGATCAAATTGTGAGAAAAACAATTTTAACTAGCAAGGTTTTAGACATCTTTAGTGAGACTGACTGCATTTCTGCTGCATTTGTTCAACTGGCTCCTTACACTACATAATAAACACCAAGGCAAGGTTAGAGAGAAGCCTAAATAAAATATTTACATGTTGTTTTGGTAAAATGTATTTAGGTTTTCTTAAAACACAGATGACATTACTGGCAGAAATCAATTTTGGTCAAAACCAGAGTTTTTGTTATTTTCTGCTGTTTCCCATCACACATAAAAATCACTCGTTTGGGAGTGAGAGTAAGGAGATGGGCTGACCATACCTGAGGGCTTTACTTTTGAGGAAAAATAAAAACTTCAAGATATGTTGTTAGACCCAATTAGATTATTTTAAACAAGCTGACTGGTGAGGTAAATGACAGCAGTTACCTGGAACATCGTACCAAAGGGCACCATTAGTGATGCCATCCTTGAATGTCTCGTCAAGTTCTCCATCACAGTTGGGCTTCCCTGTCTTCATGATCGGGTGATTTTTGGCATAAACTAGTGCTAGGTAGCGGAAGAGAGCGTCGTCGGGTGAGCTGCTGTAGATGCCAGTGGGGGCGTGCCCGGCTGAGTCATCAAACGGGTAACTGGCCACTACGGTACCACCGTGCAAATTTCCAGACAAGACAAACCTGAAACAAAGGTAACAGACTTTTAAAACGGCCTGTCAGTGGGGGGTCAGTATACCCAAGAAACATCTGACTTGCACCTTGAGGTTTTGACAACTTGACGGGGACGTCTGACTTGCAACTTGACACAGACTACAAAGCCAATGACTCACACTTAGACCCAGACTTAAGTAACTAAAATTGACTTAAGTAACTAAAATGTCAGTTAATGTATAAAATTATTAAAATGTTTTCTATAAAAAAAAATAGAAATCTGGTTTTACACCCTAACACAAGTTAGGTCACTGACATAGGTTAGTTAATGTTGCAAGATGGGATAATATGGAGCTTTGGTCTGGGAATCTGGACTTGACTCAGACTCTGCAATTTGGGAATCTGGACTTGTCTCAGACTTTACAGTCTGAGAATCTGGACTTGTCTCAGACTTTACAGTCTGAGAATCTGGACTTGTCTCAGACTTTACAGTCTGAGAATCTGGACTTGTCTCAGACTTTACAGTTTGGGAATCCGGACTTGTCTCAGACTTTACAGTTTGGGAATCTGGACTTGTCTCAGACTTTACAGTTTGGGAACCTGTTTGAGAATCTGGGTTTTACTCAAACAAAGTGCACTAGACTCAGACTTTGGAAAACTCAAACAAGTTTGGTATATTCAGTACACACATTGGCTAAATGTAGTATGGCTCACTGCGGACACTGTGCAGTGTACATGTCATCATTTTATACCCTGTGTAGTACACCTATACAGGAAGTTGGAAAACATTTGCAAGTGAACAGTAATGATTGGTAATTTATGCTGTGCTTACTTCAGATAAGTGGTAGGAACATTAGGAACTGAATTCTTGTCAAATGTGCAAAAACTGCTATATAAAATTAGTTAAACAGACAAACAGTTTCTGTAAAACATGTTAGTTTTGTGATTTTCCTACACCCTATACATATAAAAACAGAAACCCATAAACACTTTATTTGCTCAGGAGGCATGCTGAAGACAACAGCTGGGTGAGGCTGCTTACTTGTTGTCAACGATCCACTTCATCATGGCTGTGTTTTCAGGGATATCAGCTTCATCCACGTGTATCTGAGTGAACTGGTCGGGAAAGTTCCTGTTAAGGTCGAGGTCTTTGGCGTTGTTTCTGCCGCCTGCTTGGCCACCACAGTCTCCCTCCACCGACTTCTCAAAGCCGTCTGGGTTCAAGCTCGGCATGATAAAAATATCCGTGCTGTTGATGAGCTCCGTGACCCGCTGATTGTCTCCGTAGCTCCTCAGCAGATACTCGATCAGATAAACCAACACCTGGCGTGAGATCGTCTCGTCCCCGTGCATGTTGCCCACGTATTTGAATTTGGGTTTGCCCGGCATGTCGGTTAAAGGCTCCTTGGTGATCCTCATCACCCATAACTCCCTGCCCTCAAGCGAGCGTCCGATGCTGCTTAAACGCGCGATGTGTGGATATCTCCGGGCCAGAGACTGCAGACGGCGCGTGAGCTCCACATAATTATAGTAAGTGTTGTAGGTCTCCGGTTCCTCTGTTGTGCTGCTGCTCTGAGGAGCCTCGCTGACAGGAAGAGCAACCGAGCTGACAGAGAAAACGAAAACAATGACAAGCAAGACAGCGAGAAAACAGCCAGCTTTCCTCACTGCTGAACACACTTTTTGTCCTTTCGGGTTCAACATGTCGCTGTAATTTCGCTTAACCCTTAAAATAACATCTGTCCCATACCAGGACGGGAGACCTACACCTAGCTCCGGAGTTGACGATTAATGTTGCTAGCTTCCTGTTAACCTCAAAAGGGGCGGGGCTTACTCGGGTGTGCAGGAAGCAACGGCTACTTCCGGGTTTTTTTTTTCGCCTGCCAAGCATGAAAGATTTAAATAATAAAAGTCTGCTTTCCACACTAGGTATTTCATTGACAAGAAATTCATTTAGTACAATCATTTAAAAAACAAATAAACAAACAAACAAATACTGGAGAACAGTGTAATGATTAAAGTGTTAATTATAAATGTAATTGTTATTGATAATTTGATTTTATGCTTTCAAATTTTGATGTAAAATGTACCTTTTATACTGTACTTTATACTTTTATATTATATTATTATATTTTAGTATAGTTTTAGATTATATATATTTTTATAGTTTTATATTATATTATTATATTTTAGCATAGTTTTGTATTATATTATTATATTTTAGTACATTTTATATTATACTTTTTTTTTTAATACTTTATACTGTATGTGATTTTATACTGTATGTGATTTCTAGATATTTACTCTCTCTCTCACACACACACACACATCTGGAGTGCCGTTAGGAGAACTAACGAACTTACTCAGAAAAAGCTTCTAAAATTGTTTATTAAAATAAAAATCAAAAGATTTTCCACTACTATGAGCTCTATGCATTTCCTAAGAAATGTTAGGAAATGTACAACTGCAGGTTTCTAGATTCTTCCACAGCCTACAGTGTAATTATATTTAGAAACACACCTCATTTTGTGGGTTTGTTGATGGACTGAACGTTGGTGTGCGCGCGCATAAAAGATGCTTATCTGGTGTTCATGGCCCCACTAACTCATGCAACAGTGTCTATAACTCATGCAACAGTGTCTTTCACTGTTAAAGACAATCCTTTTGCTAACACATAATCTAATTGTATTATTCTCACAATAATACACTTACAAGTCAGTATTTACTTCTTAAGTAATATTTAACATGGTGGAATGTCTATTATTTTTGGTTGTAAGTGACTCCAGTGAATTAGAGCTAATGTAACTAATATAAGTTTGAGTAAACTCAGGTTTCATAATTGTGATGTACTTTAACTAGTACATTTAAAAGTAAATTAATCTACTTGGCAGCTAGTGTATGTCTATAATTATGTTTAAACATGCAAGTCTATCAAATGTAAACTATAAATATGCATTACTTATGCAATACTTGTATGAAACTTGAAAAATCTCTTGAAAGAGAAATGATATAGTAATGCCAGCTAATTCACACCAATAACAATATCAGAATCCCTTTACAGTACTGGCACTGACAAGTGAAAATTGATGGTAATGTTTTGGACCTAAGGGCTTGTGAACGTGACAAGAAGTTGCTTGTCAGGTGTAGGAGTTGATTTTGATTCTTCTTCCGCACCGAGATATCAAAGCTTAATTCTCAGTTCTTTTATAATTATTTTTATTTTCATGCACTGGATTTAAAATTTTACATGGCAAAATGCAAAACAAAGAACACTGGAACTGGGAAACTGATTACCATTTGAGTATAATTAACTAAGTTGCATAAATTCGATCACCATCCTGCCAAGAAGCTTTTATAGCTCCATGAAATGGTTAATAGTTAAATATTAAATATTTTTAATTCAAAAGGTTCCACCAGAAACCCACTAAACTCTGAAAGTTGCAGTTATCGGCCTGCCTGTCTTTTTATGACTGTGCCCCATTCTAGACAAAACGTAGAAGCAGTTGTGTGTGTTAATTTTACGTTTTAATGAAGACTTTCTCATTTAATCAGCATGGAAAATGCATATTATTATAAAACATGCAAAATTAAATCACAAAAGGTTTTATTTGAGGCAGTTTTATTTTAACTCCAATGTTAATTCCATGCTGTTTCTATATAAGAACAATAATACAGATTCTTTGTCTGTGGCTCCAGTCAAATTTCCAGTAGTAGTACAAATTAGCATCAAATTAAATATGAACAAAAAGTACAGAAGAAATTGGAGGCAATATATAAATTTAGGGGAAGAAGGGACATAGACTATTTCATATACTTATGAGAGCTTAAAATCAACTTTATTAGTGCTTTTTAATATTTTCAAACAGCCAATGGAGACCTGCATTTTAAGTTCTAAAAGCAACAAGGCTCCTTCAATTTTTAGAGCTGCAACTATCCATCCGTCATCAGCCTATGTGCATAATACAGTATTTTAGCACAAATTACAGTCCGCACCACTGCTAAATATCACTACGTAATCCTACTTTGTGATGTTAAGCATTTTGCTCCACATGGATAAAGAAACTTGCAAACTTGCTCTGAAAATCTAAATTGACAAAAAGAGCACTTTATTTTTGACTTGCCCTTTCCAAGGTTTAATTATTTTAACTGCATTTGATAATTGCACTAACACAAATATTACAGCTCCAACAACTAATTGCCTAATAGTAGACATATCAGTAATAGTAATAAAAGTTAATTTTGCAATTACATTAAGAAAAACTCAAATATATCCAGCAACTGATAAAATGTTGAGGAACAAAGCAAATAAACTTAAAAAAAAAAAAAAAAAAAAAAAAAAGAACATTGTACCAGGACACACACAAAAAAACAAAAAACAACAACAACAAAAAAAAAATCCAAAAATCTCTAAGCTCTGCCCATCAGAAATTACAGTTGATGTCTGTTTCAGAAGTGGTTTCTTGTTTCAATTAAAGGGATAATAAAAAAATGAATATTAAAAATAAAACAAATTGAGGACCCAAAAAACAAAACAAAAAAAAACAACAACAGAAAACGGAGGCATCAAGCTGTTGCGTGTCATTCTTGAGGTTGGGCTTGGTGGCCACCTTTATGAGTGGGCTTTGGGAAGGGGGCGAGTGGGCTGGAGTCTCATATTGGCTGTGATGTTTCACTGGTTCTCATCCTCCACATCTTGCAGCGCCTCTTTATTCTGTTCCTCACCTGCACATTGAAACAATACATCAACATATCAGAATTCGTCATGCAACTTTTTGAATTGTGTATTTTAAGATTATGTCCTGATAGCACCAAAAGCACACTATGCACCAATAATCAGAGCGTGTTCAACCAAGACCAAAGCACTTCCAGTGGAGAACGCATGCAACGAGGTGAAATAAATCATTAACAAAGCAGAGTGTGGTTAAGGGGAAAAAACAGTACTGAAGTGATCGATTCTCACACATTCCCGTGGACTTGTGTAACCAAGTGCCAAAAATGTCCTCAATATCCATTTTCTCACTGAGAACCATAACCAGAGGTGCACAATTAATGATAATTATATTTAGATTCAATTGCATGAAGCTGAATGTTAAATTCTCTCTCTCAAATCAAAGGTTGGTTGTGAACACATTTTCTTTTACGGTTCGTTAACGGTACTCTCACTGCACACTCCAGAGGAAACACAGCATGGCAGCTGTGGGCATAATTCCTGAACTAAATATCACATTACGCCACATTTGTGGGACACTGACACCCAAGTGGACATGGAGGCACATCATGTACGGAGATACACTGATGATAAAAACACTGCTGTAAATTTCAGCTCTTAAATGCAGAACCCTATTTGAGCTGTATCGGTTTTACCAAGGGAGGTATTATAATGCCAATGATTACTAATAAAATCCTTAATTTTATCCCAGTAAAAACTAGGAATGACCTTAGTTTACACAAGTCTGGAAAGTACAAGACGCCCTTATCTTACTTTTTCTGAATTTGATCTAATACGCGACACAGACATCCTCTTATTCGCCTAATCAACTTCCTGCAATCTTCGGCTGCCAAGGTATGTGAAACATCAGAGGCACAATGGCAGTGTGCTTTAGGAGTTCACATGCAAGATCTGTGTCATGTGAGTCACAGCAACATGCATTCAGTGATAACAGTCTGGTGCTAATCAGTGTAATACCCAAACCTGATAACACACAAAGCCATGTGTGATAGTAATAATACTGATGTTGACATGTATATCTGGGCTATCTGTGACAATTTGCACAAGTCAGACACTTTATCCCTCTCATATGGGCTCATTGCACAAACACTTGCTTGTACTTCTTAATACTACTAATACTGTTTCTATGCACTGACGTTCATCAGGTATGCAAGGATACTTGCAAGGTACTCAGAAGAGGACATCTGGTCATGTGAATTTTCCACATTCTTGATTTTTTAGGAAACATACTGTAAATTTAAGTACTGTAAACTCATATACTGCAAAAAATCTTAGCAAGAGAAGATACCTTGAATAAAGGGGCGATTATCTAATATTTCGCATTATGCGATTATAACAAAACTAAGATCAGTTAAGCCTATTACTAGTCATCTTATTCTACTGGCAGATAAATTTGCTCCTTTCTAGAAATAAAACTTTCCAGAAAAGCAAAATTATGTGCCAATAGAATAAGATCATTTCAAGCTTGAAATGAGCAAAAATATCAAGAAATAGGCTTAATAATTTTATATTTGTTTAGAATCTGATAGAGAAATGTTAGCTGATTTTACTGATATTCAGGATATTTTTACATGCTAAGATAAATAAATTTGTTGAAGTGTACTTGTGAATGAGGGTGATCCAGCTATTTAATCCAACATGGTTCGTTCTGTAAGCAGGAAGAATCACAAAACTGCTACAAGTGTGCTGAGAGTCCTCAACTGAGAAGATACTTTTAACTTTAACTGTAACAGCAATAACATTTCATTATGACTATTACTTCATTACCCTAACAATTCTTTTGGGAAAATTTCACAACCATATGCCCAGACTGAATATTTTTAAACCATTACTCATTAGATTTGAAAATTTAAGCTACACAGCCCCTTTGAAAAATTATATTTTTTCATATAAATATTATTACATGTTCTTTGGAAAAAAGCAGTTTAGAAAACCATTTATTGTATTCGTGTAAATCTTCTGGTTAATCTAACCAAAACTGTTTGTATATGAATGCTGCTATTTGAAGATCTTTCAGAATGTGTGGCTTTTTTTTTTTTTTTTTTTTTTAAATAACTCAAATTTTGTGTATTTGCACAAACCAGCATGCTTGTTACATTACATCTTGGAGCTCACACAATCCATTAATAATTTTCATTTTATGGGATTAATTTTATATAGTTCTCAGTGGAGTTGTTCATGAAACGTAGGCATGGGGTTACAGTTAGTTAACAAAATGATTGTCTTTATTATCAGACTGACTGGTCCCTTGAGCTGAATAAGTTAAATCCAAACCACAATAACTCCAAACAAGTAGACCTGCAAATAACGTAAATGTGCTCTGTCAGGGCAAAGTGGAAAATATCTTTGTACAAATTTAAATAATGAGCCTAATATCTCAATTATAGGATTATATTTATAAAATAATTTGTGCTGACGGATTCTGTGGATTTTTAAATACAGTTAAAGGGGTCCTGGACTACAAAAAGTTAGTAATAATACTTTTTTATTTTTTGAATTTGCACAAACTTAAACCATTATGCTTGTTAGATTGCATCTCGGAGCTTATACAATCCATTAATAATTTTAATTTTATGAGATTAATTTTATATGGATAGAGCCACGGTTCTCAATGTGGGGTTCATCAAACAGTTAAAAGGTCCCTGGCTAAAAAAACTTTGAGAACGCCCGAGTTAGAGAATATGAACCATCGCTGCCAACAGTCACATTACCAGATACCCTCAGGTGAGCATTTACAATTATACTAACAGTAATTTATATCCACAAGTCCTGTTTTCTACTTCCACAATGAAGTGTCCACATCTGCAGACTTTTCTCATATTTTAATCTCCATAAAACTGTTAATATCAAGACATGCTTGAAACACACGAGTAGTTTTCTGGACTTAGCAAACCTTAGCACAAAGGTTAAGGTGAGTGAGTGTCAATATGGTTAGCAACATAGTAGAGCAAGAAATGAGCTCACTTACAAATACAGTTTGTGGACAATTAACTTAATACCCTTTAGGAATCTAAACAGTAAGAATGGGGGGGAAAGCAAATGGTTAAATGGATGACAAAAAACATTTTGGACAGTAAGATGATATGGAAATGTAATATAGGCTGCAAAGTTTTTGTCTTTGATATTGATCCTAATTTCTTCTATTCATAGCAGAAATGCATTACAAATGCTTTTCATTCTTCCAAGTTACTGATTTATTGAAAAGGAAGCGAAAAATATTGTTTAGATTGTAGAGATTTTCTGCTGGAAGCACAGTGGGAACTAGTTAATGTATAACTAGTTACAAAGCCTTAATTAACAAGCACAATGGCTTCCTATAGTTATTTACCCAAGTACCATGCAGTGCACCATCTCTGAACATAATGTACAGTGAGTCATCAGTATTACTTTACTCACTGTTCGCAAAGAGAAATGCAGCACGCATTCAGAATTCAAGAGCTGTACATACTCCTGGTATCCAAGCAAATTTGAATAAAATAATTTATCAATGGAAACAGAACAAACATACCTAATTAGACTCTCGTGTTAGTCAGTTAAAATGATATGATTTTGTATCTACATTATGTGTTTGTGGCTAGCTAGTAGCTAATGCAGTTATAACTGGCCAAATTGATGCTCATGGGGGCAAAGTGTAAGCATTCTAAAGAAACTTTTAAACATTTTTAATGTTAATTTCCAAGTGGCAAGTGAGAGAATGCTCTAACAAACAAGACAGTATGTAACAGTAACGTTGTAGCTATATATGGAGAAAAAGAGGTCCCCATAATGCCAGCAGATATGCATGAAAATCTTTCAAATTTTTATTTCATTGGCACTTACGTTACACTATATAGCCAAATGTTTGTGGACACCTGACAATCACACCCATATGTGGTTCTTCCCCAAACATTTGCCACAAAGTTGGAAGCATGACATGTTCCAGCATGACAGTGCTGCTGTGCACAAAGCGAGCTTCATGAACACGTGGTTTGCCGAGGTTGGAGTGGTAGAACTTGAGTTTCCTGCACAGAGCCCTGACCTCAACCCCACTGAACACCTTTGGGATGAACTGGAACAGCAACTGTGCACCACCACTTTTTGCCTGACATCAGTACCCAACCTCACTAATACTTTTGTGTTTTGTTCAGCAAGCACACACAGGCGTGATGGTCAGGTGTCCACACACTTTTGGCCATACAGTGTATATTATATTAGACTCCTGGTCCACTAATCTTCACTAATTTCTTATGGCTATCCCCCATTTGGAAATCAGATGTGTGATGCATGCTGAGTGCCTTACCATCACCCTGCATATCTGAAGTCCATAGTGTCAGATTATCACGTAACAACTGCATGATGAGTGTGGAGTCCTTGTAGCTTTCTTCACTCAATGTGTCAAGCTCAGCGATAGCATCATCAAATGCTGCCTTCGCCAACCTGAAACCAGTAATAAATCACATTACTCTGGTGTAGTGCATTCCCAATTAAACAAGAAAGCAAGACATTAGACATAGAGTTGACATTTCAGCCCGAGCGCCAGAGTCAATGCCAATTCCTCAAATTCCAACATGTGAACTTAAGATAGCAGGAGCCAAAATGGGCTTCCTCTTTAATTAGCCTTTAAGGAGCATGCTCACGGTTCATTTGTCTGACCGTTTGACAAGCCATATTAAAAGCTCAAAAATACACATATATAGTGAGAGCTGGGCAAACTGTAGGCTGTTTCTGCAGTTATATATCAGAGCAGTAAGACATCCCAAAATGAACACAAACCTGCACGCACGGTCAGGAGAATTAAGGATTTCATAGTAGAATACGGAGAAGTTCAAAGCGAGACCCAAACGAATGGGGTGTGTAGGCTGAAGGTCTGTCATTGCAATATCACTAGCAGCTTTGTAAGCAACCAAACTGTTTTCTGCAGCCTCCTTCCTGTCGTTTCCTGTGGCAAACTCAGCGAGATACCTGTGGTAGTCCCCCTTCCTGTGAAATCAGAGACACAAACAAAATGAGTGGTTATGTCATTCATACGCACAGCCATTCACCACTTTCAGCTGAGGTACTTTTGCAAATTGTTTAAAAACAATATACGTTGAATGCTTAATACATCTTATGCCTAGGAAAATAATGAATATTTAAAAAACGGCAAGTAGCAAAACTTTAGATGAACAGTTTGAGACTCAGAGTCCAAAGAGACGACATTTGTTTACCAAAATGAAGTAGGATTTCAGTTTTGTTTCTGGTTACCATGATTACACCCAATATATCAACCTATACATATCATTAACCCCACCTTATTAATCCATCCATGAGGTAATCACTATTTAAGAAATCCAATTTTTTATTTTCATATCCTTTTCCATATAGCCAAATAACATCAACAATTTTTTTCACTTGCACCTTTAAAAAAAATAAATAAATAAATAAATTACATACATTTTGTAGTAGAACACCTTGGACTCTCCTGAATTAGCAGCTGGAATTAGGTGCTTGTCCAGCACATCGAGGATGTCATTGCAAATTGATTTCAGCTCTGTCTCAACCTGAATATGAAAAACATAGTGACTGAGACACAGAACAAAACTGACAATTGCTCTGCGATTGGATTAACTGGATCGTAACTCCTTACTGTTTGCCTGTACTCCCGGATCATCTTCAATTTGTCCTCTCCACCCTTGTTTTCTTCTTTCTGCTCAATGCTGCTAATTATCCTCCAGGATGCTCTTCTGGCTCCAATGACATTCTTGTAGGCCACCGACAGCAGGTTTCTCTCTTCGACTGTGAGCTCGACATCCATCCCAGCCACCTTCTTCATGGACTCAACCATTTCTATAAAATTAAACCATAATGGTGTTTATTTCACTGCAACAATAAATCTCTCTTATCCATTCATTCATTACTGAAACACACTTGTCATGTCATGATTAGAGGATTTTATATTTCCAATACATGGAGTACCTACTGAGAGATAGATACACATTAAGACTGTGTAACAAAACAGGGTTTATTTAAATCACACTCTGTAACAAACAAATAAATAAATAAAATGGATAGATGGTATGCTTAAACTTGTATTAAACTGAGTGATAGTCAGTCAAGAGTGATGATTTATGGAGCTGATTGATTGATTTACACAACAGCGTTCGACATGTCACACCCACACCGAATTTAAACATAACATGACGATACTTTAGCGACCTAGCCAAATGTTGAAAACAGTGAAGAGTTTAATATATATTTTTTAAACTGTGGAGCATTTCTCCACCAATACACTTTAACAAGGACAACTAGACGCCGTGCCAAATTTGACTGTCAGCAGCGCTGATGGTGATGGAGCCAGAGAGTCAACAACAGGAGCTGTCTGACATGTCCGAATGGTAGATAACATATTACTTATTTTTACTGATGGAGACGCACTGACTGTGTATCAAGACAGAACTGTGTTGTCGATCCGTCTGAGGTAGAAGACATTCTGGCAATAAACTGCCCAAGTTGATAAAACATGCCTCCAGAATGTTCCTCTCATGTAACTGAATTTGCAGATTACACCCTCTTGCACTCCAATCATTTTTTCCTCAACCAAGAGATAGAAAAAAGGAATAAGGTGCAGGAACACACACCGTTCTTGCTGCTAACTGTAAAGCTGCTACTGTAACACAAGACCCACCCAGGCGGAGGGACATGTACATTCTAGAGAGCGTTTCATTGGATGAACACAAGACTAGTGCAGGATGAGTCATCAAAAAATTGCAATCATTCTCCTGTAAGTCACAATCTATAAAAGTAAAATGTGAATATATCCAATACTATTTTTTGGCAGATATACCGTCCTATTGGTGTCCAGGTACCAAATAGCTCTTAAAGACCAGTTTTGATTTCAGGGGCACTTTAAACTTAAGTTAAATGGGCATTTTGTGCCTGTGAATACACTGACCACTACAGTAGTCTGGATCCACTGCTTCAGATACCCAATTAAACGAGACTGAGTTTTTTTTTTTTTTCAAAAAATGTTCATTACTAATAGCTGATAAGAATAAAATGGCAGGCAACTATGTTTCATATTACTTGGACGAGTTCGCCGAATTCACCTGCTTATTGCCATGTTTTTGCACTAACCTGAGGAGAAAGCCTGGTCGCCATGCAGCAGTGTTGCTCTATATAACACACACACACACACACACACACACACACACACACTCACTACATGAGCTCAGCCTGCTGTTGTGGCTACTTCAGGCTCTAACGTCACTTAGCAAGTTGGAAATAACGTTCCTAACGCCTTTGCTGTGTTGACAACCGAGATTTGTTCAGAGAGTAAACCGGCGGATTTGTCTAATCACGATTCCTGCAACCTATAATTAAATCTGTCGGTGTCAGGTGGGGTGTAGAGGTCTGTAACTCCCCCCTGCCTTGGCTAGCAACAGCTCGCCTCGCCCAATAACTATCCGCCATTTTGTCTGTTCCACTAACGTCTCCATCTTCATTCCATCCCTCATCGAATTCTGATGAGCCAAGTAGTTTGCTCCCGCGAAATGAATTCTCGTTAAACGACCCAGAAAGCGGGTTAACTACACATCTTTATACCCACCCATCAACTAGTTTAACTAGTTGCTTACAAATGCTGCATAAGCTAGGTCGCTAAAATTAGCAGCCAGGCTAACTCGAGCTAGCTATAGGAAACACTACGCCCGACAGCTAGCGTTAGGGTAAGGTAACGGGCTAGCGTTCAGAGAACACCGCTTCTTTAAAATTCAGCTTACCGTCATATCTCTCTGCTTGTTCAGCAAGCTTAGCTTGATATACTAAATCCTCCCGGTTAGCCATAGTGAATAATGTGCAGCGAGTGTACTTCAGCGACGGATTTGGAGAAGAGGAGCGTGTTAAAGCGGCAGGCCCTTGCACAAGCCAGCAGCTGCAGCCTGAATGGTGCTGAAGCGCGTCCGCCGGTCAAACTGGAGGAAAAATGGCGGAGGCTTTCATCCGGGAACTTTGGACAACAGCAGGGACCAACCATAGTCCTTACTTTATCCTTCAAGCTTTCTGGAAAGGTTTTATTTTTAAAAAGAATCCATGATATAATAATAATAATAATAATAATAATAATAATAATAATAATAATTATTATTATTATTATTATTATTATTATTAATGGTAAGCGTGTTTATGTATTTGTGTTTATCATTAAAAATAAATATTTATTGATTTGTTTAAAAAAAAAATACATTTTGTAATTATTGTTGTGAAATTCTCTTGTTTACTAACACATTGTGGACTGAAATTTCAATACTTTTTTCCCCCCCAAAACATATACATATTAGAGTTATCATCAAAGCTATTCTGGTGATCTTGAGACTTAAAGACATACTCCAGGAATACTTTTCCCCTGATCTGCACTGCAGGGATCCTTCACTGGACAATAAATTAGACTCCCTCAGTACCCATTTATTTCATATACATTATTTAAATGTGTACAATAATATTTTATCTATTTATTGGAGTTGTAGAGCTTTTTATTCCTGAACTTTTCACTGACAGAATACAAAATTGAACTAATTATTTATAGGACTGCATGTTTTTGAGGCAATGAGCACTGGATTAATCCCATCTGATTAACCAGATAAACAGCCTAATAAGTACAAGAACTCAATAATAAATATGTTAACTTATATAATGGGGTAGGTGCATAATGTTAGTGCTGCTGCGTCGTACCTCCGGGGTTGAGGGTTCGAATCCTGCCTCCGCCTGTGTTTCGGGGGTTTCCTCTGGGTACTCCGGTCTCCTCCCCCAGTCCAAAGACATGTGTTGTAGGCTGATTGGCTCTTCCAAATTGTCCATGGTGTGTGAGTGTGTGTTCGCTTGTGCCCTGTGATGGGTTGGCAACCTGTCCAGGATGTCCCCCACCTTGTGCCCTGAGTCCCCTGGGAGAGGCTCCAGGCTCTCTGCGACCACAGGGGATGGAAAATGAAAAAAAAAAAAAAAACCTGCTTCATGGACCCTGGGGGTCCACTTTGAGAACCACTGCAAGGTTTGTGGACAAGAACAAAGACACACTTCTTTCCGCAGAGAAGAGATGAAAAAATTGTTTACATAAACATGCTGGTAGTTGGATTGGCTAGGATTATTTGCCCCTAGGTGTGAACGAGTGTGTGGCTGTGTATGTGCATGGTGCCCTGCTCTGGACTGGAGTGCGATCCAGGGTGTAGTCCCATCTCACTCCCAGTGCTCCCAGGATAGGCTCCGGATATATCGAGACACTGACAGGATAAAGCTACTGAAAGTAGTAAAGTAGTAAATTTACTGAAAGTGAGTGAGTGAGTGAATGAAAGTTCTAAATCTGTCCAAATCTTTCTTTAAGGAAGGTGACTTTCTCAGATATTTTTCAGAATTATTCATATAACACATGTTCATAGATCCTGCATTCTTTATAAGGATGAAGGTGTAGAGATGCTCCTAGGCCATTTCTAGTCATTTCTGGGGCTTTAAGTATACTCCAACTTCTTTCCAACATTAATGATTTAAATTGACACCTGCAGTGTTATTAATAATTAATATTGGTATTTTACTATATTAATAATTTACTCCACATCACAATATAATTCTCTTTAGTTTTGATATATACATTTTTTTTTAAAAAACAGTGTTACTTCTTTAAGATAATGAGAAAAATTGATGGCACTGCATTGGAGTCTGTGTGGTTGCATTGTCTAAGCTTTTGTATTACATCTCTAGTTATTTGATTTGTATATATATAAAAAAAACTGCTGTTTTTACCCAGGAAAAATTGGTACTTGCCAATAAAAATGAATAAGTTGAACTAAATGATTCTGGCTATATTAATCAGTACCTTTTAGCTCTTTGTAATGAATTCAGTATTGTTATATCACTTAATTATGATCTGTGAGAATCCCTGGTTTGAAAAGATGCAATTTGGGACCTATATTTCCTTCAGCTGGTGTGTAGACACAGGAAATCATCAACACAAAGACCTGTCTCCACAACAATCCATACAAAGCCTGATTAACTGTGCCTCCTTGTGGAGAATCTTCTCATTTCTAAACATGTTACAAAGCCAGGTCAGTGCACTCAGAACAGGTGTTGTTCTCCAAGATAAAATGAAGCAAATGTACCCTCAAAGGTCCCAGAGTAGTCCTTAAGTTCCAAGTACACTCACTGAGCACTTTATTAGGAACACCTGTACACCTACTCATTCAACAGTTTCAGTGTGCAGTTTTCTATGTATCAACTGTGCAAATGGCAAATAAAAGATTTTGACTATGCAATATGTACTTTGTAAAGACTATGAATATACACACATGAACCACTTTATTAGGAACACCTGTACACCTACTTATTCATGATGTTATCTAATCAGCTGATCGCGTGACAGCAGTGCAGTGCATAAAATCATGTAGATACAGGCCTGCAGCTCCGAGTAATGTTCACATCAACCATCAGAATGGGGGAAAGAGTGATCTCAATGATTTTGACTGTGGCATGATTGTTGGTGCCAGACAGGCTGGTTTGAGTATTTCTATAACTGCTGATCTGATCTTGAATATTTCTATGATTGCAGATGGTGGGGTCAGAATTTGGCACCAACAGCATGAATCCATGTTGACACATGCCTTTTGTCAACAGTCCAGGCTGGTGAAGGTGGTGTAATGGTGTGGGGAATGTTTTCTTGGCACACTTTGGGCCTGTTAATACCAATCATCGCTTGAATGCCACAGCCTATTTGAGTATTACTGCTGACCATGCGCATCCCTTCATGGCCACAATTTGCCTAGGAACATTGTCATGCTGGAACAGGTTTGGTTCCTGTCAAGGGAAATTATAATGTTACAGCATACAAAGGCACTAAATACAATTGTGTGCTTCCAGCTTTGTGATAACAGCTTGAGGAAGATCCACACATGGGTGCGATGATCAGGTGTCCACAAACTTTTGGCCATATAGCGTATTTTTAGTGTTGTCTTGCTTCTCGAAAGCTGAGAGGATAGACTTGCTCTAAGTGGGAATCCATTATGAAGATTTTTTTGAATAGCCACTGATCTGACAGGACTATACGTGATATGGCTGGCATGGTGGTGCGGCGCAGTGCCGCTTCACGGCTCCAGGGTCCCTGATTCAATCTTGAGCTGGGGTTACTGTCTCTGTGGACCGTCTGTGCATGTTCTCCCTGTCGGTTTCCTCCTAATGCCCCAAAACCTGCCGGAAGGTGGACTGACTACACTAAATTACCCCAGGCATGAATGAGCATGTGATTTTGTGTGCACAGTGCCCTGCGTTGGATTGGCATCCTATCCAGTGTGTATTCCCTCCTTCCCAGGATAAGCTTTGGATTCACCACTACCCTTACAAGGATCAAGTGGTTACTAAAGATTAATGAATGAATATGTAATATCTTTAAGCAAATATGTATGTGACAGAAATGAATGCATGTATATTAATCATGTACGCTGCTCAAAATTACTGACACAGTCAAAAGAACGGGGTTTAAATAGTTTACTATTGGGGGTTATCTTCATTTCATGTACAGGAACAGGCTGATCCAAGAAAAAAAAACACATTTAGATGTTTTATGAAGGACTTAAATGAACATAGATTAATGTCACACGTAAATATGTAAATTTTACTAAAGACAATAAAAATAATACTTTAAGTACAAAAACGTATGGGGCACTGTCACTTCTCAGCCGACTTGGACATAGCACATGGTGGTTCTTTCTTTAGGTGCATTAGTCATAATTACTAGGAATGAAACAAACAATGATTAAACGATCTCAGACATGAGACTCATCATAAGCCTCTACTGATCTTCATTTTATACAGTTTATGACAGAAATAAACTGACAGAAAGAAGGAAGGAAGGTCATCTCTTATAATGTGTACTAGAAAAATACCAAACAGCCTGGAATATTGGGCTCAGTTTAAATTTCTGTTGGATACTAACACCTGATGTTTTATGGCTTATTAAATGTTTGGAATTTAATTTTGGCTTAGACCTGTACAAATAGGGCCCTACTTCAAATGAGTTGATGCTCCATAGTTGAATACTTGTCTTAATTGCATTTAGCACTAAAGCAAGAAAAAAAAAAATCCTTCATTAATGTGACATATAAATTTGACTTGTTTATTATTTCTTCATACCCAACCTTTACATTTCAGATATAATGGAGGGAGAAATTTCTCAGGTGATTGTCCCTATTCAGATGATTAAACATGATGTTAATTCTGATCATTCAAAGGACTGCTAACAATAATCATGCCCCTGGTGTTTTCTGATGGTCTTTCAATCAGTGCTATACATTTGTTCATTAAGTGAATTTCATTAGTTCCATTTTTTTTCTTTCAAAAAGTGGTAAGCAGTGACAGTAAGTGGAATACATTGTTTAAATACAAGAGGGCTTGTTACGATCCTTGTACCCTATTTTATCCATTGTTTATCAGGCTATATTAAAGACGATTTGCTTCAGTTATTCGGTGCTTTTGCAATAAAGGCAAACAGCTGGTTAAAGGAACTATTATTGTTATATATAATGAGTGATAACATTGCCACTATGAAGCAGTGATGTGTGATTGCAAATATTGCTGTACGGTTAAACTGATACTCAGCTGGCTTACAGATACATAAAACAATCATAGATGAAGACTACTGTAGTGTCCTATACACTTCTAGAGACATGTTTTAGGCATTTACATTTTACACACAGTGACACATACAATCTCGCTGTGTATATCAAAGTGGTAAAACTGGTGGCATCTTCATGTGATAATTTAGTGGGGTAGCGCAAAAAAAAAAAAAAAAAAAAAAAAAAAAAAGTACTACTTTTTTTTTTTTTTTTTTTTTAAAAACAGATACACAAGTTCAATCAAGTGACCTTGTGCTCGTTTTTCCCCAACCAAAACTGATTTGTAACTGCTAAATAAAGTGTCCACGGTCCAGAAACCCTCTCCTGTAGTGATCTCCTGTAGTGTTAACAAAGGAAAGGGATGGTTTAACTAACAAGACTCAACACAAAAATACTTCTGTGTGCACAAAAATGCTTAAAGGAATACAAATTAAGCATGTAATAGTAAACAATACGTGTATGATCAGCATTTTCTCTCAGACATCTTGTACATAATCACATGGTAGATTATTTGTAGTGTGATGGAAGGCTCCAAACGAATCCCCTTCAATGCAGCCGGATTTTAGCAAATCAGTACGAGTAGTGTATGCTACTCAAATGCAGAGGAACAGTCCCTTATAAGCAACACCGCACTGCTTAAATTTCGAGTCCAAGCAGACTTGTCCCCCCCCCCTTCTTTTTTTTAAATGCGCAATAATCACACCAACATTCGATCTATGGTAAACTATAGAAATGTCCATGGTGTTTAGTGTCTACTGAACGATTAACTTCAATCGTTGCATAAGATCTAATCAGGAAATGGCTGTATATATTGGCATGAATGACATGATGGCACAGAACGAACGGACATACAGGAAAAGGATCTAGTAGAAGAGGCTACTGCTGGGCACATCAGTTATGAGGTGTGAGAGGAGAGGGTGTGTGCATTTAAGGGCTGTATAGGAAAACCAGTCTCCATTCTCAGCTCGGGTCGTCATCGGGGTTGTGCTGATCCAGTAAGCGCACGTGCGTGAAGGGAAAATGGCCTCTCTTTCCCTTGCACTCGCCCTCCCATTGCCCGTTCACGTTGATCTTTGTCACCATTACCAAGTCGCCAACCTGAAGCAGGGGACAAAACGTTAACGTAAGAATATGATAAGAACAAAAAGCAAAGTTAGATCTTCTCAATGATAACTTACCTCTAAAGCAAGAGCTGTCTTATCATAGGCATTGGGAACTCTTTTCTGAACCGCTCTGGCCAACACGGGCCCATTTTGCAGGTTGGGTAAAGACGTGGGCTGGGCGTACGGGCCTGGCTCACCGAGCAGAGGAGGGGATTGGGAATTGTGGCCATCTGAATTCCCCACATTGCCTGTTCCTCCACCGCACAGGGTCCCTGACGTGGGAGAAGCTGGCCGGAATTTCTCCACATACGGCACAGGAATCATACCCACACGGCCTTCTGAATTCCGTGCGTTCCACCACTGCTCTTCAGGCTTCTCCAAAACCCGCAGGATATCACCTTTTCGAAAGGGCAGGTCCTCGTCGTCATTGCCAGGGAAGTCGAACAGAGCACGGACATATTCCTCCTCAAGCCTCTGGGGAACTCCTCCTGGCCCCGTGCTGGCGATACCAATCCCCGAGTACTTGGCTTTGTTGATGGGCTCGATCAGAGTGGTGGTGTCCAGGTAGTGTATCTTATAAAACTCCAGCAGGGCAGGTAGTGCATCAAATTCCTGGTCTCCAATACGAAAGCGAGAAGTAGCCAGGCCTGAGGGGGGAGACAAGAGATTATACAATGCCTGGTGAATAAACAGCAAGTTTATATAAATGCCTACATTGTCTTGAGTCAAAGCCAGCTTTGACTGCCAGAATTTTCTGGTCCAAAGCAACTGTGTGTAGTATTTGTATTTAAATTACGTAAGAAATTGTGGACCTACAGCCTGTGTTTCCATTTTGTAACCATTCTGATCATATCTGAATCTTCACTGGGACTTAAGAAGGATCTTTAATAAATCCTTTAACATATTTATGATAAGAAGTGAAAATGATCAGGGATTTTGTTCTAACCTGTCAATGTCAAAGGCTTCAATATTTATTTGCAACACAAATGTATACGTTTAGAATAATGCAATGCTGAATAATATGCACTGTGGTGTACAAAACACGAAAATTACACTTCAATTCTCACTCACGTCTATATTTGTGACTTTCTAATCTACTGCATTATATGGTCATGGAATTTGACTGCTTAGCTATTTTGCAAGCTAACTAGCAAAGCTAACGGCAACTCCTTGTGGCTTTATGGTTTCTAACAAATGCAGTTCAATTTGATTTGTCCGTATTATTCCAGAGGAAGGGAAACAGTCTTTCATGAGTCTTTCGACTCAGATGCACGGCTACATGTGCCTAAAAGATGTGCATTACGTTATCAAGTAACGTTAGTCGCTAGCTGCAGAGAACGTTAGCATGCGGCTAACTAACGTTGGCTAGCTAGCTAATGGACAAAATTAAACTATTAACGTCAGGTATCTATAGAAGATTGTCGTTTTCTGGAGTTTAGAAGCTATTTCGGGGAGATAAAACTGCTGTGGATAAAAAATGACACACTTAAAGGAGTAAGTGCGTTGTTTTTAAAGAATACGTTAGTGCTAGTCAGTGGGCAGGCTAGTTAGCATTAGCGCAGTCTTACCCGGAGCGGACTGCCGGCTGTTGCTGATGCTGTTGATGATATAATGAGAGACTTTAGAGTTTTCTGACACGGATAGCACATAGTCTCCGGGGCTGGTGATAGAGTCCCGCACTAAAAAGACGCCATGTCTCTGTCCCTGCAGCAGGGACACGGCCTCTTGTCGGCTAAGTCTGCCCCAGTACCAGCTTCCCCGGTCCTCCGCGTCGAAGTGTCCGGCCATGGCTGCCACCCAAAAGCCGAGGCTTCACCCGGGCCTGCTGTGTGTCCGGATCCGCCAGCCGCGCTCAGCTCAGCTCATACAAAAACTTCAGCGCCTTTCCGCCGTTCAACTCGCCCCGAGCAGCCACAGCATCCACCTTCACTCACAACCAGTGGGAAAAAAGGGCCACAGCTCCAGCGCACATGTGCACAACCAACCCGCGGCTGCTTCCCCCAGATCAGCGGATAAATTATGGCACCCCGACTTGCACTAGAAGTTGTCACTGGGGAAGTTCAAATATTTGAAATGGCGGACTGGTGAAACAATCTTTGCCCTTATTTCCCGGATGTGACGTCACGGCCCCTCCATATCACTCTCGACACCTTCCAGAAGGAAAAAAAAAAAACCAAACAAAAAACCACCACCTTCCAGAAATAACCATTTTGATAAGGAGAAATTTTGAGACAATTACAATAAGGTTACGTCATGTAACAGACACGGAAAAGTCTTGCGCTAAAACGCAAACCAAAGTCCACACTTCCGGTTCAGTACTCAATGTTTATCATTTACTTGGGTGTAGTTTATTTGAAAAGTGTGAGTAACGATGAGGTTTTTATTTTTTACATCCGCTGTACACTGTGGAAAAGATTAGTGATCTTCTGTCAGCCTGTCTATATGAATCAAATTATATATATATATATATATATAAGAAATTGTGGACTATATATACTATATATACACACACACACACTCTTAAAAATAGCATTGTAATATTTGCAGTGGCTTGAATGACCACTGAATGTCGCCATCGCCTATAGTGAGATGTACATTTAAATTTTCCATGAAATAATATGATTGATAATAGTATAATTGATTGATTTAAAAATCATCACAGCCTCATCAGAGTAAATTTCCTAAAAAAGAACTGAGGGATAAGTATCAATTACAAGCCTCACATTCAAGATTTAGACGTCATTAAATGTTTGAGACAATTCTTTTATTCTTATTTTTGCACATCCTGCTGCTCATCAGATAATTAACACCATGAGGAGAGAGTTTTCTCTTTGTAGATGAGATTTGCCTACTTTGATTTGAGGCTAATAATTCAATAGGCTGTTTAACTGGGTGTGTTTAAAAAGATCAGATACTAGTCTAATATCTTTTCACCATTAGTGTTAAAGTTGCAGTGGTGTTTGATACTGTGGAACTGTAGACACTATTTGTGTATTTAGTGTTAAAGGAGAAGTCCACCCTCCATTTTTCCATACTGCTTATCCTACACATCCTATCTCCCATCTCAGGGCACAACTGCACACACAGCTGACAATTTGTAAATGCCAATCAGCCTTGAACACATGTCTTTGGACTTGGGGAGGAAACCAGGGCACTCGGAGGAAACCCCTGAGGCCCACGGAGGACATGCAAGCTCTGCACACAGGTGGTGAGGAGGTGAGAATTAAGCCCCCAACCCCGGAGATATGAGGCAAATGTACTAACCACTAAGCCACCATGCCCCTAAACGCACTCTGCATATGTTTATACTGAAATATTTGTGATACGCTTAGTGATTCTAGTGCTAATTTGTTATTTTTGTTATTCTTCTGAGAAGTTAGAAGTTGTTTACCGTGCTGAAGTCACATGGGGACAATGAAATGGTTACAATGATGTTTAATAGGAAATTTTTTTTTTCAACAATCTCAAACATAAGGGATATTGATCAGATTTTGCTGTTAGCTCCTAAAAACAAAAGAGCAAGACCTTCTTTTCTCACTTGCCAATTACATATATATATAGATAGATAGATAGAGAGAGAGAGAGAGCTGGACAGACTAAAGGGCTAAAGCACTGCTGCATCAGTCTTTTAAGGTAGAAATGAAGCAAGAACTTACTTGATCTGTCACCATTATTCAGCAAGCAGTCAAATGGCATTGTGAGTAATTTAGGAAACTGTTAACTAAGTGGAAATTGACAAAGTTTAAACTAAAAAAAAAACGTCAATTCAGAATTTCATTACAAAATAAATCTTGAACACTACTGAAGAAAACAAGTTAAAGAGAGATTAATATGCAAATTGTTCAGGGTGATTTTTTTCTTTTAATTCTTTAATATGTTAATAAGCCTGTTAGACAACAGGCCCTTAGGTCACTGTGATAGGTCTGAATATTAAGATCATATTTCTAATATTTCTCCTGGCTTGAGGCTTCTGAAGAATTAAATTCTGAAGAGGTGTTATGTGGGTATCTTGATGAATTTCTATCTGCCTCGCTATGATAAACAGAATAGGTTACATCAACCAGTCTATAACATGAATATGGTCCTTACAAAATAAGATATTTATTACAGAAACTCTGTAAAAGAACAGAATAACAGACCTGAAAATGGCTCATTCACAGATTTTGTAAGTATTATGGTGAGGGATAATATGATCCATGTCATAAACTGTATTCGAGATACTGAATATATTGAAGATTGGACCTACTGGTGCATGAGTATGCGCTGGTGAAGAAATACTTGGTGAATAAATGGAGGCTATAAATGTGTCATAACTGGTAAATTGATATTTCAAACAAATACTCTACAGCATAATACAATGTCTGGGTGATTATATTAAAAATATACCAAATAAATTGCAATTATATAGCAGGTTAGAATGTCTGTATAAAAGGAAGAGCGAAGCTTTGATACCTTTCAATATATTGTAATAATCGGGAAATTTATGTTTATTTTAATGTTATTCTGTCCTTCGGTCTTTGGTGCCAGTCCATCATAAAGCGCAACAATTTTCTAAAGCTGAACTCAGGGCATCCTTGAACATATTTGGTTTCCTCTTGCTTTTCTTCTGGAGCACAGGCTGTTCTGACACTGGGGACATGCATTTCAAAGGCTGATGAGCAGGTTTTCTTGCTTGGGATGTAGAAACAGATGCATAGACGGAGAAGGAAATGTCCAAGCTAGACTAATAATGTCAGGCTGGTGAGTTTGTCTCCAGATCTCAGTCGCCGTGTGCACTGGATAAGCATGCGCGCCCAGTCTCAGTCAGACCATCACGCTTCTTTAACAGGGTCAGACAGGCACATAGGTAAAAGTCTGTTGTTAGGACCATATAACCAAGGGGTATTACCTGAAAGAGAAGCATATAAACTGCAAAGGGTATCTTACCTTACTCTATATAATATGATTGTTATACCTCATAAGTGGTATAGGTTGTAATTTTATGCATGATATACACAAAATATCATTTATTTATCACATAGTCCCTTACTTTTATGTGAGTCATCCCCTCCAATCTTTTACTACCTTGAGACTCGTCACTCTGACCTGTAAACAGTCTAATGCAGGGTCTCTCCTGACTCTTTGGACAAGACAGGTTTAAAGGCTACAATTTCTAAACTGAGGAAGTCTGCTCAGGTCAGGTTGCCTGAAGAACAAGGGACCTGATCCACACCATTGTCCTTTCTCACATCCCCGAAGGCTGCTGAAGAGTCCTGTGACTGACTAGAACACGACAGCTGTGAGCTCCGGCTGTGTGTGTCCTCCTCACCTTCAGCCTTAGTTGCTTTTCTCACACTGCTTTGTCTTTCATATGGCCTTTTTCCAGCCCTCTGCTCCTCCATGGTCCACACACTCTCCTCATCATCCAGACCTCTGACCTCCCTATCGAAGTCGAGCAGCTCCTCCATCATCTCTTCAATCTCCATCTCCCCGTCCATCTCACAGTCCACCTCAGACCTGAGCTCACCCAGGCTCAGCGTCTTGTTTGTATCGTCGGTGTTATCCGTGTCATCTTCGTCTGGCCGGGTGTCTGGCTCACTCGCCTGGCTCTCTCCGAACTCCAGGATGGTAGGCAGGTTGCCCTGCTTGGGGCAGCGCTTACGCAGGCTCACGAGGAACGACTGTGGCAGCGAGAAGATGTCCACGTTGTTTCCAAGGTCTATCCATGTGATGCTAGGGAAGCGATCGGGTTCCTTCAGCGTGTCCGTCAGCTCCTTGAGCACAGCTCGTGTCAGCCTGTTGCCGTTGAGTGCCAGTGTCTCAAGCCGAGGCAGTGAGGCCAGCGTGGGCAGGAGCAGAAGAAAGGCTTCATCTGTGAGCTCTGTGAATCCCAGCTCAAGGCTGGAAACACGAGATGCATGCCGCTGCAGGTGCGAGCAAAGTCGCTCCATATCCTTTACCCCCAGAGGAATGCCGGAGAGGTCTAACGTTCCACTGGCCGGTGGATTAGAAAGAATGGCTTTCAGGCTGAGAAGAGGAAAGAGAAAGAGTCAAACACTAGAGATATAAATTTAAAGAAAGGAGAGACCTGGATGTCATTTTAACCTTCATGAAGCAGATATAGTAAATATAATATTACTATAAGGCACTGATGTTATGTAGTCATGTCCAGACTTGGAGCTCTTTTTTTTGGCATACCTGAATCATCCTGTCAGCTAAGTACCAAACCTTCCACTAGCTGATTTCAAGGACAAGGACAACAGTGCTGTGCTGACTTTAGATTTGAACACTTTCTACCTGGAAAAATAAGGCCAGACTCCAGAATTATTGGCACTCTTCCAGAGAATGACCAGAAATGATTGTATTGCCTTTTCAAGGTTGTTACCCTGCACAAGCCTGCTTATTAATATACAATACATAGGCAGTTAAAATACATTTAAATGCAAACAAGACCATAATAAAAAGTTTAAAATGAAAATCAAAGGCAAAGAAAATTTCTCAGATTTAGCTTTTTCTTGAGGTTGTCAGGTTTTAAAATCATCTAATAAGATGCCACCTCCATAATAATAAGCTGTTTGGAAAGGTTGTATGAAAGAAGTCCTTCCTCACCAAGCATCATTGGAACTATAATTGGAATCATTTCAGTTTGATGGCCTTGAACACCATCAGCATGAAAAAGGGGACTGAATATAAGGAATCATAAACACTTATGTGAGTATGGTGCAGGGGATATTGTGAAGAATTGATGGCATCATGGAATCTACTAAGATATTTTGGTTGCCTCTGTCAGAAGATTACTACTTGACTGTGGATAGAAAGTGTTATCCCGAGATGAACTGGGATCTTGTCCAGGGAGATGCTAGTCCATCTGCTTTGTGCCTATTGTTTCAGGGATAAGATCCAGAAATATGACCCTGACCAGGATAAAGCAGTTATAAAAATGCATTGTTCAAATTAAAGTGGATAAAGAAGATAAATGTAACCAAATTAGACCAAAATGTAACTATATTAATGTCTGCTTTGTCTTTCTTCTAATAAAACAACAGAGCTGTGTGGATACATGGTTTGAGTGTATTATGCAATTTTAATGTCTGTATCACTAAAGAGCTCTATTAAGCCTCTGGGTACCAACAGCAAGTGGTGCAGATGTTTATCTGCAGACAAAGTGTTAAAACGGAGCCAGCAAATGAAGCACGACACTCACTGCACACGTTGAGAGCTAAAAATAAGCAAAACTGAGAGCACTGACATTCCAGTAAACAAGCTCAGACATAGTAAGAGAGAAAGAGGAGAGAAAACACTTGCACCAATAATTGCCATAAAAAGGAAAACCAGAATTAGATTTAATAATCCTTTTGGCACCAGTGAACACAATAAACAGACGGCGTAGTCATGCAGGGCGGAGAAGAGCTGATTTCAATTATGACCCAAACTCTAAAATATGCTGCTGGATTCAGAATCTACGCTGTTGTAGAAAAGACGTTTAGGCTTTTGAGTGAACTAAAATGTTGAATGGATTTGTCAAGTTAATGTGCCTTAATAAATGCTTACACTTTATCTCTAAAGAACTACAAATATATTGTAACCACTATCAGGGACTCGATATGTTAGTAGTTTAAAGACCCTATTTTCACAGTGTAATTTGAAATTTGTCAAAGATGTACAGTGAAAACTGCCACTGTTTAGCCTGGATTAATCACGACCAGCTCATTAGTTAATTTTCAGCAAAGAAAACTCTACAGTGAAGGAGTACTTCACATATACAGTATACTGCTCAACATTAGAGGCTGGAGAAGAGCCATAATTAGTCTCATTGCTCAACAAGGTTGATGTAATAAAAGTTTTCCATCCCTCTGAAAATTCATCTCTACAAATCCTCTAGCTCTGTCACTGAACCAGCAAAACATCCAAAACTGGAAGCGAATTTGTCTCGCTGACGTCAAGCTGACCTTTGTTTCTTGTCTATAAACCCCTCTAAAAAACCACCCCATTTTCCTCTGTCTCTACAGCAGAGGCATATAAAAGTACTGACAAGTACTGACAAGTACTTTTATATCACTAAATGTCAATCATGAACCCTGCTAGTGTAGTCTTTATCTCATCACATCACCCTTAGAGAACAGAAATAGATTGTGATGTACTTTGAAAATACTGTGCAACATGTTGACAAATAATCTATTTGCAGTATGTACACTTTGCCTAATATAATTTAAATGTATTGTTAAATACATTGTAATATATCTACATTTGTGCTACCTGATACAGAATATATCAAACTCATACTTCTCTATATGCTGTACACCTTTAGTTAGAAATGCATTAGTTTAGAAAATTATCACTGTAGTAATGATGGTAGAGGGGAATATGGTGGCTTAGTGGTCAGCATGTTTGCCTCGCACCTCCAAGGTTGGGGGTTTGAATCCCATGTCTGCTCTGTGCATACAGAGTTTGCATGTTCTCCCCCTACTTCAGGGATTTTCTCTGAGTACAGTGGTTTCCTCCCCCAGTCCAAAGACATGCATTGTAGGCTGACTGGCATTTCCAAATTGTCTGTAATGTGTGTGGGATTGTGCCCTGCACTGGGTTGGCACCCCATCGTGGGTGTGCCCCAAGTCTCCTGGGATAGGCTCCAGGCTCCCCCACAACCCTGTGTAGGATAATTGGTATAGATGATGGAAGAAAATTAGTTGGCCTACAACCCTAAGTTTCTTCATAACTAAGCAAATAATTTTTTTCTACTGACAGCCAATTCTATGTAGCGGTACTTTGCATTTCAAAAAGTTTTAAAGACTACAGAAGCACAAGAAGTTAAAGACTACAGAACTTTATATACTGCATGCATCCACATAGCTTACTATTGTTAGCTTAAACAGACCAAAGGCTAACCCCAAAAAAATGTCAACTCTTTAATGCTTTTTTAAAATATTGTATGTGCAGTGAGGTATAGCACTTATTACATACTAGTATTAAGAGCTAAAGTGGATTTCAGTACCAGCAATGCTACACTCAAACTGATACTGTGCCATGTGCATCTCATCAACTGTCTTCAAATGTAGATATAAAATAAAAATATAGCCTATAATACATGTTTTATACTTTATAATATACACTCAGAATATTTATCCATATAAAAACAATATATGTGACATATGTGAAATGACACTATAATACATACATCCTTCTCAATATGAAAAGCAGTAATAATCTATATATTGTAAATTATTACACGTATGTAAATTATATATATGTAAATTATAATTTGTATAACAAATTTTGGTTCTGGGGGTCAGTTGCCATGACCAGCTTCGTACTCAGGACTCAGTGGATAGATTTTAACCAACCGAACTTCTTGCGAAAACTGTGATGAATTTACTGGTTGCACATTTGCACTATTTGTCCATATAGTACACGATAATAGAAGGGATTTCTTCTATCTGTTGCACTATCTGTTCCACCCAGATGAGGATGGGTTCCCTTTTGAGTCTGGTTCCTCTCAAGGTTTCTTCCTTATATTGTTTCAGGGAGTTTTTCTTTGGCTTGCTCATTAGGGATAAATTCACATATTTACAATGTATTTTTTGAATCCACTTATTTCTGTAAAGCTGCTTTGTGACAACGTCCATTGTTAAAAGCGCTATACAAATAAAATTGAATTGAATTGAATTAATATATTCTCATATATTTACTTTATAATTTATATGAAAACATATAAAGAAAGGCCAGTGGCATAAAACCAGGGTTTTACTGTAGGCTTAGTAAACCACAAAATCAGGTATGACTAAACAATTCTTAGAACAAAATGCAAGACAATACCTGGTGTGTGCGTGTCAGCGACCTGATACTCAAGGTCTGTAAGAACATCCGCACCACACAGAAAGACAAAGAGGACTCGCTTAATCAGCCGCTTATTCTGCTATTATCTATCCAGCACTGGACTTCACTTGCAGTGTATTTTATTTCTCTTAAGTGTGATTATCCCTGAGACAGCAGGCCTAGAGGTCTACACAGTGAATGCTTCCTCTTTCCTGTGTGAGGAAAATGCACAGGTGGTGATAGCAGTGTTTCCCATTACGTGCACAGCATGAAAGCCCAGGTCGAGACAACACTCGTCTTCCACAATCTGCTAAACAATAACGGTGTGAGGATGGGTCTTGAGTAAACAGCCCTGATTATCTGTGTGCCAATGAAAAAAGAGATATTGGTAGTGGCAGCAGGTAGGTAGGTGGGTGCAGGAGACACACTGAGATTGTATTTTATAGATCTAGCTGGCAGAACAATTTAGTGACTCTTAATAGACTACAAATCCTTTATTCTGGTCAGGATCACTGCTAATACAGGGCCTATCCTGGGAACACTATGTGCAAGGGAGGAATACACCCTAGATGCCACTCCATCACTGGGTATCACACATACATTCACATCGGCATGTGTGTGGGAGATGGGAACATACTAGAGCACCTGGAGGATGCCCACACAGACATGAGAACAACATATGAAGTACAGTAAACTGAGGTCAGGATCAAGCACCGGACCCTGGACACCAATAATACCTGGTGCCCTCACTATGCCTCACAAGGCCTCCCACCATGCTAGCCTCACTCTGTAATAAGCTTAATTACAGGATTGTAATTAGTACTATAATAATCTTAATTACAGGATCGTGTACACATCTTTAGAAAAAAATGGTAGCTTATGTAAGAAACAAAACAAAATAAGCAGTGGTGTGAGATGGCCCGGGTCAAAGCAGAGTTACTTTTACTACCATAACATTGATTATTTTACTTAAACAGCACATCCTGAAGTGTTCTATTCCTCTTATATCACAGCAATTTGCCAGCGATTAAATTTTTTTAATTAAAAAATGCCACACCCTACTTCGTCATAGTATCCTATTATATGTTAGTTGTGGAACATCAGTGAAACAGGTTTGTTCCCATTATCACTTACGTCATAGCAGCTATAAACAATCGTTTCCTCACCAGCACCTTTTTTCTCTCTCTTGTAGTTGATAAGACAAAAAAAAAATGCACCAAGCCTTGGATTATAAATTGTTCACCATACAAATTCCTGTGAATGAGCTGTTACTATAGAAACAATAAGGAATTAGAATAATATAAACCTTTCATTTGCCTTAATGGCACCACTATTGTCAGGGCTACTGTTATAGAAAATTAATCAACATCTTCTGACCAATCGGATTCAAGAATTTAATACCACTGCGGTATAAGAACAATTGCAATGCAAAATAGTTTTTTAAATCCTGTTTAGCACCTACATTAATTATGAAATATTGACAAAAAAAGTCTGTTGCTCCTCTATTGTGTGTGTGTGTGTGTGTGTGTGTGTGTGTTGAGGCATTTCTGACTGTAATATGTAGATTGGTCTGCTAATGCACTGAAGCAATGATTATGCTAAATACACTAGCAGCAAAAGGGCATAAACGTCAAACAGAATGTCTGATTATGTTTTGGTTTGAAATGGATGGACAGTGCTGCCAGAATCAGCGTGGGAGAGAAAAGAGCATGAAAGCAACACACAGGAGGCCAGGAATGAATACTAATGCAGCAAGTTCATTTGCATATCATACTCTGACCCCAGTGCTGCTCCTACATAGAGCACAATGACTAAAATGAGGAGCAGAGGAGGAGAAGTAGAAGACAGATACAGATATTATGACAAAAAGCAATTAGATCCAGGTATATCATGGCATTTAAAAATGTATGGAGCCAAGTGTATGGGAAAGATGGGTGTGGATAGGAACATAATATTAGAAGAAGGAGCATCGGGTTTGACGAAAGAAGGAAAAAAGAAGATATGTATGGAGGTGGGGAGAATGAGGGAATGTTGGATGAGAGGAGAAGAAAAAAGACGTGCCTGAGAAATGACGTGATCATTTCTCAACGGAAAAGAGCCAGATGCACCTCCTTGGACCTCTATAGACCTAGATTAAAGCAGTAGCACACACACATAGGTGTACATGACGTATACACAGGAGCAGGTTATGACAAATGAGATGTAGTTCATGAAAAATGACTATCCTCAAGCAGGAGTAAACTGAAAAATTTCACCCAGAATTAACCAAATGTGTGCAAATGTGTGTAAGTTTAGTGTGCAGACACTAAATAATTCCTCATCATCTGTTGACAGCAAAATGCTGGTTATCAGGAGTTATTATGAACTACAGACAGCAGTGCAGACAGACCAGACAGCTGCCATGTCTCACACAATTCAGTCCATCCAAAACACTCTGCACCGCCTGCACACATCAGCTGCTGCAATTTTCCTTCGATTGTGCCAGTCCTTACTCTGTTACAATACAATGGATAAATCACGTCTGAACTGCAAAATATACATTTCACATTCATTTTATTAGTTTTCTTCTGCCCTGAAAACTATTTCAGTTCACTCAATATACAGTAACTGCATATATAATTACAGAAATAAGTGGACATGGACAATAACTATGATGAATGATCATTATTTATTCTTCTACTAGTGCTAACAGATAAAATCAAGCAAAGGATCAGTACACAGATCTTATGAATCATTACTCATGTGCAGTGTAGCCTTCACAGCTCTCATAATAAGGCTTAATGTCTCTCATTATCCCTCATGAGCCATTCGGAAGTGAAAATGGGGTTTATCTCTGCATCATGTCCTTAACCCTGGTAGGAGGCAAGAGTCATGTTTCCATGAGGTAGTCGAGAGAAACCCTGCCTTGGAGTGGATCATTAGCTCATGCTAATGTCGCCTTCTAATAAAAACATTGGCAGAAGGGACAGAGAGTGAGTGAGTCATAACTGTTGGAGCAAGTTTAGTAGCTAATCAGAACTTTTAATATAATCAAGGATCAGGAGTTTGTAAGAGTGAAAGAAGTTTTGCCAGATATGTAAGATATCCTGCCAAATGCATTGATAACACTAACCTCATTTATTTATTCGTCAGAAACCCAAACTGATCTCGACAAAGACTCACCAAGGTTACTGACATCCCTGGAGATCTCTCAAATCACGCCATCTAACAACACATGCAACCTTGCTGTAGTTCTGGACAACTCTCTTTCTCTTCTAATACTACTAACTTTACTCAGCCCTCGAAGACTCTTATTTTTTTGTTGGTGATTACACTTTGATCGTGAGTTTGAATCCTACCACTGCCAGTCCAAGAAAGCAAAACTGGAGGTGCTCTCTGGGGAGGGGGGATGGTGTTTTACTTTCTCTGGTCAGTCAGAGTGACACTAGCCAATTGTTGACATCTGTGAGCTCATGTATGCAGAAGAGGGCAGTTAGCGCTTTCCTCCGAGGAGGTTAGCAGCAGTTTGAAAAGATGTGGTGGCTGGCTTCACGTGTCTCAGAGGAAGTACATGATAGTCTTCATCCTCCTTGGATAGAAGCTATTATGTGATAGGTGACAGACAGCTGACAGTGGATGGGAATTGGCAAATGGCCAATTTTCTTTCAATTTTCTGGCCATTTTCTCCACAAGAACCACATAGGTTCTTATTCAGGCCCTTGTCATGTTGAGATTGGACTTAAAGTAATGGATCTTCCCCTGAATGCCAAAAGACTCTTGCAACTGATCCAGAATGTAGCTACATGACTGGAATGAATGGAGCTACATACATGTTTCTAATCTTCCCAAGTTCTCCCACATCAACCCATTGCTGCATTCCCTCCATTGGCTTCCTGTAGCTGCCCACACCACAAGTACAACTCGATGCCAATGGCATTGACAGAGGTTGTCTCTGCCACCAATAACAATAAGCCCAGTCTTTGGCATCTGACCTTGTTGAAATCTTGGATTGATTCCAAAATCTAATCATTTTATCTGCCGGTTGCAATGATAATTCCATATAAATCCATCACCTAGTGGCAGAAGCATAAAATTTGACTAGATGCATCAACCCAAAGACGCCTCTCAAACCACACTTTGTACCACATTCATTTTGAGGATATAGCTTGACTCTACTTAACCCACCATCCCTCAAGATATGAAGAAGACATACAAAAAGATTCTTCTCTGTACAGGCACCCAGGTGGTGGAATGAACTTCCCAAGCTACAGCTGAATGCCTGGTGTACGAACTGCTGCACTAACTCATTGTACTCCTGTAACTACTCTCTAGCAGGGTTTTTGCATAATGGTATTTTAAGACCCTGACCTTGTTGCAATTTACACTACAATCAGTTTTACGTCACTGATATGATGTTTGTTATTCTTTTCACTGGTGTAAAAGGCACAATCCTGTAGAAAACAAGTACAACTTAGAAGACGTTTCTGTGTGATAATTCGGCTTTATCTATAACAATGACCAATACTGCTGCACGGGGCAAGGTTAGAAATCCTGAGAAAAGCTTACACCAGTCCCCAATCCTCATCCCAATCTAACATTCTCCGCCTTAAATCGTATGTTCCAGGGTATCTGTCTAGGTCTAAGACCTCATCACACAGTCACTCCTGTGACTGTAAGCAAAGAAAGAGATAGCTGATGACCAGAAATGAGAGAAATCTCAACCAGTGTGCAAACATCAACCCACATAACAAAGATTAAACATAAACTCATTTGACAAAGGAAGAAAGTAGCATGTTCCTAATAGTTTCAGCATGAACACATGCTCTGGGATTCCAGCAGAATGCTAATGACAGCAGACATTAATGAGCCTAAGAGGGCCAGGTAGCTGGAACACTTTAAGCCTTTTATCTCTTCATTCCTCAGTCCAGAGAGACGGAGCAGCAGGTCAGTGCTCAAATGAAATCGGCACAGAAGTCAGAGCTCCAGTGACTCCCCAGAGTCTCCAACAAACACAGGCTATAAACAGCAAGCAGAATTTCCCACGTGAGCAGCTGGGGAAAAGCAGGAGCCTGAGAGCAGTGCAGACCTGAGTGAACGTTCAAGGTACGTAGCATGAAGAATGCTGCACACCTGCATTCATCCTTTTTTATATCTTTAACCATCAACCTGACACTTGTGTCTTTTCAACCCCACAAAAAGTGAGTAAATACTCCTGATGTTTTTTCAGGACCCTTACAAAAAATATAGTACACTTTAGGACATATTTAAAGTGTACTATAAGTGCATTAAGTAGCATCTTATACTGAAACAAACTTTTACCATTTTATATACTATCCATGTACTACTTCTAACCTTGCTTTGGACTAAACACATTGCACATTATGTATATTACATTGCACTAACGGCACATATTGCACAAAACTGCAAATAACTGCACTTTACATCGGTACTGCTGGACTGCTGCTGCCACCATCCATATATCTACATACCTATTCTTATACACTTTTTTAAAAAATCCCTTCATATATATTTTTTATGTGTATGTTTTTCTTACACACATATATATATATATATATTCTTTTTATGTATATATTTTCTTTTCTATGTTGGAACAGTTTTAAAAACATTTCACTGCAAGTCATACTGTGTATGGTTATGCATGTGACAAAATTTAAATTCAATGAATTTGAATTTAAACAGGAATAAAAAGTATATTTCCAACTTGTTTTTTTTAGTTTAATATAAAGAATACTTTGAAGCTACTACTACTACACTAGCAACTTATTATTCTACTTAAATGTAAAGTGCATAATGCAAAGTACATTCAAAGTACATTCTGTGTGATTAGCAAATCAGTTGTACTAGTGTACCTTGTTCTTCACATATTACATAATAACTACCCATCTGAGAGGGTTCCCGTGAGAGATGCGGTGGATTACTACATTCATTCGATCTAGTGATGCTCATGAAACTTATCAGGACCTAAAGGCTTTGATAGATGAAGGAGAGAGGATAGCTATCCTCAGCATTTAAACAAGTGCTGGCCAAAGTGCTTGAATAAGTTGAATAAAGGTGTGTTTGATATTTCTGCTCTAAATACAGTTTAAACACATATTCTGAGCATATTATATACTCACTTAAAACTCGCTCACTTAATCTGGTACATAATAAATATTGAATTGAAAAAAATTTAATGTGGACTTAATATAAGTAGACATGAGTATTTTCTTTTATATATATATATGTATATATATATATACACACACACACACACACACACACACATTTAAATTTTTGACTCTAGGATCTCTTTCTGTTGTAAAAACACATTTAGGTACTCTATAATAATAATAAAAAAAAAACATAAGCTGTTTTTCTTTTTTATTTTGTAAAGTTCCTGGTCTGTTTTTATGCAGATATGCAAGCAGTATCTTACATCAAAAAATGATGGGGAAAAAAACAAACAAAAATCAAAACAAAAACCTTGTGCCATTAAATTATTCTCCCTTAAATCTAAAATACCACATGCAACCTAATATCTATGGCTATAATTGTTTATCAATTATTAGCCGCATTTAGTATTTCTGTATAAAGCCAATTTATATATATTTATATTTCTGTGTAAAGCTAGCTATTAATATGCAAGCTAGATTCTATTGTCAGAGTTATTAGTTGTCATTAGTTAATGTTTGCTCATGCTCATTGGTTTCTCAGTTAAAGGCACACTAATTACTGTCAATAGCCAATATTAGTGAGGGATTTGAGGTATATAATTCACTTGTAACGTGTAAAAGTTTGTAGCTTTGTACTTAGGTGAAGAATTTAAAGCTGTACTTTCTACTTTTCTACAAAATATTTTTGCACTATTACTTGAGTAAGGAATATCTGTATCTTGGCTATATCTGCTTGTAGTAAACTTGTATATTGTAAATGTGATAATTCAGCGCCGTGGCTCACGTGCATGGCAGCTCTGGTAACAGAATATCACATACTGTCTCCTAAGCTCCACTGGGGATCTCAGTGTGGTTCAAGGCCTGAAGGCCAGTTTGAGATTTCATTTACTGCTGTGGTTTTTAATTTGTTTACTCTCACAGTGCTGACAAATCCATGCTTAAAGAAACAGCTGGCACAGTGATGACTTCAGCTGCCTGTTACACGGAAGCAGAGAGTGCTTTATTTTCATAATTTATCTAATAAATAAGGACTGCATTTGGCTCTTAGGAGTGGATTTGGAGATAAGCCAGTCCTTTCAATCATCTGCACTTGAATTAAAATGGAAATTCAATAAAAACAGAGCAGCAGGCCTTGACCATCAACAAATGCCTATGTTAGAGGAGGTTATGTTGACTGGTAACCTAATGGAGAGAAACAGAATAAATCATACAAAGAGACAGAGAGAGAGAGAGAGAGAGAGAGAGAGATGGCACAGGAGCAGAGTAGAAACAGAAAAGCCTGTTAAGCTAAATGATGTATCAGATACTCTTCCCATGTCCACAGGTCAACCCCATACCTCCTGGTTCCTCAACCCATGTGCTCTGTATACTTACCACGCCTGAGGTTTCCTCTTCAGCAGGCCCTGGCGTCTCCACTGTGAGTGTGGGCTCAGGTGGTAGGTCAGCTGCCGGCACACCTTCTCCATCGCTCCCAGAGAATCGCCCTCCTGGGGAGCAGAGAAAGAGGAAGAGGCGTCAGTCATGTAATAGACAGAATAGCTTCATGTGAACTATAGTGAGGGAAAATCTAATTTCTAATTGTTTAGATGTTAAGATTCATGAGTATTTTCAGACAGTGGTGCTGCATGATGAGGTGTTTTATGAGTTTCTTTGCAGTTGTCTATATTTCTTTTTCACCAGTACAGAATAGACTCTAGAGAAAAGCTTCCGTAAGGGATATTTGAATGGTAGAGGGTTCTGTCATCTGAAAGCAACACCACATTTCAATTAAATAAACTTTAAGAGTTGCCCTAGAAGGGAAACCAAAAACCCTATAAGGTGCTATATGAAACTTATTTTTTTGTCCGTTTTTTCAATATTAAATGTTTATTAGTGTGTATGATTTTTTTCCTGTAATAGTACTTAGGGTCAGCATTGTGCTTGGGGTGACACTGGGTTGAAACTGGTGGGAAATGCTAAACACACACATAAAATGCCAGCTCAGAAACATTTTGAGGAGAAAAAGTAGTTGACTGAATTAACAATCTTAAATGAAATTGTCATATCCTTTACAATTAATATAACAGTAAGTGTACAACATGATCAGTTGTACATGCATATGCATCAATTTAAACCTGACATTATGCACTTTAACCTCAGAGTAAGCTAATGTGTTAGAATGAAGCAATAATCCACTTCAGGGTATGTGTTACAGTGATTTTATCATGGGTAAGGGTGTTCTTATGCATGACTCTGTAGTCATTGTAACATACACTTATTTATTTATTTATTTATTTTAGAAAACAGTGACAAAAACAATATGATGAAATCCAGTGCTAAATAAATAATTAAATTTATTTATAATATTTGCAATAGACAATCCTCATTCCACACAAGGTAGTCTGTTATCAGTAAGCTTTGGTTGCTAAGCAACAAAATGGGCAAAGATTATGCTATGGATAGAACAATGGCTTAGGTGTAATGGTTTTATTGCTTTAAATGCTGGTGCATTAATACAGAATTCAATTATTGTGTTTCAGTCACAGGCGTGTACATATTGAGGATTTTACAACAGCTTTGAACGCCAATCAGATTTTAAACTATTCTTTCAGAAACTATCCTTTTTATAATACAGAAACTACATTTGGCTCAATGCCTATGTGCTTCCATACTGTACAATAAATTTTCCGTCTTCTTTCACTGGATCTTCAGCAGTCTTATTCTTTAGCAGTCCTATTGCAATAATATTGTTCTTGTTCCTGTTTGAGCTGAGAACTGCTGTTTTATTAGAAATCAGTTGTTAGCGAGGCTTTGCCCCAGAGCTAGCTGGTTGTTTTTTCCATGCTGTTGGGTTTAATTTGCTCCATTAAGTGCAGCAGCATTAGCGAAAGTCTCCTAGTATAAACTCACTCATCTTCACAATATGACTTATCCATGAGCAGAACACTAGCGCTGTCAATCACGCTGCCCGGCTCATAATCCCCCCTCTATCTGTCAATATGTTTGTGACTGAAATTGCTTTCCTCTTTACTGCTGTTAGCAACATTCACTAATGCTTCTGAAGTCTGGGCCGATTGGAAAATAGTCAATATATACTTCACCTAAATGTCATTTCCTTTATCTCATGTAGCTTGCTGTGAAAGACATGCCATTAAAACCTACACCCTACAGACAAAAAGGGATATTTCTTGTGTGTGTGTGTTCATGCACATAGATAAGATCATACTGTATTTGTGGTTTGATAGGAAACACAGCATGCCTTCTATTACCCTGAATATATCAATATCAAGGCTCTTTGTCATAAGTACCATTCATTTCCTGTTTCTCCCCGGCTAAAAATCACACACACACACACACACACACACACACGCACGCACAAACACTAAAAACAAACATCTTCATCCTTCAGAATACAGACAGGACAAGAAAAGGATAAACTGATTGTGTAGATGTCCCTAGATATGATTACATTTCAGCTAAGAAGAAAGAGTAAAGATGCTGTTAAATATCTTTGTTTCCATTTTTAAAAGTAATAATTAACAACATTTTACAAATCATTTTATAATGAGAATTAGAGATGGATTTAAAAAGATGCACTCGTGTATGCTTTACGTCTCCGGCATTGTTCATTACTGTGGTGTTCAAGCAGAGCCAGCAACCTGTTCAGTGTTAACAAATGCAGCCAGATCCCTCATTCGTGATCTAGTTGTACATGTCTTGAGCTGAAGATAATGGCTAGTAGTTATCAATACTGCATTTGTCAATCATTTGTCAATACTAGAAACAAATAGTAGAAACAGTGCACCCAATCTGGCAACCCTAAACTTACTAGGAAGCTCATTACTGTAAATGATATAGATCCATTAAAAAGCATGTTTCTCCATAGAATTTCTTTCTTTTTTATTTTCCCCCATTTTCTCCCTCATTTGGTCACTTGCCAATTGCTGTAGCCAGGTCTTCCCTATCATATGACAGGTCCCCTCCTGGGAGGATAAAGGCTAACATGCTTTGTGAAGCCAGCCAACTGCATCTTTTTGAATTGCTGCTCATGCTGTGTCAGAGTGCAGCGTAACACACTCAGAGGAAAGCACTGTCTGCCGTCTTGCACATACACAAGCTCACAGACACCCACGACTGGCTAATGTTGCTATGACTGATGGGGGAAGGAGAATAAATGCTATCCCTCCCACCTAGAGCCATGAATGCTTGCGACACTGTTGGGATTCGAAACTGTGTCCTCATGAAGCATATATGGCGGCACTCATGCTTCTGGAAATACTTGCACCACAGAGCAAATCTTTCTAAAATGAATATGAAGCTAATGTTAAAACATTCCCCATGTCTGTGTTATTCTCCTCCTTATTTGCACAATATTCATGCATACAATCCACCACGTTTTCAGGCACTACTTAATGCATGCGTAGTCTAAACACTGGACACCACGGGTTGATAACCAAACCTCCAATTGTTTTTTTTTTTTTTTTTTTTTTTTTTGCAGTGCTGGATGAGGACTTCATGCTATTAAAAATCTATTAAAATAAATGTTTATCAGTGATCTTTCTATAATTACTGTTTCATTTAAAAGCATAAATATTAAAATAAATGAACATAATTTATGCAGTCCTCCAAAAAGGAAAATAATCGTAAAAACAATTCAGCATTATTTTTTTTTCTTTTGGTTTTTGGTATCTGGTTTTAGCCCATTGTGTGCTGAATGTACTTTTTCAGCCAAGAATTTTCATTTCAGTGCATCACTAAAGGAACTAATCACTCTACCGTCTTCGGGCAATGAACGTATCTGGCCAAACTGATAATGAGGTCGTGTGTAATGGGATCCACCAGGTTCCGAAAACTGGCGTAGCGATAAAGGACGTCATCCAGGGAGGTTGACTCCATTCCCAGATCCTACAGCAAAAAAGAGAGAAAATTGAGCTTTTAATGACTTCCGCAGCAGAGGACAAAGCCAAGATTAACAGCAACCTTTTACTTTATATAAACCTTTCACAGTATGATATATTTTACATTTTAGTTTTATTGCAATGTACATTTTGATTTACAGAAAGCTGGTGTATAAGATTATATCTATGAATATATCTAGCCTATGTCTGGATATTTAACTAATTTGATGCTTGAAATGGTCTTGTTCTTCTGATAGATACTTTTTCTTATTTCAAGCATCTATTTATAAAAAGGAATAGGTTTAATTATATTCATCATAATCCCATAATGAGAATTATTCAATAAATTAGACCATGAACAATATATTTTTACTTGATCTGTCTTTTGCTGTAAAAAAGAAAGTGACTGTTCAAACCCATCGCTTGAGAAGATGAATAGTGAATTATGCAGTGTAAAAGTCCATTTGAATGTGAAAATGAGACACTGCTGCACTAGCTGCTGGAAACTGAAAGTCTAATTGACACCAGCTAATGTTTTTGTTAAATACAGCCAACGGTTTTGTTGTGTGCCTCAAACACTGACCATGTCTGAATCACTCTGCGAAAGATTATAAGTATTTCTCTCTCACTGGATAATCGTGATATATTTCATGGATATTACAGCACGACAGCTCCCTGTTACTATGTGAAAAAACTCAAACAAATTCATAACAAACAACCCTAAATGTGAATTTAATCTATATTACCCCAGAGCCTTGTTATCTACACAGCAACAACACAGGTAGTAGAACCAGCTCAACACATCACTCAGTATCTTGGGCTGGTGTTCATGCAAAGCAGATTTACTATATCAAGAACATGAAAGACAAGGGCATGAGAATGAAAAGGAAAATGGAAAACATGCATTTTTTAAAAATCAAGTGACATGAATTATATATTCACAAAACACACACAAGGACACAGAAGATGTATTCTAAAAGAACCAGACAAGAAAACAGTAAGGGTTTTCTCCTCATTAATGATTTTGTCCCCTATAATCTTCCTCGCTCAGCAATACAAACCAGCAATGCATAATACTCCTCAATGGAGCTACATTATTAATCATCTTCCTTTCAAACAAAAGTCCATCCATTATCACAGATGTAAAGGAAAAGGGTGAACCTAGCAACCAAAGGCATCTCACCATCTTTCTCTTTCTCATTAACTGCTCTTTCAATTTACATGGACTAATAGACTGAAATACCATTCTGTTTAATTCCATTATCTGAACTGCGCAACTGAAGTGACACATAGACTGAAATCCCCCACTGAGAATCATGAGTTCATGCTGTTGGAGGATTCAGAAAGCATCTGGCCCCTGGCCTTGATCCCTGTTCTTCACAGAAGGCACAATGATCACAGCTCACCCTTTTCTATAGGATTGTTAGGATCCTTTATCATCCATCATGCTTAAAGGAACACTCCAGCATTTTCAGTTTTATCTATGCCCACTCCGTCATATGCGTAACACATGTGAGATTACCACAATGAAGGGTGAGCTGTGATCAATGGAAGTCCATGGGCAGTTGTTGACTTTTGTCAATAAATGTTTAAAATATGCAAATATTTACAACATATACTGTACAGTATAACACAATATATAAAATATATAACACAAATTCAACATCATTAATTCATTAAAATCTGACAATAAAGGTTTTAGGATGAGACAGCCATGAGCGTCTTGTCATAGCTGATAGTTTTGTCCTTTCTAACATTTGAGCAATACATTCATTCACCCTATCGTTCATCGTCAGTAACCACTTCATCATGGTCAGTGGTGTCTGTCTCAGGGATAGATCCAAAGCCTATCCTAAGTACACTCGGTATGAGGCTGGAATACACCTCGAATGCGACTCCAGTCCATTGCAGGGATCCATGCACACAAACTCATACACTTCTTTGCACCTTGGGGCCATTTAGTGTAGCCATTGCACCTACTAGCATGCTTTTGTTTGGTGGGAGGAAACCTGAGAACCATGAAGAAACCCACACGAACATGGGGAGAACATGCAAAACTGTACACAGACAGTAACCCGAGAGACCTTGGAGCTGTGACGCAGCGGTGCTACCTGCTCCTTTAGAGCTACTTTAACTATAACCACAAAGTGTTCCCTCTGAAAAAAAAATACTCCCATTTCTGAAATTGCAAGATACAGATTTACAAAAACCTTCCACTAAAGAATGCATGAAAGCATTTTTTAAAAATGTGTTTTTGCTTATCATTTATTGACAGCAACTGCTCTTAGACTTCAAGTAAACGTGTTTGAAATGTTTCACAAATATTGTCTGTATATGTATACGTTATAAAAAAAGGGGCTAAGGGAGAAGTTGAAAAACTCTGGAGTATTCGTTCAGTGGTAGACAGAAAGCATAGACATAGTGAAGATCAGCAGCAGCAAAATGTTAAATGTTTCTCTCAGAATTCCACTTCTGCTGAGCTCATTTCATCGTCTACGCTCTCACTGATGGGTATGAGCCACAGTAGGGTCTTCTTTCCATCCTTGATCTCCATACAGGAAATCCTGTTACTCCTACACTCTCTTCATGATCCCTCCATCATAGACAGCAAGATCTAGAGAGTAAAACTGTCTACACAGCACAGTAATAAATCGCACAGCCATTCTAATTGCATCAGCAGTCCAGGACAGTCCAGCCGCTGGGCATCTGCCTCAGCAGCTGTGAGGGGGGTGAAGTATGCGTCCACTAGTGCATAGTGAAGGGACGGAGAAACTACACATCTGGTATGTAGGTGGATTTGTAGCAGAAGCCCCATGGAGCCTTTGGGACTTCTACAGAGGAGTCTTAATGCTTACCACCACTGTAATTGACCTGTCTATGATAGAGGGCTTGGGCTTGCTATGCTCTCTACTCCCACATTGTCTTATACGGATATCTACTTATTCTGACTTTCCGTATTAAAGACATGCTAAGGAAAAGCTATGGCTCAAATTTCAGTGTATTATACCACTTCCCTCTGCAGAATGCTTGTTGGTTAATGGTAATGTGAAACATGATCAATTCAAATATAAATAAATAGCAAATATATGGTACTGTGTCGCAGTGATGTCGCAGATGCCTGCCTTGGTTGTATGCTCTCTGCTTGGGTTTGAAAACAATTACTGTTCCTATATACAGTATATAGACTGAGCAACACCTGTGTAATACATGCTAAAACATAATCTTTGCACGTTAGTTACACAGTAGAAGGAATCGCTTAACTGCTATTAATTTAGTGCTGTCCTTGTTTGTTGTGAAGAGGGTTAAGTTATACTTGCAAATGTATTTTATTCTGTCAATTTCTGCAACTGGGTGGAATCAGGATGAAATCAGGTTCTCACTGTAATCGAACTGCACTAGTTTTCATTTGTAACTGGTCTCAGCCGAACTAAAGGTCTAAACACAGCACTGATTGACTGAAATGGTCTACAGGCTATATTGCATACGTGAAAATGCCCTTCGAATATTGAGACCTTGTGGATAATTGTGCTAGGTACCTTCTGAAAATGTCTTCAAAATATCTCCTTCATCTTTTTTGCATAATGATAAAGCACTCAGTATAGATGAACTACAGCTGAGTGCAAACATTTTCATACTTTTAGGACAAAAAAGAAGAAGACGAATAATTTAAAGAGACAAAGGATTTATTGCTACAGTTTTTATAGATGTGCGCTTATTATTCGTTCATCATTCATTCATCTTCAGTAGCTGCTTTATGCTGGTCAGGGTTGTGGTGGATCCTCAGCCTATCCCAGGAACACTGGGTGAAAGCAGGAGAAACCCTGCCAGTACATTACAGGACACCAAGCAAACACACATTCACACCTAGGGATGATTTGGTATAGCCAAACTGCCTAACTGCATGTTTTGGTCAGTGCGAGGAAAACTGAAGACCCAGAGGAAACCCATGCGAAATAATTATTCTCTACTAATATATATATATATATATATATATATATATATATATATATATATATATTACTAATATATATATATATATATATATATATATATATATATATATATATATATATATATATATACATATATATAGTACTGTGCAAAAGTCTTAGGCACCCTATTTTTTTTAGTACAAACTTTGTAATAGATTTTTATTTTATGACTTCTACATTATTGATTCAGTACAAAAACATTTTAGAATTTCAAACATTGGTTTTCCAGCACAAAATTTAATATTACAGAAAAATGTTTGTATGTCAGTAAAGAAAGCAGAATATTACATAAGAGACACTTTTCAGATAAAAAAACATAATGAAGGCTGCTGGGTTTTGCTGCAAAAATAAGAAGCAAGTGCGATAGTCAAAGTCTCCACAAGAGCTGTGGCTGCTTCTGCAAGATGCTCAGTAAAACTTACAGCTCATTTCCTTATAAAACTGCACTAATTCTACCTGAGACTACTATTTTTTTTTAAAGCGAAGGATCGTCACATCAAATACTGACTTTGTTTCATTTATTACTGCTCTTTATAGTATTTTTTTAATGTAGAAACATTTAATTTCACTATTTTTGAAGGCATCTTTGCTCTACAGCATTTCTTTACATGTGCCTAAGACTTTTGCACAGTACTGTATATATATATATATATATATATATATATATATATATATATATATATATAAAAATCTCCAACTTTGGCCTGTAACTGGATCCGGTCTCAGAACAGCATCTGAAATTCTGTCAGCTGTAGTGTTCACCTCTGCTGATTTTGCTCTAATTCCACATGCAGTCAGCCTTATGAACACTTAACTGCCTCACACACATGATGACTGAGTCACTGACAGCATTGCGTTTAGTGCTCTAGATGCAATAAGTCTTGTGTGCAATATTTATCTGTGCAAAATTCTTATTATTTAAATTACAGGGCAATAGTAATATAGTATATAGTTTAATAGCCTATCCACTTCTTTTCATAGCAAATGTGTTGTCTACCTGTGCTGCCTCTTGTATTTGTTATGTTTCTGTAATGTGTAATGTCTAAGAACCTTGTGTACTCTAGTGTATTTAAAGCACCATTCTGATTATGGAATGTGATAAGAGTTAATTGTGCTGTTAAGGCCACTGCTTCTCGACTCCCGTACCTGTCGCAGGGTTTTGAGCATCTCTGTGGCCTCGTCGTGTTTGCCCTGCTTGGCCATGAGCATCATGTCCTGGATCATGCCCACTCGGCGCTGGTATGGAGGCGGAGGTCCGGCGCGCGAGAGTCTCTCCCCAGCGCGCAGCACGAGCGAGGCGCGCACGTCATTACCTCGCTCGCGCGTCGGTGTCCTCCTGCAGCGCGCGCTTTGAGGGCTGGCGCCCGCCTCATCCGGGCTCTTCGCCTGCTTCGCTCCCATGACCGAACCAGGACACGCACACTGACACTCAGACTGACTCACGCGCGTCCCGCACTAGCCACAAGTTCGCCCAGCATTTGAGAAATGAACGTGTACGCGAGTTGGTCGAATAACACAAGTTTACAGCCGCGTCACTGGTTTGTTTACATCACACCTGTCCCGGAGAGAGTGCTGACGGTTATGCGCACAAAACAAAGAGAACTAAAGCTGTGCACGAGATCCTGCATGCATCTTCTGAGTTCAAAGACGGACAAGACGCGCGAGCTCTGAGCAACGCTTTTCATCATCCATCATCCGCGTGCATCACAAACTTCAGCAATTCATTCCCTCGTTCATTCGCCTGAACAAATAAACAAAACAGCAGGGCTGCAATGTTATATCCAGGTGCAGCAAGGTCCTCCAAAACCTCCCTTAGCTCCAGTATACCTTAAGAACTACCTTGAATGAATAAACCCATCATCCAATTAAGGTCATTGCGACAAACACGACATATCCGCTAAATATAGGCTAGAGGACTAGCTATTTCCTTTCGTGTCCCTCAGGTAGGGAAGAGATCGCATGAGGATGCCTGGAGCATGGCCGCAGACAGGGAGAGGAAAATAACAGTCCAGTAATGCTCAAACTCGCATTCTGCAGTTATCCCTGCACAGCAATCCCATGTGCTGAACACAGATCTGTGTATGTGTTCCTTCAGGTCCGCCTACACCCCAGAGCAAAGTGAAGCGAGGTCAGAATGCAAGAGAAGTGCTCGCGTCGGTGGTGTCCGTTTTCCTCCTCGCCAAAGTCATCCCAGCTCTTTCCATCACGTGCACTTAGCCTATATTTCCAGGACGTTTCTTTCTTTTCTTTTTTTTTTTCCTTCTTAATCTCTGGTTATGTTTGTATCTTTTCTATAAGGTGGGTCCTGTCCGATGCTTCAGTGATTGGGTTTGTGTCTTTCTCTGAGACTAATGCAGGCTGTACCAGTGGATCATGGTGCAGAGAGCCTCCCACCCCATTCCCCCCCTCCATCTGGGAGGGGTCGGGCAGTGTGCACATCATCCTCCAGCAACTCGCCAGACACTGAACTCAGTCATAATACTGCCCGAAATTTTAAACCTGAGTGCTTTACAGAGAGTGCCTGCTTACCTAATTGACCCGGTATATCAGGCGGATGCAGGCTGGAATGATGTGACCTGGCTGCATTAAAGGCTGCTACTTATAGCCTATAGTAAGCTATTGAAATAAACACAAAACATGTATTTCATATCTAGGTAACGATTTGCATTGGGTCAGACAGTGCAACTGCGGCAAACAAGCTCATCCACTGCATCTGTTTCTCATCTACACAGTGCAAATCCGATGTCTTTGCACAGATTCATACTCATTACCACTACACTGCATGCATTTCACTCTACTGACACCTGGCGCTGAAGGAAGTGCATTTATACAGAAAGCACATCTAAAACTCTGACTAAAGCACTAATATTATGATGCAAAAAAAAAACTCTTCTTTAAAAGGTTTGCTGATTAGTAGTTTGCTAAGTGTGTTCCAGTTTGGAGTCCTTTCTAAGCAGGAAACACTGTTGTCTGCAAAGGGCCAGTGTAGTTGCAGATTTTTATTCCACACCTTCAAATTCAAGTCTGGGCACAAGGTAGGAATATACACCCTGGATGAATGCAGGGCACCATGCACACACATTCACATGCTCATTCACTCATAGGGCAATTTGTAATGGCCAGTCTACCTACGCAGAGCTAGGAGGAAACAAGAAAACCCAGAGGAAACCCACGTGGACATGAAGAGAGCATGCACAGAAAATCCACAAAGACAGTAACCTGAACTCAGGATCAAACCAAAGACCCCGGAGCTGTGAGGTGTCAGTGATACCCGATGCACTGTGCCACCACCACACCTGATTTGATATGTTTAATCAGTTGATCTTGGTCTTTAATTCACTGTGAGGTATGGCTCCACAGCTATGTTGGCCCTCTGTAGATAAGATTAGATATCTCTTCCTTAAGGGGTCTATATTTTACTTTTTTTTCTAAGTGCTTTCATAATGGGACAGAGATGAAGAGTTCAGCTGGTAGACTGTTTCTTGGTCCAGCAACAGCAAAAACATGATCACATTAAAGTGCAAGAGCAAAAAAAGTGCTGAGATGAAATAAATATATGCATTTCCAAAATTACTGGGACATATTCATGTCATATATTCATATGCACTGACAGAGAGCCACAGTTGGGCTCTTAAGTAAAACCTTAGCCATAAACTGCTCAGGCTTGTCTTCACTGTAAATAACTGAAAGAATAAAGTCATCACACTTTTAGCTCTGTTCAATTGTTTACTTCAACAGGAGTAATGATGCAAACGTTTCAGCTTTAAACCTTCATCAGTGTGTAGTCATTTTATATCACATTTTCCTTTTTTTTAATAAAGGCTGCAAGGCACCATGCGACATACATAAGGAGATATTACCTTTATTACTTAACATGTTTGCAGAACACCACTTTCAGTTATTTATACATGCACTTATAGAAGTATTGAAAATAAATGCAGTAGAGTACTGTGTTAAATGTGTTTTTATATTGTGTCTTCATTGCCAGTCACTATGGACAAAAAAACACGAGACATATTTTTATTATAGAGAATGTTTTAATCTTGAAATGATTAAATCTACTACTTCAGTCCAGGCAACTGTGTTTACAGCCACAGACAGTGATTGTGAAGGAGGACATATGATTAATTCCTTGGGGTACACACTCAATCTGTTCTATTATTTCCGTGTTGCTTTGGAGGTTCCAACACTCTTCGATACTTTCTCTTCTGGCTTGTAACAGAATTGTATAAAGGCAATAATCAATAAGGAAATATATGGATTAATTGTGGACAGATCTTCTATTATGCAAGCTTGAAATTCCAACAAGCCATCTGGAAAATTGGACGCAGACCAGGCTGAATCCCCTCATGATCCCCGCTGACAGACATAGCTGACCATGAGTAGCTGATCACTGTCCCTGTTGCCTGAGAGTTAAGCTGTGTCCTGCAGTTCAGAGATTGAATTGTACTGTTACACACCAACACAAGGAATTTGAATGGCAATTTATAAAAAGGCTACTCAGTTTACCAGCTTGCGTCCACTTCATAATTTCTGGTTGGTAAATAAAGTGTAAATGAACATTCTTCTAGTCTTCAACATATAATAATATACATTTCTAACGAGTGACAGCTGGACAGTCGGAGGCTAAAATCTTAAATATATATATATATATATATATATATATATATATATATATATATATATATATATATATGTGTGTGTGTGTGTGTGTGTGTGTGTGTGTGTGTGTGTGTGTGTGTGTCTGTGTATATATACACTGCTCAGAAAAATTAAAGGAACACTTTGAAAACACATCAGATCTCAAGGGGGAAAAATATCATGCTGGATATCTATACCGATATGGACTGAGTAATGTGTTAGGAATGAAAGGATGCCACATCGTTTGATGGAAATGAAAATTATCAACCAGCAGAGGGCTGAATTCAAAGACACCCCGAAAATCAAAGTGAAAAAATGCAGCAGGCTAGTCCATTTTGCTGAAATTACATTGCAGCAACTCAAAATGGTACTCAGTAGTTTGTATGGCCCCCACGTGCTTGTATGCATGCCTGACAACGTCGGGGCATGCTCCTAATGAGACGACGGATGGTGTCCTGGGGTATTTCCTCCCAGATCTGGACCAGGGCATCACTGAGCTCCTGGACAGTCTGAGGTGCAACCTGGCGGCGTCGGATGGACCGAAACATAATGTCCCAGAGGTGTTCTATTGGATTTAGGTCAGGCGAGCGTGGGGGCCATTCAATGGTTTCAATTCCTTCATCCTCCAGGAACTGCCTGCATACTCTCGCCACATGAGGCCGGGCATTGTTGTGCACCAGGAGGAACCCAGGACCCACTGCACCAGCGTAGGGTCTGACAGTGGGTTCAAGGATTTCATCCCGATACCTAATGGCAGTCAGGGTGCCATTGTCTAGCCTTTAGAGGTCTGTGCGTCCCTCCATGGATATGCCTCCCCAGACCATCGCTGACCCACCACAAAACCGGTCATGCTGAACAATGTTACAGGCAGCATAACGTTCTCCACGGCTTCTCAAGAACTTTTCATGTCTGTCACATGTGCTCAGGGTGAACCTGCTCTCATCTGTGAAAAGCACAGGGCGCCAGTGGTGGACCTGCCAATTCTGGTGTTCAATGGCAAATGCCAATCAATCTCCACGGTGCCGGGCAATGAGCACAGGGCCCACTAGAGAACGTCGGGCCCTCAGGCCACCCTCATGAAGTCTGTTTCTGATTGTTTGGTCAGAGACATTCACACCAGTGGCCTGCTGGAGGCAAATAAATGCTATATATATATATATATATATATATATATATATATATATATATATATAGCTTGATGATGAAACTATTAGGGCTGAGTAATGCATTATAATTATGAACTTTTCCATCTGCAACTGTATTTCACAACCAATTTCTCAATCAATGAATTAAGGATGTTTCAGTGTCATGGCCTAAAAATATCAGCCCAAATGGAGATTAATTCATACCACATGGTGTTTAATTCTGTGTAATCAACTGACATGAGCGTAGTGTAATTTAAGATCATCTTACAGTATCTAGATGAGAGAGTGTTTAATGTGATGCTCACTCTACCATTTAACGATGACGTTTGTGCTGCGATGCTTTTGGGAAGCTCGACCATGACTGTTACTGATAGGCTGCATGAATCTACAGTCTGGACTACAAAGAAATCAGCCCCAGCCTTGCTTCATCATTGTTTTTTTTTCTGTGTATTTTTCTTACAAGAAATGTTGTCATTGTTGTAAATGCAGATAAATATACTGAAAAAGGCCATAATATTCAGACTTAAGACATTTACCAGCAAATAATCTGATATGGATGCCAAAAATGAATATATTATATATATATATTGCTGTTATTATTTTTTTTTAATCTTTGAATAAGTCCTGCAAGACCATTCCTACCTGCTGATCTAGCTCAATGATATATCAAAACTGTATATGATGTAAATACATTTATTATTAGGTAAGACTTATTAGGGCATTTCCCAATTCATTTTAGTAACATTGTGAGCAGGCAAAAGGAAAGGAAAGACTGTAAATTAAGAAAGGAAATGCATAAACATACTAAACAGCATTCTCATATAAGAAAGCAAAGGACATTTTTAAGACGTTGGTGTCTCGGAAAACAGTCAATCGTTAGAGGACACGAACACGCTGTTTTGTTTACGTCATGTTCACGAGGAGGCGCTCAGAGGGAACGTCATCATTAGGCGACAAGTCAGCTGATGGGGTTCCCTACACGACTGTTGTATTGTATAATAGTTGGCTGTAGTTAGACATGTATATATCGTAAATTTGGTATAAATATAATATACGATATCTAATTTATCCTTATTTTTAAGGGTACAATGTAGTTCTGCTTTAACGCACTTTTTATTTGGTTGGAGTACACGGAGGTTCGCTAACTGTCCATCTCTATCAGCTAAGTGCTAACTGCTAACAGCTAGATTCATTGTGTTGGTAAGCATTCTGATCATCAGAAAAATCCAGCACTATTTTGGCTTATTCAGTGCATGATAGATCCGTTTAATGTTGATTCATCCCCACACAGATTCTCTACATATAACCCTGAACGCCATGGCGAATTCATTTACACTTGGTGAAAGATTTCATGAGAAGATAAAAGAGTTATTGGAGAAAAAATGCTGTAATTCACCGGATCTCCTTGAGGAATTAAAAGCACTTAAAGAGCAGAACATCATCTCATTCAGGACTGCCAGGAAACTGCAGAAACTTCTTCAGCAAAATGGTAGGAAAAGCTAGGATCAGTGTGAAACATTATGTATGTATTTATGTATGTATGTATGTATATATACACACACACACACACACACACACACATACATATACAGTCCTGTGCAAAAGTCTTAGGCACATGTAAAGAAATGCAGTAGAGTAAAGATGCCTTCAGAAATAACTAAATTAAATGTTTCTACATTAAAAAAATACTATAAAGAGCAGTAAACAGTAATAAATGAAACAAAGTCAATATTTGGTGTGGCGATCTTTCGCTTTTACAAAAAAATAGTAGTCTCAGGTACAATTAGTGCAGTTTTCTAAGGAAATGAGCTGTAAGTTTTACGGAGCATCTTGCAGAACCAGCCACAGCTCTTCTTATTTTTGCAGCAAAATCCAGCAGCCTTCATTATGTTTTTTTTTGTCTGAAAAGTCTGACATACAAACATTTTTCTGTAACATTTAATTTTGTGCTGGAAAACTAATGTTTGGAAATCTAAAAATCTTTTTACTGAATCAATAATGTAGAAGTCATAATATAATATAATATAATATAATAGGGTGCCTAACACTTTTGCATAGTACTCTATAGTATATATATATGTATATATATGTATGTATATATAAACTATATACACTAAGTCATCTGCTGTTTTTCTTGTACATGTATATTTGTTTTGTTGTTTCATTTTGGTGACCACTGATGCGTTTGTTAGTTAGTACATTGCATCTTCTTATGAAGTATATGATTTGCATTAATGTACAAAAATATTTAGACTACTAAGTATAATGGCACCACATAAGCCTGCCTTGTCACAGTGTGTCATGTCCTTCGGCAAGGACGTCTAAAATAGTGCGATTGAATAATCTGTAATTCTAAAAGCTAACGTACAAAGACTTATTCAGATCTTATTTCTCTGCAGGATATCCAGTTTACCTTCATGAGCTGTTTGAAGACAGCATGCTTCATCTTCCAAAGGTGGAGCCGCCTCCCAGAGTAAGAGAAAATAGTAGTATTACTGTTAGTAATGCATATTATGGCTGAATTGTATTACTTATAAACATAACTGTGGAAATACTGTGAGCAGAACCCTCAGTTAGTGGCTCGTCTGGAGAAGATTAAAGCAAAACTGGCAAATGAAGAATATAGGAGAATCACACGGAATGTGAATCCTCAGGTACGTGCTGATTTTCTGTTTTCAAACTTCTTTGTTGTCATTAACATGAATTCATTCTGAACTGTAAGTGTAAGTCTACAATCTTATCTTTTTGCATTGACAGGAAATTAAAAATCATGGAACCCTAGCAGACTTTGGAAGACAAGGTCAGCAAAATCCTATTTGGAGGATGTAACTGGGGTTTAAAGGAAGATGTAAGGGCCACCATCAGTTCAACTGTCATAAGATTTGGCAGACTGACTGAATGTGCCCTAACAAACTCCCTCACCAAATCTGGTGCATGTACCATTAACACAAATAACAGCTTACATTTTGAGTTGTATGTCTTTACAAGTGTGGTTTAGCGTTATGAACCTTAGGGTTCTTCTCTTACAGATTTTAGCCTATCTGGTTCAAGTCTGTTTCTTATTAGCCAGAAGCAAGGTTTTGAATGTACTTTTGATAATTAAAAGCATGTAACCATAAAACATTCATAAACACAAAGACACCAACCTAGTGAGGCCATAACTCTCAAACACATTGTCCTTCTGACATGAAACGGTTATTAGTCACACATTTTTTTGTGTCTTTTCACAACAACAAACTTTTAATCTGAACTTATGCTTTTTTTTTTCATGAGTTTTTGGGTCTTTGTTAGCATTACAGCTGTAATTCATAAATGCTTTGACAGATTTTCACAAAACATAACAGATTCATATGGCAGACCATTCTGAGGTTGTTTGAAACACATGTCTAAATAAGGGATCGTGTTCGTTCTCATAAACTCTCACTGAATTATTATTCTCATTTGTGTTTTACAGTGCGATCTGTCAAAGCGGTCGTTGTTACTGTGTTTAATTTCTTGGTAACGGTGGTTGCAGCCTTCACTTGTGCCTACATGGGTAGTCAGTACGTCTTCACAGAAACTACTGCGGTAAGAGGCATACTTTCAGGAGTGCTCGCTAAAAACAGAATAACCACAGACTGCATGTAATTGAATCTCTGTTTAAATAATTAACTACATCTCTATGTGGTTTTCCTCCTCAAGTGGAAAAACTTCTGAACTGATAAAATTCTGTGGTTTACAAGTTTGTTTTGTTTTTCAGAGAATAATATCTGCAGTGATTGCAGCATCTGTGGTTGGTCTAGCAGAGCTTTACGTCCTGGTTCGCACTATGGAGGGTGACTTGGGAGAGCCGTAACACCAGCCAACACTGGAAAAAGCTCATTATTTCCAGGACATTGTCAAGAACCATACTAGACTGTATTTAATCCTAATTTTCCATCTGGAAAGGAAGGGAGAGCTTCAAAATAAAGATTTTTCAGTTTACCCCAGAAAGATGGAGGCTCTCTAATAATCATATGAATTCTGATCGCAAGTGTGCACCTACAAACCCTTGTGTTTCACCTAAGAGTTATAATATTATTGTAAGAATGTAATGGATGTGTTTGTGTGTGAGAATTTATTTGTATATATTATTATCATTATGACAGTCTACATGCAGCAAATCTTATTAAGCTGACTCTCAGGATTATGGAGTTCAGTTTATGTCCACTAGATGGTACATAAGTCATACAAAAGGTGCCAGTAGACTGGCATATTATTTTGTAAAGCTGGATTAAGGCTACTGTAGTAATGAGTATTCATGTTATTTTGATTAGGAGACATAAGCATGAGATACATCATTGATTTGGTCCTGGTTAAACAGATGTACAATAACAGATCAGGATCAGCTTTATGCGGGTGAAGTTTTGTCCCAGAAAAATCCCCGAAAACTGTAAATTCTGCCTGATCCACTGTGGGTTACTGAGGATTGTTTTCATCAGAAATGTTTAAAGCTCTTAAAATTGTATGATGTCTGATTTCAAAAAAGAGTTTTTGTACTTTGAATTTTTCATTTCAATAAATATTTCAGGGTGACACACATTCTCATATTTGTTTTGTATGTTTATTTCTGTGTCTCCTACATAAGAATTTAAATTATTGGCTATATTTCAGTGTAGTTTTGCATGTACATACAGTAAGTATCACATAAAAACAAATTGTAATCATTCTTTAATATGAATCAAACTCCATAAAGTCCGATATGGAATTGTTTGCACCCTGAAAATTAACACATATGCAGAAACAAAAGTGCTGAAAAGATGAAGTGTTACACATACTAAACCATATCCACTGCTGTTAATCCAGCTTTATTCTTACCAAAATGTACAGCATTTAAAACTACCAGGTGGCATTTGTTTTGGATGCAAACACACTTGCTGTTCATGGTGTAAAGACTTTGGCAAAACTTGTGAAGTTTTATGACAAATATAATGGACAAACACAAAAGAACTATGCTGTACTTGAACCCACACAAGATTATTTATAACAAGATAAATAAAAAGCAAATAAAAAAGTGGTCTAAATTCTTAGAATATATTGTATGCTTTTCTGTACATGTCTATCTCTGAGTTTTGAAAAGTTTGTGTCTTTGCAGTCTGGCGTCATTGCAGGTGAAGTTCAATTCCTTCAAATTATTTGCCTTTTGTAAAAAATACATCGACGCATAAAACCTCCATCAGCTTTCCCCGTACTGAAATATCACTAACAGCTACACAAAAAGGAAATAAATAGGCTTTCTGGGCCTTTCCTGGTAAAAGCATAACCACAAAACATGAGGCATATTAAACGAGAGCAAATCACACAGGTGTTCCTCCTCATCTTTCACCTCTCTCTGTCATCATATGCTGAAGTGGAGTCCCATCCAGTCCATCAGGGGGCAGTGTAGTACTTCTGGCAGTTTCTGGACAGAAAAAAGTCTCAAACTTTATAAGATGGCTCACTCAAACTTGCGCAGGTGGTTATAGAGAGACTGGACGTAGGTGAAGACACACATGGGGTCAGGTTTTCTGCCCATCACCATCATGTCCTCCACCTCAATGAGTCTGTCACAACCGGCCTTCTTCCTGGAAGAGAAAGTTTCATCAAGAATGAATGAATTATGGAAGGTTTAGATTTGCTATGGAGTTGTTGTTCTTTTGTACGTAGAGCTTGTTTAAGCAAAAGTGGAAAATGTTTAAGCAATTAAAGTTGATTAACACACTTACACTACAGTATTAGCAGTGTTAGAACACTTATACTCCAGTATAATTTCTGCACATTTGAGTTTGTACGACTTAAAATAAATATTTGTACTCTTACTCAATTACATTTTCAGTAGAAATGTTTGAAATTTTCATTTTGACCTAAAGATTAAGTATTTCATTTAGACCAATTACTTCTTACAAAGCTCAGAAATCATGATTGAAATGCTAAGTTTAGTCAATCATTCACTTCATCATTCACTTAAACCTTAAACATTAAATCCATACCAATTTGTATTGATACCATAAGCATCATCATTCCTCAAGGACTGCTCTTTACACATTTACTTAACAAAAAACAAAACAAAACAAAAAAAAAAACTGATCTCATATGAAATGAAACAATCCAAGGTGGTGTAGTTTGAAATTAATACTAATGATGTGGGAAAGGTGACCCTGGCCCTTCATAACTTTGTGAATTTGTGCGAAGAGTTACGAATTTATAAATGTGGCACTATGTTTGGGGGGAACTGTCCTGACTTTTAATTTCAAAGCAAATACAGTAGTTAATTTTTACTGTGAACACTTTGAAATTTTTATTTAAGTATTATACTGACAAACATTATTCTGTATTATTTAGAATTATTATGATCTCATTTATTATTATTATTATTATTATTATTATTATTATTATTATTATTCACAATTCATAACAATGCAGTTAGATGAAAAAGTATAATACTATATTTACTATATACAATATAATATAATGCTTACTAGCTACTTGCAATTTGTAATTAAGCAAGATTTTGACGTATTACCCATACTTAACATATAGTATATTTTATGTTATATTTTATGTTTTATAATATACAGTATATTTTTTCTGTACTTTTTCTAGCCCTGTAAATAACGGATATACACACGTGCACCAACATGGAGGGAGTTATAGGGTTCATTAATGTCTGGCTCCAGTAATGGAAAAATTGAGGCTGTGGGCAAGAAGAGGCCTGGGGTTAGTTGCCTTGGCTTTGCGGTTTAAAGAGTGGGATATGTTACAGACATGCAGTTCTCAGATGCATTGGAAAGTCAGTAACAGTATCTCTATTGCCAAACTGAGGAATGACGTGATGCAGCTCAACTAGAAGATCAGCTCATTTTAAAAGATTCTGCTAAGGTCAACGTCCTCATCAGTCAATCTTCACTTCACTTCACTTTTTAACACTATGTAAAGAAGTGGATATCTTGTAACTGATATGATTTTTTTTCTGAAAATTAGGTATAGGTCTGTCCTTGGTCCTGGTTTACAGAGGTTTATGCTCAGCTTTCAGCTTATATTTTCCCGTTGCTGAGTGTGAAGATAGAGGCGGTTCACTAATGCATTGCAGATGACTGTGGAGATTATGGCACCAGGAAAATATTTTCACATCAAAGCTAAAGAGTGAGGATGTTGCAAGCACTTACTCTGCAGTGCTGAAGGCCAGTTCGAAGTTGTGTTTGCGTTCGGTAGGGGACAGGGTATTGTAGTCGAACTCCGTGGGGAAGAACGAGTGGACTAAAGCGCAGAAAGCCATGCCATCACTCCAACTAGATGAAAAGTTCTGGATGTCGATGTTCTACATGAGGAAGAAAGACATATTATATAACAGTGTTTCCCAATCCTGCACCTGGCACAGTGGTAGGTTTTCCCTGCTCTAATACACCAAATTTAACTTGCCAACAAATTAACAAGGACTTTACAAGGTTAAAATGGCAACATCTTCAACCGGAGCTATACGGAAAGACGAGCTCAGCTGTGAAGGAGAAAAGAAGAGGCAGTGCGTAGTTCAACTCACACCTGACATACAGAAAAACGCTTTTCTTGTCAAGTTCACATGGTAGCACTTTACAGCAACTCAACCATAAACCATCTGTTGGAAGCTCTGTTAGGTAACATTCATGCTTAAGAATAAAAGAGGTGAAAAATTAATGGTACCAAGTAAAGTCTTCCCATTTACATTTACAGTATTTAACAGTATTTAGCAGACGCCCTTATCCAGAGTGACTTACAGAAGTGGTTAATAGTCTCCAAGGTTAAGAGCATTAGAGCATAAAAATATAAGACTCAGGGTAATAATTACAAGTGTGAACTGAAGATCTTGGATTTATGACGTTATAACAGCTATATATAGCAAGTACCCAATCAGCCAATCATGTGGCAGGAGCACAATGCATAAAATCATGCAGATACAGATCATGAACTTCAGTTAATTTTCACATCAAACATCAAAATGGGGAAAAATGTGATCTCAGTGAGTTTAACCGTGGCGTGGTTGTTGGTGCCAGACGTGCTGGCTATTTCATAAACTGCTGATCTCCTGGGATTTTCACACACAACAGTCTGTACAGATTTTGCGTAGTATGGAGTGAAAAACAAAAAGCACCCAGTTAGCAACGTACCCTATTAGCAGTCAAAAGTTTGAACTTTGATCTTTGATTAAAATCACAGAATTGTCATATAGGATGGTATGGTTCCATGGTCCCAAGCTATATACACTGCAGAACACAAGCAAGTGTGTGATCTGAAATGTTTCATTTTACAATCAATTCACATGCTCAGCAGCCAACTCAAAAACAGACTCAGAAGCAAGATGACATCAAGCCTAAAGGAAGAGCTTCCAAAATTATTGTTGTTTTCCCTAACATATTATATTAGAAATTATATTAGTCCCTTACATTGACTATTTTTTAATTATTTACTCTGACTGTAACACACTGGATTAATCAAGACCTTATCATCTTTATCTGAATGTAAGAGTCAAGTTCATATAATTAGGATATTATAAATTTTCTTAGTTTGAAATGCAAAGTTAAGTAATACACTATTTCTGCAGACATTTAGTCAACTGTTTTTGGCCTTTTGGCCTGTAGTATACATGACACAATATGGTGTATGAATAATCTGTTGTAGGAAAAGTTCATCTGCAGGGTTCACACACTGGATAGTTATAATCCAAAGCACATTTCAGTCAAGTATTTGTTGATGTTATCTGTCAAACATTATTTCTGACCCTGTTGGTCACAGGATGAAGTCACCAAAAAATGAAAAGCTGGTTTTATAACTTTTTGAATGTTGTAATATTTTACATCTACCCCTTCAGCTTTAAATCTGTCTTTCAAACTCTGCTCTTTAATTCTATGCCCTCAATGTCATTTGGTAAATACAACCCCATTGTTCAATGTAAAAGCATACATCATCATAGTTGTCATGAATCCAGTGTTCTAGTGCTCTGTGTTTTATATATTGTTCTGTTTTTGTGCTAAATGTGCCTTGACCATGACGGCACCAACTTTAACCAGGGCCATATGGAAAGACAAGCTCAGCTGTGAAGGAGAACAGAACAGGCAGTGCGTAGTTCAACTCGCATACTCACCATCTGACGTATAGAGAAACTCTTTTTTTTTTTTTTTTTTTTTTTTTTTGCTCAGTTCACACAGTAATACTTTACAGCAACTGCTCCATAAATCTATGAGGTAAGATTCATTCTCAAGAACAAAAGAATTCAGTTTCAGATGACAAAGGAACTGTAGCCAGCAAGTAATGGTACATTTACAGTATTTAGCAGATGTTCTTATTCAGAGCAACTTGCAGAATTGCTTCACAGTCAAAAGAAAAAAAAAACAGCTTGAAAAAAATAGGTCAGTGTCTGAGAATACCATTAAGCTAAAGCTCTGTTAGCGAGGATTAAGTCTAACAAGTTAGTATAAAAATGAAAACAGAGTATATCTGTTTTTTTCTCTCTCTTTCTGGAGTTAATGAGTGTGGTTAAGTGCTCAGTGAAGAGGTGGGTCTTCAGTCTTCAGTTCTCTAAATCCCTACTCAAGATTTGCCATAGATTGAACATTTCTTTGAATATTGTTTGCATCATTGGTGAAAGGTCTAATTGCCATATTTAATTACCATGTTTTACATTACTTCGTTTACAGTGTCTATAACCTGGACCTACTGGAGACCTTTTAAGAACAAAACAAACCCTCAAAATAACAAAAAAATTCAATGTCGGATTTGCTGGGTCAGATTTGGCACTTTTTTAAAGTATAAATCACATAAGGAAAAAAGGATTAAAACTTACATTAACACAAGAATAAAAAAGAGCAATGTCACCAAGAGTGATGCAGAGTTAACTTTTTGTCTTGCTGAGCAGTTAAGATATATTAATTGTTAGCTAGCTACTGAAACAATTCATTCATTTGTTTTTTCATCTTCAGTAATTACTTTATCTCGGTCAGAGCCATGGTGGAGCCAGCGCCTATCCTGGGAACATTGGGCAAGAGGTGGGAATAAACACCTTGCATCCGGAAACCAGCCATGCACACGTATTCACGCGCTCATTCACATGGGCAATTTAGTGTCACCAATCCACCTACAAGCATGTTTTTGGCTAGTTAACCTAGTCAGTACCAGCTGGCTAGTCTGTCAGTGCTTTATCCATTTGCATAGTGTTCTCCACTTAGTTTACTTCCTTGTTTTTTAGTTGTCTAGCTAATATATGGCTAGGCCTTACACTTCTGAGACTGGTTGTGTCTTCTATGTTTGAGTCAACTGACATATCCCCAAAGGTTATGTACTGCTGCTGCTTTAAAGACGTGTCATATTTGCTCAAGCTTTTTGGCTCTTCTATTGGAAGTAAAATGCATCTGAAATGTCTTACCTGATATCCAATAGTTTTGGAGCGACACCACTCTAAAAGAATCTGTTTGATGCTGCTTGCGCTGGACACGCCAAAGCTCTGAGAGCGCTTCAACTTGGGCTTAGAGTCCACCGGTTTGGTTTGACTGAAACAGATAGGAAGCAAAGACAAAGAATGCAAAAGCTTAGAAGAAAGAAATATGAGCATGAGATGAAGAGATTGTGGAAATAAGGATAAAAATCCTTCTACCTGTTATTCTCAGAATCCAGTCGCTCAAAAATGGACCTGCGTGCCTGGGCCCCAATGCTGCGGGGGAGAGTTTGTGACCTCACGAGCTCACGTTTGCGCTCCATGCCCCTGCCGAAGGACAGCTCTCCTGCAATATCTGCATTCCTGATACACACAATATCCCTATTACATGCCTCAGTTATTCAGGGGGTCTTTATGGCATGTCTCTGGATTGGAGCACTAAAGTATTGTGCATGTTTTCTTTTTTATAAGGTGAATACAGCATTCAAGTGGCTTAAAAAATATTCTTTGATTTAACCAACCTTTCTGTGTTTTGCTGGTTGAGCGCAGAGTAACCTGAATAAGCCACAGATTTAGATGGCACAGAAGAAGACATTTTCTCTGCAAATTACAGAATATATACATTTAGGTTAGGCAGGAAGTCAAGTCTGCTTTTTCACTTTGTTCTGTAGATTTTTATCCGCTGTGCATTCTCCTGAATTCAAAACAGCAATACCATCATATAATGAAGCACATCATTTAGCAACTGAGTATATCAATGATTTGCCTAAACCCACTGGTCAGATGTTTGATAAGCAAATTTGGTTTCCATCTGATGTCTAAACATATACACAAATAGAAAGGAACAAATAATTCACACAAGTGCACATTTAATAAATATACAAAATGAATGAAACAGTATTTGACTTTACCGTTGATACCTGAATAGCCCATTGTCCTCACTGGACTCGGAGTCCATGTTTTCACAGAAGACACTAGACGAACAAATCAGATACATAAGAGTTAGACAGAAGAGGAGAAAAGGGACAGAAACTGTCAGACTGTTTCAGACTGTCAGCCATGTGTACCTGCATGAACTGGAGATTCAAGTTGTGGTTCATTGTTATTGGAAGCTGGTTGGCTGTCGGGCTGTGTATTTGTTACAGATGGCAGTGTCTGCATTGGGCTGCTTGGTGATTCAGGGCTCTTCAGGCCAGAAGAATCAGCGATCTTGGTAGTGGCAGTGATTGGCAAGTGTGGCATCGCCATACATACAGGGGAAGAGTTTTGTCGTGACACACCAATAGGTGGAGAACTCTCTCTTGCAGGCACAGTGGAGTTTTCTGATTAAAAACAGACACAGCTGAACTATAAAGTGTTTGATTAGTGATAAATATTATGTCTGATTGAGAAGCAATGGACCATTACCTGCTGTGGATGTGTGTCCATTCTCCAATTTAGATGAGGCTGGAGCTAGATCCACCTCGATAGGCTCATCTCGCTCAATACTCTGGAAGACATAAGCACATCCTTCATTCATTCATGCATTCATTTTCAGTAGCTTTATGCTGATCAGGAATGTGGTGGATCCAGAGCCTATCCTGGGAACACTGGGCTTGAGGCGGGAATACACACTGGATGGGTCATCAATCCATCTCAGGACACCAATTTAGCATAAGAAATTACTGGCATGTTTTTGGGAGGTGGAAAGAAACCAGAGAACCTGGAGGAACCCACTGTGGACGGAAGGGAAAATATGCGAAACTGCACAGAGAGTAACCCGAGCTCAGGATCGAACTAGGGAGCCTTGGCGGGCAATGCTAGCTGCTAAGCCACTGGACCACCAACACATAATTCAAAGAAAACTCATAATATTAAAACCTCTGGGCTCCAAAGACTAGGAGACAAAATGTGCTTGAACAATATAACAAAACAAATATGGTTTATGAAAAAGTAATAAAACATTGTCGAGTTTCCTTGTCCCTGATTTGTTTGCCAGGTTATTTTTGTGCTAGGACATTTGGATAGGTAAATACTAAGTCCCTTGGGTTATCTTCTCTTGGTGTGTCAATAACAAGCCTAAACAGCTGACCATGTCTGTGATGAGTGCCTGTCTGGCAGCACTGTGTTGAGAATACCAGCCTGCAACTGATACACATTGTTTCTGAAGAAAGCCATCAGGTCATGGAGACCAACACAATATATGTTATCATGATGACATGAGCCACAGTCTTTGAATAGGTTTTTGTATAATTATAGACATTCATTATGGTAAATTGTTTTGTTGTAATGTATTATAGATAAAAGATACTCTGTGAGGTGAATTACACCCATCTTTTCACAGCTGTATTTAAACTGAGTTCTACTAAGAAGAAAAGCCCAAACAGATTAAAATGAAATTTGATGTAATTATCCAATAAGGCCTAATCAGTGAGATCAAACAGACTAACATTCTTCTGAGGCTCCAGATACTCGACGAGAACAAGATCTCATCTCCTGGAGTACTCAACTGGATAACTGAGTGATTTAATCTAATCAGTCTATCTTGACAGCCAGACTTACGTATTTCCTATCAGAACCACTAGCGTAATCTGTCAGCCACTATCACCTCCAATCTCCTTTAACCTAAAATACCTGGACTCAAGGACTAAACAGGGCTCTGAAATCATACGCACATCATGCAAAGCCATCAGTCAATAATCTTGTGCTTAAAAAAAGGTCACTTTCCAAGAGTAGCTGATACCTGACAAAGCTTTTTGCAGACTCTTCCTACTTCCTACAGATCCCAGACTAGAAGGCCTAACTGACAAAGAAATCCACTTTCAGTTTTTCTAGAAACTTGTTGCTTCTTCATGTGTGTCCACACAGGCACCAACACGCACAAACTTACACAGGAGTGTAAAACCCCAACATGCAATCATGTCAGAATATTAAAATAAATTGTATATTGACACATGCACACACTCACAGTAAATGAAAAGTAAATTCCTAAGAGTGATATGCAGAGGGTAATTGAGTCTCTGGAGGAGAACAGAAGTGACATAAGCGTTGAGGAATGCTGAAGGGTGAGTGTTTTAGAGGGTGAGGGGCTTCAACAGCTGTGAGGTAGAGGGGAGATAGAATTCACCATTGAATCGTGGAAATCATGCTGCTCCAGTTCTCTGGCGGAACACACAGCCAGGTTCACGTCAATGAGCTGTGCCATATGTGGCGTTATCCTCAGAGGGAGTGCTGCTGACAGGTCAGGCTCTCAGGCTAGCAAAGATAGAAAGCCTGCAGTAGTAAGCCCACCATGCAGTCCATGCACTTGACCCATAAAAAGAAGATAACTTTAATCATCTTGAGCCTAACTGACGTGTTTACCATCTTCAATGAACAGAGAATAACTCAGTTACTCTGACTGAAAAGATAACCTGGGTAAATAAAGAGGCTGAACACACACACACATACACACACACACACACAGAGCATGACCTACACAGTCATGCAAGGTCTTTTTCTCTTTTCCAGGTATAATAAATCTTATTTATTTCCAAGAATGCATCATAACAGCAGTAGGGAGCAATACATGAAGCAAACAGGGGCATGAGAATTGACCCTGCATAAAAGCCCCCATTCTAGGCTTTTCTGATTTTCAAGAGAGATAAGGAGAAGAGCTAAACCCTTTGGCCTATAGTGAACAACCCTATTATTCCTCCTGGAGGTTCTACGTTTCACTCCTGATGGCTCCCAGAAGGTGATGATGATGAGGATGAACTTACAGACACAGCTTCAACTGTAATTTATCAGTAAGAGGTTAACACTGATACTGCTACTGACCAGGACAAGCCCTAGTACAATTCTTGGTAGGGCTTTTGTGTAAATTACCTGGAAAGAGAATGACGTCCTATTGTGTCACAAGGTAGTGTAACACACTCAGAGGAAAGTGTTATCTGCCCTCTTCCACATACATGAGCTCACACACACACCCATGATTGCTTTTGAGGCAACCAATTTAAAACACTGGCACAGTGAAATCATGACGCTGGTGTTATAAGGTTCTATCTGGGTTAATGGGAGAATGAATGGATGATACAACCTTATAATACTACAGTCTTGAAATGACAACAGGAGAGATGTCTGCAATTCAGAATGACTCAAAAATGAGAGGCATTCACCCTATCATTGGTAGATGGAGAGTTTAAATCCTGATGATGCCACAGCCAACCCTGGCTGGGACCCAAGAGTGAAAAAGTGGACATGTTCTCTGGGTGGGAAGAATGGCATCTTCTCTCTTCCCTGTCAATCACAATGACACTAGCCAATCATGGGTGTCTGTGAGCTCATGTATGTGGAAGAGGGCAGATAACACTTTCCTCTGTGTTACACAACCTTGTGACACAGCATGAGCGGCAGTTCAAAAGATGTGTTTGGATAGCTTTATATGTTCCAGAGGAAGCATGTGTTAGCCTTCACCCTCCCCAGTTAGTCTCAAATTTGGGAGAAAATGGGGAAAATCCCCAACAAAATGAAGGCTTTTGGCCATTGGAGCCAAGAATGAAATTCTTCATTCAGTGGCACAGTCTGAGATACAGGCATTGAATAGCAAATCACCTCTAGATTCCATTGTTTATTGAAATTGTTATATGTCACATCCTACGTAACATGACATTCATGGCACAAGTGGGAAAACATGCATCTTGGTAAAATACCAAGGCTGCAAGCTTGAATAATGAAAAATCCAACTAGGTAAAGGTATGCTGATAATGTTCAGAGTTTTGAATTTGAAAACACTTGATTTTGAATTTGCGTTATAAGTGTTTGGTGTGAGCTCTGCGTATTTAGTCAAGCATAGAAGCCTCATTACACTCACGGATGAGAAGGTGGTTCCCCATTACTCTTTTGTTTTTAATTAAGCAATGTTGCACAAAATGGTCCATTTTCCACCATTCATGGAAAGAAGAAGGCAGCGTTGGTTCTTGTGCACAACCTGGCCAAAAAGTGGAACGAGAGCCAGAAAGTGAGACAATGGACTCCACTCAGAGAAAGGCTTTCATGTGAGTTTAAATGTCAGACTTGTCCCATGTGAGCATGCCGTACTAAAATGAGAATTCCCCCATGCTGGCTGTCTGCCTAAAAAATGTTGGGGTACGAACAGGAGGATTATGTGTGCATGATCACCGGCTCACGCTGGATGTGTTCTCACAGCAGCCCTGGTGGTTAACATAATAAGAACCTCACAAATATGGGGGACTGCACACTGTGGCTGAGCAGGCATGTAACTGCCTGAGCTATTGTGCCAATGCTCCAAAGCCTGCATGGGGAAAACTGAATGCTGAAAGAATATGGGGGGAGGTTGGGATCTTAGACATATATGAGATGAATATTTTAGCTCTCGACATTTGAGCAGTGTGGGTAAATGGAATGCTGACTACAATGGGAGCATGTTGTGAGGAAACTCTGGAGACTGAGATTATTCCACATAGTGACACTAACCCAGTGACACCCACTAACCCTGCTTTGAACTTTGCTTTGTATAAATGTCATAGTGAAAGTACTATTCTTATGTCCCATCATATACAGCTCTGGACTTGCTCATGGAGTACAAGGCCTGATCTCAAAATAAATGGACTGGGAAGGTATAAATTGTTCAAGGGGAGATGAATCATACATAGCATGCAGGGAACAAGAATGAAATTGCTTGTAGAATTTGTGGAAAATTTCAGCTCGACAGTAATTTGACTTTTACTACTCCTTGTTCCTGTGAATGGAAAGTCAGTGGGATGCAAACCTCATGAAGCAGCACGCAGAAACAAGCAGCGAGACGATGGTCTTATCATAGGGGCCTACAAGGGTCTGTAATTTCCTCATGGAACTTGCATCTTTGTAGGAAAAGAAGTCCTAACACCTGTTTTTCAAAGGGCACAAAGCCGGCAATTTCTATTTCTAACGTAAGCCACAACCTGGATAAAGGTAGACTTGGCTACTGTAAGAGCTTAGAGTAAGTTGCCACTGAGAAAAACACACACAGACATATTCTCTGTCAGTTCAGTGCTGCATGTGCAATATAATACACTGTTTACATACACTGGCAAGGAAATTAGTGTGTGAATTAGCCTTGCAAATAGCCATAGTTAAATGATACTAAGAGTATGGAGGCTGCTCTTTAGATTAGTGGTATTTGACTGGGTAAAGATTTCTAATAGCCTTGGTGATGAGTACAGTACAGGGTACAGGGACGCACGAGCACCTTTCATCTGCACTTTTGTGGGAATTTAATGCTAATTAATTGGGAAAGGATTAGGTATGCATGGAAGACAGGAGTTCCAGGAAACTTTGATGTGGAAATCAACTAGGATGACATCTTGTACAATTTCTGTGAAATTACTGGAAGATGTATGTGAACTATATTGGGCTTGTGTGTGAACAGAAGTCAAAACTTTACTGGGAAAAATTGGTGGCTAATTTAAAATATTAGCACAATCTGGAGGAAGAAAAGGAGGAAAAGTCTTGAACCACCTAAGAAGAGTAATTTGAAATTGCAATAATTCAGTAATTAAATAGATGTTGGGCATTTGCACAGAGGATGAAATTATGGAAAATTCACGACAGATGAGTGGCACAGTCCAGGACGTGATAATTTATGAGTAACTCAGAGAGCAGCAGACTCCAAGAACATGGCATAAATAGAGAAAAAAGCAAGTAGTAAAAAAAAAATACTCTCATGTTTGAAACTTGAATTCCACCAAATATGATGCCAACTGCAGCAGCTGTGGATACATCCTCTGTGTGTAACAGGACTTACATGTGAATGGCAAATGTGGGTATATCCCAGTTGATATTTCTGAGCAGGAAATCTTTTCTTTTTAGCCCCACCTGCGGGGAAGTCAGACAAGGCCGAGCCAAGGGTCAGGCACAGCACTCAGGACGAGGAATGGAGGGAGGGAGGAAGATTTTAGGCCATTTTTCCATGACGACATAGCAGTTGGCACCCTGGATCTAAGAGCCTTGGGCTGGTTTAGGGTTTCAGATCACCAGCTGCAGAAGATCTTGACCCCTCGGCAGACTCAACTGAAAACAAGAGCTATATTGGAAAAAGACACTGGCTGGTGGAAGAGCTGAAGCCCAAGTGTCACAGAACGTCTTGTGTTAATAAAAGTAATAAAAGCACAGGGCTCTATATCAGGTTAATGCCAAGCACAGCCGGACTGCTGGTGTGAGCTATATGTGAGTATGTGCGCGCACACAAACGCACACACCTTTATGGCAGGAACAATAAGTCTAGAGGCCAGTGAGGTCACCCTATAAACTAGAAATTATTAACCTGTAACCACGGAGATGAGAATACATGGTATTGCCTGGAAAAAATCAGGAGAGCCAGGGGGCAGCATGGGAGCGGTCAAATTCTTCAGCCCCCTCACCCACCACATACACACACTGCTCTTCACTTCACTATATTATTAGCTACTCTACAGTTTTTGTTCTATTCCTTCTACTCTGGCAGGAACCTGTGCTGAACATAGAGATCCAGGCAGGACAAGAGGAGATTATATACTCAGTTCCATTGTTAGAGTATTGGCGCTTGGCCAGGAGCCTCTGTAGCCAGGCTTAAAATGTCATGCATATCACACACACAGAAAGACAGAGAGAGAGAGGGAGAGAGAGAGCATCAAGTAGCACATTCAAAATGCCTATAAAAAACATAGTCTACCTAACCAGATGTTTTGTTTAAATCTATCATTTCAAGACACTACATGCAGATCAGCCTTTGCTAATACAGGCATGAAGTCAAGATCACATCTTTGCCAGCATAATGTCAAGGCCTGTGAAAATGTAGAAAAATCGAGTAAATTAGGCCATATATAGATCTAAGTGTACGAGATGAATAGACATTCCTCTGAGCTTTATGTAACTGAAATACCCAGGATTAAGAAAAGCTTTGGACGCATTTAACGGATAGCCATAAAATCAGATATGCTGGCACACTGAGGTAAATGGGGTAATAATATACACTGTCCTGCCAAACCCCATCACACTCACATGTGCTAACCATGTGAGGCAAAATCTCAGAGCCAAAAGTGCTGTTGAACCAGTTAGAAAACATTCATCTTAGACCATACCGAGGTCCATAATGACAGAATACATCAGCTTGTTTACAGTTCAGTGCTGATTGTAGCATGCAAGAGGAAAGGTGATAAGACTGGGCTTATGAACATGAATTGGTCCTGATGAAAGTTAGTGAGCCAGTAAATTGTGGTACAACCACCTCCTAAATGACGCACTTTACTCTGAGTTCAGCTTGGCTGCTCAGTGTAAGAAATATGTCATCAGTTCTGTCGTGATTAAAACTAACTTGAGTCACTGGTTAAGAATTTCAGATTCACATATATCAGACAGAGGTTGGGTAAAATCCCAGTGTGGTATATAAAATACGTGTGTGTTTTTAAGAGTCTAAAATATTTTGATATCAGGTGTGTCTGTGTTCTCTCACTGAGACACACACTGTCCTCTGGTGCAGTTTCCACAGATAATAGCCATAGACAACTTATCTCACTCCACACCTCTCCCACACACTCTCATGCCTCTGCAAAGCACACACGCACATGCGCACACGCACACTTACACACAACGCACTTTCTCAAATAAACTTCCCGTCAGAAGGCACTGTGTGATATGTAGTGGTACTGAATAATCTCAGATAACCCACTGACCCAAAAGCAATTTGTCGACCATTACCAGGAAAAAACAGAGCTGAGCATTTCAAGGTACAGCACACTTACTAATCTGAATCCAGAACCATCTGTACCGTGATCAATCTATATCTTTATACTTCTTTATTATACAGTATGTTGTACCCCATTGTATGTTGTACTCACTGTAAGTACTGGAAGCACCTGTAACCATGAAACAAATTACTTGTGTGTGCAAGCAAACTTGCCAATACAGCTGTTTCTTCTTCTTCTTCTTCTTCTTCTCTTCTGTCCCTTTCTCACTGCATAATGGTACTCAGGAAAGTTTTCCATTATATACAAAGGGAATGTTAACAGGCATCATGCTTAAGTACAATTGAAATACTACTACTGAAAATGACTGTGCTGTAATGCTAAGTATAAACAGTTCCAGCTAGCTAATGCTTTCTTTTAAAATAGAGGTTTACGGACTCAAGTGATGGCCCGTATACAGCACTGGCTTGTGACCATAGATCTTGGTAGGGCAGGATGACATAACATTGACATATTGATAATGACTGGCTATGACACTTGACTTATGCAATAGGCTACAATGTACTGATTTTTTAGAGTTAGTCCATAATAGGTAATTGAGAGTCCACAACATACAGTCATCCTGTATACAGTCTAGCAGCTCGTTTTGAGTGGTTTTAGACATATTGTGCCTTTGTTCATCTGTGTTTGATACAGCAGGTGTGTTTGCCAGGTTTCAGCAAATTTTCCGGCCCAACTACATCTCAAAAAAACACTGAAACTAAAAAAAAAAATGAAAAACGGATGCCCAGATATTATGCACTCCATAATCCCCCTTTCCCTCTCCCAGGCTTTGCAATATATCTTATAATGGTTCTGTACATGATAGAGAGACTTACGTCTGCACTTCTACTTTGTGTTTGTTTGCAGAAATGCATTAGTTTTAATTCTGATTATTTGCTATAAAACAAGATCTTGGCAGCCACAAGAATTTTTAAACTAGCCCAATTTGGCAACCCTGCCAATATCCTCAACTGATTATTCCTGTCCCTTTGGGCCTCTATTAGCAGTATAGTAATAACTCTCTGGAGCTAAATGGGGCAGTGAGCATGCTGTCCCATGATGCACAACTTTTAGAAATATGAGCAAATCAATGGAACATGTTATATCTGTCAAATAGCAACATTTTTAAAATGTTGATCACTCAAAAGAGATCATTAGTATTTTAACAGAATTTAAAATGTATGGAGTTGTGAATGAGGACTTTAACATTTGTTGAAAGGCTGATATATCTATGGTCTGCCCCTATGGACAAGCTGCCACTGCAGCTGGGAACTAATTGCAGGTACAAACTAAAATTGCGAGTGGGGAACTGAGGAAACATCAGACCGTAGAATTGGTACAAGGAATCAATCAAGGCAATTGTTTGGATTTGTCACCTTACTGTGTCAATCCTAGTTTGCACAGAATTGTGAAAATCTCAATTTAAATGTTCTTTGTTGCACTGTTGCTTTGTCGTTTGTCACTGTTGCTGAAATTGTGGCTCTGTGTCGAACACACATAGAAAATGTCATTTTATCTCTTGATAGTCTGAACTTAGGGTAAATGTCCCTGACACATGAGGATGAGTGAAAGGGGAAAAGCCAAGAGGCACAGTGACACCTAGAACTGTACAAAGCCCAGTAGAAAGACATGCGCAGGGAGAGAAGTTCTGTCCTGGGTGTTCGTCTAATCCTCACTCTCAATGTACTTCAAATGAGGCAGAATGTTGACACAATGGCCCATTGAAACCGCAGAAATGCAGCAGTAATTGGCAACAGCAGCACAGGCAGCACAGAACAGAAGGATGGTTGGGTGGTGGTGGTGGTGGTGGTGGCGGGGGTGTGGGGGCGGGGGGGGGGGGGGGGGGGGGTGAACAAGATATTATTTGTAGAACATTGAGGGTATTCGTCTAGTATATAGTCCTGCTGGAGCTGGGCATTAAAGGAGAGGGCTGTAAAGAGTTCACAAAGGCCACCTAATGACAAAGTAAGCATATGTGTGGAAGACAACCTAAGCAACAGAGAGAGGAAAAATTGAATGAATACAGTGGCTACAGACCAAGACTGAGCATAGGATAAAAGGAAACAAAAGCAACCATAGAGGGATAGAAGACAGAGATAACCAGGGCTACAGATATGTAGAGAGAAGTGAGCGTGAGAGATCAAGTGTGATATTTGGTAGGTATGATGTCTGCAGATGTTCATAGCAGAGTTGCATAGACAACTGCTACGGGACAGGCTAGCACACATCCACACATGGAGTTTGCCTCCTGTCTGTCCTTTTCTCACCCTTTCTCCAATACAGCATCATAGCCTGGAGCAGAGGGAGTGCTTCTCACACCTGCTGAAACACTCTGTGCCGTCCAAGGCCAGAATCATATCTCTCTCATTATGGAGCTTGCAGGTGTGTATGTGGCATAAAGAAAAAAGACTTATGCTTACTCTCCCTCATAGCAAAAATCGACAACAGGGAAATGAAATCTGTTGAAGCCAGAAACAGGATAGCTGTTCCATTAACAGGAAGTTACATATTACTTACAAAACCAGTGAATACTAATTTGCATGCACTGTACATAGCAGTTTTTCATACTCTGAATGAAGTGAGGCTGATGTGCTGAGCTCGAGAGATAATGACGGGTGAAGAGATATAGAGTGAATGTTGCTCTAATTGTGTCTGGGTCTGAGTGGCTGAGTCAAGCATCACTTTGAGTTATAGACTGCAGCTGCATGCTGAGCTCAAGAGGGAATGGGGTCACTTAATGGAATAAAAAAGTGCTTTTGTTAGTCTGCAATTGCTGGATTGAGAGCAATTTCATGTGCAGGCAGCATGATGACCTCTAAACCATAGCCTTAAGTAATCTTCCCCGAGGGGAGTCCACTTAAAGAAATTCAAAGAAAACACCAACATAATTAACCCTTAATCCAATTATGGGAAAATGTCATCAGTTCTGGTTTGAATAAATCCAGCTTACTTTACTTTTTAAATATTTTTCTGGTTTCAGTCAGATTGTGACTGCTAATAGCAGAAGATTAAATTACAGTGAAATAGAGTGAAAGTTAATAGCTCTTGTCCAGGGCCAGTTTAACGTAAATCTGTAAGACACATATGGAGACAACATTAAATATAAATAACTCCATATGTTGCCACTGGTCATCTTGTTGTACTTTGCCTTTGGGACCCTTCTTAGCCCTCATATTCATCTTTTGTAGATTAAACCTTTGAAACCATCTTAGTTGTTGGAAATGTTTTACAAGAGGCATAGTGTAAAATTATACCTTGCCCAGTCACGCACATACTTTTCAAATGGTTCTTTAGTATCTGCGTGTCTAAATTTTCCAAGCTTCGCTTGTAATCATAAAATCTGACATCATTGCACTTCTTGGCTTAAGAAACACACGCTGGCTTCAACTCTCCTAACCCACAAACCCCACCCTCTTGTTACTTATGCTATTTTCCTGCTGAGGTGTGTGTACTCACATTGGTCTTGCTGCTGACAGAGAAGGTAGCTCTGCTGGAAAAGCGCGTGGCAATGGGGCTGGAGGCCGAGCCACTGGGGGTTGTCGCACTGCTGGGTGAAAGGGGTGACTGGGCTACTGCTGGGCTACTTTGGGGGCGGGTTGGCATTGATCCTGAACCCAGCAGAGCACTCCTGTCACACACTGTGCCTGTCAGCATCTCGACCTGGCGCGTAAGGGCCTCCAGCTGACTACGGAGCTGCCGGTTCTCCTGCTGCAACTGGGCCACGGCTCGGCCGAGCGGGCCGCTCATGTGCAGCGCTTCTTCCAGGCGCCGCTCCACACCGAGCTTGAAAGCACTGACATCCACGTGGATCTCACGCACAGCATCATGCAGTGTGGTCTCGTAACGTGCCAAGGCTGCACATACCGTCTCACCTTCTGGAGGACCCTCACCTGCCAGTGCCAACGCTGGGCCAGTGTCCATCTTGCCCAGTCCAATGCTCTGCTAGTGCTGCTTTCTCTCACACACTCTCTCAGAGGTCTGGGTTCTCACTTGGCTGCACTTCACTGAGATATTCTTCTCTGTTTGTAAACAACTTAAAAAATCCCAGGCAGGTCTACAAAGATCCACCAGCAGCGTCCTGTTGAGTCAGCACCAATTTGTATTAATTTCCCATTCAGTCAACAAAAACAACTTTCTTGTAAAACTATATGAAACTCTACTAACAGATAGCATAGTCAGGGCATGTGAGCTGTGAGTAAAATCATTAAAACCATTTTTGGAACATTGTGAATATTGTGTATATATCTACAGACCTGTGTTGCAGCTGTGTCTTCTTAGTATACCAGTTCTGCTTTCCCAGTTGGGTGAGAGTGAGTGCTCTGCCTGCCGTGCTGTTTTAAAGTACAACTCTCACAGTCAGGTTAATCTCCCCCTCCTCAGCCTGGGGGAGGGAACAGAGAGAGAGAGAGAGAAAAAGGGAGAGAGAGAGGGAGAGGGAGGGAAGAAGGGAGGAGAGATGAAGTTGCACTCTATCCAGCCCTCTGCTAGTTGTTGGAAATAGTCTCCTTTTGTTTTTGTTGTCTGTTCCCTCCTCTCTCTCTCCTGTCCCTCTTTTCCTCTGTCCAGTGTATTTGCCACTCTGTACTTTCACAATGCTCTTTCTCTCTTACGTTCTCTGCCACAATCTCTCTGTCCCTCCCTCCCTCCCTTTCACTTCTGTCATACATCAGAACAGTACAGACAGGCCTTTTGTTTGTTCCAAATCTCACTTTTACAAACCCAGAACAGTGAAGGGCATAGGGCACTCCTCCACCCTCCAGTGAGTTAATTAGTTAGACTTTTTGGTATCATAACATTTTTTTGTCAAATCGATTATAATTGTCATTGTTGTTCAGATAACAGAATTTATGTTTTATATAATGTTCACCAAAATTTCGAAGGAAAACTAGGTTATCTACAGGCCATGGGAAAAACAGGGGACATTTACCGTTTCAGAGATCACGCAAGACTTTTGTCTTTTCAAGATAAGCGTGCACATTAACCTGAATGATGAAGGATTTTAGGATTGTAATGTCATATAGTGCAATATGACACCAGGAAAGTAACAGATTTAGGGGTTTTCTGTGTTTTCTGTGTGTGTGCATGTGTGTCAGATACCAGATCCCAGAGAGAACAAACTCTCCTTATCAAAAGAATGGCACAGAGGAGGGGTGTGAGGGTGTGAGGAGGCACAGTGCCAGTGGCCACGCAGACCCCACAATGAAGCCAGGCACACAGCCTGAAACAACTTTACATTCCAACCCTCTGTTTACTGTAAACACTGATGGGCTGAGGGATGAGGGACATAGGAGGTAATTTATAACTGCAAAATGTCAGCCTGGACAGTCAGAACCCCCACTGACATTACATTACAGATCTGTGTGTGAACACTACACATATGACACTCACAGGAAGTGTCCATGTTGAGTGGGAAAAGAGAATCTGTCAGTTTCAGAGGACTGAAAACCTCATGTCAACAATATTGAGTGAAAGACAGAATGGTGACTCTTCAAAGCTTCCAGACTCTGAGTAGCTGTTATGTGATTTCCATCTTGCAGTGATAGTGAGTCTGCACGTTACGCTCAGGCTGTAAAAGTCTCGCAAGATTAGTGGGAGAATCCAAGCAGGGAGGTCTCGACCTGCGTAATGGTGCACTTATCCATGGAGATTTGTTATTGTATCTAAAGCTGAAGGGCTTTCTTGCCCACCCTTACCTTGCTCCTTATCAGATGTGGTATGGAAGCAAAGAAGAACTGATCCCAGCTGCCCGAGTTGAACCAAGTGAGCTCAGAGAGGCCCCCCTAAAGAGTGTCATCACATAGACGTAGTAGGACCTCACAAGCCTGGACTAGAAAGAGCATGCATATCAGATAAGATCACTTAGGAACGATAGCACTCAGGTATTGCTACATTATAGAATAGTGACAGGCAAAGAATGAGGAAGTGACCGAAACAAAAAAAACATGACATAACATTTCCTTGAGAAATTCCAATATATCATAGGATTGAGCAACACAAAGACAGTTTGGTTTGTTAGTCCAGACTCAAGTTACTGAACTCTACACCCTGCTTGTCTCTTACAGATGCACAATAAATACCTACTATAAATGTACTTGTAATATTGGATTTCCATATGATGAGGCAAATTACCAGGGCTGGCAGTATTTGTAATACATGTATTGGAACAGCACAGCGGCTTCCTAATAGCTGGACATGTCAGCAAATTCTATCCAGCATGTTGCAAAAAATCATGACTATTATTACTGTGTGGTTAATGGTTTCAGGGGTTGACAAATCTTAATCATGTGCTTGCCCAGTCCATTTTCTTTCGTTGCCCATAAAGCTAATTGACTAGACTAAAAATAGGTAGGTAGCTAACATAATGTAATAAAGTATGGTGAGCTATTTGGCTCATTAAGTGCATTAATGCAGACAAAAACAAGTATATAAATTCCTGCGTAGGGGATGACTCAGCCGTATCATTACCCTTTTCTAAGAAGATGTTTGAGGGAGCACAATCTTGTTTCTGCTAGCGTCTATGTATTTTCTTGCATATTTACCCACAAGGTGACTGCGCTAGCTGGCGCTAACAAAAAGGTTATATGACGGCTTACACACTTGTGTATTCCTGTTTGCATTATCTGTGCATGAAAGCAGATATGTGTGATGTAGCAGGCAGTGGGTTTCAGAAGGAGCAGTTCATGCTAAAGTTACAGAATTAATGTGCATAGCACATTTTGTTTAATATACATATCAAATAAAAACTTCAACTCAAAAGCAAGTAGGTGTTTTCTTTATTTTGGTTGTTGAACAAAAAAAAGTGCTGGTGACTGCTATTCTAACTGAACTCACTTGTTTTCTGGGAAACTATCACTAAAAATACTAATAGCCCAGACATGCAATCTTCTTGTTCTGCGCACCCAGGCTAGTGATTTGTCCACTCCTGTGTTTAAAGGATTCCATGTGATTAGTAATGCCATCATATTTTTTGCTAGCTAAAACCTGGATGCTAACTAGGAGGCTGTGTATGTAGTCTTTGCCACCACATGGGAAAAAAATATAAACAGGTTAATTTGTGGTACAGTAATACTTCAGAAATGAGTAATAGGTTGACCCTTAATGATTTATTACAGACCACCAGTCTGGTTTCTGAAGGAAACCTAGCATTAGCATCCAACAGAATGCTAACAGTAGCTGATGTCACGTACCGCTTATAAAATATATTTCTGTATGTCTAAAATTTTCATTGTATTTAATTTATTGCACTTTTAGTTACAGTATTTCTGCATTTTAAAACATTTACATTTGGGGTTTTATATATTATGTGTCAAAATTTTGTTTATGCAATTTTGCCTCTCCCTCACTGTGTTAATCAGTTAAAGTGTATTTGATGTAATCATACTGAAATTACTCCTGGTTCCCTTATTAATAATACATGTTGTATTTTTGGAAATACTGTAACTCTTAGGTCCTTCCCACTTCCATCTTTTATAGACTAATTTAACTTTTCTTGAAACCCAGCCCTTCACTCCATCTGTGAGAGATCATGTGAAGTATGGTGTGTATGGCAGTAGTAAACATTAATGAGGGCAGTTGAAAGTACATGTATTGCGTCACTGCACTTTTACACATGTACACAGAAAACCAGACAGTAAACCACTCTCCATACTCTGCAGCTACACTATATACACACTGATAATAGCCTCTACACACAAATGTACATAGCCTACATCTCTTGTTTACACTGAGAGAAATATTTATCACACCATTTGCCTGAGAGATGATGCTCTTTTTTCTTTGCATATAGAGGGATGAAGTGAAGGAATGTAGGGAAGGATGTGGATTCACAAAAAAGTCGACGACAACCTGCTGATCCATTTAAAATGCTACTCTACTTATTTCCCTGCATGCTGATCGTTGCTGCTTTCCTGCATAGCAATTACATCAGCATTTCCATGGAAACCTTAACATCCAAACACATCCAAAAAAATACAAACCGGTTGATGATGTCATTGTCACCTCAAAGTTGTAACGTAATTAGGTACATATGGTGCCAAGAGACAGAGAGGTGAGAGAGGGAGTGAAGGGAGGGTTTGGAGAGGCAGACAAGAGTATGATAAAAGTGATTTAGACATGTTTTTAAAATATTCTTGGCAGTACGCGTAATGTGTGACCACAGACAGCCTTTGACAGGCAGAGGCAGGAGGTGATTTATGAGGGAGGAGAGGCTTTGCTCATGCAGCAGGTCTGAACTGCAGGGGGTTGTGTAAAAATGTTACATACACACTCCACACGTACAGTCAGCATTAGTCATTACACACTTGACTAGCAAAAGACAGACACACCAATGAACACATCTTATATATTGCATTAATCAGCTGTCTGGTCTTCCCGAAAGCCCCTCGCTGTCCTGCTGGTGTAGCACACAGGGGTCCAACGAAAGCTCCACTGGAAGAGGTGACCTTTTTGGTGGAATTAGATAGAAAGAAAAGAGAAGAAGGAAATGAGGAAGAATGGGGGAGAGGGACAGAGAGCAGAGGAATGCATTCCCCATAGCCTATGAATAATTACAGTCCTGCTCCCCTGCTTCGAGAGGGGGCATGAGCAGACACTGCGCTGTCCTTCTACACACACTGGGCTCCAATTTTAACCTGATGAAACCAAATCCCAAACACAGACAATCACCTCTGTATATTTACACCACATAAGAACTGCGACTACATGTTTACTGTATTGCATGTATATTAATTACCCTATCTGTATTTGTATGTACAGATGGGATTCCAGTTCTGATGCACACCTCAACTCTCAACCAGATGCCATGTGAACATTTCTGGCAAGCTTTCTAAAATTTCCTGGCAAGCTTTCTAAAATTTCCTATTCATAGCTATTATAGAATCCTATTCATAGATTCATTTGTATCTGTTTGAACACATGCACACATTCTGCTCAATCCAAATAATATATTTGTATTCATTTACATCCCTACTCGTTTACATAAAGACTCACTTAAGCTTCCCAATCAACACTCTTTTAAGTCACGTCTTGCTCCTTGCTTGCAAATACTGCCAGGACTTGAAGACTAAGACATTCATATCACCTACGGATAAATGAAAACTTCAAGAAGCAATAGAAATCACTGTTAATCCATAAAATCTCAAAACACGTGTCATGAAATGGATTTAATCTGCAAGTTAAAACATCGCAGGACACTATGCACTGTCACATTCACACACTCATTCACACCTGGGGGCAGTTTAACATAGCCAAGCCACTTACTGGTATGTTTTTGGGAGATGTCCACACAGACAGTAACCTGAGCTCACTATCAAACCCAGGACTCTGGAGTTTGAAGCAGTGTGAAGCAGTAATGCTACCCACTGCAACACTGTGCCACCCTACCACATACTATAAGTTTAGATATTAATAGTTTAAAAAGCTCAAAATTATTAAAACTTCTTTTCTGTTGATTCTGCTTTTTATAACATAAAAACTTGGAATCCTTTTTTGTTTGGTAGATAAAATATAATGTTTTCTCCCAGACACAAAAAGGTACAAATTTTTGGTCTCAATTTTGCATAAGCAGCGAGTTGAACGAGTATGTGATTGGGTAAAAAAAAATATCAAAATATAATTTAGCTATAGATAATAGGGAAGACAGCACATTGCTGGCACTGGAAATTGTACTGACTTTCACTCAGACTGCAAAAAGGAAGGGGAAGAAACTGTCCTATCAACACATAAGGAAAACCAAACACGCAGCTGCCTCTCTCACAGGGTTTCAAACAGAAGCTAATGTAGTCAGCCTTTTCCTGAGAAGCAGGAACAATCAGTCATTTGGTAGTTTAGACTAATACTGATACGTTGCTGATGACACGTTCTCAAGGAAGCAATGCGTGCACTGATGTCATAGTTGCAGCTTAAGCCAAAAGACGTCTCTATCATATCCCTCAGTCGTTCCCACAAACGATCTGTCATGTTCCGAAACCTGACTAAATCCCTCCAGCACTGAAAGTCTTGTTCAGCATGACATCACCCTCTCCCTTAAGCTCGTGGTAGATGAGATTGACCAGCCTCTAGCAGAAACACACACAGTCAATAAACCATCAAGGCGATTAAGACAAACAGAGAAACCTCAGTAATGACTACAGTATGACTTGCTGCATGACTGAATTTGAATTTGTCAGTTCATCAAAAAGTGAAATAAAATCACTGAGTGTTTTTGGCATGTACACATACGTGCCATCAAATCCCCTTCATTCTTTTCAGCAATCATCAGACTTTACACTGCAAGAGAAAAGCTGTTAGACATCTAATAATGTTGAGGATTTTAAAAAGAATTTTGCAGTCGTGTATCTATCTTCTTAAAAAAAACCAATTGGTGCTTTAGCATGATTCACTTCCTCCAAGTTGCCAAAGCAGGTGAAAATGTTCACTCTCTCTCCAAGCTTAATAAACTTTCACAGGCAAACAAAGGCTTGTGTAAAAGAGCTGCATGCTGTAAACGTTTCATGCAGTGTGAGATATCTACTAGTGAGGCCTGGTTTGGGTTGAAACATAGAGATTTCTGCAGATGAACCAAACTAGGTGTGTGTGAGCACACATTCAAATTCAAAATTCAAATTCAGATTCAAATTTTATCGGTCACACACAGCAATGCACAGCATGACGTGCAGTGAAATGCTTTTTATGACTGTCTGGTAACATTAAAAACAGAATTTACATAAACCAGAATTTACTTGCATACAAGTAGAAAAAGAAAAATATAATATAAAGGATATAAAAGGTAGAATTATGGACTATATGTGGAATAAAGTGCAGATATGTGCAGTTGTATGTTGTATGTGTGTAATATCTGAATTTGTATGTGCTCATATATGGATCATTGAGTAAATTTTAGGAGTGACAAATTACCACACTACTTCTTCCAGTTAACACATGTATATCAACACATCCTACAGTACACCTGTAGCAGAAGCGTTAGTGGTACGTGCGATGAGTAATTGTAAACTGCAGTCTGTCACTGTACACACGCCGTTACTGACGGTTGTGCATGTGCTCACCTGCTGAAGGGAACAGTGCCAGGTGTTGTTGATCACTCTGACACCTGCAGTTGAATGAGAGTGCTCTCTTTGGCACTGCTCAGATGAGCTCATCCACAGCAGCTCTCAGATTCGTCTCTGTTTGAAAAACAACAGTACTGCCAAATTTTTAAAGAATTATATGTTTACAATGGGAAATAAAGTTTCACTTTTGATGCATCATCTGCATTAGTCATCCTTTCACCTGAGGTAAAAGACACTTGCAGTATTTAAACATGTGCCTTATTTAAACATGTGCCTTCACTCAACTAATCACTGTTCACCCTAACATCAGTTCTGAAATAATCGCTGATTAATTCATGCATGTAATAATGGCTAAATTTTTTTTTACTAATGTCTTTTTATTAGGCCATTTAAACATTTTAACACTGATCTGTCCAGAGCTTCTCTGTTTTGATGATGATGCAATGGCTGAAGGGTGTTGTGGCAGACAGTATCTGATATCAAACTGAACTGAGTAGAGATTTCACTATAGCATGTAACTATCCAACAACTTGATCAAATTCAGAGAAAAGCACCCTTAGCTGCAGTAACAAGAATTTAGACTTTTTAGGCAGATTTACTGCAGTTACTTTGTTAAACTGGTTAGAAAATTGCCCGAATAAAAAGATTTCCAGAGTTTTCTATGTTTTTGCCTGTTTTCCAGACTTACATGAATGTGCAGTGAATATATACAGTGGGGTCCAAAAGTCTGAGACCACTAGTAAATATGCTTCGGTATGGCATTCTTGTAACACAAAGGTTTTCATTACACATGATATTATCAGCAACAACTTGTGAAAAGCAGATTCTTAGATATAGTTACATAGATTTCAGAATTTCTAAGTATTTCCCTTAGTATGTCCCCTTTTTTGCTTTAATGCCAGTGTGCGCTCAAGCTGACACAGACTCCACAAAACCTGATGATCCATGTTAGATTCTGTTGGCATGTCATCTGAACATATGCTTCAATGGGAGGATTAAGACTCACAGAAAATCTGAGCTTTTGTACAAAGGAGTTAACATTGTCAGTATCACAAATTTCTTTAAATAGTGACCTAGAAATACTGGAAATAAACTGAAAGTTTTAGAATTAAAAAAATTCTAAAACTTCCTGTTTATTTCCAGCAAGTGAACAGTCAGTTCTCGAAGTTGATTTGTTGAAGCAAGAAAAATGGGCAAGCTGACCGATTTGGCCAAATTGTGATGGCTAGACCACTGGGTCAGCGCATCTCCAAAATGGCAGGTCTTGTGGGATGTTCCTGGTCTGCAGTGGTTAGTATCTACCAAAAGTGATCCAAGGAAGGACAACCGGTGAACTGGCGACAGGGTCATAGGAGCCCAAGGCTCAGTGATGCGTGTGGGGAGCAAAGGCTAACCCATCTGGTCCAATCCCACAGAGGAGCTACTGTAGCACAAACTGCTGAAAAAGTTAATGCTGACTATGATAGAAAGGTGTCAGAACACACAGTGCATCACAGCTTGCTGTGTATGGGGCTGTGTAGCTGCAGACCGGTCAGACTGCCCATGCCTACAATGGGCACGTGAGCATCAGAACTGGACCATGGTGCAATGGAAGAAAGTGGCCTGGTCTGATGAATCATGTTTTCTTTTACATCATGTGGACAGCCGTGTGTGTGTGTGTGTGTGTGTGTGTGTGGCTTAACTGGGGAAAGAGATGGCACCAGGATACACTGTGGGAAGAAGACAAGCCAGAGGAGGCAGTGTGATGTTCTGGGCAATGTTCTGCTGGGAAATCTTGGGTCCTGGCATTCATGGGGATTTTACTTTGACACGTACCACCTACCGAGACATTGTTGCAGACTAAGTACACCCCTTCATGGCAACGGTATTCCCTAATGGCAGTGGCTTCTTTCAGCAGGATAATGCGCCCTGCCACACTGCAAAAATTGTTCAGGAATTGTTTGAGGAACATGACAAAGAGTTCAGGGTGTTGATCTGGCCTCTAAATTCCCCAGATCTCAATCCGATTGAGAATCTGTGGGATGTGCTGGGCAAACAAGTCCGATCCATGGAGGCCCTACCTCGCAATTTACAGAACCTAAAGGATCTGCTGCTAACATATTGGTGCCAGATACCACAGCACACCTTCAGAGGTCTTGACGGGTCAGAACTGTTTTGGTGGCAAAAGGAGGACCTACATAATATTAGGAAGGTGGTTTTAATGTTATGGACGATCGGTGTGTGTATATATATATATATAAAGGAGAAAGAAGGCATGATGTACAACCAGATGTTCTTAATAGTACTCCTCTAAACATGCATATTGACCATTATGTAGTTTAGCAACAGATGCATGGCAGAAAAACAACTGTAGTCTTAGCCCAACTGTGATTTCATTCTAGGGTCTTTCCACCTGAGTATTCTTTCTGCGCTCTGAGATACAACACCATCTGCCCAGCTTGCACGCCAGGTATGATATCATGCCTGAAACAGCTATACGCTTGTTTAAACCTAGTTAATATAATTCACTTATTCATGTATGAACAGGGGCCCTTCCAGATTTTTCAGAGAAGTGGTAACAACATTAGGAGGTGGGTGGGTTTCTGGGAGCATCAAAGGAGAAATAAGAAGAAATGCTTTTAGCATGGTAGCTAGTTAAACACATTCGTGTATTTGCTAATTCTACGCTAAAAAAATAGTAAATAGTGAAATGTCGTTTCCTGAGATAGGGTAATCATTTTGGAATGGTTAAATACATGTTTACTTAGAATCAATGTAGGAAAAATGAAAAAAGTTCAACAGGTTACAAGGGCCATTATTTTTATTATTATTATTATTATTATTATTATTATTATTATTATTATTATTATGTATTTAAAATGCTGTTCATATACAGAAATCAGATATAGAAATATATTTTGCTTTTTATATTACAGTTTTATGTTAAAATATTATACAATTAATTACAAATACATAATATTTTTACAAATTACAAATATTACCAGTGCACTTACTGTATAAGAGAAGCAGGATGTAAGGTATCTGTGAATTTTTCACAAAGTACTATAATAGTACAATAGTACTATAATTAGCATGTACAGTATAATAGTACTAATATATAATATACTATAAGTATAATTGCACTATAATTAGTATGGAGAGTGCTAAATACGTTAATCTTTATGTGTCATTAATATTTCATGTTTTCACCCACATTCATAACCAGTAGTCATTACTGTGTAAAGGTAACTACACTTTAAGGACCTTGATTTGAAAAAGCCTATGGCTTCTTTCTCTTCTCAGCTAAATTGTTAGCTAGTTAGGATGCTTTCATTTGCTTACATTAATTTCCAAACACCTAGTGGATAGAACTGACTGATTTTTTTAAATAAATGTGATAAAATACAACTAATTATTTGAAATATTGCTACATTGTTTAATGTTATAAAGCAGTTACCAAAACGACAAACTGAACAACAAATATCTGTTGCTCTTGTTTCATGCTGTAGCTAAGGCTTTCACCTAGCAGCTAACAAATATTACCTGGTTGGTGTGCTAACTAACTGAGCCACCAAGACTAGCTTGATGAAGTTTAAAGTGTTACTTTAGGATATTTTGATGTAACTGTAACTGTAATTGTAGTCATAGTTAGCATATGTAGTTAGCATTAGAGTAGATATGTAGGGACTAGTAAGATTCCCTCACATTAGCAGAAGTCTGTCATCTTCTTCACCACATGCTTTACAAACATGCATTCTTCAACAAATGTTATTTGCATACTCTGATGGACTACCATCCCCCACAATTACCCCACAGCAGTCCCTCCATTTTACCCTTTTGGCTTCGTCACTGCATTTGGATGGCTGGGTTGCGGTCAGGAAGGCCTGGTGGGCGTCTGTCACTGTTAATGATAAGAGCAGGGGAAAAGACAGCCAGACTGAGAGCCTGCTGGAGATTATCATTGTGGGGGAAGAGAAGCTATGAACAAAGTGTTGGTAGAAGGTTTCCTTCTGTCCAGTTTTGTTGCCACTCTTAAAGGAATATGCCAATATGTTTAACCTAATCTGTAACCTAATCTAAAATTTGTAGTGTATTTCCACAGACAATAATTTTGACAGACTTTCCAACTTTCAGTTTCCATAAACTGCAGATAGTGCAGTATCCATGTTTAATCCAGCAGCAAATATTGTTTTCCATGGTTACTTTTATATGTTAGTAACGCTCTGAAAGCATAGCTGTTTTTTGAAGGGCCATTTATACAGATTTAGAGCTTCGACTATAACTTTAACTAAAAGCATTGTACAAAAAATGTGTTAGTTTCTTAACTGCTCCAACACCTGCCCTTAGTCATCCATTATTAGCAAGTTTCGAGTAAAGAGGTTTTCTGTTCTTTTCTCAGTACAGGGAATCATGCCTAAATGATGGTAGTTGGTATTATATATGCACATACTCTAGAGCTGTAGTATATAGAGATTAGACTGAAAAATGATAATGTATTCCTTTCATGTATGGCTAAGTTTGTCAAATATAACTTGATCAGCATAGAAGGAAACTACCTTAGGTGATTATGGTTTAGACAAATAAAGCCAAAGGGAAACAGCACAGGACACAGCAGGGAGACATGGTGTCTTAGCCCATTACCTCTGCGTCCACACCCTACACTCCCTCTTTCATGATTAGCAGTAGGTCTGAGATCCAGGGCTGGGCTGCTCTGACCCCAGGCCACGGAAAAGGAGGATCAATAGATGCAGTGCACCACTGAGAAAAGAATGCATCCCAAGTGTATATAAACCAGTAGAGAATGTGAGATTTATGGATGTAGGAGCAGAAGTAATGAGCAACTGACCCTGCCTCTGGGCCTATACACTGTGATCCTGTCCTCAGTTCTGTGGATACTGATTTACACCACTCCTTATTGTGAGCAAAAATGAAAAGTGAAGGACTCAGTGACGTCATTGTTCGAGGACAGTGTCATTCTCGCTTCAGAACAAAAACACACATCAGAAGATGAGAGCAAGTTTTTAGTTTTAAGAAAGAGGGGACAACTCTGTGTATGAAACCCACAGTAAAATGAAAAAAGGAATCAAATGTCAACAAGAGACTGAAATGGACACTGAGTAAGTGTGTAAGAGAAAGGCTGAAAGGCAAAAAGTCACAGAAAAAAAACTAATGCAGAGTGAGAGTGAGAGAAGGAGAGAAGTGCTGGCCCCTCAGAGGCCTGATAAAACGTAGTGTGCATGACTTCACTTCCCAGCAGCGAGGCCTGAGGGCGTACGGGGAGACAGCCGGCCTGCACAGTTTTCCATCCCAGTTCACTATTTTACCGGCTGGGAATCTTTTCATGTGATCCTTCTTGAGGAGTACAACAAGGGAGGGGCCTGATCTTGACCTCTGACTCCTCAGCTGGTTCTCTCTCAAAAATAGCTAATGTCTTTACTATTTTTTTCAGCAGGTCATATGGATTAGATTACCTGTCTAAACACTACCAAAGTAGCAGGATTCCTGGAAAGCATGACTCATTTTGTCAATTCATCTTCTAAGAGATCAAACATTGATCCCCCTATGAGGCTCAGAACCCATTCAAATCTCCATTGGAGGGATCTGCTGAAGAAGATGAATAAGTTGTGATAGAGGGGAGGTTCATTTCAAAGTTCCCTATTAGCAGCCTAATCTTCCATCAGAGCAATAACAGCTGAGTGTAAGATTGCTGCACTTAAATTACACTGCAGAGCAATATGGACCCATGTGGAAGTACGAGCAATCAACCAGTGCTTTGGTGTCAGCCTATTCTGAACCTCACTTAATGGATTCACCTTTCATTGCCATTGCATCTGGAGTTTAGAAACGTTTAAGAGAAAATAAAAAAGCTGGAACCATTTTTTGGCAGGCTTCAGAAGCTAATCATATGGAGCTAGAGCACTAAAGCTAGAAGCAGTGCAGTGTGTTGTAATACGCCTGACTCGTGCATGAATGTCAACATATTCAGCTCTTTCATTTGCTATTGTTTTTTTAATTACTTAACGTAGTAACCTCAACCCAACTGAGCTGCTTTTCACTTACTGAAGACAAATCTGAAGGCAGAATGACCCACAAACAAGCAGCAACTGAAGATGGCTGCAGTAAAGGCCTGGCAAATCATCTCAAGGGAGGAAACTCAGCATTTGGTGATGTCCATGGGGTCCAGACTTCAGGTAGTCATTGACTGCAAAGGATTTACCTCCAAGTAATAAAAATAATCCTAATATTTATGATGATATTAGTTTGTCCCATTACTTTTGAGCCTGTGAAAATGGAGGAACTCTGTAAAAAATGGCCGTAATTCCTAAACGGTTAATGCAATATTTGTGTTAAACCCGTTGAATTAAAGCTGAAAGTCTACGCTTCAGTCACATCTTGACTGCTTCATTTCAAATCCACTGTGATGGTGTACAGAGGCAAAATTACCAAAACTGTGTCACTGTCCCAATATTTATGGACCTGACTGTATATATATATATATATATATATATATATATATATATATATATATATATATATATATATGAGCAAGATTTTGTGTGTTACTCCGACGTCTTGCATCTGTGCTGGATTTAAAAAGAAATGCTCATGACGCAATTAGTATGCAAACTGAACCTCATAGTCAATTTATGCAAACTGAACCTCATAGTCAAAGAACTGAATATTGCTTGAAACCAATCACTCACACATTTTCAACCTTCCATAATCCTGCACACAGAATTTATTTCATTCATTCATTCATTTTTCTTCAGCACTCGCTTTGTCTTGGTCAGGGTCATGATGGATCCGAAGCCTATCGTGGGAACACTGGGCATGAGGTGGGAATACTGGTGGGAATACTGGATGGGATGCTGGTCATTCACACCTAGGGGTAATTTAGCGTAAACAATCCAACTATTGGCATGCTTTTGGGAGGTGGGAGGAAACCAGGGAACCCAGATGAAGCCATGAGAACATGGGGACAACATGTGAAACTCCACACAGACTGTAACCTGAGCTCAGAACTGAACTGACCCTGGAGCTGTGAGGCTGTGAATGTTCCTAGTATACTTATTTGTGTATGACCTGATTAAATATGGCTCCCTTTTTAAAATGTATAACAAAGCAGCAACCCTATTTAAAATACATAGAAATCTGCATCATACATTTTCTTTTTTTGAGCAATAAACTATTTATAGATATAATCTATGCACTTATATCATTTAGTGACATACTGTAAATGTCATATGAATCATATTTCACCATATGAATTCCACGTTCAATGTGTTAACATAATACACTGTCCATGAGAATGTACTGGTTTCTTGCACCTATTTATACATTTTATTACCAGAGTAGCTCACTGGATTTAGCCCTAACGGTTCTTCTCTACTTTGCCCCTCTTAAGTGGAACATTAATAAAACTGTGACCAGAGGCCTGGCTGCCTTCAGCCATTTTTAGAAGTACAACCCATCCCACAAGTGTGTCCTCAGAGTTCCTCAAAGATACTGAGAAGAGACACTGTGTATCCATGAGTACTATTTCATGGGCCAAAAACAACCTTCCCATGGTAACAGCTGGTCTCTGCAGTGGATGACCACAATAACAGAGTGAAAAGACAGTGAGGGGATTGGGGGAGGAGTGTGTGTTTGTGAGTCAAAAACCATGGATGGATTACGCAAAGAAACAGGCCTAGAGGTTTTTCCATGCTCAGGACATGGTGGGTGATTAAGCTTAAGAGTGCAAGATGAGCACATGGACTCTGCTTTCACTGCAATGCCCATGCAGTAGAGGGGGTTTCATTCTAGACCCAAGCAGTTAACAACATTGTGACATGATGGCTGCAAAGCGTAAAGACAGACAGACAGACAGACACACATAGACACACACACACACGATGTTTTGAAGGGCAGAGCAGTGAACAAGGAGTAATGAGGTTAGAGAGGTCAAATTAGGTCTAAACTATTGCAAATGTTTATGGGATAAAATGGCTGGTGATTATATAAATGGCTCACTAACTACAAATGGTGAACAAATGCTTTCAGCGAAGTATTAGGTCATCTGGTAAAGGCAAAGAAAACATAATTATTGTGTACACACAACCACAAGCCCAGCTATTTGTGCCTGGATCCAACCACCATCTCCGATCTCTCCGCCATGATGAAATGTGATCTAATACCTTAAGCATACTCTCATTTCCACAGTCAATATCCAATGCTAAATTTCCTGCTGGGTCCAAGAAAAGCTTTAGCTGCCCATTACGAAAACACTAATTCAGTCATTAGTGATTTTCCCAGAACTTAGAGCCCTGTCAGTGGGCTTACAGGTGCATGTGCTGGCAGAGTGCCCTAGACTGCCCGGCTTTGGAAACAAAACAAGCTCTCCCTGGCCACACGTTGACTTTTATTACAGACTCCCTCCAGCTCCCAGTGTGAGCCAGGCCTGTTTGTTTTTCCTCCCCATCTGTAATTAAGTCAGAGCCACATGCTCTCTCACTGAGAAAGAGATGAGCTGAAGACTACAGACGCATTAGTGCAGCCGGCTTCAGGAACTCACTAACACCACTCAAGAGGGTCGATTCAAGTGGAGCTGGATTTGAACCGGCCCTTCCAGGGTCTTAACTCCAAACAAAACAGTCTATTATGGAATAGTTCTAAAAAGGTCAATTGAGTAAATGGAAACTGACGGACGCAATGGCAGGATGAGAGCCTCGCTGATGTAATGCAAACTTTTCATTTTTCCACCCTTAAGCTGTATTTGAGCTGTTCCCAGAGGAGCCGTTTCCACTTTAGCAATTTCACTGTGGTGTGTGGCCAAATGCTGACCTGTAGCTGTTCTGACTGCTGACCCCCCAGGCATGTTTGTTTCCAGAGATCCTTTTGCCTGAGCCGTTCATCTGCAGTTCAATGTACATTTTTATTCCTCACTCAACTGGCTATTCACTGTCGATAACAAATGATAAACTGTAATGGTAAGAATCCAGTATAAACTGGAGAGGAAGTACGATTTTCAGTATTAACAGGAAACACTAGATCATAAAACTGATTCAGTGAAGATAAGTAATTGATAGCTGGGTGAAGAGATATCAGACATGTTGGAGTAGGGAAAGGAAAGTACAGACAGGCATTGAGGAACAGCTGTCATTCCTAACTGAAGTGTTTATAGTGTGGTAGCTAATGGGGTATTGGGGTGCAACATGACTACATATGCAGAGGTGAGGATCTAGCCAAGCATATGCCAGGATACCTCAAAGGTCTCCAAGCAGGCCACTGGAGTCATGTTTCAGCCAAAATGAAGAGACAACAGCACCATGTCCTAATCATTTCATGCATCACAGCTGATCTTATTTAAAGCACTGGAGTTTACCAATGTGAAAAATTGTCACTCATATAGCAATATGCAACCTATAATACTTATAATGTTAGTATAAGGTTCTATCTAACAATTCTGTGATTTTGAGCCTCAATAAAGTCAAAGCAGACAAAACTATTCAACTTGAAATGAATTCAGTCTACACAATATTGTTTACATATTTTTTTATTATTTTATTATTTTACTATTAATGAATCCTGGAGAATATCTTAAACATAAATTGTTTAGCTCTGCCGTATTTTCACTGATGGCCAGAGTTGTGAGCCAGCAGCAGCCATTGCAAACAAACACAAATTAATCCCAAGATCTCTTCTAATTATTAGTATTTTATTATTTCACACTATGTGATTTTGCTAATAAAAACATCATTCTGGCATCCGTCTTGCAATTAAGTTCAGAGGACTGTTATTCCTCACATATGGCTCCATTAGTGAGTATAAATACCCTCATAAACCATGAGATCAGACACTGGCGTTCACAACAACCTCTTTAGCTGAAAAAGCTTTTCCAGCGATGCGGCAGGTACAGCAGGGGAGGTGGAAGGAGAGGGGAGGAGGAAGAGGTAGAGAGAGGTGTTGTCTGTCTCCATGGAGTGGAGCTATAATTCCTCTGGCATGGGCCCTCAGAAACTCTGCACCCAGGAGACACCATGTAAACACACAATGTAAACAGACACATGGCAAGCATATGCACTTATACCCCTACACACACACACACACATATGTTGGTTTTACTATTTGTGTGGCAGCTTAGGAAAATCTTCACAGGTTGTTTTTCATTTACATCGAGTAGCCAGTTTATAAGATAGTAAATAATTCATAATTTCATGGCAGTAATGTATGATTTAGTACCTAGGAAACTCAGTGTAGATGACAAAGCTGTATTTTTTTAAATTTATTTTTATGAGCAGCAGGCAAATGTCCTCACATGTATTCTCATACAAATGATCATTCTTATGTATTCCTTTCATTATAGGGACCAATGGTTCTCACAATGGTTTAAACATGCACATAATTATTAATGCAGCTAATTAATGCTGTCTACACCTAAAAATAACTCTAACCTTAAAACCCAGTAATCAGAAGGAAACCTTTACATAAGAAAAAACTTTAGATTTTAAATAAAAGCTGGTGTTTTGGAAAAAAAATAAATAAATAAAAATATTATATATATATATATATATATATATATATATATATATATATATACATATATATATATATATATATATATATATATATATATATAGGCATGCAGAATGTTTCCCTCACCTTTCTTGCTGCTTTTCTTCTTGCTGTGACAGAGAAAAAGATATCACATTTTCACACTTTATTCTGTTAAGCTGTTAAGTACTTCAATTATATTAACATAAACACTTCTCATTTACTAACTTATTCTAATTGAACAGTATAATCTGTTTTTTTTCCTATTAATAAGACCTTTTAACACCTTTTAACTCCCCATTAACACAGATTTATTTCACAAACTATTAAAGACATTAAGCACAGGGGTGGAGACAAACGTAAGCGCCTTAAGCAGTGAGTGACCTATTGGATTCACATGCTCAAGGCCTTATCCAGGTCTCAGTGAGGACACTGACTTTTCTCCTTTCTTGTAGCCTCTATAGGGGGTTCCATTTGGGTTTATATGCATTAGTTTATGTATGTATATGCAGTGCATTTAGCTTGTACATGTACATACTGTACATTTATATATAATTCCATGTTGCCTCTTTATTTTTTACTTTCTGTCTAGACTTAACTTATATTGTCTGTCTTGTTTGTATAAGTGTTATATAATTCAAAAGCAGACCTACTGATACTGGATCATTCACTTCTTGCATGTTCTAGTATGTGTTGGGGTTCCTACCTTTTTAAGATGAGAATTATTTTGAGAGTAATTTCCACTAGATCACTTGTAAAGATTTTGACACAGGTGAGGCTGTTTACTCATTTCCTGCTTTTACCATTGTTTGACACCCAGACGAATGCTTGCTGAAGCCAGTACGCCTAGGGGTATCAGGTGACTTTTTTTTTTTTTTTTTTTTACCCGTTTTCAGCCCTCAAAATAAAGGCTTTTTAACTGCAAATAGTCCAGAGTCTTTGCTCTGACAACAGTGAGATGGGCCAATTTTCCTTGTTTTTGCTGGCTTGATTTTCTCCCCTTTCCAGTGCACCTGTGCCTTTTTATTTGGATACTAGATGCACTCTTTGCAAAATTCAAATTATTTAAATCTGTACAAATAATATTTATTTGGAGCTAAATAGTTTTTTCCCCCAATTATTAAAATTAACAGTAGATTCCATTTGGTATTATATACAGCCATAATATCTTTGTTAATGGTGGGTTGTGATTTTCACCACTTTAACAAAATTAGAAAATCATGTACACCCAAGGTGAAAACCATATTTATATATTAATATTACAAAAAACAACAACAAAAATAACAATTAACATGATTTCACAAAAACTCTTACCAGCAATAAACTGAGGCAGCAGCCATTTGAGAATTCCTAGCATGACAATTATGAATCCAAACACTGAGATGTACCATAATGTGGAGTCTTGCTCTAAACAGTGAGAAAAAGGAGAAATTTAGAATGATATATCAAGCCAAATGTGATGTTTAAAGATCTTACACCTTGTCTGCCATCTAGTGGTAGATATATGTTACTTTAGGGGCTTTCCAAGATGGGAAGTTCCAGTTTGACTTCATAAGACATAATAAATGCAGGGTAATTTTCTAGTAAGTGTAACCGAGTCTGCTGTATTCTACCTGTGACGATGAGCGTGAAGCTCTTGCGGATTGGTGTGCGCAGAGACTGATGTTGCACCCGGCATGTGTACCTGTACCCAGAATCTTCTAGGCCAGGCTGGAGTAGGAAGAAGGCTGAGAGCGAGTATGTGCCATCCTGATGGTGGCGGTGGCTGGAGTACAGAATGTTCTTCAGAACCTGAGGCAGGAGGTCTGAACCCACTGGCTCTCGCAGCCACTCGATGGTCACATCGAGCGGGTAGTAGCCCTGAGTGTCACACACCACCTTCTGCTCCTGACCCAGGGTTAAAGACAAGGTTGAGCCCACGTTCAATGTTACACGTGGTGCTTCTGTTGGGACATAAAAAACAGTCGCAAACATGAGTAAACTCTTGATTTAGCTATTGGGACATGTGTAATGGCAGAAATGAGAGTACAGTTAGAATAACAAGCAAGATTAAATTGCTGATTAATGACAAAGTTTTGCCTAAAAGTTTGGATATTTGTAGTGCATTTCTAAAGTAAATAAAATCATTTCCATGTCATTCTGGTAAAATATATTTTTGGCTTCTTAAATTAGTGTACACTATATGACCACATAGTATTTGAACACTTGACCATCACACCCATATATGCCCATTCGAAAACCATGGGCATTAACATGGAGTTTGTCATTATAACAGCCTCCACTCTTCTGGGAAGGCTTTCCACTAGATTCTGGTGCGTGGCTGTGGGGATTTGTGTTCATTCAGCCATAAGACCATTAGTGAGGTCAGACACTGATGTCAAGTGAGGAGGCCTGGGGCTCAGTCAGTGTTCCAGTTCATCCCAAAATTGTTCAGCAGAGTTGAGGTCAGGGCTCGGGACACCTGAGTTCTTCCATATAAACCTTGGTAAACCATGCTTTCCATGGACCTTGCTTTGGGCACAGGGGCATATTCATGATGAAACAGATTTGGGCCCCTGAATTCCAGTGAAGGGAAATCTTAACGCTATAGCACATAAAGACATTCTAGACAATTGTGTGCTTCCAACTTTTTAAAGAGATTCAGATTCAGGAAGGCCCACATATGGGTGTGATGGTCAGGTGTCCACATACTTTTGGCCATACCGTGTATGTTAAAGGCTGTTTTGCTATTTTGGCCAAAACCCAAATTTCATTCAAATTCAAATACAGTCACAGATCACCACAAAATGAAAGTATGTACCGGAGCAGGTGAAAGTGTCTTTCTGGCTCATAAGCTTTTGGTCACTAGTACAGAACCTTGATCTACTGCTGATTTAGAACTGCCCTACTGGATTTATAACCATTACTTCAAGACTCTATTTCTATTCCTTTGAACATTCATGCTTGATTATCCCACCTTGAATGTTGAGGACAATGTCACTGTTGGAATGGAGTGGTGGGATGAACACAGAGCACGTGTATGTGCCCTCACTAGTCTGCTTAGTGAGTGGTAGTTTCAGAGAGGCATCTCCTGCCGCAAGGGTTTTCACGGACACTCCGCTGCCTTCACTGTTGCCTGTGCGGCTCGAGTAGCCGAAGAGTTTAGTGCGCTCGCCACGCCACTGATGCGTCCACTCCACTGTCACACTCGCCTGCTTGTGGTCCACAGCGAACTGACAATGCAGGGTCTGCTCCTTCATGAGGCCCACGTGAATGATAGGTGTGCGTGTCAGGACAACCATCACAGCTGTTGAAACAGGGAAGAAGGCCATGCTATCAGGATGCAGTAGAGGAATATAATACCATGAGAAAGCTCTGCTAAGAACCCATCATTTAGATAGCTAGTGTGGTCATGATTACCTGAGGTGGTCAGAAGCTCTCTGTCTCCAATTTCAATCCTCTCCTGAAAGCCTTCCTGTGCAGGTGTGTGTCTGAGGAAGGTGGTGAGGTGAAACAGGCCCTGACTATGGCGGAGAATACAGATGAACCAGACATCGTGCTCCTGCGCACCCATACCAGGCCAGCGCATTACAATCCCTTTAGTGTTATATCTCTGGATCTCACATTCCAGCGAATCCTCACCACCTTCCACATAACGTCTCATATCCACCTTTGATGCTACATAAAACGTATATATAAATTTCAGACAAATGTTTAACATATCATACAGAATATTCCATCTTTGGCCCATTAAATGGTTTTAAAAGCTTTCTGCTAATCATATACTCACTTGTGACAAGGAAAGTCATAGCATTGGGGTTTATAGGACTGTCTCCTGAATTCCCGAACTGCAGTCCTGCATTTCGAGGATGAAACTTGACCTCTTTATGCCCCTCATCATTTATTTGTACCTTTTCATCCTGAAACTGACATGGCAGCCACTGGGCATCATAAACAGACTGAGCTCCACATACACCTGCTCACAAACAAAATGTCATTAAACAAAATGTCACTGTAGGTTCGAGCTGGAGATGAAAATAAGGTTAGTTGAGTTTAACTAAAACCAGAACACATGACTGCTGTACATCATGTACTAGATTAAAATTAGATAATCAAATATTATCTATTAGATATTTAGATAATTTAGATATTTAGACATAATTAGATAAATTAGATATTTTATATAAAAATTAAATTTCAAGACTAAAGGAAAGACCCTACAGGCAGAAATGACAATTATGGGCATGTCAATATGTCACGCCTAAAATAGAAATATCAAACCTCAGCAGTAATATTTTTATTTCACATTCACAACCAATGTATCATCTTAAACATAGCTTTGAAAAGTTATGGCCCCCCACTAGCACAAATCTATTTTATTTTTAAACTAGTTTTTCCTCAAAATCAGTTAAATCTAAAATTTCTGCATTCACGACCTGCATTCATGACATTTCACTTGTTCATTTCTATCCCTATTTAGAACACTATTACAGAGGAATTTCTCAAAAATGTTAATCATGGTTGTATTTATGGCATTAAAAACAATGCAAAGGAGCTGTCTTGAGTAAATGACAAATAAAGGACATTCCAACAAGCTGTTCTTTCTCAGAAAAAAAGGCTTTCTCAGAAGAATGTGTTCACAGTGAAACGACTATTTTCTTTTCATTTTAACTGCTTTAAATCAACAGTAAGCACGTAACTCAAGCTGTCAAGTGGTTTACAGAGGGTGGGCTTGGAATGAGTATTTCCTGGTTAGGTATGGTGTAGTATGTCATATTATATATAAAGAAACAACAATAACAACTAAAAATCAGACATTAAATCACCTCACCTGAAAACAACAAAGCAAGAAAAAGTCCACCAGAAGCAGTAATCATGATAAACCTGGATTCAGAGACCTGCAGTCGAAGCGCCAACAAACCGCCATGCAAACACACTGCTTTCACTTTCGTTTCACAATAACTGCCTGTAACAGCTTCTGCTGTACGGTCATGCGCAGTACATTTCTCCCTCTGCCTTCACTACGACCTGAGTAACATCCAGCTCTTTCCTCTTCAGGACGTTTCCAGAACCGACTGGAGAACTGTTTTATAAAATACACTCAAACAAAACGGCTATGAATTTGGCAGGGCTGTATAAAACTCCTTGACCGCACGGGGGCGCTACTTACACAGAGCCATACGTATTTGTAGTCCTGAAAGTTTCTCTTCTCTGCACTCGTTGATGCGGAAGTATGTACAAAAGTCTCTGCTTTTGAACGCTCAGTCCGCATGACAGAATTGTAGCGGTAAATAACATATGCATCAGTCTCACAGAGAAAATAGACAGTTAAAATCATAGTCTTATAGGTTATAGGACGTATAGGTGTGGTTTAGTACCGCAGTGTTTTATTTACACTGCAGTCGGGACGCACGTTGCCAGATAATCTGCAAGAAATTAACACATGGTCTGATTTTTTCCCCCCAAAGTTCCAAGCTAAGCAATGACGGACCAAGGTAATGCAGTATTCATTTGTATTCATATCTCATGGATATTCTCATTCAGGTCTGATGCTTGTGTCTGTAAATCATCTGTGAGATATTTTCACTAAAACTACAGCTTCTTGCAGCGTAGTAATTTTTTGATGTGTACTTGAGCTCCACAGTTATTTTAGTCTGTTGATGTTTTAACTGTAACTGGTTGCATAAGAGATGCTTGTGCCAAGGTGACTAAGACCATTCATTCATTTATTGAAATTAAACAAATGGACTCCTGACAGCTCATGTGCCACAATTTGCTTGATGACTTGCGGCAGTGAACTGTTTGAGGAAAAGCTAGAAACAGAGAAATTCACTTATACAGTCTTCTTGCACACAAAAGTAAAATCATGATAATGATTAAAATGTTTGATGTAAAATTCAAACTAACACATGTCTGTCTGGGTGTACAAAATTTTCCAAAAAATATCTTCTGGGAATTTTTTTTTTCCTTAAAAGATTAGTCATTATTTGGTTATCTGCCACACCTGATGCAGTCCGTCAAGGCTTAAACATTTAAAGAAATCAAAGGGAAAAACTATCCCATACTAATTTCCTTTATCTATTTGTTAATTCTTTCTAGTTTCCTGACCAACGATTTGTTGACCATTAAAAGCTTAATATTTTGCCATTTTGGGCTTGGCCCATTTTTGTTCCCCAGGAGTATACATACATACATACATACATAGTTAGTTAATAATTAAATAAACACTTTATCCTGTTCAGGATCAGTAGATCTATAGTCTATCCCTGGAATGCCAGTCATTCGAAGGGCCTCACAAACACAGTCACACACACACACTGAATATAAACATGTTTATATAATATATATATAATGCAAACTGTGGAAAAAGGTCTGTTTTCTGATTATTTAAAGTGACAAAGTGAAATAAAACCATTTATTTTCTAATTTGACTGAATAATTGTAATAAATCATCATGATATTGCGTAAATGAATCTATTTTTATCTATCATCTGCACTAATATACACACTAATAAAATACTCTGTATTACCTGTATTACTACAGTACCCAAAACACCTGTGAAACCATTATTCCAGAAGATATCAAGACTACAAATTAACGATTTATGTGGCTTGCATTGCAGTTGTGAAGCATATAATGACCTTGATACAAAAAACATGCAAGCTAAAACTGTGATGGTGAAAACGTTTTAACCGCTACCTTACAATGTTGTCTGTTTTCCCTTCAGAGTCCTGGCTGAACTGTGAGAAGACTGCTGTCTTGCAGGGAGGATTTCTGCTGGCAAATCAGTTATGCCAGCCAGAGCCTCTGTCCGCATTGAAAAAAGAGGACTGGAAACACATTGGACGCCCTATTGTTCAGGCCGTCACCGAAGTATGTGGACAGTTGTGTGTAAACAACCATGAGAGGCTTCACTGGAGAAAGAGGATTCTGTGCATTCTATGGAGCAAAATTTTGGAGAATGAGAAAGGGGAGGATATTGATATCAGATGGAGGGAAGATCCATTATTTGCCTTTCAGAATAGCCTCCCTGATATTAATCATACAGTAATGTTTGAACTGATCAAATCCATGGGCTTCTTCAGCATCTATGTTGAGTTGCTCTATTGCTTTGAATCGGTCCAAAAGTGCACAGAGCTGGAGAGATTAGTGAAACATGTTACAAGGGACAGCACAGAAGCTGATGTGAAATTCTTGCTGGATGTGTGGTGGGAGCTGTTCAAAGGAAGGAACGAAACAAAGGACAAGCTAGACCAAATCTTTACTGCCCAGTGTGTCCGTTTCACAAAGACCCCCCCTGACTGCTCACCACAAGCTTCAAAACGATTTAAACCTGACCCAGATTTGGACGTGTCCACCACATGCATAATGTCCATCCTATTTCAAGGACTGAAGGACATAAAGGATACAATAACGTCATCTGAGATATGTTATTTTGCTCTCTCCAACTGCCTAGACATGCTGTACACCTTCTATCTGTTGAACCATGAAACAGACATCCCAGCTGAAGTCAAACTTCAAAACATTGCTCGCTCAGTAAGCCTGCGAAAGAGAAATAATACTTTGGAAGGGGTTGATCTTATTCAGGCTATACGTGAGTCTCACAGAGATTTTGCTGCTATACTCACTCCTGCTGAGAGCAAGCCATGTGGAATTACACTGATCAAAGCCATGGACACAATACTTGAAGTAATACGTGTGTGGGAAAACAGAGGGATACTGAGGCCCACTAATGACCCGAGTGCTTTAACAATCCGTCTCAAGGATAGTCTGGGCAGAGTTCTCAAGTCTTTGGAAGTCCAGTCTGGGAACCAGGGGGGAAATGAACAGACGGTAAATAGTTTGAAAAGAACTTTGGAAGATTTGCTTGCATCCTTTTCTTTTAATGTGCCTGAAAGTCCATCAGATGAAATAGCAAGTGTTGCCATAATGATCATTGACAGCAATCTGAAGGGTTTTGAGGATCTTCCTAAACTTTTTGCCTCCAAACTGAGCCAGACTTTCAGTGATACAGAGTGGCTAAACTGCCTTGAGAGAAACAAAGGTGCATTTCAGAAAAAAGAACTTGTCATGGCCTTGGTCTCTTCTCTTATATCCAAATGCCAAAGCGATGCCGATGTAAAATACTGCAAAAAGCTCAAGGATATTGTTGTGGAAATATTTTCCCAGCTGCCTTTACCAGACAAGAATGCAATTCTTTCTCAAATTCTTACCTTATCAAAGAAAGGTTTGCATGGCTGCCTTCCAAGCTCTGTAACAATAGGCTATGATGAGGAGCTTAACCTGGCTTTTAACTGCATCATTCAAGGTGAAGCAAAAAGCAGCCTGAGCTCAGCCATCAATGCTGTGGCTCGCGTGGCCTTCCAGAACCCTGAGGCCACCATGCACCGGTGCTGCCACATGGCTGTGGTGAACCTTGGTGCTCATACTCTCCTTGCTCAGATTCTCCAGCAGCTTTCTGGACTTATGAGCACACCAAGGGACCCAAGTGGGACAAGAAACAAAGAATACAACTTGTTATGCAGATGCCTGCAAGATACTATGTGGAACAAACTCTCTTCACCTCAAGAGGAAGACCAGTTTCTTTGTTTCCTGTCAGCATTAATGGAGTCCAACATTACTGGCCAAAAGGGAGAAGAACTATGCTTCCTCCTACCAGAGGACATTGTACATGCTTTTGTCTTACCTTACCTATCCCTTTCATGCCCCCAACCTTGCAGACTTGAAGTGTGCCTTCAACTTTTCCAGTCGGCTTTGGCCCGTATATCCAAAGATGATGATACACACTGGATAATGAACTGCTCCCCATTTGCGCTCCTATACTGTCTTGCTCAGCTTTTGAATAATTGCAGTAAGTGCTGGGAGCAACAATTAGAGGGAGATATTGGTTTATCTCTTGAATCCAAAGAACTGTTGATCTCCATTGTGACCACAATGGGCAAGGCAGTTGGCAAGGAAGTGGCTCTGGCTCCTAATACTTGGTCCAGAGCAATTTCTTGGCTTTATGCGAAAGTGGAAGAAGTTGACTGGACTGTCCGCATTCACCTAAAAGAAGTGTGGGGAGAGCATTTCAAATATGAAGTGCCAAGCTCTCTCATGGCTGTATCTGAGCTTTCTGAGCAGGAGTGGTGTGGACTGGTGTTGCCTCACTATGGTCAAGGCACTGGCCTGTTGGCCTGGATTGAATGTTGTTGTCTCTCAGATCACATTCAGGAAATAATGCTGGACTCCCTATCTCTAAACTTGCTCAACCCAGAGGAAGTAACCATGTTCAGTAAAGGCCTGCTGGTGGCAGTGTCTCAGGTTCTCCCCTGGTGCACAGTTGGCGAATGGCAGCGAATACTGAAAGTGTTGCATGAACTCCTACAGTCAGATAAGCTTCATGTACCATACTCCCTGGAATATGTGGACTTCCTCCCATTACTTGACCTTCGTTCTTTTGCTCACGACTTGCAGGTGTCTGTGTTCCTGCTGCGTATGTTTCAGCTGCTCTGTGGCTCCAGCTGTGCAGGGTGGCTGCCTCCCCAAGGCTGGGCACATGTAGGCCGGCTCTGTGCTACTGCCATGAGGGGCATCATAGACTCTGTGAAGAACAAAGTGCCACTACAATCCACTACTACCTCCCCTAAAAACCCCATAATGAGTAGTGGAAATCTTTGTCAAGAGGTCCTGTTTGTGCTGACTCAGCTGTTCTGTCATGTGCTACACATGCAGGTGATGATGCCTGGACAGCCAGAGCCTTTGTTTCTGTGTGCACTGGACATTCTTTCCCACTATGAAGCAGTACTGTCTGCATACCCCAAGAGTAGCACTGCCCTACAGGTAGCCAATACACGCCACTTCCTTACCACCATTACAGACAATCTGCAGTGCACAGACATGAGAGCTGTCCTGCACCAGAAGATTGCTCAGCTATGAGGATAAAATGGCAAATTAATGTTATTGATTTACAAATAAATCTCTTTAGCTCTTCCATTCACCCTCACAATAAAAAGCTATTAGGACAGCATTTGCTTGTCTCTTGTTAATTGACTTGGGAGATGATAAAAAAAGAACAAAGAACCTTAAAACATTTTAGTTAAATCCTCAATGTTGAGACTTCAGTTACATTTTTCAACTGTAAATGGGATCATAAATTAAACTACAAATTAAACTGTGTGAAATGGAACCATAAAATCAGTCTTTTATTTAAGTTTATCTTTTGATTTGGTATTGTCCTTATGGCAGTTGTAAATAATGCCTAGAGATCTTTACAGGTACCAGGTCCCTAATATTTTACCCACAAAATTAAGTGAAATTAATCATCGTAGGCATTCATTTTATAATGTAGACCACAAAATGGTGTATTGTATATCTAATGAATTTGTGACCAAATTCATTAGTTATAGTATATGACAGCAGTACCCCTACACTTGGAACCCCTAGCAATCAGACTATACTTTACAAAAGTATAAATGACAATTCTGGGGAAAAAATGAACTTCTGGGTAGTGGTCATAATTTGAACCATGTCCCAGATGAAAGGGATCTACCTGAAACTAACTGAAAAATTTCTAAGACACTGCACATTGTACTGCATCTTAACAGATTGAGGCATGGCTAAACAAATCAATTCCACAATAAAACTGTCAAAATGATTTCCATTTCATAAACAAATGGTATGTATAAAGAGGCGTGTTTTTCAATGAAAACTATATCTTCTACCCTGATTTGCTATGCAAATATTCACCAAGAACATATTAAAAATAACCTTCATCTAGGGATCCTCGAAATGAGGAACGTGCCTGTCCCAAATGACCTTAAGTCAATTGGGACACATTTAATTGAATTTGGTCCCTGAAAATGCTAACCCAGCAAAGGCAATGATAAGAACATGGGTGTCCTTGTGGACACTGTAAATCATTAGGTCCAAATACAAGAAAGGTTTTTAATTCTATATGTTCACTTAATTCATGAGTTTGGACCATTTGAAATGATGTAACTTGACTTACCCCCAGCATTCATGTTCAACTTTGTAAAAGGGTAGAAATCACTTGCAGGCATCTATTAAACATGACTTTTTAAAATATTATGTATCAGTCACATATTTTCAGTCAAAGCTAAATTAACTTGTTTCTAATTTGTCAGTGCAGATAGTTGTTTTTGCTTCCCATAATGTTTACGTACTTAATCACAAGTCACTATGAGTTCTATCTATAAATACTCTACACAAATTACTCACACATTTTACAGTACGAGTACAATTTTACATCCATTAGTCCAATGTTGTGTGTGTGACACCATTAATAAGCAGACAAAATGTGTGCTCTGATCTACTATAAAAATGTCCCCACCCTGTCACATGTGCAGAACAGATTAAAAAAAAAAAACTAGCTAAAATTTATTCAACGAAAGCAATTCAAATTAAGCCTAGCTTTAAAATTAAAGTCAAACTTGGTAAATACAACCTATGTCATGGGACTGCACACATGGGGCTAATCTGCTGCCTCATAAGCACAGGAATTTCATCTGGCAGATGCTCATTGTCATGTGGGTATATTATTAGAAGTAAGAGACAGCTTAAGCATGCACCATGAGTTTTTTTTTTAATAAGCTGGTTAAATGTGCTGACCTTGTTTCCCCCCACCCTGCCATACACAAAATTTAGAACAGCCCCAAAATATGATAATCTGACCAAAAACAGTAGATTTAGCTCTTGGATATAGTACACCACATAGAATTTATGACAGCCTCTGAACCATTAGAGAACAATCTATTTGGATATAAGGTCCAGAGTTTATCTCAGGCCAGGCCACAAAACTTCTCGCTCACTTCCCAGAGCTTCTTAGCCACTGCGTCATCCTGAGCCTTGGCCCGAACGTTCTTTACTGCACAGTTGGAGAAATATCGACCACTCAGGCCTTCAATGCCTTCCTGGAGTGCACAGTATAGAGTAGTCTGGGCACCTGACTCCACATCTTTGAAGAAAAGGGCTCCTATTAATTTCAACACCTTCTTAAACCCTAGCTGAACATTGCGAGCCAACTCGGAATTGATAGCACCTGCAAAACATAAGGAAGGACATGATTTAAATCAGGTCTTAAAGGAAATTATGAAGAATAACTCTATAAATAAAATGGCAGATGAATTGTAAATACCTTCACGGATCTCTTATGACTACCCCATAGTGCAGATAGAAATACTGACCTGGGTGGAGGCTGTAGCAGGTGACCTGAGTTCCTTGAAGCCTCTTTGCCAGTTCATGTGTGAACAGCACATTGCACAGCTTACTGTTGCTATATATCCTCAAGACATCCATGAGAGAGTTGCCTTTTCCAAATTCCTTGTGAGCACTAAGGAGGTTAAAGTCAAGGTTCCCAAAATCATGACACATAGAGGATACAGTAACAACTCTGCTTGGCCCGCACTCTTTGAGCCTATCCAGTAAGAGATTGGTCAGGAGGAAGTGACCGATATGATTGACTCCAAACATCAACCCGAGACCATCCTCTGTGGTGCCCTGCATATAAACCCCTACAAGAAAACCACATTTGAGCAGTAAGAAAATGGGCTGTGGAGGAAATAGTCAAGGCATGTATAATCAGTCCCCAAGAGTTATAGATATCAGGTCATGCTAACATATTCAAAGTTCGGCTGCTAGAGTCCTTACTCATACAAAGCTTTCAGCACACAGTATACATTAGCTGTACTCCAACAGTTACAGTAGTTACCCGTTTCACAGAAAACCCTTTTTGTACCCCTTTTCAGTTTCTCAAGTCCACCATTACTGATCTACTGGTGGTGCCTAAGACCAGACTGACAGGGGCAAACTTTTTACTACAATGGCACCTAAACTTTGCAATACCACCCACCAAGACCTTCACGACTGTTCTTCCTTCTCCCAAGAGTCATTTCAAACCTTTAATTATAAAGTGACCTTGAGTGTTACATAAAAGTGCTATTGAATGGTGTGGTACAGAACTCAACCAAACCTGCATTGTTGATAAGAATGTCCAGCCTTTTCTCCGTTTTGAGGAAAGTTTCAGCAAAAGAGCGAACAGACTTCTGACTGGCCAGATCCAGCTCCATGAACACCACATTATTGCTTTGGCTCTCCTGAAAATAATATTTTTCATAAAATGATATTGGGTGGAGTACTGTGGTCAAACAGAAGAAACTGTTAAATGTCTTGTGGTCAAAACACAGACATATTCTCGTTAATTGCAATTATGATTTTATTGAAAATTAGATTAATGTTTTACTTCTTCAGTTGCTTATTAGCATTGCACCACATTGCATTTAGACATAGACAGAGGAGTGAATGTAAATTTTTCTCACTCTTTTGACGATAGCCAGCGCTGCTTCAGCACGTACTTTATTGCGGCAGGCCAGAATAACACGAGCTCCTCTCCGGGCCAAATCTACAGCCGTTTCTCTTCCGATCCCTGTGTTACTGCCTGCAGACCCAAAAATCCAGGTGATGATGGTATAAATACATAAAGTTAAGTGATAAATACATTATGTTAAGTGAACAGGACAAGATATTGATCTCAGAAGGTAAAGTTACATGTTACACTAGAATACAATACAAATCATAAGAGAACATCAGTAAAAATGAAAGGATAGAATAGGAAGAATAAGAACTTACAGAACAAAGAAAGCTGTGCAAATACACAAATAATTATAAATAAATCTATACAGATTTACTTACACTCATTGAGCACTATACTAATACTGGGTAGGGCCTCTTTTTGCCCTCAACACAGCCTCAATTCTTTGTGGCATGGATTCCAGAAGATGTTGGAAACATTCCTTTGAGATTCTGGTCCATGTTGACATGATTGCATCATACAATTCCTGCAGATGTTTCAGGTGCACTTTCATGCTGCAAATCTCCTGTTCTACCACATCCCAAAGGTGTCCTATTAGATTCAGATCCAGTGATTGGGAATGCCAGTGAAGAACACTGAACTCTTTGTCATGTTCATGAAACCAGTTTGAGGCAACTTATAATGCACCATGTCACAAATTAAAATGCTGGAAGTAGCCATTAGACGATGGGTAAATTGTTGCCATGTAGGAATGCACATGGTCAGCAACAATACTCAAATAGGCTGTGGCATTCAAACGATGATTGGTATTAACAGGCCCAAAGTGTGCCAGAAAACATTCCTCACACCATTACACCACCTCCACCAGCCTGTTGACACAAGGTAGGTTGGGTCCATGGATTCATGCTGTTGGTGCCAAATTCTGACCCCCACCATCTGTGTGCCTCAGCAGAAATCAGGCTACGTTTTCCCAGTCTTCAGCTGTCCAGTTTTGGTGAGCCTGTGCCCACTGTAAATGGAATCTGATGTGGTCTTCTGCTGTTGTAGCCCATCCGCCTCAGGGTTCAACATGTTGTGCATTCTGAGATGCTTTTCTGCTCACCACGGTTATGGTTATCTGAGTTACTGTAGCCTTTCTATCAGTGCAAACCAGTCTGGCCATTCTCCACTGACCTCTCTCATCAGCAAGGCGTTTCTGTCTGCAGAACTGTCGCTTACTGGATGTTTTTTTTTCTTCATTGCACCTTTCTGAGTAAACTCTAGAGACTGTTTGTGTGTGAAAATCCCAGGAGATCAGCAGTTATAGAAATACTTAAATCAGCCTGACTAGTACCAACAATCATGCCACGCTCAAAATCATTGCGATCATATTTTTTTCCCCCCATTCTGATGGTTAATGTGAACATTACTAGGAGCTACTGGCCTGTATCTGCATGATTTTATGCACTGCACTGCTGCCACATGATTGGTTGATTAGATAATTGCATGAATGATTAGGTGTACAGGTGTTCCTAATAAAGTGCTCTCAGAGTCTATATGTGTACAGCAGTAATTCAATTACTATTAGTGCAAACGTAATAGGTCTGGTGCAGCTACTCCAATCTAAAAAAGTAGTGCAAGCAATATACTTTACATAAAAACTGCATAAAGCTCACTTCTTGTTTCTGCTTTTGATCTACTTGCACATGTTGTTCATGCTCAGTCCACACTGCCCTGTATAGTTTCAGGTTTTCCCTGCCCCAACACTTCTTATACAAATGATAAAGGGCGATGATCATTTTTATCATCCAGATCATTTTATTATGCAAAGTTTTCCGCGACTGACTGACAGATCAACCTGTTTATAATATCACGTGCGCGCGCGTGAGCCTCGATTTCTACACACTGTATAGTATCACAGTAAAACAGAATTAGTCACGTTTCTTCAAATAAGCCTGGATTTTCTTCTCTCTTCGTCCAATATCCACCTGAAAGTGTTCAGACTTCTGAACACACTTCTTACTTCAGATACACAGCATAACCTCAGTACAGGTATCAAAGGTCATCAGAATAGCGTTAAACCTCGAGACCGAAAGTGAGTTTTAAGGCAGACCAGGCAGCACAGCGACAGCACCGACACAAACACTTACCGGTAATGATAACCGTTTTGCCATGCAGTTGTACCTTGCTCTTACATCTCTTTCCTGAAACAATTTTCCGAATTAAAATAAAGACGCCTGCAAGAACTCCGACGAGCAGGATAAGGACAGACATGGCTACTCTGATTTATACACGCTTCCGGTTCTCACACGGAGGTCAGCTTTAAAACACAACCAAACTGGACCAACAAGTTGAGCTGCTACTGTCAGCTAAAATAGTGTATGCTGCTTAATTAAGCCTCAACACCGACATAGCTCTAACTGCTAGCTTTTATTCGGAGTTTACAGAGAGAAAAATGATTTTTTTAAATTTAATAAGCTCCAGTTTATGTTTGTTTAGCACTACTACCTACTAACAGTATAGCATATATTAGGGGAGAGTGGGGTCAGCTGTGACATTTGTCACTTTTATGAGTAAAATATTCTAAAGCTCCAGTTTTGACATACATTTGTCCTAACTATTCATAATAAACAAATCTTATTTTCATGTTAATATCATGAAGATATACACTCACCGTCCACTTTATTAGGAACACCTGTACAAATGCACATTCTTGCAGGTTATCTAATCAGCCAATCATTTGGCAGCAGCACAATGCAAAAAAAAAAAAAAAAAAATCATGCAAATACAGGCCAAAAGCTTCAGTTAATGAACATTATCATGAAGAAAAATGTGATCTCTGTGACTTTGACTGTGGCTTGGATGCTGGTACCAGATGGGCTGGTTTGAGTATTTCAGAAACTGCTGATCACCTGGGAATTTCACACACACACACAAGTCTCTAGAGTTTACACAGAATGGTGTGAAAAACAAAAAAACATTGAGTGAGTGACAGTTCTGTGGGTGAAAACACCTTGTTGATAAGAGAGGTCAAAGGAAAATGGGCAGATCACCTCGTCTTTTTCCAGTCTTCAACTGTCCAGTTTGGGTGAGTCTGTGCCCATGATAGCCTCAGATTCTTGTTCTTGGCTGACAGGAGTGGAACCTGATGTGGTCTTCTGCTGTTGTAGCCCATCCACCACAAGGTTTGAGGAGTTGTGCATTCTGAGATGCTTTTTTGCTCACCGCAGTTGTAGAGAGTGCTTATTTGACTTACTTTAGACGTCCTGTCAGCTTAGGCCTGTCTGGTCATTCTCCTCTGATCTCTCTCATGAACAAGGCGTTTCAGCCTGCAGACCCTCCACAAACAGAATTTTTGTTTTTCCCACAGTTCTGTGTAAACTCTAGAGACTGTTGTGTGAAAATCCCAGGAGATCAGCAGTTTCTGAAATACTCAAACCAGCCCATCTGGTGCCAACAACCACGCCACAGTTAAAGTCACAGAGATCACACTTTTCCTCATCCTGATGTTTGATGTGAACATTAATTGAAGCTCTTGACCTGTATCTACATGGTTTTATGCATTGTGCTACTGCCACATGATTGGCTGATTGGATAATTGTATAAATGAACAGGTGTACAGGTGTTTCTAATAAAGTGGACAGTGAGTGTATAAAATTAAAATCAAAAGACCATACATTTACAATGGGGTCATTTGTAACATCTCAATTCATTAAATCTGTGGAAGATATAAGTATATTTTTGCGAGTTATTGTATCATGCCATAAAGAAACAGATATGTAGCTGTACAGTGTTTGCTGCAGATTTTTTCTTTGCCAAAACGTAATCAAGTGGGTGCATAAATGTTGAATTTATGACACATGATGCACAAATATGTCAATGCTTGTCATTTTTTGAAAGTGTAGACTGTTAAAAATCTCATATATAATAGTTTGTATTAGAAACAGATGAAAAATGCTTTCTAGAAATCAGATTAGCCCTGTCCAAGTTGTTATGTTTCCAGTGTGTTATAGCTCTCCTAAAACTCTAGCATACAGACAGCTATAAATTTTCAGCACAAGCAAGTTTCTGCTTTCATACTGCTTTAAAACCTGCTCATCAATGCACTGAGCTGAGTAAGCGGCTATGACAAAAATCTTGCATCCTATTGAATAAGAGACCCTCTAACCCTCATGTCAGACATTTATTTTATAATACCATACATTCAAAATAAAAAATATCTGTTAGGATGATGAAACACTGTTATTAAGTGACGTAGTATATTAAATGATTAGTTTTAAGACATTTGGTCCTATGGTGCATGTCCATAGGAACATGGATGTGTGGATAAGGGAATTATTTGGGACTCCACTAATGCTGATTATTGGAGAGTAGGATCTCAGGACAGCTCCAGGGTCCTGGGTTCGATCTTGAGCACCGGATGCTGAGTCATCCCATTTCAGTACTTGAGCAGAGATTTTGAGCAGAGAGGTGAGGAGCAGCCACAGAACTGAATCTTCAAATGAATCTCCTATAGAAATTTGTAAAACCATGAAACCCTTGCAGTTCCCTGATAGGGCCTGAAATGAAGAGGGGGCACTGGCCAGTTCATAAGATATTCATAGCTGCCCAAAGCAGTAATGGATGTTGCTTTCCACTTCTCCCCTTTTCTGAAAATATAAGGTTATATGCACTGCGCAGGTCAAGTTTTGTGAAACTGCATGCATTCTGCACCTGTTGCGAATGCTGAAAGTACTAGTGGTAAGGGGTAATAGTACTTCTGTCACAGAATTAAGGTCCCTGTAATCAATGCAGGGCTATAGTCCTTTTGTTTCAAAACATAATGAGAACTTCCACCAAACTAAATTAATGGGAAAAGTGCATTTTCGCAGGTTATGTGAATGGCCAGATGAGACGTTTTGGGAGGTGTGTATTGCATGATGGAGATCTCTGCTGCTGCTATTATAATATGCTATTTATTTATTTATTTGTTTGTTTGTAATTAGAAACAGTTTTGCTTGCACAGTGATATTACATTTGGCATGAATAAGTATTACACTGAAATTACAGTTATTGCATTTTAAATTGTCCAATTTTGCACATGTACACTGTGATATTTGTGATTTTGTGTTTGTTTATTTAAAAGGGTTTATTGGGGGGAAAAAAGCTGATGTTTTGTGTAGGTCATGTTGATGGCTATGTATTTCTTCCTGTAGGGTAATAAAGAGTTTGATCATCTTTAGTATAGTTATTTTAGATGGTAATCTAAGTGAAATGCTTCAATTAAAAACCACCCTTTGTAAAGCTTTGTTGGGTCCATACTGGCCAATACTCAAAGTTTCAGTGTTTCTGCATTTATTGTAATATATGCACTATAGTGGAAACAATGTTGCTTGAAATACCTTTTAGGTGAACAATTAACATTTTTTGAGGATTGGACAAATCAGTGTAGAAAACTGAAGTTGTTTATGATAAATTGTGATAATGTCGACTAAAGCAGATACCATTAAAATAACAACTGTTATTTGAAGGCCAGATCCTGAAAAACACATGCATTTATGCATGAACATTATAGGATATTTTATATAACTTGTTTATAGGTGATTAATATTTGGTGTCATTTTGCTTATTACTATGGAGAAATGAGCAAAAAAAAAAAAACCCAGAGAATTAATGATGCTACTCACTGACTTAACAACCTTGTCCTCTCAGTGAAAATTTAAATGTATCAGAAACACAAGAGGACACAGATATATAAAACATGCATAAATTTATTTGACAAAAGTGTGTGTGTGTGTCTGTGTGTGTGTATCTGTGTGTATGTTAGATAGACATACAATAATCAATTTGATCGTTTATTTTTCCCCAAAATAACATTTGTGTACCATAATCAGATTGACTGATCTATTGTCACATTCATAAATGGAAAACAAAATTCCAGTTCTACATGTTTTATCACAGCCTCTCTGTGCTTGTGAAGAAGACTAGAACACTTAAATGAATAATAATAACAAATAAATAAAAATTCATTATAGAGAGACATCAATTGATTGATGACAGTAGATGCATGCCGAAGTCTAGGCTGCAATCAACACTCGATTGCATTCAGGAGTTTTCAGGAATGCAACTGGTGTATCCTTCACAAACTGCAATGGCCCATAATTCTCGGTGGCAGTCTGAGATTTGAAGAAAATACCAGAAAGCAAAGGCACAAGTAATATCTTATGATCTAATTTATTAAGCATTTTCATTTTAGAAAACACGAGAAAAAGGGTAATTCTGCTGTCAATATATCCTGTTTTAAAATGAATATAAGATAATGTAATTGTGTAAAATATACTTAGTTAAGCATATTTAAATGTGAATTGCTTTAGCGATTTATGCCATGACTGAAGTGTGAAGCTTCTCCAATGGTGTGCTCATGTGGCCTTTTTGTGCCTTTTCTTCTCATTTTGTGTGACTAAATAATTAAAAGTAACCTGCCTAGGCTGCAGCCTAGACTTGGGGATGCAGCTAGTCTTTCATGTCAGTAGTTTTATCTCCAGCTCTTTGCTCCATAACTGGATAAAAACTGTAAAAGCATTGCTGCTAGACCACTGATATTGAATCTCTACAAAAATAAGATCATATTTTCCACACTCTTTGCAGTACTTGTGGAAATTCTCTGACAATCAGGATATTTACACCCAACCAGGAGAGGAAAGCTGGGGGGCGAGAAGGGTGTGATGAGGATAAGAGGAGGTCAGAAAACAGGAGAAAGGTGCTGGGGAACCTCCACAAGGCAAAGAAAGGCTTAAGGTCCGGAGTGTGGACATAAGCAGTATGTCTAAATGGAGACTTCGTACTCTCTTGTGTCCTGTAGATAATAAAAAAAATACACGTTAAAATGCAGAGCAGGACAAATAAAATAGATATTTTGTTATATATTCAGGTTCTCAAAGTGGGGGTCCAGGGACCTCCTGGGGTCTGGGAAGCATAGACAGAAGGGTTTTTTTTATGGTTTTTGTTTTTGTTTGTTAAATTTTGTTATAGTTGTGGTAATCACAGCCCACCATTATCAAAGTTATTATATACAGTATATTACTCTGAATTGTTACAGTTATTGGCCTATTTGACTGGTCAGTTGAATTAAATAAATTTAATCCAAGGCTCAATAACTGACATGTAGGCCTATAAATATTGGCACCATGAACTACCTCAGTGGAAAGCTCAAAATAAAAAGCTCTCTGGCTCCAGTAAATAGGCAAATTATTATTAGAAATAATGTAATATATATAATATAATATAAAATAATGAGCCTAATATTTGTATAGTTGGATTATGTTCATAAATCTGTACTGGACTTAATTCTACAGTTAAAGGGGTCCCTGGCTGCAAAATGTTTGAGAACCCCAGGTATAGACAATGTAGCTGTAAGTTTAATTATAGTATGGAGTTGAGAAAGAAAGTACAAATCAAAGTCAGTGCAGATGTAAATGCAAACTTAAGAGTGAGACGGAAAAAAGACACCCATCACACCTATGGTTCCAACCTGCTTTGCTCCAACCAGTGCTATGCCACCGATCAACTCTCCTTATAGGCTTTCTCATAACAACAGTATCCTATAGGGAAGAACCGCTGGTGTCTGGGCGCAATGATCACTCTCTGTTCAAACATGAAACCATCAAAAGAAAGGCAATGCAGAGATCATGAAAAGCCAACCAAAGCTGATGAAATATTTCAAATAATGCAGTGCAAAAGAAACCATGGTTTTGGGAAAATGCCAGTATACCAATGTCAGGACAAAATAACAAAAACATAAAAGGTATGAAACAAATCCCAGACTGTGTATGCAATAAGTTCATACTGGTGAGTGCACAGCTGCCAACCATCAGGGAATTTGTACTTTAGATTTTATAATTTTGTATGTGCAAACAGTTCCTAGCCTTAACCAAGTAGAGGACAGCTCAAATATAAAAATAGTACACACACGAGGGAGCTCATCTCCAAAGGCAGTGTTTCCATTCACACCCGATGGAGGTGCTAATGAGTCTGTCTTTGCTTCTCACTGACCCACTTAATGTGAACACACAAACACACACAAACAGACTGGACCCCTGGGCTACAGATTTCACAGCACTACATGGAAGTGCATCATGTGGCCCTAATCACAGAGAGAGATGTCAGAAAACAAACATTACAAACAGAAGGTGTGAATTGAAGCCACTCTGTGACACAAGCAGCCCATAACAAACAGTTAATGGTATTGACTAAGTGCTGTCAGATATACTCACCTCACTGTTCTTCTGGGACGCAAAGAGAGGGAGAGGGGAGAGACAGAGATTCAAAGTGTTAAAGCTTTAAAAATAGAAAGTGCCAGGAGGACCGTGAGAGGGGAACAAGGACAATAGGATGATGATGATGATGATAGGATGACCAAATAACCTTCAAAATGATGCCCTTCCCAAAGCATATGCATCAGTTGAATGTATTTTAAATGAATGTCATAGCACTATAAACATGAAGGTTGACAGGGTTCCATGCTACATTTCTAAACGTGTGGAATTTCATTTAAAATCCCGAAGCTCCTGAAGCTAATTAGATTTGGCACATGAGCCTGCAATAAAGTAACACAGATGGTGTTTTCAGATCATAATTTTAAGATCATAATTTCACCCCAGATGTACAATCATAGTCATGAACAGCTGAATGAAACTTTGTTATGGAAACTAAACAACCGCAGAAACTACACATTAGTGGAGGAAGGATGCAGAGGGCTTAATTGAGAATGTGGGGTATTGAAAAATGAAAGAGACCACTGAGCTGATGTGTGTACTTACTGCTGTCTCATAGATGGGGTTCTCAAAGGCTGTCTCGCCTCTGATCTGGTCATACTGTGGCGATGCAGACATGGGCAATCGAAAAGTCTTCCCTTGCACCCTGAAAACAGAACGACAACAAAGACTATATCCAACACTCATCTACAGGAAAGTGAAATACTGAGAGCTGTTTCAAAAGCAGCTTTTTATCCAAGCTTACCTTGAAAAATAGAAGTATACGGACAAGACAATTAACATAATTATAGCTACAGGGATGAAGATGGCAAGAACCACATTGGCTCCTTCCATGCTGAAATCTGTTCTGGCAACTAGACAGAAAACATTGACTAAGTTAGTGTAGTAATACAATGCAGTATGTACGTAGCAGTCTAAGTTTCCAAGGGCTGTCTGGCCAGACATTTATCACAGTAATGCTTATATAAAGCTGATTTCATGCTGTTTGTGGTATGATTGGCACCAGATATTATTTGAGTAGAGACCACTGTTTAAAATATGAATGGGGCAGCATATAACGTTCAACATGATGGCTGTATTGGTCCCTCCCCTCAGTAAAAATGCCTGGTCTATCTGCTGTAATGGAGAAATGTACATGCCAAGTAGCTGAAGCAACCTGACACAATATATATATTTTTTCCATATTATTTGATTCAAAGACCACACATTATTAACACACATTATTTATCCAATTTTAAAACCACATTCCAAATCTGTTTCTGAAAGGTCATCTTGTTGATCCATTTTGGGTTTATGGGGCTCTCCCCATTCAAGTACAGTGGGTATAGAAAAGAATCACCCCTCTTCAATATAATCACGTTTTGTTGCTTTGCAGCCTGAAATGAAGATGGACACAATTTTTGTTTTATCCAGCTGTATTTACTCAGTGCAACTTATAACATCCAAGTGAAAGATATAACAGAAACAGGTCAGAAAAAAAATAGAAAAAAAAAAAAAAAAAAAAAGAATCACTGAGTTGGATAAAGGATCACCCCCTTGGGCAAGTATTTTGTTGAACCACCCTTTCTTTAATTACAGCCTTTAGTCTGTTGGCATACATCTCTACCAACTTTGCACATCTAGACTTTGCAATATTTGTCCACTCTTCTTTGCAGAACTGCTCAAGTTCAGTTAAATTTGATGGTGACCATTGGTGGACTGCAGTCTTCAAGTCATTCCACAGATTTTCAATGGGGTTTAAGTCTGGGCTCTGACTAGGCCATGCAAGGACATACACCTTTTTCTCCTTCAACCACTGTGTGGTCAATTTTGCAGTGTGCTTTGGGTCATTGTCATGTTGGACCTTCTTCCCATTGACAACTTTCTGGCAGAGGGCAGCAGGTTTTCCTCAAGAATTTGTTGGTATTTTGCCCCATCCATTTTTCCTTCTATCCTGACAAGTGCTCCAGTCCCTGCTGCAGAGAAACACCCCCACAAAAGGATATTACGACATCCATGCTTTACTGTAGGAATGGTGTTATTTGGATGGTGAGCTGTATTGGCTTTCCGCCAGACAAAATGTTGAAGCCAAATAATTCGATTTTAGTCTCATCTGACCATAACACCTTTTTCCACGTGGCCTCAGAATCTTCAAGGTGCATTTTGGCTCAGTCGTGACTGCATGTGGCCTTTCTTGAGGAGTGGCTTTTTTCTTGCAACCCTCCCATACAAGCCACATTTGCTGAGAATTTGTGATATTGTTGTCACATGCACACAATGACCATTCTTTGTCATAAATTCCTGCAACTGCTTCAAAGTTGCTGTAGGCCTATTGGTAGCCTCTCTGACCAGTTTTCTTCTTGTTCTTCTATCCAGTTTGGAGCGATGTCCTGATCCATGGAGGGTCTCAGTTGTACCAAACACCTTCCACTTCTTAATAATAGACTTCACTGTGCTTCTAGGGATTGATAAAGCCTTTGAAATTTTTTTGTATCCATCTCCTGACTTGTGCCTGACTACAACTTTATCCCGGAGATCTTGCCACCCATAGTTGATTGTTTGCTTCAGTTGCACTACCAAGGACTGAAATGCTCCAGGAATAGCTCTTTTATCCTGAGCTAATCAAAATGACCACAGCTGATCACAGGTGGAAGTCAAATGCCTTGGTGTGCCATTGAGACGGTGATTAGCTACACCTGATTAAGTAGTAAAGTCATTTTAGGAGGGGAATGATCCTTTATCCAACTCAGTGATTCTGTTTTTTCATTTTTAAAATTTTTTTCTGACCTGTTGCTGTTATATCTTTCACTTGGATGTTGTAAGTGGCACTGAGTAAATACAGCTGAATAAAACAAAAACTGTGTCCGTCTTCATTTCAGGCCGCAAAGCAACAAAACGTGATTATTTTGAAGGGGGGGTGATTCTTTTCTATACTCACTGTAGATGGGAGCCTGGTCTTGAAAATAACATTGCCAAGCATTGGGAGCATTGCCAAGATGGCCGCCAAGTGGACAGACTTTACTAGGAGGATTTCTGTTCAGGTAGATGTTGAAAACCGGAATGCTAGTGCCCCAGGTTGGACAAAAAGTGCACACTGGTCGCTGAAGAGTGGAGGAAGGCGAATTCTTTGGGGCAAACTACCAAAAATATACATCTATTTCTCTCCTATTGGCTGAGTGCCATGCAATTGAAATCAGTTGACCTTTCTGCCTCTGCACTCATCTCTGAGCTCAGTCGTAGTGAAATTGGACTGAAAATAATGTGTTTGAAAGCGCTGTGGCAAATTTTCCCTGAACAGTGTGAAACCAGCCTAAGGCAGTGAAAAGTGACAGTTCTTACCATCAAGCCTGCGCTCATTTACATACTCCAGTGCTGCTGTTGAAAGAAAAGGAGGGAATTTTTTAGCAAAGAAAAAAAAAGAAAGAAAGAAATCATTTTAGATTAATTTTGTTTTACATAGAACTACTAACAATTCAAATTGCAAGACTATGCATCAGTGTAAGAATAGTGACATCTGCTTTATGATGGGCTGAAGATAGAGGCTACCTTTGCACACTGGAGGTGGGTGACTCCACTTCGATGGGTGACTGGGGACACAGCGAATATTTGCTTCCCCAATGAGCTTATAGCCACTATGGCAGGAGAAGTGCAGTATCTCTCCTGCTTGGTAGAACTGCTTCTGTGATACCTGGACACCAAATGCTGGGATTCCGGGGTTCCTACAGGCTTCATATGTATCAGCTGTAGAAAAAAGAATGAATACACACACAACCTGAGTGTATATCAACTCATCTAGGCCCTGTTTTTGTTTTTTTGAAGATTATCATTACTAAGTCTAGTGCTACAATATATTGGTATTGTTTGCAGATGGCATTCACACATATACCCCACATCAGCACATCTCAATGACACAAGATGCAGCTCATTTGATAAAAATGTATGCCACTTTTGATTACCATTAATATATTGTCTAAATATTCCATTTTTATAGGTTACATTGCAATATTTATTCAGTTGCTGACTGTGGTCAGTCGTGTGTTACCAGATAAACAATGGGAAACAAAAGGTAGATTACCTTGATTTGAGTTGATCATCACAGGGTGTGAGTGTGGAGATTAAATAAATCAATATTACCAAAAGGGGGTGCTGTCTTGGAACACTGATGAGTTTAAATTACACAATTTACTCAAGAATGTTTGAAAGAAGCAAACAATCTTTTGCAGATGTCTTGCCAATTAGCAAACAAGCTGCATGCAATGTCACTGAGCAAATCTGGGTTGTGATATGAGGTAGGAGGATTATAAAGACCTGCACATAAATGGTAAGGCAGGGATGCTCTGTTTTCCTTTATCACACTGCAACACCCTTGATTTTAACTAGCAGACTGAAACGTGAACAATCTCTTTCTATCTAGTTTGCTGTGGTTTAATAGAGTAGTGCAATACATTACTGCATGGAGAGGGTGTATTGGAAAGTAATGAAAGTTCAGCCTGTATTTTGAAAGGGACATGTCACATCTATATTCCCTCCTTGTTTCTGGAAAAAAAAAGCAACTCTGGCCTTCTTCAGCACTGGATATTTCCAGCATCCCCATGGCAATATCACGGGTATATCCCAGGCTCCCTTACATGCTGTAAGCTCCTGCCATGTTTTCACAGGGCATCTGATACACATCATGTAGGAAAGCAGCTGTTTGTGGATGCCTATAGATTGCCCAGGGTCCTGGATGTCAGAGACTGCATGCATAATTACATGCACTCCCCATAAAATCATATTTACATAAACCATAAATGTGTCCTTTCTATTAATGTGGTTTGTGATGCAATGGCAGGGATAAGGCTGCAACATCCTCAGAAAGTACCAAAGCACGCCACTGAGTTGCTGTGATGTATTGTAAATTTAAGGCAATCTTTTGCTTCTTTCTCTGCCTCACATCAGCAAGCCCACCCAGCACAGCTGGGTAAAAGTTTAGAGATTAATAAAATGACTGCAGCAGTGCTTTGTGACCATAGATTTTGGTGGGGCATTAACATCCACATAGCCTCTCCACTTAATTTTCTTTGAGGCTATCATGCTTGACTACCATAGGCTTCAGACTAGACTTTTAGAGGAACCCCTCTAAAGTGGTTGAGTGGTTTTTGATGGTTGTTCTTGGATTGCCAGGTTTCAGCAAAATTTCAAGCTCTTCATCTCAAAAACCACACTAAAGACCTGTAACTATACCACAAAAATCCAGGCAATTGAAAAAGGCAACACATTTGTCTTCTTTTTTCATAGACTTTGAGTGGGAAAAAAACATAGTGTACACAAATTTCTGATGTATGGGCATTATCCTCTCCACAGTCCACTTTTCCCTTTCCCAAACTTTGCAATATATCTTACAATAGAAATGGTTCTGTATATCATAGACACATTGTCTGGACTTACACTTTGTTTATGGAAATTTATTCAGTTTAGTTTGATTGGCTATATTAGATTAGATTTTCTGATTGTTTGCTATGAAACAAGATCTTGGCAGCTGTGGAGTATTTTAAAGTATTCCAAATTGGCATAAAAAAAGACCCTGGCAACTCTTTCCTGTCCACTGCTCCGCCACTGAAATTGTTCAAGTATTGAGCAATTATGGGACAGCATAATTCCATCCCCAATGTGACTTCCTTCCCCTACTGCCACTTGTTGCAGTTCCCATTTTTGACCACTACATCCAATAATACTATGCATCCAATAATGTTATACATCCAATAAAACTCTATGGAGCACATCCCCAAATCAATGAAACACTATTGAAATACTCAAAGGAGATCATTAATATTTCATTGTTACATAATATGGAGTTGAGGACTTTCTGAAGTTTAATATTTGCTGAATAGTGGGGCTCTGTCTATGGATAAGCCACCACTACTGATAATAATAATCACCAAAGCCTTCTAACTATTACAGTCCATCCAACCACTTTACACATAATACACTCTAGTAGCTCTTGATGTAGGCTGTTGTACTTTGCGTCATAAAAAACACAGCCCAACTGATTCTCCAATCTGTTCCCCCATCCCTCATGTGGACAAGCAGTAACAGAACTTAATCAAACAGCTACTAATGAAAATGTCACAGAGCAGTTCTGGAATATCAATCTCCTAATGAAACAGCTGGACAAGCTTATTACATTTAATGAATCATGCTTAGTTCTGAGGAATGAAAATGGAACTCACGGATGCATTTGGGTGGCTTCTCACTCCACTTGGGTCCAGTGGAATCACGGTTGTAACAGGAAAGGAGACTGTTTCCAGACAGAGAGTAGCCCTTGTTGCAGATGTACTGCACTGTGGAGCCAACAATCAGTCGAGGACCCGACATCACTCTGCGGCTGTGCTCTACCATGCCAGGATCTGGGCATGACAGCACTGAGGAAACACACATTAAAATACAGGATGGTTTGCTACCAACTCCTATTCTTCATTCATTTATTCATCTTCAGTAAGCGCTTTTTCCTAGTCAGGGGCACGGTGGATCTGGAGCCTATCCCGGGAACACTGGGCACAAGACAGGAATACACCCTGAATTGGAACAAGTCTATTATATGCACACCCACACACTCTTTAACACTTAGTGGCCATTTACAGTAGCCAGTCCACTTACCAGCATGTCTTTGGAAAGTGGGGGAAAAAGGACCTGGAGTATCCAGGGGAGAAAACTCACATAAAAATTAAACAACATTTGAAATTACAAATTGTGTAATGGCTGCTCTATCTGTCTCTATGCAGCATCACTCTGCTGTACCATAACTTCCACATCACCAAAATGTCAAATATGATCACCTGTTTCACCAGAAATTTCTACTTAAACTTTATTTTCCCCATGTAAGTATTCCCTTGTTTCTACCTTGTTTGTACCTTTCCATGTTTTTTCCCTCTCTGTTGAATGTACACTGGAATATTTTCCTTGTTGTGGTTTGGTTTGCTGTCAGTTAACTCCTTGTTTATCGACTTCCTTCCTGTTTCCACTGTGGGCCAGGAGACAGTTGTGGTCTCTGACCTGTACTCACCATGTGTCTCTCTCTATGTGCAAATGTAATTTACAATGAAACTTGATAATGCTTTATACCAGTCCTCACTCTTATGATTCCCCAAAATGCCATGCAAGACTCAGTTTTACCAATAGATGGCATTAAAGGACCATAACTGTGGTTAAAAACAAACAAGAAAACAAAACCCTTTTACCAGGCCAAATTATAAAATACTTTTATTTAAAAAAAATAAATTATAAAATACTTTTATATTTAGAGAGCAAATTTGGGAAACCTTAAAACTACATCTTATGAAATAGATTGACAGATGTTTACGTTTATTCAAATCATAAATTCATTCATTCATTCATTCATTCATTCATATTCTGTAACCACTTTTTCTTAAATTGGCTATGGATCCAGAACATATCCCAGAAATGCTAGTCCATAGTAGGACACCATGCACACACATTTACACACTCATTCACACCTAGGGACAATTTAGTGTGGCCATGTTTTTGGGAGGTTGGATGAAACCAGAGAACCCAGAGGAAACCCTTGTGGACACAAGGAGAACATGTGAAACTAGACACACAGTAACCTGAGCATTAACCCGAGCTCCAACCAAGAACCTTGAACCTGTGAAGCAGCAATGCTACCTGCTGCAAAACCATGCCATCTTTAAACCATAATATTTTCATAAGGTACATTTTAACTGTGATTTATTAAGTGTTTATGTATTTTTCCCCTCCAAAGAACACTGTTTTTGATGATCAGTCAGTGGAACACACATTCAGTAGACTGATTATGGATTTAAAGGATTTAATGTTACTCTGTGTTTTATCACTCTTCTCTGGAAAATTGCCGGTTTGTTTATGCTGGCTACCCTATTGAGACTATTCCCCAAGGTGCTTCTATAAGGACAAACTACAGTTACTGAATATAGCAAGAACATGCACACCTGGATTTGTTCCCACCCAGGCAGCCAGCCAGAGACACACCTTGATCTGCCTTTGCAGTGGGGAAGGACAGTCATCACAAGTAATAGAAGGAGAGCCTGTGTCCTCTAGTCTAGAACGCAGAATAATAAAAAACCCACACACTAGCCCAGCTGCAGTACACAAACCAATTTCTTTTCCTGGCAGGACAGCATCAGGTGACAGGATGTTGGGAGCTCTGCATCTCTCCCACGCCTGCTGCTTCTATTGTGCTTCCAGAGCAGGACAGAAAACAGTGGGTGCATGTGGAGAGGCTAGGATAAAAGCCTGAGCTGTTATTGCAGTCTGCATGTTGACTCACTGTGCAAGTCCACAACTGATGCAACATGGAACGGGCAGAGGTTCAATCTTGATGTCAGTGCACCAGTGACACAATGACACAATCTGCTACACCAAAAGACAAGATGTGCAGCTATCCTGAATTCATCATTCTTTGATAACAAAAAGGGGCCTGAAGGGGACCCCTGAGGATTACCAGGGGAAAGTCACAGGCAGTGCTTGCAAAAGTCTGATGTGTATGTAAGAGTGGCCAAGGGATGATTTGAATTGAAACCACACCTTCAGTCTCCATCCTACGCAGCAGAAATACAAGTCATTATCCATCAGTCTCTCCCTCTCACTATTGTAAAGTTCAATGCTGCAAACAGAATCTAAAAATGACATTTAGTTGCTGTCCAGTGCATCAGTCCTGATTGGTGGCCTTTCTGTATTGGTTCAAGAGCAGTGCAAAAAGAATTTTAGGCACAATAGACATCTGTGTCATTTAGGGATGTATTGCTATGTCACAATCTCTGTATCTGTCTGTTTAGTACTCCAGATATTTGTATCTGTATTTTGAGTTAAACCTGAAGTGGGTGTAGCTTAAACCATAAGGTTTTTTTTTTAAATAGAGATGTGCATGAGACTGTTTTTTCTTTAATTCTTTAGATGTTTCCATTTCCCAAAAAATAAAAAACTAGTAGTCTACCACCACATTTATACCACTAGAACCCTGTCCAACCAGCTACTAAGGATAAATGAATGAATGAATGAATGAATGCTGTAAGTATCTCTATTAGTATCTATTAGTATCTGTTCAGAACACATTATCTGTTTAATCAGAATAATGCATTTGTATTCAGTTACATCCCTACTTTTTATGTATATGTGCATGATTCACCTCTCTCACAGGTAGGCAGGTCTCCACTCCATGTCAGGTCCCACTGGCACATGAGCATTTCGGTGCCCACCACCTCGAAGCCTGGGTAACACTGATAGGTTACTACTGTACCATGCACCAGCTCAGGGTGAGATGTAGTCTTCCAGCCATTAGTTATCTCAGGAAGCTCTGGACACGTGTCGTTACGAGGAACCTCTGCAAAGTGAGAAAGAAAGAGGGGGATTCAAGATTATACAGCCCTTGCTCATCAGGCATTGGACTGGCAGTGGCGGTTTGAGAGGCAGCTGCCAGGTGATTTGCTAGTGCCCACTTTGATCATGGTGAATCTGGTGTGGGCATGTGGCTAATGAGTACAAACGTGTCGTAATTGTTTGCATCACTGCCAGGCCAAATGGCCAAATCCCATACACCTGCAAGAGCTGGCAGACGTTTATTCACATGGGGTGTGATGGGACTGCAAATCTCTCTATTCCAGTCCTCCTCCTTCTGTATTCTGCTACCTACTCACTCCCTCTTTGCATGGAATTCATTATGTCTTATCAGATATCATTTTATATTTTGGCACCAGTGAAAGCTGATGGAATGGTAGCCTCCTCTCTATCCCAGGGGGAAAGTGCTTGACTTCAAAGTCAGCTGTCTCTCTTTCTTCCTGCCTCTTTCTCAAGTCCACATAGGCTCTACCCACTGTTCTGCAATAATAAATTAGTAAGGCTGAGTGGAGGGATGAGATCTGTTTCAACTATAGTTCTGATCAGCAATTTTTTTTTCTCTCTTTTATTACTGCATCCAACTGTATTTCAAAATGCTCAAGATGATATGGATGCAGTGTTTCTTTTCTTTTCCAAATTAGTGTTGTGGTAGATATAATAAATAAATGCAAATAAAATACAGATTATACATTCAAGTCCATAATTATTGGCACTTTCAAGGGAACCGTCAAAATGAGTGTATAAAATAAAAAATTGTGATTAATGTTTTTCCACTCCAACTGGAAAAACTACTTACCTTTCCTCTAGCAAAAATCAATCTCATGAGGACAAGATAATGACCCCAGCACATATCTGAGTCAATACAGAAATGGATGCAAGAGACAAAATCATTGTGTTGCAATGGCCATCTCATCTCTAGATTTGAACCACGCTAAACACATGTGGTGTGAGTGGAAAAGGGCAGCCCACGTGTGCAAACATAAAAATATAATGCACCTTAAAATGTGCAAGCAAGAGGGTCAAAGATCCACTACAGCCGATTTAGACATTACAGAAAGAGGCTTACTGCAGTGGAGTCTTCTCCAAATATTAATTGTGGGGTATCAATACTTTTGAAAACAGAGTTTTACAGGAAAAGATGCAATTCTTAAGAAAATGTACATCTAAAAATGTACGGTATATGCTGTAGTGCTCTAAAATAAAATTATATAGTGCTCAAAATGTCATTAATTGCATGTTATTCATTGTATATTTTCATAAATTTCATATATGGAGTTAACTGTATGTCAGTAGAACAAACTTATTAACTGACACAGCCAACAGATTTCTGTGTGTTCTTACCAAAGAAGTGCACCACAAAGCCATTGTTGTAGCCGTAAACGTTGGTGGCGGGGTCAGACTGGAACTGGATGGTGACATCAGCTGTAGATGTGTAGAGCTTGAAACGCGGACGAGAGCCACTGTACTGGCCCAGTACCTTAGCAGTCAGGTCGTCTCCATCATAGAATGTCAGCAGGTCATTCATTCCCATGTGTAGGCTGCAGGCAGACAAAACACATATTTAGTGAATCTCAGCTTCACCCACAGCTTTTTTTGCAGTGTTAAGGGGCTCAGTGGATTTGCTCTATCAGCTTAGAAGCTGTTTATGTTTCCTCTTCGGCTTCAACTCCACAACTTTTCTCTTTTATCCTCTGAGGCAAAAAAAGCAACTTTGTACTTTCTACCATTCCTCACTGTTCTTATTATGTTCTAATGGAAGGTAAACTACATAATTAATATGTTATGCCAAACAATGTAAATAATATAGGAAATAATAATCATATAAGAAATAATATATCATATGCAGTGCAGCACAACGATCACAAGCACTAGGAGAAATTCACTCTGTGAACCTTGTCACCTCTACTTTAAGAAACCGTTCTACCCTCAAATTATTTGGAAATGTTTTATTTAAAAAAGTCAGTTGGCCTAGAGATGTCTAAAATCTTAAAGTGATTTCTTGAAAGTGTGTTATCCTCACACAATAAATGTTGATTTTTATCAAGTTGTTAGTTACATACCACAGTGAAACATTTACATTTATCTAATGCTTTTAAAAAAAAACAGTTGCTTTTCCAATGCAAATTACAGCTGAGCAGAAGGTTAAGAGCTTGCTCAAGAGCCCAACTTTAACAGCTTGGTAGAAATGGGATTCAAACTCAATTCAGTATGTAATCAGTACCGGCTCTGAAAACCAGCACCACGGTCGAAGTAGAATCTTTAAATGCAAATTTTTTTCCCTTTTCACTTTTGTGGTAGCCAAATTTTAAAATGCTGGAACATGCTAGAATAGACACATATTTCAGTTCAGAATAGTCTGTAGTTTTCAGAATTATATATACTAAAAAAAGTAAAAATTTTACCACGTGAAGAGATTTCCCAAGCTGCCACACATGTAAGAAAGAGGCCATTTAACGTTTTCAGGTTCTGCCTTCTTTTTTTACCGTTAGGATAAAGAAATGTACTGCTTATGGGGATTAACATGTTTTTTTAAATTATTTTTATTATAATTATTATTATTATCATTATTATTATATCACTACCTGTATTTTTCCTTTTCCTGCACCTATGCTACTTGCTATCTCTTTGTTTATTTGGCCCTGAAACAGGACAGAGAGCTAATGAATTGATGGCAGAGGAGAGAACTCTTAGTTATACCCTTATGTACCAGCTCTGTCCTCCCTAATCTTTAGAAATAGCTGGAAAATCAATTTCTTCCAGCACACCAGCCACTGTTAGACCATACTGTAACTCAGTTGTAGCAATCTCATGGGGAGAAGCAGCATGACAAAAGAGTGATTTCACCTGTCACTTCCCCGTGTTGCTTTAGTAAGACTTCAGCAGCTATGGAGACAGGCTGGGTTCAATTACCTCAGCAATTATTCATGCTGTAACAACTGAAAGTACTGTATTCGACGATACAATTTCAAACGCCTTATCTAATATCCAACACCGGCTCCCTGTCAATTCAGCTTAGAAGCTCAGAACGGAAGGCAAAATTGAGTGAAGCAGAATGAATAGTCCTGGGAACATGTGGCCTTCTGAACAATCTGAAATGCTATTAAAAATGTTGAAGCCTTAACAAAAGTGACAAAAAAAACCTCTCTTTTGGGCTTGACAGATGTAAAAACCAGATATGGACAGCCTTGTTAAATTAAATCCTAACATCTATTAAAATGACATGCTAGCCCTATTAAGAACTACATAAAAACCTTCTAAAACGTAATATTCTCTATCTGTTCTTTTAGTTTTGCTTTGCGTTGAGTATATCATTAGATAGCACATTGCCGACTCTGGCAGGCCAGCAGATAGAATTCAGTCCAATGGTGAGGTGAAACACACACTCAGGCTTGTTCCTAATTAATCACAAGTGGCCAGTGATGGAACTCATTACACAGGAGAGAGAAATAATTAATCATCTTTGGTCTACCATGGCGGCAAACATAAAAGCAGTGTTGCAGAATGGAGACAGGATGTTCCACGTTTGCAAAAGTCGAATGTAAAGACACACGTCTACACACAAACACACACACACACACACACTATTCACACAAGCTTTTTCGATGTGTTTGCATTGCTGCATTCTGCACCATCTTGCTTTTTTCTGCTGTAACACTGTGTCTCATTTTGCCATACAACCCCTCACCTGCTCTCATGACTAGAAAGCGAAAAAAAAAACCCTGTCTCTGCTTATATTGAATTTGTTGAGATAAAGCGAACAAGGGTTTGCGTAGCCGCGTGTTGTATCTGCCGAGAAAATCGATCATGTTTTCTATTTGCTAGGAGTAATTTCATTTTGTTTAATCAAAAAACAGGCTCAGCTTGACTTGGCCCACAGCGCAGCTGCCACCTCACGCCTTCAGAATACATTAAACTTGCATGCAGGCTTTAAAAAAAAAGAAACCCCAAAGCATGACAAAAATGGCCTGATATTTTCAGCCTGCATAGCTCGAAAATGCCAATTCAGCTTACTGTTTCCACCTCTCAAACAGAATGACAATATAAATTTGTTGTATTTTGAATAATACTGGCAAGACTGATTTAATTTGTCTGCCAAATACAGGAACCTGATTCAGCATGAGTTGAAGGGCTTTGGGTAAAAGCAATGCTCAGAGATAGGTCATTTGTCATAGACACTAAGCTGAACAATTCTTTGGCATCCTGTGTTATATGCAGACTAAGCTGCTCAAATAATTGCTTTGTTTAAAATAAAGAAACCAATATCTTATGTTACGGAATAGATTTAAATGCCTTTTTGAGATATAAGGCAAAAACGTTTCCTCATACTTATACATTATTCTATATACCATATACAGTCCATGTGTATATTATGTATAGGATGTGTGCATATGGGAATTGGCATTTAGTGATGGTTAAATTCAGTCACAGACTAAGAGTATAACTAACAGTGCTCTCTATGAGGAAGTCCACATGCAATAATGAAAGCACGGAGCATTACAGATAACCTTTGGACCATGTGTTTAAACTAGACTTAATTCTACACTAGCAAGATTGGATGAAATGAGAAAAAAAAGGCAAGCATGATTAAATGTCAGTGAACGTGCTGGGCAGCGTTGACAATACTAAATGTTAGACAAACAGAAGATGCTATACTTTCATTTGAACTGTCAACATTATCGGAAAGACTTAAATGGATAAATAAAGGAGAGAAATGAGTTTAGTTCTTTTCAATTAGGAAGGTAAATATTGGCCAAAAGCTGCCAGTCTGAGATCTAGCACACACCCACACAGCCTTAACACACAATACATAATATGTGAGCCAAAAAGACAGAGAGACAGATAGACAGAGAGAAAGAGAGAGAGCGAGAGAGAACCAACAGAAAAAAAATGTGTGAAGGAGGCTCATCCTTATCCTGGTCCTGATTTATGATAACATTTAATCTGATCAAACAGCTGATGACAAGCCAACAAATCAAAGTGGATCCTCTTTTATATAAGATCTAGGTCCAGATCAGTTCATATCACATACACAACACCTCCAGCAGGGGGCTCTCTCAGCCACGAGAGCCACCCAAGAGCACGAAGCCTGTAATCCGCTCCACTATAGCAAGCTTTTCCGGCTTTGTGTCTGAGCCAGGGCAATTGTGCCAGCTGTCACCTGTGTTGCCCACCTAACCACCACACAGTCTGTGCCAATCTCACAGCTCAGAAAACCACTTCAGAGCATTAGAGCCCTTCTCAGCAAATGATTTAATCAGACCTTGGTACACCTCATTGTTCCTGTGTAACACTGTGTAACACAGGGTGGGTTGATGAATTATTACAGTGGAGTGGGAGCATGCTCATTCTTAAATCTCTGTAATGAGCCTCTGGCAGGAGCTGGAGCTCCAGAACATGAGGGGAAGCTGCTCTACAGCAGGGGCAAGCTGGAACGAAAAAGCAAGAGGCAAGAAGAGTTCACCTCAGAAATGGATTTGTTCTATGAATCTTCCCAGATTCATCATTAGTGCATATTTTGCCTTTCTCAGCTAAACAGCTGTTGTGGACCTCCTCCTTGCTCATACTTGTCATTTGGTGTGACAGTAGTAGCAGTTTGACTAATTTAGTCATTTGAAGATGGGAGGAAAGAGTGTGCTACCATGAAGCCTTGCTCCTCCCACTTTCTTGTCCAGACCTGTCACACAAACATGGGGCAGTAAATCATCTGTTAAAAGAAATCCATAAAAAGGCCGACTTGACTGGCTGTCGAAATGGTGTGAGTTAAGACAGGAGCCACTGCACTGACTTTGCATAAATAGACAGGCCATATTTTCATCATCAGCTCTGACAACAGATGGAGAAGCCCTGAGTGCTGAAGCTATCATCCCCCTTTCCCCACCCCCAACCACCAAATGAACGGGAAATTAATTATGCTGGCAGCTTCTCCTGCAAAACATCAAGGATGTCATTTATTACACAGCTAAACAATGTAAGTGGTGCGACTGAAAAAAAATACACAAGCAAGAGGAAACATGCAAATGAATGAATCTTAATTAAGGCATACTAAATTACTGAATGCATGAATAATCTATCAGTGGCTGACACAGCAGGGTTTTGTGTTGTGTAGCCTCACCTGACCGAGCAATAACACTTGACACTCGCTCTCCTGCTCCATATAATTGATTCCACATTCATAAAAAAATTCACCCAATTTAATAATTGGCTTTCTGTGGAGTTTATTATTAACCTTTGTCTGCTGCCACCTATTCACATGCAAACTATTTCCTCGATCACCATTTTTTTTCTTGCACATGATAAGAACACAAGCTATGACATCTGTCGCTTGTGTATGCTTTTCAAGGAAAATAATCTGAATACATTTCATAGTACTGAGACAGAAATTAAAAACCTGTTCACTCATTTAAGTCTGAGGAGAGCTGTTGAGTTTCTTTATGTTTATGTGCAACATGGCAAAAATATCATATCACAATGATTGAAGCTATATTCATTGTACACAGTTTGTATCAAAATACGTAATTCTGCAGGGGTTTTGCTAACAAAGTGCCAAGAAGTATCACTGTAGGTTAGGAAATTTGAAAAGTACTGTAAGTTTCGCCTGATAATGATGATATTTGGCAAAGTGTATCATAATGTATATACAGTATATCACAATAATGATGTCATATTGTCATTTCACCCAGTCCTAAGGATGAAGGTTGCAGTGGATCCAGAGCCTATCATGGGAACACTGTGCACATGGTGGAAATACACCCTTTACTGAATGCCAGACCATTCACACAGGCAGACCGAGGAGCAATTTAGAGTAACAAGCTGCTCATGAATTTTTCAGTCTTTGGTATTTGTAAATTTGTACCATTGTACCATTCTTTTCAGAGATTGGCTGTTTTCCAGGAGGAAGAATTTATGATGATCTGCTGGCACAAAGACAACACCAAACCTTTTAAACATTTATTGACGTTTATTGACATATATTGATATTAAAGTTCAACTGCACTTAGACCTCCATTATAAGGTTATTCATTTTTTTCTCAAAGGGAAACAGGTTGAAATTTTTGTCGACATATTCACCAGGTCTGGTTGACCTCAGACTGAACTAACCTGAAATAAGATATTGCAAACAAAACTGCAAACAAACTACTGTGAATCAGACATTTCCCTCAATTGTATAATCATAATTTGCTTAACTGAAGTAAATAAAATTTTTGAGCTACCAGCACATAAACAGTAATAAATATTTAGTATAAATATATAGTTTATATACTTTTAATAAGGGTTTGCATCAGTGTGAAAATGAAACTAGGCAGTGGTGTTATGCAGAAGTAGGATAACATCTCGAAGAGGCTGTTCAAGGTCTTAAAATTAGTCCCCTTGATACCTCCATCTGTGAGCTTGCCAAAGGCTGTATTGTACTCATTTCACTTTGTAAGTAAAGTCAGTGAGCTGGGACTGAAGTGGTCAGTTGGGACTGGATGAAGCTATGCAATAGCAGTGCAATCTGAGAAGCTCAGTGTCTCAGTTACAGAAACCAAAGACCCTGCCAACTAATGTCTAAAAAAATTCTGACAGATGAAGTGAAAATGTGTGAAGGCATCTGATATACTGATATCTACACTACATTTGATTCACGCTTGTGTCTGGGAAAAGAATAAAGCAGATGCGATACAATTATAATACCACATTATATAACACTGTTGAATTCTTGAATCTGACTTGTTAGAAGGAGTTGATTAATTTTCTATAACAGCAGCTCTGACAGGAGTGCCAGCTGTAATTCAAATCACAGGTTTATATTAATTCACAATTATAGGAACAATTGGTGGACGCCCTACCATAACTGAAGCCTAATCATAAATGGATTATAAATGTGTGTTATTTAACAGAGAAAAACATCTAATTGTTGAGATAGTGAAGCTTTCTGTAAGGAGATGTTTATTTACCATTTATGAAAGAATCATGTGTCAACACTTTGTAATATTCAGTAAGTTTTCTGCCAAGAGGAAGTCTTCCGGACAGAGGGCTTTGCATTTTGTCTGTTCTCTGTAACACGATAAGCTGTATTTATTAAGTTCAACTGAAAGAAAGAAGGAGGCTGGCGAGGGAATGACTGTTTATAGTTGCATATAACATAAGTGATAACAGGAACTAATTTGTCTCACAGACATTCCACAACAATGGATAAAAAGTATGACATGTAATTCTTTAAAAATATAAAAAATGTAAAAAAAAAAATGGCCGTGGTATAAAAGGAATAAAACACTTCAGGCTGTGCTGTTATAAGAAAATAATCAACTTCTGAAAGTTAACCTTCCCCTTTGAGTCAGGCTGCATCACGCCACCTCACAGTTGATTATTTTCCTATAACAGCATGCCTCGTTGTGTTTTACTTCTTACATATTGTCTGGGGATGATTGTACATTTATATAACTCTTTAAAAATAACCAAGATTGAGCCATAGTGCTTTATAGACTTTAAAGGACTAGTAGAATTATTCTGGAAAAGTAAAAGTGTCCCTGCAGGGACACTGATAGAGAGCCTCAGGTAAAAGATCTATATACTGATTCAATGTCTGAAATGAAGAAAGCAGAAAGTAGGAATGAAAGCAGAAGCAGTGTTAGTCATGCAGTCTGGGCAGAGAAGGGAACGCTGTAAAAAGGGCTCCTACAGAGACAATCACTAACTGAACTTGCCCCAAAAGTTCATTGATTAGCACAGACTGAATATCTATGAGCGACAAAGAAGGAGCTCTCACACACAATACCAGCTTCTGACTGCAAAATGTTCGCCGTTCTGCAGCTGGGTAAGAAGTACAAAATTATACCACCAATACACTCTTAGAAAAAGGGGTGCCTTACAAGGCTGTCACTATAGTTAACTATAATTCTAGCTTACTAACGCTATTATGTTCTGAACCTTTTCTGAAAGGGAATCTCTCTGTCGTAGGCTCTAAGTACACCAAGATACAGATAAGCAATCACAAGACTGAATGGCGACAGTTACCTTTTAATGCTTAAGCATTACTGAGTAGTTCATGGCTATAAATAAGACACACTGATTTAAAGTGATTATTTTTTTCTCATAATGGAGTTTCTCATTACCAGCTTTGACTAGCGCCACAGACTCAGAACAGATGAGACAAATGTGTGTTGAACTGTTATGAAACAGTGTAAACATATACTTCTGTGTCCAATCATCATTAACCATTCTGTTTTCATCGTACAGACACAGCGATGGTTCATATTTTAAAAAACTGGAGTCACTGAACTATGGTTCAGTTTTTATATATTAATATGTTTTTAGTGCTCGATTCTATCTGCTGAAATACAACATCGGTCCGCCAGTTTATGACCCCTGCTCTAGAGAGACAAACCAAAGAAATATTTTGTTGTGCTAGATGGAACTGTTTTTTTCTCTAAAAGCATAATATTCACAGTTTCTGCTTGTAGCCAGAACACATTATCAGCAAGGTGAACTCCTTATTTACCACATTATTTGCCCTATTAATTCTGCACTATTATTTTTTTCTATTTTTTCTATATAACTATTAAGCCCTAATTTAGGTGCAAAAGGTATTTAAGAAAAAAAAATGTGTATATATATGTATATATATATATATATATATATATATATATATATATATATGTGTATATATATATATATATATATATATATATATATATATATATATATATATATATATATATATATATATATATATATTTAACATATATATATATATTAAACTGTGCAGTGGATGTGGCTCACCGGGACCATAAACTGGAAACCTGACACTAAGTGATCTACAGTAGCTGCATTTCTTATACTGATATTTATCTATTTATAGTTCAGTGATGTGTTGCTATATTATCTGTATTTAATATACTTGTTGTTCAATAAATTAAAGCTTATATCCTCACTATGCTTATAAGGTCTTGTATATAACACTTGATTATTTACTGATTATTTATGACTGGAGCTTTGAAATCTGAAAACACAGGAAGCACAAACTAAAATAGCAACATTAAAATGCACAACATTTTAACATTGTTATTCAAAATGTTAAGGCACTTAATACTCCTCCAGCTAATCTAGCCTGAGTCATGGTCCAGGGATCAGGGGAAATCTAAATCTTATAGGAACTGAAGGCCTCCTGGCATTTTTTCCTGTGCTGCTTATACACAAAGAAAAGAACTAGAAAACAAGATATTTACCTTAAATTATTTATGGCTGTTACCCTGAAAGAAAATACACTGTATAATTTACATACTCTATATCAGATATCTGAATCACACTAAATGTTAAAGGAGTCATATGTAAGAAAATGAAAATTGCAGAGATTTGTTGAATTATGTATGAATTGTGACTGAGGCTGGGGACAGAGCTAATTTCAGAGCTAGAAAAATGTTAATAGAATGCAGAAATGATTGAGATCCATTACGTGACAACATTATAACTCAGGTTTTTAGGTATCTTTGACATGAACAGTACAGGTTTAGGAACACCTGTATAAAATAGCCTCCTCTGGGTTAAAAAAGAAGATTCACCAGTAAGGATGGACTGATTGATTTACGCACACTTGGATGTCCAGCATGATCCGCTTGTCCTCCTCCACATGGATACCCCAGATGCAGTCCTGGCCTTTATCATACGCTTCAGGCCAGTTTGGAGACAGCACCACTCCGGCAGAATCAGTGATCTCCCCACTGCACACCGCTGAAATAATACACACACACACACACATGTGCATCCACACTCAAATTAAGCACACATACGCCCACATACAGCAAAAGGACATATACCTCCAAAAAGAACACAAACAAGATCATATGCAAAAAAAAAACCCTGCACATTTAAAGCCTGTTATTGCAAAGGTTAAGACATTTAATACTCCTCCAGTGATGTCAAGGGTGAGTCTGGGTCCAAGGGCTGGGGAAAACTGAAGGTCTGAATTAATGTGAGGTGCATGCAGGAGATACTTCCAATAAAATCACCCTGAAACAGATTCACAAACAGCATGACCTCCATTTTTTGCCTCCATCTTGCCAGGCACTGGCTTAGTCATGCAGAAGCATAATATTTTGAAACAGAAAAGTGGTTGTCTTGACCCGCCGCTGTAGCCTTTGTGATTAAATCCTTTAAAACCAATTTCCATTGTGGGCTTTGAGCAATGCAGCCAAGCATGGGATCAGATAAGACTGCAGCATTGTGTGTTTGGCCTTTCTGTTTACAATATTTTTTTCCAACTATCTAACTCTAGGCTCTGGCATTCATGGATAAATTCTTTTAGCACTGCATTAGACTCAAGTCTGTAGCCGAGTGCACTGGAGGCTGAAACCAGGTGAAACACACTGAAGTACATTACACATTTACAGCGCTAAAAGGATCTGCTCCACTCATTACCGCACATAGCCAGCCTGCTTATCGAGTCCATCAGCAATTGCTTATTACTGTAGCCACCACAATGTCAAATCTAAAGATGCAAGGGAGACTCTCTTTATTCCGACACACACACACACAGACCACACACACTACAAACACTACACACACACACCTCGGCATGCAGGCTCAGTCTCGTTCCACTGTGGGTTTTTGAGGTCCATGCACTCAATGATAACAGAGCCTTGCTCCAGCGTGTATCCAGGATCGCAGCTAAACTCTACCACTGCACCCACACCGTAGCTGATGTCACTGCTGGTGAAGTTGCCATACTTGACAAAAGGCTCATAGCAATGCCCTGGTGCGAAAGCTGCGAACACACAGACACACAGCAAATGCAAACAGTGTTGACAAACATGACAGAAAATCTGCGCTGAAATAGCTCTGATATAAAATAAAACTTTCTGTACCATTTCCATATTAGGGTGCATTCAAACTTATTAATTCAGTTTCTCAGTCCAAACCAGAGCAAAATTGATATTTATTTTAGCATGTTTGCTGTTTGGTTTGGTTTACTTTCACACTGTACCACATAAACATAAAAAATGTTGGCTGTGGGGTGTATAGGGCTGAAACCATACTTGTAGAACTCTTTCATTCATTGGACAGAAATACAGCAACAGAAAAAAAAGGGAAAATAAATTACTAGGTAAATACTGTATATACAGTAAATAAATACTTTAAACATTTTGTGTATTGCATCCTTTGTTTTTTGGTCGAAATATCCAGAACACATCACATTTCTGCAGCACTAAAGCTCTGTCATTTGCTTTACTTCCTGCTGTTGTTTTAATTCAGGGTTGAATTAATTTGTCACTGCAATCAGACCATGCTAGATTTCTCTTGGAACCAAGACCATTTGAGCGAGTTGGTCTCGGTTCCAAGTGATCAGTTGTTTTCATCTGAAATTGTTGTTCTCATCTGATTAAACAAGGGGGAAAATTCAACATCTCTCGATCCAAATGTACTAAAAGCTGCATATGTGAAAGCACCCTAAGTTTCAGAACTTGTTCCAAGGTCTTCAGCTTTCCTTAGAAAGCAGGCTGCTAATCACTCTTACCACCAGTTACTTCTGACAATTTCTAAAAAGCACAGATAGCTGTTTCTCATAAATAAATCTAAATCAACATGTTCACATGAGCCTGGTTGGTTTGTTACCAGCATGTTTGCTACTATAAGAATGTGGAGCAGGGAATTAAATGAGCAATTTTTAGAATCCAGACTGGCCTTGATATGCCTCCTTGTACTGTCTCGTTCACTGGGATGCTGGAATAGATCATTCCTCACGCTGTGGGCCTGCCACGATGTTTTGAATTCAGCTCTGCTCACTCTATAGCACACACAGGTTATTCTGCAAATTACAGCACCATGGTTCAATCTCAGCAGCCTTCACTCTTACCACATGCATTATTCAGCCTCTGACTTCAACAACACAAATGGAATTGATTCATTTTCATCAACTGCTGATATTTCCTTCCATATTACCAAATCAGACTGCCATCATTTAAAAGCCTTCCACATAGGTAGCTGAGATTGGACATAGAAATATGTAGATATGTGCTTCCCCTAAACAAGTTATTTTGTTTAAATGTTTGGTGTCCAAATTTTGCTTATTTAACTGTCCTGGATGTATTAATTTGCACATTAATTTGCACATACATATTCGTCATTCTTTAAGTGATGGGTTTGGGAAATCACACAGAGGGTGCTAAATTTGCATTGACGCCTCTCTGTAATTAGCACTTTTAGGTACAAATGCCTCAAACTGCATATTCATCAAAGGCAAATATGCAAAAGAGACAAGGTGCTGTTTTGTTCATTTGATAGACACAGTCCTCCAAAGACCCTGCTAGTAAATCAGTTTGCAGAGTTTTCTTCCACAAGTGTTATCAAATTTGCACATTTTTAAACATGCAAACCTTCAGCAAATCAGAGCATATGCATATTTAAATCTCTCAGAGCATTGTGTAATGAAATCTTACATGGATTTGTATGAGCGTCTGTGTAAATACTTGTAAGTACATCTAAACACTGTGAGGCAGAAAAAAAAGCAAACTCAGTCACCAGAAATTAATGCTAAACGTCTTGCTGCTATGTCAATCCTGTTACGTGAGGAAGTGACACATGTTTTGAAGGAACATTGTTTGTGGCATGCTGATTTTATTTATTCAGTCTTTATATGACTTGGAATTTTTCATGGTCACTGCTGCAGTGCATTAGCCAACCCCCGATAGTGTAATCCGATTGTGTTGTGGAAAACAAGATTAGGCTCTTCTGATTGGATAATGATTCAAGTACTAAGATGTGTAGCGTGATAAATGCAGCTGTACATATTCAAGGAATAAAATGGCTGTAAATACTACTTTCAGTCAGCCATAATGACCATGATGTTTTGCATTTGGCTGCTTTATTTGATTTGCATCTCATTTTCTCTAATGCAGACAGCATTTCGATAAAAACCTTAGTTGTCTTTAAGGACAGAGAGAGAACTGTATCTAGTGCGGTGCCAAGAACATGCTTTTGGAGCATTAATGCTTGGCCAGTTCCTAAAAGAAAGGGGAAAATTATAGGAAAGGATGAAAGATCGAGGTAGCTTGTTCTACAGAGCCATGTCTTCATGGTCATCAGGTTAAAGTGCCCGAGGCCCTCAAGAGTATGCGGCCAGTTGAAATAAAGCACCAAATAGCAATCAGTAGACTTTTTCAGTAGCTGGGGCAATTGATGCTTTAAGAGGCTCAAAGGTTTCAAAAAAGCCTGGCCATACTGAGGATAATCCTGTCATGTTAGCTTTGGACAGGCTGGCAGTAGAGGGGACATCATGATGTGCAACCCAGTTGAGCATTTTGTATCCAGGAATGAGGACATATCCATACCTTCATATCTGATTGCGGCTCCTGTGTTGGTGCCTGAGCCGTCAGTGGTGAACTCAATAAAAAGATATCTAGAGGTGCTGACGATGCCCTCGTTGGGTAAATATTCCACTTCATAAGAATCATAGAGTGTCGAGGAATCAATGTTGTTCCCGTTTTTGATGAGTAACCTGCAGACAGAGCACACAGTTGATACGGCAATTTCCCAGAAGCGGTCAAAAAGCAAGGCAGTTCATTTGACATCAGAGTCTGTCTTTTGGCTACTGCCCGTTATCATCCTGACTAGCTGAGCAGCAAGTGAACTTCATTCATTTGTGAAGTGGAAGTGAAGTTCATTTATTTGCATAATGGAAGATATCACCAAAATAAAACTAACTTAATCTCCTTTCTGAATCTTAAAATCAGCCTCCAATTGCTGTTACTGTTTTACATCAGGGAAGTCGACAATATTTCATTATTTGCAAGAAGTAAAAATGGAACACACACACACACACACACAGATCCTTGTCCTTTCAAGGAGGAGCCAATGTCCTGAAAAGGCTTGTTCAACTATCAGTTGTAGAACAAATCAGGGATAAATAGTATGCTACATTAGAGGCTGTGTTTGTAAAAGAGTGTAATAGCTGATTCTTGAGTGGGCAGGATGATTCACTAACCTGTCATCATCCTCAGCGAGCGCCACCTTCTCAAAGTGCACATGGAGCCGCTGTCCTTCTGGAGCCTCCAGCACCCAGTGGCATGTCAGATTGTTGCTGTAGTTACTGGGGAAGCCAGGAGACACGATGCGGCCGAGTGTAGAGTTCTTCATCATTCCACCGCAGGCCGCTGTTGAAAGGTATTGAAAGTTATGTACTTGATTAATTAACAAGTGTGTGGCTGCCTGGGGGAAATCTTTCAACTGAGAAATTTTGACATTCTCTACTATTTTGAAAACTACAGGATTTACTGAAGTGAAACAAACAGAAGTAAAGTTATAGCATTTTAAAATTAGGTTACTTCTAAAAGTGAAAGGGCAGAAAATTGCATTTAAAGAACCCATTCCAATTCCACAGAAAGACACCAACACTCTGACTGATTAAAGGCTCAGTGATCTGGCTCCAGATTCACCTGCTCAAAATAAAGTGGTTACTGAAGAAGATTGAATAAATGAATGAATGAATGATTTATTTAATTAACATGACATGATAACAGTCTGTATTTATACCCACCTTTATTCATAGCCTACAGTCATTTTTGCAGCCATGTTTATGAAACTGGCTCCTTATCTACCTTTGCAGAAAGCCAAGGCAAGTTTAGAACTGTTTTTAATTAGAAATGACAAAGTATGTTAGGCAGCCCAATTTTGGCTAAACACATTTTTTTGTTATTTTGGCTGCTTTCCACAACTCATGGGTTCAGTGGGTTTCCCTAAAATCAAAACAGAACTTTAAACAGCCAATTCAGTGATATACCATAAAATGTGAAGAAATCAAACAAAATTACAAGTCTGTAATAAAAAGGCTATCATAACACACAGCTAGACCTGACAGACAAATGCTAGATCTTTGTAAAAGCAGTAAAGATTGCTGGAGAGGCAATGTGTCACAGCCAATCAGGTAAATGTTAGCCAGGCAGACAGAGCTTGATTAAAGTAGAACTTGAGCTTCGTTCCCTGGCTGCTTGCTGATCAGTAATCAAGCCAGCTGTGCCATGGTAGCATTCAGCACCGCCATAGCATTCTCCTTAAATGCCACATTTGAGCTCCTTCCCTTTGATCAATAGTGGAAATGAGAAACTTCAGCTGCATCTGCGCTATTCATGTAGTCAATGCTGCACCTCCAAACAACTAAATGAGATCCATCATCAAAACAGTACGCCTTTAGGTAAACCAACCTTGCAGACTTGTTTAGAATCGAAGGGAGGAAAAAGAAAACTTTCTGTGGCTTTGGGTTTCTCTTTCAAAGACAGATTATTTATGCAGCCTTGTCATTCAGGCGATTGCCTTGAAGCTTGGGAGTTGTTAATATTCACCCCTTGCAGGCACATGCACAGCGGTTAATACAATTATAACCAAAATCACTGATCAAATCCCAATTAACATTAGAGGAAGCGGTCGTGAAAGCATAGAGAGTTGCTCTCCAATCAAGTTAAATTACACCTGTGTGGGCAAAATATTTACACTTAAGGCTGAGTGCTGCTCGATGTTAGGGAAAGCAATGAGGGCATTGTATCCACATGAGTTGATGTCTTGTGGGTGTTTCACAGAAAGCCACAAATGGAGACTATAATTGCTAGTGAGCACTCACAAGATTGCTCCACAGTGGTGTAAATAAGCATGCACAAGGAGAGGGCTGTTAGATTGATTGACAGTACTTCTCAGTTAAAAGAAAAGGCTGTTTGTGAAGATAAGGATGTTTAAGGTGAAGTGACTATTATATGGTACAGCTTTAGGTTACAAGGCAGCTAACCTTATATTTTCAAGGCAGAAATAAATCAGGACCTCAGTATTACAAGGTTTTATCTGCCAGTTAATCATGATCTAACTTGAACATGGGATGAATGCAACATGGGTGGCCTGGACCAATCAGTCCACATCCTGTTTAAACGTAGAATGGTGTGCTGAAGGAGAAAGTAACTTTTAACTGCAGATATTCTACATCTGCTTGATGATGAAGTACAGTAAGTGTACAAAACAGATATAGTACAGGTCTACTGTAATAACCGGTTTTACAATGTATAAACATTCTGGCATATTAGAAAGTCTTCAACACACCTAACAACACAGCTTCATCAGATAACATTAGCCTTCAATACTGCTGACATTAGCTAGCTACATGTAATAATAAATGCTTAACCTGTAATGCTTAATAAGTAGAACTTTCCAGTGTAACCAGTGACTTGCTTCCTGAGACATGAAACCAAACAACGGATCTTTTCGTCACAAGCAGCGTTACACATTAGGAGGAAATCTACCCTCTTCCACATACATGGGCTCCAAGAAGACCATGATTGGCTATTGTTGCTATGATTGACAGGGGAGAGTGTATGCCATCCCTCCCACCCTTGGCTCCCTGGCAAAGATGGCTGAGGCAACATCAGGACTTGAACTTGTGATCTCCGGAAGATATGATGAATTTCTGTTGAGGCTCTCGGGAGCCCCATTGATAATTTGAAGTAATCTTAAAGTGTAGACTTTGCTGAACTGTATAAAGTAATGCATTACTTCATGTTAGACCAAGTTGGTGGGTTTCTGACTCACCGATACACCTGGGTTCTTTTCCATTCCAGTACGGAGTTGTAGCATTGAGGCATGTGAGGGTGGAGGGGCCCTGAAGCTGGTAGCCAGTAAAGCAGTAGAAATAAGCTTCTCCCCCTGCGTGCAGACTGCTGACAGTTACATCACCGTAGGCTGGCCGCTCGGGGAAATTACAGCTCAGGACAAACGCTGCGGAGAGAATACAGTCAGATCCTCTTAACATTTTAAAAGGTTTTAGTCTTTGTGCATTTTCATTAAACACACCAACCATTAAAGTCTTATTATACTGTTGCTGTGTCAAAAAATCTTTTTAAAACTGATAATTAGACCATGGAATTATAAGTTTCTATATAAAAAGTCAAATTTAAATATATTGAGCCATGAATAAAGTCAAAGCACACAGAACATTTCTTTCAACTTCATATTTTTTCTACATTTATGCAATACTTTGGTGTAAAATATTTCCATATTTTAAGTGGCATGTAAATAACTTACACATATCTATAACATTTGCTAATTTCTGCAAGAAATGTAACATAGAACCTTAGACTTCCAAGGTTTTATAATATTAACGATGATGTGGGTTGAAAGTCTAATCTCAATAGCTGAACTGTCCACTGGTTTCGGCAGACTTAATAGCCCACCAAACTCGACCTTGCTCTTTCTTTCTCAGTCAAACAGACACTCATCTCTTTTGTGTATCCCCTTTCCCTGTCCTCCAGCCTGGCACACTGAAAATGATCCTCTCTCTCGCTGTGAACAAGCGTCCTCAGGAAGATAAATACACCCAAATGTTAAGCAATATGTCTCTTCACAGACTAGACGTGCTGGGATGCAAGCAGGCAACCATTAGGCTCCTAAGATGATGGATTAGATATGCATTGTCCAAAATGGAAAAAATGAAGCAATAAAAAGATTGAACACATTCACGCTGAACACATAGGTCACAGTACACAAACGTAAATCTCTGAAATGTATGTACTGGAAAATTGAACAGAGACAAATGTTTTCTAGTGTGGCTAAGGCCATTTTAGATCTCAAAAGAGACACTAGGGGAATTCATTTCATGAAGTTTCTACCTGCAAAGATGTACCTTACCTGCACCTTACTCAGAGTTTTAGATTTGTCTCTCCTTCTGCATTAAAAAGCAAGTCTCCAGGCACACTAGTACTCTAAAATTTAAGATTAAATGGCAGCAGTAGCTGTGACTGGAGCTACATCTGAAAGCAGGTCGAAATTATTAGTTATTCTTAGGCTCACAGAGGAAGCTTTTATGCACAAGCGCCCAACTTTTTTTTTTTCTTTTTTTTCACAACTCCATCACAACTCCATCCCTTTGGACACTGAATTCAGGCTACTTTGGCAGTAACCATTTAACTAACAACTGATTCACATACATGAATTCTCTGCCTCCTTCCTCCTCTAAGAACAATGTTTACAATTTGTAACATGGATGTTTCTAGAGCGTCCTAGTTGGAGCATAATTTATTGCTACTAGCTTTATTGTTAGCTGGTGAAATTTGCAGCAGAGATCTGCCAATGATTTTGCTGCTGTGAGATTCACCTAAGCCTTGGGCTAGAAGATATTTACAGGCTTAAATAGGTCAATAAATCCCAACCTTTGACCTGGCACTGTCATACACAAGCATTTTCCTGGTCTCAAGCTGCAGCCTCTTATACTTTAAGTGGGAAGAGATACAGATGCAGTGAATTTTACACTGTGTATTGCACTCAGTCCTCAGGGATGACCTCAGACTTGCCTCCATATGTCAGTGCACCCAACACCACACTTTAATTACATTTCAGGATGAAGAGTAAGAGGTAAAAGTGTTGAGCAGTGCCAGCTTGGTAGCAATGCTATCTTCTCATAGAAGAAAATGTATCTCACAAGAAAAGCTATAGGGATATAGTCTATATCACTAATGTGCTATTTCTGCATTTGCTGTTCAGTGTATAATATATGTATTTATGTGTAATAATACATAGCACTTTATATAGATCTGTATTAATCCTGCATCCTGTATAAAGTATAAAAAATACTTACAGTTATGTGCAAAACACTGTACAAAGCATGAGTATATGACCTTGTAATATAAGGTTATATAGCACTTCAGTATAAAAATTAATTCATTCATTTCATAATAAAAATGGCAGAAAACTCTCTAATATTAACTGATGGTCTCTGATAGCCCCGCCCCTCCCCTCTTTTCACATTAGTAATATATCAGCCCATGCTTGCAGTGCTTGAAAGATGCACTGATGTGGCACCCTCGCTTTTTGTCAGGGTAAAAGAAGAATGTTTGAAGTTCACGGAAAATGGTAACAACAAAAAGCACTTTTTGAACAAGAAGAAAAATTTTGACTGAAAAAAAAAATAGATTAAATAGGTCTACAACCAATGGTTAAATCTAACCCTTTGCAAATATTGTTAATGGTAATGATACATTACTGCATAGAGATTAAAAACACTGTTTGCTTTGCTGTCCTGCACTGTTCAGTGCTTAAACACATTCAGATAGTTTGAACTACAGATCAACAATGCAGGAATAAGCATTATTCTTCTTCAGGGTTGTCAGGTCTATTATATTATAAGACCCTTTTGTTCATGTGGTTCTATTTTAGTTTATTTTGTTTAGTTGCCAAAGAATGGCAAGACTTTTCAATGAACAAACAAACATGAGCTATTTAAATAGTCTAGAACCAGGAAGTATCCAGGAAGTGATAGTAGAGTGTATGCTACTACTCAGGTGGCTTGGACTTCTGCTGATGGGGTGGGGAAGTGTCCAGGTCCCTATCCCTCCAGCATTGATTAAAAATGTGAGAGACCCAGTCAAATAGAATGAATGTTATTGTTGACTCAAGTCTGGCTGGAGTCTGATGATCCTTCTAAGAAAGCCTTGGTTTGATAAATCACTGTAATTCTTTCCCTCTACCAAGCTGCTGCAGAAGGCTCTGGAGGGGTGGTGTTCTTCAGCATCTAAGAAAAAGCTTAACACTGAATACCAGAGAACATGAACAAAACAACAAGCAAAACACCATATGGAGGTTGTGTAGAGAAAAATTCTTATCCCAAAGATAGACTCTTCATATTTCAAATAGACTATTTGAAAGTAATTTAAAAAAGAATGCACAGCCTTCTTACAGTCCCTTCCTCTCATATGCTCTTAAAGAGCCTCGCTAGCACTGCTGGGGCATGTGGTGAGGGGGCTGTGCTCCTGCTGGCTAACTAATCGAAGTGCCGAGAGGGGGAGCGCTCTTCTTGCAGAGTCAATGAGGCATCGTAGTACCACCCCAGCCATCCATCCCATTTCTGCTTTATTACTGGCGTATCAGCACAGCAGGGCTGTGTTGTTATAGCATTATCATCCTGCCGCTTCCGTTTCAATTAGACTAATACTGAGGGGCCACTGGAGGCTGACTTTACGAGCTCAGTCTTAAATCATACAGGATGCCTCGCAAGCGGGTGGCCTTGCAGCTTTATTGACCATAAAGACCAATTGTTGTGGTGCAGAGATTAGCTGGCAACCAGTTGGACTGCAACAGATGCAGTGCTAATGTCCCACATTAGATCCTCTGGAGCAGAGCCTATATGCCGGATGGAAAGATCATGCGATCGTGGGCAATCGTAGGTTATAGCTAATGGCCTGCAGCGAGAAGACTGTGATTCCACATGTATGAGTTTGACTAACAGCAATATTCAACACATGATAAATACAAGTTGGGGGCTTGACTATCTCTTGGGCTTGACTACACTCACCAAAAACAACAAATAAATATTCACACAGCTTCTTGCGCTATGCATTTCAAGAGTAAACACTGAAATAGCCTTGAGAGTACATAAAGTTCCCAGTCTGCTGAAGAAATCGAGGTGAATTCTGAGTCAATTCTGAAGTGTAATGTTAATAGTATGTACAACAGAAATATAATGAAGCCTATAACTAAGGTTGATCAGAACACTGAAGTAGTCTTTATTTGCACTAAATACAAATGTCTGCCCATGATGACAGATGCTATTTTATAATTAGATGACTGTTTGTAGCTTGTAGGTTATCAGACCCAAGAGAATGTGGAGGACAGCAAGCAGACAGCAATTAGACCGGACTGACTGAATAGTGAAGCGACAGTGGGTAGTATTGCTGCCTCACAGCTCCAGGGTCCCCAGTTCAACCCTGAGCTTGGATTACTTCTATGCCAAGATTCCTTCAGGTTGTCTGGTTTCTTCCCACCGCCAAAAAATATGCCAATAGGTTTTTTTAGGCTCAACTGCCCCTAGGTATGAATGAGTGAGCAAATATGCATGTGCATGATGCCCTGCAATGGTCTGGTGTATTTCTGTCTCATTCCCACTATTACTGGGATATGCTATGGTTTCACCGCAAGCCTGACCCGGATAATGACTAAGATGAATGAATGTATAAATAGATTTCATAATATTATTCAACATTTAAATCAGCTGAAAATTCACTATTTTGAGTTACCGATTAATGAAATTATGCCAGTGTTTTAGATTAATGAATTTAATGCATTCAGAAAACATGCCCATGATTTGAAAGATAATCTGATCTTCTCACTCATCTTCTATGGTTACAGATCAAAGAAAATATAGTTCATAATTTTATCTATATAAAATTTGGTCATTGTGATAAGTATTGTCTCTGACTAAGATGCTCTTAAGATGAAGATCTTCTCCAATCTCCTCTATGCAAGAAGAAAAAACAAAAAATTTTCATGGACATTACAGGAAGTAATTAATTGAATTAATGTTTATGTATTTAATATTGCATTAAATAGCATTTCACAGTCAACAAAATGTCAGACAGTGGAGCTGGACTGTTGCTCGCTCGGGCCGAAATTGAAAATCAACTTACATTTAAGGACAAAAATGCACATAAATGATATGTCTTGGTTTTGGCAAAATCCTCCCTGCTCATTCAACACCCGCGTAGTTTGTAAGTCCATAGTTATGTCTGAGGTCTGAATATCAATGTGTGCAGTTTTGGTATTAACTCCTTACTATACATAACTCTGTATATGCTGCATAATATATACTGCACAATTTTTTTGCCTTAAAATGTATTTTAATTAGAGGATATTTAGTTGTATTACATTACATTAACTCCATCATAATTTTAGTAGTCTGAACGAAAACTTCAAATTCTTTCTCAAAATATATCATCTGTTTTATCAGAATTTCAATACATTTTACTTTCTATAAAACAAAAGTAAAATGTAAAACTTTGCAAACCTTAACACGGCACACACTTTTGCCAGTATGCTGTGCAGGCTTACATAAGTGGTCTGTGAACTTGCTATCTGTAGCTTTGACCCTGCTGGATTTTTGATAAGCAGAAGTGACCACTGCCAGCTCGTTCTGACAAGATGTCTGCAGCTAGTCGAACCATTCCTCTGTTAAGTGTCTTGGCTTCTGGCCACTTGGACATGTTCACGCTCCAAGTGGCCGCAAAAAATATTAAAGCCTCTGATAAGCAGGACCCTTTTCCTGATTCTGAATCTTTCTGATTTGTGTGTGTGTGTGTGTCAGAGGAGAGGATGTGCTCTGGTGACAGGTTCATGTCTATGGGCATCCTCTCTGAGGAGGTATAGATTGCCATCCCACTAACAAAGATGAATGGTCTATTGAGACTCCTGTATATTACATGACCTGATTAAATATACATCCTCATTTGGGTGAGCTATCAATTATGAAGCGTGAGGGGATTCACTGATGCTGCTTCAGCTCATGAGATCTCATTGAGGCTGATTGAGTGTGATGGGTTTAGTCTGAGAGGACAATGATGAGTGGGAAATCTCTCTCAACTCAAGACAGCCTTTCATGCCACCTCACATTAACCTCAGTCACTGGGAATTGTGCAACGTGGGAGATTGCCAAGAGACGCGGCAGAGCACACAGGCACTACAGTGCAGCTGGAAACGTATTATCAAAGGTTAGCTATCATGAGCTAACCTAGGATTTCTGAGATAATTTTTAATGAATTTTCATATTTATAAAAATTAATAATCTTCACTACCAGAACTAATCAGCTAGTTAGCTAATTTGCAGAATTTTCAACTGGATTTTAAGGTATATTTGGAAATGTTATCCTTCACTAATAATGTTAGCTAACACAAGCTAACTTCACAGGATTTTCCTGTTAATTTCTGTCATATTTGTAGATGCACATAGCTATCACTACTAACATTAGCTAGATGGTGATTAAACATGAAAGTTAAATTTAAATATAAATAAAATTTAAGGAAACCTCTGAAATATAGAGGAATATTCAGCCTTATTGTCTTATACCTACTATAAAATTATCTGTTGAAATAACCCAAGTAGTATAAATACTTTTCAAAATGACATGTTGAAAAATGTGTTCATATTCTATGAGAAAAGAGGTTTTGCACTTTATCTTCTGTATGGAGACACTCCAGAAAGCAAGTATTGTTTGAGTTTAAAATACAGAACAACTGATTATAGCCTACGCAACAGGGTGTGTTATTATAGGAAAATGATCAGTGTCAAGGTGGTGTGATGCTGATGTGAAGCAGATAGCAGTTACTACCCAACTACCTTAGCAATTTGCCAACAATTACATATTTTTACTGATTAAAAAATATCGTACTTTTATCCATTTATATTTACATTTAATGTGGTGGAACATCCACAAAACAAGTTTCTATTATCACTTATGTTTTAACAGTGTGTGACCACAACGACGAGCCCTAAAAGTGGCTATAATAAAGGTCAAAACAAACAGTTTGCAATAATATGAGGTGTAAATAAACCATCAGGAAATTCAGTTTTACAACCATGCGTAAATTAAATGCGTAAAGGACACGGCCACCTCTATGATTTATATAGAGATTGGTTATCCTGTCTGAATTGATCACTTTTACTCCAGATGTCTTCCGGCAATGATATTTAAGAGACATACAGTATGTCTGGAAATCTTATCCCCTGTGAATAGTACTTTAGGTTATATTGAGTGCAATCAGAAAACTACCCTAGACACATTTGAAGGGCATCTCTTAACATTCATATGTGGGCTCAAAAACATGCCCATCTGCAGCACTGAAGGACATATCCACCGAACTGCAGACCGTGGAATTGAGTGGCAAAAATCCAATTGGTTGTGCATACCACTGAAAAGGGTTTGACTTCAAAGTGGTGCAATTCCACACTGTCAGATCTCAGTGTTCATTTGTGAAAAGATAACTATACACCAGAGGTGTAATGATACAGCATATATAGCACATTGTATCGCTCAATATGAGGCTCTGGATTTTTTGATGTTTGATGCATATCGAACAATATGTTCAACAGACCACATAATAAAGTAGGCTATTCGTCATAAAATACTCCTTATAATGCATGAGCTGCCTCTTCATCTCAATTAAAAAAATCACTTCTCCTAAGCTTGCTGTTTTTAACTAGCCAATATGCTAGCACACTACCATACTTGTATATTAGCTCAAGGAAAAACAGCAATGGCTTCGGTCAGCAGCAAGCAATTGCTGGAAGATTCCCCAAATATTTAAGGTCTAGTGTATGACAACACTTTTGCTAAGTTACACTATATGGCCAAAAGTCTGTGGGCACCTGACCATCACACACATATGTGGGCCTTTTCCAAACTGTTGACACAAATTTTGAAGCACACAATTGTATAGGATGTCTTTGTATGCTGTAGAATTATAATTTCCCTTCACTGGAACTAAGGGGCCCAAACATGTTTCAGTATGGCAATGCCCCTGTTCACAAAGCAGCATCCATCAAGACATGGTTTGCCTAGGATGGAGTGGAAGAACTCAAGTGGCCTGTACAGAGCCCTGACCTCAACCCCACTAAACACCTTTGGGATGAACTGGAATGCTGACGGCACCCCAGACCTTCTCACCTGACATCAGTATCTGAATTCACTAATGCTCTTTTGGTTGAATGGGCAAATCCCAACAGGAATGCTCCGAAATCTAGTGGAACCCTTCCCAGAAGAGTGGAGGTTATTATAACAGCAAAGGGGGGGAATTGGATGTTCATAAACAAAATGCACATACGGGTGTGATGGTCAGGCTTCCACAAACATTTGGCCATATTGTGTACGATGTTGTAGATGTACCTTGAGTGAGTGGTGCACCTAAACATTACAGTGTGCCGAATCCACCAGATAGACTGGTGCTAATACTTCAAACACGTCCGACATCACCTTCTGTGTCGGCCTCTAAAACTAAAACATGAAGCAACACATACACAGAGACACATGTACAACAGTGTCACATTCAAGCAGCCTTCTCACATCTGAATGGATCAGGCAAACACTGTGTCATTATTAACACATGCATGTGCTGGCTTGTGAATCTTTCGGAAAAGTTGTGACATACAACATAGTGACATAAAATGCTATAATACAGAATTCACTAAAAGTACAGTATGATCCTGCCCCATTTTACTTGCTGGATTTTACGGTGTGTGTATATTAACGGTTGCTGTATCATTTCAGATGAGGGCAGTTAGAAATAGTACAGCAACTCTAGCTTGTTCCCATGGAAATTACATCAACCCACACCTTTTCGATTCTCAAGTGTCAAAACACAGGGACAATAAAAATCCTTCGCTTCATTAAACATGCTGCTTGCTGTCACTTTTTCCTTTTCATGAGGTTGCTGAACTATAATTCAAGTCATCTAAACGTTTCGCTCCAGAACACCCCCATAAATCAGTGACAGCAAATATAATTTCATCAAAAGCAAATAAGCTGGCAGCGGTGTGCCACTGTTAACCATCGCGCAGCTCTGTTTTTCATACAGTCCTGTTAATGATCTGAGGGTGAGGAGAAGGGTCAATAAATGACAAAACAACAGAGTGCCACAGCATGGCCTAGCAGCCCTGCAGGACAAGACCCATTAACAGGACACAGGGAAAAAAAACAACTTGAGCAGTTCAGCTTGGCACAGCTCTGAATAACACAAAATGACTCAAAATGTGTGTGCTTCTGGGTGAATGTGTGTGCTTCTCTGTCTGACAAAGTGATGTCTAAAATGAGGCACTTAGAGGTGAGGTATTCCTGGACTGCGGATAACCTGTTGCTGTCTCTGTGATGCAGAGAAACAAAGTCCAGTCCATGTGCCCTTTCCCAGAGCACTCACTGCAGACCTTATAATTTGCAGCCCCAAATGAGTTCTTACATCCGATTTATACTTCTACATCTCCATATATCTGCAACCACATGCTGGAGTCGTGTGTGGATATTTACAGAGTTGTCCTGCTTGCACGTAATGGCATCGTGTGCCCTAGGGAGTAGTGCGACATGTAACAAACCAGAATGAACAGAAGAAAAAGAAGAAAAAGCTTAACTATAATAGGGAGAAAGGAAGTAAAGGACCAGATGTGAAAAAGGGATGTGTACTTGAGGATAATTTGTGGCAGCTTTACCCTTACATATGTCTTGCACGGCCTTATTTCCTTAACAAAAAAGGTAAATGCATACATTTTTTCATTTGTGGTCAGAAATAAAAGAAAGATAGCACAAAATGACATGACCTCTACTTAATAATTAGCATTCCTCTTTCTTTTTTCCCATTTTTTTTTAAGAATGATGAGAGCATGGATCGTCCTATTGCTTCCTTCTGGCTCACAAATTTGTGTTAATGTTCACCAAAATGAACTTGACACAAAACAAAAATAGTCCCTGCCAGAAGCAAATTCCTTTATTTATTTATTTTTTTTGGTTATACATTGACTTTCCTCATTTCATTTAACTGTTTTTTCACCAGACAAATATTATTCACATTTGGGTTGATCTCCTTGTAGCTTGTGAGAAATCAATCTGTCTGTTTCTTGCATTCATTAAAAAGAAAAACTCAGTGTTTAAATGACTTATTTAACATAATCATTAGGAAGTATTGCTGATGGGGAGAAACAGGAATAACTGCTGGAGCAGTAAAGAATAAATATTTATATAAATCAAATTTATATGAGATTTTAGAGGTGTACAGCTCAAGGGCCACCCTGACAGCCTCTTTGTACTGGATAAGCAGGTGGTTGTTTCTGTCACTTGTTCACAGCTCCCTCTCTCTCTCACAAATCCCACCAGTTTAATTATGGCCAGCTTAATTATGCTCATGCGGCTCCACATTTATTAGAAACTGATGTGCCCAAAAATTAACGGGGGAAAAAAATCAACACTGCGCACTCTACATTGTCAAAGGAAGGAAATTGTGGAGATGGTAATGACCTATTAATAATCCATTTGCATTAATAGCTTAGATACATAGTGCATAGTACCTTGTAATAGGATTCCAACAAGTCTGTGCTTGTTAAAAGGCCATTTATTCATCTTATTTTAGCGATTAGTTTGATATGACTGAATCCAAAAAGGCTTGTCTAAGAATGCATACACTAAAAATGACTGTAAATTCACAGCATTTATCTTACAACAAAATACTTTTGCATATATTTTTACAGGATTGTACTGTAAACAATCGAGCAATTACAGTAGTGCATTGGTTTACAGTGAAATAACAGAAAACACAATGCATAGTGGGATTTCTAACATTTTAGGCTGTTTAGGCTGTCATCATCTGCAAACAGTGAATTGTTTTGTGCCCTTTATTTTAGCGACTGTTTTTGGTGAACAAAAACCCTCTTTGAGTTCAAGTCTATATGCTAGTAAAAACTTCAGTTTAGTAAAGCACTGAAATTCGTCTTTTAGCATGAGTTAATTTAAAGGCAGTGGTGGTTGACTCAAGTGGTGGCTCAGTTGTTAAGGCTTTGCACTACAGATTAGAAGGTCATCAGTTCGAGTCCTGCCAAGCTGCTATGGTTGGGTCCTTGAACAATACCCTTAAGCTTCAACTACTCGCTTGTATGTTGCTTTGGATAAGAGCATCAGCCAAATGAGCAACTGTAGTTGATTATATGTTAAGACTGCATATTTTAGTTTATACTGTAATCATATTTACAAGTATTTACGGTAAATGCACTCAGCCCCCAGTAAACCACTATAAATTAATCTGGGAAAATTTACAGTATATTACTGAAACATATAGTGATGCCAGTGAAAAGTACAGTAATTATTTGTAAATACTTTACTATAAAACATTTGACAGTGAATTGTTACACTGTAGACCACTGAGACGTTAATGTCACAAACACCTAATCTCCCAGATATCCCAAAATCCACACCCTGTAATCAACACATCTGTAATAACGGCCTTGTACCTGCTCTCCTACAACCTCTCCAGTTCACCAGGAATCTCCTGTATCTCACCTGTTACACATTTCTCTCAGTATAAAGAAACTTTAGTTCTCTCACTTCATTACTAGTTTGTGACACTTTGTCTCTCATTAGTAAGCCTTGCTTTTTTGCATTCTGGTCTTATTATATGTGTATGATTGTCCCTCTTGCCCCTTGGTATTTGTGCGCTGGTTTACCACTTTTCCCTAGTCATTTGCTCTCTGCTTGTTATATGGTTTTTGACCTTTTTGCCTGTTTTTCTGACTTCGCCTTCACCAGCCCTTTTGTCTCATGCAATTTTTGCTAATAAACCATGGTGTTTATATTAACCTGCAGTCACTTCCTCTAGTCTTGACAATTAAATTCTAAGGTTGAATAAATCAGTGTGGGACTGTGCTGCAATAAAAAGAACTTACTTTTAAAACTGCTATACGTAGATGACCATGAGGTGAGTGTCTTAACCAGAGTTATAGTCTTGATCTTGTTCTGGATCTTGGTCTGAAATGTTAAAACCGAGGACTTGTCTTGTCTTTTTTTCCCCAGCAGGGTGTGATTCACTTATATTGTACTTGTTTAAAGCAAAACTGTATGTCTGGTTTTGGATATAACCCACAGGTACAGAGGCTGTGTGCCCTGGGATGGGGCTCATAAGATTTTGAGATGGCTTCAGCATCTTGACAGCATCCCAGTGTGCCTCTATACTTAAACTATACTTATATACTATACACTACTCAATGCAACTTTCCTCCTGACTCAGTACTGTTCCTCTACCTTTACCCGTTTCTGCTTGCCTTACATTAGCGCAATAGAGTAATCTATCTGTACATTGCAGTGATGGGAATTTCTCCCTCACTATGTAGGCAATAGAACTCACTTTACCTGGACGTGGATCCATTAAAAAAATCCTGCCATTCTGTGCAATAAAAACAACTGAGAGGATTATTGGTGCACAGTGACGTTCTGAATTCAATGGAATATTTCAAGCTGTAGATCAATTCTCACAGAAGTGTTGCAGAGAGGCAATTACTGAGAAACTACAGTGAACTTTTGAACAGTACCATATGTTCCTAGAGATAGGATTCACATCCTGAACCCAATGTCAACCATTGTTCACAATTGTTCACAAAGGAATCTGCAGTGCAGAGACGTTTTTACTCCCTTTAACTTCTATAAATCCCTCAGTCTCAAAAGTCTGTGAGACTGTGTGTATGTGACAAACCTATGTTTCCAAGGGACTCTCTCATGAAGCATTTTATTTAGTGCCTCATAATTTACATGCCTTCTCAACCCTAGCACAGAAGCACATGACCTCATCATTAAACACATCTGCTAACATACTCCCTGGGCCACAACCACTCATTAACGTAATTATTGTGGTTCTGCATCATTACTGTCACTCATGCTTCTGATGGAGCAGTCTGCTGCTGACAGTGGGAAACAAGAATGGCCATAACCTCGGCAACCCTCTGGACTGCAGTCCATCTAAACATTTGGCAGTGTAAATGGATAGTTTATATGTAGTCAGTTAAACACTTGCCTGCTCAAAATTCTAGTACTAATCACACTGATATAGCTCAAGCTACAGTTTTTAAAAATGGATTTCAGGAAATGCTTTTGAAAACATTCTTTATCTTGAAGTTTGTCTGAGGCATGTGGAAACATGGAAAAAATATTACACAACTTTTAAATAAAGCAAAAATAAATGAAGCAAACTTTCCCCAAATCTGGGACACCACTTCTGGGTGCACACACCACTATGCCAGTCTCCCGGGGGATATGCCCTGTCTCAACAACACATCCGCTGCAGCACCGGCAAATGAGTTGCTCTCACTGAGGCTAACTGTGGGTGGTTCTACCTGGGGAGTTCTTGTGCAAGGTGGAGAGTACCATCTGACCTCATGCCACATGGTGATTTATATATTCACTTATATATTTATATAGTTTTATATTCAATTTATTCCCGAGTAGCTCAACAGAAGAGCATTTGCCCTATCATCTGGAGATCGTCAGCTCGAATCTCAATGATGCCACAGCCATCTGTCACCAGGAGCCCAAGAATTGACTGAAACCAATTCTTGGTGCCATACTATGGTGGCATGTTCCCTCTGCCCATCAATTACAGTAACACTAGCTCACATTGATTGCTCACACAATCAATGTGAGCTCATGCATGTGGAAGTGGGCAGATAGTACTTTCCTCCGAGTGTGTTCAAAAACTGCTGGCCTTGGTGGAAGCACATGTTCGTGTCATGTTGGTAGCTGTCGTGTGATATGGGAGAGATGTCTGATGGGTGGGAAAAGGGAGTTTGAGTGCTAGATATTGGATCCTAGACATCCAATCCCAGTTGATGTGTTCTGCTCTCCGCACAACCCCCAGTGAGGGCGGCAGGCAACTATCTCTCTCATCGTCATTACCTTTCATGAGAAAAGCCTTGTGCCTCCATTCACTGAGACAAGAATGTGTCATGGATGCTTATGATTAGCAGGCAGTTTAGGCTGCAACACCTGGTTCAAATCTGGCAGGCACATGTGCTGATATCAGCATCACTACACAGTCAGCACAGTGGAACCAGAGATGGTCAATGCTAGCAGTAGACTCATAGCTAGTGTTCATCCTCAGCTTCCAGGGAGCTTAAAGATTTTTTGCATGAGTACGAATCCTGCAGCGTGACTCTTTAGTCACTCAGAGCTCAAGCTGCGTATACTGGAAACAAGCTAACTCTGTCGCTAACCAGTCTCATTCAATTTATATGAGATTTATATACAATTTATGTTTATATGTGATCAAAATAACTAATGATATAATGATATAATGATATATATATATATATATATATATATATATATATATATATAGAGAGAGAGAGAGAGAGAGAGAGAGAGAGAGCGATAGATAGATATATATCTGTTTCTGTTCTTATGGCTGGATTTAACTAACTGTATATTTAGGTACCTGATCTGAAGTGCCCAATATTCCTTATTTGTCAGATATTATGTTATATACAAAAATAGCTTCCGATTCTTTTCTCACAAAGGCATATAAAGCCTTTAAACTAACAAAATGTTTATATGATAAAAAAGCAGCATATTTAGCACTTAACAACTGCCTTGACTAAAGGCAGTTAGTACATTTTGCAAATTATCTCCTGGTTTAGTAACATTGGAATTACTTTCTCTCTGAGTTTGAAAAATTTAAATATCCTTAAAATAATCTGATATTTTGATAATCTGTTATCTGATAACCTAAAAAAATATGGCAACATTATTATCCCCCACAACCACCCCCTCCATAATTCCATAGGGGCCTATTATAATCTCTTTGTATTTTCTTCCTCTACACAGACAGACCACATTTTTTCTTGCTTTTTAAAGAAAGGGTTACGAGTTTCATTTGTGCATACCTATATTGAAAATCACAGCCAATAGAGTAGTGCAGGAGTCAACATATTGGTATTGCTAGCATCTTCACAAAACATATCCTGGCTTATATATCAAATCTTTTGCATAAGTGTTTTGTTTGAATCACAGCAAGTGATGTGTACAAGACAATACAAAGTGTGTACTAGGCAGCACTGGATGTTGGAAATGTTGCTTTTATGTCAAAACGGAAGCCTTCTGAAGTTGAGGCATGCTGATCTGCTTGTAGTTTTTGTGTTCAGGCTGGCTTCATACTGCGTTCATGCTACATTCCTGAAAGCTCTTTGGTGAATTAGAGGCGGGAGAACTAACTCTTTTTGTTGTACAGTCTCAAAGGAAACAGGTGGAGACTAGGAGCATTACTCCACTGGTTTATATGAGCTCTCCTCACTGCACTCTGTGTCAGGGGGAGAGTAATAAATAACTGATTGGAGGACCTTAGAGGTTTAGGGCTGGGCTGTCGTCAAAGTGAATGACAGGCACTGGACCCTGAAGAACCAGGGCTGTGGTTTGGAGGACACGCAGTAATACAGCCAGTAATTTTATCTAATTCTAGCTACAGATAGCTCTTAATATTCACAAACTACTTCATAGTCATAATGTTCATAATGTTAGAGAAAGTAGGCAATACTGCCTGTAAGGAATACATTTGAGAGGTGTACAACCAGCTCCACAAACCTCTGGGACATCCTACAAGAGGCAAGATGTCTCTGAGGAACAGCTGAAATATATTAAGTTATTAAAACGTGACACAGAAAATGCTACTGAAACCTTTTTTTAGAGCCAGGTGTCCCTGAGGTGCATGTACCTAGTGTACACAATAATTGATTGTATATGTACACAATGTACACAATATATGTACACAACAGGCAGATAAATGTGTCTCTATATTGTGTCTTTTAGCTTTGATAATTAATATTTTAGCATCATGTTTGGGTTTGGTCATTTACTAATATGAATAAACTTAGGGACATGTGAGATCACTTGGACTGGTACAAAATATACTCGAAATAACTTTACTTATAGGCCAAAAAAGCTACATAAATAATGATAGATTAGTGAGAGAGAGATTTCATAGCTTTCAAACCATACAGTCATAAAATGAAATGAATGAGGAGGAGTGGTTTAGCTTCATTAATGGCTCTTTTAGTGTTATGATGCAGATGATCAGTAAAGTTAATGTTGCAGAAATGATCTAGCCTCAGTGTGGGCTAAACTTGCCAAAGAGATGAAATACAGCCTGCCCATCATAACTCTTAACAACTCTAAATGTAAACACTCTGCTAAATGTCAGAGCAGCTTCCATATGCTTTCATTGTGATTGCCCTTTGGAGCCATCATCTATTTAGACAGAGTATCAAGTCAGCTCCAGGGTCCCTGGTTCAATTCTGAGCTCTGGTTACTGACTGTGTGATGTTTCGCATGTTGAACCTGTGTCTGCATGGGTTTCCTTAAGGTTCTCCAGTTTCCTTCCACATCCCATGCCAGTATGTGGATTGGCTATGCTAAATTTCCCTTAGGTGCAAATGTATGTATCTTTACTTTTGTTTGTGTAAAGCTGCTTTGAGACAATGACCTTTGTAAAAAAAGCGCTATACAAATAAAAATGAATTGAATTGAATTGAATGTATGTGCGTGTGTGTGTGTGCGTGTCTGTGTGTGCGTGTCTGTGTGTATGGTGCCATGCGATAGACTGGCACCTGTCTAGCATCCCGTGTTCCTGGGATAGGCTCCAGATGAAAATCAATGAATCAAAACAAGCCATCTGTTCCAAGGATGAATATGTAAGTCAAGGAGAAAGGGAGGCCAACATCTGAATCTGATCTAATCCTAAAAATAATGGACTGAAAAGATCACAATTTGAAACCATTTAGAAATGCGCTAGTGTTCAATAGATTTCTCTCACCAATAGAGCTGATACAGCTTATTTCAGTTCATTTCTTGTTGCCTATTTTCTTGAAGGCATAAGTTATTGTTATGTCTGTGCTGCTAGTCAGGAAGATTATACCAAACTGAAGCAGCCAGGGTCATTTCTGATAAGTCATGGCTCCAGAATGAGGGATCAGGATTCATTAGCCTGCAGATCTCCCTGACAATGTGCTTGTGTAGAAGGAAATTAATTATTCAGGTGGTTAGAAGAAGTGTATCGACATGTAATCAAATCTGTCTCCTCCTTCACACTTATCTATTAAAAACGTTCACACATTATCCTACTGAACAAGGTGACCCTAAAGGAAGACAATTGAATTTCTGCTCATCTGTCTTGCACATGCTTGAAATCATTAACAAAGAAAAAAAAAAAACAAAGATCCAAAATATGTTTTGAATAAGTTATTGGAATTTATAAGTTATATAAGTTATATAAGTAATAAGTTATATAAGTTAAGCAGCAGGTTCTCATTGGCTATAACTGGTCATATCTGGAACCTAAAGCTTTATAAAACTATGCTGTATGCAGTTTTATGGAGAAAAGATTGGTTAATTTTATCATTTATTGACGCATAATTTCATTTCCTCCCCTCTGGATTACTACAAATCTACCTACTGTTTCTCACAGAGATACTGTTAGACTTGGCTCCAGCTGGTTTACGTAAAAGACAATATTTCATCAAGTAATGATATACTGCTTAAGCTTAAGAATCTCTATACTGCTTTCTGTCACATTTAGGACTGATATTTTGCATTAAGTTATATAGCAGAGCAGCTACAAACTTCAAGTGCTTCATAAAATACTTCATAAAAAGGAAAAACAACACCAAATTCTGCATTCTTGTTTTTGAGAACCTGCCCGGTCTGTAGCTACTTTCTCTGTCAGTTCACATCTTGAAGTGTTACACTTGTATTCATTAGCTGTTTTTTTTCTTGCTTCAGTATATTCTATATATAGATTATGCTCTAATTAAGGGATTTATTCAGTGAAACGCATGTATCTGTGTGACACTGGAACAGGAAGTGTCACTGTTGCCCTGACTACGCTAGACACAGATATTTCCACAGCTCTCATCACCATGTAGGGATGCAAAACATATTTTGCAAAATATATCAAGCCCTAATATACTAAAGGTTTGCATGTTAAAAAAAGTGACTTGACACCTGGGAAAAGCTAATTACTGACAAGGGCTATGGAGGATTGTGTGTTTTAAACAAGCACTTCTTGTACCTTTTGCACGTTTATCTTAATAAATTATCAATTTGGGCATTTTTACCTAAGGTGCAAAGTACACAGCAGTGTTTATGCAAATTACTTTTGCTGTGTGATTTACTAAGCCTGAAAGTCACTTCGGAAAAATTAGTACACATGAAGGGCAGGTATTAAGTTTGCATAAGCCTTTTTCTGCCTTTTGACAAAAATAAATAACTTATTTTATTAAAAATTCTAAATTCATGTCTCATTATATAATGAGAAAGTTTTACAAAATAATGACAATATTACCACATTAAAGTTGGTTTCATATTACATATACACTGTACATTATCACCTCCAATGCCAACATCATCCAAAGGACACACATCCATGCCTACACAATTATACTGCATATCATATAGTAGATTGTATCTGAAACATTGTCTCATTGCAAGTTTTTCATCTCAGCTTACTCTTCCGTTTGAGAGCCAGACTTTTCACGACTATCAAGAATAGTTATTACATAGAACTCATTTTAATTAATGTTTCCTCACACAACATTACACATCACGTCATTTACGTAATTATTCTCTGCCCATTTGCTGCATGCTCGGTTTATTATATTGTATAAATTAACCTCTTTATTTGGGATCTTAGTACATCAGGGAGTAAATGTTTTGTTGCATGCTGTAAGTGTCCTCACAAACCTCAAATGTTCCTGATGACTGTTTCTCTGGGTGCTTAGATGAATCATGTAAATAATATTTTGTAAAAATCATCATGAGGGAGTTTTAACCATGTTACCTCAATGGGTTGAACAGGGTTTTTGATATACTGCAAATAATACTGCAACCACTGTGTGGAACAATATAATAGCAATTCCAAATCTTGTGGCCCTGTTCAGTACCTACAGTTCATTGATTTGTATTGTACAATGAAGAAGCAGTGCTTTAATGACTCAGTTACTACCAAATAGATTGAGTTAGGCTCATTTCAGTTCAATTCAGTTTTCTTTGTATAGCACTTTTAACAAGAGACATTATCCCAAAGCAGCTTTACAGAAATCCAGATATAGTTAGGTATATTAGAACAGGGAAATCAGTGAAATGTAAAGTTGAGAGTGTCTGCTCTAGTACACACCATGCATGGCAAACATTTGTGTTTAACTCCCACACACTTCATTTAGGTCAACATGTTAACACTGCTGCTTTAAATATGCATTATATAGAGAGGAAAAACACTGCCATTTAAGGTCAGTAGTAATCAAAGCTGACGTGGGTGGAAACAGAGGGAAAAAGCAGTGTGAATGAGAAAAGAGATGAGATGCTTAGACATATAAAATGCTACAACACTCACATCCATCTTCTGTTTAATCAATGGCTTTTTCTGCCCATAAATGGCATAAAGCACAGAATAAAAGGGTCACAACAGCCCTTTGACTGGGTTTAATATCTTATCATAAACCATTTTCTCAGTATTTATAGTAAATAGAGAATGTAACCCAGTGGAAACAGTGAAGCAGCAACCAACATGGTATTGGTAATTACATTAAATATTAATTCATTAATTCCTTCTGTCACCACTTTATCAGGTTGCAGTGGACCTGGGGCCTATCCCAGAAACACCCAGTGTGGGGTGCACGTGCACTCTTTATGGGACACCAGTTCATTTCATGGCATGTTTCTGGGAGGTGGAAGGAACACAGAGGAAACCCCTGTGGACACAGAGAGAACATCTGAAACACAAACAGTAACCCAAACTCAGGATCGAACCAAGGACCCTATAGCTGTGATAGGGCAATGCTACCCACTGCAAAATATGTACAGAAGCCCAGAAAGGCCATGCGTTATTTCTTTTTTTCTTGTGATCTCAAGATAGCAAAAGTTGTTTTCTCATCTGTCGAAATGCATTATTGGGCATACCTACTATCTTTCTAGCCTTATGTTTGTCAGTGCTAGTGTCAGTCAGATGTTAGTTAGTGACTTAGAAATCTGCAATTATAACTGTAGTGAATACTATAGTGATCCAGAACAGCTGCTCAGTTTCACTGCCATCCAATTTGAAGCATGGGGTTGTCTTCATGGTTAGATAGATAGACAGATAGATAGATGTCCTTTATTGATCCCGAAGGGGAAGTTTGGGAAATATAGTCAAACACCACACAGTCAACCAAGCTGAGGATCAAACCCATCACCTAATCAGAATCAGAATCAGAATTAGCTTTAATCCTCAAGTGTGTGCGCAGACACACGAGGAATTTGTTGTGGTTTTTAAGGTGCTCTTGGTACATACATGCATACATACATACATACATACATACATACATACAAAATATCTGACATGAGAACAGAAAAACCTTTAAATAGTAAGACTTAACAATAGAAAAAATAATGTGTATGAATCCGGAACAGAAGATTTATGGATGTAAAACCGTTACACTACCTATGCACCAGCTCATTTCCTGCTAAAGGGGGCCCTAAAGTTTGTATAACCAATAATGCAATTTGACATGAAAAAAATAATTTGTGATCTTCAGAAAACAACATTTGTTATCCTGAGATCACAAGAAAAAAAAAAAAGAAATAACACATGACCTTTCTGGTACATTTGTGCCACCACTACATGAAATATGAATAGCCAATGTCAATCACCATCAAAGCTCCGACAGCATACTATGTTTTAAATGCCTCTTTACCTGTCATTTAACGTTGGCTGATTTAAATTCAATTTGTTTTCAGGCAGTTTTTAATTGGAATGTAGCTAATTAAATAATAAAGTCTAATGATTCAAGCAACCTCATTATTGCCAAATAAACAAATGTGCCCACAGAACTCATTTTTATATTTCTGTGAAAACTGAAAATATTTTCCAATTAATGATAAAGTGTAGATAAAGCTGATTTTATTACAGTAAAATCCATATTCATTCATTCATTCATTCATTCATCTTCAATAACCACTTTATCCTGGTCACATTAACAACAGGGCTTCATTTGGCATTTTTACCAATGCACAACTTTTTCTACTTTATCTTTTAATTTGTAAAACATACATGTATGAACAAATGTATGAACAAATTAACAGATAAAGTAAAGGTAATGCATTAGTAAACTTGCCACATGAAGCCATTTTTTTAAAATGTGTATTACATCTTCATGGGACAGAAGCAGCAGGCAGAAATATAGAGTCTGAAAGTGTGCCTGCCCAGATCAGATCCTGAGAAACAGCCACCAGACCCACTTACTGCATAAACTAATCCCAGACACAATTCCCACAAACCCTAATGTAATCCACAAACTGTCTATACAATGTACTGCATAATATACAAAAAACCCAGATCATTTCAGCTTTCACTTTATTGAAACCCCTTTAAACTTCTGCTTTGTTGCCTGATAGTCTTATCAGAGTATCCAGTCATCTCATAGGATAAGACAGCCTTACCTCATAGAGCTATACCACAAGCAGAGAAAGAAAAAAATCCGTACTGCTCTGATCATCTTCTCTGCTGGATAACATGTTGCCATCAGAGAGCCACTTCACTATTCTCAGATTTAACACCAGCAGAAATATAGACTCCTTTGTACAGAATCTTGAATCTGATTTCAAGTCCTAAAACCAGCTGAGGGTTGGCAAGTATACATATATATATATATATATATATATATATATATATATACATATATATATATATATATATATATATATTAACATCATGTCATTTATTGCTAGGTTTGAATGGATGTCTGTGCATCGTGGCCTGCAATGGCCCGGTGTCCTATCCAGGGTGTATTCCCACCTCATGCCCAAGTTTCCTGGGGTGGGCTCTGGATCCACCATGACCCTCACCAGGAGGAGCTACTGAAAGTGAGTGACTAAAATAATTAGGTCTGTTGTATTTATTTAATGTTTGGTACTTGGAAATGATAGGTGCTTAAAGGTATTTAATGATAGGAACTTAAAGCTCATGACAATACTAGAATTATATCAGTATTGAAGCACCTTTTGATTTGTTGAATCTCTCTACACTGGTGTAAGTGCTTCCAGTGAAGTAAGCAAAATCTTTGTATCTCATAACATTTGAGCTGTCAGTGAACTCTGGAGCATTGTTGCTGATTATTATTTGTTGAACAGACAGCCAGGCCCTAAGCTCACTTCTCTCTCCTCTCGAATCCAGTCCATCAATCCTGCCTTGTTTGTTTTTAACCTTTAACGATACCTGATGGGAGGGGCGATGTTGCCCTTTCATTGTCATGTGAATTATTGAGAGGCCTTAATCTTTAATGTGCTTGCCTCCTGATGCAGGCTGCTATTTAGAGGAGCTCCCATCTGTCAAATCATGCAGGCTACTGCCAAAAGTGCAGGTGTGGAGGACAGATGGGGTGTCCAGCGGAGCGCCAAGTGCTAGACTGTGGATGGACTCGCGAAGAGTCATTAACGCTATATAGCAGGGGGCAAAACAATGCCTGCATCAACATTCCTATATAGTCTGTTTAAATATAAGACTGAGGCTGGAATTTCCATTCTCATAGACCATGTTCTGTGCCGAGTTTCTAAAGAACATGACAAATAATCATTTCTGCTACCTCTCTAAATTTTAGCTAAACATCAGATGATTGTTTGTGAAGTCACTGTTCATGAGATACCTCTTTTATAGAGGCATGCTCAATTTCTTTTCAGCACAGTATGACCAGGAAATGTAATTACTGCAGCAATATTAGTTATTCTCACCTGAGCAGCTCTACCCAGCATGCTTGTTGGAGCACATGAGGAGGACGGGAGGTAATTGGACATTTGGTATCAAAATTGCAAGTCATTATAGATGGAGATCGGCAAAGCCTTTGGATGATTGCTGTGAGCTTAATAAAGGCATGAAAGCCTTCCCTGTTAAGCTGGGCAGGATCCACTCTCTGGGAGGTACACACAGTTAATTACCACCACCCCCCTCCCCACACATACACACACCCAGGAAGAAGAAGAGGGAAAAAGAAACAGAGACAGAAAAATTTAGGAAAATGGTTCTCTTATCCAACAGCCATGTTAGCAGCCTGTGAAATTGTATTACCCAACTGCTAACCTGCCACAGTTCATTAGTTCACAGAAACAAAAGGGATTTGTCTGTGTACAAAGTAATTCTCTTTTTTCCAGCACCTGCGCAAAATGAGAAACAAACTTGGCAATGTAGAGAGAGCTCAATAACCTTTTTCCTGATCTGTCACATATCTCTGTTAAAGGACTATTAGCAGGGAATATCATCTGAGCCCTACTCCAGTGTAATTATGTGCCAGCCTATTGACAGCAGTTGTCATTTTCAGGCTAACATAAGCATATTATGCTGACAAGTGATAACAAGAAGTATTTTCCCCTTCGTTGCACAGAGAGCCTCTCGTAATGGAAAGTAATGATTGAGAGCTTCTTCCTCCCAGACGCCTAATCGTGCTCACCAATCTAATCAGCAAGTGTACACTCATAAGCAGGTTTTGTTTCAAGCTCTGGCAAAGTGCCAGTCTCTTTCTCACTCTGTCTCATACATACACACACACACACTCACACACACACACACACACACACACACACTGATTGGGCAGCTGCTGCATGGTAGCACTTACCTTGGTAGAGTAACAGGAAGGAGCCGTGGCAGGGCTGCCGGCTGCGGAAGTGGACGGAGATCTGGTTGCTGTAGCTGCGCACCACCAAGCCCTTTATCAGGATGGACTCATTAGCCAGCACTGATGCCTCATGGCCTCCCAGATCCTCAAACCTCACAGAGTCCCCTTCAACCAAACTCACATTCATCACCTAAATGCAAGAGAGATAAAGAGAGGGTGTGGATTTGACACACTTTAGCATATCAAATCTGATCTTTTGTAGCTGTTTAGACTGTAATCGAATAAAAAATAACTTATTAACCTTAATTAATTAAATGTAGAAATTCTGGAAAAAAACATCAGCATCTCTTTGTCACCTTTGAGAGAACAACATGTGCTCGTGTGTGTTTTGATTTTGTTCTAGTCCTGTCTCCATCCTTATCCTGTCACTGGTTTGTTACTCGATTGTGTTCACCTCTTCTGTGTTACTCCTTGATTAGTTTGTCTATGTACACTCTGTTGTGTCATTGTTCATTGCAAAGTCTTATCATGCTTTTTTTTTATCATTATTCCCAAGCCTAGTGTTTTCAGTACTGTGGCATTGTACTGCCAGGTTTTGACCACTGCCTTGTGTAATTTTCTCTGCCTGTTTTCTGACACCTGTTATGGACACTGAGTGCAATTCCTGGATTGCCTGCAATAAATAACTCTATGCTGTAGTGAGCATGATTATCATCTATGTTGTTTACTTAGTATAAGTATCAATTACTTATACTGTCTATGGAATGAATCAGGAACACATTTTTCTTGGCCCTATATCCTGCATGTTTTTTTTCCATCAGCATCATGAATTCAGACAACTGCCGATTATTGTTGGGAACAAATTTTTACAGTGTATATATACTTCAAATACAGTTTCTTTCTATTGACAACTCATTAATCATTTCTTGTATGCGTTCGGATAGATCTGCAATGTTTTTGTTTACAGTTGCTATTTTTACCTCCATCACCACTGGTCATAGTGCATCCCCAGCTAGTGCCAAGAAGTGCACTCCTAATTGTTATATTTGTCATTTAACATTTTACGCTGAGTAACACCAGTAAGTGTTCTGCAGTGACTAAAAATAATCTGCTTCAAAAAACATTTTGAAAGATCTGTTTTGTATTTTTCAAGCCTCTTAAATATAGAGGCTGCATTAAGCTCCATTTTGTTGTTTGCTGCTAATTGAAGCCATTACTTTTATGAATATGCAAATATGCCATGATCAGAAGTCTCCCATTGGCTGAGAGCATAAACTGTTAATGTGACATTTTTACATGACATTTTAAAGATCCCGAAGACCTTTTATAAATTATCGGTGGCTAGCTTTGCATGAAAATTTCCCTGCCCTTTCTCCTGCAGTGTCTCTCCATCTGTCCTCCATTTTATAGTACTTTTAAATACCTTTTTTATTGTCTATTATAATATGCAGTATAAATTTTGGGTTTAACATCTGTGCCTTAGTGGTTCTAAACTTGGCGTCCCTTTGCATGGTTTTAGACAATAGCTTCAGGTTTAGTAAACTGCACCTTAATTTCTGACTCATTGCAAGCATATTGAGACTAGAGCCAGATTGTGTACTTTAGCACACGGCAAACCCATATATTGCTCTCCCACACATCATTATAGCAGACAACCCAGACAACGCCTTCAGCGGATTCAGTTTGCTTTTACAGCGCCATGGACTGAGACAGAGTGTCAGTGGCATGTTTGTTGCATTCCTGTTGCATCTTTATCCACTGTTGGGCCACATCTCTGCCAAACCTGCCCATTAATTACCCAGGAAAACCGAGCGAGTGACAATCACCTGTCTGCCAGAGCCAGCGTGTGCATTCTCACTCAGGTCTCGCTGTCTTTCCCTGTCTTCACTTTCACACAGTAAACAACCTTGTGAGTCAGTGTCCCAGCTGGGGGAGTTGTGACATTGTGCACAACAACTGCAGCAAGTGTGTATCCTTGAGGTTAAGTCTACCAAACAAACATGGCCAGATGAATTCAACTGTGTGACTGAAACATTGCAGAGCTTATATAAGCTGGCCAAGAAGGCCTTGCATGTGCCTCTGCTCTCCAGATGTAATGAGAATCAGATTCGGCTTAATGGAAATGACCCAGGGAGCGAGTCAAACCTCATACAGATACTGTGACAGGTTAATGAAGCCTGACACATACTAGCACACGCATCACTCTCGGGTTAGAGATGTTTAATTATCTCAGACAGGAATACACCTCTGCTGCACCTTTGCTACAGAATCTACATTCAGATCTGCCTCAAATTTAGCATTAATGTCAGAAAGATTACATGCTATACTGGCACAAGGTCTGAGTAAACAGCTTAATATACAGTAATTAGAGGTTTATTATGGTTAATCTAAGCAAAAGAGAGCAGGATGTCAGGTTCTTTAACATCAACAGGTACTCAAGAATTTATTCACACTTAATAAAGTCTTAGTGTGTCTATAAAATGTGTGCATTGCAAAGTAATCACATTACACTAAAAGCCCTGGCATAGTAAAATACATCCAAAATACTGCATGCTGTAATCCAATTTGAGTTGGCATTTGGCCCAACTGCCTTCCCCACATGCATAATCCATTGTATAAACACGACTTGTCAGACAGACACAGATGCTGGCATGCAAACATGTCGTTATGAAGGCATGCCAGGTCAATGCTGATGAAAATGTCCATTTCCTTTAGTGCCAAGCACTGCTAACAGGATTAGAAGGAGAGAAATCTAATCACAAATCTGTTATTCCTGCTCGTACAGTCTGTCCACAGGGAATCAGCCAGCATGAAGTGTAGCAGCGGAATGGAAAGTAATTGATGTATGGCATTGCTTATATTCAGGGGCTTTTTCAGGGGCTTTTCTGATTTGTCATGCTGACTTTATAATTAATCAATATTAAAATGTCATCTCACAGAGGCCCCAGAACAGGCTTGAAATAATACAAAAGCCAGACTACTAGATTTACTCGAATCATATCAGACGTAAATAAAAGTAAACTAGTGCTCTATTATATGATTCTTGATGCCAATAAATATTTTTTTTGAAAGCATGGTACATGTACTTCTGCTCCCTTTTTTGTTTTCTGCTTCAATCTGTCAAAGATTAGCAGTCACATTGGATAGGTATTGCCTATATTTCTGTAATTAGCAATTAGCAATACTTAACAAATAAATCCATGGTGTTTCTCAACCATATATACCATGGGTTGTTAGCAAACCAACTTGTATCCAACACAAACTGATCTGCAAACTAATGTGCAGACTGTAAAACAGACTAAACATTTTATTGACATTAATCAAATAATAATATGAAATGTTGTTGTTCCTCCTTTGGCTGCTCCTGTTAGGGGTCGCCACAGCAGATCATTGGTCCACATATTTGATTTGGCACAGTTTTATGCCGGATGCCCTTCTGGACGCAGCCCTCCCCAATTTTATCCAGGATTGGGACTGGCACCGATAGTGCACGGTTGCATGCAACCCCAGTGGCTGGGGTCGGTTCCCCGGCCGGGAATCAAACCCAGGCTGCAGCGGTAAGAGCGCTGGGGCCTAACCACTAGTCCTCCAGGGATCCCAGTAATAGATGAAATGTATTTTTGTTATATTTTGATATGTTTGTTACTTATCCAATGCAGATTATGCCAAACTATATTTATGACTATAGCTCAGAATACATTCAGAAAAGTGGTGTCAAGAAAACAGGAGAAAAGAAAAGAAAAGCCTTGCTGGGAGATGCAGCAAAGTGTTCAAAAATAAGTAGACGTTTCAATTTCAAAACAGCTGCTAGTGGCTGGGATGATGGGGGAAATCAGCACTGAGAAAGCAGGTATTCTGTGACAGCCTAGCATGGAAAGCTAGCTTTCTGAAATAGGAGCACCAGTGCTACCTGATAAAATCCGATTTTGGGTCCTGCATTAACACAATTTAGCAGCAGAAAAATTGCTTAACAATCAGTCAAGTATACATATAGGTGAGTGTCAATATGACATGTCGGTATAGAAAACATATGACCACTTTGATATTCAGAGCTCTGATATCAGTACGGTATTGAGAAGAACTGTAATCCATGCAGCCACAATATTTTCGCATAATAGGAATATACACTCACTGTCCACTTTATTAGAAACATCTATTCCCCTGATCATTTATGCAATTATCCACCAGTGCAATGAATAATATCTCGCAGATACAGCTCAAGAGCTTCAGTTCATGTTCGTATAAAACAGCCGAATGGGGAAAATGGGATGTCAGTGTTCTCCTCGGATTTTCACACACCACAGTCTGTAGAATTTAAATAAAATGATGCAAAAGAAAAATAAAACAAAAATATCCAGTGAGCGGCAGTTCTGCAGATGGAAACTCCTTGTTGATTTGAGAGATCAGAGAGGAATGGCCAGACTTGGTTGAGCTAAAAGGAAGGCTAAGGTAACTCAAATAACCACTCATTACAACCACGGTGATCACAAAAGCATCTCAGAACACAAAACATGTCAAATCTTGAGGCAGATGGGCCCTAGAAGGTGGAGAGGTTCTACTCTTGTCAGCCAAGAACAGGAATCAGAGGCTATAGCAGGCACAGGTTCATTGAAACTGCTGAAACTGGACAGACTGGAAAAAAAGTAAACTTTTTTCAGAGGTGAAAAAAAAGGTGACTGTCCAGTTTCAGTGAACCCGTGCTATTGCATTATATTATGTGGTTACCAATAACAGTTACAGTCATTATAGCTTTTATATATATATATATATATATATATATATATATATACATATATGTAACTGTTATAACTAATTCCCTAATATATACAGGTATATAAATATATTTATTTATTTATTTATTTATTTATTAGGGAATTAGTGTCAGGCTGACATTAATGTGTTGGTGTTATAGTGGTTCGAAAACGATATATAGAAAACAATGGAGCCAGAAATCTTTAAGGTTTAAATGTCTTTCATGACTACTGCCAGTGTGTCATCACTGTGCCAGGTTGTGATGCTCTTGTGTCTTCCTTCTCTAGGCCTAACATGGCAGCTTTGGAAAAGCAGCCATGACTATGGAGACACAAATAAAGCCTAAAAGAAATAAAGTGGACTGTTTTTTTCTGACTAGAGGTTCATTGTAAGAGAAGTGGTTTGTTTTCTGATTGAGGAGAAGAGTGTAGTGTGTGTCCGGCTGAGTACCAGTATCTGAGCAGTGTGATCTGAGAGAAGAATCAACAGGAGGGCTGCAGTTGCACCGCTGCTCACATGGAGCTCTCTGATTGGGGAAATGTTTCAGAAAGTGTTTCTGCAAGTTGTGCGAATGTACAGCAACTGTTTAGTGTGGCTATGTCTTTGTCTGTACAAGTCACATCAAATGATTCACATACAAAACACAGGCTCAATACGGTCAAATCTGAAAGACAATAAATATGAATATACAATCACAAGATATTTTAAGACTCCCCTCTCTTTATCACATACACACGCTCCTGAATATATCAGTGCGCTGACTGCAGGGGGACGGTTAATTAATCTGGAGATGCATGCTGTGTCACATTAACATTAACACATTAGCAGAAAGCCCTGGAGCAAAGAGCGAAGAGACTACAAAAAGAGCTTTGTGATCCTGACTTCCTCCCACTGGAGAGTTGACACTTACGCACTCCTTCCCCTCTCACCTCATGATAAATAAACTACAGTTGTTCAACACAAGATAATAAACCAACATGGGAAATCTACAGGGACAGACATCCAGAGACAAGAGGAGAGAACAACAGAAACAGAGAAGAAAGACAGAGCAGTGGAGAGAGAGAGAGAGAGAGAGAGAGAGAGACTGAGAGAGAAAGGGAAAAAATAATGGCAGAAGCAACAAGGGAACAAAAGTGGTCAAAGATGTCCAGCAGCAGTCTTTCCAGCAGGGTTACCCTAATCAGTATTGACATGCCAAAGATAATGAGCTTATCTGGGACAGAACAAAACACCCGACCATACGAACACGCACCCAAAAAATACTCAGGTGCACAGTCACAGCAATAAGAACAAAAAAATGAAAACAAGGTAAATGGCTATATCAAACATACGGCAGAATAAATTCCAGTGTAAATTAGAGCAGCCAAATCAAACAGATTCTGATTTAAACATCAATATACAGTCAATACATAAAACAATATGAACAATCAATCTCCCAGGGCACACCTGGGCAACAAGAAACACCTGCCAGTCATGTGTTCCAATATTTTTGATCACTTGAAAAATGGGTGGGTTCAAACAAAAGGGGCAATGTTCTAAGCTGACATCTAAATGTCAGGAAAATAAACCTGAAATTCTGATCTTTCGTCTCATATTCATCTTTTGATCTCAAACCCAACTGTCTTAAGTGTATAGCAAAAACAAAAGAATTGGCCTTGCTGTTCCAATACTTTTGAAGGGGACTATACATTGTATGGCCAAAAGTATGTGGACACCTGAATATCACACCTATATGAGCTTGTTGGAAATCTCATTCCAAAGCCATGGGCATTTATATTTATATTTATATGGTTGTGTCCCCCCTTTGCAGCTATAACAGCCTCCACTCTTCTGCGAAGGCTTCCCAGAAGGTTTTGAAGTGTGTGTGTGGGAATGTGTGCCCATTTAGCCAAAAGAGCCTTTGTGAGATCAGGCACTGTTGTCAGATGAAAAGACCTGGGTCGCAATCGATGTTCCAGTTCATCCCAAAGGAGTTCAGTGGCATTGAGGTCAGGGTGCTGTGCAGTCCACTGGAGTTCCTCCACACCAAACTCATCAAACCATGTCTTTATGGACCTCACTTTGTGCACAGGGACACTGCCATGCTGGAACAGGAAAGGGCCTTTTCCAAACTGTTGCCACAAAGACTGAAGCATACAATTGTTTAAAACGTCTTTGTATGTTGTAGCATTAACTTTACCTTTCATTGGATCTAAAGGGCTTAGCCCAAACCCTGAAAAACAGCCCCAGACTGTTATCCATTCTCCACCACACTTTACTGTTGGCACTATGTATTCCGGTAGGCAGTGTTCTCCTGGCATTCTCCAAACCCAGTTTTTTCCATCAGACTGTCAGATAGTGAAGCATGATTCATCCCTCCAGAGAACACGTTTCCACTGCTCCAGAGTCCAGTGGCGGTGTGCTTTACACCACTCCAGCTGACGCATAGTGATCTTAGGTTTGTGTGTAGCTGCTTGGCCATGGAAACCCATTTCATGAAGCTCCCGACACACAGTTCTTGTGCTGCTGTTGCTTTCAGAGGCAGTTTGGAACTCTGTAGTCAGTGATGCAACAGAGAATAGGTGATTTTTACGTGTTACGTGCCCTGCTCTGTGAGGTTGCGTGATCTACCACTTCATGCCTGTTGCTGCTCTTCCATTGCTCTTCAAAACTCTTCCATTTCACTTACAGTTCACCAGGGCAGATCTAGCAGGGCAGAAATTTCACGAAAAAACTTGTGACACAGGTGGCATCCTATGACAGTGCCATGTTTTAAGTCGCTGAGTTCTTCAGCTCTACGACCCATTCTACTGCAACTGTTTGTCTATGGAGATATGTGCTAGATTTTATGCACCTGTTAGCAGTAGGTATAGCTGAAACACCTGAACTCAATAATTAGGAGGGTTGTCCACATACTTTTGGCCATATAGTGTACTTAAATAAAACATATAACTTTAATATGTGCATCCACTCCCACAGTTTTATAATACATGTGAACATGCTTTTAGGAGAATGCTAGCTAAATGCTCAAGTCTGTGTATGCAATTTCTAATGAACTTAGTTGGTCCAATTCCCTTTAACAAATGATGAATTAATACAGAGTTAATAGGAATTTCCTGTGTGACAAACACTATAAGCAGATTCAAATCCTGTTATTTTTACTTGTTTAATTCAAACGCTGTTATTTTACTCTCTGGACAATCCTTTGGCCTTGTTTGTACTATCAACTGTGTTTCTGACCCATGCATGCTTCCTGACCTTGATTTAGGATTGCATCTCAAATCTGTTTGCCAAGATCTGTATCAAAGACCTCTATGACATGAATCCAAGCTCTGCCTCTGAGTCCCACATGTTCCAATCTAGGTTAACTTTAACCCCTCAAATACTCAAACCATGGAAGCACTAGAGACAATACAGCTAAAAGTTTCTTTCTGGAAAAAATAGAGGAATTTCATAGGTAATTATTTGCTAGTGTTCATACCAATTCCTTCTCCTGTGATCTTCATGTCTGATCTCATGCTCTTGCTTGCATCAGAGGAAAGGTATTCTGCGATTGCTGGGTCCTATGAGATTCCAGTCTTGATGCACTCCTCTATAAGACACGTCCTTCTTAGGTAACAAAACAGCTCTGAATAATCATAAACTAAATGAAATGTGGAGGGGTCATGTATCGCTGCTTCAGTGATGGCAGCTTAGTACAAAGCCACACTGTATCAAGGACTTTATTGATCAGTTGGTTCTGTAGGTCACAGATTCCTGAAGTAAAGATCACATGCACACCATAAGATGACTATCATGATCTGAAACAGAGTGGCCACCGTTTGCTCTGTGCCTTTTCCCAAGCACAGAGGATTAATCATGTGTTTAAGAGGCTTATTATGGTTTACTGCTAAAGGTGCTGTGTGGAAGCCTGACTCTCAGTGCTTATATGAAATGCACAGTGGGTTCTCAGTGAGCTCTTGGGGAATCTTATGTAAATCTTAGTCTTGTTGTGGAAGCTGATGTCTCCCTCTCTTCCTTTATGGCATAAGAATATAAAACGCCAGAGCTCTCCATGGAAGAGCTCAAACAATCTTTCTCTCTCTTTTCTTCCTCCTCTACTCCCCGCCGCACTTGGCACATCTGCTCCCTTGGCCGCACTCCACTTGAGAAATAGAGGACGAGAGAAGGAGAGGAAGGAAGGAAATCTCCTCTAATTAGAGTGTTTCATTTCTGGACAGGGATGGGGTGGTGGTGAGGAAGGTGGGTGAAAGTGGGCAGAACTGCGTTCACACTCCTAATTATAGCCTGTGATTAAGAGACAGAGGAAATGATGCACTGCTAGCACCTGTTCTACAGTGCACATCTGGATCATAGTCAGTGCAGATGGAGATGGATTTACTATGTGAGTGCATGAGTGGGTGAAAGAGAGAGAGAGAGAGAGAGAGAGAGAGAGAGAGAGAGAGAAAGAGGGGGCAGAGAAAACAAACCACGCTAACCAGCAATAATGCACTGTTTCTGAGTCAGTGGAAAAGTTTTCAATAACAAACATTCAGTGCAGGAATTAATGACATGACAAAGTATAAAACAAACAAACACATTAAGTACTGAAATATATACCTAAAGATATTAAGTAATTATCATTAATTAATAGCTGGACAAAATCCAGGCAATAACCCATTGAGAATTAAATAAAAGAAATACACATATTGACTCCCTTTTATTAGTACTTGTTGGAGCTTCCCATCACAAAGATTTTTTTGAGGTTGAACACATTATTATTATTATTATTATTATTATTATTATTATTATATAATTATTATTAGCAGTAGTAGTAGTAGCAGTAGCACTTTGGGCTTTGCAGACCCTGAAGGACAGCCATCTTCATCTTAGTCTAAATGTTTTCAGATGGCAAAATGGTAACTTTCCTTTCAATCTGCAATTTCATGTGTTTAAGTTCACAGTTATATCAAGTTCATAATACTGGTGAACATCACAAGATTTAAAAAGACCCCTGACAGCAATGCAGCCCATAGCACTAGAAACTGTGATTGTATTTATGAATTAATTTTTTTAGGTTTAACATTTTTTTCTATCCATTACTAAAAATTAATAGCACTTTAAGAGAGGTGTGGAGTGGCACTTTCCCCCACTGAAACTTGGTTGGAAGATTTAAAATTCAGAGTTCAAGTGTTATAGAGCTGATGCTACATGTCCATTTGCACATATTGTCTGTACCACTGGTGGGTGATTATATCACATTTATGGATTTGGGCAGAGTGAATTAAAAGTCTTTCCCTTTATTAAAACATAACTGACACCTACACAAGCCTTTCATGACAAATGAAATTAAATTATGTAAGCATTTATAACAGTTTAATTCTCAGAGACTGCCTTTGACAATTTTGATGTAAGCTGACATAAAACCTGAGTCAAGTGAGAGATTTTTGTTAATATATGTTTGTGTTATGACTTGATTCCAGGCTGACGTAGTTAGAGCATTATGTCAGACTGGCTGTGTAGTGGAGCGTAATTCAGGTATGTCTGCTATGTCACAAAATGCTGATGATACGATATATGAGCTTAGTAATTGAGACTTGAGTTTAAAAAAAAAACAAAAAACTGAGCACTTGTGTATTTTGAATTTAGCACTTGCTGGAAACAACAAAACCTGCTGTATAACACTGTCACTGTGACAGTACATTATTATATTATGTTATATTTAATGTCTTATTTTTAAAATATTACGTGCTGTGTGTTATATTTATTTAGTTTATGTGTTGTTCTGTTGTTTCAGTATTAATTCTGTTATACTGTGTGCTGGGAAAAGCAGTGAAAAATCCTTCTTTTTTGGGAAAGGCAGGGAGCAAGTTGCACATGGAGCCTCAGTGTTGATTTGTCTATATTGTTAATGGAAGAATGTGCAGTGCAGGGTATGATGTATATGGAGAGGAAATATTTTCCATGCAGTTGGGCTGCCTAATATGTTTTTGCAAGAAATAACTGCCAATCATGTTCTTTATCTTGGTGTAATGTGTCTGTATATGTGTTAAGCATTGTGAATTTGAGAAGCCAAAATTATGTAAATGTTACTTTAGACACAAAATTAATAATCATGAGCAGATTAAACACACCAGAAAAAAAGAGCAAAGCGCAAGTGAAAAGATCTGTGCCATCGAGCAAGGCAATGCCAGGACTAGCTGACTGATATCCCACATACAACCTGCAGACAGACCCTGATATCCTTTATCTCCACCACTTCTGTCCCTCATACACGTCACTGCAGGGAAGAGGAAAGAGGAGCTCTGTCCTGCATTCACCAAACCCTTCTGCTATTATGCTCCAAATTACATGACAAGTTCTGCTCTTGTCATTTGCATGGCTTTTCCCACAAAAGAGCTGCATGGCCTGGAGCCAGCCATGTGATAAAGAGAAGTGGTGAGATTAACTCTGCTCTCAGGCAAAGAGATTGAACAACATGTCACCCAGTACAAAGCCCCCCTCATTATTCCTTCTTCTATTTCAGCACCTGAATAATCCACATCGAGTATGTGCTGTGAATGCTGATGCTCCCTACAAGGTCATTCCAGCCCTGGGCAGAGACATACGGAGAGAGCTGGAGGACACAAAAGAAATAGTTCTATTGAGTCTTTAAGGAGACTGCAGAAAAACAAACCTCCAATTAGAATATTGAGAAAACACAAGGAAGATGGAATTCTTGAATGCCTACTAAACACAACTAGTTTGACAACGCACGAATTTCATAGACCGAACCGGCTTTACAAAAGATTGAACATCCAGATGTTCCAGCTTGTGTCTCCGCGTACTAATAGTTGCAACACACACTTGAACTTGTGTCATACATACATATGTATAAGTACATACATATACAGTAAAGCATACGAATACTTTACTGCCAAACTCTGCAAGGGGTAAAATAAAAGCCTAGGGAGAGAATAGAACAAGCCTCCCCACTGTTAGGGCATTCACACACTCTTCATGGGGATGTTTATCTCATTTTAACATTCACCTCACCCCAGTCTCTTTTTTCATTACCACCAAAATCCCCAACACGGTGCTGAAGAAATTGGTTTAATGCAACATGGCTGAAAAGCACTCAGAAAATTGAAAACAAGGGCTAGACTATGATAAGAAAAATATAGATTCTCTGTAGTGTGTAAATAATTGGGTCTGGCATGCACTTGGAATAATGATTAAAAAGAGAATATATATTGTGTTCAAAGTTCAACAGGAAGCAGTATGGATTAGGACTGAGAATCGGGTTAATTAAAGATGATGACACCTACACAGAACCATCTGACAAGTCACATAATCCAACATAAACACTTATAAAACAGGCATCACCTGTCTGATTTCATGTTTTGATGTCAAGATGACATGATATTTGAATCAAGTGATTTTTATTAACATAAGGTTCTGCTCTACTTCCTTTTGCTCTAGACCGCTGCATATCGGGCGATAGGTTGTGAGGTCAAGGTCCCAAGGTGACAGCTTGAAACCTGTGCACAAAGTGACATCAATGAAGACAAGGTTTGCCAAAGTTGTAAGGGACTGCACAGAGTCCTGACCTCAATCCCTCTGAACACCTTTGGGATGAACTCCAGCTCTGACTGCACCCCAGATCTCCTCACCCAACAGTGCCTGACCTCACTAATGCTCTTGCAGCTGAATGAGCTCCAAAAAGCCTTCCAACATGAGTGAAGGTTAACAGCAAAAGGGCACATGTGGGTGTGATGGTCAGGTGTCCACATACTTTTGGCCATATAGTGTATGTCTTCATAAAAACTGACTTTGTAGCTCAGCGTTTTGGTATGTAACATAATAGGAATGATGTTAAACCCTAAAACTCCCTCTACTTTAGCCTCAGAGAAAATGTATATAACTGCCATTTTGGTGTTATGGCATTGTGTTAGGTTTTAATAAAAAAACATAGCAAAATAGAACAAACTCTGTTGGCTGTTGGCAGAGTGTAACACTACCATTGAATCAGGTTTTCTTGACAATGATATTTACCAACTGCCTAGTTCAGGAGACACTGGCAGTGATCTTTTGTAAGGATTCACCTTTTTCAGATTTTTCTAATTTAAGCCTCACTTGGCAAGCTATAACACATCATCACCAGTAACTGGCTATGAAAAACCAGATGTACATGAGCACCATGCAAATCATAAAAAGTGTAAAACAACCTTATGTCAATAAAAATTGTTATATGAGGTCAAATTCAAAATGAAAGCAGTCACTATGACAGCTGATGCTTACTGGAATAAGCTTTTATGAATGTATGTTTGTCAGCTGTCATAAAGGGCTTATATAATGTAGGCATCATGTAGCCCAGTTAAAGTCACCCCTGTTAAAATGGCAGGTTTTTGTGAAGTAAACGAATGAGCTAAGATAAATCATGTCCGATCTTTTCCCACCTTTAATGTGAAATTATAGTAAAAATATATAGTATACAAATATATAGTAAATAAAAATATATAGTATACAAATAAAGTGATAAACAATCAGAAACTTTTTCAGGGGAAAAAAAATGCCAAGAAAAATAAAAAACTTACAATAACCTGGTTGCATAAGTGTGCACATCCCTAAACTAATACTTTGTTGAAAAACCTTTTGATATTACACCACTCGGTCTTTTTGGCTAAGAGTCTATCTGTGTGGCACATCTTGACTTGGCAACATTTTCCCACTCTTTCTTCCAAAAACATTCTAGTTCCATCAAACTGTGAGGGCATCTCCTGTGCACAGCCCGCTTCAGGTCACCCCACAGATTTTTAGTTAGATTCAGGTCTGGGCTCTGGCTAGGTCATTCAAAAACATTGATATACTTTTGGTTAAGCCATTCCTTTGATTCCATTCCTTGATTTGGATGCATGCTTTGGGTCATTGTCATGCTGAAAGGTGAAATTCCTTTTCATCTTCAGCTTACTAGCAGACACCTGAAGGTTTTGCACTAAAATTTGTATTTACACATGATTCCTTCGACCTTGATAAAAATCCCAGTTCTGGCTGAAGAAAAGAGCCCTAAAGCATGATGCTGCCACCACCGTGCTTCACCGTAGGGATAGTGTTCTTTTGGTGATGTGCTTTTTTTGCACCAAACATACCTTTTGGAATTGGTCTCATCAGACCATAACACATTTTGCCACATTGTCTGGGGTGATTTAGTTGAGCTTGGATGTTTTTTTGTGAGAAAGGGCTTCTGTTTAGCTACACTACCCCACAGCCCAGACATGTGAAGAGATTGTTGTCTCAAAGAGTAAACAGAACTTGTCAGATATTCCTGCAGCGCCTTTAATGTTGCTGTTGGTCTCTTGGTAGCCTCACTTTTGTCTTGTTCTTTTATACAATACGGAGGGACATCTTGCTCTTGGTAATGTCACTGTGGTACCCCATTTTCTCTATTTGTTGATGATGGGCTTTTTATGGTGTTCCATGGTACATCTAATGTTTTGGAAATTCTTTTACACTCCTCTCCAGATCGATTCCTTTCGATAAGTGAGATACTGTACAGGCTTTGTAAGCTCTTTGCGGACCATGGCTTCAGCAGTCAGAAGATGTCAAGAAAATCCTAAAGAAACAGCTGGTCTTTACCATTTTAACAGGCTCGCGTAGACTTTTTATATTCATTGTAGGTTATGCTTCTGCACTATATTCCAGTGTTTGACACAGAGCCAATAACTAAAAGAGGACTTTCATGCTGCAAATGTAGTCTGCACTGAAAAATGCTGAGAACTGAACAATAAAGAGTAAAGCTCTATTTAATACATTAAATACAGAAAGAAATATGAAGGGGTAGATATTGAAATATAGCTTGTTTATGCAATATGGAGAGAAGTCCTTCAATTCTATTGAATTCTATTTCATAGACATCTAAGACATTCATAGAAGTCTTAATTGATCCTCTCAAAAATTTAATCTAGAAATGTCCCATTGCAGCTCCATATACCTTTTCTCTTCCTTTTATTCTTTCTTTTCTTCTCTTTTAGTCACCATCCCTCTCTGTTGAAAAGCACTATGGCCTAAATTCTCCCTTAAGTAATGAGTCCTATGCTCCTTCTTCTCTTTGTTTCCTTATGAATTCATTAATGCTTTGTGAGCAATACTGCCTGGATATGCTTTTTGAAGTGACCAGAGAACAGAGGCTAAACTCTGAAGATGACCTCTGGAGTTAGAGGCTAGAAGAAGGGGCCAGAGGTCTCACTGCAGAAACAAATCAAAAGCAGCCAAGAGGGCTGCAGAGAGCTGATAGCTGGCCAATTCACCTCCCTCTCCCAGTGGAAAGTAAAAAACACACACACACGCATACACCCACATCTATAGCTGAAAGCCTTCTAAAGTGCAGCACTGCACTCTCCACATCTAAAAGCCTTGCCTCAGCCACACTGGAAAACTTCACATCCCTTCACAAAAAGGTACAACAAAAAAGAGCCAGGGAGAGGAACCTGAGAGGGAGTAATGGACTCCTCTCTCTCTCCTCCTCCTCTGGTGAGATGTGACCCAGACTGAGGAAAGCTCTACCCACTTGTACAGAAAGCTTTGCCAGGGCACTGGGGTACAAGAGGAGTTGGCATGGAGCAAGGCCAGGGCTCCCAGATGCATTCTGGGTTACAGAGATTACAGCCATTCAATAAAACCAATCCAGAGTAGATGCTGAGATGATAAGACACATACTTTCTGCCCTCTGCCAAATAAATCTACTATCAAAGAGCAAGCAAGAGTCACTGCTGCCAGTTAGCACTTTACTCAGTGAGGAAAGACTAATTATACTATAATTTACACAAAATACCCTGTGCACTCAACTTGTAAATTGTTAAATGCTTTTATTTTACGTTAATAATAATCTACATATTGTTTAACATTACACAAGAAACAGAACAAATCAGCTTTTAAATCCTATAATAGTAATTTGCTTTAAAATCTATCTCATAATGGCCATTATGGGTGCTTTCCTAACATTTACTAAACAACAAACTAAATATGATGAGATTTCTAAGCAAACGCAGACTGCTGCTTCCACACCTCATAGCCTACACATGCTGAGATTCATTAAATGATAAAATGAACCTCAAACGAGTAATTTCACTTTGCTGCCTTATATATAGAGTAAGCAAAAATGTCTATTAAATGTACCTCATGTATTTTTAAAGAACCTCTCATAAGCATCCTCCTGAAAACTCACCCATATTTGTGGCAGCCTGAGAAAAACCTTCATGTTCTACTATGTATAATACTGAAAACTACAGGTTTTCCTGAACTGACATGGTTCTCAACCACAAGTAAAGGTATAGCATTTTAAAGTCTGGTTACCTCCATTAATGAAAAGGGAGAAAATTCCATTAAAAAATTCTGAGCATTTAAAGACTCCATTCTGACTTCACTTAAAGACACCAACACACTGACTGTCTATAAGCAACTACTATATTAGAGTATTCTGAATATTAGAGTATTAAGAGTCGCGGCCATCCGATAATCGTTCTATGTTTAATATCAGTATCACTTATTTTATTGAAAGCGCAAACAACATTTATGTATTATTAGAAATCATTATAGTTACAACACAACTAGAGATAGCACGAGACCAATACTGATCACGGTAGTGAAACCTTGAGTATCAGCCAATATCAATACCCAGCTGATTTTTTTCTTTAAAAAGCTATAAAATGATTTTTTTTTCAACTGAAGCACTTCAGCAAAATACATGAAAAAAATACATAGCTGAAAATATGATATACAAAACCACAGTTTTTTATATTCGGTTAAACTCTTTCACATGCCTATGTCACTTATAATAATAAATAAAAAAAAATTCTTTACAAAGTATAAATATAATTAAAAATCAATCCTAAAAAAAGTCTCTTTATATGTAAACATTTACAGTTCCAAAAATCTTTTCCAATTATTACAGTAGCTTATTAAATTCATTCTTTTTTCTCCAATATCAAATCCACCATTTTGTTGCTGGTATCATCAGCCCAATACCAAGGCCATTTCTAATCAAAACCTATTTTAAGAGTACTTAATAACCCTGATCTCCTCTCTATATTATCTCAAATTATTTTAACCTGGTTTATTATTATCCTAAGCTAACTGCTGTCATCTGTACAGAATGTATAGATAGACTATAGATAGATAGAGTACTTTATTAGACCCTGAGGGAGATTATTTTGTCACAGCAGCAGACAATTACTAACAAGACACAATTATCTGTAAGTCACTAAGTAAGGTAGATGCATACAGTGTCATATGGCACATACTGGGTTTTCTCAGTATGCCACACATATATCGGTTATTCTTTCCTAAAAGTTGATCAAGCTTTTACAGCCCTTATTGAAGTGTTAATAAAAAAAAATGTCAACCCAAAGGCACTGCATTGTAGGAATCACCCATATGTACTTGTGACTAAATGTCTCTTTATGGTGCCTGTGGTTACACTGTGCCCCTGGTGTCTTCTCTATGAGGCAGATCAGCAATGAACACCAGAGAGGTTTATGAGAGGTATAACTTGCCTTTGAGGCCTAAAAGTTGCCTTTGCTGTCACAACACATTGTTCACATCATCACACAGGTGCTTTGGACCTGCAAAGATCCTGTGACAAGAGAAACAATTAAAATGAGATGTAAAGCTTGCACTGCCCCTGAGCTTCCACAAAGACAGCTTCCAAATGTTAAAATGCTCCCCTCTGAAAGAGTTGAGGGAAGCTCTGTTTACTTCTTAATTTACTGAGGTATAACATTTAGGTATAATCAGGTCTAATATTTTACTTGGTCAAAAAATACCATATACCATGTTTCAAAACACCCTGTGGACATAATGTGTATTTAATGGTGTTAGGTTCAGAGTGCCAGGGCAAATAGTAGCTGACAAAATGCAGTAACCGGTTCCATAGACATTAAATGGGATCACAGGGGTGAAATGATAGAATCAGAAGCCACCAGCAGTCTGAGCGTAGCTGTGCTGCTGACAATAACAGAGACAAGACTGAAAAAAAATTTGACAAGTTTTGGGAGAAAAAAATTTAACATGTTTAGAAAATGAAACCTAAAAATACACATACAAGCGAGTGGACATTTAAGCCAGAATGGAAACAAGTAAGGAAAAATTATATATATACGTGAAAATATTGATGTCAAATCTCACTCAATTGAAAATGGAAGTAGCTACTCAAAATTATACTTGACTCTAAAAAATTATACTCATTATTCTAAAAAATGAACGTACGTAAATGTACTTAAATGTATGTAAAGTGTTTAAAAGTAAAAAGTAAATTATTTGAACTGACATTAGAAATCCGGGCAAGTGTTTTCCACAACATTGTCTTTCAAAGTGTAAGCTAGGGTTGGGCAGGGTTAGCATTCATACCATACTATTTTTTCATAAGTTCAGGTTTTTTTCTTAATTAAAATAACTTCAGTGTATGAAGAGCCACTGGGGTTTGTAGGCATACTGCCCTGGGGCACAGATTTTTACCAAGCACTTGAAAATTCTAAAGGAAAACTTAAGGAGGAAAAAGTGTGTTTTAATAGAAATTGAGTAAGAGTCCAAGCATTAATTTTCAGTAACACTCAGGCAAAGTAAAAAAATCTCTTAAAATGACCATTAGGTATAGTAAGGGAATATAATTGCTAGCACTTTCCACCTAATATCAAAGGCACCAGAAGTAAGGACACCAACCTTGAGCAGCACCAGTTTGTGAACACCACTGAAGAACAGAAACTGAGAAGACACATCAGTGGGACAGGCTGCTTTTACAGAGCAGGCTAAGTAGAGGAGCTCTACCAGTCATACTTCTGTAAAGCAGTGACAGTAAGTAAGGCACTGCTGGCCATTTAACCTCTATTCTAATTATATGTCATGCCAGAATCAGAGTCAGATACGGAGGTGTGAAACATTATCAATTAAGCTTAAAGAAGAAGATCATTCTTCTGACTGACAGTACTTAATGCCCATATATTGTAGGGGCGAACATCTCCACCTTAACCTGCTTGTTAAAGGCTTGCCTTTGTAGCTTTAAAAAGGCTCCTGTAGGGACCTGGCCACCACTAACCTCATTTCACAACTTTGCTGCTGCGCTCATATTCAAATGAGTTTAGCCTAAATCCTTCCCAGCCTGTTATAGTTCATACTGCTCAGGGTCTTGAAATCTCTGAAAGATTAAGCTCCTCTCCTAAACTACCACTAAATGTACCAGTCTGGAAGGGATGACATTATTAGGGAATTAGAAATGCTATGCATTTTCTCATTAGAGCTCTTGTGTAAAAAAAAAAAAAACTGTGGTTCCTGCGCAGTCTCCTTTAAAGTTCTAGAAACTGTGTCAGAACAGAGGGCAGCAGTAACGGAAAAGCTGGGACAGGCGATTAATAAAGCCTTGTTTTCCCTTCCTTTATCTCTGGGATTATGTGTGAGTTCTGAGGAAAGATGAAATTACAGTAGCTGTGGTTATCAGTCCACAGTTCTGATGCTATGGAAACTGCACGTTGGGTAAAACACATCAACATAGCACTAAAGTCCAGACAGTGTTTGCAGGAATGCATCAAATGATTTAAGATGACTAATGACATGACCCATATTGTGTAAATGGAATCCATTAAAATGATGGCAGTAAAGACCTAAAAGTTTTAGCTGCTGCTGAGTCACAGTATTTAATGTTCTCTTCTGCAAATAAAAGATTGTCTGTGAATGTTATACTCAGAGAACCAATGAGCTATATCTTCAAACCAGCCATTATTCACAAATACAAGGTTGTAACTCTCAAGCAAAACAGCAGACTATAAGCCTGGGGCCTCAACCTGCTACCTCCATCTTGCATGTGTTTTAATGCAACTGTCAGCACCCTAGTGAAAAAAAGTATACTTTATTGTATTTGTAATATATTTCCTGTTTCAATAGTACATTGCAAATATACTAACAAAAAATTGTACTAACTTTAAATATATAAAAAGTGTATTACCACCATGCTTTTACCTATTTTTACAATACTTTTAAGACAATTTATGTAAATATATTTTAATATTATTTTTAACTGTGTGCTGAAAATGACCATTGTAACAATGCATTGAAAGTATACTTTCAAAGTACATTATTAAATAACCTTGTTGTAGTTGTAGTATACTTTAAGTTCAGTTTTGGAGTAATTTTTAAGTGGACTTCTTCATGCTTGCAATTCACTTCATTACTGCTTTCAGTAAGTAATAAAACATATGATAAATGCGTTGAAAGCCCATTTACAACATTTTTAAATAAAGTGCATGCACTGCACAAAAGGCTACTCTTGTAATTGTGATTTAAGTATTTTAATAAATTTATACAATGTCACAGAGAGGTCCAATGTATAAACATCAATCCATGACTAATTTTTTACCAACAGCACACCATACGAACACAAGAAAATGTGTTCTACAGGAAAGTAACCTTTTATCGAATATGTTTTTGAAATGTTTCAGATGAATTTTGGGCGAAATGAGCAATTAAATTAGCATTAGCCGATGCTATTTTGCTTAGCTCGCTATCAGTGCTGTGGCTGAAGCTTACAGAGTGCTAACAGTTAGCCTACTAGCTAATCCGATAGACTTAATATTGTTCGGGGAACTTAGTTGGCTTGGTATTGCTAACTTCATAGAGCTAGCTATTTATAAAGGCAGCGCTGCAGTTTACAGACTTGGTAGTTGATGTTTAACTGTTTGTGCTCTTGTCTGAGGGGATATTTGCATTTTTTAAAGTTGCTATTCACACTTCTTGTTTTTGACAGCGAGGCCGCAAATTAGCCATCATCTCAGTCTCCACTTAGCTTAGCCTGTTAGCTAGCTAGCTAGTCATGTGAGTGAGAGAGAGAGAGAGAGAGAGAGGGGGAGAGAGAGAGAGAGATGTTGCTAAAGTTTGGTGCTGTGCCTCGAGATGCCCGCAATGTTGGAAAAGGGTATGATGGAGATTTCAGGGAAAAGAAGAGGCAGAAACTCAGTGAACAACCCGACAAAAAGTTTTACTTCCAACAGCAACAGTAACAATTCTTGGTCAGTGATGAGGAGCACGGTAAGTGACGGGTGGTAGCAGGCCCGGGTTGGCTAATCGGGAGCAGCGGGAGGATTCCCGGGGGGCTGGTCTGTGTTTTGACCGCGAGGGCCGGTGTTGTCATGCCACTGGGTTGAAATACAGATGTCTGTTATTGAAGTTACATGTTATTTATTGTAATGACCCTGATAAAAAGTGCATTCAGCATTGGGGGAAAAAATTAGCATATTTTTACTCAAAAATAATATATTTATGGTATATTATAAAAAAGTACACTTTAATATCACTAATCAAGCATGCAATTATCTTAGACAGGCATATACTTAAAGTGTACTAAGTATACTTGATCCAATTTAGCACATAAAAGTACACTAAATACACTTAAAGTTATGCTTTACTACAATTTAATTACAACTAAAATATACTTAGCACAAATCTTAGCACCATCTTAGACCCTTTATATACCTAGTCTCAATTTCATGGCAGTTCAACTGTTCGCATTCAGACCATAGGCATAGCATTCCCATGCTCTTTGGATGACGAGTGTGAGGAATAACCAGTTTGGGCTATAAAGGGGATGCTGCTGAAGGGTGTGTGGGTCCTGATGAAAATGATGCAGAGGTACAAAGTTAAGTTCTGCCGACAGCTCCCAAACTTTTGGGACTCATGGCTTCATCGATATCAGACCCCACCATGGTTGTTACTCTGTCCCAAGAAGAAGAACAGACATTCTAATTCAATGTTCTTCCCTTTGGCCTCTCTCTAGTGCCATGCATGTCCTTGAGATGTATGCAGATAGTCCAGTAACCTCTGATGGCCAGAGGCATAAGGATATTGCTGTATTTGGTCGACTGGCTCCTATGTACTTACATTTTCCTCAGACATGTTACATAGTTTGGGCTCAGTTCATTGACATGAAGCTAAGTTCATTGATAATGCTAGCCACGCTGTCACCCTAACATGTGGCAGACATTACTGCACTTGCCAATCGAATTTGGGTAATTTGCTATGTGTGGCATTGGCTCCTACTGAAGATGTTAGCATTGCTAATCACAGCTGCAACAGTATTTCCCTTGAGTCTGTTGGAATTAAGAAACTTTCAGGAGTGGAGATGAGACTGTTCTCACGAAAGGGGTCCTTACGGGATTGGTGCCCCATCTGAAAGAAATAGTCACTACGGAGGCCTCTATCACTGGCTGGGGGACAGTTTTCACAAATTGTCCAGAGGCACAGCAGGTTTGAGGAGACATATTGTGAGAGTAGAAAACATCAACCAGCTGGATCTGAGGCTGGTCTATCAGGCCCTCAAATTCTTATCAGTTCTAAGACACTACTACCTGCTGGTCCATTCAATCAATGATGTGACAGACAAATGTATCAATCATCAGGGCAGAACGAGGTCGGATGCTGCTCTGCACCTTTCACAATTCATCACATCACCATGGCCCACAGGCATGCTGGCCCCTACTGTGACTTGCCACTCTATGTGGAAGTGGTTATCCAAGTGATACTTACCACCCCTGGCCGTTAGGAGGGGTAAAACAGAATGCTAGTTGAGTATGTAACTGTGGCTCCTTATCATTTGGAAACTGCACCAATCCGGTGGGAACTCAGCATAAAAGGTTCGAGGGAAATGATGGCTGTATGGCAGCAGTATATATATCAAATACCATGTCATATGGTCACTTCCTGACTTTAAGATTGAAGGACTCAGCATGTGTGCACAAGAAGGTGATATTCACTACCCCTGGTAGTTGCCTGGTGTTCACAGACCCGCAGATACACATGCAACTGGCATTTCCACTGTAAAATTATACTTATCTGTCTTCTCCTGGTGTCAGGGCAGGTTTAGCAGTTGTAGCTTTCATGATCATTAATTTGTATAAAATCCAATTAAATCACTGTCACTCTTTATAATTCAACAAATTTAACAGAATCAGGTGAGAAAGAATTTATATCCCTTAACTTAATGAGCACAGTGTTCATATCAAACCCAAGAATATTTGTGCAAAGCAGAATTTTACCTAGACCCCACCAGCTGACAGGTGACCACCATCTACAAGCCAAAAGTTATGAGCCACCAGTTCACCTCTGTGTCATAAACTTTCCAGTTTGACAAATGCATCACAATCAGTCACTGCTATCTGCTGTGATTGAGGCTGGAGATATAACTATATTTAATTGAACTGTACGGTAGACCACTCAATCCAGGGCAGTTGAGAATATTGACCCTCAATCAATACTTATGTGCCACTCACAGCTTCAGAAGACAACATATAGATCTTATTCACTCAATTTTTTTTGATGTACTTTTGGTCTGCAGTACTCTACTTCTTAATTCTTCTTTTGAATTTATTTTTGTTTTTCTCATAGTTTAGCCATAATCACAAGCTGAAATGTATCAGATTTACTGAGTAAGATGAGAGAGAAAGCATAATTTGAAAGCATCCAAAATGAATAATGAGGCAAGAGAACATACGAGTTTTCACATTTGTTACTAGCATTACGATGCTGGTGTTATCAATTTAGCATTAGAATCATTCACAAAGTTAACTGAGTGTGCTCACTTAAAATTAATGGGAAAACTGATCAGGCAGGGGAAGCATTATTTGATAAATCCTGATGAAATGTTATTACTTTCTACTAAAGAAGTGAGTTGGATGAAAAATATTTCACCTTCCCTCAAGTACGGTCACTCATGAACATGAACATCCGTTCACACTGAACCTCAGTTCAAATACATTTCAGCAAGTAAGAGTCACCGGTGGTGAAAAATGTGTGGGAGAAAAAAAAGCCTTCAATATTGGATTATTAAGAGAAACAAATCACCTGGTATCTTCTGAGGCCTGAATGACAGATATAGTTTAAATCCACTTAAACTTTCTTCACAATCCACAGCAGATCACCAGCTCCTCCAGACGCCTCAGAATGGAGCCTACACAGCCTTCAGAAAGGTTTCCAGATCAGAGGAATGCTTAAATGAGTCTTTAAGACACCGACGTGACCAAGCAGATGAATGAGGTACTGAGCAGCAATGTGAATGCAAAGCGCTCTCGCAGATTGTCTGAACGAAACATCATTTTTGTCTATCAGCAAGAGAAAGTGGCTGCTTTAATTTAGTTAAGAGTCACTTGAGAGACAGTTTAACAGGATGGCATTAAAAATGTCATAAACAAACAAAAGGCAAGGACAGATAATCCATAAGCAATTAATTAAGGGGGAACTCTGCAGCTTCCTTATATATCAGTCACTCAGAATAACTGCTGGAAAGGAGAGAGGAGGAAAGAGGTATTTATATAGTGTCCCAGGCTACCAGGTCTGCACAATAAGAATGGGGGAGAGAGAGAGAGAGAGAGAGATGTAAAGGACACAGAAGCTGTGTTGTGTCACTGACAGTGATTCAGTATTCTGCGATTCCGTATATCATTTCCATTCCCCAATACATTACGCAACCTATATGGAGGGTCAGCAGGGTAATGGCTGTTGTATATTTTATGAAGCTAGCAAGAAGGAAATTAGACTCAATCATGAGGACAAAGGAGATTCCAGTGAGGGGAATCTCACATATTTTGTCATATGTATGAAATCTAGACAAGTGATTTTGCTTTTGTGAAAATGTTGCTACGACCAGGAAACAGCATTGTTGGACGACCAGGAAACAGCACAAGCCAGGCTTCTGGAATGCCTAAGGGTGCTTTAACATATGCATTGTTTAGTCTAGTGAGTGAATCCTAGTGAGTTTACTTCTGTGAGAACACAGCAATCACACTTGGGTGCAGACTAGACCAGCTGCTCCGAGAGTCTTGAACAGGGTGATCTTGGTCCACTTCCAAGCAAACTCTACTGTGGTTCAATTGCACTAAGAAAGCAATTCAATCCTAAATCAACCAAACTGCAGACAATGGACCAAATATGCTGTGCATTTTGGGTTGCAGGCTACTTTTTTTAATTCAAACAGACTTATAAAGTGCAAACTGAACCAAAGGAACGCTATCTAGATATCTGGGCCAATGAACAACAAAAATATCTAATAAATGCTGGCTGTAGTACACAAAATGTTTTAAGCTAGATATTCATAATATCATTTAATGATTTATTAAGAACTCCATGTTCTCTGTACTCTGGTGATTTACAAGCTTTCTACACACATTTGTCAAAGGTTTGTTTACCTTTTACCAATTTTTTTTTTTAATATATTTTTGATTTTCAGCCACAGGCTCTCCTACATGCCCATCAGCTCGTTTTGTTTTTGTATTGTTAAATTACCCAAACCAAATAGCAAAGGAATCAATTTCACACTGATATGAAGTCTGCAAGCGGACTAATAGGTGTGAAAATGCCCTAAAGCTGAGACTACAACTCCGTGATCCTTATGAGGTTATTTTCAATCCAATAACTATATGTTGCACTGAATAGCTTATTGGTGAGACTGTGTTTAAAGGTTTGTACACCCCTTGGACAATGAACTGATAAAATGCGCACAGTAATACACACACTCAGAGGAATAGATAGTTAATGAAGTTTTTAACTGGCAAGATTCTGATAACTGTAAAATACAGGTACATGGGAGCATGAGCCTGATATTATATGGTCAACCATGCCATGCCAGTAGCTTACAGCTAAAAAATCTTTAAAAATTTGTTTATAAAAAAATATTCATTTGAAGTGGGACATGGGCTATGTGTACCTATTCATGAATCTGCAAGGAAAAAGAAAGAGAAAGTCTGTGAATGTGTCTGTGAGGGTCTGTATGGAGTCTGAGAGGCTGATCCTAATCTAGAAGTGATCTGTACTATGTATGACAACTTGTACATTCTGTATTATGTCACTCAGAGATCCATAATTAGAAAAGAAAAGACATTATAAAGAGCTCAAACCTGAATCTCCACCCCGTAGCCCATGTAGACAGTCACGGTGTAGGTGCAGTCAAAGTTGGAGTAGTCACAGCTGCCTTGTGATGGTGTCTCTATATAGCCCCCTGGCGCCGTGAAATTGATGCTGCATGGAGCTATTGAAAGCAAGACAAAAAAAAATAGAAGATCACATCAGAAACTGACACTCTTCCACCTCACTCCAGTCCCACTATCTTCCTATCTTGATTATATTTTCTGGGCTTCTCATTTCCTGCAGATCCAACAAAGGCTGTTTTTCTCTCTTGCTCTGTGTGTGTGTGTGTGTGTGTGTGTGGCTCAGGTGCAGTGGCTGGGTAGAGCATTTTCCAGTCACCTTTAGGTCTTTCCACTTCACTGCCCCTTTTATCTCCTTTTGAGTCAAGAGCTGCTGCTTGTAAGAGAGATTCTGGCTGGAGCCACGGGTGTATGACCGAGGCTCATGGTGCCCTGACACCATCTGACTCAATACACCTGGGCACGCTACAGAAGAGTGTGCATTCCCTGGCTTCAAATCAAGATGCACAGAGCCCAATGTTTCTATAGTCCTCTCCCAAATCACATGTTTAGCTTCCATGAACTGGAGAAATTTCATGTTTGGACATAGGAGAGAGCTGGCACAATTGTAACATGGCACAAGTATAACATGCTTGTTTTCTCTAAATCTCTGCAGTTGTGTACACTTACTTCTACACTAACTGTTAGCATATTTTTCAGATTTTGCAAGCATGCATCACATGCTCCTTCTGTTTGCAACATTATAAAAAATCATGGGCATGTCCTGCAGTACAATTGTAATACTAATTATAAACTGCACCTTCAGAGTTGTCTCAGACTGTTAAGAGTCGTGAAAGCTGGCAGCACTGAGACAGGAAAGACATATACACTCAATTTTTAAGATGATGCAGAGCTTATAAAATGTTTTCCTCAGAATCATAGAATTATGGTTCAACAGGTACTATGATATGACAAAAAAAATTGAATGGGAAAGATTAAAACAAAAAACAAAAAGGGATTTATGAGCAGTGCATCATCAAAATCTTTAAATGGGTTCTGCTCGCACTTCTCTGCATGCGCATAATGAACATCCAATGAGCTATTGTAATTGCTTAATATTTTCCAAGCAACACTCAAAGGTATATCACACAGAGTAATAATTATATGATGGTTCATTTGATTACAATAGACCTACGCAATGTCACAATTGTGCCGCTTTGCTGGTAAAATTGTAACACAGGACTCCATTTAGTTTTGGTGAAAATGTACAGTAATCTCTGACTAAAATTGCACTTGATAAAAGGACTAAACATGTCCAGGATATTATGTGGGACGTATGAAGTCTGTAATTCAAATCATCATTAAGTAATTTCCCAACTTTCCCAGATAGCTCGTATAAGCATCTACTGTATATTGTCATATTCTGAGGTTTAAACAGTTATTCCTGATGACTGGTTGCTTTGATAGACAGTTACACACACAGCACCATGTGTAACATGCTAATAGACTGCGAGTAGCATGCTGAGGTTGGTATAGTGACAGAGAGAAAAGAAATTCTGTCTCTCGCCCCTTTGCTTTATTAGTTGCACTAATATTACATGACTGTTATGTCAAGGCATGTTCTTGAGTGGCATGTTAATAATATTTTGCTGTGACATCGTTGTGCAGGTGGTGTTACCTGGAGTCTGTATTGTGGTAATAATAGTGGTGGTGAAAATAGTGGTTGTGGTAGTCTCATCATCCTGATCCACAGACAATGTCACTGCGTTTGCATCAGTGGCAGGACCTTTGTGTCTCTCTCTAGTCTTTGATGTTTCCTCTTCTTCTCTCATCACAAGTGTCGTAATACCCCCAGGCTCTTGTGTGGTTGCTGCATGGGGACGTCCTAAATGTTTTTCAGGAACTGTGTGGCAGGAAGGTGGAGCAGAAGTTGGCATGATACTAGTGGTCAGTGATTCTGTGGACAGTTCCTCTGAGCTCTGCCTCTGGGTTTCTCCAGCAGCTCCACTCCGCTCCAGGCTCTCAGCAGTGAGTTTAGCAGGGTGCACAGAGAAAGACCCTGTAGCCATATCAGAGAATGGCACTGCATCCTCATGAGGAACCAGCTGAGCTGATAGAGCCTTGAAGAGATGATGGTCCACGTCTCTGCTGTCTTTGAACTGTTCCTGGCTCTGATAGCGTGGATCAGGTTGAGAAATAGTTTTGAACTGAAGGTGGTGGTTAAGGTCGGTGAAAGGCGGTGCTGTTGTGACCAGGGGAAGTTCTCTGCCTGTGTCCAGTGTGCTGTGGAACACACCCTGTTTGTCATCTGAGTCTAGAGATTCCCCTCTCTGAGTGACTGCCATCTTCCCATCCAGGAAGGAACCTGAATAAGGCAGGAAATCATGAAAAGTATAGTTAATGAATTTGGTAGTTTTTAAAAACAACTTTTTTTTAAACAAACCACACCCTCTAAACCAGCGGCTCTCAATTTTTTTGCAGTTAGACACGCCTTTATACAGTCAAATACATTCCACGGACCATCAATACAAATTTTTTTATGATCGTAATCATTTTATGAACATTATTATGAAACTTTCAGATAGACTCATTATTTAAATATGTACAATTGTGCCTACCTATTGGAGCTATAGAGCTTTTTATTCCTGAACTTACCACTGACACAACACATCAAATCCAAATTGGCATTATTTATAGGTCTGTGTTTTTGATTTATTAAGGTTGGGATTAAACCCATTCAGCCAAACAGGCTAATAATTACACAATCTCTACTACTACTTGTACATAATAAATTATTAGTTTTGATAATGACTAGTTGTACATTTCCCCCACTGTAATTAAATTACAAATAAGAAAATCACAGACCCACTGGCTATGCTTCACAGACCCCACGATGCAAACCACACCCCTAGGATTGAATGTCTGAATGCTAGCGTTTTAAATTGAGAGGCGAATAGAGGAGCCTGCTGGTCGTGATTGGTTGGAAGTTAGTGGTCCACATCAGTAGTTTTTAGAGCACCACAGAGACCATATTTTATTGATAGCTACAGTACAGGATTATGAGGAGAACCTCAAAAAACAGTGCAAAATGTGTTCTGAGTTTAAAATTACAAATTTTAAGCCACAGTTATGTCTTTTTAAAATTACAAATTTTAAGCCACAGTTATATCTTTTTACCCCTTTTGTTTAAATTGCTGGTTTCCTGTGGGGACAACTGTATGCTTCTCTCTTTCTGTCAGTGACCAAAAACTTGTCCCAAAGGCTAAAAGGAACTCATAGTGTCCTTGATGTATTGTAATGTAACAGAGTATAAAAATGCTGGGTTGCAGATCAAGACGCAAAGAAAAAGAAAGCTCATCTCTTTGCAATTTCTCATTTGCACACACTCTTTTCTCCCATAGTCAATTAATATGAGTAGATATTCATCACATGGCGAGTTTTAGTGAGTTGATCTGAAAAAGTGGTGGGCAAAATGAATCACCCCCACTGTCACCTAGTGAGATGTAATCATGCACCCTTCAGGAGGCTGCGTTGTGCTAGGCGAAGTGCTGATTCCTCACGAAGCATCATTTCCACCCTAATAGCTCTTTCTCTCTCATCATATTACTAAACCCGGTCTGCTTAAAGCAACAGAGATCACTGTATTAGCAACAAGTTCTCAGCAACTCTTTCAGAAAGCACTGCAAATTGCAGGGCCTGTGTGGGGAATGTGTCCTGTCTGAGACATATGGCCTGAAAAAGATAATCTCTCAAAGCAAACAGAACTGACAGACTACATTTCCTCACTTCATGCTATGAAGAGTAGAGAAGAGTATCATTTCCGCAAAAAGTAATGTGTGTTTTATGAAAGACTGACTGTCTCTGGCAGGCAAATCAGCACCCAGTGTGTCAGTCATATCCAAGCAAAATGACACATGAAGGCTGTTGCAAACAGGGAGAGGCCCTTAATCCCGGCCCTCTATTTTTGAGGAATTTTGTGGAAGCTAAATCTAAAATTTTACCAAAAAAAAAAAAAAAAAAAACACATAGGGAAGAAGAACACTATAGTACCTGTATTATCATTAATACAGCTGTATGTATAGATTAATCAGTTCAGATATTTTGCAACAGTTGCAGCGATATCATCTTGCATTTGTTTGGTTTGAACCATCTACTCCCCAATTTCCTTATAGTACATTGTCAATGTGTCACGTAATGGAGGCGAAGGCAGATTGTAGTTTAATATGGAAACAAACAACATAAATAACATAACTTAGAAACATAAAACATAAACTAGGATATCAAGGGAGGAACATAACACGAACAACGAACGAATGAAAGACAAAAGCTAGACAATGAGTGCACTGCAAGACGAGACTTAAATACTAGTGTTCATTAGACTCAAAACGTGAAACAGGTGCAAGCAGTCATGTGGCGTGATAGTGAGGTGCAGTGGTGGATGGGAAACGTAGTTGATGCAGCATCAATTCCGGCATAACCCTGACACAATGCATATACACTGAGAGTAATTGTATTTGTTACTGTACTTAAGTATTATTTTGGCATATTATTATTTTACTGAGTATTACTGAAATTGAATACTTGTGCTCTTACAAAATTACATTTCCAAAAGAACTTTATTTTTTATAGTTTTATTTTATTTATAACTGATATAACTATATAAATTGAATGGGCTGCCATGCATTACTATTCAGTTTAGGATCCAGTCAAGCTCATTAATGTAGAAAATAAACATCAAGAATCATTACAATTGATCTGCTGCGATCTTCTCATGCGACATGTTCAATCTACACTATTTAGTGTTATAACTATGTATATGTGTGCCATTGAAGATGGATAAACCACTTTAAGTTGACCGCCTCTGGCCCTATCTCAGTAAAACATTTCAATATACTGGAATAAACAACATAAGGCTCATGTAAAATGATGTGTATCCTTGGCCATGAACTCCATCTAATTTGAACAAGCATCAGGAGGTAAGTTTAGCTACTTTGCCAACATTAAGTGGTTATATTTATTTAACTATGTTAGTCTGATTTCTAGGTAAGACAAGCATCGATGCCAGTAGCTAATATAATTGGCTGGGCAGCAAGTGAAATTCTAGCTAATGGTAAATATTAGTTATTTACATGATATTTTACTTCTGATTAATTCATTAGTAAACTATAGTATGTAGACTTAGTAACACATATGAATGATGTTTTTAGGCAAACAGCTTAAAAAAGTTACATTTTTTTTTACTTCTACTTTTTAAGTAAGATTGTGACAGATTAGTTATACTTTCACCTAAGTATAACTTCTCAGTACTTTTTCTATCCTTGGTAATTTTGCTCTGGTTGTATTCAAACAGAAATTAAACATTTCAGTAGTCACTCTGCTCTCTGTGGTGCTAAACACTCAAGAGACATTAATGTGCTTGTCTGGAAAACCCATTGCTTAACTGCTCTGTTAATGACTAGGACTACTTGCTTGTTGACACAGTAAGAGAAGTAGCACATGCAAAGAATTAGTTCCTAGATTTAGAGGATAATTAGCTAATAATAGACAGCAAAATAATTAATATACAGTAGACAGAAGTGTGTTGCACTGCTGACTCTCACCCTGCAAATCAAATGAGAATGATATTATCGGCTATTATACCACAGTGCTGTAGAAAAATAGTATGGATTAATTTTCTATAACAGCATGGATTTGACAGTAGTCCTGGATCTACTTCTAATCCACGGGTTTATATTAACACGCTACTTCTAATACCTTATCTTTCTATAGAAACAGCTCATTCACAGGGATTTATATTGTGGACATTCCACATAATCTAAGCCAAATAATGGGCATGTTAAGAAAATGTGTTGTTATTTAACAAAGAAAAACATATAATTGTTAATATGGTGAAGTTTTCTGTAATGAGACGTATACAACCTTTACGGAAGGAGACTCCGGGGTCCAAGATTCGTAACTATCAGTAACTATTCTGATTTCTATGTTAAATGACAAGCTGGAAAAAGAGAGGCTGGTTGAACAATTATTTATAGCTGTCATAATATAAGTAACTATAGGAAGTAGTCACTGGCAAATCATTTTGCGTCATGTTGGGCTGTACTACACCACTCTGTCATTGATTATTTTTCTATAACCGCATACCCCATCATGTTTTAATTCTTACTTATTCTTTGTAATTCTAAAAAATTATTTTTTATTTTACTGCATGGAGAAGATTAAAAGTGTTGAAATTCTTCTAAATCAAGGGTTACCTTACTCTAAACTAAATAGTATATGGTGTGAATCCTAAATCAACACCTGTGCACTCTGTACTAATCCTAAAGCGCCGTATGTTCCACACATGACTCACGGCTTCAGCCATACAGAGTTCAAAAGCCCCAAAAGCTGCAGGCAAAATAAAACATCAGCTCCAGCATGCAAATGTGAGGGACAGATCGAGGCGCTTTGGGGTTTGATTTGCACCATTAGAACAGCTTCAGTATAAACAGACCGGCTCCACTGTGCGTTCAAAGATCTCTCAGTTCTCTACTCTCTGCTGACCGCATTTGACTTTTAAATGGCTGTGAACTATATTTGAATCTTTTTCCATGGACCAGGGAACAGACTTTGTTTTTCTCTCTACTGCATATTCTAATGTATTCTTCGGTTCACTTTTAAGTGGTACTCTTTATAAACATATTTTGAATGGGTGCCAAAATACAGATAAAGAACTAAACAACTGTCACTACACTAACATGCTTTGTAACAGCGTTTTGTGACCAGAAAGGTAAAGCTGTTCCTTTTTCTTCCTATTTATTTGCCAAAGTCTTCAGGACAGAGGACTTTTTTTTTGTGGTTTCTAAGTAAAATGACATACCATCTTTCATCTTATTAACTTATTAATGAAAAGAGACATTTAAAAAAAAGCTGGTGAGGGAACTTTTATGTCTGCCTGCATCTTACCATCCCATCATCCATTATTTTCCTATAACAGCACACCCTGTCATGTTTTAATCCTCACACAGCATACACTTTGATCCAAAGCAACTTTCAAGTGAGGCAGAATACAACTCAAGTGTATAGATTAAAAGGAGCTAACAGTGATAACAAGCGCTGCAAGACTTTCTGGCCAGAAAAATTGAAAACTGAAGTAGAAGTAGCAAGAACAGAGAAGGAAAACAAACCACAATGGTTGGAGTAAGTGCTAGAACTTACAGTGGTACTGTAAATACCAATCAAAAAGCAAACAAAGAATATTACAATCCAGCAATGAATGATGTAATCTGAAGTATTGCAAATTCAAAAAGGAGCAAAATGGTGATGTGGACCTTACGTTGCAATGTGTAAAATGAAATATATGCATATAACATTAAATAAATGCATGTAACACTGTAATTAGTTTGAATTTCCATGTCAAGACAGATGCTGCCTGTGGCTCTACAGCAGATATGCAGATTACAGTGTAAAATTCAGCAAGTTCTGTCTTTGACATGTAGAAGTGAGCTTACACATCAGGGATGTCTCTGCACTCAGCTTTTCATAAAGCTTTTGACTCATGTTGCCTTACGCACTGCTCGCATTGATTAGCGTATTTCTGTAATGACAGCTAGCTTCTTTTTTCTACTTCAAAATGAGCCTTGATCGCACCTGTGTGGGGAAGAAGGGAGAGAGTGAGAGCGAGAGAGAGTGGTAGAGAGAGTTAGTTAAGCCACAACACACACACACACACACAGAGTATTATGAGAAGTGAATTACTGGAGGCAAAGAGCTGCTCTTCTCATTGTGTACAGCATAAATAATGCACCAGGGAGACTAACATGTCAACTTTTTCAAAGGGGCCCAATGACCTCTTCTTCCCAGCCAGGTCCAGAAACACACCTCCAGAAAAGAACACACTGTTGGCTAATAAAAAAAAAGATGAGAGAAAAAAAAAACAAGCTACATGTGTTAAGAGCTCGTTCTCTCACTGTATTAAAACGTAAGGCTGAAACCTTATTTCTAATAATAATAATAATGTTCTCCTCATAGTCTACCTGCATTACCTGTTTTTATATCAGTTCTACCTAACTTTTATATTTATATATATATATATATATATATATATATATATGCATGTATGTATGTATGTATATCAACCTAACCCTCATTTGAGCTCATCCAAGGTATTTCAAGGGAAGGATGGCATAGAGGGTAGATGGTAATCTAAAGAGTGTCTGATAACAACCCCTTTCTTCTGCATTTGTCTTATAGGACTTCTGTGCCATTAATTCTCAGCCAGTTTGGCTAATGCACTTTCCACTTTCAAACTTTTAGACTTTCAATCCTTTCACTCCATCACCCACACTGTCTCACTCTCAGTGTTAGAAGGCAGTACTCAGAGAGATCATAAAGAAGGCTTCAGTAAAGGGAAAAGCACCTGAAAAAGCTCTATGATGTTTATCAAGGTTTTCAAAAGCAAACTGAAACTCTAGCTAAAAACTGCACTTATTCCGCACAACCATTTCAATTTTGAATAAGCACAAGTGATTACATTTTCCAAAGTTATTTTACTGAAGGGGATTTTTTTTTTTTTGGCTGAGCCTTAAAAAACACTTATCAAAGGCTTTTCTTTCCAGAGAAAATAATAAATGGGGCTAATGGGGCTTTACATCTTAACCTCAAAGTAAATGCGAAAGAGTGTGAAATTGAAGCTTTTGGGGAAGATCTTAGATAAACCAGGGCGAACATGAGAACATCTTCAGTTTCCATACCAACAGCTATATTGTCTCGGGAGCCATAAACACTGCACTGGACTATAATGGAGGGTATACTGTGGTAAAATCCCACAACCGTTCACTTCTGACCTTCAAAAGTTATTTTGAAACATAATCAAGGCACCCATTATCCCAAAACCAATATCACACCATGCTGAGATGCCCAGCTGAAGAGCACAGGTCTTGAGTCAAAGACATTAACCAAAACTTCAGTGAAACATCATTTAAAAAGTTAAAGATCTTGACAACAAAGTCATACCCAGAATCGATACACACCATTTTCTTTTCACAACATGAAGCTGATTTATATGCTGTGGTAGTTAAATGCTTTAGAGCACAAACATTTTAATTAAAAAAAAAACACTAATGCACCACAGTGTTAATTTTTTTTTTTTTTTGAAGAATCCTAAAACAAAAATAGTCCATAATAAAAAATAAATAAAAATGGCTAATGAAACAAAGATATTAATCTGTGTCAAAATCTATGAGAGAATGTAATGGCATTTAACTCAAATAATATATACAAGAGAATCAAAAGAGCTGAAGCCTTTTCCATCTTTGTGCATTCATAGTCAATAGGCATTTACAGAAAAGGCATTTACAGAAAAGAAACATTACATTTCAGGAAGCTGAAAATGCATTCTGTTTAGTACAGGAATTACTGCAAAGAAAAGCTGGCTTGGATGAGTGATGAGTGGTAATGTATGATGCTGCTAATAACATATGGCAATGTGCAAAATCCAAACAGTCATGCATTCACAACACTGTTGGCATGTAGCTCTTGTTTCAGACACACTGAGAATTTTTCATAGTTGATGTTGAGGAAGGAGATAATGAGATGCATGAAGAGGATGAAGGCATCCTTCTATGAACCCCTGAAGAAGCATTATAGCCAATGAGGATTTGGAGATGGCTTAAGAATTCATTAAAAAAAACTTTCAGCAAACCTGCAGTTTTACAGTGCCGGAAGTGAAACTGACCTTCCAACCCATTTAATCCCAGAAGAAAGCAATTGCTCAGAATGGCCAGGAAATGCTCTTTACAATTTTTGGACTGCATAACTTGAGCCCATCTTATTTACTCTGCATTTGCCTGTATCCCTGAAATTGTCTTCAGATAGGATATGTTATCTTTGAGGTAAAATTAAAAAGTTTAATTGTTTCATTGCAATAATTTGCAATAATAAGAGCAGTTTTAGTTAATGTGCGTTGACTTAACCAAGACCAACACCAGAGCACCAGAGATGCTGTGTATCACCTAGTAGTGTCTTAAAAGCTAATATATTTTATAATGTAGAAACGTGGATATAAGGATAAGATTGCACTTGATCACCTTATAGTTTAATGCCTGTTGCATATTTGTTATGCAATGGCTTGACATACTGTCTTAAAAAGAATGAATGTATTTGTAATGCTTTTACATTTTAAGGCACACATCTGGGCAGAAATATCCAGATAAAAACAGTTTACTGGATGGCTACCTTCATTTTCGAGGCACAAATGGGGCAGTTGTGGCTTAATGGATAGAGAATCGGACTTGCAACCCGAAGGTGAACCTGAAGGTCGTGGGTTCGAGTCTTGGGTCCAGCAGGAATTGTAGGTGAGGGGAGTGAATGACCAGCGCCCTCTCCCACCCTCAATACCACGACTGAGGTGAGACCCTCGAGCAAGGCACCGAACCCCCAACTGCTCCCCGGGCGCCGCAGCAAAAAAGGCTGCCCACTGCTCCGTGTGTGTGTGTGTTCACTACTGTGTGTGTGCACTTGGATGGGTTAAATGCAGAGCACAAATTCTGAGTATGGGTCACCATACTTGGCCACAAGTCACTTCACTTCACTTAACCAATCAATGCCAGTTTACCAGGTTCACTTTTCTTTATTTTCCATTTACTACATTGCTGTTTATTAAAACTGCAAAAAAATGAAAGATGGGTCAGATAAACGGGTAAATTGCAGGAGGGATAGGTCATGATGTGTTGTGCAAATGGCTATAAATGCAGCACAAATGTATTGTGTGAGCAACACTCTTGGAACTGTCCGGCAGTGGCTATAAAAGAAGGCTGCAAAGGATAGGCTGCTGTTTAGTGAAGTGTTAACATCAAGAAACATATGTGCTATGGATGAGGGATTTATTTGGGAGATTACATGTGAACTTATCTAGCTAAATTAAGCACACACAAAAGTATAGTCATCTTTGAACATACAGTACTGTATAGTATCTTTAGTCTTCAAGATTAAGGAGGGGGAAACTATACTCATGTCCATTATACAGGCCCAGCAAGCCTAGATTGTTGAGATTCTTTTGTTGTTCAAATTTTGTGAAAAATATTGGGAGTGTGTGGGTTAAGAATAACTACATTAGTAATTTGCTTTACCAATTTGATGAATGCACTATTTTACCACAGGGGTTGGCTGTAGTTGTGTGCCCATCTCTTCTTACTCAAGTTTATCTTTTGCTGATGTCTTGCTAGCTTGGAGAAATTTCCCAAATGGATGTATTTATGATTTTCACAGGGACCTGGCAGTCCATACAAAACTCTGAGAGCCTCAGAAGCTTCCATTCAGTCCTCATGAAGTTGAAAACAAAAAAGATTGCGAGACCAAAATTGGACATCCAGTTATCAAGAGTAGTGGTTGTTGCCTGTATGATAATTTCCATGAAAGAATGAACATGGTATCAGAGCTGGCAGCACTGATTACCCAAACAGAACAGCGCTGGTGTTCGCTGCAAATAGATGACAGTGATCGAGAAGAACTCATTCTGAATGAGTGGAAAGGAGCTACATGGCAAGCAGGTGTACGTGGGCTGAGACTAAGGTAGAGAAACAGGCCAAACTCAGTCACAAGTTTGAGCAGGTAAACACACACACACACACACAAAACAATATTCTGCATGCTTAATATTAGAATATATCATATAAGTGATAATGATAATAATCTTATCGTGCGATTATAATTTTGAGTAATAATAATAATAATAATAATAATAATATCTTATGTTCCCATCCCCATTGTAGTTTGGGAAGTGTTTATTTGTGTAGACTGAAAATTTCTACAAGCACCTGCTTTCAATAGCTCTTCCGTGGGATCAGACCAGACGGATTAGCCTTCACTCCCCACACGTGTCAGTCTTGGGCACCCATGACCCTGTCACTAGTTCACCGGTTGTCCTTCCTTGGACCACTTTTGGTAGGTACTAACCACTGCATACCGGGAACACCCCACAAGTCCTGCCGTTTTAAAGATGCTCTGACCCAGTCACCTAGCCATCACAATCTGGCCGTTGTCAAGGTCTCTCTAATCCTTACGCTTGCCCATTTTTCCTGTTTCCAACACATCAACTTTGAGAACCGACTGGTCACTTGCTGCCTAATATATCTCAACCCTTGACAGGTGCTATTGTAACGAGATAATCAATGTTATTCACTTCACCTGTCAGTGGCCATAATGTTATGGCTGATGGGTGCATACATAAATATATGAGACTACATTAATAATCTGGGTTTTTTTTCATCTAAAATTGGAAATAAACAGAAGGCTTTACATTTTTTTAAATATTTAAAACAAAGAAATTAAATGTTCAATATCTTGACTATTTAATATTTATTAATTTCTAGGTCCCTATTTAAATGTAAGCAAATTTGTGACACTGAGCAAGTTAACTGCTTTGTACAAAAGGTCAGATTTTCCTCATGCCTTATCTCTTCTACTGAAGCATGTGTTCAGACGACACTCCGTGGATTTGATCTAAAATAGATCAGAAGGATTTGCACAAACTTGTGGAGTCCATGCGAGCACAAGTGCACACTGTCATTAAAAGGGGACATACCAAATACTAGGAAACTCTGAAATTCATGTAAATATTTCAGAGATTCTACTTTTCATTCAAGTTGTTGTCAGTAATATAGAAGCATTTTCACTAGTGCTCTCAGACCTTTGGACCACAGTGTGTATATATTTGGGGTCCAAAAGAGACAACTCATTTTAAGCTGGAAGACATCAAATCATCAAATTTTTGGTTAAACTGGTAATTTTGCATATTTAATGCATCTCTCTCTCTCGCTCTCTCTGCAAAATAGAGTACAGCATTCCAGTTGTGATGATGAGAGCCCATAACAGAGATTAGGTGAGAGAGTGCAGGATACATTTCATCTCAAATTGATTTCCACTGATTCATGTCCTTCTCACTCAGAGCTCTCCCACTCACACTCCGCACACAAGGCCTTATAATTAATCTGTATGGAGGGCAGAGGGCTGCCCACGTGCTTCTGGCAGACCACAGGAACCAGAAGCTGGATTAATCATTCCCACAGCAACAGCTTCTCACACATGCACGTTGTGTTAAATTAAACATTAATAAGAGTCCAATAAGAAAGGAAATGCAGTGGCTGAGAAAGACTGTGTTATTAGTTTATCAGATCTTTACAATGTCCTGGATATAAATGACTATTCATATGTGCATTTGTAATACTTTATAATATGTCCATGATTAAAAAAGTACTCCACCATTCATATTCACCTGAATGCATGATAGCCCGCAGTATTTGCTGCTAATGGCTAGGCATACAGTACATAGTACAAATGGCTATGTACTCTGTAATACTAACAAGGTTCCAAACAAATATAAGAAAACATTACCCCAGGATTTAAACATCTCCTACCACTATACAGACAACACACCTGCTGTGAATCTTCAGCAGTTATACACTCAAGGCATGAAAAAAACATTTTTGCAATTTTGCAATGTGTATCTACATATTACACGGGTGGAAAAATCTCTAGTCCAGGCGCCTGAGACAAGCACATTTTGTGTTGGCTATTAGTTTTTTATTCATTGTTTCCCCACAGACAAGTAGGTTCAACAACCAGGAAAAGAAAAAAAAATGTAACCCTTATTGACTTCTGCAAAATGAAAGTTTTCATGTGGTATGTACAGTAGGCTTTAACTTTAATGTGCTTCACGGTGGTATGACACACCTCAATGCTGTAACTATAGTGTACGCTACTCATTTGGAAACCCAACAACTGTTGCACTACACATCGGCCGAGTCGCGTTCTGTCTATCAGTAAAAAGATTTTTCTAAGGCAAAATAATATGTGTGCACAGACAACCTATTAACCTAACCTATCAACCTATTAACCTATCAACCTAACCTAACCAGGAACATGCAGGTACACTATATGGCCAAAAGTATTTGGACATCTGACCATCACACCTACATGTGGTTCTTCCCCAAACTGTTGCCACTAAGTTGGAAGCCCACAATTGTATAGAATGTCTTTCTATGCTATAACATTACAATTCCCCTTCACTGGAACTAACGGGTCCAAACCTGTTCAAGCATGACAATGCCCCTGTGCACTAAGCAAAGTCCATGAAGACATGGTTTGCCAAAGTTGGTTTGAAAGAACTCAAGTGTCCTGCACAGAGCCCTGACCTCAACCCCACCATTGAGATGAAATGGAACGTTGACTGCACACCAGGCCTCCTCACCCAACATCAGTGCCTGACCTCACTAATGCTCTTTTGGCTAAATGGGCAAATCCCCACAGCCACGCTCCAAAATCTAAGAAAACCTTTGCAAAAAAAGTGGAGGTTATTATAACAGCAAAGGGGGATTAAATCTGGAACGGGATGTTCAAAAAGCACATACGGGTGTGATGGTCAGGTGTCCACAAAATTTTGACCATATAGTGTATGTGGAAAGACTACTAGCACAAAGCTGTTATATACCTCTCCTGCTTCCTACATGCAATTACCTCATGGTTAAATATATGAAGGAAAAACAGCTGTGGGCGAAGTCTCATAGCCAAAGTGCTGGCCAGTGACTTACTATTTGTTGAAGGTGCAAACACATTAGAAGATGATAATGATCATATGTTTATTTTCCTTTAGTCTGTATTAATGCACTTAACTAGCTAACTAACTAGCCATATGTTATGATGTTACATTAGCTACCAAGATTTAGCATAGTCAATTAGGGCAACCAAAACATGGGTCTAGGCACGCACACAGGAGCTTTTATTTTTTATTAGTGTCCTAGTTAATGAATTTATGATTTGTTATACCATGTTAGCTAATGAATTTTTGCTAAAATATATTGTAGTGTAGTTACAAGGTGGTTCTAGTATAAAAAAAGTTGCGAGATAAATGCAAAACACCCATCAATGCCAGAATGAATCATCTCTCAGTGTGGCACAGAGCCAGCGTCTCCTGCAGCACAGCACCCACACGTCCAACACATTCTCCTCAATAGAGTCACATTTAATTCAAAGGCCTTTTGAAGCTTCTAGCTTGGACAGAAAGCCTTGTCTTCCAGCCTTATTCTGTCACAGCAAGAGCAGTCAAAAAAACACACATTTGATATTCTTCACAATTTATCAAACATAACATTTATCTTCAAAACCATATGAGCAGAACAACATGTTCAAATGGAATGTGAGGAAAAAAAAGAAAATGGTAGCTATATTAAGAGGCTTGAGACAGTTACATTTGGATGTGGGCAAAATGCTAAGAGAGAGTAGTTAATAATCCAGAATTCCGTCAGTGTTTTTCCCTTGGTATAGTGAAACTTGGGTTGCCAGACTCTGCAGTGGGAAAGATTAATAAAGCCCCAGTAAAGCCTTGTGTTTCTGTGGGAGGACTGAAAGCAACTGTGATTGTGCCGCCACTTGAAGTTGTGACTACTCCTGAGTTTTTCAAACCCTGCAGACCTTTCCAGCCAATCTAATCCCAGCTAAAGGAGACAGTAATCTTCTCTCTGAAAATATGGCTGCATAAAGTTCAATGAGCACTTCGGGCCACAAACATTGTGCAGCAGTAGCCTCAGAGTTATGTTAAGGTCTGCGTAAAAGCTGCAATAACTCAAACATTTACTCAAATAAATACAAGAACATGACAAGTAATTGTTGTAATTGTTGTAAGTAATCGACCATATGCCTGAAAAAACTGAAAAAATGTGATGACATCAAAAGAAATAAAATTTAATAAAATCTCAGAACAGCTTTTACAAAATGGGGGGGAAACCTGGTGAAATAACTGTGCCTGTAATTAGCTAGCAAGATATGTTAACTATGTTAACAAAGCTAATAAATTAAGTGAGCTAACAAAAGCTGGTGCCCTAAGTAAGCTGAGCTCTAATTAAACTCCTTTATATAGACAATGTAAAGACACAGTATATCAAAGTTTCCTTCAGATGTGTTAGTAAAATATGAAAAAAAGGTAAAATTAACTACATTTAAGTCTTGATTTAGCTAGCTAGCACATATTCATTAGATCTTAGCAACACAATAGGGAGGCAGAGAGACAGGGAAAACAAGACAAGAATATACATTTCTCCCTCAAATGTGTTGATAAATTAATTTTTAAAAATCTAAAATAAAATCTAAAAATCTAAAAAAAAATCGTAAATAACTAGGCTAGCACATAATCATTAAGTCTTACACAGACAATGTATAGCCACAAAGACAGTGGAAACAAGACAAAACCATCAAGAATATCAATGTTTTGAAGCTAATGTAGCTAACAAAGGCTTTGTTGCTAATAACGTGAGTAAACAAAAGCTGTTGCTCTCAAATAGTGCTTTTAAGATGCGTAGCAACCTAGGTTAAGTAAATAGATTAGCAAGTAAATTATGCAAAAGGCTATAAAACCACTGGAATAATGTTGTGCATTGACTTTTGCAGTAAAGATTATAGGTATTAGGGTTTTTGCCCATTATAGACTCACTGCAAAAAATGACATCTTATCAAGTATAAATACCTTGAATATAGTCAAATTTAGCTATTACACCAAACCAAATATAAGATCATAAACCTATTCCAAGCCATTTGTACTCATTTCAAGCTTGAAATAGTCATGTTCTACTGGCAGATAATTTTAACGATTTTAAGCATTTATTTCTAAAAAGAAGCAAAATTATCTGCCAATAGAATAAGAAAACTACAAGCTTGAAATTAGTAATAATGTCCAGAAATAGGTCTAATGATCTTATATTTGGTTAATTGTAATCTTATAATAAGAAATGCCAGTCCAGTTAGCTAGCAAATGGAAGGTTAGTTATCTAACGGAATAATTTGGAGGATGAACTCTGCCAGCCACCGTAGATAATGAGGAGCAGGAATTCCTGTACTAGGCCATGAGCAGGAGGTGGGTTGACAGCATAAACAATATGTTTCTACCTCACGTTGTAACTGCTGGAACGCCAATTTTAAGTCAGTGCCCCTTTGCTAGATAGCACACAACACATCTGCACATCATGAGTAATTTATGCCTCAATAGACATCGCAACGGCCTCATTTGCTATGTTGACATAATGTGAAAGTGTGATTTAAACCCAGTGATTTAAAATCAGTGCTGTAAGACAGCACCCCCTCTTGGTGGTGATTTACTTAATTGTTTAAATAAATGGTTTATATGTGAACACATGACTGACTACAATCAGCAACTGAATAAATATTCCAATTAGTCCAAGAATAAGCATTAAAACTGGTCAAAGGACATCTTCTCATGTGACGTCATTGAGATGGAATATGTGTGCATTGGGCTGACATTGGCTGGAAGTGCGTATTAATATCTCGGTTCAAGCCCATGAGGGAAGAAATTCCAAAGAAACCAATGCAAACGAACATTACATCTCATTAAACCAAAAAGCTAGCACATACTGTACAGTGCTGATATGTTTTTTTGCCACAAAATCTGGCACAAAATCCCAGTCAACACCTTGAATATGCCATCTGCGCCTGCATTATACTGTCTCCAGTGTGATTTATGGGATTTTTGAAATGTCACCCCAGCAGCAGCATTGAGGCTGAGGGACATGTTTCTACTCTGTGAAAGTGCAGGTCCCAGAAGGGCTTTGCAGCTGAGTTCTTGCTACTTTCTGCCTTCTCACACACTTCTGTGTAAAGGTCAATCTCACATCTCCATAATGACCAGCGGCAAGGAACAGCCTGATCAATGCAAGGACACCTGCTATCACTGGCATATTATTGATTAGCACCCAGCAATGCACTGAGGTGCCTCTCACCTGCTCAGTCAGAGAGAAAGAGAGAAAGCGAGCAAGAGACAGAGAAATACACTGGAGCAAATTATTGATCTCAGCCCTCTAACAATGTGCAAAGGCACTCAGCAGCCTCTAGACTCCTGGCCTACTCTGTGTTTAGCCAGGAATATTACAGACTCAATCCCCCAGACCACTCAGTTACAGGCATAGCTAGAATAGTGACTAGGCATGAATGAGAAAAACTAATGCAAGAGAATAACCAAAATAATAAGGCACAATGTGTGTGTTAGTGAAAAAGGATGCGGTACGAGATCTAAAAAAAAAAAAAATCAAGGTATCACCTCGACATGTTGCACAGGTGAAATGGTATAAGCCATGGGAAGAGGGAGCATGTCTAAAATATAAGCCTAATTTTCTCCAGTGAATCAAATAAACACAAAGCCTTTTCCTTCATTCAGAGTGAAAACCTGCAACTGGATTCAAGCCATCTCAATTCCACAGTGAAATTTTGCCAGATCAAGACATCCATACAAAAGTTCAAAAAGGTTGTAAGCAGGAGCATGGGTGGAACTAAGCGATGGCTTGGGGTTATTGGCCACCCCAGAACTGACAGCTTGTTCAGTTTGAATTTTGGGGAACAAGTGCTATTTAGTCATGATGTAATAATCTTGAGATTCCTAGCAAGTTGTTCATTAATTAGCTTGTATTTTCAGTTTCATATGCCACACAGAAATGAAACAGGAACTGATATGAGAAAAATGCGAGGCGATGCCATCTCCCCAGAAAAATGAGCAATTAAATATGTTCTAATTCAATCAATATTTAATATTTGTACATCATGTTGCTGTGGGCATATTAGAATGTCAAACTAGGACTAAGTCCTTTAAGCTCACCTTTAAGCATTGATGTATTTAAATAGTATGTTTACATATTATATTTTAAAGTTGTATTATATGTTAATGTTGAAGAAGCATTCTGTGTGCCAATATATGGATAATATACAGATAAACTACTTGTTAATACACTACAGGGCAGGCTTTTTGCTCTGCTTAGAAAAAAATACTCTCTGAAAGGCAAATTTATCCTATGTTCCACAAGCCAGTTAAAAGCTAATGAGTTTTAAAACACGAAGACATTTCCTTTTCTTCACAAAGCACAGGCGAGAAAATCCAATCACACACATGCTTTGCTTTTTCTCTCCAGAAGGCAGTTTTGTGCCAATTTCTTAAACAACCTTTCCTAAAATACTGTTTTCTTATGCTATGCATTTTTTTTTCGTGACTGCAGAAAACAATCACCCTTAAGCAACAGATTAGTGAGGCTGGCTCTTTGTGAGGCTATACAGAGCTGCAGCAATTAAGGCTCTTCTCCCACTTAATGAGCTTTAATCCAGACATGCTTTCATTTAATTTCATCTCTGCACGCCTGAGCCAGCAACACACAGAAAATGCTCTCGGTGCTGTTTCACCACTCTCCCTCTCCAACCTCTAATCTGGACAGACTGTCTCCCCACAGCAGTTATATTATAACAACCATAATATAGATGACCATAAACACTATACAACACAGCCTTTCAGGAACAAAATGCTTCCGTCTGTAAATACAGCTTGCTATATCCTCAAGAAAACCTTGCAGTGTTTCAACTTCCTGTGACAGCTTAAGAAATTTAAGATGCCACAGAAGAGTGCTTTGTGCAAAGTGCAGAGAAAATGGCTGACCTTTCACACCCAAGCCATCCTCTCTTCCAGCATTTCCCTTCACAGCAGAAATCCCACACTAGTCAACCTCCACAGTTCTTAAACAATGCTACTTCCCACATTCCATCTCATTTTTCTGCATTCCCAGAATAATTGCACAATAATTATATGCTGCCTAGGATTTAGCTATATACTTGCTTCCAAATATATAAATCGATCAGCCATAACATTAAAACCATTGAAAGGTGATGTGAATAACACTGATTATCTCATTACAATGGCATCTGTCAAGGGGTGAGATATATTAGGCAGCAAGTGAACAGTCAGGTCTTGAAGTTGATGTGCTGGAAGCAGGAAAAATCAGCAAGCGTAAGGATCTGAGCAACTGTGACAAGGGCCAAACTGTGATGGCTAGACAGCTGGATTAGTGCATCTCCAAAACGACAGGCCTTGTGGGGTGTTCCCGGTATGCAGATCACAATCCAATCAAGCATCTGTGGGATGTGCTGGACAAACAAGTCCAATCCATGGAGGCCCCACCTCTCACTTAAAGGCTCTGCTGCTAACGTCTTGGTGCCAGATACCACAGCACACCTTCAGAGATCTTGTTGAGTCCATGCCTCGACGGGTCAGAGCTGTTTTGGCGGCACAAGGGGGACCTACAATATTAGGCAGGTAGTTTTAATGTTATAGCTGATTGGTGTGTGTGTGTATAAACGTTTAAAAAAAAAAAATATATATATATATATATATATATATATATATATATATATATATATATATATATATATATATATTTAACTTGTAAAATATATATATATATATATATTTAACTTGCATCCTATGTGTAAAACAAAAAAAAACCCTCTCTCTACCTGCAGGTGCTAAGTAATTATGATTAGGCATCAACAGTATAAACATCTAGAAATTTCTGCACAGCAGGTTTGCACCAAACACTGTCAGCATATCAATGGAATGCAGAAGCACTTTGCTATGGAAAGCAGCCTAATCAGCCTCTTCAGGCAACACACAAGAGGAGCTGTTGAATGACATTAGGGTTCAATTTCCAACAATCATTATCTTATTACTCTGAGGAGGCAAAACAGCAAAACAAGATCTAATTTCCGTTCCATGCAGGGAACGAAACAATGCAAGCTGATACAATGAGTCTCCCTCTGTAGTGTAAGTTTCTAATGTGTATTGATTAAACTGGTTTTGCAGTGAATGATCACTCGGACTGAGCTTTTCCCCAATGTACTAATAGTTACTGACAAGGACACTTTGATGCAGGAAAGTCGTGTATAGTTCTTATACTTGCATGGCAATCGGGGAAAACCTTTCACTGCAGCCGAATTCTGGAAAACAGCCAAAAATTATGAAAAACATTGAGACAAAATTGAGATTTTCTGCTAGTAATATACTTTGACATCTCTACTTTAAGAAACTGTACGTATATTTATATATTTTTTGGAAATGGTTTTATTTAGGCTTCTTTCTATAAGACTGATCAATTTAATTTATAATCAGATCCCAGCTATCAAAATATCAAAATGCTACCTTACATCATCATCAAAACAGATGAGATCTGCACAGATGAGAGTGGACAGAGTTTTAAAATGTTTAAATGACCTAATAAAAACATTAATTAAAAGAAAGTTTGCCAAGATAAAAGAACTGACTGAATCAGGGGCACCGCTATGATTTTTGGGCCCCCTGACAAATTTCTAGTCCCGGGCCCCAAGCCCTGACTCCCCAATTATCTGATTAAAGTATGGGCTTGTGCTGGGCCCCCTGTCTGACCAGGGCCCTTAGAGTCGTCCCAGCCTTCCCCCCTGTTACGGCGCCCCTGCACTGAATTAATCAGTGAGTATTTCTCCATTGATATTAGCATCAACAGAGTCGATTGACAACAAAGCTTAAGTTTAAACGCTGTGAGTAACTTTTAGCTCAGGTGATGAGACAGAGGCTGTGTCCGAATATCTCTTCTACCCTACTACACAGTAGGCGAAAAGCAGTACGCCAAAGGAGTAGTATGTCCGAATTCTCAGTATTCATAAAACAGTCGGCTAGAAACACCCGGATGACCTACTGCTTCCACTGAGATTCTGCAGTATGGCAGCAATAGACACTGCGCTATCCCATAAGGCAATGGGACTGATACAGAAGAGCTGTCAGAATCAAAAATGGTGGAAGGCAGCGCGTCAGCTCTTTTTAAGTGTAAGTGCTATAGGTATTAAACATTGTTCCGTGTGGTTAAAACGTACTTGTTTAACAACACCTGAGTAAACTGTTAACTTGTTGAAGAAAAACAGCTGCTCTAATTTGCGCTTTATGTTTTTGCAGTTACTATGACATCATAGGGCACATGACAATGCTAACATGGTGGATGTAGTGTGTCTGGATTGTATTCATACTACACACATATACTGATCAGTACGTACTGTATCAAAGGCCGAGCAGTAGGTACCGAAACGAATGCAGTACATACTGTCACAGTACACGATTTCGGACGCAGGCCGTGACTAATGTGGACGATGCTAAGAATCAAAGTGATAACTCATTGTATCCCATTGAAAACTTATAATTCAAAAAAAATTTTTTTTGTGTACGTAGATTATGTTACAATTGTAGAGAGAGACAGGGCATCTTTTAGTGCAAGTGTGAATGTTTAGGGTAAGCAGACTTTAAAATGCTAAAACCTGTAGTTTTTCCAGAAATATATTATAGAAAATATAGAAAAGCAGAGTAACATCAAGGACATTTTTATTACTTGATCAATCAAATTGCAGCTTGGGAGGGGCAAGTGAGAAAAATCAACACAGAGGCATGCCAGTTTGTCTGTTTGTGAGCAAATACAAGAATTAAAATCTGTCAAATCTGACATATTGCAATGCTGAAGACAATATCTCATTGCTAAATGTTGAGAGATCAATCAAAACTTTGTGGCCAATAAATATAGATAGATAAGCTAGCTAATTAGCTAGTATATTCGAAAGGTAAATGCAGTAACAGCTTTGTTATGGTTACAGTGTACAGTCACATAAGACTTTTTTTCATATCAGCACACAGGCATGCTGGCCGGTGCTTTTCCTCTAGAAAAAATCAAGACTTGAGAGTTTCACCTATATCCATTACCACCTTCCTTCCTTCTCCTCAGAGGTAGTAGGTTGTGTGTGATCATTTTGCTCTCTAAGAGTTCCAGAAGGACAGTTTTCTCCTTCTGTTCAGGTTCAGTAGATCCTGCTCTTAAAGACACTTTCACATAACTGCGTCCTAATGGCACCAGTGCGCTCATCTAATATGACCTTTCGTTAATGCAATAAAGCTGGCTCCCAGTGTACATTAGCATAATGCTAGTCACCACTGATCTCAAAACAATCCTGGCATGCCAAATATCTATTTCTCTGAAATATCTATGGTGGAATAGGTAATAAAAGAGTGATATTATGTTTCATAGACATTTATTGTCAGCAATTTTCATATGGTGTGGCGAAGGCAGGTTATGGCATCTTACATGGCATCTTAAATGCTACTGAAGTATCAGCAATGCTGTTATAATTGATTAGCTGTAGCTACAGCCAATTTGATACTGGGGATTTACACTGATATTGTATGTGAAGACTTCATATCTTCATAGTTCAGTTCATCCAATAAACAGTTTTTAATCAATCTGTATGGATGTGTTGTTTCATCCTCCTTAGCCAATTTCCATCACCAGGCCAAGAGACTGAGAAAGTCTGATAGAAGCTGAAATAGAAACATAACAGGCGTTTCCCTTCTTGTGCCACACTTTCTCATATGCTTCATTTAATCGCCCTGTAGAAGTTAATGAGTTTATTCAGAGCGGGTTGGCAAAACAGCATTTATGCTTTTAATCAGGATTAACAGTGGCATGGGCTCCTGCACTGATGCTTTATTAATCGCCTTCTCCTATGCTTCATTACTCTCAACTCTGGCAGTTTTCCTTTTCCCCGCCCAAAAACAGAGATGTAAGACAGCTGAAAGGAAGACATGGTTTTGCACTTAAATGCCTATTAAATGCAGAGAATCTCTCAGGGTTGCAAATCTGGTACTCGCAAAAAAAAAAAAAAAAAAAAATGAACCTCTGCAGGCCTGGCAAACAGAAAGTACAGGAAAACATTTTAAGGCATGAGTCACACACTATAAACCTATTTTCTCTAACAATCAAATGCCATTCTTTGTAATTCAACAATATTGCTATTTTCAGTAGATACTTTAGTAAGGAGGGTTTATTTCATTGTTCACAAAATCAAACCTTTATGGTTCTTTATGTAATTATTGGTTAGTTTATGCATTCACAGCTCCATTTCTTTTAGGGCTTTAGAGGGCTCTGTGGCAGGGCTGCCACTGTGTTGCTATAAAACACTTTTTTTAAACATTTGTGGTACAAAGAAAGTGTTATATTCTGGTGTCAAGATCTAGTGAAGTGCCCCCCCCTACACACACACACACACACACACACACTTTGTTTTAGAGTCCTGCCAGTCAAAAACCTGATGACGATAGCGAAAATTTCCATCAAGCTGTATTGTAAGGCATAAAAATTTAAGAATAATATCATGAAAAATGTAGCAAGCTTTCAAAATGCAGTATTTACTAGATATCTGACTGTTAATAGATTGCTAAAGGTTGCATGGTTTGCTCTTCAAATCATGATGGTTGTTGTTCCTCTATCAGATGCTCCCGTTAGGGATTGTCATAGCAGATCATTGGTCCACGTATTTGATTTGGCACAGTTTTGGCACACAACACTCCCCAATTTTATCTGGGATTGGGACGGGCAGGGAGAGTGCACTGTTGTACACAGCCCCAGTGGCTGGGGTTGGTTCCCTGGCCGGGAATCAAACCTGGGCTGCAGAGGTGAGAGTGCTGTAGCCTAACCACTAGTCCTCCAGGGGCCCTCTTCAAACCTTGATGGTAATTTTATGAAATTCCCATTCAGTCACTAGGCCCCATGTAAATATTCTTGAATTAAGTGCACTTAAATCAACAGTGTTCCAATCATTTATTATTAGCAATTGAACTGCTAGTCCTGACTGACAAGTGCCTTTCATCTATGTTAATAATGGTCAATGGCAGGGTAGTACAGGAAGAAGAAATACGGCGCAGACTAAAATGCATTTGCGCAGTGCATCAACACAAGTTCTATTAAAAGCAAACACATTCACCAATTTTTTAAAACAAACATTGAAACTGTGAATTTTGAAAATCACATGAATAAAACATAGACACATTACTTTACCACCATTGGTTACCAGCCCTGGTCATGAAGCACCCCTGCCCTGTCTGTTTTTCCTGCTCTAACACTCATACACTCATAAAGGGCCTATAAATTATGTAATTAGATCTATAAGAACAGGGAAAACACCCAAATAAACAGGGCAGGGATACTTTAAGATCAGGGATTCAGTCATTCATCTTCAGTAAACACTTTATCCTGGTCGAGGTTGTGGAGGATCTGGAGCGTATCCCAGGAACACTGGGCACAAGAGACAACATTCTTGGAACATTCATACAGTACACACACACACGGGGGAATTTCATTAGCAGCCAATTGCACCTACTGGATATGGGAGGTGGGAGGAAACTGGAATATCTGGAGGATACCCACACAGACAGGGAGAACATATAAAACTACACAAACTGTAAATACAGGTCATGATCAAACCCCAGACCCTGAAGCTGTACAACACCAACACTACCTGCTGCACCACTGGCAACCCCTTTATTACAGTAATCACATGTATTAATTATGACAGCTAAGGTAATACAGTACTTCCAAAATATTTGAAACCACTTAGCAAAATAATCTCACAGGCTTGCCTTATTCATTTCTATTCTATTTGTAAAGTTTGTATTTTGTAAACATACCGAAGTATTAACTTGAATTATGGGTTTAGTCACTTGTCAAGCTTTCATGCATTTTTGCCAAAATAAATTACTGGAGCTTTGCTTTGAGAGTTTTATAATGCCAGTTTATCACACAAGTGAAGTAGGCCAATATTTTTCCTGCCCAAATCTTGAAGCAGTCTGAGGTGAAGCTATGTTAAATTTCATATTGCAAAATAAAACAACAGCACAACTGATGCATAAACAAATTGTAGACTACTAAATATGAGAATTAATTTGATGCAACATTAGTATATGATGCATTTTTGGATGACTGAAATGGGTATAGCAGAGTTCTGTGTACTGTGGCCTCTGGAATCATGTAGCTTTGAAGCAGTATCATGACTGTGTCATACAAATCTTTTACGGATATGTAATCTGCATGGTAGCAGAAATAACACTCTATACAAGTGGGTGGAAAACTAGGCATTAATGGGCTGCTTCAAGTAATGCTGGAATTGCCTTCATGCTGGATGCCAGAGAGATGTCAAGTTGTCACACTGAGGCAGACATGAGCGGTGCAGTCTCTGGATAAACAAATCAGTCTAGGGAAGATAAAAACCATAAACAAACGTACACTCTCGGGCTCCTTTTGCAATTTTTTTTGACATCTTTTCAAATACTTGACAGCAGCAGCCAACAAAACTGTACAGATCTATACAGATTCTATAGGGAATAAAAACAAACATTCCCATATGCATACTAATAAAAAAACAAAAGCTGCTTAGCACAGACCTTGACCACACTCTACACACTCTTCTATGTGCATAATGTAAAGGCTAGTTCTTTTTTTCAGAACTTGAAAGATACTAATGGTGTTTTTCAGTGTCTTCACCCATTTAAAACCCCACGTCTATAGACCCTAAGAAAATTTCCAAATTGATTCAGAGGTGGGAGTAGAGATCTTTGACTATTAAAACCTTGAAATTATACGGTTCTATCTGACATGAAGTTTCAATAAGGTCAAAGCAGATACAAGAGATACCTCCCTTATATATTCAGTGGCATATAAATAATATATTTATAACTGTAACACATCATCTTCTTCATCAACAGCTTTATCCTGGTCTGGCCTGTGGGGAATCCGGAGCCTTTCTGGGGGGAACACTGGGCATGAGGCAGGAATACACTCTGGATGAGACTCCAGTCCATAGCAGGACACCATGCACACACATTTATACACTCATTCACACATAGGGACAATTTAGAGCAGCCAATTCACCTAAAGGCATGTTTTTGGACCCAAAGGAAACCCACATGGGCACAGAGAGAACATGCAAAACTCCACGCAGAGAGAGTAGTCCAAGCTCAGGAATGAACTGAGAGTAAGCTGCACCACCATGGTGCCCTATAACTGTAACTTTTTTCCCTGCAATGTCACGCAGAACCTTAGAAATAATTCCAAGGTGGTGCGATAACATGGATTGTGTATGGAAGGTCAACAATGTCTTGCCACAAATGGTTTAGCAATCACCTAGTTCCACTACTAAAACCAAATCAACCCTCACATTTTTTAAGGTAAGAAAGCTTTTACAGTATACTAAATATGCCACAATGTCACAAATTTCTTACAAATCTTATGTACCTGTCTAGCCTTCTCCTGCTGCAGCCTGTGCTCATCACTTGCACATGTACTGTTACAATTAACAAAATAACATTACACTTTGCATTATCTCTGTTATGAAATCTAAATAAATGTAAAATCATTGTGCTATACATTTGCATTGAGAAATGTGATCATATTATTGTGTCTGCGCTCAACTATCACTAGAGAATTCAAAGACAATTCCTTTTATTCTTTGGTGTTCACCTTCTCAACACACTACATACATCATAACAAGCAGCAGTGCATTTGAAAGCTCATGCTGTCTCAGTCACACACATGAGAGTCAAACAGATGTCTCACCATTCTCGCTAGAACCGTCTCTGTTTTTTTTTGTGCCAAACAAATCAGTTGCTGCTGAGATTCTCTGGATGCATTCTGGTCACGATTGCACTGTATGTGATTAACAGCATTAAAGAATAAAACACTACACAGAACACTGCCAAACTCTCACCTGTCTCAAAGAGTCCACTCATCTGTGAATGACACATCACTATGTTAAACCCAAAACTTTACTTTGGGTAAAGTTTGTCTTCAGTGATCCTCCAACTGCTGTCCCTGCTCCTCATACTCACAGAACAACATGTCTTTTAGGGCAGGTTAATACACTGATTCATCTCATGGTTTCATGGCATCAAAGAATATGTCTGTTTAAATTGTTATCTCGGACTGGCTGTGTCTGGATCTGTTCCGCCCGTTCTTTACGATCTTTTACTTTATCCTGAAATAAAGTCTCACTCTTTATTTCAGACATTTAATTGATTAAATGTAAATGTACTAACCATGAAATCAGCAGAACGTAACCAATTTTGCCTCAGTGAGCCGAGCATTTTGCTGTTGGGAGGGGCAGATTTTTTAGGCAGACAATAACTGAGCCAGATTTTACTCCAGCTATGCACTGTTGGATACAACATGATAATCAGAACCAATCAGACTCCGCTCAACATCACAGTGAAATTGAATGGGATCCTGATAATTTTTTCAGACCTTGTTTCTCTAACTGATAGAACTGATTCAAAGTAGCAAGTCAATAATGAGCTAAGTCGGAATAGGAACTTAGTACATGGCAATATACCAGCAGGACCTGTCATCAGATATTCTGTTCTGTCAGCCCGTCTATAAACCAATCCATCATTCCTCAACACAGGGACACTCTGGAATGACAGTGTCCCTTCATCTACGGTACATGTTCCTGCAAAGTGGTAGCACTGGCTGGTTATGGCATGACCGCTGGGATTTTTTTTTTACTGGATGAACAAAAAGAAAGACAGACAAACAGAGAGCTTACTCAAGAGACAGCAAGTCAAACTTACACTCTTGGGCACAGAACAGGCTGCTAGGAACTGAATTCTGGCCTGCAAACTGGATCTTGAAAGCTTACAGTGCTAATAAATAAAGAAATATAGCAGGAGGATGGAGATGTGGGATCCATCAATGTCTGAATCTTTCACGCAAGATCAAGCAGACACAGGTCCTTGGAGTTCCAATCCTAGCTCACTGAAAAGATCGATGCGTGACTTGCTAACAACAAAATAAACAATCATGCTGTCACCAAACACGTCTACAGCTTTAGATGCAAAACTGGCCCCATTTGTATGAATTATGAATTGTTACATTGATATTGTGAGGGGTGTCAAAAATGTGTACATTGGTATTCAGACAAAGGCATGTTTTCTGTTTGACTTTTCTCTCCCCTGTCATACAACAGCTACCAACTGGGGAGGTTCAAGTCTAACACGTGCTTCCTCCACAATGTGTGAAGACAGCCAACCACATCTCTTCGAAACACTGCTCATGTTGCATCACAGGGCGGCATAACACAATTGAAGGAAAGTGCTATCTGCCCTCTTCTGCATACTGTACATGAGCTCACAGACCCACATGATTGGCTAGGGCATATAGTACTAAGTCAATTAAGTATTTCACTCTTGTTCATGACAATCCATGAAAAGTAGGACACAGCATCTTAATCAGAGACACTGCTTATAACAACATCAAATTATCAAGTGCTTTTAAGTTGCAAGCTGATAGAAATTATCCAGAACCTACAACTGTTGTTCTAACAGTTCTTTTGCCTTTAATGAGTAATAATAAAATGCGATTTATTCCTTTCATGTGCATGATGCAAATTCCACATTAAGTCAGTATGCACTTCTGCAACTTCCACTTGCAATGATGTATTGCAATCGATGCAGAGCTAATAAAGACATTGTCCTTTTTATAATCATGAAATTAGACATATTATACCCCACTTTGCTAAATGTTATTTTGTGAGTAGCTTTCCACTTTGTGTATTTCCACTTGGGTTTGGTTGTGTCCTATAGGCTGAATATAAATGAATGAATCCTGAATACTGAACAAATAAACTTGCCTTGCATTGCCTTGCTTGGATACTGCCTTCAGTAAAATATATGCACATTGAGTGTCATTTCTTACACTTGCTTAGTGTTGACCAAGGAGATTTGAAAGAGCAAGAGGGCCTATACTGTCATGAAGATCTACAATCCATACATACAATTATGTGCTGAATATCTTCACAATACAACCATGAATCACAGATCACGGAACAGATCAAGGGCTATAAGACACAAATCAATCTTCAGATGTACACAACACAAAAGTGCAGGAAAGAAATTTAATGGAGAAAAAAAATCAATCTTTTCCTTTTTTCACAAACTGTTCCTACTCCTCACTGTTCCATTGTATGACAGAATGAAGGCCAATCATTTTCATGGAAGAAGGCAAAATGAGAAAGGGAAGAGTGTCCATCTCGCCTCTCCTCCTCCGCTTCCCACACAATCGGCATCTTCTCTCTAGCATACCTCTGAGACAGTATCTCTCTACACTGAAAGCAATTTCTCCCTGCCATTAGGAGATAGAGTGGAGTGTACTGGTGAGAAGGGGGCCATCAGAATGTGTTTGTCCTGTGTTGGCTGTGGACATGCCCGTGTGCTTGTGACGTCAGTCTTACAGTCAGTCCACAGAAACATTACGGGATGGAATAATAGAAGAGAACCCAAGACTGGAATCATCTTAAGCATCAATGCAATCTCACATTTAACTAGACTTCAATTATGGGCAATAAAGTCAAAAGCTTTCAGAGGATTTCTCAGAGAACAATGTCAAGTATTTCAATCTAATTGAAACCATAAAGCATTTTAATTCATAGACATTAATAGATAATTATTCACGTGGGATTTCTGGGGAAAGCCTTATCTCAAAGTTGTAATATTATTATTAAAATATCCCATGATTATTTAAGTAGCAGCTATGGTCTAATGTTTTTTGTTTGTTTGTTTGTTTGTTTTTTTTACAGTGGTAACTGTTCATTCGCAAGCTGATGTCTGATGCACTTCATTTCTTATTACTATAAAAAAAAAAAAAACACCCTAAGAGTTAAAATACATCAGCAGAATTAAAACTGGCATAAATTTTGTACACAGGTAAAATACATATTTTCTAAAACTAAAATTCAAGCATTTTTTTAAGGAGTATTAAGAAAGATAATTATAATACAGATCTTTGTAATTCTGGTCTTGAATCAATGTTATGCTGACCATCAGTTTGTTATAATGGTTTTGTAGGCTTCTTGCCACAAATTATAAAACGTGAAAACATCAAAAACATCATTTCTTGCAGAATTTCTAATATGCTTATGGAGATCGTATTCAGGCGTTGCTGTAACCACATCCTCTAATTTTCACCAAAGTTGAGTTAGCAGCCAGGTGTAGGCCCCTGTGACCTGCCAATAACCTTAACACTCACTAAACTGCTAAGATCTAACTACATGGAGAGAACATACTTGGCATGTTCACTGGGCAGACAATATGCACAATAAAAAATTATTGCAATAATTTTCAAAATAAAATTTAGAGCATTTTTTAGAAATTAACCATAATAAGTTCTTTTCTCTGCATAATTATGAACTGAATTGAATTGTTATAAACAATGTAAAAACATCTTACATGCACTGTGGGACTTCCTATTCACCTATCACCATGAAAAACAGAGAAAAACACACAGAATCACAGAAATCAATACACAGCAGTTTGTAAAGAAATATCACTGTTCTCAGTTGCGAGGTGCGAGCCTGCACCTTGCCCAACTGCTCTATTTTCACCACTGAAGGTATAGCCAATACAGCAGTGTTCTACATGGCTGCCTGGCTTCAGCAAACTGACAGCCCCAAAAATGAGAGTTTACTGCTCCAGGGTGAGGCAGGTTGAGCCTAGAGAAAGGTCTTTCTAGTTCAATAGGTCGAGTTTGTCTTAAAACAAGCCAGGGGAATAAGCAAGACAAAAAGAATAGTCTGGTATAGAAGGTATAAACAAGAAAGCAAGTGGTGCAATTAAATAGGACAACACAACGGTGCAATAGATGTCCCAATGTGAATTATCTTCAACTCTGAAATGTAAAAACAAAATACAGGCTGGAAAAACACAATTTTTTCTTTTGGGGGATTTGCTTATAGGATTGGGGGCATGCAGCTGACCTGGCTTAAAGTCTCTGTACCAGTATAGCTGACATGTCTCTGTGGTGGGCAGTGAGCAGCACAGTGAAGGTGAATTAGAAAGAGCATGGCACAAAGCCATGAATCAATAACGGCGACCTACATCTGACGTGTGCCATGTTCCAACTTACCTTGCCCTGTCCTGGCCTGAGTAGAGACACAGACACAGCCATTACACAGTAGCTGTGTTATTGTTAAAGGGGGCAGGTGTGGAATCTCTGCGTGCAACAACGTGGAAGCTTTATTTATTAGAGCACTGTCAGTTGTGCTTGTAGACAGACTTAAGGAAGGTCAGTGCCATGCCTCCGATCTTATAATCAAAATCCTCATAAAAAAAATAATAGAAAAACAGTTTTCATGCATTTTGTTTTTCCTTGCCAGCATTGTTGACCATGGAGATAATCCACATAGGCATAAACACGCAATAGCTGTGTTTGGCAAGCAGTCAACGTGAAGACAAAATAAATTTGAGCACAGAATATAAATTACTTAAAATCAATTAACCATTGATTATGAATCTTAAATTAGGATTCAGGAATGAAAACAAATAGGAAACAATGGACAGAACTGGTACATAAGGGATTCATTCATTCATTCATTCATTCATTCATTCATCTTCAGTAACCGCTTTATCCTGGTGAGTGTCATTGTGGATTACAGGGACCATTGCAGGGCACTGTGCATACACAAACACACACACACACACACACACACACACACACACACACATTCACACCTAGGGGCAATTTAAAGTAGCCAATCCATTTTCCAGCATGTTTCTGGGAGGTGAAACTCAGAGGAAACCCACATGGACATGGGGAGAACATGCAAAACTCACAGACTGTAAGGTTCAGATTCGAACTCAGGATCGACCTGGAGACCCTGGAGCTGTGAGGCAGAAATGCTACCATGCCAGCTGGTAAAGATCATCCTTAGAACATGATTACTGCCGTGCTTCTGCATGACCCTGCCTGGCTCTTAGTCATCTGTGTGGGCAAAGTACTTTACATCTACAGAACACAACACTCATTTCTACAGAACACCATTAGCCAGAGCTTATAAAAAATAAAGAGCTTGTAAGAATGAGACTATATTTGTCATCTAATAAAACAAGACAGTGTTGTTTGGAGATAAGTGGTGCAAAGATTTCATAACTGAGTCACTGGCTGTCTTCAAATAAAGACTAAAGATCTAGCTCTTCACCAAGCACTTAAATTAGCATTTTTTCAATCCTTACCTTGTGTTTTCTTTTCATACTGTACTAACCTTCCCAGCAGGGTTTTAGACTGATGTTACTCTTAGCCCTGACCTAGTGAACTAGCATGATAGCATGTTTTTGATAGAAACTACAAAGCATTTCTCTAAGCCACTCTGGATAGTAGCATCTGCTAAATGCTGTAAATGTAAATGCTCGACAGCAGTATCCTCATTGTCTGTGCTCGGGCAGCGGTAGGTATAAGAAGTCACTGCACTGACAGGAAGCCATCGATGTGACGATCAGGCAGCACAGACATAAGTGCTGCCCTGTGGCAGGCAGTGCTGGCTTATCTGACACGCCGACACAGAGGACGAGTGACACCTGCATAGAAACAAGCCCTGCTCCCCAAGAACACTGAGATAACCAAGACATGTTTGGGCCTGATTCAATCACCGATTCCCACCCAAATGCCATTTTGAAAAAAAAAAAAAAATCACAACCCAAACAGGTTCCAACAAATGTCAGAGATCTGAAGGTGACAAAACTGCAGCTGTAGAATAACCCTCTGTATCGTACTGGAAGGAAGGCAGTGTTATATACACAGATACACAAGAAGTGGTGCAACAATTTAAGAAAAGCACCACTTCCAAAAAAGAGCCTTGATTAACACTGTTAGATATTGGACATTATACTTCAGCACTGTTGAAATCTCAAATCTGATTGGTCAGAAAGTGTTAAATAATTTCCGATAACAGCAGCTCTGACAATAGTGCTGACTGTAATTCAAATCACAAGTTTATATTAATGCATTCATTCTAATATGTTATTGTTTCTATAGTAACAGGTCATTCACAGGGACTTGTAAGGCAGATGTTTACTTTATAAGTAGAATCTTAGAAATATTTACATGAATTTCAGAGTTTTGTAGTATTTGGTATTTTTCCCTTTTTGCTTTAATGACAGTGTGCACTCGATCTGACACTGAGTCTCGAGTCAGCATGTCGTCTCAACATGTGCTTCAATGGAAGGGCAAAATCTGACCTTTTGTACAAAGGAGTTAACATGCCCAACATCACAAGTATGCTTACATTTAAATAGTAACATTTAACCTAGAAATTGTGCAATGTCTTGAATATTGAATTTCCTGTGTTTTCTGTTTTAGAATTTTCAAAATTCAAAAATTTCTGTTTATTTCCAGTTTTAAATTTAAAAAAATCCCAGATATTCAATGTGGTCTCAGACTTTTGGGTCTCACTGTATATTTGTTATTTGGAGAATAATCAACTTCATGGTGGTAAAAACTGAGTCTTCTTCACCTGAATTAACATTGTTTATCTGTTATTTAAAAAATAATTGTTGTCTTGTTTTTTCTTTTCATACTGTACTAACCTCGCCAACAGGCTTTTTAGACTTATGGTACTCTTAGTTCCCGACCTAGTGAACTAACATGAGTATGTGGTTTTGATAGAAACTACAAAGCACATTACAGTTGCCCTGGATTAGGGCATCTACTAAATGCTGTAAATATAAATTTAATGTAAATGTAAATGTAAAAGTAACTCTGCTTCACTCCATCATCGGCCTGTCTTTTTTTTTTTTTTTTTTAACAAATGTTCCTACCACCTCTGCCCTAATATTCTGTAGACAACTGGAGGAACAGTGAAGGTTACATTAGAAAGATTACAGCAATAAGCCTTAATAAAAAGGCTTATGTGTCAGCCAACCATTCCTTGTGCTGTCCTCGTCTGGCTAGAGCCACAGATACACAGCCATGTGGACTAAAGAAGAAACCCGTGCATTATACAGGATTTTTTTTCTCACCTTATGTTTCAAGAAACCTGTCAGAAAGTTTCTGAGTGTCATGAGATTCCCTAGCAGTAAATAAACATGGGCAGTGAAAACAGGGTCTAGCTGAATATATTTCATTCTTACAGCAATCTGCTGAAGGTTAAAAAAATTCAATATTTAACCTTAAATTAAACATACTGCAATCTTTCTCCACAACTGCTATGGCAGATCACCATTTGCACCATAGATTTTCTTCTTTGATGCTGTTAATTCGACATAAATGAAACTCCAGGGACAATTTCTTAAATAAGTGAGTTGCCAAAGTAATGTCTGAAGTGACATTTACTAAATGGCCTCTCTTGGAAGGAATCCAAAGGCCAATCTAAGGCGATCAATGGCTGCAGCATACAAAGTGATAAAGCCCAATTACTGCAGTTACTCTTGTTTAACAGCTAATGTCCAAGTTGACCACAATTTTATGTTTCTGGAAGACTCTCTCTTTTATTAAAAATTTACATCTGTAATAGCTTGAATTACCTTCACATAAGCAATGTACAAAGCAAACTGTTAAATTAAATGTTGATTAAAGAAAATCAAATTATAGTTATTAAACTGACCCAGGAGACTGTCAGAAATCAATTAAAAACAAACAGGTGCAATAATGTAATAATTTGATGTCAGTAACACAGTGCATGTTGGGTATTTTTTGTTTGCTTGTTTTAAAGGCAAGTCAAATAAATCATTTTGCATGATTTTGCATGATCATTTTGCATCATTATGTGACAGAGAACACATCATACAGTAGCATTTTTGTCATTTTATATATATATATCTCCAATATCTCTCTCTCTCTCTCTCTCTCTCTCTCTCTCTATATATATATATATATATATATATATATATATATACACATATATATATCTCCAATTTTTGCCTTGAAATTATTTTATAAAACCTTAGCTCTCTCTTGTTAATAGCAAATTTATTTGCCATCTAAATCCACTAGCACAGATCCATATCACAGATTTAGCCAGTGGCTAAGTAATAGTGGGAATTAAGTGATGAAGTTAAATGATGGTGATGGGAACCAGCAGGCTGCAGATTACCAGAGCACAAACTGGTTCTTTGCTACAGACAGGGAGGCAGCCCAGGCCCATTTCTCAGGAAAGATTACACATCAGCTTCTGTTTGTGCCTGTGCCCTCAACCTTGGCCTCAATTAAAAGTGACGGAGGGGAAACTGGAAGGGAATGGTCCACATACATGAGTGGAATAGAGGAAGAGAAAGGAGGATGGTGAGGGAAGGAGGAAGATGGCAGGGTGTTGAGGTCTGCAGCACTGACAGTAAGTGATGTGTGGTTTACTTTTCTGAAGCGACGGGGAGCTGAAATCACTTCCTCACAAAATAATAAACGTGATCTGCGGCCCCCGTGCCACCATCGTGACTTCCCTCTGCCGCTTCCTGATAGAAATGTCAAGATGTCCGAGCTGGGGGAGGTTATTCCACAAGCATCAGAGCGCAGTCCTCACCTCCACACTTCATTACTGCCTCCGCACTTAACTGTTGCACTGCCGTGGGCAAATCCACAAAGGTACACACACCAGTCAACACTGCACCCAGCCTTTCGAAAGACTTCCAGTACAATGCTACATACCCCAAAGTTAAAGCATGAAAAGCAGAGATTTTATGCAAAATCTGGAACACCCTCAATATTTAAAAAAAAAAAAATACTTCTTGTGTTGAAATAATTACTGTAACAGTTTAATTATTTTTACTTATATACTACAAATCAAAGGAACCCCTGGAGTTTCTTAGGTTTTATTACAGTTTTATCACTATTATTACCTCACACTGAACTAAATAATAAAGAATAGTAATTAAATAAGGAAACCTAAATGGAAATGTTTAACTGATTGGCCGCTGATCCTTATGAGACGCTAAACGAGTGCTTTATTAAAGACAGTAGCACTTAGAGGGTAAACCTGTTAAACCTATAAATAAAAAATAAACTCATAGGCAGTGCAGACTTTAACTCTAAAACATAAATATGTGGTGTGCTATAAGTGCTTAATTAAAGTGATAAAGATTTTGGCCTGCTCCATTTATCTTAAATCTAGATTGCTGAAATAAAAAAGTAATTTCCAACATTCCTTTTACTTCACTAAACAATTAATAATAAACATTTCTTGATTCACTTGATTCACTTCCTTCTTGATACCTATTGCTTGGTTTGATTTATATTTAAAATTAACTCATTTAAACAAGAAAACGTTTTGATTTTATTTGTATATTCTTATATATTAACTATATATTTACTACAATATTATATTTTTATATGAAAAATATTATATACCGTTTTAGATTTAAATATTATTATATTTACATCTTATTTGTAAAAATTTGTATTATACTCTTTGACTTCATTAACTATTCTTCTGACCATGACTGATTGTGGTCCATACCCTAATAATTTGTATATTATATTGCAATAGTGCTTTTAAACTGTTAAAGTGTTGTAAAGTTATGGAAAATTGTCCTAGATGGTGACCCAACATGCCCCTCATAATCCATCTTAATCCAACCATGTTATTTGTTCAGAATGAAAACAGTACCTGTACACTGTCTGCTGGAGCTACACCACGAAATCAACACACATTTTATTTCCACTTCTGTTCAGATCCTAGCTCAAAAAAGCAATCTCAAAAAAAAGCAATCCCTCTATTATGTCACTTTGATTACTTCTGATTCATAACTGCATATGCCACATACTTCAGCAGTGTAGAGGAAATGGAAAATGGGCTATTAAACTTAGTTTTTTTCTCTCTCTGTTCAAAGCGACATTGGCACATGCAGCACCTTTCATCAAAGTCATATTAACAAAATGTTAATCAGAAGCAGAAAGGATCCGTCAAGGACAGAAAAGCGAGAATCGGGAACTTCTTTGTTCATCACGCAAGGCAGTAAATTCCTCCATCTCACTGCTGTAGTATTCGAGCCCAAATACAGCGGACAAATTTATTATATCTGACACATAAATGTGCCATCCATGGGTGTGAGTGGCAGTCGGTGAGACAGCAATTTATAGTTTAGGATAGTCATTTCAGGAGCCACAGGATTTCAGGACCATGTGGTGAATCTCTGAGTTGTTCTGCTCTTGTGACATACAGCATACAATGTTGATTGCACTATGTTGTATATACACTCACAGCCACTTTAATAGGAACACCTGTACCCCCACTCATTACCCGATCAATGATACAGGTCAAAACCTTCAAGAGAACTGATAACATTAACACTCAGAGAAAACCATAGTGAAATGCTGAATAACACATACAGCACTTAACCAGACTAGCTAAGGTTCTCAAATGTTCTCTCAAGAACACACATATATGTCAACACCACTTCGGTGACAGTCATAACACCTCTCCTGAGCCAGGAATGAAGGGAAGGCAGTCTGAAAGGTTAGATATAGATGAGGTGCCAGATGAGAGCAGTGTCGGTGTGATAAGAATCCCATCACGCAGGAAGATCAAACATGAACCTGAGAAAGTGCACACACCATCAGTTTGAAGTAAATAAAAGTAGGTGAACCGATAAGATGATTGATTTGGCAGTAAACAGTGACCAAGATGCCCTTGACTGATGGGATGTGAATTTACAAGTATATTGGATTTTCACCATTTTTAGTCACAACACATTTTACATTATAATGATTAAGTATTAAGACTGTTTTGTTTGATTTTCAATGTGCCTACTTAGAGGTTTAGGCCAGAAATATACCTCAGCTAGAGCTGATCAGCTTATTGTGCCTTTCCTTTCTGGTAGACATGTCTACTGAGCACAAAAACGAATCCAAAATGACCTCCAGCTGTGCTGTCAGAAAGCGCTCAGGGGGTACCAATTCAGATCTCCACCTTAAATAAGAATGGGAATTATTCACCCAGTGATATCATTAAAAAGCTTCCAATACTCAAGTCTGTCCAGTGAGCTAGGTGACATAGATTGTCCTCTAAGGCACAAGAGTAGCATAGGGGAAAGTCATACTTTTAATTTTCATTTAGTGTTTTTGTCATTTTTGGATGTATGCCTTTTTGCGGCACACTAATCTCCACCATTGGAATATTGCTTAAAAGCAAATTATCAAGGAAAAGTTCCTCATTCCCTCTCTCATCTGACATATGCTTTACGACATATGAACTGTGACTTGCAAGTATAAGAAAGCATTTTTTAGCATCGCAGTCTGACAGATGAAAACTTCAGCGGCGCAGGATGAATCTTCAGGGGTGCAGTTTAGAAAAAGAGGAGAAAAAATAAGAAGAAAAACGAGAGCAATAATAATCCATACTGTTCTGTCTATTACATTTTATTTTGAATTTTTTTTTTTTTCAGAACTATGCTAGCTATTGTTAACTTTAGGCTACACCACATATTAGCAAGGTGAATACTACTGTAGCTTAGATACCTAATAACTCAGTATTATTATTTAATAATATCATTTAACTTCAATCATTCATAGTGTGAAAATTACAGCTACAAGTTCACTTTTAAGTTCATAAAAAATGTATTACATACAGTACATCCACAGCATAAATTGAATATTATTTCAATTCTCATGTAGGATAGTTCATTAACTAAGTCACACAAGATGAAATCAATACCCACTTCTTCTGTACTTCTGAAAATTTATGCATACAGAAATGACGTGATACAGAAAGGTATTTTATGACCAGGTTTTTAAGGTCTGCTGTTGTGTGAGCTTTATAACACTGTTACTAATGGCAACAAAATGTAGTTTTACAGGCTTCCACTGTGTGTACCTAATAAAGCCACTGGAGTGTCAATGATGCGTGTATGAACAAGTACATGTGTATGAAAATTTGTATGGTATTTTCTGTGTGTGAAATTGGCCTGTCCAGTCTGTAATATTTAGAAGGGCCCATCAGTATCACAGCCCATCACTGAGGATCTCACTGACAGACAGATACCGTAGACGAACCTTAAGTAGTGCAATGAACGCCTCCAGCCTAGTGTTTAAGATCTCAAAGGAAGTCAGGGTCAAGTGAGGGTTTTTATTTATTCATTATTTAATAAAACTCAAGTGAAAGTAGGTTTTATTTTCCCAAAAAAAGAACATGTGAGAATTTGTTACCATCACTAAATTTATACCAGGTTAGTTAGAAAGGCAGAAAAATATGAAAGTATTGCTCATGGACTGAAACAAAAATATTAATGCTTTTGCTGCAAACTCTTTTCACAAAATTAAAAAAAAAAACAGATCAGTAAAGGACAAAAGCATTTGAAAAATGCCTCTGAAGTACTGAGATCCCAAGTCTACAACACAAACATAACTGAATAATGCATAATATTCATTACGTTTGCCAGTGTATATTTCGTTTTAATATATAGAGTTCTGACAGTGGGAAATGAAATGTTTTAAATTAACAAAAAATAACTAATGATCAAGGACCCAGTTCTACATTATTTCTCCTATATTGCATATTCCAAAAGTAAATATGAACAGCAATAAAGGTCATTCAAGCAGACAATGCAGTTTTGTGGTTTACGCATTATGTTCAAACCAGACATCCAGGTTTTACATTCGTAACTCAATGCTGAATATTTGACATGGGGTTTTTAAATGTATAACTGATGAAACTATATGTCAAATATTAATGTGCAATGTATAAACAACCAGTAATACAGGCCCTAAAGATAATCTTCCTCAATTTGTTTCCTCTGAGATTATTGTAAGATTATCCAACAAAGGATTTCCCGGGCCTTTGCCTTTTTTCCCCCTTCGATGATTTAATATCTTCTTTCAAATAAATAGGTTCCTCCTCCTCGCCTTGAAGCAATTATCTTTCATATTAACCCTGAACCCAGTAAAGGATTAGACGCAGCTGTGTGGGTCTAGAGGCAAGCAGCTGTTGCAAGGAGCAAAATTAATTAACATGTACCGACTCGGCTGTTCCAACTCCGTTCTGATCCACAGAGCCTTTACATCAACACTGCAAGTCATTACAGACTTGAAGGGAATGCTATTAAAATTCAGTAATCAAGAATGATTTGCTTCATTTCTGACACTCTTCTCTCCTGCATTTATTGAATAACTAATAAATAATGATTTGTTCAACACTCAGGAAATGCAAATGAGTTTGGAATTACAATTTGGTCAATATACTTTATTGTGTATGACATAGATAGAGATTTTCTTTGACATGGTATCATGGTGTTACAACAACTTCGCTATATCTACAGTAATGTTGCATGGTGGTGCAGTAGATAGTGTCATAACGCCAGTATCCCCGGTTCAATCCTGAGCTTGGGTTACTGCTAAATGTTCTCCCTTTGTCCAAATAGGTTTCCTCTTTGTTCTTCGGTTTCCTCCCACCTCCCAAAAAAGATGTTAATAAATTGATTGTCCATTCTAAATTCCCTATAGGTATACAAGAATGTGTGAATATGTGTGTGTATGGTGCCTGTGACGGACTGGTGTCCCATTCAGGGTGTATGCCTGTCTTGGGCACAGCGTTCCTGGGATAGATCCGAAACCACTGCAACCCTGACCAGGATAAAGTGGATACTGAAGATGAATGAATGCAATAATGTAAATGGCTGTGTCTTGGTGGAAATCTCAGAAAATAAGTTAAAATCGACTTAATACATTTGATGTGCGAATATCTTACCCGCCATTGTGACATCCCCCCAATCACCCCCGAGCCACCCCCTCCCCCACGAGCACCTTGCTGGAGTCACTGAGGAGGTAATAGAGGCATTTAAGTGAAGCATAACCGAGTGCCTTTGTCTTTGTCGTCACATCCAGCATCAGATCCCTATGGAACATAAGGCTGTCTCAAATGGTGAGTGAAAGGGGCAGTCGCCCAGGGCTTAGTTATGACAAGAGATTGCATGTTAAATGGATGTTGAGATAAAATTGTGCAATCAGCAAGAAAAATGCCAAAGAGCTACAGATTATTTTTAGTCATTGTAGATCAAGCACTAATGTTACTCAGAGTGCGCTTCGCCATACGACAAATAAGGAGTGTTCCTTTTGCTTGAGCTGGAAAGAGGGTATGACAAGTGGCGAGGGAGGAGTTTATATCTTACATGGAGGGGAAAATATTTTTCCTGGCATCGGAAAGCAGCAACTATAAACAAAACCACGGTAAATCTATCAGAGCAGTTACAAGAAATGATTGTCTTACTGACCATAAAGAATGAACAGTCAGTAGAAATAAACAGCAACAATATCGGTAATCACTGGCTGTCTGCTCTGCTGTATTTGAAGTATTTTTTATTAGTATTTGCTCATTTTAGGACTTTTAGGATTTAAACTTATATACTATTACATGTTATAGAAATGGTAAAGGATAATTGTCCTGTCTAAGGTGCTCCATCCAATATGCAATCACACCTGTATAATTCTGAGCCTTCGCATTTTTTTTATTAAAATGGATTGCAATTACAAAACGGATGTGCAATTCTGCACCCAAACAGAAATGCTTCATTTGCTATGCTGTAGTCTGCACACTTATTATGTTCAGTTTTATGGGTAATTTGTATGTACACACCACACACAAACCACACTCCTGCAACAAAATATCACCCTGGGCCCTCCACACCACTTGAGATGGACATGGTGCAACATCAGCCTTTATACAGTCATGACTAAAAGAATGCCCTCAAACTTCAATGAATGGAAGCAATGTTGTAAAGAAAAGTGGGTCAAAATTTCTCCAAAAAAGAGACCGATAAACTCTTACAGAAAAGGTTTACGTCAAGTTACGGTTGCTAAAGGTGGTTCTACATATTACTGAATTATAGACTTATTTTTTCCAACCTGGTTTCTGAATGTTGGTTCACTTTTTGGGGAAAAAAATGACTATATTCTGAAATCTGTTGTGTTTTTTGTTGTTACCTGAGGTTATTTGTTTGTTTATAGAAGTTGGGGAGGACCATGCAGTTTTAATTTAGGCCCTGATAACTAAAAACATAGTGAAAGAGGGTGTACTTTCTTTTTCCCATGGCTGTACAAGCTTGCCTAGAATTGTGTAGATCTGTACCAATTCAAATTTCTCCTAATTCCTCAAGGCCAGATCAGTACTCAGAGGTCAATTTGTGTTTATCAAGCTTCACTGACATTGGCTGGGGGGAGGCTTGAGACTGCTAACCTGTCTCTAGAGGGCCTCACTGACCTGCTTACCCCACATGTGAAGAAGATTATTGTACTCTAGCAGATGTCAGAATGGAGACAAATAAAAGCGTCTGAGCTGCATGTAGCAGGTACCAGTGTGCAGGATTACAGGATCAGAGAGAAACCTGCTGTAAATAAAAGAATAAGCTTCCCCAAGCCAACCATAACACAGTCTGATTTGCTTCAGATTAGTTTGACTTTGTGCCTAGATTTACTGACAAATGTATGGGTTTGAATTACTTTCTGAAGAGGAAAAATGCTCAGCAGTTTACAAGACAAAATATAGTATCTTATACACAGAGATTCAACATGCAAAAGGGAATGATGCTGCACTATTTCTACAATATTATTAATCTTGTTTCAAAAAGCAGAGACAAGGACACATATGAGTGGCAATACAGTTGGGAAAATCAACCTTTTCGATATTAGAAGTCCTTATTTATAGCCTTTGTGAGATTATCCTTGGTATGTGATTTATTTGACAAATAACCAATTTACTAAGACCTCAACTTCACTTTCTGGAGTGTAAAGCGGGGGTCTGAGCAGCATCAAACCTCCTTCCTGAAAACCCCTCATCATCTGCCAAACATGCATGACCTGCAATTAAGACAATAGTATGGCATGGTGGGGCAGCAGATAGCGTAGCTGCATCACTGCTCCAGATCCTGAGCTTAATGTCTATGTCCCTGTGGGGTTCCTCTGCATTCTCTGCTATCCTCCCTGATATATTCCCAACTCTCACCCAGTGCTCCCACTCCAGGTCCACCACAACACTGACCAGGATAAAGTGGTTACTGAGGATGAATGAATGAATAAATGATCACATAGCAATGTAAAAACCAAAGTGGATGAACAAAAGGTTGTCAAAAAGACAATTTTTGTCCTTTTTTTGTAATTTTTTAACCAGGGAGATGGCACATCACTTACCATCCCAAATCAAGACCTGTTATTTCATGGTTACCATATAATAAAAGTCATTGTATTGTCAATTTTTTTCTCATACTGTAGCCGTCACCCATAATCTTTACAAAAAAATATTTGTTCATCATTCCTTTAATAGATCCCACTACAAAGACAGAGAGGGATCATAGCAGAGGTTGAGATTGTTCTCCCTGGAACTGAAGAACATAAAGCAAGTCTATATGTTGTGGCAAGCCACAAAAAGATCTTTTGTCACATATTGTCTGAGGATGTGGAGAACAGTGACAAGTCTGATTTAAACAAGATAGTCAACAACAGTCAGACTGACAAAAGATCTGCCATGTATGCCACATAGAGAAAAGTCTACAATAATGCTGTTATGAATCTGTCAAAAATAATGAGTTCAGATTTCCCTCAATAAAATACAATAAGGTACTAGTTTTGCCTATGTGTCTACGACAGCAGAGCTACTGAATGTATTGTTCTGTTTACACTGTTATAAGAAGTGTCTAAAACAAAACAGCAGAAAGACTTTGTAAAGATGTAAGAATAGTTTTAACTAGTGGAGTCTGTGAGAAGGATCAGTGATGTTAGCCGTGATAATGTATAAAGTCACCCTGTGATCGATGACTGCATGCTAATCTTCCTATCGGATAACAAGATCACCTGGAGAGCACACCCATTATCTCGCCTTACTGGCTTATTTTGAATTCTAAACATTCCTTCATAAATTAATTGATTCAATTCATTCTCAGTAGCCCCTTTATCCTTGTCAGGAATACACCCTGGATGGGACTGAATTATAATAATTTTTTAAATGATCTGCTCCTCAATTTGTTTTCTTTTTTTGACTTGCCACAGCCATGCAGTCAAGCAGCTCTGAAGGACAGAACACAGCTCAGGCGTCACCATAACTTCTTCGGAGACTTAAAATGCAGGGACACAGAGTCATCAGAGTGGTGACTTTAATTATCCATGTCCCCTTTCCCCAGAGAGCCTCTCACCTTGTCCTGTCCAATCTCTCTCACACACCCTCCTTTTAAGCATTGTTTTTTTTTTTTTTTGGTCTGGCTTCTGTCCCAAGCTGTAGTGCCTGTTCGTCCCTGAGCATCACCAAGTCGAAAAATTATGGCACACACAAATCACATGCGTCATTTCAAAAAGGCACACAGCTGCTCTGAGGATGAAGTGCCACTCAGTTTCTAAAAGACATGCTGAGTTTTGTACCATTAAGAACCACACACAGGGTTTGTACTGAATCTCGTATGGCTTACATATTACAAACAACAATCCCATAAATAAGAGTGTTAGTGTGTCTAAAAATATTTCACTACTATGAGGTATACTGTAAGTTTTCAGTAAAATTCTCCTTTACTGCACTTCAACATAAATGTTTTTAGATTATTTTTATTTTGCTGCATTTAAATTTTGCTACTTTGAGTTTGATAAATTTCCCCAGCCACCGTCGTCTATTATTGCTAAATAAACCCTGTCGGCCCATCGTAATTTTAAAAAGAACGTTCATATTTATTATTTCCCAGCTGCCCAATCACTGATTTCATTTCTGAAAACTGCTTTGCAAAGATGACTGTAACAAGTTCGGCTCTCTGCCTGGAACATGCAGCAGACCTCAAATTAGGGCTTTATTCTTTTTGGCTCATGCTTAGTGAAAAGCTCAGAGAAAGCAAAAGTGAAACTACTTGCTGCACCCAGACAAACAGAACGAGAGATTCCATTTCACGTCATCAGAGAGAACACCAAGTAGATGAACTTACCAATACAGTCGATCTATATACTACATTAGATTACTTTGTTAGCATTTCCTATTTCCTGTGCTGACAGTTAAGTGTCATTTCATTTCTCCCAACTGGCACAGTTTAGTCTGTTACTAAACCATTATTAATGGTGGCCATTATTATTAGTGGCCATTTCTGTCAAATTACATGATAACAAATGACATTACATTACTGACTGCTACCTGAAATTTGCCCAGCACAGGGATGCGATATGGAAACACAGATATCAGTATAATTTATATGGTCTTGAAATCGATGAGTGGATTGTTACTTTATTCAAATTCTTATTGTCTAAACATATGATGGTGTAAAAGTCCTCTGAGAAAGTTAGCTCATGTTATCTAGCTGATTCATTTCCAATAGCATGACTGTTGGACACTTTCTTCAACACTGCTGGATATCAGGTCTGACTGTCTGCCACCTCAGTAACAGATACAACACATTGTAATAGCTGGCAGGCTCGAATGTGAATGCCTCGCAGCTCCTTTCTCACATACACTAACATTCGCTCCAGTGCAAGGTCAGAGAAGACATACATATTTACACAAACACACACACACAAACGCCAGGCCTTATGTAGTGGGCATCAGGCTATCCTGTCTCGGAAAAGAGCAACACTGGAAAACATCCACAAGGGGTTCTTGTATTTAAAACTACATTGTTTGCATTTTTTTTTCAATAAATCAACATTTAATGCCAATAAACATCACATGACTTCATCACGAATTTCTAATTTCTAAATCTAACTGTAAGGAGCTGAATAACAATGATAGCTAGTTGGTGAATATTAGGCTATTAGTCAGTATATACTGTAATTCCTATCATTTGATTGCAATTGCTTTGTCAGCTGTTTTGTACAAATGATAAATATTAAGATGTCTGGTTCTTTCTTGCAGAACCTATGGAAAACATGTTTGGTGTTTGCTGTGACAACGTCCCGTAGTTTTCATTTTCTAGCCACTGTAACTTAATCTGACAGCTGGGAATAATAGTGTAATGTTAGCGAGCAGGTAATGATTTGAAACCGCAAAGCATTTGCAAATATATAAATCCAACAAGAGAACTTATACGGCGTGGCAGGCTCAGTGGGAGCATGAGGAAAATGTAAGTAGTTATGAAACTTGTTTTCTAACAACTGGTATTTAGTCCAGTGGAAGTGGAAATTCTCTAGTCATTTATTCAAACCTTGAAAACACAACTTTAGAAACCAAGCAATTTCAAGACCTTGTGTGACTTTGATCACAGATGCAAAATCCAAGTAAGAAGTGGCTTATTTATCCAACAGCAATAGCTTTTTTTCTACTTTAATGAATATACATGATGAAAATAGCCATAAGATATTTAATCATATGTTCGTTACTGACCCCATGGTCCTTCTATCAGTATTAACATTTAATAACTTTAAATACTTTAAAATGTCTCGCTTCAATTATGTAGTGAATTCTGTCTCATTTCTAGGGTGCTTGACACCTTGTCTTAAACCCTTAATCAATATGAAGTCATAATAGTGTTTGTATGAACAGTTGAATGACTTACTGACCTGTAATATCACAGCAGATAAAAGACACTTCTTATGGACGCTGAGTGGTGCAATTAGTTTAATTAGAGCAGATTCACCAAAGACACTGTCTTTCTGACCTCAAGACCTGAGCTGTTTTTATTAAAGACAAGGAAGAATCAAGGTTCACTTACAAATCAGTATTCAGACGGAGGAGAGGTAGATAAGATTGCACTCCATAATAGCAGACGGAGTTTGAAAAAACCTGAAGAGGGTAGAAACTCAGCATCTCACCATTCTCTCTCGCCATTCTAGCCTCTCTGGTTCTCGGCAGCTAATCTAGGCTGCTGCAGGATTTACGTTCAAAATTGACATGGACACAAAACTATCAGCATGAGTGGAAACAGGCAGGGAGAGCAGGAGGGGAGTGCTGAGCTGCTGTATGATTCACTTAAGCCTCAGATGCACGCTGTTTAAAGCTCCCACTGTTCTCTTTATTTCAGCACATTATCAGAACCTGCAATCCCCCTCCCCACAGCTCACCTATTATCTTCATTACTGTATGAACCAAGCAGTCAGCCTTCGGTAAAACAGCTGGCGGCAAATTCACACCGTACCTGCCGGTGAAGAGCGTTTCACATGCAGCCACTGACAGGAAGTTTGTATCACATCCAACCTTCCTTCCCCTTTAATTGGTCCACATTTTTGAAGCACTGAAAGGTTGAGGTCAAGAACCAGGCAATTTAATTTCCCCCTTACTGTAATGAGATCTGTAGTGTATTACAGAGGAACACTGACATACTGAGGTGAAGCAAATTCAGTTAATTACAGTGACAGCCAGCCGACATATTCCTTGCCCTCTTGCACTGAATTCCACCGTAACAACTGTAGCTTTTGCACTCATTGCAATCTTTTACCTTTTACCATGCACGCTAAAAAGGCCAAGAGTAACGTGAGCAAATTTATAATTGAGTCATTTAGAGTAGAACTAGGGAGGCATTGATGCCATTTTTTTTAAAATACATGTTTATCGATACTCGCTGTATACTTGTATTGTAGGAAGATCCTGTGGATCCTCCTCTTGTTATTTTCACAGAGCACAGTTTGCAGTCTGCTTTGCTTTAATTGAATCGTAAAACATGTCATTAGCATGTCATCATGCACTAGGCTTACATCCCATAGTATCACCTGGTTTCGGATTTTGGTATCTGAGCATTTTCGTGAGGATGAGTAAATGAGCACGGTAACAGAGCGTCAGCTGATACCAGCACTGATGTATCCCTACTAGAAACATTTGCACAATGGGAACATGTTAATGGTCAAACAAAGGAATAACAGTTAGTTAGTTAGTAAGTTAGCCTTGTCTGAGAGTTATAGCAGGTTTAATGTGTTTTTATGCTTATCCTCCTGGAGCTGATCTCTTCCACCATCCTTGTGCTCAGACTTGAATGATAATGACCAGCCTGAGGTGAGACACTCATTGCATGCCAAGTCGTGTGCCAGAAGACACATCACAAGCACAACCTGCTCCTCCAAACACAATTATACACACATTTACTGAGTCTGGGAACTTCAAAAAGTCCAGTTTACCTGCGTACTGTCAGGGGACTTTGTCCAAGAGAGAACTGGTTAGCAAAAATCAGTCAGTGAGTGCAGTAGAAAGAAAACATTACATTTTCAAGCAGATAGAAACAGATTGTTTATGCTCAACAAGGGGTCAGCATGGCCGTTCTTCAAACATACTCTCTTCATCATGCTCACCAGGCCAAAACAACATCATTTTCATGTGGCTACAAGTAATAGCATAACCAATACGCAACAGGCCTGAGACATGATTGGAATCTTCTGCTCTCTGTGCTTCACTGAACAGTGACTTGTTGAACATTTCTGCCTGGTTATGCTAATTATGGCATGACTTCAGACTGTGTGCCAGTGAAGTGTCATCTCATATTATGCAGAGCGCCGCAGGGCTCCTCTTCCACTGCACTCGGTGTGTTAGCTTTGCATCCTTGAAAAGGAGCAGTGATCTCTCAGCCTTAAATTCCCAGTGTCAAAGTTCTAAAGCCAATGCATTTGTATTGGGGTTGATTTGGACACATCTGCGATCACGATAAACTTGATGCAGGACTCTTTCCTTACTGTAGTTAGTTCTGTAGTTACATGGCTTATATTCAGACACTGAATATTATGTCTCTGCTGGGATAACAAAGAGGATCTCCATACTGGCTTGGTCTTTTCCTCAGCAGCTTAATCCTGCTGACATTTCACTGAGCCGCTCCCCGAGCCATTGCCGGGTGTCTTGGCCCTCTGTCACAAAATTATTTATCATCAAGTCCTGGCCTGAGCCTGTGCAGGGTTGTGTTTGGGGACTCTCATTCATCTACCACTTGCTCTTTTAATGCCCTTCCACTCCGTTTTGCAAAGGTGGCCTCCGTCATTATTCAGAGTTAGTGCCACCTGGGAGACAGATCAAAAATGTGGCTGCTCAGAGAGGTGCTGCAAATTGTGGCTGATTTCTCAATCGGCTCTGCTGGCTGAGGGAGTAAAATACTGTCTAATCTCAGTCTAATAGCATTTGCCTGTGTGTGTAAATGTGTGTGTGTGTGTGTGTGCGTGGTATGCACAGTGGCCACTGTATTCATTTGTCTTCATCTCCTCATTTATGTCTATCTTTTATTTCTGCAAAGGGGCCAAAGATTGGCTCTCTTAGCTTAGTTTCCCTGAGCTGGAGGTCAGTTAAAGGACCTGGAGCAGAATTCATCAGGCCTATCTAGCACAGTTCCCTGTTAAGTAAAGCCTTCCAGATCACTCGGCCGGGCAATGATTTTCCTTAATTAAACAACCTCACGAGCTTTCTGCTGCTCTCTGGGGAGCCTTGGCTCAGCCGGCTCAAACAGAGGCATATGGCACATACATAAGCGAGCTATTAAGATTTAGCTCTACTTATATCCCTGAACAGTCACATCCAAGCACAGCCTAATCTGTCCCGAAAACCTCCCGCAGCAAAAGCGATTACAAATTAGAAATGAGGGGTCAAAATGATATGTGTGTGTGTGTGTGTGTACATTACCCATAGTGAACTGTAGTACACTGTGGTATAATTTACTAGGAATAGGAACTAGTAAAGATACAAATAAATCTGCATGTAACTTCACTAATTCACCAGTCAGGGGTCGCATTAAGTTATTAAGAAAATATCTCATTTTCAAGCGCTGTTCAGGTTATTATAATCCTGTCTGCACATAGCATATGTAGTAATGCTTGTTGTGATTTATTTACCAGGTTACTCAGCATAATGCATCCTCTTTAAACAACAATTACTCTGTTGAAAAACAGCAAAAGTTGACTTTGCATGCTACTTTCATTATCTTACACAACACTGTAGTGCATCACCAACTTACAGCAGTTTAGGGCTGAACACAATACAATGCAACCAGTACAGCAGTCAAAACACACAATAGCTGCACGCAGCTTAATGATCTGTTAACCTGATATTATAAAACCTAAACCTAATAAATGGCTCAATCAGAAAAAAGTGTACCTCAACCAGAATAGAATAAACCGAGTGAGGCATCAATCCAAATTTGAATGAGGTAATCCTTTTAATAATCCATTAAACAGAATAATAGCCATGTAAACCTGGTGCTGATTCACAGTCAGAATCTGTGTGCGCTTTATATTGCTGTGATTCAAAAGGAACCTACAAAGAAACAAAGTATTTCATATATTTTAAACAATTAAAAACAATTGTGAGGTTGGAATGGAGGTCGAATGTACATTAAGGCAGGCAGTGTGACGTTCGAGGCAGACGCAGGACACTAATTCACCGCAGTAAAGTGGGCAGGAAAATATCTAATGCTGAGCCAGCTTCATGCATTCATAAATTCTTCTCTGTTAAATAAAGACATTTGGGGAATGGGTTTTTTCAAAGACTTGTTAAAATATACAAGCATAGTGAATCAACACTCTTAGCATGGTCTACACTGACATAACACGTGTGCTTCTTGTTGTTATGGTAACGTCAACACTAAACAGCGCTTCTCGTATGCGCATAACTTTGAATCAAATTACATTTAACCCAAATGTAAAAAGAGATCAGATTACATGTAACATATATAAACAGTAATCAGATTATATGTAACATGTAGAAACAGAGATCAGATTACATGTAACCTACATATAAACAGTGATCAGATTACATGTAACCTATACATAATCAGAGATCAGATTATATGTAACATATATAAACAGTAATCAGATTATATGTAACATGTAGAAACAGAGATCAGATTACATGTAACCTACATATAAACAGTGATCAGATTACATGTAACCTATACATAATCAGAGATCAGATTATATGTAACATATATAAACAGTGATCAGATTATATGTAACCTATATGTAAACAGAAAGTGGATTATATGCAACCTGTATGTAAACAGAAATATGATTATATGTAACCTGAATGTAAACAGAGATCTGGATTATATACAAAATATATGTAGAGATCAGATTATTGCATCATAAATCAGTTTGATGGAAATGGAAAAACAGCTAATGTGATGTGAAATTCTTGAATTTAGATAACGTATACAGTAATACCTAAGTAGCCTAATATTAAATAAAATAAAGTCAAAATATCATTGCAGTAAGTGTTATATCTCACTGAGTTAAGTCCATGCTGTAACAGTAACGGTGTACAGCCATGCATACAGATATGATGGTGTTGTCAAATTCATATTTTATAGGTTAAAGTAATATAATCCAATCTATCAGCATGTGGTATGTGTGTGTCCGCTGCCAGAGGCAGTCTCAGCAGGACAGTATGGTGAGATTTCTGGGCATCTATATTTTTTAGGAGCACTCAAGAGATTGTCTCTTTCTCAGGGGCCACAGAGAGCTTTCTGTCAGGAGACAGGCAGTGAGAGCAAAAGAAACAAGGAGATGGAGAAAAACAGAGAGACAGAGAAAGACAGCTCTGCTTTTCCGCTTACTTTGCATCCCACAAATGCATGAGATTGGTGATCAGTCTTCCATGAATCACACTAAAAAAATGCCTGAATCAATGTACTTAAAAAATTATGGCAAAATATTACAAGCAAAATTATTGAATTAATTTAATTAATGTTAAATGTTTATTTGTGCAATATCAGCATGGGTAAAAGGTAACAATCTAAAGCAAATTACATTTAATATAAATAGATTAGTTTTATAAATCTTTATAAATCTTAAAAAAATTTTAATAAATTGTCAAACTAATAGTATACCACAAAGCTGTGGGACCCCGTGCAGTTCTACACACACAACATACACCTCTTTAATAACAGTGAGATTAAGTCCAAGGTTTATTTTTCATATAAGCATATATTTGCATTGCAGTGTAAATATTCAGCTACAGCTACTTTGGATTTAACTCTGTAATTCAACAGAAAACTGTTTAGTGCATTCAATAAATCTTTCTCACAAAGTCTGCTGGGAAAAACCACACCCCACTGCTCTGAGGTATTAATATGAGCTGATTAAGAGAATTACCTAGATTCCTTTTACTTTGAGATTGCATAAAATCTCATTTTTATAATACAGTGTAAGGCAGCATCATCTTCCTTATTCATAAACCTCAATGCTTATGTATTAATCTCTAATTATACGTATACCTCTAAGTATATGACTCCAGGAGTTAAAACACTCTCTGGAGTATGATAGTGTTGTTTCAACGACTAATCAGGCCTAAAAATGTAGAGTGAATCCTGGATAGTGCACCAGTGTGAAATGATCAAGTACTGCAATTTTAACACCATTATGTGAGACAATGCAGTGAAATGAATAATTGATCATTACGTCTGTTTTTCATGGCAACTTATTTTGACTGCATGGAGTGTCAGAGGATCTCACCCACAACACGCCACCATGTCAAACGCGCCAAGAAATCTAGTGTAACTCCAAACAAACCTGTGATTGATGGCCAAAATGCAAAATGTGGTGCCTTTTGAGAAAATAATAAAATAGCTTTAAATTATAAACTGTGTGTGTGTGTTAGGATCCACATTCTCTCTGCTGCTTAGCACTCAGCAAAGTGCTTCATGGTTGTCATCACTGTCCACGTCTCTCCCCCTAAACATGCTGTGCAACGCTATATTAAGCAGTAGGCGGACACAAATGCATTATTTTTGCTTCAAAGGCCAAAAACAGTGTCAGCTATTCACATACACACACACAAACATACACACACACACACACACACACACATCTGTGCTTCAGCTACTATCCATTATGAGAGGACAAGCTTTCTCATTACAAAGCCTTGTTTTGCAACTGCTATGTAATTAACATGAAATATTTCTCATTCTGAAAATGACAACAATGGAAAATGTCGCTGATCACAATACCAAGTTCGGCGACATTGCCGAGAGGGAACCGCAATGTAATCTCTCTTTTAATTAATTGAATTATCAACACTGTTTTATCTTCCTCTTTCATTTCCTCAGTGCTTTTCCCATTATAGATAAAGCATTAGATAAACGCCCAGCTGTCTTGTTTGCCAAAGCCGGGCCTGACGTCCATCAGCAGCAACCCATTAAACACCCTCCTTGATCAAAGGATCCTTCAGTATTGTAGAAGGCTGCTTTTGGTGCACCCCTTTTCTATGAATTCTATAGTGGCAGCATAAAAGCACAAAAGAAAAAAATATATACTTAAAAGCAGATCAGTATGAAGTGATGCTGTGAGATAATGCTATAATATCCTTTCTAATTCAATACGGACACATACACACACACACACACACACACACACACCACACACACACCACACACACACACTTGCCTGCTCAGTCTCCTTGTTCTAAATAGAACCAACCTATTTTAGTTATACCAGAATTAGTTTACGTAATCATCTGCTTTAACCCATCAGCAGATCCAGACTTATATTGCTCAGTCTCTTAAATAGGCTGCTCATACATATTTATGCTATTTGTGTGAATGCCAATAAATTTTCAGCCATTGCACTGGTCACGACTAAAACAGCTCCCCAAGTCCTAAAATCAGTACCAGAGCTGTAGACAGCAGCATCACACAGAGCCAAGTGATGAAACGAATCTGAAATTTCTAATTTCAAGTAAGCATTGAGATTTTTCTTTTTTTTACAAGCACCTTCCCATTCCAGGCTTCAGCAGCACTGTCTTGGACAGCGTCATCACACATGGCCATGCATCCTGCTCTCTATGTAGACAACAAATCTGACATTGAAGAACTCAGCCAGCCTACAGATGAGCTCCATTTAGCCTGCCACACTGCCCTGGGCTTTCCTCCCCCACTATCTGAATTCTCTTCATTCCATCACTACCGCACTTTTGCGCCTTTTGTGTAAAAAAAATAGTGGTAATAATACAGCCATACAGCAACACACCCCATTCAACCTGTCAGAGTTTGAGCAGTTCTGCAGAGAGGAACAGCAAAAGATTCCATTGGAGTGCCCAACTTTAGCATCATACCATTATACATATACTGTACACAGTACTGTGCAAAAGTCTTAGGTACCCTACTTTTTTAGCACAGATTTTGTTATAGATGTTTATTTTATGATTTCTGCCTTATTGAGTCAGTACAAAAACATTTTATATTTCCAAACATTACTTTTGCGACCAAAAATTAAATGTTACAGAAAAATGTCAGTAAAGAAAGCAACATATTATGTAACATATATTATGTAACAGACCACTTTTCAGACAGAAACATAATGAAGGCTGCTGAGAAAAAAAAAAAGGCAAGTACGACAGTCAACGTTTCCAGAAGAATTATGGCAGATTTGTTGAGATGCTCAGTAAATCTTACTAGCTAACTTCCATATAAAACTGCACAAACTGCAACTGAGACTACTATTTTTTTATCACACCAGATATTGACATTGTTGACATACAAGAAAATATATGAAAAGACCTTAAAAGAGAAAAGAACAAGGGCATCTTCAGAGAGCATAAACATTAACATTGATCTCTTACATCAGTAAGCCTCTCTGTCCTAGATCCTTTATCTTCCTGTACATAACAACTACACAAACATACAAAAAATAAATTGTGTTCATAATAGATTCAGTCTCCTTTCTTGCTAAACAGTATAACCATATAGTAATTACAGCAAATACTGTTTATTTATTCATAATGTTTCACCACCCGACAATATACAATGCTGTTTATAGAAACCAATTTTCAATGAAGAACTGAAGACTTTATCAAGGCAGATTTAAATACTATTAACTGTTTCTTGGTAGGGTTAGCTGGCTGGTCTTTGCCAAATGCTGCAGTACTTGGCAGGACAAATAGTAATTAGTAATTAATAGTAAATAACAGTCTTAATTAACATCTATGTGTACATGTTGTTTTCCACAGAACACAGAAACCAATTTCTAAAAGGAGCATACTGTAATGAGTGTATGAAATGTTGTACAATAAAATACTGTGCTTATTATTCTGTATATGTCTTTTACTGTAGCCTGTCTGTTATTCTGGGAAGTTACACCACAAGGACAAAAGTATGTGGACACCTGACCATCACACCCATATGTGGTTCTTCCCCAAACTGTTACCACAAAGTTGGAAGCACACAATTGTATAAGATGTCTTTGTATGTTACAGCATTACAGTTTCTCTTCACTGGAAGTAACGGGCCCAAACCTGTTCCAGCATAACAATGCCCCTGTGCACAAATCAAGAACCATGATGACATGGTTTTTAAGGATGAGTGACCTGCACAGAGCCCTGACCTCAACCCCACTGCACCCCTTTGGGATGAATTGGAGGACAGACTGCAACCCAGACCTTCTCGCACAGTATCAGTGCTCCTATGGCTGAATGGGCAAATCCCCACAGACACGCTCCAAAATCTAGTGGAAAGCCTTCCCAGAAGAGTGGAGGTTATTATAAAAGTAAAGGGGGACTACATTTGGAATGCAAAAATGAGTGTTATGGTCTGGTGTCCGTAAACGTTTGGCCATATAGTATATTTACAATACTGGGATATTATACTGTATCAAAGCACCTTGCAGCTACTGTAACACTGCTGTAACTATATTGTAATAACAGAGTGAAACAAACAGCATCGTTAACTTTACTGTAAAATAATCACCAAAAGCAATTCCTTTAAGTGGCAATAGAATCTTGGCTGGCTACTTCTCCAAATTTTTTTTTTAATTTCTTCTGTTATTTTTTTTTTTTAAGTAATGCTCTTTGCCTAGCTAGGTAGCTAACTTGTTCTATTAAGCCTGATATTTTAATTAAATAACCAATCTAGCTTACATTCTTATTGATTTTTTTCCTGTGGTATTCAGGACTGTGACCCATTGACTCTGTTAATTTTTTTTCTAATTGTTCATTTTAACAGTTTTTATTGCGTAACTGGTTATCTTGTTACTGTATGTTTACATGATCATTTTTTACAGTGTAAGCTGTGAGGAATGTGACAGGTAAGGGAAAGCATCTACATTATACTATATATTATTACTATTATTACTATTATTATTATTACTATATTACTGTATGCAGTGTGTTGATAAGTGGTGTAGGCTGAGGATGATAGCCACCCCCCCAGTCCACATTTCTCCCGTTGGATCTAATGGCCAGCTTAATCCCTTCAGCATGGAGTCGTATCTTTAGGCAGAGATCAATAGCCCGAGTTTACCTTGAAAGTCATTGAGCCAGTGCAACCTCAGCCTCTGACACTGAGCACTCCAACATCAACTTACTCAGCCTCAAGCCTCAAATAGCAACATTTTAAGATAATGTGATTGTGGTTTTACAAACATGATGGTAAAGTAATACTGAAAAGGGTTTTTATCCGCTCTATGTAGTTGTTAAGTAAATGTACTGTTCTCTCAATTACGCGTAATGCTCAAAATGGACAAAATGGCTTAATGCACAAAATGACCCCATTGAACAAAATGAAATATAAAATAATCCCTAATAACAGCTGTACATAGAAATAAAGGTCTCGTTTCAGAAGACAATACAGACACCTTCCACTCTTCTATAATAGAGAAAGGGTCACACATGAAAAGAGAAAGGAAGAGAGGAGACGGGCTGCATTTCTGGACAAATGACACTGTAATGTGAAATTGATGGGGCTGTTTGTCCCTCGATTTGGGTGGGCCACACACCCCCGGAGTGCTCCACCTTAGCAAAAACATGGGGCCAATGTGGCATGAAATGCAGGCTAATTGCTGTTTGGATGCTTGTGTGTAAAAACAGCCATTATTCCGCTCTGTCCTCCCTTCACCACTGTGCTGAGGGTTAATTGGGCTGTCTGCCAGATGACAATAAATGTAGCATGAAATACAAAGATAACTTGGCCCTTTGTATGCACTTAGATGCAGCCATTGTATGGAAGCACATCTTTCATCAAATGAAAAAAGAATCTGTGTTGTTGGGACTAAGTGCTGTCGAGGGGAAATATTATTTTTACTGTACACAACTGATGATCTGTGTGATGCAGTATGCCTGTATATTATGTACTGTGTGCTAGGGGTTGCATAGATTAGTCAAATAATACATCCACTATTTACTTCTGTGGAGATGTTGACTAGTTGGGGCAGTAGAAAAAAATGAGGCAGGTGGTAAAGAATATATTGCATACTAGATGAAGCTAATTCTAGTCAACTGCACAAGCCTACACTGGGAAAGCATTTTCTTTTATTTTCTTTTGATTTAATGGACTGTTAACACTTTGATATCACTTTGCATGAAGTGAAGAGGTGTGAGACTGTTTTTTTTAATCCTGCCCAATCCCAAAGGAATTCCTTCTGCAGTTATATTTGCTGTCCTTTAACAATAAATAAAATGTAGATAAAATCATTGCACCGTGATACAGTGAATTCTGTTGTGGAGAGCACTGTAAGCGAGAGTGCATTCGGAGCCCCGAGGTGCACATCACGATCAAATCCCACTCAGCTACTTTGGAGTCAGATCAACAGCATGTGCCCCCTCATAGAGGCTGATCCAGACTCGTTTTCAGATTCTACACGGCAGAATAACCTTCCAGACACTTTTGTATACGTTGTATCCTCCATTAATAATGAAGCTACAGTATGAGGAGCTTTTGTGCTACAAGCTCTCAGTTTCACAATCAGCAATTTCAGATAATATGATTTATTATTTTTGCACACTTACTGCACTGATTTATTTACTTTTGTTGTTAACAGAAAAGTGTAGCCTAAAAAGGCATGTAAGCTGAAAGGCTAATTAATTGAAGTGCAATGTTCTTTGCTACACAGAAACACAAGAATACAGCCTAAAAATAGCAACATTCTGAATTGATTTTGGCTTTGACTATGGAAAAGGAATTAGTTAACTACTTTTTGGAATCACTGGTCAACTAGTAAAACGTAGCAGCTGTGCAACCCCTACTGTGTGTTGTCACTCTTATCCACCAGTGGTATAGATCCGCAGAGCACAGCCACTAATATACAGTTTAAATCATGTTAAAAGGCTGAGATCAATCATGACAGGCCTACACTGCTGCACATGTACTGTACACATGGACTTGTTAGTCAGTCGGATACTTCCATGCCTACATCAGTATTTTTGGTCTCACACCTGGTCGATACTTATAAAAAAGCCTTGCCAAAAATATTGCAGTGCCTGCGACAGACTTTCATATGCAGTGTGATGAATTCCACACTGTGTCAGCACCCCGCTGTCTCCCAGGTCTCCTCCATGTCCAATTTGTAGATATTTCCACACTGGCTTTGACAAAATACCTGCACACTGCTTTGCATATGGAGTGCTCTGGGGACAAGTATTTATAGGCTAGTGGCAGGTGATATATTAACCATTGTTTCATATTCAAAATTCTGTCTCAGCACTTTTTATTGCATACTGAGGCTCCTGCTGCTTTAAGTCAACAAAAGAACCACACTGCATCTTCAGCACTTACGGTAAACACCCTATTTTCACTCGACGTACAAATACACTATGTGAAAAGGCATATAATGAATGTCCTCAGGAATGATCCTTCACTGAAAACATCTATACAAAAGCAAAGCTGAAAGAATAAAAAAATTTTAGTTCACAGATTGGCCAGAATGGGCAACTTATGAAATACATTATACATCATAGTGCATTATCATACAAATAACGTGTACATTCTCATACATTTTAATGTGCTAGGGAATGTGCTGTCTGCCTAATTTTAATATTCAAACATTCAAAGTTAATAAACAGATATTTGTTTAAGAGCTTGAGGTAAAAAATCCAGATGCACATGTCTAATTTGCAAACCACAAGAGTGATGCTTTCTGCATTAAAATATTAAAAAGTGTGGGTTTTTTTTTTTCATATTTTTACTGACTTCATGGTGTGTAAGGCATACAAAATACTCAAGTATTTTCTTCAGTATATCATTAATGGTGCTTCAAATGGTTAATCGAGTATTAGAACAACCTTACACAAACCTAGTCCTAACTGTATTTTTGCAAAGCAATCCATTTTCACTAAGGATCAAGTGACATATGTTTAATTCAGCATGGTGGCTCAGCGCAGAGGCGCAGCACAGTGGCTCAGCAGGTAACGTTGCCGCCTCACAGCTCCAGGGTCTCAGGTCAATCCTGAGCACTGGTTACTGTCTGTGTGGAGTTATTGGGCATGCTCTCCCCATATCATGGATTTCCATCAGGTTCTCTGGTTTCCTTCCACTTCCCAAAAACATGCTAGTAGGAGAACTGGCTTCTCTAAACTGCCCCTAGCTGTGAATGAGAGCGCAAGTCTGTGTGCGCATGGTACCCTACAATGTACTGGCATCCCGTCCAGGTTGTGCTTCCACCTTAGATAGACTCTGGATCCATTACAACTCTGATCAGGTTAAAGATGAAGATGATGAGGAATTCTTCTGCATGTAACCTCTAACTGTTGATGAACAGAATTTAATCACAGCGTGTAGCAATCTCAGCTCTGTTTAAATTAACAGTTCCAGGAAATTGATGGATTAATGGAGTTTCCTGGGCCCCAGGTTTCCCCGTTCTCATCAGCCTCCAGCTCTACTTTTCTCATTCGGCTGGAATTTACAGCCGCTTGAATCCAACTTAAAGGTCAAACGCTGACACTCGTTCTGAAATTGAAGCAGTGCTATTACAAGAAGAAGCACTACAATCTCATCATAGTGAACTAAGAGTTTCGTGATCCAGCTCTCAAAGGTACTATAACATATATCACTACAAAAATACAGTTAAACAGAACATATTATTTGCACAGTCTTGGTAATGTTTTATTCCTTTCCTGTGGGATTGCTGTCTGGAAACCGAGAACCGAGATCTATTAAAGAGCAGAATACCCAAGATGATGCCTGATTAAGCCTATAAAAAAACTTAACCTAGACCACACTGTTTCCTCATGGTGTTTATTCTTTAATTCAGTTGGAAGCCATTTATATATGGATAGATTCAGGGAACCAGAATAAACACAGCAAGATATTTTTCCTCAGCTTCATTTTCTGAGGACATAAAAAAGAAAGAAATATGAAAAATACTTTATTATGTTAACATCTATACTATGAAATATTATGCACTGGTGCATAATTTGTAAAATACATTAAAAGTACTGGACTACAGGATACCTTTTTTTAAACAAGGGTACTTTTTTAAAAATAAGGACAGCCTCTGGTAGTATTCTCTATTGCTATTTTATCTCTTTTTCTGTAAAACACCTTACACAAAAAACAGTTGATTCATGGTTCAGTGGTGGTTAAAATTTATTTATGTTATATTTTATAACACATGGACAAGATAATGAATCAGTTAGACTTTATGAGACTAAAGAACAAAGGGATTGTATTTATGCACTGCAAAAGTACTTACATGTCTAAAGTGGTTTAATGTTTAGGACTCTAATGCATTTGAAGTAACAAATAATAGTGAGAATCTGTCCCTTCTCTAGTCATTCATTAGCATGGACACTGACTGCATGGCATTATCCTTCACTATGGGTGACTGACAGAGAGCATGTGCCATCCACCACACCATACCTAAAGTATATTGCTCTCTTCAGGAGATGTAATGTGTTTTTTACTTAATAGATAGATAGATAGATAGATAGATAGATAGATAGATAGATAGATCTGCATGGAATAGCATGCATTCATATATAGTATATAAAATATGGAAGGGCAAGGTGATGTAGCTAACTGGACACAGAAATCAAATCTCACAGCTACTAATATTCTATTCATACAGAAACACATAAAAGTGAGAGCTGAGAAATAAAAGTTGCAGAATGAGCATATCAGTTGCTTTCTGCCAAATGTGAAAAACTATATTCAGAGCTATTAAACAGAAACATTCATTCTATTACGCTTTCCATTGGCAAATGTGATAGCAGATATAAGAAATAGCATAGGAAGAGTTTGTTTCTGAACCATGTTAAACCATGTGTTTATCAGTGGAAATGAAAGCTCATGGGTCATGACATACAACTGTCCACTTAATGAGAAATACCTGTATACCTGTATACCTGTATACCTGCTCATTTATGCCTATCATTTATAGTTATCAAATCAATCTATAGTTATCCAATCAGCCAGTCATGTGCCAGCATCACAAATGCATAAAATCATGCAGATACAGGTCAAGAGCTTCGGTTAATGTTCACATTATACAGCAGAATGGGGAAGAATGTGATCTTAATGACTGGGTGTGTAACATGGTTGTTGGTGCCAGACAGGCTGGTTTTTCAAAAACTGCTGACCTCCTGGGATTTTATTGCACAACAGTTTATGATACAAAAACATCCAAACAAGATTGGAAAAAGACAGTATTTTTTTATAATGAGCAGGTGTAAAGGTGTTCCTATTAAAGTGGCTGGTGATGATTTTATTATTATATTATATTATATTATATTATATTATAATACTGATAGTATCATAAACATCAACGGGTTTAAAAAATTCGTTCTGGAAAGTCTGTTACATATTCAGTCAGAATTGAAGCTCTGTGATCGAAACCTCTAACCTAGTAAAGTGTAAAGATATAAACAGTAACTTAAATGGTAAATTAAAACCTTTTTTAATCGACTTGATTCAGACAAGTATTTAAATTTATTTATTTAATGTAATTTTTCAATTTTTATGCAAGATGTTTAATTCATGATTAAATGTTAATTAGATGTTAGTTAGATGTTAATTCATGATAAAATTTTATGCCTAAATTTATTGTTAAAATTCATAATTTTTTTAAACCATTGGGATTATATATTATGTATAACTGTTATGAATCATTGTTTCATTATACATCATAGTGCATTATCATACAAATAACATGTACATTTTATACACTGATCTTGTTTAATATTCTGTAGTTAATGTACATAATGTTATTTTTCCAGTATTTAATGCAAGGTGTTTTACTTTATTTCACAATTAAATTCTGACATCTAAATTCATTGTTAAAATTCCACTAGATACTTTTGAACCATGGGATTATATTAACTGTTTCTGCTGGATATATTGCATTTTGTCAAAAATATTCCTTAGTGTCTACAAAAATGTAATATGTTTTAATAAATTTTAGTTCAGCATGCCTGTGCTAAAATAAATTTAAAGAATAATATAAACTTGTATAATATATATTTCTTTAAACTGAATAATTAATACTTCTCTAGGTAATTAATAGTTGTCTAAATAATTAGTTACCAAAATTTCTAAACATGTATATACATTGAACTTAAACTGTTCATATCACTGGTGTGTCTGAAAGACAGCAAATAAGAGCATGAGTAATGCTCCAGTGGACTGAAGTGTCATAAACACTGCAGCCATTCAAATAAAAATCTAATCTTTGTCTCACAGTCATTATCCCTCAGCCCCTGAACTCAGCACACCAAAAAACAGCACACCAGAATTAAGGCTTAGACTGTAAATGTGCAGGTTATAGTGTGGGTTCAGTGGATTGCTCCAGAATTCACCCCACGCTCAGCAGTAATGGTGTGCTCTGAGAGGGGTCAGCAGGGTGAAGTGGTGTGTGAGAGGTGTGTGTGGGGTTGGCTGGACTTTAGGGGCTTAAAAGCAGTGAGGCAAGGGCAGAGGACAGACCTCCACTAATACTAGCCCTAAATTGTCTCCTGTTCCAGGAGCTCGCCCATCAAGGCTGGAGAGAGAGGGGTGATGAGGTCAAGAGAAGGAGGAATGGAGGAGTTAAGCTGAGGGGGAGAAAAACAAGTGGGGGAAAATGAGAGAATCAGAGTCAGATATGGCTGTGTATGGACATGAATACTAAAATCATTTTGCCAGCTTCTCACATAAAGCTACATTTCGAGTTAGGAGTTTGGAGTGTACAGTGTCACCAGCAGAACGCTTAGAAGAAAATGTATATGTGCTTTTCTTAATAGCTCAAGAAAGGAAAACTTGTTTAATTGTCTCATAGGATGTCAAATTCTAACAAGTAGTAACCAAAGTACTGAGCATATTGAATATAATAATAAGATAAAGATCTGACCAAGAAAATATGTTTTTGGGATACACACAGCATAATGAGATGCTCTGCATTTAAAGTGAATTTAACACAATTCAACAAAATCACTGGACATGGAGGAATTCGTCTCTGTAAGTGTCTCTCACCATGATCTACTGTATATGGACATCCTGAAATAAACCCTTAATAACTACATAACCTGACATAAATGTATGTAACATTTATAGTGGCTTATTTCAATACGTGCCAACTGTCATAAAGATAACATTAAAAAATGTTGATGTCACATGATGATGATGATGATGATGATGATAATGATGATGATATGCCATGCAAACTTCCAAAAGATGTTCCGCAGTGTCTCTTCATCTCATCACATGACTGTAATTTTTCTGACCCTTAGGTAAAGTGTATTTATGAGTTGTGTATTTTTTATTAGAGTGAGGTTGGTTTTAACATTTGACATGACACATCATGATTATGTGACTCTTCCAAAAAAAATTGTCATAACACAACTTTATGCAAAATATAAGTCACGTGATTTTAATATCCAAATCACAAAAGCAAACTTTATAACAACTGAAGCCTATTGGAATAAGCAATAAAAAAAATCTATGAAAATAGACATGCAAAATTCTTTTCAACCTTGTTTCAACACTTAATTTTACTTTGAAAATGACCAAAACAGAATCTCTGGAATATGTTCATGATATCTGACGACAATGTAAAAAGAAAATCGAGTAACATCATTTCAAAAATGATAAGATGCTTATAATCAGGTAAAGGTCTATGAATTTAAATGTTTATGTAGGTTTGTGTCTGTTATAATGAGTGGCTTATGCATGTGCCATGTAGCCCTATGAATACTACCCTTCAGTAAAGCGTTTTCTCTAAGAGGTTCGGTTTGAACGTTGTTAAACAAAAAAACAGCCTGTGTGATAGACAGAATCGGCGTTGGATCTAAAGGCTTAAATCTTAGTGAGTACAGAAATAGGAAGTGAAGCTCTTAGACATCTTTTTATTTACTCCAACTGTCAAGACCACGGCCCTGAGTCATACTGAGGAGATTTGTACTTCCCGAGCGTGGAGAGAGCTCCTGGAGATAGAGAGATAGTTCAGAGGCTGCTCAGGCCAAAGTTGTATCTTGCGCACACACACCTCAGCCTCCTACACAAAAACACATTGTTAAGACTGTGCAGGTAGCTCACACTTCATGCCCTTAACGTTCATTTACAAACACTCATACGCTTAATTAAAACAATTCCTCACTTCATTTCTTTGTGTCTTTGCGTCTCACACATACTGCTAAACAAACACTTTCACACAGAGATGCCATGTGTCAGTATTATTCTGAAATGGACTAGTATGAATGTGAGATGTGAGAAGCGTAGGAGGCTGTTAGTTAAGTGTGAATGAGTGAAGTATACTCCTCAGTATCTCTGAAATATGCCAAGGAAAAAACACAGATGTCTGGCAGACTGTATAATAGAACAGGAAAGAAAAATTTACATCTGTGAAGGAAGACACAGGCATTAGTTTTCAGAAAGTGTTACCCTCTCTTTCTCTCAGTGTTGGTCAGCTGTCGCTGTTCTAAGTAAGGAATAAAACACAAAGGAGAGTGCTGTTATAGGAAAATACCACACCCAAGTTAATTATTTTCTAATAACAGCAAACCCCAAAGTGTATTCCCCTTATTCCCCTTATAAAACAGCGATTTGCCAACAATCCCAATTTATTTTAACCATTTATTATCAGACTTATGCCATACAAGTTCCTGTGAATGAGCTGTTTCTATAGAAAAGATAACATATTAGAATGAGCACATTAATATTAAACCTCCATTTGAATTACAGCCACCACTACTGTCAGACTCGTATTGCTAGAAAACTAATCAAGACCATCTGACCAATCAGATTCAAGAATTCAGCAGCGCTGTGGTATAAATTTAAACAATGTACCAAGTGCAGTCTTAACTGCAGCAGAAAGGCTGACAAACAGAAATATTCAATAGCCTTCATTTTTCCCACTTTCTGTTGACCTTCCTTTAGGGAGCCACAGCCTTTTTTTTGTATGATTGCTTGTGGCCTTTCACTAATTGATTAAAATCTGCCCACTCAAGGAAAGCCAGCAAGAGCAAGCCTCATTACAGCCATCCACCAATCATCTTCATCTCTATTTCCCCTCAACCTATACTGCCTGAAAAATGACAAAGTGCACCTAAAAATATACTGTTCGCTCATGTAATTAAATAGTATGTTGGAAATGTGTAACACACATCAAATTGAAGTTCACCTTATTTAAAACATATAGTATAGTATTAGTATAGTACAGCATGAATTGGTGCCATGCACAATAAGTGCTATGGTGCAAGCTGACCCTTTTGTCTGGCTTAATTTTCCTCTGTACTTACAGAGTAAGGCTTCAAAGGAAGCAGCACTTTGTCACAGATGAGCCTTTTTACATTATCTAGGGTCCTATTCAGTGCTGCAGGTTTTGGAATGATGGTCGTGCACTTCAAAGGCCCAGGGTCACCTCATTTCCCTACATTTATTCTCTTCCACTCAAAGCACTAGGGAAAAAAAAACACTCACAAATGGTGTCCTTTTTTCTATCAAGGGATTCTTTCAGCAATACTGTAAGTGACAGAGAATGCTTTGTCTCATCTTCCCAGGGTTACAAGGACATGGCTCGTAAGGACAACCTCTATACAGGTGAGTACAAAGGGGAATTACTTAGTGGCAGGTACATAATTTATTTAAGCATTCCCTATTCTAGTGCTCAGCTTTGTCAATGCCATGCCACAGACAGACACAGAGAACTCCGAGACTGTCTGAGAGAAGCAAAAGCAGAAGAAAGGGAAAAGGTATGAAACATCTAAAGAAAAGCAGTGAGTCAGCCCTGCAAGCACAGATAGAGATGTGCAGTGTGTACATCTGCAAGCTTGTTCTCTGGCTATTTTTTTTTTTTTTTGGATGCGTATTCGTTTCTTTTTCTATCACATACATGAAAATCACATCTTAATACAATGCATCCTAAATATTAAGGCAAGTCCTTTACAATTCACACATGTGCAGAGTTAGGATTTTTTTTCTGCCTCAAATCATCCGAATGGTGAAGCGATCCTTCACCAATCCCTCTGTGTCTGTGTGTCCATGTGTGTGTGTGTGTGTGTGTGTGTGTGTGTGTGTGTCCATGTGTGTGTGTGTGTGTGTGTGTGTGTGTGTATGTGAACTACTTCCAATTAATACTGAAATCCAGCAGAGAGTAGACAACACTGCTCTATTCCACTTCTGCTGCACACCAGCTGGACCACAGGGCATTATCCAGATTTATCCAGGCTCAAAACCAACAAGTGTCGAGTTGTGGAAACAACTGGAGTTCTTTCTTTGGACTATATGATGGAATGATAAACAATTTAATCAGTACCAATGAATTTTGGCAGTAGCCATCCAACATCTGTCCTATAGTGGTTGTAGCGTTTATGTTTATGGGCAGTTATGTCTGTCATATGACGGCCCTTGGCTGAGTTTTGAACTCACAACCTTGTGATCAGTAGCTCAAAGCCTTAAGCACAAAGCCATCACTACCCTCAATAAAGCTTGCCTTGCATGCACTTTAAGATTAACAACATGAGCTCTCTACGAATAAAATGTCCTTCACATCTGTTTGATTTGTTTGATTCTAGAGGAAATTTAACATTTATTGCTAATGGTTAAATGATTTATTATAGCCCATGTTATTAACATTAACTGAGCTGGTAATAACTAATAAGAAGGGCTTCCTAAGATGTCACTGTACATTGCTCAGGCAATTTCCTGCCTCAGCTGTCTTGTAGTAACACCTCTGCTAAATTTGTTTTAAATATAAATATAATTAAAGGTGCAGCAGTCGATTTCTTTCTTACTAATAATACAAATAAGTAGGAAAATGTATAGAACGTGATGGTTTAAGCAGTGACGTCAGGAGAAAAGTGGCTGAGAAAACCCCTTTGGAAAACTGCCTTATGATCCAGAATGGATGTTTATGTTTACATGGCCATCCCGTCCACTGACAGAGACCTAATCTTGACAAATTATGAGAAATCTCACCTAATGCAACTTTCACATTATGCTTAGGCAACCGGCAGCACGACAGCATGCGCTTCCAGGTTATCTCTTTGTTTATGTTGCCACATGTGTTTTCGTTTTGATTCACGGCCTGTCTCCACCCGTGTCTTGTCACGCATTGTCTCCCTAATATGTCATTCACACCTGTTTCCATTTACCCTTTGATTAGTTTATATATTTCAACCCCCTGTGTGTCTTAGTTCTTCGTGCAGTATTGTTTCAGCGTTTGCCGCCTGTTCATTACCAAGCCATTTGTCCAGTGTTTCTTGTTCCAATTTTTTTTTGACTTCTTGCCTGTTTCTTGTTTCTCGTGTTTGTTTTGCCTAGTTTGCTCAGTTTGTACATCGACTGACCCACGCATGTTTTTGGATACTGTCTCTGCTTGCTGTTTTTGGATTTGACTGCCTGCCTCTCAGTAAACACTTTAAACTGCACTTGCATCAATACAAACAGTGAAATGTACTAGTGCTGTTATACTACGTATCAGCACTCTTGGAACACCACTCTTGGACCAGAAATAACTGTTGTAAACCCGAAACAATCATGAGCAGAAGTATTTGCTTAATACAGTGCAGTAAATTGTCTGTATCACTTGAATATCACTAATGAATTAATTTAGGCCTGACATACTATACATAAGTAGCACGATGAACATTATTGTCAAGGCACTTTGTTCAGTGTTTTACAGTATTCTGGGCACAAGGCCAAGCAACCACACTGCATTAAATTTCACCAAGGGTCTTGACCACTATAGAACAATGACCAGGTCTTCAAAAAAAAAAAAAAGTCCCCAGTCTTCAAGGACTGTCCTCTGTGCTTTCCACTTGAGAGAGTATGAGCCATACAGCAGCACTCATTTCTGTCTGCAGATGCTTAACTGACTGAGCGGATTGTGTGCTGCACTGCAGTAGATTGGGCTTGGCCAGGGTCACAGTGCAGAAATGGCTGCTGGTTGACGACAGACACATTGTTTAATGGAGGTTTCTCTATGGCAGGCTGGGAGGCACGGGGGAAAGCGCTGGCCAGTTTCCACATGGGCGGAAGTGCTGAGCCCCTGCACTTCCTCTGGCTGCTCTGAGACTCTAAAACATTCAGCCTACAACCCTGATCATACACCACATAAACACCTCAATACTGAACGACCTCAAAATAGTCTTTTAGAACAGCACTGCAAGTTCCACTCCGGCAAACTGAATTCTATTCAAACTGATATGCAAAAAGCTGATGTCCAACTGTAATAGGAGGAAATAAAGATTCTGACAAGTATGAATGGCTCTCTAACATCGTGAATCAAGAAGCAGGATTCTCATCATGCATGAAATATCCTGCTCACATCATTAATGTTAATATGACAGCAAGGAACCAATCTCATTCAAACCCATAATGTGGAAGAGAGATGGAACAAGCTACAACGTGATGTATGGTTTCCCACAAAGCTGAAAGTATCTCACAGTTAAGTACAAAAGGACTACAGCAACATCGACTGTTTTCTAAAATAGATGACGCCAATCAAAATATATGCACCTGCCTTTTTAGCACTAACAAAACATTTCATCCATGGGACAGTCACGCAAATCACAATGGGTTTGGCTGGTGTTCATTCTATTCAATTCATTTTTATTTGAATAGTGCTTTTAACAACGGACATTGTCACAAAGCAGCTCTACATTCTGCTTATATAGTTATATAGTAGCAATACACCTGACAATATGTGTATTGTGAACATTTTCATCATAAATATCATGGACAGTCCTCTTTGTGAAAAAGATTCACTGTTACTCTGAATTCTTATTGCTTTTTAGCCAATACACATAGGGGGAAAAAAACAGAATCAGATCTATAACACTTAAATTCCCTGTTATTTAGATTAGCACTGACCAATTTTAAGACCATTATTTCCTTGTTAACCCCATGCAACAAAAAGTAGAGTATTTAAACAAAACTGCACATTAACACTTCAGAAAAAGAGTACTGAAGCACTCATTATGTGTGCGCGGTAATGTGAGTCACTGTCTGCATGTACAGGTTGTTGATGAGAGCGCATATGAAATTTTGCCATCTACACTACAGGAACATGAGTGGAACATGAATGGGGTAATGGACTCTTTGTCACATGGTTATCATTTCTACTAGAACTAAATATAGCACTTCAGATTCTGAATATATAATTATATAGATAGATTAATTGTAGACAGCATAAAGTAACCCAATGCATAAACACGCACCGACAATTCATAAAACCCTGCCTATCACACGACACACACACACACACAAAGGCCAAAACTGTCAGATATTCCTATCCTTATGGGGTATCATGGATATGAACTATGAACACACACACACACTGCACACTGACATGCACACACAAACAGTGTGATAAGATACATTGCCCTAACACACTGTATTGAGTACACTGCTCCCAGAAAACTGCCTAGGCACTTTACATCTGTGACTTGCTGTCAGACTGATGCACTGCAGCCAGAACTGATCAATACAATTACACTGGACAAATATGGAACACACACAGATGACCTCTGACTCTTCATTGCTGGGCCACTTCTAATATCAGCAAGGGCAGAGGTCAAATCCAGTTCTGGGTTTCATTACTTATTGATCCCTTTACGTCTAAAAAGGGGTGAAGCAGGAAGAATCAGTCCTTTACAGAAAGCTGGAAGCACATGACTCCTCTGATTTTCTTTCTTTCTTTCTTTCTTTTAAAATACATGGAGTATCACTGTTTTTTTCACACTCAATCATCCCTACACCATGTAATTTTCACCAGCAAGTGTTCAGTGTACTTCAGTGGTCTCGCCAGTCACCAGATCCTAATCAAACAGACCATCTATTAGATGTGGTAGAACGGGAGATTCACAGCATGAATGTGCAGCTGACGAATCTGCAGCAATTATGTTATGCAATCATGACAACATGGACCAGAACCTCAAAGGAATGTTTCTAACAATTTGTGGAATACTATACAAACTTGAGGCCATTCTGAGAACAAAGGGGGTGAACACTGTGAGTGTACACTGATGACAGTTTCTTTTCCTTTATTTTAATTATTGTATTGTGATTGTACTAATTAATTTCTCCTTGCTTTTGATTACAAACATAATGCCACATTTTTACTTTAGAAGAAAAACAACTACAAATGATTTTTTTAGTAGAATGAAAATAAGTGTGTGACTGCATCATGACAGAGAAATGTCTTTTTTATCCTATGTAAATCACTGCAAGTTTTTAACGTTTCCATGCAGAGTCAAGCCAAAAAAAAGGAACACTGCATGGGCCGATTCAGGATCTGCAGTATGATATTTCTGCACACTGCTGTTGCTAGCTTTCTGACTCAGAACATTCACTGTGGCCCTTTCTATGGTTTGATTTAGTTTAATATACTATTTGTTACTTAGCTAACTGCCTTAAACTTTACATCCACCCTCCAATTCATTTGGTTCTGAACCTGAATATAATTCAATGCATGCAACAATTTTGAAGACTGTTCATTAAGTACAAAACAATAAAGCTGCTATTTACTGCTCAAAGACATTAAAAAAAGTGAATCTGATAGTGACTAGTACTTGTTAGCAATTTTTTTTAAAATGTAATGACTCACGAAAATAGGAACCCCATAGAAATCATATTCTAGTGAATAATCAATAACAATCCAATTGGATTGTGTGAAAACATAATGTACTACAATCTCTAATTGAAATCCCATGTTCAATAGCAGTAGCACATCAATACACATCTGGGATTGTTTGGAGGACTAAGCATCAGAAGCATCAAAAGAAAAGAACCCCTTCTTACAGAATAATAAGTACTGGCACTACATAGCTATAATGCATTTGATTATGCGACTGGATTTCAAACACTAGTAAGAAAGCTTGGTGTGCAGCTGCTCCCCGTAGGTGGACAGTATCTGGCAAAGCTTCAAACTTCAAGTCATTACACGAGTGATCAAAGTGCTGAGCAGCTGGCCTCTAACACAATGAGAAGTGAACGGCGTGGGTTGACAAAGCTAATCAATGTGACTGCTCCACACTGCTTCATTAAAAGCCTATAAGGAAAAGCACAGGGTGTACTGCACAGCCTGATCAACACATTCTTCACTGTTATTTTTTTCCCTGTGAAACAAGCAGCCTCCTCAAACTGAAGAGTGCACATGTACATAACTAGAAGGAAAAAAAAACTCATTGTAAAAACTGGCATATATATATATATATATATATATATATATATATATATATATATATATATATATATATATATATATAACTAGACAAACACAGTAGTTTATATATTTATATTCCCTTAGAAAGGTGTTGCAAATTTGCCACTAAATTCTGGACATAGCTAGATATAGACATGATATAGATAATGTTCACAGTAATATAAATACAGAATGTAATATAGATAGAGAATGGAAATTATATACATTATCTTGTGGATATCCTGCACCATCTCCATAAAGGTAAACATGCACAATTATATCACTTTCTCCATTCCACCATTCAGTGAAATTTACCAAAGAAAAAGATACAATTGTTGATATGGTGAAGCTTTCTGTAGAGAGATTTTTATTTAAAATTTATGTTAGGAGTCTCCACAGCCAACACTTTGTAACGGTCAGTATGTTTTCTGCAAGGAGTGTGTACATTCTGGTTTCTCAGAAACATGAGAAGCTGTGCATTTTTTTGTTTGGTTGGTTGGTTTTTGCCTCACTAACTAAGAAAAAAAGGGAGACTGGTGTGGATAATCTTTTCTAAGTGATAATAGGTACTAGCTTGCCTCGTATACATGCTATAACATTAAATGTACCTATAAATGGTTAAAAACTATGATTTCATTAAGAATTAAAAAATTCTAGTCATTGGCAAATCTGTGGTATAAGAAAAATTACATATCTCAAGAGGCAACTTTGAGGTGGCAATGTATCACACCACCCAGGTGTGGATTATTTTCCTATAATAGCACAAAGTGTGTTATTCTGTACATAACAGCAGCTCTGACATTAGTTCCAGCTGTAAATCACAGGTTTATATTAATGCTCTCATTCTGTACAATTTCATTTCTGTAGTAAAAGCGTATTTACACTGATATGTGTGATGGATGCTCCATGTCATGTAAGACTAATAATACATTTAAAAAAACATGTTATTTAACAAAGAAAAAATTATAATTGTTGATATGGTGAAGGTTTCTCTAAGGCAAGGTTTATTTAACATTTAGAGAAGAAGTCTCAGATGCCAGAGCTTTGTAACAGTCAGTAAGTTTTCTGGCGTGGGAAAGTCTTCAGGACAGAGGACTTTGTATTATCCAGTTTCTCAGTAACATGACAAGCTGCATTTTTTTTTTTTTTTTTTGGTCTTATCTTCTAACTTCAAGAAAAAGAAAATAGGAGAGGCTGAGAGGGAACAACTGTTTATAGCTACTCTAAAGTAAGTGATAACAGGAACTAACATGTCTCGCAGACCTTCCAGCACATTAAATATAACTATTAATGGTTAATGTTTATTAATAATTTAAAAATTGTAATTGTTGGCAAATTACTGTGGTATGAGACGAATAATACACTTCAGTACATGCTGTTACAGGACAATAATAATCAACTTCAGGGTGGTAACAATGCAAACACCACCCCCATTTTTACTGCAATATCCCACTGTTATAGAACAGAAATGTTCATATTTACAGTTTTATTATTGCGTGTGGTTCAGTACCTTGTAATCATATGCTGGAATGCTCTGTCTGTGAAGTGGCACTTACAGTATATGTAATGAAACTGATCATTTGCCTCATGTACACCTGTGGTTAAAACTGTATTCATATCAGAAGAGTGCACTTTTATCAGCTGTGTCTTAGTGAGTGAAGCAGCTTAGGAAGGCCACAGAAACAGCTCTGCTGCAGGTGGTCGTACAGTTCAAGCTCATTTTAAGCTCCACATCTGCTCTTTCATAGACCTCTGCCTGCAAAGTTAATGTGTCCTTAGTAAGAGGCAATTAACCACCATTGAGTCAACTCCAAGTGGAGAAAAGCGTTCTTATTCTGAATGAAATCTTCTGCTATTTACTGCTCAAAGACGTAAAGCTTCCTGTAATCAATTTTTCTTAATGACATGTAATTGGCTGGAGAAGTACTATAGCTGGTATTATAAAAGAAACCATCTTCCACAAATAAGACCATTTTAGCTATTCAATACTGTAGCTTTCAGCAGTGCAAAACAGCTATGGCCTTCCGAAGAGCATTTACTTCTCCAGCCTTCTCACCTTGTTGTTGATCTATGTTTGAAGAAAGGTAATGGTTTTATTGTGATTAATGCCGAAACCTTATAGCCACATTTGTCTTATTTTACCGTCTCCGAATTCTCTGGTCCATCTATTTGCTGCTGAGCGCTGCATGCCATCCCCCTTGACAACTGTGTAAAGGTAAATAACGAGCAGGTCGACTCTTGCCGAAGGTACCTCATGCCAGCACCCCGGATTTGCATTATTCATCTTTATTACAGTGCTGTCTGTGGCTCATAGGGACCCGACAACACCCGCCTCGCACTCACACGCTTGGTTCATTAGCAACAGCTCTGGCAAACCCACAACTCACCTTTAAGCAAATCGTTTACAGCTCCAATGTCACTGTGGGCCTCATAAAGGCAGCTTTCATCTGCATGAAGATGTGAGTCTTATAGTGCCCCTAATAATATGCATTGCATCTTTTAAAGGTATGAAGGTTTTACGCCGCAGCTCTGCTGCATATTGAATATGCTTATCCTAAGGCTGGAACATCAAAACCAAAAAAATGGCATGGGAATTCCATATGCAGCAAAACATAAAGAATGTTATTATGAAAGTAATATGTGATTAGATGAATGACTTTGACAGCTTTGTGTGCTGGGTATGAGAGCCCAAGAGGATTCATATGTCAGAGAGGGCTGAGTAATTTTAATAGCTCAAAATGCTTGACATTTTGTCCCCTAGAGTAGCTGTTCCCAACCCTGGACCTGTATTACTGCCGCCCTGCATATTCTGCTGTGTTTTTCTCATTCTAACACATCTGATCGAAGTAATTATCTAATTAGTAAGCTATTCTTAGGTCAGTGTGGATATGTTAGCACAAGGGAGACACTCAAATGTGCAGGGAGGGGGTACTCCAGCACCAGGGTTGTTAATTACTGCCCTGGATTTACAACATTGCCACCGTTGCCAGGTCTGCGGCTTGAAAACTCAAAGGCCCAACTAGATTTCAATATCAAGCCATCAACAATGATTAAAGGCAATAATAATTTGGTTTAAACATTCATTTTATTAACAGTACAAGACTAGTTCTTTTCTGAAAAAAAAAGGGAAACACTAACATTCAGATTATTATATAATATTTTTAATCCTTGCATGCTAGGTGAAGAAAATGCATCGGTCATCTCAAACAATGAGGATCTGTTTCTGTAAACCAAACATGTTCCTGAGGTGATTACCCACTGCCTCTCTTAGTGCTGAGCCGTATCGGGCTTTTGCTTGAGATGAAGCAGCTTCTAGATGGAAGCTGGCATTCCAAACAGCAAGAAGAAAGAATGGGCTGTCTGATGCTTAATCACTGCAGAAAACCCAGGACTCTGAATAACCCACACATGCCAGGCCCAATTAGCCAGGTGTATACAGCCTGCCAATCCAGGAGAGGCAAGGGGCAACTGATGCGCTGCACTAACGTTTGCTCTTCTCTAGCTGCCCGATCAATACACAGGCATGCCTAGCAGAAGTGCAAGACACCATGTCTGCTGCTGGGATGCAGACCGAGGATCAGGTTGATAAAGTGATAGCAATGTCTCAGAGATCATTAAGAGCAGCACAATGCCACCATCTGCAATTTACATAATGGTTTACGGTTTAATAGTTACAGCTTCTTCTACTTTGATTTCCCTTCCTCACCACAGGCTCTGTTGTAGCCCCTGTCTGGAGAGCTCATTGGTGTCAGAATGATTGGTCACGAGTGAGAGGAGGGTGAAGTGAAGGCACTCTGTGAATTATGAATCCAAGATATCACACCCAGTGAAGCGAGGCACAGGGCCCTGCCATCCTTTCATTCTTTATGGCTGGCAGTAAGACCTGAACTCTACGCAAAAGGCCTGCAGGATTTATGAGCAGTATGGATTACCGGCCCAAGCCAAATGGAGATAGCCAGAAGAATCGCGTGGTGGGGAGCAGGTGCTATCGTGGGAGATTGCCTCATTGATTTGTGATGAATACCTCCAACCACACTCTTTTCTTTTTCCATCACTGCCACCACGTTTCTATACAAGTGGGCTGAAAGCTTGTATTATAAAGCCTTGTGAGTCAGAGTGCTAATAGGACGCCAATAATGCCAACCTCCACGCATTTGCTTTCCACGTCAGCATGCTCACTGAGGTGGAACTGAGTTGGCACGTAGAGCAGACACAGCGACCTGGCTGTAATCAACACCACCATGCTTATGAGAACAGACATCAGTGCTCAGGCCCAGCTGGATCGAGACGGCCATGTGACCATCTGTCAGTTCAATAAGGCTATAACTGTGTGGCATAATCAGAAATGCCAAATAAAGTGTGGTGCTTGTCAGAGCACATAAGCGAAAAGCACGCAGGCACTCCGGATGTTTACTGCTTTAGATAGACTGGTGAATATATATATATATATATATATATATATATATATATATATATACACACACACTGAATGGTAAAATTCTTTGACGAGCACGGACACAACAGGAGGGAAATAACATGGTGACTGATGGCCGGTTATGGTTACTGCAGAATGTGGGGGAGTGTAGCCATGAGCTCTCTGGCTCCCCGGCAGCACCTGGGAAGCGCCGAAGTGCCATTTTCATCTTAGGGGTGTGACAGTAACACTCATTTCAAAATGAGCCAGTTGGAAAAGAGGCTGTTCAAAACAATTAGTAGGGTATACATGCTCTGAATAGTCCTTGATTAGCCTGCTGGAATACAGAAAAAGACATGCATTTTCAATCACTGCAAATTATATGATAAGAATTTGTGATCACAGAGTTATATTAGAAAAGACTGCCCCCATGTTTTACCATGGCTAAACTTAGTTGCCTTTTTATTGGGTACAACTTTTTTGAACCTGCATTCACTGACCCACCTACATTATAAATGCACTTTGGGGGTGAACAAGCATAGCCTGTCTGTTGCTAAGGACTACCATAGGACCACCACTGACCACATAAAATTGAGCAGTAAACTATTCTCTGCACAGCAGTGACACTGACACAGTAGTTTGTGTGCTGCTGGTACAAGTGCAGTCTCTTTTCACTGATGGACCCCCACTCACGAGATATTATTTGGGCGGTGGATCGTTCTCAGCTGGCATTGTGCATAGCAACAGATGGGTCACAGACAGTAATTATAAATCGTAAAGATCATCTATATGGTAGGTGTACCTTATAAATGACCCAATGAATACAGCTACAAATAAATCAGCAAATCCCTGTATTTTCCTCCAGTGCTGATTGCATGACATCATCAAGAGCAAATTGCTTTTCCTCTGAAGCAGACAGCCAGACAGAAAGGATAGTCAGAGGGGCGAAAAAAATAGAGTGAGTGTGTCATCTTTCACATGGCCTCTGTCGTGATGAGCATTAATTGGATCTAGAGCCCTGATTCACTTAAAAGCACTTATATTCCCAATGAGAATACAATCTTGATGTCTGGGGCAAAGGCATTCTATAAGAAATAGAGACAAACACTCAAAATGTCTTCACACAGAACATACAATATGTACTTATCATAAAATAAAATTGAATTGACAAATTTAATTGAGATTATAAATTCTCATTAGCTTTGTAATACTAGTGCATTGGTTGCCCTGTAAAGTCTTAAATTTACATAATCTAACCATGAACCAAAATGACTTTCTTAAGAACTGGCTCAATCAAATACATTGAAATCATATTAAGAAAATGGATTATACTAAGTAAGGTATAAAACAAGACAGGGTGTGCTGTTAAAGGAAAATAATCAACAATGGGGTGGTCGGATGCAGCCCAACGCAAGGCAAAGTTTCTATCACAACCCTTAAGTTGATTATTATCCAATAACAGCACATCACATAGTGTTTAATTCCTCTTATACTACGGCAATTTACCAACTCTAATAATTATTTATTTATTAGTGATTATCACACCATACTTTCTATCCATTTATACTTACATTTAATGTTGTGGAATTTGTGGGAAGTTAGTTCCTGTAGTAAGTTAGTTAGTTCCTGTTCCAGCAATTAACAGTTGTTTATAAAGCATAAACTTAAATGTAAATGTGTCAGAAAACATACATTGACAGCTTTACCTCTGACTGTTTCATAGCACTGACACTGGGGGCCCCATTTCAAAAATGCGGAAATAAAATCCTTACCAAAAATCTCACCACAATAGTGATTACATGTTTTTTTAATCCATTTATGTGGTAGGTCCACCATATAAGAACCTGTGTATATTATTACTATAGAAATGATCATGTATTAGAAGGAGCGCATTAATAGAAACCTTGTAGCCAGCACTCAGAGTTGCTGTTATAGAAAATGTATCAGCAGATTCCAGAATTCAGCAGCACTGTGCTATAAACTGAATTGCAGAACATTATACTGTGCTATACTTGTGATTTAGAGGATTGAGGTTGCTGACTTATAGAAGGGGAATAGGGGGCACATACCCTGCACCCTGACCCATGATTTCTACCACATTTCATTATAATCTTCAATTTACAGTGCGTGTGTGTGTGTCTGTGTGTGTGTGTGTGTGTGTACAGCCACATGAGACTATAACATCCTAAATAATTGGAAGAAAATACAGGCTGTGGCATAACCAGGTCAAGCGCAAATATGCAGGCTAGACTGAAGAAAGTACAGAGGAGCTTTTAAAATGCGCTGTATAATTAGATCCTGGGTATCATCAAGGTTTTATCAACCCTCAGCCAATATCTATTTAAAACGCAACAAAATGTTCAATCAGGCAAACAAAATGTGTCTAGCTCACCTCTCCCCTGTGACTCTGTGCACCTTTCTTTCTCCTTAATGTAGTCTCCTGATGTCTGGCAGAGTACTTGATCACTGAGACATCTTCAGAGATTATCCACAAGGGAACTCTCAATGGATTTGAAAGCATTTAAGACATTATCATCCACAGTATCCAGGCAAAAACAGGGAAGGACATCTAGTACAGTACCATGGGGCTGAAAGTCCCCTTTAATGAATATGTGTGATTAGTGTTGATAAGACCAAAATAGAGAAAAGTTCTGTTCTATTTATTTTAAGTTCTATTTGCAGAGATACAAGGTGTTTGCAGTCCACTGAAGGCAAGTATTATTTTCTACTGGTTTCACCCTATTTCTATGAAAGAAGGAGTGTTTACACCTTCATTCCATACATGTAATTATACAGGAGAGTGTAGATGTCACTTAGGATTGTAAGTGGTCAGAAAGGGAGGCCATGAAGCACAGTGCCTCACTTATTAATCTCTGTTTGAATCATGGTTATGAACTCACAGGCTCTTAGCATACAAGGTGTCTTGTAGGGTGGAAAGAGGAAGCTGTTCCACACCTTAAGCCTGGCATAACCTCTTGCACCAAAGGAGACAAAGGCATTGATGAATTGATGGTGGAATGAAAGAACTGACAGACAGGGCAGCCAAGAGGGCTGATCGAGGTTGATGTGACCAGGGCACCACCTGGTGCTTGGGCTAATAACTTAACCTCTGCAGAGTTGCTCTCAATAGGAACGGTCGGCATCAGAGGAAGGATCTGCCCAGCACCAGCGGGAAGTGATGTGTCAACCTCCTCTGACACTCCCATAATCATAGCAAAACCCTGGGGAGAGCTTGACTGGAACTGCTGTGGATTTACTCACTTCCGGAAGAGATAAGAGCCTCCGATAGTCAGGTACTCAGTGTATGTTACGTACTCCATTCTTAAACCTGTGTCACTTCTTGCACCATATGTACATTGGATCCTAGAAAAACACCCTATTGACCTTTCCCTGCTGTTTTAGAATTATGATGTTATCCCAGTGTCATTCATTTGTGTTAGGTGGGACCTGCTTTTAGCTGCCTCTCACTGTAAGGTAAGGATTGATGGTGCATTAGTTGGAGTACTTTTCAAGGTAAGAGGGAGGTAGAGTGCCTGAAGCCACTGCGCACCGCAAAGAAGGTGACTGATCAGTGGAAAATATCATACATGGGTTATCCAGCTACTTTTGCTTCACTTCACACATATGCCAATGTCACGACTGATCATGTTTAAGCAACCTTAAGTCGTAAGTTCTAAGCCTTAAGGTTGCTCTGGGCAAGTTTACTTAGAGGAACAGACCAAGTGAGCAAACTATATCCCTTAACAAATCGAATAACCTTACCAAAGAACTTTCTCTTATGATAAAGGTTTGTATATTTTTCTTTTAAACACAAGTACATGCAATGTTTTGCTCAGTATGTATGATTTTTAGTTTGATGCTGTAGGAAGAGCCTTCAAAATAGACAATATGCATTCTTGCAGTGTAAATTATTGTTATATTCACAATAAAACATCATTCTACGTTAATTAACTATGTTAAATACTGGACATTTATGGCTCCACAAATCTTGCGCATTAATATAATTAAATAATCTATTCACAATTATGTATACTAAATGGTACACACTGGCTCATTATCACATAAAAGAAACCAAGGAGAAATTGGTACAGAGATGCAGGGAGAAAAAAAAAACCTTTTTTGTGTGTGTATGCATGTATATATATATATATATATATATATATATATATATATGAGACATAATCAATAAGTTAGTATATTATAATTTGCAGCGTATATATATATATATATATATATATATATATATATATATATATATATACCAATATTTACATTTTAAATATGTATAATGATTTTGTATACATTAGCAATAATACAGTATAATAACAATGAATAATACAGTCAGTTAAATATTTTTGTTAGCAGATGAAAACCATCACTGCTGAAATCAGAACGATCCGTGGACTGAAACTTGATAAAATATTATTAAGGTCAACCTAGTGACCTAATTTATGCTGAGTAATTAATGTTTCAAATCTTACATCCTGGATATGGGAGCTGCCAAAGCCTGTTAGAGATCAGAATCTCCTTGGATTATCATTTCCATGAAAAGATGTTGGCAAAACTTCTGAGACCAGAACACAGCAGTACTCCCAAGAACCTGTTACAACTGTGACTTATAGGCTATGAAGATCCAGCAAACATGACACACATGCACTCACCACAATCTAGAAACCATAATGACATGACTATAAAATTCAGAGCTGCACAGGGTTGTGTGTGCATGTGTATGCGTGTGCGTGTGTGTGTGTGTGTTTCATATTCTTCTCTCCTGATCTTTTCCTCATCATATGTACATGTGTGTGTTAATACCCCCTTGTTCTGTCCTGGCATGTCATTGCATATAAAAGCACAGAGAGAAAGCAAACGCTCAGTATCACATGGAAACCCTTCATGTGCTCCTCGGGTCCTGACAGGACAGATATCAGGTAACACCTGCGCTCCTGAATGATGGCATTTTTAATGTCTTACCTTTTCCCGGTGCGATCATCACTACCGTGATCAAGAAGAGCATCTTCGAGCTGTGAAATGCTGCTGCTGCTGCTGCTGATGCTGGCTTCATGCTTTGCTCTCCTTTTTTGACGGAGCGATGCGTCCTCGTGTTAAAACACTTTGCTCAAATAAATAGGCGCTGATCTTCCAAAGAAAAAAAACCCACACGCGCACAGACACGCGCGCACACAAACACACGCACGCGCGCCCTCGCAGTGGGACCTCCGATCTCTGCGCCTGAGCTCTAATCTGCTCGGATCTCTTAACTATAATAAAAGTAGAAGGAGCAGGGGATGAGGAAACGTGTGCGCTCGCTAAGCCGCTTTGGTCGCTTTGAGGCTGAGCGCCGCCGCCGTTTGGGCTCCTAGCGTTAGGAAGCGGAACGGCTTCAGCTGCGCGCCAACTTCATACCGTACATAATGTAACAGTGCCCTCGTTTACGCGCCTCCAGTACTGCGCACACTGCACGCGCTCAGCGCCCAGGGTCTCCGCGTGCGTCACGGCGTTCACAAGTATATTACATCCAAATAGCCTGGTTTTACATTAGCAAAGCTACAAACCCTACTGCATGTGACTACGCCTACTACCTACTGGACTGTCTGAGAGGTCCCTGAGCCTTTTTAAATATTATTTAGCACCCTGCGCGACTTCAGAGACAGACAATGACCTGGAATTTCACCATATTGTTTCGTAGCCTACAATATTACGCGAGGCAATTTTAGAGGTGCCAACTGCGCATGCGCGGAGTTCATGGTTCAGTAGGCTGTTTCAGGGGTTTTCTCAGATTTTTACAGCAAAGGTACCACTTTATATGTAACTATAAAATAAATTCCATGGATGCTCTCGGGACAGAGTTATATAATATTAGGCATTATTGAAATATGTTTTTAAAAATTGGTAATTTATTAGAGCCATAGAGCTATTTATTCCTGAACTTTCCACTGTCATTAAGGGCAAACTGACATTACTTAGGCTTACATGTTTTTTTTGTTTGTTTGTTTTTTTGTTTGTTCATTTGTCTGGGTTTTTTTTTTGTTGTTGTTGTTGTTGTTTTTTCCCGTACCCCTAGCTGTGCTTCACTGACCCCTGGGGTCCCCAGACAGCACTTTATTATAGCACATTTAAATCCATATTTATCCATTGTGTTCTTTCAACATGAATCTTTACGTGCTTGGCTCATTTTCTCTACTGAACGTGGAAAATGACAAATTAAATTTTTGGTGAATCTGATATGAGAAAAAGCACAATTAGGGGTGACCTGATTAGCCTATTATATAGGACAAAGTTGCATTTGCAGAATACTTGATTTGCAAAAAAAAAAAAAAAAAAAAAAAGAACAAAAAATAAAAACATTAGTTGGCCTCATAGTTCCTCTATAGCTCCTAATACTTGGTCAAAATACCAAGCTTTAAAAGTAATTTAAATCAATATGAGTTAAATGTAATTAACTCTGCAAGCACTGCATAGAAGCAATAGATCTCTTAGAGAGTGTTTTGTGGTCTGGGTTGAGGTGGCAAGGCTTATTTCAGGGGCAGCTATCAGCTATCAGGGTGTCAGCTATCACCCTGTGCCACATCTCTGCCATTGTCCCATTGCTAATGAATTTAGATTACAATTGATTAAATTAAATTGCAATCAACTGACCTGCAGAGCACAATGTGAGGGGACATGTCGCCTCAGTTTGAATGGGTACGACACGCCTGCTCTATTCAGCTCAGCCACCATCACATCGGTAGAACTAGGCTATTGAAACAGTTTGTCATGAATCTGATGAAATGTCATGTTTTGTATTTCTCTGAGCCTTGGATCAGAAAAGATGCCTCACATAAAATTAGTGATGCAGTGATTCTCTCATAAATAGTCAGTATTTGCACTCTGCATACAGCTAAAGGGTCTGACAGAGCAACCCTCATGCACTATACATGAGACTAGATGGAAAGCTTTGAAGAAATAATGTAGAAACTGATATTTATGAATGCTTTACACAAATCTTAGCACATATAGGCTAAATATGCTATCATCTTTTATGTACACACACCCACTACCACCATATTTCACTTTAAACTTGTTTGAGGAAATTAAACTAAACTTATGAGGAAATAATATTAAATTCAATAATTCAATTCAATTATTTAAAAAAAAATTACTATTCAGAGCTCAACAGACCTTTTGTTGACTGAATAAATATTACCAATGAATAAGATATTCACTAAAAAGAAAAAAAAAAAATCAGTCCTTAGTAACCCTAAACCTACTCATACCAGCTTTGGTTCAGCTCAATAAAGAGCACACACATTTTTGGGTATTTGTGCGCGATGTGTGTGTGTGTGTGTGTATGTGTGTGTGTGTGTGTGTGTGAATGTACATGTTTGCAGGTAAAGCCTGGCTTACTCCGCTGTAGGGCAGACTGAACTCTCTGCTCATTGAGGCAGTAATAGCGAATGTGCCTCCGGGACTGCATCAGCTCTCTAGGATAAGTAGGCTACACTGGTATCAAAATCCAGAATTACTCAGACCCACATAAAGAAGAGAGAAAGATAGCTTAGAAAACTGAATTGCAGTACTTCAGTCTTATCTTTAAAAGGTTATTTTCCTGTGTAAATAAAATTAAATCTGTCATTAAGAGATTTAAAGGTTATAAGTAAATCTATGGGTAGGCACAATCAAATGTTGTGAATGAAGGGCATTGAATTGGCACACACAGTAATGTTTCCCCATAAAGGTGCAAAACCGAGGAATGATACTAGGATACAGTGCTAAACACGACCAATAGTTTTGATTAAATTATAAGAACTACCACATGAGTTGAAGGCCATTTGGTGAGGGTAGTATTTGAACTGATATATTTATGTGTTCAAATTACCTCAGTGAATACCTACCTATTTCTCAAGCACTGGTTACGCTATTGATTCTGCTGCTCTTTTCTGTCCTTTAGATTAGAGCAAACACTTTAAACATTCAAGTTTAAGATTTGAGACTTAAGAAGGGTAGGTTGTGTTCTAACCTGATGAATTAGCATGATTGCCCATGATTACTCTCAATACCTCTTAAGCAAACAGCAATATGCTTGTTTACTCCAAATGGGTTTAAAGCACAAAGTATCCAAAAAGCATTCTAGTTCTGTTGGAAGCTATGATTAACTGTAATGCACACCAAACACAGAATGGAAAAAAAGATATCTGCAGCTTTTATTCCACAAATATCTGTACACAAGTCATACAGCCTTGTATCGTACTCTCATATATATCATATAGCACAGATACAGTCCTCTTCATCCTATAGCATGTTGCATAGTATGCTGTTAGAAGAAGGCTGTCATAGCGCAAAACAAAATAGCACCGATTCCTTCACACTTTCATCACCTAGAGAGAGGGAGTGAGTAATGCACTCACCAATCAGCTGTAATGAAATCTGTATTTCAGATCTTGCCACTACACTCTTGTACATTACATCAAATAGCCAAGGCACTACCTCTCTCTCAGCAATATTAAATATATTCTCAACTCTCATCAGGTCTAGGCATATTCAATCAAGTCTCATCAAGGCGAGGCACCAGTTCTTGTTCAGCTAGACATGCACTCTATGATCAAGTGCTCTTTAAACAAATTCAAAGTGTGAGTAATCTATGATGAAAGACATTAAAGACACAGGTTTCCCCTCTCTCTTTGTCTCCCTATCACCTTATTTCAAAATGAGGAGGAGAGTGCTCTTTCAGAGTTTGACCATACATTTCCAATTCCCTGCTTATTTGTCTTAATAAAAGTCAGAGACTTTGCTGAGCTGCTTAAAGACCCTCAACCCAGAATGCATGTCTTCTTTGTGCCAGAGTAGATCACCACCACTGTACAATTAGGCACTTCTCCCTGCCTGGTCATTTGGCAAAGAAATGAAAAGGAATACCGAGCAAACACAGGCGCAATATACTGTAATTTAGGTCATGTTCTACAGAGCGTAACAATGTATATTATGGATGAGGCTGTTTCCTCTGGGTTATGGCAAGTAGAGCTGATTGCTACAGCTTTTCCTAATCTAATATAATATTTGGTTATATAATCACTCATTTAAAGGGGCCAGTCAGCTTTTCACACTGCACATACATTTATTTCAATATGTTTAGTATTTCAGGCATTTCCATATAAAATTGATAAAAGACCAATTGAACTGAATTCTCTTGTTTTCTTTACTAGGTAACATGTGATGCTCTGCATGCAGAATACTCCGTAGCACTACATTTACTGAATCTCATTTAACACAGCTGCAGACGCTAAAGTCAATCACATCACACAGATCATGTTACATGACCTTTATCTCTGAAAAGTTATGTATCAGCTGAATGCAAAGACAAAATTAATAATACAATTTTACCCAAAAGGTTCTATGCCCTCCATTACTCTACTAAAACCACCACCACATTTACTTAACAGCTTATTTCTATGTCATATCCATGAGACAGTCCATTACACCCAATTCTGCAGTGTTTGGTCCAGTGTAGAATGTCTGACTTGTTTCCCCCCATCTCTCTATTCCACTTAATCTGCACATTGACCAGATGTGACCATGGCCCCACAGGCCTGTTCTCCCACACCAGTTAGAGATTTGCAAGGTGGTCTCTCCAGGTGCCCGGCTACAGATAAATGCAAGGGCAAGCAGAAATCATTTAACTCGGGAACAACAGAAAGCTGTGCACCATGGCGACATCTGTCCCAAAGAATAATTGTCTCGTGGCATTTCTGTGTTTTTTTTTTTTTTTCACTGGGCTTATGCAAGGGGGAAAGTGGTGAAACAGAGAAATAATGGAAGAAATCACTGAACCTGCCATTTTTGTGCATAAAACTCATTTGTTTCACACAAACACTGTAATTTCTAAACTTGCTTTGCCAAGCAGAAATGTACAAATCATGAAAGCTAAAATCTCAGGTATTCCTAACAGCAGCCCTGTTTGCCTGAATCCAAATGTCCTTTGCTGAGTTTCTCCCACAAGAATGTTAGAGCATATAAAGCTCTTCAAAAATGAAACAAAAATGAAATTGTGTCTATGACCAGAAACCACATTAGGGGAATAATTCGTGATGCAACCCTGACAGCAAGCATGTTTGGGTGATGGCAGTCATGAAATAGTCCTGACAGTTGCATTCTCAGTGTGGACTTGCACCCAGTGTGGGTCAAGCATCTGTTAGCTCTGAACTCTCTGTCAGTCAGCAGATTCTGAATGCATATGGACCTCATCTATAAAATAATGTGCAGAATTGTATTAGGGAAAAAAGAGAAAGAGAAAGCTATTTACAATATATACAATATATACAGTGGGGTCCATTCTTCTCTAATTTAATACAACAGTTTTCATTATAAAAGATATTATTTACAATAACTTGAGTGAAAAGTAGAATCTTAGAAATATTTACATGAATATCAGAGTTTCTGTTGTCTGAACACTTGCTCCAATATTAGAGATAAAACATGAGGAAAATCTGACCGTTTGTACAAAGCAGTTAACACGGTCAATATCATAAATTTGCTTACATTTAAATATGGACCTAGAAATTGTGCAGAATCTTAAATATTAAATATTTAATATATTGAACATTTACTTTCTTTGTTTTAAATATTTAAATTTTCTAAAATCTTCTGTTTATTTCCAATTTTAAATGAAAAAAAACAAGATTTTCAAAGTGGTCTCAGACTTTTTAGACCCTAGTGTATATTCATAAATTAAAGCTTTTATTCACTGTTATTGCCAATGTATTGATTCAGCGTTACACTTTTATTTACCGCTACTTAAAATGATCAAGCTAATGTCACTGCTGCCACTGAATGGATACGTGTACAACATTCTGATTAGGTCCACAGAGGATGTCTGCATGAGCCCATTTGCCTTCCAAGCTACCAATAAAGACAACAACAGATATGTCATCAGAAGGTTAAATCTGGCATCAGACTGGGGAGGTATAGTGGTAAAGAGCATCTTCCGTCACCAAGCTCATTAACATTACCATTCAGTTAATGACCTTCATCTAATGACCATTCAGCTAACAGCTACAACAGTGATGATAAGTAGGAGGAGAGTCTGCTCCTAAATACAGCACTAAAAATATAATTCCACTTTACACACTTTTATTTTTAAAGGAGCGTGGTATTTGCTTAGAAATTACTTTTTGCAAAAATGCTGAAAAATCTCATAATTTTATCTAAAAAAACAAAAATAAATAGGTCTTAGGTCTGAACCTCTTCGGCATTATGTTAAAAATTACATTTGGATCTGCACCAGCCTAGGGCCATATGTAACAATATTCTTTATTAACTTGGGCCAGAGCGAAAATAAATTTCATCACAGATCTGTAAAATGGATAAGTATTGGGCTATTATGGAAAAGGACACTTGGCCGGATATGGAGCTGATCCAGAGTGGATGAAGCGCTACATTTGGCATGTACTCTTGTGTGGGAAAGCTCAGTGAACTAAATTAGACTAAGGAAGGTACTGTACAGAGGAGTAGCAAATATTCAAATATTTTATGATTTTAGAATAATGTTATTTTGCTCCTTAGCAGCTACAAGCTGAAAATGCAGCCATGACATCTAGCTGTGCCACACAGTTTCCATGACCAAGGTCTCATAGTGACCCTTTTTTTTCATTTAGACTATCCTTATTGTAATGCCAATACTTTACTCTGGCGCTTAATAATATTACACCATATGGCCAGAAGTTTGAGGACACCTGACCATCATATTCCTACGTGCTTTTTGAACATCCCATTCCAAATTTATTTCCTCTTTGCTGTTAAAATAACTTCCACTCTTCTGAGAAGGCTTTCCACTAGATTTTTAAACATGGCTGTGGGTATTTGTGCTTATTTAGCCACAAGAGCATTAATGAGGTCAGGCATTGAAGTCAGTGAAGGAGGTCTGGGGTGCAGTCGGTGTTCCAGTTCATCCCAGAGGTGTTCAGTGGGGTTGAGGTCAGGGCTCTGTGCAGGCCGCTCGAGTTCTTCCACTTCACCCTCAGCAAACCATGTCTTCATGGACCTTGCTTTGTGCACAGGGGCATTGTTATGGTGGAACAAGTTTGTGCCCCTTGTTCCAGTGAAGGGGAATATAATGCTACAGCATACAAAGACATCCTATACAATTGTGTGCTTCCGACTTTGTGGAAACAGCTTGGGGAAGAACCACATATGGGTGTGATGGTGTCCACAAACCTTTGGCCATATAGTGTATATGGTTAGTAGTGCTAAAAGATTTTACACATTGCTGTACTGTACCTCATGTTTACTGTGTGTGCACTGGGTGGCAGTCATTATGTAAATGAATAAGTTTCATTATTCAAATATAAATGCCTGCATATTGGGAACACAGTGAACTGTTATTTACTTTCATATTCTCTCCATCTGGTTTCGGGCTCTGTATATAGTATTAAGGCCACTTCAGACTAATATTAAAGAAAACATTCATGCAAATGCTACATACTGATGTCCTCTAGTCTCTTAAACATACACACACATATACACCTTCACCAGGACTGCCGTGTTTCTTCTGTGCAGGACAAAACAGCATTGTTGCTTTCTAGATCTCTATAAATCATTAAACTGCTAAAACTGAAAGAACAAGCTCATCCAGGGTCCCATTAGCTGTAACATTCTGATACAGCAAATACAAAACATGCCATACTCCTCACTGGAGCTGTCAAAGCGTATTGGAGAGCAGCTATAAAAACCATTACTTTAAACATCACAGAATAAAATAACAGAAAAAAAACTCAATTTTTTTTTAAATCTTTCCACAAAACTTCTTGCTTCTTTCACTAGGGAGACTGATATTTTGGGCAAGAGAAGACATTAAGATTTTCACAGCTTATTTTTTCTAGTGCTTCCCTTGTAAGAAGGTAATATTGAATATTTTTTTCTCCAAACATTTTGCACCGGATAAGACCAAGGCATATAACTGCAAATAAAAAGAGCTTGCCCAGACTTCATTATAAAAACTCTTCTTCACCAAAGGATTTTGTAAACCATCACTCTATTTCTCCATATTTCCTCTCCAAAATAATTCAAACTTTCAGAATATCATGAACACACTGTGCTGCAGAAAAAATGTGACTGTCTTTTTGTATTTCAGTCTCTTGTCCTTACTGATAATTACTCTTTTCCAGATTCTGAGACTGCTTATAATTGGAATATTCAGTTTGCTTTCTGTTATATCACACTCAGAAATAAATATATACAATTCCCTTTATAGGATTAGGAAATAGGAAATCCTATTTCCCCAGTGTGATCACCAACAAGCTAAAACATTAAAACTGGTGCCAGTAAAACTAACAGACATAAGTTTTTACACAGTGAAGAGTCCAGTGGGAGACTAACAGCTGGGTAGGACAATTACTTAAGGCTGTGAGAGCGGAGACATTTCTGGACAAAGATTGTTATACAATCCAAGTCAAATGTTTCTCTTTTCTGCAATTCCACCCTGAAGAGCAGTCACCTGTAAACCACTATCATTATTCACAGAGGTTAAGTTACTCATCAGACAAGGTTGGACATCATTGTGTACGTTCGGTATGGAGATTATGAATATTGACAAGGATGAATTCCTATTTAAACATGATAAGGAATAAAGTGCTTCAAATAAATGGCAAGTAAATAACGAGTCACGATACTTACAGTGCACTGAACAATTCTGACCGCCTGCTGATATTTTGAAGCATGACCTTTCCAATGGAAAGCTGTTCTTCCACTTATAATGTTTCAGCCATTTAAAACTCAACAATTAAGGACACTTGGGTGTCTAGAAGTAATTGTTTGTGCAGTTGTTTTGAGGGGAGGACTAGTACCACAAACAAAAAAATCCCCTCATTGCAACAAAAAAAATCATTCTTTCCATCAAAACAATCACTAGTGAAAATACTGACTTTGTGATTTACTTGCACCTTGTCACCAATGATCCAGGTCAGGTATTTTTTCGGTACAATACAAAGATGTTGAAACACTCAAGGTAGAATTTATCCTCAAATCGCAGATTTGAGATGGTCGCAGAATGAGTATTTCCACTGAGAGTAAATTACAGTAAGGATTGTACAGTAAGGGTGGTAACATACAGGACAGTTGCTTACCTGCTTATCTGCATGAGTCACATCCACAATCTTCACCTAGTACTTGAATGTGTGTACAAGACTGCTGTCATATTAGGATAAGGATATATTTGAACTGACTAAATAAAAATGCCTACACATAATAAACTATTAATAAACTTTATATTTGGTCCATTAAGTCTGCTTTTTCAAAGCTAGTGAAAATACTGAAGTGAAAATATTGACTTTATGGCTTACTTGCACCATTTGCTCCAGATGGGTTTTTTTGTATCCTACAGAGAAGTAGAAATGCTTAAAGTTTTAGCTTTCATGTCATCTCAATTCACTGATGAAAGCTCACATCACAGCAACACAGGCAGACATTAACGGAGTGGTGTGACAGCACTTTTATCCCATTGCCTCTAAAATCGGTGCAGCATCATTTTCCTCACACAAACACTTATTGATGTCATTCCAAAGCAGCATTCATGAGAACACCTGACACTGCAGTTTATACGTGGCTTAACAGCGCAGCAGTGCTCCTTTAAAAAGCTTAAGAGATCTGCCATACATCATGTCACCTTTATGTGTGAGGAGGCTCAGTGTTTTAAAGGAAAACACTTTCACAGGCTGCAGATGTTGAACCCCACACATGAACACCATCTTACTTTATTTACTGTCTTCTGGGGCAGCACTGGGTGTTATCAGCACCTTTATGTTCAAGGATGTAATTATAACAACGCTAAACAGTTTAATCGATTATAAAGCCTGTTTGCAATTAAATGCTCTGCTCTTTAGTCATAAAATAATATGCCACAATTGACCAACTACCAGAAATCTCAAAGAGGCTGACATATCTCTGAGAGGTCATAGGTCTGAAGCAGAAGAAATGCATCCTTGCGAGAAGATGTGGGAGATCGAGTCTAATTGGAATGTGGGTCCAACAGGATTGCGTGAGAGACTTCATGTAGAGGCTGAAGCGTGTGAACTAGCAAGAAAAATAATGACATCCTACAGGGATTATTTTATACCTGCATACTGTAATTGAGAAATTTCCTAAAGAATCAAAAGCTAGCTGTCTATTACAGGGAAAATGTGTTAGAAAAGGTCTGGATTAGAAATAAAGGGTCAGTACAAAACAGATATTTGAATATAATTAAAATAATTTAGCCTTGCTATAAATCATTATCCAAAACACAACAGAGCACAAAAAGACCCATCATGGCATTTAATCACGGAGTTCAGTTTACAAATTGACATAATTATTCCGCACATTCAGGTGTGTTTGACATCGCTCATCATGTTGTCTATCTGCTGTAAGATGATGTTTGTAGATATATATATTTTTTTATAGAAGTGTGCCAATAGGGAGGATCACACCTTATCTGTCCATGACAGGCCTGGACAGCAGGGAGCATGACCAGCTGACCCTCTCTACACCATCCTATCTGTGGGAGCCATCTGTTTAGCCAAATGGCCCGAAACTCCACAGCACACACAGAAAAGCCCAGTCTTAGCCTTTTTAAAGATGCCTGCCAGACACAGCCCTCTCTCCTTTTGTTACAATCCCCTCTTCTTTTCCTTTATCCTCTATAAAGCCCTCCATCAATGTTCCAATATAAACTAAAGAAAAGCAGGGGGAAACATCAGAAATTGTCCAAGTAGCGACAGCAGCCTTCACAATGCCTAGTGTCATAATCTGTAAAACACAGAGGAGCTTTAATTGTAAAATAGCACAGAACCTAGAATGTTCTAGGGCTTAAGATGAGACAGGGGGAATGAGAAAGTAAGTAAGATGCTGAAAGACCATTCAGACTTAGTAGGTCTAAAGAGCAATATCTCCTGGTGATATTTCTTTAAACCCACAAACAGTCTTTGGTATGGAAATTAACCAAGCAAGAACTGTGATTTCTTTAACATGTAGTTTCATAGCAAAGGTATAATATATGTTTATGAACAGAACAGTTTAAAATTATTATTAAAAATTCTATTAAAAATTAAAACTAAAAATAGCCAGTTCTCATTCACAGATCTTGACATTTTTGACAGGTGCGCAGCCTCTAGTAATTATACTCTATGGTTACACATGTTGCTATTACCAGACCCTCAGGTTTAATGAGTTTCTGCTGGTAAGTGCCTGACTAAATGCTTCAGTGAGTAATGAGTGATATGCTCCAAAACCAAATACTATAGATTATATGCTGCCACACATACAACATCACCATTTCAACATAAACATAAGTACACATAACATAAGCATAAGTAATAAACATAAGTAATATTTGAGCAAAAAACAAAGACAAATTGGTTATCGTTTCACGCTACCTTTCTCAATACGGATTCATTTTTACTGTATTCAGACATGCTGTGCTAGGGTACATATGATAAATACAGTTGGCAGTCTGGAGGCATTTTTTGACATATGGCTGGCGGTCTTTGGGCCCATTAATACCAATCAACCATCACTTGAATGCCACAGCCTATTTGAGTATTGTTGCTGACTGTGTGCATCCCTTCATGGCCACAATTTACCCATCTTCTAATGGCTACTTCCAGCAGGTTACAAAACAAGTCGTCTGAAACTGGTTTCATGAACATGACAATGAATTCAATATTCTTCAGTGGCCTTCCCAGTCACCGGATCCGAATCCAATAGAGCACCTTTGGGATGTGGTAGAACAGGAGATTTGCAGCATGAAAGTGCACCTGAAACATCTGCAAGAATTGTGTGATGCAATCATCACACAACATGGCCCAGAATATCAAAGGAATGTTTCCAACGTCTTGTGGAATCCATACCACGAAGAGTTGAGGCTGTTTGAGAGCAAAGGGAGGCCCTACTCAGTATTAGTATAGTGTTCCTAATAAAGTATATATTAGAGTATATATTACTAAAGCTATATATTTATATCTGCATGGAAAATCTGCATCGTCATCATCAAAAGAAAGAAGAGTGCTTACACACACTGTACAGATGACAGAAGCCAAGTTTTAAAATATTTCAGTGACCTAATACAAGAGTTAGCTATTATTTCCCACCTGAATTTTGCATGAACAGAGATTAGTTGAGTGAAGAGATGACGATAAGGCTTGAGTTTAAAAGCCATGAGTAGCTTTTACCTCGGGTGATGCGACAGAGTGGTGGAGTGATGTGGATGATGCAGATAATCAAAGTGACAGCTCATATCTTGTTGTAAACCTTTAATTCTTTAAAGTTGGTAGATTAGACTATAAATGTGAGGTATGAGGGACATCTTTCAGTCATTTTTGGGGGTAACCCGACTTGCTGGGTTGCTGTGACTTTGTGAGATACAGTATGTGCAAAAGGAAAACACATTTCAGTACAGGAAAGTAGATAGTTTCCAGAACTATATATAGCAGGAGATGACCATATGATGGGTTTTCCCAGTATTCTACACATGATAGGTATAGTACAGCACTGTGCCATTTCAGACATTGCTTTGTAGTGTGTTCGTGTCACAGTGCACTGATGTAAGTATTAAGAATTATAGCCACAACTTTCAAAATTGGTAAAGTGAGAAAATTGCTTGTGATCATTTGTAAGTCGCTTTGGATAAAAGTGTCTGCTAAATGAATAAATGTAGATGTAAGTGTGGGTTACACTACAAGTTCTCCCACTTCCCACAACACAAGGTCTTCCACTTGTGTGTTGTGCTTTAAAAATGGCAGAAACTTGGGAAGATATCTCCTTAAACATAGTCCAGGGCCCTCACTTATCAGTGCACACAAGAATCTGTGTGTAAATTGTGCATAAACGTTTCAACGCAACGTGTATGATTTACCAAAAAACAAACGTTTGCTTGGATTTGTGTATATATTTACACACAGCTTTGACTGAGCATACGCAAAGACCTTGCTAAATTATTCTGCATACATTTAGCACTCTGTAAGCCATTTATACACCAAGTCCCCTTTAAACAGTGCTGAGTGGGTGTGTCTCACAGTATGCCAGCAGTTATATAAGTGTAATGTGAGAACTTTGGACTGCACTGAGAGTACACTGCAGCACTTTTTAAACAGCATTTCTTTTTCAACATGGTGTACGAGTGTATTGTTATAGGCGCAGGGATTCAGGGCTCGTTTACCGCCTACCACCTCGCCAAAAATAACAAGAACACTCTACTGCTGGAGCAAGTTGGTGATATATGCAAAAAGATAGAAGCATACTGTATCTGTAGCAGTTGAGATCAGCCTGTTAAAGAGTTACTTGCATTTTAAGCTTTGTTATCATGGTGGAAATGTTACATTCATTGTACTTGGTGCACTGTTGCATTTGTGTTCCAGTATTAGAGAATTAGTAACGTTAAGTAGTGAGCAGAGATATAGATTAAAATGGTGACTGTGTGTGCTTGTGTTTCTCCTCAGTTTGTCCTGCCACACTCCCGAGGGAGCTCTCATGGCCAGACACGCATCATCCGGAAAGCTTATGAAGAAGACTTCTATACACACATGATGGAGGAGAGCTATGAGCTGTGGGCCCAGCTGGAAGAGGAGGCAGGATTGAAGCTTTACAGGTGTGTGTGCCAATTTATTAGGTACATTTAGATTATACTTATACAGTATATCACCTTGTCTACTCCGTCCATCAGTGAAAATGAATCACCACAGGGTCACCACTGAAGTCATTTGGCTGGTAGACCACCATTCTCAAGATCTGTGTGTGTGTGTGTGTGTGGCTCTGGTGTGAGTGAATCATACACAGCTGTGTTGCTTGGTGTTTTAAAACATTTAAAACAATTAAGAGTTACTTTATTAGACACACCGTCCTTGTTAGTCCACCTTGAAGAGGAACCATTAGAGATTATAGCTCATTATTTTCCATGTACAATTTGCATTAAGGGCAGCAAGGTGGTGCAGTAGGAAGCATAGTGTCCCCAGTTTGATCCTGAGGTCGGGTTGCAGTCTGTGCACGATTTCTCATGTGTGGGGTTCTTCTGGGTTCTCTGGTTTCAGTAGGTGGATTGGCTACTCTAAATTGCTGCTAGGTCTGAATGTGTGTGTGTGTGTGTGTGTGTGTGCGTGCATGGACTGACATCAATGTTCTTGGGATTCACTGCGATTCTGACCAAGATAAGTTACTCAAGATGAATGAATGAATAAATTTGTGTTCGTTCTCTTATAGCCCTTTATTAGTGTCAGTTACTGCCCAATATGCTGCTTTTGGTTGAATATTTGTTTAGACTATTATTAACCCAGCAGTGAAATGTTTAAAAAAAAAAAATCCCAGGAGCACCCACTAAAATGTCTTGTTAGTGTCACTGATGTTCTGAGAAAGAGCCACCACCCAAATCATACCTGTGCCCTTCAACATCTGTAAACTAATGTACATGCTAGCTAAGTGTATGTGGACAAGAAATATAAGAAATGTGGACAAATTCTTTGTGAAATGATTTTATTACAGTTCTCTGTTCAACATCCAGACTGGCCATGCATACAGTATAGGCACAGGTGAAGGAGAGAATCCCTCAAGAGTGTAAAGGCCATAGAGTGTGGGTAGCCTTCACACGCCAGTCATCTTTTAAACAGACATGAGAGGTGTTGATGCATATAGGCTATAAACGCACAGCCAGCCCGGCATAATTCTCTTCCCACATACAGTTATAAAGCCCTTCTTTCCTAATTTCTTCCCACGTACATACAGTCATAAAACTCTGATCAAGGAGTTGCACCTTTAAACTTGAGCTGATGCATTATGGAAGTAGGCAGATGTAGGAGTGCTGCAAACCAATATTCATAATTTTCTATTCCTTTTGGTTTGTCTTTGTCTCTTCAGCAACTTTCTGACACACGCAGACACAAAGTTTAGATTCCAACTGGCCAACCTTGGCATCCAGCTGTCTTGGATGTGTTAATGCTGATTAATTTACAGGCCTAACTGGAACAGTTAACTGTACAGTGCCATATGTTGTAGGCGTACTGGCCTGCTGCTGATGGGTCCAGAGAACGGAAAGGACTTCCAGCTCATTAAGAACTCAGTGCAGAGGAACAAGGTTCCCACTGTGGTGCTGGAGAGACACGAGTTCAGCCAACACATCCCCAATGTGAACCTGACGAGCGGAGACGCTGCGATTGTGGAAACCACTGCTGGAGTTTTGTACGCAGACCGAGCACTCAGAGCAGCCCAGGTCAGCCACTTCTAAACTTCTTAGGTCACTGTGACTGTACAGATGTTTTTAAATAAGTTATTAAATCTAGTATATTTTTGGAAGCTAGGAGGTTGTAGTTTCCCTGTTCAGACTTGAACTGTTGGGATCATCAATTTATGCAGAACACGTCTGTTTATGTTTAACATATTCATTGCACTAAGTGTGAATTGGATTAAAAGTGTTTCTCAAAGTTTGGCTGTGTTATAGAAAGAGTTTAAGTATGCCTTGTCATTATAGTCTGTTCCTCTAAAGTGTGAAAAAGAAGATAAAGAGCACTTGTCATTTCATTTCATTAGAGTATGACAGATCAGCACAATGCTTCACAGGGAACAAAGCTTTGAGGAGAAAAGTTCTTCTAAGTGCACCATCAAGCACCACGCAATTAGTCACTTTTATTTCAATAGCCAGACAGTTATTTTCTCCTGTGTGCATTTATTTTAAAAGATTAATCTTCTTTATAGGGTGCAGATAAGGCACCAGACACCATTATTAACCTTGAAGAAAATGACGTACATTTGCTGTCATATTTTAAGCAAGTTTCTTTTTTAAAAAATGATCTGAGATGTATTTGTCTGGCTGTGACCTCCCAGCACATAACTGGACCACACTCCTAAGCATGCACTATAGTCTCAAAGATGAGACAGCCATCATTAGTCAATGTAGCTTGTTTCTGCTATAGGACTCCAACCTTGCACTATGCACACAGAAAATGTTCTCCAAGACTCAGGCTGGTCTGGCCTACAGCGGATCATCAGAGTGCACTGGTAGGCTCCCTGATGGTATTGTCTAAAAGCAGTTCTCGCTTCTCACTCATTAGTTGCCCTACTCTTTCTAGTCCACCCAGCTGTCTCATCATCATTCTGCTTTGCCCTCAGATCCCAGTATACCTGACAAGAAATACAACTTGTCCACTTTACTGATAGAAAAGCATTACAGACATGGAAAAATAATTCTATTGCTACCAGAATTATTGGTACCCATCATGAAAACAACCAAAAAAAACCATATAAAATGAATGACATGTACACAGTGATATTTTGAGCTTAGAAATATGAGTGGTGTTAGTTATATTTTAACACAATATTTTCTCAAATACACTCAAACACACACAAGTAATTCAGTTTTTCCACAAAACAAAATTTGGGTTTCGAAATGATGAGTACTTCAATGGTTAATATTCTGTGAAGCCTCTCCTGGAGACAATAACAGCACTGAGCCTCTTCTTCTAATGCAAAATAACCTTGCAGTACACTTGAGAGATCTTGGACCCATTCCTCATGCAGAACACTTCAAGCTCTGGTATGTTTTTAGGTTTTTAATGCAGGTACATGGCCATTCGATTCAGATCCCACCCAGTTCAAACCCGGAGATTGAGCCGGTCATTGCAAAACATTGATTTTGTGTTTCTGCAATTATTTCTGTGTTAATGTGAATGCAGGATTTGGGTCATTATGTTGCCGGATGCTCTATATGTAAATCTAAACCATTTGGCAACCAGACTCTTTGCTGAAAGAACGATTTCATGATCTTATCAACTGTCACAACAGCCCCCAGATCACCAGCCACAAAATAGCTCCAAAGTATCAAAGGTCCAGTATCTGTATTTTAGAGTGAATATTGCTGCTTTTCATTGTATATAAAACATTTTTTCAACAAATGTATGAATGGTTTAAAAACTACTTCCACGAATTAAACTATTTCCAAATATAGTTCCAGTGAGGCTTGGCGATATTCAGGAACTGCTTTTTTTGCGTGACATGCCAGCAAGGGCTTATTTTGCACAACAGCTTTCTAGAGAATGGTGGTGTCTAATAGGTAAATTTGTAACTTGACAACATGCAGGAATCAGCTGTGCAAGTGTGTTTTCTGAAACAACATTGTCCACACTGTGTGCTCATGGGACCATGGGTCCAGTTTCTGTTAAATTTCAACCATTGTAAACTTTTTTATTATGGAATTTTACTGCTTGTATATTTTTTATATCCATTACCTGGCATGTCCAGGTTAATAAACATCTGTTTGTTATGTCTAAAATGTTCTGTAGTTTGCTCCATGGTGGTGAACAAGAGCAATTTTTTTTTTTCAAATTGTTTAAAGGAGACCCTTTGGTCACATTATTATTATTATTATTATTATTATTATTATTATTATTATTATTATTATTATTGTTACTGTTATTGTTATTATCATTATTATTATCATTATTATTATTGTTGTTGTTGTTATTTAGGACATACGAGTAATTTTTTTGCCACCTACTTTTTTAAAAATATGATATTATTTAGGGAAGGTTTGATGATTTTGTTCAGAGAAAAATTATTTAGTTACTGAATCATTATGTCTATTGTTTTCTAGAATCATTTGTACTCATTCTTCTGAAGGATGCCAATAATTATGGTGGCGATTGTATATGTCAGTTTTGAGATTTGTCTATTATTGGATTGTTAATTCTGAGGATTTTTCCTCCTCTTTCCAGATGGTGTTCCAGTCACATGGTGGTGTGATAAAAGATGGAGAGAAAGTGATTAACATTAAGCCTGGCGACTTAATCACAGTGACGACAGACTCTGGCACATACCAAGCAAAGAATCTGGTGATCACAGCTGGTCCCTGGGCCAAAACACTTCTCTCCCTCACTGGACTGCAGCTTCCACTGCAGGTACTGAATGAACCAGAGCTCTGCCTTGACAACTTCTCACTGAACTACAGGCAGACATCTTATATTCACTCGCCTGCTCCATCTTTATCTGCCTTTAAAAATTCATACGGCAACAATCCTGTCCTGGAGTGAATGCTAGACTCTAGGTCACAATGCATTATCTGACGGAGAATCATTTCCACCATAGTGCAGCAGCGAGGTCAGAGGCTGGGAATTACACACAAGCCTTCAGAGCGTGACTGGCATCACCCCAGGTCAGCCTGAAAAGTCAGCCACTGCTCAGAATAAACAAGCCAGGGTATTTCTCTTCCCCTGTCCCAGCCATGAATCAACAAGACTCACACTTAAACAATCCTCCATATGTCACACACCAAAGCAGAGGTGATGGAGAAGCATTCAGTGTTGTTTAAGCCTGGAATAGGTCTCTGAATTGGAATTGCATTATTGAGTAAGGCATGGACCTGAGAGGCTGCACCCAAGTAAATTGGACTATGTGTGACCTCTGGAATATGTTATGGGCTTTTATGATCTCTGAATGAGGAAGCAGGATGGACAGTTCATTAAAGCGAGAACTTCTAAATACTTATTACTTTTCTCAGGACGTGATTTACATCAGTGTACATTCATTTAATTAAAATCTTATTCCTGATGCTGCAGTAATAGGAGAACAGTACTCTTGGTAATTGCTCTTGGATCAAAAACAGCAACAACAACTCTTTCTCTCTCTGTATGTCTCGGCAGGTGGTGAGGATAAATGTGTGCTACTGGAAGGAGAAGGTTCCAGGCTCCTACAGTATCAGTAATCGCTTCCCCTGCTTCATCCAAATGCAGCCAAAGGAGGCAGAGCATGATATCTATGGCCTCCCATCCAATGAATATCCAGGACTGATGAAGGTGAGTGAAAGGAGCTGGGAATTTCTCTCCAGCTGATCAACGAGCATGTACCGCCCCCAAGACACATCTCATGCTGTGCAGTATGTACATGAGTATGTAATGTCTCAAATCAAACACTAACAATTTGTATCATACAGAAATGAAAAATTACTCTGAGGTATCACACATCAGTGAAAAGCATCAAAGGAAGGAGCCGCCCAGGGGTCTTTTCTTAAAGTTCCTAAATAAGATGAGCACATGTTGTTTGCTTCTCCTAAGTTCTAAATGAAACACTTTAATTTTAAGTAAAATCTACTTAAACTGCTTATTAAAAGTGTGTCTTAGGAACAGATTTCAACAAACTTATCCAAAATTTTGACTGATAGAGTACCTACAGTACTTTTGTTTAAAGCCACAGTCATACTAGAAATTTGTAAATTATATTTTTTGTGAAAGAGGCCAAGTCACGTCCCCCATTTTAATGCTAATTTAGCAGTGACAGCAATTTGAAGATGGGTAGCAATACTGTGGTATTAATGAACAAAAACACATTAAAGTACAAAAACACAAAATGTAATATAAAAAAATTTCATGTCTGTACACAGCACATTAAAATGAGTGTTTCCTTAATTTTGCAATATGAAGGTCCAAGCAGAAAAAGCAGTTGTGCTACTGGTTGATAATACATATTTGCATATCAAAGTTCACCAAAGTTAAACTTTAATTTAAGTTTTCTTCTATGAAAGGATGGGATGGGATGACCCCAGTACAGTTTAATCTATTAATTAAAACTCATTCATTCATTCGTTTTCAGTAACCGCTTTATCCTGGTCAAGGTCATGGCGGATCCAGAGCCTATCCTGAGAACACTGGGTGTGAGGGGGGAATACACCCTGGATGGGATGTCAGTCATTGCACTGCATCATACACACACATTCACACACACTCCTTCATACCCAGGAGAAATTTAATGTAGCCAGTTCACCTACTGGCATGTTTTTGGGAGGTGGGAGGAAACAGAGAACTCAGTATGCAGAACTGCACACAGATGTGCACACAGCTGTGACGCTGCAGCAGCTACTAATTGAAAAAAACACTAATTAAAACTCATATGCATTAAATTAGGAGGGAATACAAACATAACAATACAATATTCCATATAAATTTGAACATAACTGCGATAGATGTAAATACAAAAGTTGATTGTTTTAAATTTCATTGTAATTAATGTAATTTTACTTGTGATATTTGGCTAGCATGACTGGACCTGAAGAGTAAGCTTTTGTATATCCACTGAGAGCATCACAGACGATCATTTCTTAGACTGATCCACAAATCGATGGCAATGTTCTATATTCAGTAAAACATGCTTGATTAAAAAGCAATAGTTGCCCCTCTCTTCTCATCCGTCTTCTCCTGGTCCTGGACCCTGTTTCTCAGTACATTATTGCCTCAGTGGGAGTTCTCCAGGTCATCATGCTCAACAAGGCTGAGAAGGAGAACACAGATGGTCGAGTCATGTTAGATGTATCTCTGCTCCAGCCACCAGAGCCGGGGTTTGTCTGCCTATCAGCTCCTCTGAGTAAACTACAAATGATGAACTATGGAGCTATACCACTGTACTCAGGTTCCAGATGGAGCTGTTTGAGGTCTTTCTCTTGTTATAAATCCTATTGGTCATGTGCGTCACACTCAGGTTTGCTACCACATGGGCAGTGAGACGGAGCCAGATGAGAGAGACAGACAGACAGATAGACGGGACGTGGATGCCCTGTCCAGCTACATCAGCCGCTGCTTCCCCGGCCTTGTGCCTGTGCCTGCTGTTGTGGAGAGCTGTATGTACACGGTGAGTTAATGCTCTCTACATACATAGTCTCTACATAGTCCAACACACTGAGTGTTAAAGCCCTAGTAAAACTGTAAAAGCAGCCTGGCAGATGGATACACTTATTACTTTATAGCATGACTAATGTCTTGAATTTGCCAACCAGATGGTACAATAGAAAATATACAATTCTTTTAAGCTGAAGATACTGCACCGGCGAGTCTCACTAGACTGCATAGAGCCTGTTGTGCATCTGTGTAAAGGAGAAGCTTTAAATGACGCATGGGGCTGGTTTCACGAAGCAGGATTTTTTGGTTATATTTAAGCTTGGTTTGATTTTACCCTATATCAGGCTGGGCTGCCTTATACTGCACAGTTGATGTGTTCAGGATCAGAGAGTCTAAACAGCTTTTGGATGAGTCAGCTGTCTGAAAAATCACACATTTTTCCCTGATGTAGGCTACTAAGCTCACACCGTGTAAATAGATTTGCCATTCTTTAAAAATGGATTTAAGAGCATAAATTGTGAAAAGGTCACTTGTAGATTGTAGAAGTCCTATGGATTTCCCTGATTATTTTTTTATGTCAGGGACACAGAATTTCCAAAGCTGGAATATTTAATCTTTGCTGCATTTCAGAGCATGATATTGCAAATAATGCTCACCATTAGCCTCTTACTGTTGGCCATACACAGAATCACAGCAAACCTACAGCTTGCTAAGCCCAGTGCAAGGTGGCTATTTTGCTGCAGAAGAACATATAGCCTAATATATAGCCTAAGCTTCATTTATCAATAATAAATAATAATAAAGCCCTCTGCTGGAGTATATTCTGGCACAGATGATTATAAGCGATTGGTATGATATTAGTGCTATAGATTGCAATCACATTCCAACTATCAGTCCTGAGGCTATTCATGACTTGACCATTCAGCTAATACCACCTATTCATTAATCTGTACATAATAGGTAGGGATTATTACAGTTATTCAGTGAATGTGTGCAAGTCAAATTCTTTCCCGTTGTGTCTGCAAGCATTATGCTTCACAGTTTAACTACCTGAAGTGACTTACTGCATACTTATAAGGTAGATCATATCAGCCCTGACCACCCAGCTGGCAGAGATAACAATTAACGTTAATGCCTAATTTTTTCATGTTGAAATGTAACAGTAAATGGAATTTGCACCACCAAAATGTTTACTACATTGCACTTTTCTGGAAAGAGACAAAAGAAATAAAGTACAAGACATTATTTAGAGGGAGATAAATATGTACCTTTTTTATTCCAACATTTCTAGTTCTCCAATTAAAGTATTTTTTTCATGTTCTTGGGGGTGTATATGACAAGTTATAAAGGAGGTCCTTTGGCAGTTGCAAAAGAATGTAACTCTCTGTTCCTCTACATTATTATCTTTCCCCAACAGCCAAATACAGCAGTGCATTAATTAAATGAAAGCTTGTATTTCTTGTACACAGCTTGCTTTTGATACTCCCCTCTGCTTAGGCTCCATAACTTTTTGTGCTGGTTTCAAAAAGAACACTCAAATTCCTTTAACTGTACATGAGAAATACACTCAGCCCCTTGTTCCTTGCATTACTGTTGTAAAGCATATACACACACTTTTTATCAAAGAGGCATATAGAGCACCCCACAATGATAAACTACCACTCACTATTAGACACGGCCCTCTGCTGGAGTATATTCTGGCACAGGTGGTCTCACTATTTTTTTTTTCCAATTTGCAGCAAGCCAACTCTCTTTTTTATGGTAAACATCAAATTAAGACATAGAACAATGAAACAGCAATATAAACTGCTGGCGTTGCAACTAAAGAACAATTATAAATAGACAGTTTAGTCTATACAAGAGTTGAGCTAAGCTATTGAGTGTATATTGCATATTATAGCAAGTGAATCTAAAATATATTTAGAAATTTTCACTAAAAACTGTATGTCAAAAATTAGCATTTTAAAATTTGGTTGCTTTTTGCCAGGATCATTGCTTTATGTGCTTGACATTTATGTTGTAGGATTTCTTGTTTGCCACAGAAAGGTCTCACGCAGTTGGCTGCACTGGGACTAATTGTTCCCTGATTGTCTAAAGCTGGAGTTGTTATGAGTTGTTAACAAACGTTGTGAGAGTTCACCATGATTGGATTTGTTAGAATTTAGTCTTAGTCAGGAACCCAGCTATGTTAAACATGCATCATGAGGCACGTCTCCTGGACCTGGGATGTAATGGAATAGGAATATAAAGAGTTCTTTGTTTAATAAAAAAAAGACACTAAACAGATTATATGTTTGTATCTGAAAAAATAATGGATAAAAAACCTAAGGGAACTGAAATCCATGATTTTAAAGTTTTTAAAGTTTTAAAGATTATGTTCAAAATATGAATGTTAAAATTAATAATGACTTCCCATTGTGGGAATCTCTCCCCTTTTGATTACATGTGAGTTGTCCTTATTTTGTGTAATGTTCACATAATGCATTAGTTTAGTGAAACTCATGTTTTATCAACTTTTGAAAAGTGAAATTCTTTTTAAGGCTGAATTCTATTCTGATCTCTTTGGTTCTACTGTTGCTCATTAAAAGCAGTGTATTTAGTGAATATTTCTCTGTGAGGAATGCTAGTATAACATTCTCTCTGTTTGCCTGATCTCTTAGGTCACACCTGACAATAATTTTGTCCTGGACTGCCACCCAACCTACAGCAACATTGCTATTGGAGCTGGGTTCTCAGGTCAGCAGTAATAAACTATACATCTCTTACTCCCATGTCTGAGTGCCACACACACACACACACACACACACACACACTATCTCAAAATGCTGGCTTAGTTTTTAATGAGGAACTGAGCTGGGGCAGGAGTGAAGGACGGTGAATGGATCCCCCAGTGCACATGCCTTTTATCCTCTAATTAATGACGCTCGTGGCTCGCTGGGCCACCGCATGCTTCCATAGCTGCTTCTCTGGGACCAAAGGGCTCTCCTGGCATTCAATCCATCTGCTCCTATTGTCTCGTCCTTTAACTAATTACGAGGCTAATTAATTTCTCCTCAGACCATCGACCGAAAGACTCTGCTAGTACAGTTTCATTTTAAAGGCTTCAGGAAATTGCCATAAAGCTTCTATTGGGGTATATTGGGGAAAGCTATTAATTTTTGCTGTATTGTTCTCAGATAGAGGAGCCATTGGAGAGAGGTGTGATGGAAAGCATTGTAGGATTGCTTCTCCAGCACACACCCCATTAATGATTTATGGCATTTATTCTTCGGCCTCAATTCAACATTAGGCCTATGATTGGAACTGAGAAATCCCTGTTATTAACCTTCCACTCCTCTTTTTTCTCTATTCTGTACTGTAATAACTGCATTTGGCCTCTCTGCTTCTCCTAAACACTGCTGTGTGTGTGTGTGTGTGTGTGTGTGTCGCTGGCTGAAAATCTCAAAGCGTGCAATGATTTGACTCCAATTCTGAGGCTGTTTTGGGAGAACAACCTTCTATTGTCCACTATGCGCTTAACATAAAAGCTGCTATGCCAGAGCAAGGGCTTCGCAGTTGCCATGGCTACCCTGTCACATTACCGTCACACATCACACAGGTCTGTCTTTCAGAAACTCGGCCACTCAGCCATCAGAACTTCAAAAAGCCTCACTCTGAAAGCACTACATTTCAGACCATCTTACATATTGTAGCTCTAATTTGTACATCAGTGTCTGACAATTTATGTGCTTGGGAAACATTCTCCTTTATTTAACATCATGTATGTCCCAAATCCATGCAGGATGAGAATTGTCCCCATGTGTACTTTATTTTTTTCTGAAGCTCCTCTTGCACTATACAAAAAGGTCTGTATATTCTCCTCTACAGAGTGCTGTGTGTCACCTATACAAAAATCTGATTTGTATCTCCACAGGCCACGGTTTCAAGTTTGCTCCAGTTGTAGGGAAGGTGCTGTGTGAGCTGAGCATGGGCCAGAATCCTTCCTATGACCTTTCACCTTTTAGCATCCAGCGCTTCCAGGACAACCCCAAATAAGATCCATGAGACCATTATCTTTAGTAGAACACATGTGAAGAAATTTCTATTAATGGAAGACACAACACTGATTTGTCAAGAATATACACATGATTTTTAATAATTTGTTAGTTTAGTTTGAGAGGGACAATGTTGGCAAATCAATAATACCTAAAATGTGAGTCATTTCAACGAAAATGCTTGTATCTCTAGATAATTTCTAAGAAATATACATTGCTAAATGCTCTGGCTAAATGATGTATGATGTCTCTGGTTTCTGTCTCAAAGCTTCCTCTGCTGTAATTCTCTAAAAGGAAGACCACAGTACATGATAAGCTGCAGAAAAATTGACCAGACTAAACATGACCTTCATGAATATATATACTTTTATACAAACACAATGGTCTTCCATTAAATAATTTTCAAAGCTGAGATGATCTTCCTACTTCAATGGGAAGAGATCTGTTCCTTGTGTCATGGGAGCCATTAGCTTCCTCAAATGAGATGCACAATATCAACGTTTTCATCTTTCATTCAAATTAAGGCACATATTTGTTTTATGCATTATTTCCTCCTCTATGCCCAAGCGAGGGTCCACACTGCATACAAAGCAAATGGTTTGTTAAAAAAAGAGACATCAGCCACTGAGCAATTTGCCTCAAAGGACAGAGGCTGCACGTTGTTGTGCCGCCTGTAACTATTTCGCCCTGTAAACATGTTAATCACTAATCAGGTGGCCCGTTACTATAGCCGTTCACCACCATCAGCAGGAATGAGGAAATTATACAGCATGACAGCAGGGGAGCCGAAGCCCATTCATCCTTGGGGCCAAGAGTAAGAGCATATTGATTGCGTTAGATTATTAATGGCTGCATTAAATTGCCATCAAGCAGGCGTGGGCTAATATTTACCTCAGCAGATGAGGGTTTGATGATGGTGTGAGCTTTTGAACAATGCATGAGTAGAGAGCGGACGAGTGAGTGTGGGCTCAGAAGCGGCTCCAGGCTGCACTCCAAGCTCGCAGGAACCTGGCTCCATGTCAGAGTCTTAATAAATAATCTTTACAGCTCGTGTGTGTGAGGCTACACAAGGACTCAGGATTTCAGCTTGAGACTGTATAGGTAAGCTATTTATATTCAGAATGCCTCTAGACGGAGGTGATTACAGGGATATTTTGTGTCTAATAGAAAAAGAGAGAATTAGCTCAAGCTTGGTCGAGTGTGGTTTTATGAAGCTGAGAGTATGAGCGCTCTTGTTCTAGAGGAGGAACAAGTAAAGGAGCAGAGGCTATAGTAAGTGCATCAGGAGAAAACTGGAAGAATACAAAAGCAAGCATTAGACTAAATCACTGTATGACAATTAGTGAATGTCATTAAAAGTCTTTAAGTGCCTGGGAAAACTCCACAGGTTTCTGCCTTTGCCACGGGAAAATGATAGAGATAATTTATAATGAATTAAAACAACTTGTCATCCTTTTTTAAAAAATCTTTTATTTTTTAAATTACCCATTCCAGTGTCTCTTTTTGTTATCCATCTCCATGGGAAAAAAACCAACAAGCTTTCAACACAAAAGAGACAAGTGGTTGTTGACCTGCACAAATAAGGTAATTAACTTGTATACACAAATACATACACAGGAGAAAATACCATTAATTTCAACCACAGCCTTAGGAAGGCAAAGAATCAGAATCAAATGCCACCATTTCAGAGCTGCAGTCTATCCTATCCTTGCTCTTGTCATGTTTTTAAAATCAGCTGGGACCTTTCTTGAGAGCAACCCAACAGCATTCAAGTTGGTAGTACTCTTAAGTCGGCTGTCTAAATGAACACTAAGATACTTTTAGATCCTCACCATGTCTATGGGCTCTTGATCAATAGTGCCAGTAGGCAAAGGGGGCTTGATCCTGCTAAAATCCACCAGCATCCCCCTTCTTACTTGTGTTGAGCTGCACATGTGCACCACTCCACACAGTCCTTCACCAAATCCCATTATTCATCCTTCTGCCCACTCCTGATCCATAACACCACCACAGGCGTGGCATGAGAGTGCTTCTGCAAATGGCATGACTCAGAATTGTACTGAAAAAATGAAGTACACTGAGTGAACGAACTGGAGGGGAGCCTGTGGGCATCCTGTGCTGCTCATTGCCCTAAAGATGTGATTTAACTACAAATGGCATTTTCTACTGTTTGATAAGTGATTAATAGTTTTTATTTATTTTAAGTCATCAGTTGTCTTGGCATTAGAATATTAGGGCTTAATCCAGGGATTAATACAGTAGTATGTACTAAGTACAGAAAGGTTCACTGGTTCACTTAACATTCTACAGTACATACTAATTGACTGAGTGTTTTTCACCTCTGATTAAATATAGAAAATAATTCAAACTTTAGCTGTTTCTTTACATAACTGAATACACATAGAACATGTGTAACGGAGTATAAACATAGTATGGATCAGTATTGGATTAGCCAAACTAAACCCTTCATGAGCTAAAGCACAGAAAGTACTGTGTAATGAAGATGTACTTCTGAAACACTTCAGTCCAGCATAAAAATGCAGATCACTGTAAAAATATTCATGAGGCTATTCTAACTGTGAGCAAACTCCATATATCATATTACAGTGCATTCTGATACTGACTTAACTTCTGGGATTTTTTCCCTCCTCTTATGTGTGTGCAGTGGTATAGTAGAAAGTGGTAGTGACTCTTTGAACCCTGCATCTGTACTGCTATCATTCCACCAAATTTATCTACCAGAGCCCATGCAGCCCCAAGGCACAGATGTTAGCAGCAGTCATCCAAGCTCACTGATTCCTCCAGATCCTCTGTGTTGGCGGCAATAAGAGCTTTGAGCGAGGTCTGTTTCCTGCCCTGATGAAGCCAGACATGGTGAGTCCTGTAGAGCTAAGAGAGAAGACAATGATACAGAGGGGCATTTAGGGTGAGAGCAGGGTGATTTGGTTCAGCAGTGGGACTGAAACTCATCATCCAGAACAGAGCACAGTGACAGTTTCAGTGAAGGTCAGATTGCAAAGGTCATCTGTCAAAACCCAGGAGAAATTGTCTAGTACTGCTGAACTTGGTGATGTGAAATAGGCCTGTCTGTGGTACTGACTGTTTATGGTTTAGAAAGTCACAATATCTGGGGAGGAATTTAAGGAGTAAGAGGTAAGACTATGAATAAACCAATCCACTAGAGCTTGTTATATGTAGGAACGCACTCAGAATCCTCAATTTAACGTGACATAAGAAATAGGTCATGCCATATCCCTAACATTAGGCCTGGATTGCAGGCTGTGTTGATTGAATGTGATAGGGTGGAAGTTACAGGAAGCTCCCAAGCAGCATTTTGACCACAGTATAAGTCCTATTTACCCCCTCATTTGGGAATTCCCAGGAAAGAAACATGTGCAGTAGCTGCATTTAGAAGTGTAATGAGCTCTGTGACACTGCTGCTGGGGGAACATGGAACAACATCAAATGGTTTTATGGTCTCTCTTCATCAAATCTTCACCACAGTACTTTCTTTCTTCTGTTAGATCTCTGTCTCTTTATTTTTCATGACACTTTATGGTGAAAATGATAGTTTGCCCCATGAATATTGCATTTCCATTCCCGATCAGGATTTACAGTAATCCTGAATATGTCACAAAGACAAGGCAAAGAGAGGCAGGTACAGCACGAGGCTTAGTTCAGAAATATGTAGTGACAGATTTAAATTACAGGAAAGAAATACGATATCAGGGACAAATATGATGTAAAAATACGCTTTTTTCCTCATGGAATGTGCAATCAGCAACAATATGATCCAAAATAAAATGGGAGACTGACTCGGTGAGAAAATTACTTTTTTCCTTTGCTGATGCAAAAAAGAGCAGTAGAGGAATGAGGGGTTGGGTTGGGAGTCAAACATCTCCTCCCCAAACTGAATGAAACTTCTTCCACTTTCATTACCAATGCAATAGTTGTCACAGATTGTAAGTATATGGACACTTTTGTTTTTGTTATTTAATATACTTCCAGTATATACAATATATCCACTTCAAATTTACACACATATAAAACATATCTTTTTTGTATTCTTATGAATACATACTGTTTTTTGTTCATATTTATAAGTACAAAGTCAAAAGACATTATGTGTATAATTTTGAAGTAGATATACAGGCACGTGCTGGAAGTATATTACATAACAAAGACAAAAGTGTATGAATACTTATTTCCCCTCACTGTATTTCTTTAGCTTTAATTTCAGTACAACACACACCTAAAATTTATGAGCGTTCAAATCCCAATGCCACTCTGACCACAGTTTGTTAGAAAGACAATGATTCTTCCCCAGAAGAAATTTTAATTTCTCAAAGATTGCCATATATATATCCTGCCTAAAAATAACTCCTGGCTATTCCACTGCTTCTGAGTTATATAAGCTTCTGCTTATATAATTATATACTGTATACTTTGTTTCTGTACATACTGTACATATTTACAGCAGAAGTATGCAACCTTTGGAAATTTTGGGCTTGAAGGACTACTCTGGGGCAGCTCAGTGGTGCAGCTCCAGGGTTCATGGATTGATCCTGGGATACTAGGTACTATCTGTGCAGAGGTTCTTATTTTCTCCCTGTGTTCCCCTCCCTGTGTTCCTGGAAGCAGAGAACAAAATACACATGCTGAAAGCAGCCAGGAGTTTTAATCCAGTAATGTCCAATACTCTGGACTCAGTTGGACTCAAAAGACTAAATCCAGCCAAACAAACACAATTTGCAGACTAGCTGACTAATACTAGCCAAAACAACCTTCTGGAACCTGGAAAAGTAACTACTGAACTAGGTAACTGTCGTATCTGTTCAGCCAACAAAAAAGACAAAAACTCATCACTCTCAAATTCCATGTCACTACCTGTGAATAGCCAGTATTCATCCTCTATTTTCATCCAGGCCCCTGTTGCTCCTCTTTTTTGCATGCTGGCTTCTTTCTTTCTACCTTTTTTTTTTTGCTTGACAACCTGTGATGGCACAGAGCAGGGGATAACAGGGTTTATGCTTAGGCATATCCTCCATGTATAACCTCCATCCTCCAGGTCACTGCATCAGTGCTGGATTCATAACACTGCCATTAAGACTAGCTGAACTTTCTTTCATGGTATATCTGTGATGTTGTTGAGTCCCAGAAACTCACACCAAGCCTGACCTGACAGCTCTGACTTTGAATTATTATTACAGGCTTTCCATGGTGACTCATGGCAGTGCAACTACACTGTAATTTAGATCTTTCTTCTTTACTGACCATTTTATAAGTTACATACTGCTGCTTTACCTTGATTTATAAGATTTCTTAAAGTATATAACTAATGACATTGTAAGAAAATACATTAATATCCCAGAATAAATCAACTGTTTACTTACATTTATCTCTAATCGCTGCTTTATTTCTAATGGTCTTTTCCACCTTTGTAACGTCTCCACACCTTTATATTGGCTTGTATCACGGTCTCAGTGTAAAAACACAGAAGAAACAAAACACAGCTAAAAGTTTTCTTTAGAAAAGCCTGGGTTGTTTACCTCTCTGTAAAGGTCTAACCTGAATAAAAGACCTGCAGAAGGGCTCAGCAGTATTGAACATGAAATGTATGAAAGCACAACACATCAAACAAAGCCCAGTCCCTAAAAGCTCCAAGCTATTGGTCTTTTTTGGCTCACACAAACACACTTCACCTGGTTGCTGCTTTGAGAGATGAGAGTCCTGAAACTGGAACACAAAGGAGGTGCCCTAATGGGATATAAGCTGTTCTCTAAAAGCACAAGCACAGTGAGAGCATATTGCTCTATATTTGTGGTCTGCAATGAAGTTGTGAAGATGAAAAGTGTGAATGCATAAAATCATGCAGATATAGGGCAAGAGCTTTAGAGCTTGATGTTTTCCAATCTTCAGCTGCCTGGTTTTGGTGAGCCTGTGCCCACTGTAGCCTCAGAGTCCTGTTTTTGCCTGACATGGTGCTTTCTAAGATGCTTTTCTGCTCACCACGGTTGTAAAGAGTGGTTATTTCAGTTACCATAGCCTACTTGTCAGCTTGAACAAGTCTTGCCATTCTCCTCTGACCTCTCTCATCAACAAGGTGTTTCTGCCTAAAACACTGCCGCTCACTGGATGTTTTTGCACAATTCTGGGTAAACTCTAGCGACTGTTGCACATGAAAATCCCAGGAAATCAAGTTTCTGAAATACTCAAACCAACAACCATGCCATGGTCACAATGTCACTGACATTTTTCCCCATTCTGATGTTTAATGTGAACATCAGCTGAAGTTCTTGACCTGTATCTCCATGATTTTATGAATTGTGCTGCTGTGACATAATTGGTTAATTGGATAATTGCATGAATGAGCAGGTGTACAGGTGTTCCATCCAGTGAGTGTATGTCACATCAGATACAGAAAGAATTAGTGTTCTAGAGGAATATTGGTGCAACTGTGCATCCCTAATAACTGCAAAAATGCGTGACCACGTTTATCTACTGTGTTACACTGGTGCAACTTGTTCTGATGTGTCCCTTTTTAAGTGAGCATAAACAATGTGTGGCTGATTTGGTGAGAACAAAAAAAAAAAAAAAAAAAAAGCTGCTTATGTTTTGCTGAGTGTACTGTCATGTGTTTCATGCACCAGTTTAATATTAATACACACTGACTCCAGCCTTGTGATGGCAGCAAGTTGCACAGTGTAGTTACTCTGCAAGAAAAACACAATCCAAAAGTAATGGAGGAACTGAGTGCAAACAATTATTTGCGAACAAAGCAAATATGAATACAATCTGAATAAGCAAATATAAGAAAAACGCATTACATATTTTTCCCATTTGGTTGATAGAAATGCCTCGATTATGCAAAAAATGACTTGACTGACTCAGTATTTTTGTACACTATTGAATGTTGTCATGGATTTGAATGTGTTCTATCACAACTGTAATACAGCCTGTTGTGCTTATCTTCCAGGTGATGAGATGAAGTCAAAATATTACCCCTCTATTCGTTATATTAAGAATGTTAAACATGCTCTAGTAACCTCATTACTCATTTCATTACTGAATTTTTTATTCAGATTAAAGTTTGATTGCACATCTAATAATTACAGTCATTACCTATAATCATTATCATACCGTAACCTGTTGTGCACATGCAATATTTTTCTAATTATCATAATTTGCTACACCTAATAGAGCAAACCATTATTGATCTAAATGAGGCAGGGGAAACAGGGGCTGGCAAGCCAATATTCTGATGTTCTTTGAGCTTCTCTTAGAAATGCCTTGCTGATATTTGCACCTAGTCTCTAGTTTGGTGTAATAATGTTGATGCACATCTCTTCAGCAACCTTCAGTCTGTCCACACGATCTGTCTGTATGACAAATGGCACTTACATAATTTATAGTCTCTCCTTCCATTCAGCAGTGAACCAAAAATACTGTGTCAGGTTGGACAGTGATTGCTTTATTTATTTACGTAATAAGATCTTTAGAAGATCTGGTTTAACATGACTTCTGGAATGTACTGATTTTCATTTTCATGATTCCTAAGATTCCTTAGTTATTAAATTTATTCTTCAGCTATTGCTTATTTGTACCTGTATAGAGATGAATACAATTCTAGATGGATTTTCTGGCAAAAAAAAAAAATGCAGACATGATTACTTTTTGCAGTTAGCATGAAATTGAATTGCCTGAAATACTGAAATTCGTACACTACTGTGAATATAGATTGCATATATATTCTGACATACAGTAGCTGTGCAGTTTTTCTGTGGCTCGAGATGTGCAGGGCTTCATCTGACACATGGCCTGAAGCAACATAGACATTTTTTTTTTTTTTTTTTTTTGCAAAGATGATGATAAAAAAAAAGAAAAAAAAAAAAGAGAGGGCTTGGTCTACCATGGCATCTTGCTTCAGCTTAAACAAACCCTCTGAAAATGTGAAGTAGATCCACTTTGGCTGATCTGAATATTCAAGATTGCAACAAAAGGAAAAAAAAAGGATTTTATAAAGACAAGCTTTCATGGAAGAAACTGGAGAGAAGGAAATGAGGAAATCAAGAACACTGAAGCAAGTCTAACAATCACCATCATTTATTTACAATATATTAAACCATAATGGAAAAAATTGTTACTTAAAACAAGTGGTCATTTATTCAATAAGGAAAATAAACATGAGTTATTTTTAAAGCTATGATGAATCATACAGACTTATATATTCATATTAATGTGTACAGCCAGCAGTGTGTACGTATCTTTTTGCCTTATGTTTGTATGGAGCAAGAAACATGATAAAACACACTCTTTATAATAAAATTAATAATGACTGCATAGAAATGAGGATGAAATCACTGACCTATGAGAGTCCATTAAAAACCATGTGAAACAAATGCTGGCTCCCTTCGAAATAAAATAAAAGCAGCGAGTCTTTCCTCTCCATGCTTTTTCGAAAACGGTGTGCATTTGGCAAATTTGCTCAATTCATTAATGCTAGTCCATAAATAATATAATGAAAGCAAAATAATAGCAACAAGAGAAGGAGCTCTGTTATGCGCAGCTACACCTAAAATGTAAAAAGTAAGGTTGAAAATACTGCAGAATCCAACTTGGAAACATACTTGAGGAACAAAGGAAGGGAGGAAATAAGGAAGGAAGGTAGTAAGTAAGCAAGGATTTTAAGGAAATACATAAAGATGTATGTAAGGAAATAAGAAAGGAAGCAAGAAAAGAAAGATGGATTCACAGCATCAGTTCTATTCATGTGCTCATGCCACTTGTGTGTTGTTTAGCTGTATGATATCACGGTAAAAGCCATTCACAGCTGTTAATGACGATGCATTTTCCAGTATTTGACCACTGTGACAATAAAGGAAATAGGCAAGGTAATTATCAAACTGCACCAAACTTAGGATCAAGCGCATTCCCTTTGGAAAGCCAGAATGTATGCTAGGAGCAAGAAACAAAATAAGCATAAGAACAATGATGAAAAAGGAAGAAGATGACAGTTGAGCCAAAAATTTCCATCATGAGCACAGTACTGTCAGGCGAATGATGTGTGACATCCCAAAACACATTAAATCACAGTGAGGATGGAGAGGGAGAAACAGGGGCATGAAAAAATGAATTCACTGCACTGCAAGATCACTGAGGAAAGACAGCTCAGGGTCTCAGGACGCAGTGTGTGTGTGTGTGTGTGTGCGTGTGTGCGTGTGTGTGTGAGACAGAGAGAGGGAGTTTGCTCATACCTGCAGGAAGCTGAGCTTAAATTGATGACACTACTTCCTCGACTCACTCTCTCCACTGACTCAGAGTCATGAAAAAAACACTTGCCCTAAAATCTATGTACACACTTGCAACAAAGGCTTTTTGGTACAACAGTATTTCTTTCCATTTTCCTATTTTCAAGTGCAAACAGGACAAATCTCCCCACTTTACCATAGCAAGCTAATCCCAGGTTTCGTTAGCTCAGCTGAACTTGTGGCGGCAGCTGGCAGCACCGCTGGCCGAGCAGGGCAGAAAGCAGGAGGAATGCTGCAGTACACTCTGGGGAAGCACTTGGGGGAACAAGACAAAGCAGGTCCAAAAAAAAAAAAAAAAAACTTCCAGTGTAGTGCGTCTTTGATACTCAATGGCTTAAGTATCCATAACACAATGCATGAAAGTAGAAGTAACATCACCAAAAGTGAGAGCTGTGTGTGTGCAGTGCAGTAAACAGATGGATGATGGTGCTCCAGAGTAATTCTCCTAGATAGAGATCCTCTCATTTGCATCAGACCTCCAAGAAGGCCAATACTGAGTCGCAAGATGTGAGTGTGTGTGTGAGTGTGAGTGTGTGTGAGAGAGAGGGAGAGAGAGAGGGAGAGAGAGAGAAAGTGTGTGAGTTTGTGTATTTGCTTGTTGTTGAGTGTATAGAAGTATAACACATCTCCTGCTTGCCCCTGTCATTCAGGTAGCTGCTCCAGGTGTATTAGCAGCGGTAGGAGCTTCGGGCTGTGCGCCTTTCTTCCTTCTCCTCCTCCTCTTCTTCTTCATCGGATCTGTTGAGGCAGAAGCGTCTTCGGCCAGAGGGGGGGCTGTGGGATAAACAGGGTTTGATTAGAATCAGAATGAATGCATGGCAGATATTGTGAAGGCGATGTGATGTCCGACATGCAAATCTTCAATAAGACACTCGCAGATGTTTGCTGCAATATCAGTCAAACAAACCCCAGGAAAATCAACCACCTAACAATTCCAAATGTGTGTACACTGTATAAAGCATATATATATATATATATATATATATATATATATATATATATATATAAAACAACTTGTCCCAAACACAAACTTTGTGTGTCACAAAAGCTAATATTTAACTGAACTAAAAACCCACTATGCTTTACGTTAACTTTTGCTGTACTTTAAGATGCCTGGCAAGCCGTGCAGATCAATGGTCTCTTTTAATTATACCTGGATTAAAATACCAGAGGGGAAATCTATAGTTACCTCTGAATTGACTACAGCAATTGAGCAATTAATCACAAGGACATCTCAACAAATTACAAAAAAAACAAAAACCCCCTTTCTAAACTGAAATAAGTGCAAAAGCAATTACCAAATCACTTGTGAGTCAAGATTTTAAAAAAAGAACTTCTGTTACCATTAGATATATTCATGCATACAACAAACCTGTAACTAGGAGTGTGTTAGAATGACTAAGAATAAAATACATGAAACTAGAAAATGCTCATCATTGTTCATGCTAAAAGATAGTGTGATGAATTTAAAAAGGTGAGATGGTCTGGAGAGAAATGCTCAGAGTTAGTTTAACACCATGCGTATAGCACACTTCACCCCAAACCAGGCATCACCTACTGCCATCTTCAGTCACTGTCTGGCCTGTACAGATACTTCATCATTACACTATCCACGTTCTTCTTCCTTTTCTTCTTCTCTTTCTTGCTGATTGGCGGAGCTGCTTCAGAACAGCCTCCAGGCTCTCCCTCGTCTTCAGAAGCTGATGCCTGCCTACCAGGAGCTCTCTTGACGCTGTTAGCACTTCTGTATGAGATAGTGGAGGCTCCCGAGCTAGAATCTGACTCTGAGCTAGACTGAGATTCAGAGGAGGAAGAAGAGGACGATGAGGATGACTCCTTCTTCGACTTCTTTTTTTTCCCCTTCTTCTTGGACCTCCTTCTTCTACGCTCATTCTCAGAGGAATCAGAGCTGTGGCTCCTCTTTTTCCTGCTCTTGCTCTTCTTCCTGCTGCGGGTGCTCAGGCTGCTGCTGGAGCGATGGAAGTCCACGGCTGAAGCAGAGCGCCTCAAGCTGGAGGAGCAGCGGCTGCTGTCCCTGCCAGACCTCACACTCTTCACCTCATCTTCTTCGTCCTGCCCACGCTTGCTCAGCTTGCCGATCTCGGCTTCAGAGTCTTCCAGGCTGCTCCGCTTGAACTTGATGGGCTTGAAGTTCAGCACCTCATTGATGGCTGCCTCCAGAGCTGGGTCGAGGTAGTTGCGGTGGCTGACGGGCTTGAGGTCGGAGGCATCAGGCAGATCAGCGTCGGTAGCTCTTGACCTTGGGGGCACAGACATGCTGCGGCCGGTGGAGGAGTGGTGGGGACTGTAGGAGTTGGAGCGCAATTCACTGTAAGCCACACTCATGGCATCATCATCCATATCAAACTCACTGAGGCGGCAGCTGCGAGCTACGGACATACGGGAATCAGCACGGCTCACACTACCAGGGCTTCTCCGGCTCACACTTCCTGGACTTCTACAGCTCAGGGATGGACTAACTGCTGAGCCACGCTCGCTCAGGCGTTCGTCGAGCCGAGACATGCTGCGGCGACGACTCAGCATGCTTGCAGTACTCACACTGGATTTGACATCATCATCATCCAACCAAGAGGCTCGGCTTGGACCCATGGACGACACAACCGATTTGTTGTCTAACTCTGACCAGCGGCTGTCCATGCCCTTCCTGGCCCTGCTGGCTGCCTCTGAGTAAGCCTGTGAGATAACTGAGCCCCTGTCATCCAGATCATCCTTCCTCCAGGAGTTCACTGAGTAGGAGTCCCTGGCATCTGGCTGCTTTGCTTTGCTTTTGCGGAAGGATGAGAGCTCCTGAGAGTCATCCTGCTCCTTGAGGGTGCTAAAGAGTGAGTCCTCATCTCCTTTGCCACCAAGAGAATCCTTAAGGTTGGAGCGTTTCCTATAACTGAGTGAACTCATCACAGACACCGGCCTACTCTGGTCTAAACCTTTACCTTCTTTGCCATTCTCTTGCCATTCCTTCCCCTCTTTGGCATCACTGTTTGCAGCATATCTACATGAAGGGGGCAGTTGAAGGGGAGAAGGCCAGCATAACAGACAAAGAAATGGAAAGAAACGGAAAGGAGGATACAGAGATAGAAATTAAAATGAGTTACAAAATGAAAAAAAGAAAAAAAGATGTGACATTAAGAAAGAGATTTCTACACAGCATTTAAAGTGCATCTTCCTAAAGTGAAGACATCGACTAAACTTCGTTACCACCACTAAAAGTTACCACCACTTCGCTACTGTGCCTTTACGGTTTATACAGTTTTTACAGTTATGTTTTGGTGTGGCTTTGTCTGACTCTCTCTCCATTGCCTGAAAAGAAACACACAACTGCTGACTGAACACTAGCTCATTTTCTAGGGAAACATTGTGGATGTTAACTGCATTCCTGGACACTGTCTTCACAGTAAGGAAATATAATCAAATATGTATGCGGGGGGGAATCCTCCTTTAAAGAATGGTTTTAGCTGAGAGAAATGGCAGAAAACAGGACAGAACAGTAATGCAAATGCAGAAAAAACTGGGGATTTGGCTTAAAGGAAGCAATGATGCTATAGAGAGAAAGTAATCCAGACAATATCCAAACATAATTAGTTATTATTCAAATTCAGTGATCAACCGTGTCTTCTTAAGCTCTTTACTTGAATTAAGTATAAAGATCCGGTGCACACAAATATCACTTGTATAATTTTGCAATATCACACTTTGATTGTCTTTACATGACTGTTTATGTTACTAAAAGTTAATGAGAAGTCCTGAGAAATACTGTGTCAAAACCCACTCCTAGGGCAAGTGCACAATAGGGAACATGATGAAAAGGAATTTAAAGCTAAAAAGTTTTTTTAAAAGTTGTGAGGGGCTCAAGAGGGAGGCTTAAATCTTCTGGAAAAGAGACAAATGCAGGGCAATCGAAGCTGTCAGCCAGCAGGCTCAATCTATTAATCTCTGGAAGAGGGGAGCAGGTGTAGGCATGCCAGCTGGCCAACAGGCGTGTCGATAAATCTGCCAGGCAGGCCGCTGCTTCTAAAGAAGCCTCTGTCATCAAACCTTGTGGCAATGAGGAGAATAAGTGAGTGGGTAAGAAAAATCTCCCATCAAGCTAGCGAATGCACTTTCCTAGCCTACGTTTTGTGCATTGTGTACTTTGTTTGGACCGAACCATTCAATAAGCAACCAGATGGGAAGGTAGACTCAAACTACTGACCTTGAGCTCTTAAGGCTGCTGTCATCTGACAGATTCTTGGCTGAGCCTTTGTTTTTGGAGAGCCAGGTCTTCACACCATCAACTCGGTCCTCCACTTCAGAGCAGGAATCTGAGTCACCTTCACTGTAAGGAAGAAAAAGAGGAAATGGAGAGTGTCAGCACCCAGCTAAAAGCAGATTCGGCATGGACTGTTAGTTTGGCAATAGGGGAGAAACAAACGGCTTTATAGCACAGACACAACAGCACTGAGACATGCGCTCGATCAGCAGAGGCCTAAAAGCCTCAATGCAATTCTTTGTGTTAGTCAGCTCTCACACTTGAATCCTTGCAGGCACTGGACATCCTATCCGAGCAGACGCTGCCTTTTCTTCTCAGTACATAAATGAGCCTGATGAAAAGTTGAAGGGGCTTCCAGATTTTAATATAGTATAATCAGAGTTTTTAGCCCTGGGGTAATAAAAAATGAAGGCTTTGGGGTGCAATTGCTGCATTTCTAAACGACAGCAAAATAGTAGCAGTTAGGCATTTACGAGAGGAAATTATGGACTGCCAGAAGCCTGTAAAAGACCACAAAACCCAAAATTTTTTAAGAAAAGGGAGCACTTACAAGGTTCTCTGGTCATGTGTGAAAAGAAGAACTAGTTTCTAAATACTTTAAAAAGGGTAAGAATATGAGCACTTGGGGAGTTTTAATTAACTTTACTCAGTGACTGCACCATTCTGCAAACAGATACAAAACAGTACCACTGGAGGATCGACGGTGCTGTCAATAATTGGGGAAAGCTTACACAGAAGGTCTCCAAGAGCAGAAACATTAATGGTCTGCACATCGAGCTGCTAACTGAATCCCAGGTCGTCTGCTCATCTCTCAGGCCAAGATAAAGCCCCAGGATTTATGTTTAGCCAGATCTGCAAGTAAATTTTCCCCTGTCTCTTCAGATTAGTCTTATCGCTCACTTATTGTGCAGCACTGTGCATGGAATAGATTTTTTAAAAAGCATCAGAGGTTTCAGAAAGTAGTAGCAGCTTCACTCAGAGTTGACATACACAGAAAAACTCAGAATGAGGTCACAGCTACTAGTTCTAGTTTTAATTGGGATTTTGATAATGTGCTTATAGCCGTCCTCTGGGGCCATCACAGTCAGTCCTCTCCAGAATAAATTACAGAGAATATACTGCTACAGAAAATAGAGTTACACCTGCTTTTCCCACACCCTGAACTCACTCAATATCCATAACATTATTCATATGACAGCATTCTACGTTTATCTAGCACAAACATAATGGGGAAGCAAAAACTGAATTGATTCCACTGCAGAAGGATGAGTAATTTTGGAGCACACCTCAAGCCCCATGCCCTTATCAAAGAGATGAGAGGTTGGCTCTGAGTGCTTCTGTATGTGCACCAACTTTTTTTGGTCTGTGCTGGCTTCTAAAGGTCTTGAGTAGGGACAGAGTGAAGATACACTGTGTATGGAAATCTGGAGCTGGGCAGGACATGAGGTATTTTGTAATGAAGGACTTGATCACACATAACTGTCATTATATCACGCTTTATAATACAATATAATACACATGCGGTAATAATACATATGATAATGGTGTTAAGGGTCATTTTTGGTATCAAACTGAACTGATACTAAACTGAACTGTGACAAAGTTTCACTTTGGACTTTGCATCCTATGTATTGTGCTTGTGAATGTTTTGAATTGTAATGACAAAAATTTGCGTATCACCCAGGAGTGGACAATACTTGAGTAATTGCACTTTGTTATTATACTTAAGTATCATTCTGGCATATTTATTCTTTACTTGAGTATTATTGAAAATGAATACTTGTACTCTTATGTAGTTAGATTTCTAAGAAAAAAAGCTGTACTTTTTACGTCTTACATTTTCATTTAGACTTTATAAATACTCGTTAAAAATCATTAAGTTCTCTTTTCTCATCCAGCCAAAGACTGTACTCTATATATCAATCAAATCATCGTAATTCAGCATCCTATCAGTTTCAGTTTAGCTTCCAATACAGTTCATCATCTGCGGTGACCTTCTCATGCTACACAATGTAGCTAGAGCTAAATCGATCCATGTTTGTGTGAATATGGACTGGACTGCAGCAGCGGAAATAATAAGTTACTTTTCACATGAAAACATGACATTAACTTAAATTCATCAGTTACAATGTTTACTGAAGTGAATTAAAAATTAGTTTTTTTTTTGGCTGAATGCTTCCACTTTTAATTAAGTAAGATTGACACAGTATCTATATTTTCACTGAAGTACAATTTCTCAGTACTTTGTCCACACCTGATAGCAACTTAAGTTTATCTTACAAATTATTATTATTAGTTTATTTGTTTAACATATTTTCACATGAAATAAAAAAGAATGCAGTACATGCTGGTCTGTAAAAACGCAGAGCTACTGCCATAACAATAGAGTAGCTTGATGCCAGAAAGTGGTTCAGCACTGGGAGCCACTGGCAGACGGGTCTGGAGGGACTTTTTACCAGGTCATTTGCAGGTTATGCATTATTTAGCTTGCATGGTTAAAAGATTGATGAGAAACATGCCCTCCTCTTTCTTTGTCAAATGCAGTTGGATCCCAGGAGTAGGACTGTAAAATATTCAGCACACACAGGCACACAAAATGTATATGCTATAGTAGAGACAGAGTGAAAGAGAGGAGGTGGCTCTCTAGTGTCTACATGGCCCTGTAATGTCTTACACAACTGTGCACAGGGCTGAGGGGTCTTAAGAACAACACAAATTCAACTGACATGTTGAGCCCAGAGGCAGTATGTGTACACACACACACACACACACACACACACACTTACCTGTGAAAGTATGGTGACTTACAGCCATCCACAAGCATATGGTTAAGAAGAATGTAAATATAGCAAAGAAAACCAAACAGGGATCATGCTTGGCTCATATGGTCAGTGGCATGCATGGATTATAGCATGTGATCCCATGCAAAAAAATTGGTTGAGATAATCATATAACAATGGGTGATGTTAATTGTCATGTCCATGGAGCATACTGCAGTATCACTGGCCTGTGGCCTAATAATCTGGACCATCAGTAAAATAACAAGCTGAACAAAAAATAAATGTATTTGACTGATATTATTTATATAATATCTGCAGGGTCATTTTCTCAAAATAACCTGGATACTGCAATATTATCCATAGAGAAGACCAAACCAGGTTAAAGTGAGCTCAAACAATTGCTCAGGCTCCTCACGTTCTGTTCTTTCGTTTCTGATACTTATTCACCATGTCTTGTAAACTGGAAATGGAAGATGTATAAGAAACAAACACAAAAAGACAAAGAGAAAAGAAAAGTGAGACAGGCGTACATCACAAACTAAAAAAATAGATAGATAGCTAGATAGATAGATAGACAGATAGACAGACAGACAGAATGCTTGATAAATGAGATCAACCGAATCTGAAATGGATGGAACGAATGTAAACAAAGGCCCAAATTCTAAGAAAATATTTGTTGCCGAGGTTTTTTCCTTGCTAAAGCATTCATGCTTTGTTTCTGATTATGGTCTGGCCTTGACTGGGTGCTCTTTTTTTCTCTCTCTCTTTCTCTGGGTGCTCCATTTGCTCAGGACTTTGGTACATGTAAATACTAATATTTTCACTGTCTCTCTTTGAATGTTAGCAAGACAGTAAGTGAAGCAGTCAGCCAGTCACTGAATCGGTGAGTCAGTCGGTAATTCAGTGAGTCAGTCAGTCTGTGAGTCAGTCTGGGAGTGAGTCAGTCAGGGAGTGAGTCAGTCAGGGAGTGAGTCAGTCATTGAATCGGTGAGTCAGTCAGTAATGCAGTCCGTGAGTCAGTCAGTCAGTGAGCAAAACAAAAAATTCACTAGACAGCTTTTCATCTGATTTCTTTTTGCAAACAAACAAAGGAAAACAGCCTTTTTTTTTTAGCTTGACAGAGCAAACTTAATGTGACAGCGGCTTTTTGCATAATTATGTAAAGCATCTTTATCACTAAAATTGAAACCTATTAACATTCTCAAACATTCAATTTAACCTCTTACAAACTGTGCATAAAGTTATTCGATATCCAGTCACTAACATGACTACTAATGAATCGATTATGAAAATAATTCTCTGAATAATGTGTGGCAATTTTTGCTACGATATTTTAGGCAGTAGGAATAAGTGATAACTGACAGCAAAGAACTTGTCTGTCCAATGGTTTCAAAGATTTCATTCCTCCGCCAAGTCACTGCAGTCGGCAGGGATTTGCTATCATGTACTTTAAAGAGAGAGAAAGGCGAGAGAGATGGAGCAGTAGAACAGTTTACCTGTTGATAAGATCCTCATTGTCATCGCTCTCCATCTCATCTTCGATAGCAGCCTGCAGGTCACCGATCCTTTTGAAGGCCAGCTTGAGATCCGCCTGAAGACTCTGATTTGCAGCTTCCAAGCTCTCAATGTCCATTTCCTACAGGAACAGGATCACTTAGAGCTCAACACAGGTACAAAACAGAACAGGCATGATAAGCACTGCACTGTGCACATCACAGAAACTGCGCTGGGAGTAAGACTGCCCCTACTGTATATAGGAATAAAAATTTTAGAAAAGGCTGGGCATCTCACCAACTCGTGCTTTTTCCGGCTGGCTTCAGCCTCCTTTTTGGCCAGTTCACCCATCTCCTCCTTGAGGTCACGGATTTGACGCTGCAATCGTTTGTTTTGCTCCTTCTCACGGTTCTCACTTGTGCTACGGTGGTCGCGTTCCTCCGTCAGTTTTTCCACATTCTCCTTCAGCCTCGACACTAGACCCTAGAGGGCAGCGGAACCAGAAGAAACATATGAGGCAATAGTTATTGGCTCTCTTTCTTAATAAATAAATAAATAAATAAATAAACATGAAGTTGCCGGTAAGCATTTTTTCTGGTTGGAAACTAACTCCATGAGAACTAAAGAATAACCCAATTTGTGGCCTAAAATTATAATGTCTTAATCAGATTTATTGAGATCTGATTATGGCTTTAATCTGGTAACTTAGATAATGACATTTTAGTGTGTATGCAACCGTATATAGACACAGGACCTGTTTTTCACAGCTAACGGTAATACAAATGAAATGTCGTGCTGCCTGAGTTTTGCAGTTGAGACACATTTCAGATGTGTCTGAAATATGTCTTCAGATGTGTCAGATACATCCTGCAGCATACAGAGCTGATGCTTGCTGCAAATATAACTTAAGTAACAAAAATTATGTCAAACCAACAAATACTCTTCTACTGGCAAAATCACATTTTAATTTTACAAAGCATTAAACATGTCTCACCAAAGAAACATTTAGCATTTAGTGACACAAAATGCATCTACTTTGTGCCCCTTCTGACAGTGAGATCTAAACATTCCTATGGAGAGGTTAGTGTGTGATTTAATTTTTAGTCTTTTTGACCTTAGGCAGTTTGCAGACTAATCTTCTACAGGTCAGCCCTTAAACAAAAATAAGGTCACACAACCAGAGCACTTGTCCTGCCCACTCACCTCCAGACGTTTCACCTGTGTCTTCTCAAACTCAAGTTTGGTCTCTATCTCGCGGATCTTGGCCTCTTGCCTGCTGACCAGAGATTTGTCCACCATGGACTGTTCCTGAAACTCCAGCTGACTCTGCAGTCCCATGAGCTGTGGGAGCATGCACAAAGTGAGATCAGTGACCCAACACAAACACAGACCCCGATAAACTGTGGACTACAAAATTCATCCGCATTCCGCTGTGGGATCTGTACTGAATTATAAAACTTTCAGAGCTGCACATTGTTGTTCCTGTCTGAAATGAGTCAAAACTTGTCTACAGAGAATCACCACAGGGTGTCTTGGTGGTAGCCTTCTTTAAAAGTGCTTTGCCGCTTTCCATTGACCTGGCCCAGCACACCGCATTGGATTCTTAATTGCTAGCTTCTCTAATCCATTATTCAAAAGCCCCCTCGGCACCTCTGTTTTCCATCTCTGAGCATGCTCTCATTTATTTTCAAAGAGATGAAGAATTTTTCAGCTGAGAATAATGACTGCTCAGATATTGACTTTTGAGCCAGGCTTGGAGCCATTGTTTTTTTGAACTGAACTTCAGATGAAACTGAAGATGAAAACAGAAGTGGCTTTGCATGTCCTTGACTGACCTTTCCTATGTGTCTGAGGCATTAAATATTTTTCACAAAGCCAATTGAATGAAATAGTCCAACCTGCGGTTCAGCTGCTCTGGCCTGTTTATCCGTATATCCGGAGTCTGGAGTAAACACCAGATTAGCTGAGTGAAACAGCAAGGATAATTGCTGAGCGACATGATCAGATCCTTATCTATGGCTGGTTGCTTTTTGGAGCAGAGTGAGACACTGATCTCTTGTGTCTTGACCTTATTGCCACAGGAGCTTTTGAGAATAGAGCAAGCTTACTTGTTACACTTGTAAGTCAACAGCTTAAAGAGACCTTAAATTTTACAAAGAATCCATCCCTAATCAAGGCAGGCTCATTCTCCTTTTAGCTTTTCATATGCCTTTTAGGGAATTCCTGCATTTCCCTAATAACGCATTAGTCATCTAGCTTCTCTTTGTCTGTGGACGTACCTTCTCCTGGATTTCCTGTTTCTCCTTCATGGCCTCCTCTAGCTGAGACTGGAGCTCACTGACTTGTGCCAGGCTCTGAGAGGACTGTACAACAGCAAAGAAGATATAAGAAGAGTCAGTCATTCACAATACACTGTGGATCAATGTGGAAAGTCCTATAAAACCATTAGTGCATAGTCTGTGAAAGTTCTTGTACAAGAGTGCCTGGGGCTGGGACGAGAATGCTGCCACCTATATATATATATGTATATATATATATATATATATATATATATATATATATATATATATATATATATACATATATATATATACATATATATATATATATATATATATATATATATATATTTATATTATTTTTTTTAATATGCTCTTAATAGGGTGTAATGTAATGTGAACTTACATTGTACCCTTGGAAATGTGAACCCTACCACTATGCCCTTGGAAATACTAGAAAACATTGAAAAAACCCAGTGTTGCTAGATGAAGTCATTTTTCATTCACAAAATATAACATCTAGCTATTTCTTTTATTTATTTTATTTCAGTTTATTCCATTCCTGACCTTCACAGTTCCTTAGCTACATTACTCAGGTTCATAATTGGTCTCAACTAGATGTCTGGCAAGTGTCTATCCTATGTGACTGAGCAAGCCAGGGAACTGTCTTTCAAAACAACTGTGTTTGCCAAATCAGGCAACTACTGATTTTAGCTGACAACAATAGCTGTCAAATAATATTTTATATCATTTACCTTCATTTTTGGGTTTGTTATATTGCTATTATTAAAAGACACCCTATCAGAATCTACTACACAGCTGAGACACAGTGCTGCTGTGAGTGAAAATGGGGTCCTTTAAGCAGTATTTTATTCTAATGCCCATATGATCTTCCAGGAAGATTTTCTTCAGAGAATGTTCATTTAAAAATGATGAAAAACCTTTGCAGTGAATGTACATGTTAATATTTTTGGAGATCCCGTCAGAGATATGCTGCCTTTTGCACAGCGTGTGGTCAACATGGGCTACATGGAGTAAAAACCAAACAAAGAAACAAAAACAATGGTGCACCACCTATTCACATCTGTACTTGTCTGTTTAGAACACATTTTCTGTTCCTTATGAATTATTCATATTCTGTCCATAGTGTTTATAGGTTCGTGGTCAGGAACCAATGAGATTGCAATTGGTAATATTCAGTTGCACTGTAAATTTCACTTGTATGTATGATATACCTATATATACATACGCCCATGGAAAGACTAATGACATGCTAAATAAAAGTGGATGCGATAGAGCAGAGAAAGTGAGAAAGTGACATGAAGGATGGATATACAGATTCAGCCCCTAACCATATGTGTTGTATATATGTTGAAAATATATTGTACCTCCAATATGCAAAAGCATGACTAAATGAAAAATACCCAAAATACCCAAGATATCCTTTTTTTAAACACTCCGCCTACTGCACTGATACTTATACAACAATAAAAGCAACTTCAAATAAAAGAGACAAAGTGCAAACCACCTTCACCTTCCACCCTCCACACCTGTAATCACATCTGTAATGACAGTGTTATTATATTAGACTGGGAAATGATAACGTGAGCTGTGCAAATATTCAGAAACAGCTTCAAATAGATCAAAACTGCTGCAAAACGTTTTGAAACTCTGATTGTTTTTTTTTTCCCCAGGAACTGTTCTTCCTTACAAACACAGCACTGAACAGACTGAAGTCCAATTTTCAAGCTTCCACAAAATAACAAACTTTCACAAGCTTTCACAAAATAACAAACCTAAAAATAATTCTGTACAGCGAGGAACCAGTGCCATTAGCTGGTGCAGTTTCTGAGAAACTGAATGCTGGTGGAAGAGTGTCAGGCTGTATACACACCATCCTGCTTTCAATGTGTTGGTGAGGTTGAGAAGGAAGCAGTGGTGCCACAGGTCCAGACAGAAAAGAGGGGTTTTTAAAAAAAATAAATAAATAAATAAAAAAAAAAAGAAAAAAAAAAGAAAGAGTTACCTGGGCAACAGCCGCTTTGTGCTTCTTCATGAGCTCGTTCATGTCCTCCTGGTCTTCCTCCATGCGCGACTGCAGGTCGTTCTTCTCCCGCTGCACACGGCTCAGTTGTTCCTCCAACTGGAAGGGAAAACAGGCAGAAAGCAGCACAGTATATCAGTATTCACACACTGTGTTTGAATTCTGCACTGCATAAAAATATTGAAACTAGAGAGCCTCTCAAAAGAGAAAATTCATCAATATTTCGAGTAGGTGCCCCAAGGATTTGATGAAGTTTCTGTAATTTTTTGTGTGCACTTGCTTTCCCTCACACAAAATCCCATCATAATTCAGAAACACATGCACCACACACAATAATGACTTTTACTATTAGTAGCTAAAGCTGGCACTTCTCAACCTGCTTTCCCTGGGAGTGTCAGAGGCTTAATTCCATTCAATAATAATTACTTCTACAATACAGTAAGGCAATCTCTGAAGAATAAGAGCTGGGTTTATTAATAGGGCATGGAAATGTGGATATCAGACAAAGCGAATGAATTCATTAACAGAGAAGTGGGAAATGAAATGGAGTTTAGAACCACTGGGGTTGTAGAGCTTTCCATCTTACTCACATATTACAAAAATGGAGAAAGATAGCTAATGGCCTGAATTATTAGTACAGTTTATTGTACAATATGTATGCTAATTGTGGTAGTTACATACAGTAAAATGGACAGTAACTTGTTCTTTGTAAATTACATTTCAAATAGTCAGATATCTGCAACTGCAATTTCAGCAGAATTCTATGATGACACTTTTTTTTGGTGAAAAAAAATATAATAACAGTAAACACTTATAAAACTACAAAGGAGCTTTTGAGCATGCAGAAGAATGAATCATAAATCACAGCTTTTTAAAAAATGTGAACACATCAGTAGGGAGCTATTCAATCTGCCTGTCATTTCTAAATTCCTCCTGTGTCTGGTTCCAACATATAATCTTCTTGTCAAATTGAAATGGCTGGAAAACAAGATAAGTTAACGACAAACAAAATGCTCTTTAACATACATTTTCAATACCCAGACAAAATGCAGAGCCAACAATTGAGGATGTCTTAAGCTTTTCCAGTCATCCTTTCCATCCATTTTCTCTGCCTGTCCTGACAGGAACAAGTCAGCATATGGGCTTCTTCCTCATTCAATTCTCACCTCCAGTACGCACAGTCTGAGAAACTCTGCTGATTCCCAAATATATCTGGGCAATGTGTAATTCCTCAATTTTGACAAAACCAATCTCTGTTGGGCCATGAACGATGGGAGTCTGCACTGCAGAATGAATCACCTCGTAAGTATTAGACAGGCTTGTTATCACCATGTGACAACATTGAAATTAAAAGGTAACTGGAGACAGTAATAGATAGGTATATGGGTTCATCTCAGTGGCTGCTGGCTCACAGAGATTTGCCTCAGTATGTCTATATGTCCAGCTGACCAGTTCTCTCAGGAGGGTTTCACAAGTTTCTAGTTCTGTTTTATTTCCATAAGCCATTAAAAACAGAATGAAGACTGTGTGAGGACAATCTAAAACCTAACCACACTGTTTTAAATGAGCCTTTAAATGTCACCATTACATTCCAATATTTTCTCCAATATTCCTCCAAAGCCTAGAATATATCTCAGTCTGCTAGGAGAGCATCTATACACTGTCACAAAACAGTAAACGATACTGCACATACGCCACAGTGTAACATTCTATGGTACTACACTCAACTGTGCCATTTTCACAGATAAAACGACTCAATTTGACACCCAATCAGACAGTTTTTCGCTCCACAGGAGCTGTAAACGGAAAACAGAATAATAAAGCTAGGGCCCAAAACGATGTGTGTAAAATCACAACCATTCATCTCTCTTCCAATATCTCTTTCCAACCTGCTGCTGTGTGAACTCAATTATAAATCCTCCTTTCAGGCTGCAAAAGAAGCGGCTCATGACAGCGTTATTAAAGCATAATGTATTTCAGGGTGATATGTCTTGTTCAAATTAGAGAAGGAATCGGAAACATGCCATTATGGGCAGAAATCATTTCCCTGCTGTAAATTATTGAACTGACATCCTGACAGGCACTGACGATTTTCTGTATGTGTGAGTTTTTGTTGCTGCTTCATTTCCAATACATGAATTTTAGCAAATTTTCTTGTTCTCACATTAATGAAGTCATTTTTTGAAGCCCATTTTTTGTGAATCCCAATGTTGTGATCACTTTTGATCCTCACTCTTACTTAGACTCCCTGTTAGGATGCTTTTGTTTTGGCCTATTTGAAAATACCTGGTACCTGGTTTCATAACCACATGCACAATAACTTCTTACTTCCTTGGCACTTCTGGAAAAAATCCTAAATACATTTTAATTTTGTCTCTTTCTGTGAGATGCTCTGAACTTTTACTGTCCCTTTTTATTGATCTGCCCACACTCACAGCCTGCTTGGCTTTGGAGATGTCATCCATCTGAACATGAAGGTCCTCGATTTCCACCTCCATGGCCTTGCGGGCCTTGACTGCAGCAGCACAGGTGAACTCAGACTCCTCCAGCTGCAATACACACACACACACACACACACACACACACACACACACACACACACACACACAAAATACAGAGTCAGTCCTGGGACCCACAGCACTGGGTGCTGCCTGCTACCATGAGCTGATGATGGGACAGTGCCCACACCTGGTTTTTCAGCTGGGCAATTTCCCTCTTGCTAGGTGCGTTGTTCTTCAGGTGGTCTAGCATGATCTGGGCATCAGCCAGAAGGGCTTTGGTGCGCTTCAGGTCTTTCCTGAGGCGTTTTTCTGTCTCCACATCCCTGTGGCTAACCTGGGATGCAGAACACAACAAACACCAACAGCAGACACTCCAGTTATTCTGCCTCCCACAGCACTTATATAAAGTCTGTGACAAGGAAAATAAAGAGCAGGTCCGAAACTATATATATATTTTTTGCATTTGTATTCTACAGGAAGTAGAGAGAGGGAGGGAGATAAAGAAAGTAGAGTGGAAGTGAACGCGTTTGCATGTGCTGTTATATACCTGGTCTTGAGCGGTCAGCAGCTTGGCTTCTAGCTCTCTCCTCTCCCTAAGGACCTTCTGTTTATCTTCATACTCCTCCTCCAACTGGACCTCCATCTGCTTCAGCTACACACACAAACACAGAGACACACAAACACATGGCAAAAATAGAAGAGGAACAATCAGAATGCACTGTAATTATCAAAAAAATTCAGCAGTGATATAATCTGATGAAACATCTATAGAGATGTTCTCATATTTTTAACCCCACTTTCATCTGGTAATTTCCTGATGATGTCAAGAAACTTCCCGATGTTGTCAAGAGTAAAGCAAGAAAACAATTCAGGCATCATAACAGTACAACAGAAATAACAAAAATGTATTCTGGTGTTACAAGTGGGTAAAAATACAGTATCTCTACAAATTCACAATCACAATTTTTAATTAGCCAAGAATGTTTTCAGATACATGGAATTTATTTTGAGAAGCTCTATCAAAAAAGGAGGCTGTGTTTGTGTGAACTCAGTTTTTTCCACATGGAACAATGGAGAGGATGACGCAAGAAAAGAACACAATGGTTGGCACTGACTCAGTATGTGAGATTTTTTAGTAAAGATGTGAAAACAGAAGATGATTGAGGTTTTTTCTGTCTTTCTTGTTTGGGGGGGTTGATTTGATGTTTGAAAGGCTAACAGCACATGGTTTATATTGATTTCTTGCTAAATAACCATTGGAAGGTACTACCATCCTGGAAGAGGCTATTGTCATCAGGTTAGACAGGCTTTAAAACTGGACAGTAAGTAGAAAATTACAATAATCTCTTAGCTGAATCAGGCAGCTCAACAAGAATAGCTGTTTTGAAACACCTGCTTCCATGCGCAGCCTTGTGACCCACAGATAACCTGATTATTAGCATGAAGCTTATACTTATTAGTCATTACATTACAGACTATACCTTGTTTTACTCACTTTGCATGAGAACTCTACTGTGTGTGTTTTTTTTTTTCCTTTTATAGAATGTTGAACTAGATGGGCATTTATCAGCAAACCTAGGCATATTTTTTATGCATAATTGAGTCATTGCGAGCAAAGGGAGCTTCTTCCACTGACATTTTTTTTTCCACTTATTATGATGAAGTGGGAATATGAGTAGAGATACACAACTCGGTGTAAAAGGAAACTGTCTTACCTTCTTACTACATGACTGTCTGATCTCCTCCACCTCATCATCTTTGCTCTCAATCTCTTTAGAGTGTGTTTGTCTCAGCCTCTCCATCTCCATCTCCAGACGTAGCTTGGCCTGCATGAGCACACCATAGCATATCACTGCACACCAATCCACACACTCCTGCCGCATGTGTTTATGCCAAACAACAATATGAACTAAGCAGGCTTTACTTTTCAGGCTTTTTTCTTTAAAAAAAAAGAAATGCTGACTGTGCCCTGTCTGGATGAATATTTCCAATTATAAATATATCAACAAATTTGCATATCATGTGGTAATTATACATGGGGACTTGCATTATTCAAAAAATGAATACATTAAACATGAGTTGCATTCTTGAAGTGTGTGAATGTAAATGCAACAATTCCCTTCAGGAAGCTGCACTGATTTTGTATTTGTGTGTGTGCGTACCTGTTCCAACATTTGAATAGTTCCTGCTTGCTCATCAAGCTCCTCCTCCTGATCTTTGACTTTTGCCTCCAAGTCACGGAGCTGCTTTTTCACCTTGGCTAGCGAGGCCTCATCCTTCGACTCCTGAGAGTTCAGATCCTGCAGCTCAGCCTCCATCTGCTCCAACTTCAGATTGAGAGCACACATTTCCAGGTCTTTGTCCTGAGTGAAAACATAACCAGTGTTAGCTTATTACAGCTCTCATTGTGATCTGTACTCACTCCCACCCACAGACACAAATACACAGACAGTCTTCAATGCTGAAGTATGTAGTGTTTCACTTTAAGGATCCCTTAACTGATATTATTTAATACCTTAGTTAACCATGAACTTATGAACTACACCATAAGCAATATTATCACAGTGACTGACACTTGTATTATATATGATGTTTTGTTTTTTTAATAATAAACTAAATTAACCAAATAATCAGCACTACATTAACCAAAGTTCATAGTATCAACTAATACATGTAGAACTCTGCCTCCAACAAGTGTAGTCCTTCTTGTTACTAACATGTCTGCCTCAAATACCCTTAAACAATACCTATGTTTGGATCAATGCCAAAATGTAATCAGTTCTTCTGGTGGTAGCAAGGATAATGCCATACAAATCCTATATTAAATCACTTATTACAAGAAGAGCAGAAACAAGAAACTAGCGGCAAAGGCTTAAAAATTAAGCCCATGATGGCCAGTATGAACCAACAGCTTGATTAACATGTTTGCAGTTATTAAATTGAAGCTGAAAAGCAAGTTACAATATTCACATATTCAGTAAGTTATTGACATTTACGAACATGGTATAATTTAATTTTTGCTAATTTATGACTTTTTAAGCAAGCATTGAATAAACAAGTTAATGTTTAAACCGACTTCTCTTTATACATGTGCTAACTTGTATTACTTATGGTATATTAATACTGAAGCATATAGATTGTTCATGTTAACTAATGCAGAAAACATTGTTAATTAAAGGAACTTTAATGGAATGCCAGATGTAATAACTATGTATTGTGTCTTAAGAGATGTGAAAGCAGAGGATGAGACGTAGTAAGTGAGAGGCTGCCGACCTCCAGCTGCTGTCGGAGGCTGAACACTTCTCCGGTCAGTACGTCCTTCTCCCGGCTCAGCTTCTCACGCTGACTTCTCTCTTTCTGCACCTCCTCCTGGGCCTGACTCTGCTCAGAGTCAAACCTGTGCACAAACACATGTACACACACGTCACTTTTTCTTTTTTTCCTTTAACAAACCGGGAATATGAAGAATATGAAGCCTCTGACATCAATAGCATATCAATGATATATAATACAACGAAATCAATATAAAACCTAAAGAAGTTCTAGGACATGTGCTTCTGGTTTAAATATGACTAGGGTGAAGTAGGGCAGTCAGATAAGAGATAAAGTCTGTCCATCACTTAAAGCCATCAGTGGGAAAGATAACAATAAGACATTGCTGATTAACATATCATCAAAATATCATTCATATCACTGTAAATGTAACAATTACACAAAGCAATCATCGGCATTAAAGGAGTTTTTTGTAATTTTAGGCTTGTATCCATTAATGACAATGATTTAAGGCATGAGTTACACAGCTAACACAGCGCTACTTCAACACTCTTCAACACCAACATTGTGGCATTGAACAATGTTTCTTATAATGATTATAACGATACTGTCTTTTAGATAAGCATGCACTGATCCCATTTTTCCATTTTCAGTATAAAACTGATGTACTGGCTGAAAAACAAAAACATCACAAGAATGCGACATGGTTTAAGATCTTTTATGTTCACGTGCATTGTCTATGTGGTGTCAGTTATAACAGTTATATTTCATACAAGGAAAATATGTCAAGTTTAATCCAGAACTGATCTAGTGCTTAGGACAATATCAGTCATGATAATGATGTACTCATCATCAGATTTTTGCACTCCAACTAACAGCCATTTATAATTTTGACAATTTGTTTGTCAGTTTTTTATTTAGTGACTTGACAGTTTAAATTGATGTCATTTTGATAGACGTAGTGTGCATGTCGACTGACAGCTCAACACAGACTATGATGTCTATCCTGGAGCTCACACATCCCCCAAGTGAGGTGACTACACTTGTTCATTCAAAAACCAGGAGACACTCAGCTAGCAGTAAAGCATGCACCAACTCAAACTCGTCCATTCAGTGCACATACGTACTTTCTGCAGATGAGAGACTTTGCTTTTTCCAATTATTCTGCCTATCAGCTGCTATGCTTTTTGTCATTTGTAGGTTCATAAGGCTGCACTGAACTTGGAAGTGATTTGGGATTTTAGCTTCTCTTGTAAGAAAGTAAGGGGCACAGTGCCAGCTACTCCTTCAGCACTGCCTACAGTTCCCAACATTCTCACTGTGTTCCCTTCAGGCCTCTCAGTGGCTAATGCCAACAGTCATAATGTCACTAATATCACTAAAACCATGAGTGTTGATACTGGATGACTGCCAAGTCTTTAAAAGTTTTACATGAGAGATGATCTTTTTTATTTGTGGTACCTACCAGATAAAGCTTCTATGATCCAACAGTTAGCATTTATATTAACTAAAGTACAAACTAAAGAAACAGTATACCTAACTCTTCATGATTTAGCTCATACTACTAGTGTAGTGTTAGCTATATTAAGCAAGAACGCTCAGATTACCCAGCACTACTGATATTGAGGCCCCCTCAGAAAATGCATTTCTCTATTTTAAGAAAACACTACATTTTATATTTGTGTAGTATTTTGCACCTTTTTAAAATATATTTACATTTGAGGTGTTATATATTAAGTGTCAAAGTACATTTGACTGTATTGTTGGCCATATCCCTGCTTATACCTTGTTAGGAAACCATGATAACCGCTGTCCACTCCTCCCTACACTGTGATCGACACTTACTTTCAGCCCTTAGCCCACGTTATGCTTGAAAACTGGAAGAATTTGAGAGACACTTAATGCTGCCAATCTTACTTCCTCTGCTTCTTCTCCAGCTCATGGTTGCGGCTCTGCTGGCCCTCCAGGTGGAGTTTGGTGTCCTGGAGCTCAGCTGTCAGCTTCTGGCATTTCTTCTTCAGCTGCTGCGCCACCCGCTGCACCTCCTCATTGTCTGCCTGCATGTCTGTCAGCTAACACACACATAAAATGTTCAACGCCATTTCAGACAGCTTGTCATAAGTCTCCTTTCTGTTTGGTTAAGGAAAAACCCAGGCAGCTTCTGGAGACAGTGTTTTATGCGGCTTTGATAATTGTGTACATCTCTACAGACTGGCATTGAGTCTGCAGGCATCTTGCCTTGCATCACTCAGAGTGAAGAGCAGCGGAATTTCACTGCGACTCTGTGATCCTTCATAAACTCTGAGTATGATGTGCCTTTCTATCTCTTTTATTATTGTCAGCAGTACAAGCTGCAGTGGTAAGAAAGTGCATGAGGCAATTGCCCATGAGCTGTGTGAAGATAGGTGTCATTTCTGTCTGCTAGACATTTATGATGTACGTTGTGTAACCACAGTATCATGACCACCAAGTCATGGAAAGTACTATTTCTTTAATGAATTCCTGTTTTTTGCATTGAAACAATAATAGGTTTAATATGCACTACACAGTATTAGCAGAATGCGGCCTTACCCTTCTTTCGAGCTGCCTCTTGTTCTGCTGCTCAACCTCCAGTTTGTCGTCGAACTCTTGCTGCAGCCTCTTCTTGGTGAACTCGATCTCCCTGACTGCTCTCTCATACTTCAGTCTCCACTCTCCTCCTATACAAGCACACAACATAGAATCACACACATTTAGATTTTTATTTGGTTCAACAAAAAAATATCAAATTATCATGATGTATTTGTGAGGCATTAAAGAATCTTATACTGTTGAATTAATTTACTACTGAATAATTTACTATAGGTTCTCTAGTAACCTCCACAGGGACTTGTTTCGGGCATGCTCCATTTAAATAGCTGTGGAGAAGTTTGATATGGTGACATTTTCTGTGAGAAGATTAAGTTTATTAGCATTTTCGGATGGTGAATCCAGTGTCAGGGTTTAATAACAGTCAAGAGGTAAAGCTATGACTTCACATTTTCTATCATGGTTAAGTCTCAGGACAGAAAACTTTGTGGTTGCTAAGTAACCTATATTTCATCCTGTACATATATTTCATATATCTCACACTGCTTATTCATTTCCGAATTTTTTTTACACAGTCTAAAGAGGAATAGGCCAGGTTCTCATGTAACTGCAAGTTATATACTGTATACAACTATGTATGTGACAAATAAAAATCTTGAAACTTAACATGACAAGCTGCATTTTTTTGTCTCATTAAATTCAAGTGAGAGAAAAAAGATAAAGAACTTGTTTCACGGACGTTCCCCAACATTATATGTATTTAACCATAAATGGATAAAAAGTGTGTGATATGAGAGGAATAAAATATATTTTGACAATTTTCCTGTAACAGCATGCCATGTTTTAGTCCTCACATAGCTAGCCAGCCTACTAAATTGTGATCAAGCTACAAATTTTTTTTTTTAAACTGGGGTCATCATGGAAATTGTAAAACATCAGACTATGATTTTCCTGTTCTCCTGTGTAGAGGAAAATGAGTGATATAAATAGCTGGGGTTTCAGCAATAAGATTCAAAAAGATTGTTTACATGCTGGAAAAAATCCTTCTGGCAGTTTAATTCTGGAGAGCTAGAAATGTACCTAAATGTTTGGTGAACAATTTCACATCTCTCTTGTGAAACTGCATAGCAGATCACATTCACAGCCTGAGAAGGGGATAAAATTTAACAGATAAGATCACTGTGTTCTCTATTTTCACAAAAGTTATGACAATCACAGAGATGAGTCAAACAAGGCTAAAGTTGGAGAAGATGTTTGTCAACCACTCACATCCTGGTTGAGAAAAAAAAAACTCAAAGACAACAGATTTTGTTGTCATGCGTCACATAAAATGAGTGTTCACACAGTTTTAATGCTGTTTTGTGTGTTTATGTGTGTTTTGAGGGCTGCAGAAGCATCAGAGGAATGGGTATAGTCTCCGTGCTCAAAAACTGTGCATCATGTGGTGATCGACAGGCGCATGGAGCCAGAATGCTCTCACAACATCCATGATTGCAGTTAATGTGCCAGTATCAAAGCCAAGCATAAATTAGGCATTACATTCACTTACCACACAGTAAAAAATAAAGATCCAAGATTTCTGCCTAGACATGTATTAGTTAGGGGAGATTTATATGAACCTTTAATATAATATTAAGAACATTAAGCCACCTTCACGCCGCTGGTTTGTGGTGCAGCACCTTGAGATTGTTCACGAGTAAATTGTTCTCTGATTTGTTTCATTGCAATTTACATGAGTGATTAAATATAAAATTTTTAAAAATCCGTGTCTGTGATACTACAAGCTTGTAAATGATTCTTTAGATACCCACAAAATGTGTATTCTATGATAGTTACCATGCAAATTTCTGAAAACAATGTCATATATAATAATTTTGCTTTTATTGCCCACTCCTACATGCACGTTGCTTTAAATAGTACCACATAGTAGTTAACAACTTCTCAGCTGTTTTATATCAAAACCGTGCATTTCCAAGTAAAAATGTTTGATGCATCCTATAGGAACCTTAACAACTTAACAGTACCAGTACAGAGGAGAGCAGTGGGATAATCAGTAGACAGAGGGGAACTGCAGGGGAGCAGGATAAATTGGATGTACATGGCTTAGCCTGAACATTCAGAAATCAATCATACTGAAACAGGAAACAGTTCAGCACAACAGAGCCCATCTTACACATGGAGCATCATCAGTCTTATTCAGCTCAGAACCTGTCTTTACATTGCAGTGATGAAGGTCGCAGACTTTTTAGAGGTCAGCAAATACTTTCCTAATGATGCTATCCAAAAAGACAGACAGAACATGCATGAGAGCTACTACACCTAAAACTGTTTCCTTCCGATAGAGGAAAAGAGAAGGGAACCAACAGAGAGATGTCTGTGCTCTAGATAGCAGTGCAGCATTTCTACAGAAACGCTCTAATGGTGGCTGGTGTAGAGCTGCGCCTGATCCAGCAGATTATTTTCTCATTCGTCAGGAGGTCACAAACCGAGGCCAGACAGCCCACCTGAATCCAAGCTCTAAACCAGCCAATCTGAAGGTCCAGTGAGCCACGGACTCCCAAAGTCTCTTAAAATCCCTGGGGCTGAGTGCTAAACACAGTCACATGACAGATAGAAACCGCAGCCTCAGCTCCAAACTCGGGTATCATATGCTGTTCTTCGCTTGGAGCTTTCAATGAGGATAGGCACAAATGTTTGTATAAAATAATTACGTAGGTGGTGGGCATGGTTTGGCATATGACATCTTGAGAGTCAGAAAGTCAGTCTGCTGACATTGGCCCCACTCAGCTCTGCCATATTACCCTCTAGCTCGTCCCAAAACCCTGCTCTGATTAAAATATGCTGCTGAATCATTGAGGCTGTTTTGTGACTAGTGGTCCAGAGTTTAAATTATTGGCACTGTGATTTCTTCAAAATACCCGGTTATTTTAGCTGAGAAATACTTCGCCTCTGGAGATAATGACCCCAAACAACATCCAAATCAACAGAGATATTGGTACAAGGACACAAAATCAATGTTTATCAAAGGACATCTCGGTCTCCAGACTTAAACCCCATTTGAAAATCTGTGATCTGAATCATCTTCCACATGACCAAACAATAATAATATAAAGAAGCTTAAAAGGTTCTGAATGGAGGACAGGAGCCAGAATCTCTCTACAAGCGTCACCTTGTTAAATATTACAGAAGGAGTCTCAGTGCTGTTATTCTGTCTGGGGGAATTAATTGTGGAGAAGCTGACAAGTTTATACATAAACACTGATGGCTGGAGAAAAAAAAAACTATACAGCATGCCTATATGTTTAAACTCAAAATATCGCTCATGCATGTGTCATTTCTGCTCCTTTTCATGAAGTGCTTTAATAGTTGAAGACTTGGCCATATACTTCATTCCCAATCACAGTCTACACAGTTATAGTGAAATGGCAGTGGTGTGTTTTGTGTATGTGCTTGAGTGCTTTGAGCAGGAAGTACTGTCACTTGCCTGTGTCATCATCATCCATCTCTCCGTTAAGCTCGGAGGCGTGTATGAGCCGAGTCTCCATCACCTCCATCTCCATAGACTCCATCTGCTTCTTCATAGAGTCATACTTGGCCTGACACGCGCACACACAAACACACACACACACACACACAAACACACCACACACACACGCTCTTAGATCTGCTGGTAAATATCATCTGCTCAAAAAGAAGAGCTCTGTACCTCGCAGGCCAACTCAGCCAAACAAATAAAAACACATATGTACTGTATATATACCAACAGCAGAACAGCAGAGACAAGTACAGAGCCTCCCTCCTTTCTCTCTCTCTCTCTCTCACACACACACACACACACATTATATATATTTTTATATATATATATATATATATATATATATATATATATATATATATATATATATATATATATATATATGCAACAATGCATGTCTTACGTTTGTGACACTGGCAACAGAGGCATCACAGCCGCAGGGCGATAAGCAACATTTAATTCAGAGTATTTATTCTCAGTAAAGTTTTACATTATACAATACATTACTGCATACAACTTGCCTTTTAACTGAACATTAAAAAAAACTGGACAGTGTACACCCACAAGAGATAACAATAGCAGTCGCTGCATTCCCACATGGGAGTCACTTGTAGCTTCCTAGTGTGAATGCAGGGTAAAGTACACATAATATTATTTACTATTAATATTACTAATTATCCCAGCTCATTCACAACACTCCAAGACAAGTAGGTGCCCTACAAATTATTCTGTCAAATCTCAGCTCCACTGCAAATTAAGTGTGTGTCATAGCAGTTCTGCAGGTACCTGAAGGTCTTTCATGTCCTTCTCCAGCCGTAGTCTCTCAGAGGTCTCGGACTCGAGCAGCTGAGAGGCAGACTCGCCTGTGTTCCTTTCATCAGCTAGCTCTGATGACAGCTCTGTGATCTAAAACACACACAGCAATGCAGGCGCTTACTATCATTCAGTGGCCCTGCTTTAAATGAACTCAGATTGTAGTGAATCAGTTCATTGCTGCACCTTAAAATCATGCCTTAGATATGTGACACAAAGCTGTTAGTGTTTTAGCTATGTCATGGGAGGTGGTCAGAGCTGGTGTGCTTTTGTGTGTGTGTGTGTGTGTGTGATCCTGTAATTTTCTAAAAATAATCTGAAACTTCACATTCTGACCTGGGGCTGCATAATTAATCATGTTTTAATCATAATCATGGCTTCTTCAATTAAACATCAATCACAGCAATACAGCTAAGCTTAGATATTGTATTATTTTTTTTGTCTTGTGCATTAAATCATGAAAATTATTATTATTATTATAAATATATAAAGAACAATATAAATATTATATATGTAATAACTATAATAACATTTTATTATTATTGCGAAAATGCTTTTATTAGCATCTTAGCGGTTGCCCTATTCTGGCCATTGTTCTGACTCTGGTACAAGCAGTGAAATGTGTGTGAACTTCACCCTGCTCTCCAAACGATCAGTGTTGAGTCGCAACTCATTTCTCTCCTTCTCCACTTTCTCCACCTTCAGCTTCAGCTGCTGAATCTCCTCCTGAGAAAAAATCAGGCAAACAGAAGGAGGCAGTCAGAGTGAAAACATACAGACAGGAAGCTCACAGTCAACACACAATCAACAATCATCAGTAAAGACACTCAACTGATGGACAGTTTAAAAGAAAGGATGGTCAGTCAGAGAGACAATCCATTTAGAAGCATATATAAAGAAACCCCTCTCTGCTCTCTTTCCTTCAGCCTCTTCTTCTCTCACTCGAATGCTGAAGGTGATCAGGTGTGGCTCTGTGTACTGTCTGGGTAAAAGAGTTAGCAGCACCATTTCTGTTTTTGTTAAACCAGGCTGCCCTGAGCTAGAGTCAGCACTCGGATCTCTCTCTCTCTGAGCGGCACGCCTCACTACCTGAGCACAACATTCAGCAAGACGCAGCCAAGTGGACGTGCCACGCGTAAACACGTATACACCTGCTGACTTGTAGGCTCACTGCAGTGTCCCACAAGAAGAGCAGATGCATTTGATCCAAGCAACATCTCTGTGCCACTACACATCCTAAAAGATCCAGCATTCTGAAAGTACACAGGTAATGTATTCACACACATTCTTCTACAAACAGTCTCACCGAGCCAAAAATGCACAGGCAGGAATCAAAGGGGCCAAGTGCTTTGGCTGAGACTAAATGAATTCTGAGAGGCTGGAATTCAGGAGGGACTACGACAGGGAAGAGCAACTAAGAGGAGCCATCCACATGGGCTTCAAGTGCAGGTCTGCCACTGTCAAATGCCAAAACCCAGACATGGCACAACAATTTAGTGCTTTTGAAGTGTCTGCAGAGGACTCCATTCAGAAGGTGGATCCTGAGAGATGGAGGCATACATAAGCAGAGAGAAAGAAACAGACACAAAACAGAGCGAACAAATGCAAACTCATGGAGAGAAAAAGATAAAGAGATACAAATGATATTTGGTAGTTTCTCAGCTGTGTATGAAGCATTTCCGATTTCTCATTTGGGACAGTTTAAACAGATGGATAGCACCAATCATTTCAAACGGTGGAAAACAATGAAGAAAAATATATTGGTTATAAAACATAAAATAGCTCACAAATAAAAACTGGACACAAAAAATTTCATCTGCAGACTATTTATCATTTGATATGGAGCTACAGCATAGGCTGTAAGTAGGTAATTTCACCATCGTGCATAATCTTTGATAATTAGTGCTTTGTTGAAGGGCCTGATTTTTCATGTATCTTTGGAAATGACAATAGTTTCACTAGTCATCACAATTTAGTGAGCAAGGTCCACACTTTGTCTGATTCATCGTACAGGTTTTACTGTTCCATTTGGGACAGGGCTTTGCTGAGAGTGGTACTTATAGTAAGCGTGAGAAGAAGACAAAGAGAGCCTGCACTGGGTTGGGGGGTGGCTGATAAATAAGCAGGCACATACGTCTTTGCCACGGATCTGCTCCTCGCTGAGCTGCACTTGGATGAGAGGCCGCACGGTGGTGAAGAGCTTCCACCAGGGCCAATCCTTCACGCCACGGTTCTTTTTGATGTTCTTCTGGATGCAGCGGATGGCCAGGTCTTGGATCTGCAAGACAGTAGCACATTGGTTAGAGCACAGACAACATTCAAAAACACTGAACATTCAACTGATATATCCTTACAGTAGTAGGTAGAACACCAGCATTTTTAAAATAATGCTCCTATTTTGGTATTTTATGAATTTTTAAACACATCATACAGTAAAAAGGGGCACATGTGGAACACTCAAATCAGCAGGTCCAACTACGAGGGTGAGTCAAATGCAAACCTTGTACAACATACACTATATGGCCAAAAGTATGCGGACACCTGACCATCACACCCATATGTGGGCCTTCCCCAAACTGTTGCCGCAAAGTTGGAAGCACACAATTGTCTAGGATGTCTTTGTATGCTGTAGCATTAAGAATTCCCCTTTAGTGGAACTAAGGGGCCCAAACCTGTTCCAGCATGACAATGCCCCTGTGCACAAAGCAAGTTCTATGAAGACATGGTGTGCCAAGGTTGGCGTGGAAGCCCTGACCTCAATCCCAATGAACATCTTTGGGGTGAACAGGAATGCCGACTGAGCCCTAGGGTTCCTTGACTGACATCAATTCCTGACCTCACTAATGTTCTCATGGCTGAATGAGCACAAATCCCCATAGCCACACTCCAAAATCTAGTGGAAAGCCTTCTGAGAAGAGTGGAGATTATTATAACAGTAAAGGGGGACTAGATCTGGAATGGGATGTTCAAAGAGCATATGCTTATTAGAATTGAACTGAATTTTTCTAGATGAATCCAGAGACCTGTTAAGTGCTGAAACACTTGCACTGAGCAAAACGGAGATAATGTGTTTGCATTAAACAATGAAAAAGAAAAGAATTAAGGTTTTCATCAGACTCATTCTCATACACAGAACATACATAGAAAAAGAACTGCCTAAAAAACGAACAGTAGTTCGTTTTATAGTGATTTATATAGACGTTTTTCTAGAACAATATGAAACACAACTTTTCTATAGTGTTTTAATTTAGTTGGTCTCTTCTTCATTTTTTTGTCATTATATAGAGTTCTGGCTAGGAATGAGGAAAGAGCAGCAGCTCTGTCCAGCTCCAGCGCAGCAGCAACAGGAAGATAACAGGCGAGTAAAGGAAGGTTCAAATCTCTGGGCTCGGGACCTGTGGAAATTCCACGCTATAGAAAAGCCTCTCTCCTTGCTGAGAGTTCCTCATCGCTGGACTATGAAGCAGATCCAAAGCCCTTGTGTATAATTAAATTGCACATCAATGCTACTCGGCAGCTAATTTAAACTGCAATAAGGTTTCCTGGCTGCTGAAACATGCGTATCTTCAATAAGAGCAGATTATATGGAAATCCAATTAGAGTGGCAAAATTCAGCCCATAGTTGTGAAAGCTGGTAATGGCCTTCAGGTAATCTGCCACACAGCAAGAGTCTTAACACGCAACAAAATTGTATCTGTTCCCTCTCAAACAGCCCTGCACACAAGGGCCTGAGCTCGACTGAACTCTAACGTGAAGCAGCAGGTGGCTTTTATTTGAATACACACTTCGGACAGGCACCTACATATACATTAGATTTCACAATCACATTTTTGTAACAACAGACACTATGAATTCGATGTGTTTCTGTCAGCTGGGTTGAGACAAATAAACTGTCTACCTGAATGCAAGGATCTGGACATGGGAATAAATTGGCTGTCATTAGGTTCTGTTGTTTCAAGTTCTGCTCGACAATATTTCTTCCTGTATGAAATAAGGCGATGAAAAGGAGGCTCCAGAAAGGCCACACAGATGAGTGAAGTAATGTGGAGACAATTTACAGATTTACAGTTAACTATCCTAAATTCTAAAAAGGATTTGAAATGATTTATTCAATGAATGCATTTTATCATTTCTTTTCTTTCTACACAAGAGAAAACCTTGTTAGGAAAGTTTTTCATCATTCCCATTTAGATTTTTCAATCAGCACATAAAAAGTTGCATGACTCTCAGCTAAAATTTCACTGTAATGATAGGTCTATCAGAGCTATTATCGCTCCACCACTAAAAGAGAGGGAGACCATGTTCTTTTGGAAACATCTCTATTCCAAGAGCCGCAATTCAGGCTTCAGGAGCTCTCAAACAGGAAAGAGCACAAGAAAATTAAATGGAATTTGTGGCAATTTTCTGTTTTTTTTTTTTGTTTTTTTTTTCCCCCCAGCGGTGAAGCAAGACTACTTCCATTTAACAGTCTCGTACAGAGTTAATGAAAAACTATCTCTTCCAGTTCTTGTGCAGCGTTCCTCATCCTGCCTACATCCAAATGAACACTGTTTAATTAGCTGAAGACTGCAAATAAACTTCACACCACAGCCTGGCTTTTCACACACTTCCTTTTCTGAAAAAGCCTTGTGAAGCAAATCTGTTCTATCTGTAGGTTTTGGGGGTAAAACAGCAGGTCAATTTCAGTGTACTCCTGCTCTCCAATAAATGTCACAACCTAGGATGGATTTAACCCAGAAACTTAAACTACAGTATGCCTCCTTTACACAAAAGTGGATTGAAAAAGCAATGATATTGTGTAAACCTTTTACAGATGCACCTACGAAAAACATCAGCAAAAATGTTCAGACAGACAAACAGCTCTATTAAACCACAGGGATGATGTTCCAGGTAAACTCCATAGGAAAGTGCAGCACCAGCCTGAACCATCAACAAGATTAGCTATAATGTCCTGCCCCATTACTCACTGTACCCAGGATAAAATGTTTTTAATTTGTAGTTGCTCAGCAAACAAGTTGGTATAACAACCAGAAAAATGAAGAAAAAAATACCTCTCCTGATTGACATTTGCAAAATAAAAGTTTTCATTTGGTATGCAGGCAACATTTAAACTCATGCTTTGCTACTGCACAGTAATGATGTGTAGATCAGTGGAAGCAATGTCATTAATAGAAATATTAATGAAAAACCACTTTTTCAAAGTTTTAACAGAGCCTACATACCAAATAAAAAATTTGTTTTGTTGAAGTCTGTGTATAGCATTGTGCTACTCACTTCAGACGAGCTGTTATCTGGCTTATTGTAGAACGAGTTTTACAAAGCAGATTAAATTTTGAGGTCTTTTCAGAATTAGGAACACGCAGGTATGTGAAAATACTGATGAAACTACCACACCACAAAGCCGTAATATAATTCACCAGCGGTAAGTAAACAGTCACTTGACAGTTAAATGTACTGAGAGAAAATAAATACACAGAATCACATATCTTTTATGTGTGATGTAAGAACAGAACACCTCAAAGTGACTGTTACTTATAGTGGGAGAGTTATATGACAGCTTTGTGCTATTTTCTCAGAATGACAGACTGAGAAAGAGAATGGGAGTAAGAAAGAAAGAAGATGAGAGAAAGCAAGTGTGTGAGAATATGTCTTCATATTCAAAGGGCCAATTCACATCATAAATATTTCTGAAACATTTTAGTCAACCAAATAACTCACTTCCCATTGTTCATTTAGGTCTCCATTTTAACCATTTCGATAAACGCTATTTCCGTGAGGGAAAACATGACTCCATCCTTTCTGCCTTAGTATTAGACTACTATTTTTCATTTACAAACATGTCTCCACAGAAATACATTCATATCGATTTTAGAGCGAAACAGAGAGAGTGAACAGAGGTATAAATTTACACAGGGTACTGGAGTGAGGGTGGGGGTCACGAGCAAGCCAGGATTCGAGAGGACACGAGCAAGCTGGGATCGATCCAGCCACGATGGAGGGCTGAGTGAGAGGCAGCGCGTCCCTGAAGACAGTTAGATTGAATGTTATCTGCCAGCTGAGGGCACAGCCAGTGGGATTTATTATGGGTTGCTCTGATGAAATCCTGATGTAGTCCTGATGGGTAAATCCTACAGCAGATGGACGTGCACTCACCATGGAGAGCTCTCACTTCAAAAGCAGCCCAATGAACAAAATCTAATGCAGTCATGCTGTCTCATCTTGATTGATTTATTTTTATTGCAATGAGATGTTTAATAGGTCACGCTTATATGAAAGAATTAAAAAGATCTATCGGCACTCACCTTCCTCTTTTTGAAGGCTTGCCGGGCGAGGTAGCCCCTGCAGGTGGCCTGGAAGAGAGTGATGTTGCGCCTGGTCTGCAGATCCCTCTGTTCCTCCAGCTTAGCCAGAACGCCTGCCCTGAAGAACACCTGCACACAGAGCACATCTGTCATTTCCACAGCTTGGAAAACAAACGCTGCCATTTGACTCCCTTGACTACTTTATGTTTATAGTCACTTTCTCTAAAGCATGTCAGCGGCAACAAGCGTCTCTCTCATTTTGCACATGTTCTATTTGTATGAAATAAAAAAAATATACTTCAACATAACATGCAAATCAAGAGCACTGATGGATACAGATAGTGGCTGAATAGTGGATGAAAATCTGTGTTGTTTTTTTTTTTCATCGCTTCTGCACAAAAAAAATATGTGCAGGGAAGACTCTGAGGTTCTCGTATCAAGCTCTGACTATACTCCATTTCCTTTATAACTGTCCACCCTGTGATGCAGGTGTTAAACTGAGGTGGATCAACATGAGTGTGGAAAAAACAATCAGATATTTTCTGATACAATACACACAGCAAACCCTGCAGATTCTAATTGCTTTAACATATTGACAGCATTAAAGGCAGAGTTAGAGCCATGGGGCTGTTTACTGCCCTGGATGTACAAAGAATTTAACAGCCAGTACACTGAGTGTCGACTGATTAAATTACTCCACATCAGTAATGATGGCAGCAAACGTCTCTTGATTGAGCTTTTATCTGCAGTCGTGCCACAGCGCAAGTTTTTCACTACAGATCAAAACTAGGCAGCATTTCTGTGCCACGTGTTGCAGCAGCAGCATCCTGTAGATGAGTGGTGGGTTACAGAATAACACCATATGATCTTCCAAGACTTCATAATTCATTTACTAGAACACCCCCTTTACACAACTATTTTTAAATCACACCATCGCAGCACATTTTTAGGACACGCTAGTTAGCTGGAACGGTGCGTGTTGACACCCATGATGAAGAATGCTGATGAAACCACTGAGCAACACCAAGGGGTGCCATCTGGGTCAGCAAGCAGTTCTGAATCCTTCACCCACTAAGTTGCATGGCTGCTCCAGTACTGACAGCTGAAGGTCAGCATGGTTATCTGAGCACAACGGCTTTGTCAGACGGGTAATGAAGCTCTTCTCATCATAATTTCAGAAAAAATAACATGAGATGGGGAAAAAACTCAAAAGAGAGCATTTTGACTTGTGGTGGTGGGAGAAGAAATCCCAGTGAATGCTCATATATCAGAAGGTTAGACCCAAGCAGCTACACTCTCAGCTACAGTCCTGTTGGGCTAAACAATGTCAACACCCACACAATGATTCCCACACAGTGATTGCGCATAATAATCTGATGTTCACTAATCTCCATTAATTCATTCATGCTGATGCCCTCAAGCTGTTTTTCACGCTTGGCCCAAATACTGAAGTCTGTACCCATTATTGATTGATTCTGGGCTAGTTTGTGGGAGGGCATTATCTTTACAGACAAACCTCACTTCTGCTGTGTTTGAACTTTTTTGCAAAATTAGATAATAGGTACATCTCTTTATTGTTCTTATTAAACCGCAAACTGATGAACGACATTTCATCAGGCGGCAGCAGTTTTGTTCTTTTGCTTTGAAGAGCAAATATGATATTAACTTTAACGTAGCTTTTAATCCAGTTGTGCATAGAAAGGACAATTTCACACTTCAAACCTTTTTTTTTTTTTTAACCACTTACTGTGAGCGCACATGCCACAAGAAGCTTGGACTAATCAGTTCAGTATGACAAGCTCCCACACTGACTTTCTGGTTCATAAAAAATACCAATTCTGGAGCAGGAACTTACAAGGATCCTAGGACTATGGTGCATGAACTAAAAACCATCCTTGAGTCCTCTGGTGGAAATGCACTTTATAAGTTCCTGTAGCTCCTGTATTTATAAAGCAATTTATTTATTTAATTTTTTTTTGGATTTTCCCGATTCGCCAATTCAGTCACTTCTCCCCAACTTGGCCAATTCTCACCCACCAACCAGCTCTCCCCATCATACAACAACTACCAATCAGGGAGGGTGAAGGTGAACATGTGCTTCCTCCAAAAAACATGAAGCCAGCTTTAAGAACAGCCGCTCATGCTGCATCACACTGATGCATAACACAACAGGAGGAAAGCACTATCTGCCCTCTTCCACATACATGAGCTCACAGATGCCCACAATTAGGTTGTGTGCCATCCCTCCAGAGAGCACGACCAATTTTGCTCCCTTGTCTCCCGGCCACGGATGGCTGTGCTATCATCATGGTTTGTGAACTAGTGATCTCCTGATGATGAGGTGAAGGTTATGTGTTGTGCCACTCTGTAGCTACTACTATTATGCAGACCTGAATTGTGGTCATATTGGTTACAATGTTATGCTTTTATACATGCATGTAAATTAACACCCACTTGTGGTCTGCATATTGTCCTAGAGATTCCCATTTCCCCCGACATTTAATCAGCCATTTATGAGCTTGCTGATATGCTAGCTTCCTCTCCTTGCTACTTTTTTTGATCTCACTGAGATGACTGGTGTTTGCTGTGGCTTACTGGCGTATAGAGCGCCCTAAATGCAGAGCTACCATCCACCAGTATCTTTCAGGAAAGGGCACAAATTCAACTTTAATTGCACAAAGCATGGAGGACAACTGAGTGCAGCAGGACCTTCCAGGCCCTAGCCAAAGTCATGACTGCTCATTGAGAGAAGCAAATGTCTCTTAATTGTTTTTCGCGCTCCAAGGCTCCAGCAAATGATGGTTACAAAAGTGGCAGTCTCATCACCTCTGCAGAATCAATGAATGGCCGAACAGGAACAACCTCTTGGCCCATATCCCTATTGGCTGCTGCACTGTTTTCTCCAGCTGTGAGTGGGGTGGCAGCATGGATTAGAGGCAGTATGTCTGAGTGGCGTAGAGGGAAACCAAATGATTTGGTAATCTAAATGGAAATCATACCATCTGTTCAGAACTGATCCCTGCCCTGATTCGGTATGCTACATGCTTATTCTGTGCACTGATCCATAATAGAGGATTGTTGAATACACATGAGCGCATCTCACCTGAAGGTTAAGGTTATTAATGGATAAGAGACTTAAAAGTATGAAATTAAACGAAGCCTGTGATCAGAGTGAAAATGTGTCGCTATTTACCCTGCTCAAACCCATGTGATAACTGCTTTTCTCCAGCTCCAGAAACTCCAGCAGCTCTTCCACAGCCTGAAACACAAACACGCACATTCAGACAGGTACAGAAAGTCAATAAACAGTGCACCTCAGTATGTCATAGCTCTGCATTGCTCCATGTGTTGGCATGGGCCCTATATGTTTATTTCCATCCACTTTGATTAAAAACTGCCTCACTACCCTGACTCTCCTCTTGTGCATCAGCATTCAAGTGTAGCTGAAGTGCGTACTTCACTCAGCTCAGATGGTGTTTCTCTAGTGGTATTCTCAAGTCACTGTCTCTTCACATGCCTTTACCAAGCCAGTAAGAAATGCACTTTTACAGATTACTTTAAAGTGGGTTCCAATATGAAACTCTCATTCAGAGCAACAGCACATTTTTACTGATCACACAGAGATCTGGGTGTTGTGGCCAATCTATAATCTTTATATGTTATCTGCTTGGTTAGACAACACAATTTTTTTATGAACACAATATCACATTTACAATACAACAATAACACATTTAAATATGTATAGAGCAACTAAATAGCAAGTAAACTACATTCAAAAAACAAGGACAATTAGCTGCTATAACTGCTGCACATGTTTTATAAAAACCGTCCTATTTTCCATATATATTTCTCAGAGACACAGAGACACAGTCCCACATGGTGTCCCATGTGGGACATCTCAGAGGTTTTTGAAGAAGTCTTTCGAATATTTCAATTCAGCCAGAGAAGCTCAGAGCAGCTGTGTTGAAGAAATACTCCAGTGTTTTTTAATCTTGCCTCTGTAGTGTATCTGGATGTGCTATTAACACAGAGAATAAGTGAATAATTTCTACTAAGAAAGAAATGGAAAAAGTGCAGCTAATGAAATCCATCAACAAGAATGTTTAAAACACACAATGATACAAAACAAATTCAAAGCTACAACTGTTACAGCATAATAAAAGTTCTTCTGATGCGACAGATACAGTATAAACACCAACAAGAGAGGAATACAGTACTAATTAATACCAGCTACTTAATGCTTTTACTGAGGATTAACCTGCAGAGCCATAATTTTATTCCCTCTGAAAAAGTAGTCCCATCTCTCAAATGATGAATTACACAGATTTAAACTTTAATTTACAAATAACTTAAATGTAAAAATGTCAAAAAGTAATCTATAACTGCATCAAGCAAATGCTCTTACACTTCCATTATAAGAGAGTTGTGAGTATAAACAGGTTTCCATTCCTTTCTCAGTGTAGGCAAACATGCTGAAATTCTTGTTAGTGATAATTTTGCATACACTACAGACAAGGCAGACATAAATTAGTTTGAAAACTGCTGGAGTATTCCTTTAAAGTTGGCTGACTGAGAAATTCCCTTATAGACAGTACTGCCTTTTTCCTGTCCAAATATCTCTTGCATAGGTTTAAGGTCTTTTTAAATGCTGTTGAAAATCCAATTTTATGTGGAAAATTAAAGAAGGGAAGTGCATCTAAACTCCCATTATGCCTCTGTTGCATATACTGTAGAAAACAGCAATGTACTTAGTTTTACAGTTCACAGTGTTCTTCATAACATACAATAACCATCCTAATTTCGGCCCTGAAGTTTTCTATTTCCCTGAGGTGAGTTCAGCTAGGAGGACGCGATGGTTCTCATAAAGGTTTCACTGAGGTCTTTGATTAAAGTTGTTTTATTGTACTGTTGCTGAGACAGCAGAGACAGAAAGAAGAACAATGAGCAGAGCTGGCCATTACTCAGCTCAGGGCCCCCAGCGTTGTCATAATCAATTACACAGTAGGGCAGCTAATGGAGGAAAAGCAGAGAGGAGAACACACACACACACACACACACACACACACACACAAAGTGACTCACCCTTTTCTCATCTGTCACAATATAGTTGCGTCCGTGCTTTTTAGTCAGGTGGGGTGCTAGTACGTCAAAGCGCCGGCGGAACTCGGAGAACACCATGTGATCGGGGTAACCTTGAAGAGAGAGGAGAGCCAGAGGCTGAGCTGATTGTGTGAGGTTTATGAGTTTTATGAGAGAGTTCCCAGTGCCAGATCAACACAAGGACAAGGCCAATGTACAAGGTATATTTCATGGGCAAATCTCCACAGATTTCTGCTGATTCTAATATCAGCTTTGGAAACAAGCAGTTTTACAATGACACACTTTGCTGATTTTGCTGCAGAATTTATAGAAATGATATTTATCAAAACAAATTAAATCCACAGATGATCTTGAATACAGGCTCACTTTACTGCTTACAGCATCAATCTATCTTTAAAGAGCAGCTTCAGCTAATTTCATGAAGAATGTAACAAAATCATAATCTTAAGATGTATTACCGCTTATTTTGATTATTTCTGACATTAAACAAAAGTAGTGTTCTGAGACTAGTGCACTTTACAGAAAAAAGTTAGAATCTGGCCTTAGATGACCGTGAAATCAGCTCGCCCTTGGGTCATGGGGATATTTTATTTCCACACTGTCAAAACTGCCACAACCACTTTCGTCAATCCCACACCAGTAAGAAAACACTGAAAATCAAATCTCATAATTGGGAGGATTATCAGTACGCTATAAGTGAGAAACCAGACAAGTAAGTGTGGAAAGTGTCAAGTATTTGAAAATGACCAAAATGCACATTTTATATAGCATCTACTGGCACAGAGACATTTGTCCAGGCGGATTTGTATCATCCCACTCTCCTGTCCTACCTTGGCGATATATGCGCAGAGCATCGAGCAGTTTGGAGCCTCGGAGCTGAGCACGCAGCAGCACCACGTCTAGCTGCATGAGCCCTGTGTCACTGCTTTCTCCGTGAACACGTAGCTCTCCACTCTGGGCCTCCGCTTTGGGCAGCAGGCAGTGCACAAAATGCACCCTGGAACGCCTCACAGTGTCTATAAGAGCATCCTGGCAGAGCAAACACGAACGCAGTTCATACAATAGATTTCTCGCCACCTTCGTTTTCTGACAGGTTGTCTTACAATACAGTTAAATATTTCTGACTAAAATCTAAACATTCTTCAAAAATTTGTACAGACCACTTGCAGCTTGATCTGGATGCAAAGGGACTTCTTTTTGACAGCAGCCATGCCGGTGGTGAAAGTCTTCCTCATGCTTGTGGCGCGACGCAGGGCCAGCTGAGAGCCTCCTTCAAGGCCGGCAATGGAGCCCGACAGCACTGTGGCTCCTCCTGAACGCCCCATGAACAGCCCACTGATGTTCTTCCTGAGTAGCAAAAGCAACAACAGAAAAAGACAAAAAGGTTAATGTCATGTTTGACAAATTAAACAGTGAGACACAGAAAACTCTTTAGCCAAGTACACATTGGCCAACAAGAACACAGTCCTCTGTAATATAGTAACATTGCTCAGCGACAGGTGAGTGTTAAAAGAAATAGTTTTCCATTTACTAGTTCACTTTTAGTGAGCCTTCTGGTGCTCATTCAACCTCTCAGAGTAATAATCAGTTTCAATCAAGTCAAGTGACAAATTCTGAGGTGCAAGAATTTATCTACCTCTAAAACAAAGTGCATTAGATACTAAACTATGATGAAAGACTTCTCAGGATAAAGGCATACATTAAAATGGACACTGGGTTTATGGTAGATTCAAATAAAGATGTTTCATTTATTTTCTGCTGGTCACTGGGAAGTGTGTCTTACTTCTGCGAGTCCTGCAGCAGAGTGGCAGCATTCTGGGAGGCTGGGTTCTGCTTGGCGTGGCACAACCAGCCCAGAACATCATATTCCACCCAGTCTGTGCCATGACTATGACCCAACAGGAAGTGATGCTTTTTCTCACTCTTCAGCAGCAGGTTAGGGCCTGGGTGAGAAGAAAATGTGGATTTGAAAAATTGTGTAAGCACAATCCCATCTCCTGCATCTGTAATGGATTCTGGAGGAACTGTGCTGCTTATATTGAGGGAGATGATGCATGTGAGATGATGCTGACCTTTGACCTCTCCCTCCGTGGGGCCATAGTAGCTGAAAAGGCGCTCCAGCAGAGTTTCCTCAGAGCCCCCGGGCTGCAGAGCCTCTTCCTCCATCAGCCACAGCAATCCACGTGCCTCATCAGTCCTCGCCAGCGTCCTCACCTGACACACACACACACACACACACACACACACAAGAAGATGCACACAAACACACAGTTCAGGGTTCAGAAACACGGCACGGCTGAGCACTCTTTGTGAAGCAGAGGGGGGGTGGGAGCATGAGCCACAAAAGCCTAATCATCTTAATGCCACACAAGCAAAAGACGAGCCATTAGCCAGAGATTCCTCATTAAAAGCCTCGCATTAAAGAAAAGCTCCAGGGCAGTCAGGCAGGCAATTTTAAACTTTGCACTCTGGCTGTCCACTTAAGCAATTAAAGCCAGTAATGGCTTGCCATAATTTTTTTTTTGGTCTTATCGCTTGTGGTTGACTCCAGTGGTGGGAACCAGAGCAAAATTTTATTTGTTGATTTCAAAAGACTTCAGGGGAATGTATAAAAAGCATTTCAGTGGACCATTTCTTTACTTTTTTTTTTTTTTGTGTGTGTGTCTAGTAGGACTGAACAACTTCCACTAATCGAATAAATGGAAAATTTTCCATAATTTTTTAAAATGCTTACTGTGAGATTACTTAACATTGGGGAAGACTGTTACAGCCATCCAATTCAGTAAGGGCGCTCATATCAAAATAAGATATAAAGTCCACAATATAAGCTATGTTGCATACAAGCCAACATAATGTATGTCTCAGTTTAAAAATAAAAATAAAAATACAAATCAAATAGGTTTCATAATATTTAAGGGAGAACAGATGCCACACTGTACTTTTTGACTAAATAAATCTGGACACCTGATGTAGAAAAACAGATCTTACTAATAAAATAATGGGATGCTTTTCGTTTTTTTTAGAAAAGATATTTAACCTGTGTATCAATTTCGTAATTAAACATAAAAACAAAGTGTGTGCTCCAAAGTCATTTGGGATTCTGCCTGTGTGTTGGATGGACATAAATAAAAAAATCTATCTATTTCTGATGGATTGTCTTAAATGGTGGTACCAAAGCGTTACTGTTGGTAAATTAAAAAAAAAAGGTTCAAATGTTGATGTCAGTGGAAATGTTAATATTTCCTCATGATTTTATGACAGCTTTTTACCTTCCCTGGTTTTTGCAATACAATGAAATTGTAGCTGCTGCTAATGTTTGTTCTGTCAGTAGAAGGATAAATTTACAGGCTCATTGCTATTTGAAAGTGTTGAAAGTGCAACTGTAAATGCATTTTTATTTGAGTCCATATTCACATCTGTTTGTGGCTGTCTGTACAAGAGAAATGAGAAGATATGTGCGTGTGTTAGAGAGAGAGAAAACACACACACAGATACTCCACTGTCATCACTGTCATTATTACATCTGACACAGGAGGAAGCATAAACAAACCTACATTACACAATACAATCATTACAAAAATCACCGTAAATGAGATGGAGTTGGCATACACAAAGTGGAAAAAAACAAAACAAAGAGGTGCATCATGCAAGAGGCAGCTGCTGTGTTTGTACATCACACTGCTTCAGGATGGAGGGAGAAAGATCACCATGCTAACTGCTGGACAGACAAGGCACACTGGGAAGGAGGAGGTGCTTACCAGCGCTTGGGTTGAGGCCTGGTCTATAGCCGCTACAGATAAGGATGTACTGGGCTCTATGTCATCTAATGCAAGCTCTATATTTTCCTAAATGAGAACAGAGGGGTCATTAGTTCACTATGATTAGGACATGACTGATTTTGATTTTGCAGGTTTGTGAGTAGTTTCTTTTGTTACCCTGTGACCAATGACTAAACTATAACGCCTCACTGAACAGTATTAAAACAAGAAAGATGTTTTTGGAGAATGAGAGTCGATCTCATTCAACATTTATATCATCTTCAGTCTTCATCATCTCCTTAGTTTCTGATTTTGCTAAAACTGTCTCACTATTCGAAATGTTATCAAATCTCAAATTAAATATAAGTGACACAGTATTCTAGACATATATTAGTATGGACCTGATTTATGCCAGCAATTAAACTCATTTTTATCCTAGGATTTGTTTCATGTGGTCACAAGGCAAGTCAAATTGAAAATCAAGTAACAAAACTTTGTCAAAATAATAAATCATATAAATTAATTCTCAATCTACATAATTTGTCAGTCAATAAATTCCACATAATTTGATTATTAAAGACAGAATTAATCAATAAAGCACAGGGTTTAAATTTTATGATCTTAAAAGGGGGAGGGGGGCAACACTGACTATATGAGTATATCTCCATTGATGTACCTCTTTGTATCGCTCCAGCTCCTGCACAAATGTGCGCTCTTGGAACAGGGCCTGCAGGCGCTCCTGAGCATAGTTATGGCACAGCTCCTCAAAAGTGGCGCCGCGCTTAGCCAGCCGAGGGTTTTGAAAACCCGGAGTGTCCACAATTAGAAGAGAGCACAATGAGTGCTGACTTGACTTCAGTGCTCTGAAATACACACGCACACATAACACACGTTTTATCTTGCAATTCACTGCACATCTGTAAGATTACTGCTTTTTTTTTATGAATCACAGTGAGATCCATCTCTCAGTGAGATTTGCAAACTTCTGTTAAAAGGTTTTCATTATTTGCAGTTTACATAATCGTGTTTTGGGACAATAATTTATCCTTTAACCCTTTCATGAGTACTGAAGGCTGTTTTTAAGAAAAATATATGATATGATTCACCACTATATCACTTGAGACCATTACTGTAATTTTACACAAATCATTACCCTGACTTTTGTCGCTTTCTAGACAAATTGCCATTCTCAATTTAGCATGTCTCTAGTATAACCTTTCAACCTTTCTACACAAAATCCAAAATTTAAAAAAAATATTTTTGCGCCACACTCTAGTGAACGATTTAGCTTTTGTAAAAAAAATGTTTTTCCTAAACTGTGTAGATTTTGTGCATGTCTAGAATATTGATATATTTTGAGAAATTATATTTTCTATAATTTTGGCCATTAACATTAAATATTTTAGACCAAAATGTTTTTAAACACACCGGAAGATTTTTTAAAATTTCAGATATAATGCTTTTTACTCATGGTGATATTTAGAAAAAGTGAAATAATCTAATGACACACAATTTTAATAAAAAACATCTAAAATCTAATCTGGATATGTTTTTAAATAATTTATACATAAAATGATTAAAGTGTTAAAACTATCAGATTATACTTATAGATGTCTCAGCTTGCCTCTTTTCGTTATAAAATGAATAAAATTCACAAAACTAAAGCTGTGTTTTCTAAGGACTGCTAAAACATGTTTTCTCGCTTTGGAGATGCACACAAAGCGAAAGCTCTCAGCCACACTCCATTAAGTTCATCTGTGGGCGAGGGCTGCAGTGCTGTGCTGAGGATTGAGGAAATGAGCAGAGAAGGGGCTGACCGGTTGATGAGGGAGATGACGAGAGTAAAGAGTTCTGCGTAGAGCCCAGCAGCCATGGCCTCCAGACACTCCAGAGCCGTGATCTTTGTACCTGAATCATCAACACTGCATTAGCTTAGACCACAGCAAGCCAAATAAGCTTCAGAGCAAATGTCTTAAATGAAAATCTACTACGAAGCATTCTTATTTTATTAATACCACTAAAATTATAAGATTATTAACCTTCTTGTTATCGGCATTTTTGCCTATATTACTGAAGAATGTTCTTTCCTCAGAAAATTCATTTGTAAGTATATTTCTGCCTCAGTGAGCAAATCAAAACTTGATAGTGGACTCATGCATTTGGAGCCTATGTTGTATTTTTATTTATTTTATATATTTAGTGTGTCTGGACTGTCAGAACAAAGGTGTGTACCTGGGCTTTCTCCAGCGCCGATGTCATCCGGACCCTGGCGGAAGGAGGTGGATCTCTGCAGGGTTCCTTTTGGATGGTGTTTGAAGATTGACGAGGAAAGTTCTTCAAGGGTGCAGCCCAGGAGGTAGGCCGCCTTCTGGGCCCACTCATGACGTGCAAACTGTTTACGGCCAGCTGTCAGAAAAATGAACGTGTTGAGCTTATTCTGCTGGACAACTCAAGAGCTCAAGGCTAATGCCATTGCTGATACATTTTCTGTGATTAAACAACATTTTAGAATGATAGTCAAAAATTAAGAAAACAAATAATCAATAAAAAAATCAGACATCATTCCATTTAAGTTCAGTCACTCCACTGATCAGTGTCTTAGCAAATTAATGTTAGAGTGTTAACAAATGGAATAAACCAGCCAGTAACAGGCTGTAATAACAGATTTATTTAGAGAGGGTTTTAGCCAACCTCACCCTAATCACAGAAAATGCATCTGCTTTAAAAGAATGGCATTTGTCATACAAAATTATAAAAAAATGTTTGAGAATTTTAAATTACAAAGTCCACAGAGTAAAGTGTGTATAAAGCAGTACTAACAGATGGCAGAGGCACTAAAGCAGCACCCTAGCAGCTCATGCAGAAGACAAAAAACCTCTATCAGAGAAAACATGCTGAACACAAATAAGGCCAGACAACAGACAAGCTTTCTTTTTTGGATGGTAACAACAGAAAAGCACTGCAGAACTGAAAAGTCTACCGGGGGTGGGGGGTTGGGGGGGGTATCAGAGCAGTGGAGCTTAAAAAGACAACAAAGTTCTGATCCCGCGCGCCGCCTCCACCAAGCTTTAGCTTGGCTTTGAGACAGTCAGGGACGTGGCTACCAAGTGATAGAGAGGGAGACAAAAAGAGAGAGAGAATGAGCGAGAGAGAGTGAGAGATAGAGAGAGAGAGAGAAACCAACAGCGAGGCAAAGAAGAAAGAGGACGGGAGACAATAAAAATGCAAATGAAAATGTCTGGCAGCAGCGATAAAGGCGTTAAGAAATACCACTCAAACATGGAGTTAAAGAAAAGTTTGATTGAGGTTATGGGTTTTTTTCTTTACCTTCTTCAGTCTCTGCATTCAGTGGCATGCAACATGCAATTGGAAAAGGGGAGGTTAGAACACCAGCATTTTAACACACAAACACACATGGGGCCAAAATTATATCAAAATTGTCACTGATACCAATATCAAGTTTTAAAACAGACCCTGAGAACCAACACAACAGGAAAAAAATACAGTCAGCTCTCAAACACTTTTTTCTTTTTTTTTGGCAAAGCATCTCCAGAATTATTGGCACCCGTTGTAAAGGGTCATTAAAAAGTCTTTGTGGTGAATCAGCTTAATCTCACAGTGAAAATAAGCGTGAACTCTAACTGTTATGTGAAGTAAATATATTAAAAGATATAATATTAAAGAAAATACAACACAAATGACTGTATAAAACATGTGAATAATAATAACTGAGTATTTATAACTGCATGTTTTGTGGCTGATCAAAATTCACGACTGTGTTTTTCCTATGTAACTTTCAAAGAGACATAATTAGTGGGTTATCGCTGTGATTTCCATCAAGGCCAAGAAGTCTGTGGAACCTTATTAGCAGCCACAGGCACTGTGGAAATGTGTGGGTGTGTTTTTGTGTGTGTTGCACCTGTTCTGTCTGAAAGGTTACATTCAAGGCCCGCACACCAAACACAGTCTGCTGCCTCATTTCATTCAACAGTGTGAAAAAAAAAAAAAAAAATTATGGCCAATAGTACCTACTACTCAACATTTTCACACTATCTAAAATTTACACCAGACCTGTAGCTGAAATGCTGGTTTAATTGGCTGCCTATCTGCTGCGCTGATGCAAGTCAGAACTGCATCTAAAAAAAGATTTCAAGATTGACTCCAAATCCCAAAATGCATCATCCAGTGTAGAACCCTACAAATGTGTTAAAAAAAGAAAAGTTGATGGAGCACGAAGACAAGAGTCTCAAGGGGATGAAAGTCTAAGGCCATGTAGATAGGAGATAATCCTGGGTGAGTTCTTCTTAAATCAAAGAAGCTGACGTTTTGTTAGCCACTCTTCTTCTTAAAGTGCCCTATTCTAATTTTAGAGCCTAGGTTATTGATGTAAATCGATAAAATATTTAATAATATGTTTTTGTTTTTTGTTTTTTTTTTTTTAAATGAGCAGCCCTTCAAGGGCTCACAAACATGCTGATGTGGCTGAGGTGGACAGCCCTGGGTTAGAGGGACTCTTTAAAGAAGAGTAACACTGCCCTCTAATGGTTGTTCTCTGCCTTTTTTGTCTTTGTGAGGCTTAAATACTTTGCGTTCAGCATTCATCGAAACACGAGACCTGACACAATATTACAGGGCTGTTAATGTGGTTGAGACAGGCAAAGCCACATATGACTGTAATTATAAATCATGACACAATTTTTAACAGTAGAGCTTGTACTTTTTTGACAGCCAGTGCATAGGGGTGTGTGAAAATGTAAATGTAAATGTATACCAGATACACACTGTCTAAATCTAGCTCCATGATGGAGGAATAAATTACAGCTAACAGGAAATGTCTAAACACCTGGCTCTGAGTGTGTTATTTTTTTTTAATTTTTTTTTTTTTATCCAGGTGCCTTTTCACAAATTTATCTTTTAAAGTAACCCCATGTTCCTTGCAGTTGCTCAATCTACTGCAATATTAGAATTATTATGTACCAAGAATGTATTATTTGTATGTAGTGTTTCATGTGGGTGGGTTCAATATGACACATTACAATACAATTTGTAAACATTTCGACTTTATAAAACCAACTGCCTTTAAATAAAAAAAAAAAAAACTTTTTTTTTTTTTTTAATATTTAGTATAAAAAATTTTGAGATATCTGTGATACATCATAAAATGTATTGTGGCATAATTGATCACAATATCGATAATATATCATATTCCCCAGCCCTAGTGTTTAGACAAATTCTATTTTTAACAAATTGCAAATAAGGACACAAAATTCTATGGCACACAAAGTCAAAACATAGATAAATTTCTGTAATTTTTCCGATGCTTTAAAATCTGACCTTTTATAAAACAGGTAACAGTACATATATACATATACATACACACACACACATACAGAGAGAGAGAGAGAGAGAGAGAGAGTGAAAGTCTAAAGTTTCCTTAGACTTTGCATAACTTCCTTAGACATAGGTTATGCAATGTTTTTTTTTTTGTGCTCCAAAATCGGGCCATGCTCCAAAACAGGGTGGGTTCGATGACTACTTTTCCACTGACAACATCTGTAACATTTGGAATGACTACTCATCCATTTACAGGGACCTGTGATGTAAAATACTCATTTGATTGCCAATCTTCACACACTGAATCACACGAATTTCTCTCCAATCCTTAAAACGAATAAAATGCACTTGATTCCAGTTACTTGGTAAAAATGTACTTCTACAGAACTTGCATCACTGCCAACTCCTTTACACTCTGTATGTCTGGACTGTATACTGCTTCACTATATAACCCACATAGCGACACTCAGACAGACAAACTGTCAGATGCAATACAGTAAAACAAACAGTTGGGCCACACGCAGAGACAGAGCAATCTGATGATTATTATTAGTGCATCCATCCCAGCCTTCTGGCGAAGAAGCCATTACACAGAGCAATTTATCTCCATCAGGGTTAGAAAAACAGCGCACTAACATCTCTCTCACATGCCTACAGTCTTCTGCATCAGAGAACCTCTCCTCCATACGCTCCTCTCTGAACATTATGGATGTTTTTATTAACACAGACAGCATCTGCTTCTTCTAAACTCTATCTTATTAAACCAGGGTTCAGACTCTTGGGATCTGATTCTCACACAAAAATAGCTACGCTACAGCTCTCACTGTGTGTTTGTGTGTCTGTGTGTGCGCACATGTGTGCTGATTGGCTTAGAGCAAGGTGCACTGATATTGGTACTGTCAGTCGTTACAGGGCAAAACCAATGTTTGTGTTAGTTGGATAATATGTCTGAAGATGCACAGAAGTATCTGGACTGAATATGGATAAAAAATGAGGTCTTTATCTCACACTCTTTCTCTCACTCACACTCACACACACACACACTTGTACCTTTCGTGGCCCCAGCAGCTCCCAGGTGGTAGATGGCCCCCAGTATGAGCCAAAGAGCTTTCTGCTCATCAGCAGAGATACCGAGGACCTTCATAGCTGCCTGCAGCTTAGTGAACTGCTGTGCTGCCTTCTGCTTGTCATCAGACTACATACACACACACACACACATTAATAATCTAACACACCTACTAAATCTGATAATTAACTTGAAGTTAAATCAGGTAGCTTTAAGAAGTCCACATTGTAATGCTCCTTCAGTCTGTGCTAAAGGCTTTGGTAAAGCATCTTTAGATTAGTGTGATGTGTACTTTGACTTTGTGCAAGAGCTCTACCTTTGACTGAGGCATAATTCCAAAGGTGTTGTTCTCAGCAAAGTGGTTGAAATGTAGCTCGGTCCTGTGAAAAAAGTGCACAGGTGAACTTCACTCAAGGACAAAATTCATTTTTGGCTGATGTTTTTGCAGAAAACATGCTGAATGTTGAATTGCTTGGTAGAAAGATTATAGGAAATGTAATGTTAACTTTTCCTAGCTGCCAGAATTAATAATATCTGTAACTATGCCTTGTCTCAGGGTAAAGTGGTAACGTCAGGAATACACACATGCACACTCTTACCTGAGTGTGTTGTCTGCCCCAGCCATCACGTAATAAAAGACATTATAAGTGGACTCAGCCTCCGGCCTCTTGGCCACCCTCAGTTTCTCCAGCAACATCGTCTACACAGCCGTGCCAGAACAGATTTTTTTTTTTTTTACAGAGCAGAATTGGAGTACTACTGAAATTCAGACCAGCTGTGTGTACATTTTTATAAGACTCGCAAGTAAAATGGTACCTGGATGGAGGCGGAGGCCACCTGGCCAGTTTGGTCAAAGTCCAGAGAGACGATCTGGGAGAAGCGGCTTGCATTTGAATTCATGGAGGTTGTACAGTTCCCAAACGCCTCCAGGATAGTGTAGACTGCCTGCCATTTCTCCGCTATAAAGGAAAACACACACACAGCCACATTTACTCACAACACCAATTAGCTTGATCCTACGCCCTGATTGACCTATAAGAGGTGTTTCCAGGTGCAGCAGTGAGAAGTGAACATATGCAGATAGCATCTTCGCCTGTTTAAAGCTACATTATCAATGATTACAATGTAATCAGTGGATCATCAGGAGTGCTAACTGTCCCTTTGATAAGCAAGGCTAATTATCAGAGTTGGTCTGGTGTGCATCATCAGCAAAGCCTCTGTCCATCATTCACTTACTCAACATCATTTCACCACCAAACACCAACCTGTTACTTTTCTCAGTGAGTCTGCCACACAGTCCTAACACTCTACTGCCTTAACCAATTCAATCTCATACTATTTTTATACCCTGCCTAGCCATGTATGAGTTATTATCATTATTTTTTCATTAACATTCCCAGAATCTGGGGGGCACGGTGGCTTAGTGGTTAGCATGATATCCTCGCACCCACAGGGTTGGGGGTTTGATTCTCGCCCCCGCCTTGTGTGTGTGGAGTTTTAAAGTTCTCCCCGTGCTTGGGGGGGTTTCCTCCTCCAGTCTAAAGACATGCGCTGTGGGCTGACTGACATCTCTAAATTGTCTGCAGTGATTGAAAGGGTGTGTGAGTATCTGTGTGATTGTGCCCTGCGATGGGTTGGCACCCCATCCAGGGTGTCCCCCACCTTGTGCCCTGTGTCCCCTGGAATAGGCTTCAGGCTGTCTGTGACCCTGTGTATGGATGGATGGTTTTTCAGCATTTCTTACCTGAGAAGATTTTGCCGGTGCTGCCAGCGATGGAGAGCAGGTATTGCACCAGGTGCTGGCAGTTTGTGGTTTTGCCACTGCCACTTTTGCCAAGCAGAACGATGGACTGGTCCTGCCGCGTGGTCAGAAGGTTCCGGTAGGCCGACTGAGCCACAGCATAGATATGAGGTGCCGTATCTTCACGCCTGCAGCCTTTAAACATGTGCATCACCTGCAAAATTAGGGTTGGGGTGATGAGACAATTACACAGAAATTGAGACAGAATTACCCACAATTAAATAATGATATTTTTAATTTTTAGAGGCACAAGAATTTTACAGGGCTATATTCAGCTTGTATAGCTGATACAGCAACATATACTTGTTAGCTAGCTAATATAGTTTGTATAGCAAACAAAGTCTTAGTCACAATGGAGAAACTAAATTTGAAATAAATGTCCTTTAAAGTACAATTCCCTTAAAGAGGATTATTCATGTTGACAATAACAACTTACCACGTAAAACTGTTTTCTGGTCATAAATAAGACTTTATTTAAAACTGTCAGAGAAACCTAACAGTTTTGTCAGCTGTTATGAACTAAGGTTTCTTAGGGTGCTTTCACATATGAAGCATTTAGTCCGTTTCAACTGAACCCTGGTGCGATTTCACCCCATCAATCAAGTTCATTTAGGCAGGTGACAACACAGCAGTTACACTGCAATTGGACAACCAGTCCAAAACCATCTAATCAAGGTTGTCTCAGTTTGGATCCAATCTAACTCTAGTGCATTTTAATTGCAGTGAGAAAGCGATTCTGCCCTGAATCCACCCAACTTCAGGAAGTGAACCAAATGTGCCATGTATTTTGGGTTGTGTGCAGCATTTTTTTTTGTATTTCTAAGCTGCTAAACTGAGCCACAGGACACAAACTGAGCCAAAGGACAGAGCAGTGGCGCTGCAGAAATGTAATAAGTTCTAGATATTTAAACCGGCAAACATAAAGCTAAAATAAACATTGGATGCATACACAAAATGTCTAAATATTTTATTTATATAATTGTCTAGTAACTTTTTGAGCCCTGGCTCAGTGTTCTCCACTGTCCACAGTGTGGTCTGTGATGTCCTTAGATTGACAAGGGTGGACTTTTCCTTCTAAATAACAAGGCAAATGTTTCTGTGTAATTGAGGATCCTATATTACTTGAAGAAGAGATACTGCACTTCAATTGAGTTGGTAGTGTTACTTACAAGCTCACAATGGCAACTCATTGATTGTACAACAACAACAAAAAGAAACAACAATTACAACACAGAAAGCTTATGCATTTTAAAAAAATCTATTTAATCTATTAATTTCATGATTGTTACTGACAGTTATCAATAAAGTGGTTCCATCATTTAGAGCTCCCATTGAGCAAAACTAGCCCATGTAAGGAAACTTCTAAAGGCAATGCAATTGGGTGCCCAAAATAATCTTTCACATGTATTTTTGTTGAAGACTAGAACCCCAAAGCTACAAAGTTACGCCGACAAAAGCCAATCATCATAAGCCTAGACCACACTGCAGTAACTTTTTTATTATTTTTCCACAGCCTGGCTGGTAATAAACTGCCAAGACTAAAAAGTATGCACATCACTTTGGATTTCTCTATGGAAGCAAAATAACAGAGTCAAAACAGCTATTAATCTGAAAAGTATTTTGGCATCAAGTCTGTCTTCAACATGCCTAATCCCACATTAGTGCAAAAAGCTTCACATTTCTACACTGCCAACTAATCAGCCTGCTCTATAAACCAGTTCTGAATGAAGTTTGATGACTAACAGAAATACACTGCCTTCATTAAGTAAATGAACTTAAATTTGAGTAGATCATTCATTAAATTGAATAGAATGTTGATCTATTAGATATCATTAGTAGGAGAAGAGCCGTGTATTGTTTTTACCTTCTCAGAGTACATGGAAGGAGCACTGATGGGGTTGACGACCACCATGCTGGGCCCAGCGTAAGTGTGGATGAGGTTTCCTCCATAGCGCTGCCGTAGACAATGCATCACGCTCGACTCATTCAGGTAGAGCAGAGTCGCCAAGTCCTCAGAACGGTCAAAGGATGGAGGGTTCGCCTGGGAGAGGAAATTCCATCAGTGAACAGAGTGGTAGAGGCTGGAGTGAGACTAGTGACTGAGTGCAGGTTTGACACCTTGGGTGTGTCTGAAACTGAAAAAAATGCTGTCTATTACGTTTTAAGGAGGCAAGAAGACTCAATTCACATCAGAATCAAATGTCTGCATAGAATGCTGCCTTCATGTATGCTTCACTGTCCTACATATCCCATAAACCAGTGGGTCAGCCAGTCAGTAGAAAACAGCAGCAGAGAACATTTAATTTTCCCCAATGATACTTCCATCTCTCCTAATGGACTTCAGGGTTAGTGAGCCAATTGGCAACCTGGCAACATGCTGATGTGCGCTGCCTCTGAAGCCTGTTTCAAACAGTTTCCTTACAGAGGCGCCTTCAGAGTTTTTCAAGTTTTGCCTTATAAGACAGCTTTCTTATAAACAGCATAGGCAGCAAGTCATCAATGCAGCTGCTTTCTGTTTCTGACACACCCTCTGTTTTAATGGAATTAAAGGTGTCAAAGCTGCGTTAATTCAAACTGCTGTCCTGGATCCAATCTAATCAAACAGATGGTTCACTGAATTTAAAACCAGCTTTCAGATTATGAAAGCATATTATAAATAACTCTGCCAGGCTGAAAGAGAAATTTAACTTTCTTTGCACATGTTCTCCCATTAAAGACAGGTGAGCTCTCCGACAACTATTTTTTTGCTAATATTTTAACAGAAATCAAAACATTCTGTGTATGTGTGTGTGTGTGTGTTACTCAATTATAGAAACTCCTGCACAGTCCCGTCTACCACCTCCTGTGCCTCTGGTACAACAGACAAATAACCCTGCCCAGCAAGGTTCCTCTATTCAAACACACATCTCTGCCACACAGTGACACACAGCAAGAACACAGTAAACTGCTTATAGTCTGACCTTCTCCACATCATCCTCATCCACGTCCAGTACTGTCCCATCATGCTCCAGTTTGATCTTCACCTTCCCCTCTGGCAGGCTGCCCGCCTCCGTCTTCAGCAAAGTGGCTACAGTGACATGGGGAAAAAGACCAACCACAAACATGCTTAGCCCTAACAGCTTGCAAGTAACACAGCACAAAAGCAAGCGAAGACAAGGTTTACCATTTAACTGAAAGACTTAAGCTCTTGTTAATTAAATTGTTTATAGTCTTTAAAAAATAACCATGCTTTTGGCACAAAAGAAAACAATTGGTCACGAATATAACAACCACAGTAACCATAATATATAATGGTAAGACTACAGCAGTACCATAGAAAAATATACATAATAATCATACTACTCTATCATCATAGTACTCTATCATATGGTAGTATTATGGTTAATTATGAAATAAACATAGTTATCACAATACACCAGAGTGATATTACAGCAGCATTATAGTTTAACATAACCATAGTACCACAATAAAATCAAGGTGGTATCATGGGTCAAAGGTCGTCAAACATCAGCAAGCACCACAGTAAAACCATAATTCAGGAGTAATCAACTGGTAGACTGTGACTCGGATTTGGACCCAGCAAATTTCAGCAGATTGAACTGAGAGTTTTTAAACATGAACCCCAATGACTTCTGTGGCAGATTCTCTGTTGTGGATGGTTGTGTCAAATCAAGTACCTTTATGTAAATAAGTTTTTCAGGGACTTTCATGTTCAAAGACGACTGAACAGAGAACATGCACTTGCCAACCAAAAGATGCCAAAAGCATCTTTACAAGCCGCTGCTCATGTTTTGTCACAGGGCAGCGTAACACACTTGGAGGAAAGTGCTATCTACCCTCTTCCACATACCTGAGCTCACAGACACCCATGTTCAGCTAGGTGTCACTGTGATTGACAAGAGAAAGAAAGTATGCCATCCCTCCCACCCAGAGAGCATGGCCAATTTTGCTCCCTTGGCTCCTGCCCATGAATTTGCGATTTCCTGACGACAGGGTGACTGTTCTTCTGTTGCACCACTCGGGTGCCCATTGTGAATGTTTGTAAGGATGATATGAAACACTTAAAAGAGCATTTTGCTACACAGGGCTGGTGTGCAGCAGAGGAACTCACCCAAAGAGAAGCCATCCTTGTGGACCAGCCACAGTTTCTCGGAGCCGTACCATGCCTGCTCTGCAGCTATCTGCTCCTCTGTCTTCACCTGTACAGGAAAATACACCCATTACACTCAATCACGATACTTTATACAGAGTCACGCCCAAACCCACTCAAAAGCACTCCATGCATGCTGCATGCATTGGAGAATGAGTACCACAGGAGTTATGATAGAAGTTGCCTTTTGGTGCTGTTTGAAAATCTTAGTCAGCATGAAAGGCCAACTTCTACACTGCAGGGGTGTATGATGGGTAACCAGAGGTGCTTTCAAATAAAGGGTACAAATAAACTAGGAGTTCAGATGACCAGCAGGGTCAGTTTACACAAGAAAGCAGGGTGTTAAGGTGCTGACTGCTTGGAAACAACTTCAGCTGCACTGTTAGTCACTGCTCCAATTTTCCCCAGTGTTTACTAATAGAATGTTGGAAAGCACTGAGTGGTGGTATAATTTCACATCAGAACATCACATAACAAGAAAGAATGGTATAACTGATTATTCATATTCATGATTCATTTTAAACCCTCATGTAAATATTTACGGGAGTAAATGTCAAACTCGGACAGATCTGTGACTAAAATCCTGCATTTCTCACTCGGTGTAAAAGCAAACAGGTACAACAACACACCACCAGATGGACAGTAACAGAAGGCCCAAACCAGCCAAACATGTCAAAATATTCACAAATGGTTTTTATTGTTTGTTACCTATCAGAACATTGGTAGTTTACTATTTTAATGTGTTACTGGTGCTATTGGGGTAGTGTTGTTGTTTAGGGTAGGTGTGAGAGATCACAGCACTCCAAACAAAGGGCACACGTGGCACTCTTGACATGGAAAGTCAAGGGGCAAGAGCACATGTGTTGCTGAATCACACACACACAGAGCAGACTGCAGACCTTAGGCTGGGCGGCAGCAGCGTGGGCCGCCTGTAGGATAGCCACGGGATCCTCTTCCACCTGTCCCTGTGACACGGCAGTTGACCAGAAGGAGGCAAATACACTGTTACACACTATCACATGCTCTACATTCACATTCCTATGTGCTACTCTGTTAGACAAAGATATTAGAAATGTTTATTTTAAACAACTGGGAAGGAGAGACAATGGGAGGAATTACGTCAGAGCACATAGTATAACAGTTAAGCTGTAAGGAGGAAAGAGCTAATTACGTTGCACTTCACTTCTCAAAACTAATTCTGCATTACAAAAAAAACACATTCATAGTTTGATTTAAAACAGCATTGCCTAAGGGAACAATTAAGATGGTCAACATTGTTGTTAATACCATTTGCTGTCTACAGCTTACCTAATTGAATAAAATGGCTTACCAGACTAAGACCCTGTGCTGGAGAGATGAAGTAATACATAGAGGTATGAACAATATAAACATGAAGGTGCAATGTGACAACAGCAGGTGGTATTCATAAATAGCAACGCCGCGCAAATCACTTACAAATGCCAACCAACTAATATCACACCGTTTCACTAAAACATAACTGCTAAATGCTGCTGGCTTCATGCTGAAGAAGCCCATCTTTAGCCACCATGCAATGGCTAGGCTTACCAACACAAGAATGAATACAACAAGCATTAAGGGTGTAACTAATGTCATGTGGGGGGCTGCATCACAGAGAGAGTTATCCTGAGGTCTGCTTACTAAAATAAACAATTTTAAAAATTCAAGCATTAATCGACAAATGAAGAAAAAAGAAGCAGTTATCGGCATAGGGAAAATGGAGAGGGCATGGAACAGAGGCTTACGCTGAAGCAGACCGCACGAGAACACACTGCGGCGAGGCTGAGAGATGAGGCCGATTTCTCAGGCTGGCCCTGGACCTGAGTGGATGTGGACACAGATGCACTTTGCACAGGCTCCAGCTAAAGTAGCCAGCCAATCAGCGACATCAAGCACCGCAGCCAAGACAGTAGTGGACGAAAAACAGAAAGGCAGATGAGAAAACAGGAACAGGTAAGGAGAGTACAACAGACAGAGAAATGGAGATGAACATGAAAGAACTCCAGAGAAAATGAAATTCTGAGATGCTGATGTTACATCAGAAAGGCAATGGAGTGAGACACAGAAGCATGCAGATAAGACTTAAGCAAAATGTATGTGAGATTTGAGTGAGTGGAGCAAAATGGACAAAGGGAATCAAGGGTCATTTGTGTAATTTCACAAGTAGTGTCAAATTCTGACATCTGTCTTAATAAGACAGAGTTTAGGTATACCAGGATGTTCAATCGATACCATCTTTACAACTATAGGAATAATAGGTTAACTGTAGACAGGGCTGGGCAATATAATATCGATATCATGATAAATTATGTGACAATACACTTCTCTGCGATATCTCAGGCATAACTGCATGTTTTTCCATCATTTATTAAAAATAGGTTAGAAAATAACGACTGATGTTACAATTTTATTCAGAATATTTAAAATTGTAAAATAGCTTTCATTTATTATTAAGATTTATTAGAATTATATTTTTTATTTAATTTATTTCAGTTTTTCAAATGCAACAATTATTGTTTCGCTGGCAGTTTGTCAGCAGTCCTATATATTGTAATACCCATCATGTATCATACACGTCAAGTATCATGATATGATATTTTTGTTATATCACCCACCCCTAGTCTAAGAGTGAAAAATTGAGGGTGAAGTATTTTAGTTTTAGGAGGGCAAAAAACAGATAAGCTTTACTGGGAGAAGACTCAAATCCAGAGCAGAGGAAAAGAATTAGGTTGCAAATAAAGGAAAATGAGAAATAACACTAAAGGAGACGAAAAAAGACGACAATAATTACAGATGCAAAGAAGATCTGCTCCAATCGTCTTTGAGCTGCTTCGGTAGGACTCAGTGGAGGGCTCTCCTACAAGTCATACCACCGAAAGGAAGTGTAGCTGTGAATGCTGTATGGCTACAGTGTGTGACCACATGGTTCGTTAGACCTCTTAGTGCAGATTAACGCAACATAGCCTACCACATAGATGGCAGACGTATGTTAGTTTTGTCTATTCTAATGCTTTTCATTCCTGCAATGTGCATCAAGTGCGCACCCAACAGCTGCAAAGTTGAGCATGCACACACACACACAAGCAAACAAACACACCTTTTGGATCACAGGTGGATGAGACTCTTTAGATATGATGCCACGACAAGAGTTCCCAGTTTGTGTTGAGGACAGACGTGATATTGTCTTCACCTTTGAATATTATGCATATACACACATTGTACATGAAACACACTCGCATACACAGTATGTGCATAAGGTCAGTGTGTTGCCATATTCAATTGCACTCATTTTCCAATAAATGAACCTGTGATAAAACAAGCCCATATCAGCCAGATTTCAACATGCAATGCACCACTCCAAGCTAAATAATTCACTACGAAAAGGCTTCATACAGACCACGCCACACATCAACATACGTGAATTATGTTTCAGTCGGCAGATTTCCTCTCTATTTTCTCCCTCATGCACAAAGCGTGTAAGCACCATTAACTGCCTTGTTAGGCCCACACTCCCATTCTAACTCCGTGTTGGTCACACAGATTCAGAGGCCTGCCCTTGACAACAGAGCCACAAAGCCTTACTGCTACGGAGAGGTTCTACCTCACAGGCTAGGAAGAACTAACTGTTGTTAGTCCAAGAAGCAGATTTCTGTTAAACATGGACAGACTCCAAATAACATGGTCCAAATAGAAGTGACAAGACTGCTAACAAGAAACTAAATCCTAACAAAAATCCTACGACGGCTGGTGTGACAACAGCTTTATAAAAAGCAGCTCTTTTCACTCATTAAAGAGACCACATTCCCGTCTTTGTGTTTTCTATTAGATCACATGACAGAGGCTTGTGAATTTTCCAGTCAAAGTTCAACTTGATAAAGATAAAGAAGGCTGACGTGAACATAACTGCTACACAAACAATTGCATCTTTCACATCCTATTTCCTTTCCCCTTCAGTGAGTTGCCTTTTCTGCCAAGGAAATCTTTATTAATTTTTGTTCTGAGAAAAACAGAAAATTGAAGGCCTCCTTAGCAAAATCATAAATGTTATCCCTAAACCACAGATTTCAGTCATAACCCAAGTAAAAAAAAAATTAAATAAGTAGAATTCGACACCAACAGCATCAACGGGGATGTCTCCGCCACCAAAAACGGGCCTTGTGCTCCTGAACATGAACATAAAAGTAACATCTCTGTAAAACAAACTGAAAACTATTTCAAGCATTTGACCTTACCGTGATCATGACCTTATTTGAATCAATTACAAAATCTAACCAGTTCATCTGCTGGTTACAATGATAATTCCATACAAATCCTACAAACATTCAACCACTGGTTGTTGAGATATTGAGCTAACAAGAATTTCAGACGGTCACACAGACAATCTAAAACATGTGATACCCATGGCAAATTTACTCTGGCAAATAACCATTCTCCCACCTGTTGGGAAAACAATTTGCTCTTGCTGTACAAAGTAAGTGATGTTAGAACCATTAAAATCACGTGTTAATGCAAAGAAGTTAAATCTTCAAAACTTTGTACAAACATGCTAGTTTAGTTGCCCTGAATTCTCACACGCAGTCCAACAATGTTAAAATGTTTCATGCAGCAAAAATGCAGGTAGTACCTTTAGGCTCATTGTAGCCAGTTGTTTGGGGGTTGGGGTGAACCTGGGCGAAGTGGCTAACGGTTCAGGACATGAGTTACTGGTGGATTTGACAGGAGTAAGAACTGGAGGTACTTTGGAAGTTACAGGTGCTGGCTTGGGCGCAATGGGTACAGGTTTAGGATCTGGAATGGATACTGGTGGTGCAGAAACTGTAGGGGTTTTAGGGACTTCAGTAGCTTTGGGAATAAAACCAGCCAGATGAACTATGGGGGAAGGTTTTGGCACAGGTACTCTCTTGGGAGCTGGGATGAATCCAGCTGGTGGGGTGACAGGTGACTTAACTGGAGAGGAAGTAGCAGGAGACGTAGGAGGAGAAGATGCCAAAGTCTTTTCCTCTGGCTTTGAATGCATACTCTGACTGGCTTCTGGTTTCTGCACACTCTTCCCTTTTGCTGCTGAGCTTTCTTTGTCTTCAGTGTTCTCCTCCTTCTTGTGCTCTTGTTTTTCTGCAGCCACCTCCTTACAGGGACGAGGTCGTGGATCCCTGGTTCTGCCTCGGCTCATCAGGCTGGCTAGTCCTGTGGAGATGTCATCTTTCTCCTCCTTCTTTATGGAGTCATGTTTAAAAGAGAACATGGGCATCCTTGTGACCTTGGGCACAGATGCTGGCATAGGTTTGGGTGGCTCAGGGGCAGAATGGGGTATTACAGGTGCTGTTGAAGGTTTGGGTGGCTCAGCGGTGGATTTTGGAGGCTCAGTGGGAGTCTGACAAAGAGTAGTGGACATAGAAGCAGAAGCAGTGTCTTCATCTGCAGGTTCTACCCTCCTCACCACTCTCTTCACCACCTTCACAACCTTCTTGCGAGTTACACCATTCGGGTCCTCTGCCACCTCTGGCTGTCGGGCACGGACTGTGGTTGTGGTGTTGCTAGCTAAAGGACCATTGGTCTTGCTATCTCCATTCAGGACAGGCTCACAACTCTGTAAATCTGGACGGGGCTCAGGGCTTTTGAAGCGCTCTTGGATGTTGGATGGTTCTAGGTTCTTGATGATAGAAAACCTGTTTCTCGTGGGTGAAGGGCTCTTGAATCGTTCCCGGATCTGGGGCTGGGACTGGGCATGTCCAGGAGGATCTCGAGCAGGCTGGGGGCTCTTGGTACGCAGCAGGACTTTAGCAGGCTCCAGACAGGGTACTGACTGGGAGCGACTACTGAGACTGCCATTACTATCTGACTACTCAGCCAGATGGCATTGGGTGGGGAACAGGAGTGTTAAAGGACACATATTAATAAATTCCAGAGAAATGATACACTACTTATAATAAATACTGATAAGAGGAATGCAAAGTACTTCTGAAAATACATCTTAGCCTTAGACCTTGAAAAGCACATAATCTAAATATTACTAACAGGCTCATCGAGCTAAAGAGCCAGGATTGTGCTCAAGTTCCTGTTCATGCATTACTGAACTGCCTCATTTGCCCTGTCACCACTGAGGTCAATGACACAAGGAATAACAATCAACAAAGTAGGTCAAAGTGAAGCAGGTCATTGACCAATAGTGACACACTGCCCTATATTGAACCAAGGTCTTAAGCCAGAATACTGATATAAGACATACAGCTTAGAATGGCATGCAGATCTAAGCCTAGGACTTGCATTTCCATACCTCATTTGGCTTGCACTTATACAGCAGTCCAGCAGACCTCATTCACTGCCAAAAGCTACACTAAACCCATTCGAATAAATCATGACTGAGATGACATCTGTAGAATAACACTTCACTTACTAGCTAACCAGTGTAATTACAAGCACCATTTAACATGGTTTACATGACAGTCTCCCTGAGGCCTTTGTGGAATCTATGATGAACAGATCTAATCCTTGTGCAGCTCATTCATGCACTTTATGGCTCTGCATGTAGCTTACTATGTGATGCTAAAGCCTATAGCTTGATAGACTTAACCATAAGAGATATAAGCAGCCTGCAGTACTACAAAAGACTCAGCAAATCATTTCAGTGTTGTGCTGACTGTGCTACAGTAAGGTAAGAGCATTATTTCTGAATCTCAAAAGCAGGTAATTTCAGTTGTTCAACTCAGTGAACACAATATCCAGTTCTGTGTTAATCAAAGGTTCTAAGTAAAATGGATTGTGCAACAAGGAGTAATATAAAGCATTATAGGCTATACAAGAATGTTTCCTCTAGAGCCCCAGTAAAATCTGATTCCTGTCAGTAAGTAGTGATGGTTTTTCACAGCACTTACACTTTCTTTCAAACTCTTTGGGGCTGCCTTGGTCTCTTCTTTAACCTGAAGTGGGTAATGGGAGAAAGTAATTATGATGTGCACTTTAAACCAATTAAATTGCAGCTGAGCCAGGTTGTGCTACAGATTATATACACACACCACACACTCATGCATGACCTACTGAAATTGGAGTAATAAGTCGCACAATATGACCTAAGTTCAAAATTTATCTTGTTATATTTAAACCAGCAGCATCCTTTTACTGAAGTGTTAGGCAAGCAGCAGCTTTTCTAAATGAAGTACTTTGGCAAAGCACCAGTAGACTTGCAGTACGCCCTAGAATATGATCCGTGTTACAGTGCATTGGTCATTTTCATACAGTGAACCATGTTCCCCAAAGTACACACAACATACATTAACTGAGCCATGCGTTTGAATATACACTGATGACTACTATGAGAGGTATCACCCTTGGTTTTTTATTATTATAGCCATGATGCATGCAGAAAATCCACAGCTTGGACCACAGAGTGCAGTGAATGAAGAATTGAGAATGGAACACCACTTTCCTTTTGCTCCCAGAAGGAAAAGCGTGATGAGAAAGCCATGGTGGTGACGTTGCGCTCATGAGCTGGGCCGGCTAAGGAGCAACAGGGGATGAATGGCAGGGAGAGCTGTTATGTGACAGCCAAGAGATAAGATTCCGAGCACAACCAATTCTGGTATTGAAGACGTCAACCTTGGACCAAGCTTCAAGTAAGAATGTCTTCACGGCACTAGAGGAAAGAAGAGATACTGAACCTGCTGTGTAAAGTGAGGTTTAGAGAGTGAAAAGGGTAAGGATTAACACATGACAGGGTGTGCTGTTATAGAAAAATTATCAGCGATGGGGTGGTGTAATGCCGTTACCACCTCAAAATTTATTATTTTCCTACAACAGGAGTGTTTTATTCTTCTTATACCACAGCAATTTGCAAACAATTACAATTTTTATTTATTAAAGAACATACTTTTCATCTGAGAGAGGAACTGCAGTTTGTTACCGAGAAACCACATACAAAGTCTTCTCTCCTGAATATTCTCTCATAGTGGAAACTTAAAACCTAACATAACCGCTATATCTCTGACTTTTACAAAGACAACATTAATTAGATTATGTATAGCATCCTCCGTACAAGTACCTGCGAATAAGCTGTTGCTAAAGAAACCACAGCATCTTAAAACAACAACATTAATACAAACCTCAGATTTGCCTTGTAGCCTGTACTACAGTCAGAGCTGCTGTTATAGAAAGTTAGTCAACACCTACTGACCAACCAGATTCAAGAATCCTATACCATTGCTGTATAAGATGCTTTGTAACAGTCAAAGTACTTTGGAAAGTTTGCCAACACCGGAGACTCTTACGCGTATCTGTTTTACGCTTTCCAATTTCTAAAATAAATGACAGTTTCTCTGTAAAAAGGTATGTCTTTTGTCGAAAAAGGAAGAAAAAGGAGACCCAGGAGTTGAGGGAACAACATTGCTATAAAGGATAGTCAGGTCCATAAATTTTTGGCCAGTGACAAAGTTATTGTTAATGATCTCATAGAAAATAATCGTTACGCTAAAAAAAATCAAAACAAACCATCATAGACATAGCAAAAACATTAGGTGTGGCCAAATAAACTATTTGGTACATACTTAGAACGAAGGAATGCTCACACCAAAAGGCCTGGAATACCACAAAAAACAGCTGTGGTATATGAGCAGAAGAATTCTTTCTCTGGTGGAGAAAAACTCCCTTTACCACAGTTGGCCAGATCAAGAACACCCTCCAGGGGGCACATCTGTGTCAAAGTCAACAATCAGGAGAAGACTTCACCAGAGTAAATGCAGAGGGTTTCTCATAAGATGTAAACCATTGGTAAGCTTCAAAAACAGTAAGACCAGATTCACATCCTATGGCCAAATAAGACAAATATCAAATTGTACCATAATGATGGGAAGACTATGGAGAATGGAAAGAACTGCATGTGAGCTGAAGCATACCACCTCATCTCATGGTGTAGGCATGCATGGCTGCTAATGGAACTGGTTCCCTTTTATTTATTGGGACTGCGGACGAAAGCAGCAGGATGAATTCTGAAGTGTATTGGGCTATATTATTTGCTCAGGTTCAGCCAAATGCTTCAAAACTGCAATGGCCAAGTCAATCATCTGACCTAAATTCAGTTGAGCATGTATTTCACTTGCTGAAGACAACCCTGAAGGCAGAAACGCCCCAAGAGCAAGCAGGAACTGAATACAGCTGCCGTAAAGGCCTGGCAGAGCATCACCAGTGAAGAAACCCAGCTTCTGATGATGTCTATGGATTCCAGACTTCAGGCAGACATTGACTGCAAAGGATTTGCAACCTTGTTTTGGGAGTGTTAGGGTGTTTTGGGACCACATATAAAAAGTGCTGTAATTCCTACACTGTTCATCCAATTTGGATGTAAATACCCTTAACTTAATGCTGAAAAACGGCGCTCATATTCATTATTTCAACTGATTCCAGACTTCAACACACTGTGGAAGACAGCTAAAATAACAATAACTTTGTCAATTTCCAACTATTTATCGACCTCAGTGGTCTGGTTAAGTGTTCTGACAGGAAAAGGAACTGGTCTCGTGGACGTTCAACAACAGTACATGTAAGCATAAATCCTTTAAAAAAACGTGACATCATTCATTAATAAATTAAATATTGTAATCGTTGGCAAATTACTGTGGTATAAGCATAATAACACACTACGGAAAGTGCTGTTACATGAAAATAATATACTTAGTGGTGGTAACAGACCTCCACTTCTATTTTCATATAATAGCACCAACCACTAGTACACTAGTATTATAAAAGTAGACACATTCGGTGAATACACCGTGTAATATCTGTAATACCGAGAATGCTGTAAGGTTTCAAAACGTTGGGCAAAATGTGAGGCTGCAGCTCTAGACCTGTCCGCTGGACCAGAGAACCATTTCAACTTTCAACAAAACTGTCCCTATTAGTGGTTAACCTACAGTTCTCAACCTGTATAGGCTCATCATTACAAACCAGCAAACAATATACCACAACTGCATGATAGCTCGCAATATATTATAAACACACTAAATTACAGGCATTTCTGCCTATTACATCATGTGAATTCTGTGATTCCTCTAACAAAAACACACATCTGGAACATCTGCTATGATGCCCACAGCAAAACTGTTTGATTATTGAAATCAGGTTAATTATGTGTCTCAAGGTTCACAGGCTTCTAACACACACACACACACACACACACACACCCCTGCTAAATAAAGAGTCGTTGATGTGCTTATCTATGTAAAGTGAAGTGAGAGCACAACCTTTTTTTGGGAGCTACGTCAACATCTTAACAAAGACAGTGCACAAATTCACGGAGAAAAGAACCAAATTATCAAATCTAGAACATTCACATACAACTGAAAAACCACTGTTCAACAGCTCTCACTAAAACCACGTATGCGTGATAGCCTGGGAAAACCTTTCACATGATGAACTCTGACATTTTCCACTATATATAGTTCTGGAAACTATAGGTTTCTCAACCACAAGTAAAGTTTCAGCTTTAAAAATTTAAAAAAGGAGAATATAAAATTTTTTTTTTAAAGGAGAATACTTAAAGTTTCCATTCTGACTGCAGCAGTGGTGCATAATGAACATTTTGAAGACAGTACGCGACAAGTAATTATCAAACAACTTCACTGTGTGAAGAAATCGTAGCTAACATGGTTTTAAAAACCTTTAGGTAGACTGACTGCTTTTATCTACGCATTTATTAAACTGGCTCCTTACACAATGTGATATTTAAAAGAAGACATCCTAATCGAGATTAAAAAGTAAATTAAAACTATTTCGCCTAATTTTGGTGAACTACATTATGGTTTACATTTGAGGTCACAAAGTATGTTATAGGCAGAAAAAAACATATTTTGGCCATAATCCAATTTCTATTTGCCAGAATTTAGCCACTGCAACATCAAGTGGGTTTTCCCAGACATCAACACAATTTTAGTTTTTTTATTATTTTGTCTGAAGATGGCAAATCAATTGTAGTAATAATGTTTTGCTGACCCCAGATTTATCACCAGGCGTTAACACAGAAATAACACCCTACCCAGAATAACTAACCTGCAAGACAACGGCTATAATCACTAAATATCCAAACAGAGCTAATGTGCAGTGATAAAAGACATACACCTAAAGGAGGGCTGCACGATACTGAAGAAAAATGCGATATGCTGTAACTTGTTAAATAATGTGATACGCGGTACAATAATGCTATAAGTGTGTAAAATCAATTTAAATTATATTTACGTATATATTTAAAATTTGAAAATGACATAACCAACATACGTTTCATGTTGTTTTGATGAAGAGGAAGCATTCTATAGTATCTGCGTAGCTAAAACTTTGACTTGTCGTAACATTTTGAAGTATTAAAATCGCTCAGTTATCGCAAGCCCAATATTCATATCAATATTCATATCGCATATCGCAATATTTACATTTCAATATTTCGATAATTTCAGTATATTGTGCAGTTCTAACCTGAAGTAAAAAAAAAAAAAAACTTTAAACCTATGACTCAAACTAGGCAACTACAGCAATTACAGCAAAAGCCCATTACCAGAACTTTGTTACCTGCTCGCACTCCTGGAACTTTCACATCTGCTGTACATTTAAACAGCAGATGAATCTCTCACACTGCACCAGAGGCCCCTTCTTTACTAAAACACCACCTCATTCCTTTACACAAAGCACAGAATGTGATCATGGAACTCACTAATAGACAGATTGGTCTTTCCATCACAGGAAACAGGAAACCTTTGCGACCAACTGCGGTTCTGAAGGTTTCCTAAACTCACAGAACAGTAAAGTAGGACTTTAACGAAGAGCCTAGAAGATAAGCTAGCCACCAATAGAGCTTCATGACTTCCACCCTACAAGCTGGATGTGTGTTAAACTCAAACAAAACACATGAACTCCGTGGAATAATTTATAATTAAGTATAAAAAAAAGTCTAAACCATAGAAAATAATGTTGAAGTAAAAACCAGTTATACCAGATGATCAGAAACTTCACAACCTGTATTCACAAGAAGCACTCAAATAAAAAGCTTAATTTCAACCTATCCTTTATTGATGGACCTCACAGCGCAGCCAGAAGCAATCTAGACCAAAACATGCAGCACCTAAGCATTCCAAACTAAAGCGACCACACTGACACTTCAGGGCTTGATTAGGCTACAGTAGCCTAAGTTAGATAGCCCGCTGACCTGCCGTTCTCAAGCCTAAAAATAGTGCAGTAGAGCTCGACAGGCCTCGGCCTGAGCCTTCACACTGGGCCCGCAGTCTCTCCAAACAGCTCTGCTTGTGTCTCAATCTCTAAAATCCTCAGTCAAAGTTTGACGTCTACTCACTGCCTTACCTCACCTCCTCTGTGCTGGTTCCTCAGCGCCAGTGTAGCTCCCCTACCTTCCGTTTTTAAGAATGGTCCAGAATACAACTCAAAAAAAGCCGGCACAGAGAGAGAAACGAGTTCCAGTGAGCTCACGTCCCTCACAGGTTGACTGGACTCCACTATTCCTGACACTGCATGACGAGACGAAGAGGAGGGACAGCTGTCGCGGTACGAGGGGGTCACGACAAGCTAAATATAGATACCAACCACCATCACTGCTCTAACTGTCCTCTCTTACTCCCCACCCCCAAGAATGCAAAATGCAGAAGGATGACGCTCTGCTCTGTTCTACTCCACTCTCTCAGCAACAGCTGCTCCGTCTTTTCAGCTGCTCATCGATACAAACTGCTTCTGCTCTGTGGGTAAATCCACTGTGCGTTCAAGTGGCCAAGCGGATATGTTTGCTCTGGGTGGTTGCAGGTTGGACTGGGTCAGAGTGTAGCAAACCGAAGACAGAGGAAAACGCAAATGCAAAAGTGCTGTGAGATGAAGGCAGAGGAAATGATGCAAGGGCCTGGCACTTCCTATGAGCCATTTCAAAACTGCAAAGCACACTGGGAGGAAAACACTACAGCTTACCTACAATTCATCTCTCTCGCTACAAAAAAAAATTGCCTCAGAGATTTTTAAAAAAAGAGGAATCGCAATATAATTCCAAAATTTAAAGAAATATATGTCTGTTACAGAATGTAAGTCATCGTTCATGAATAACTGACAATAGACAAAATGAAAATGTCATGTTAAGAATGCCACCAAATTATTCAAACAACTCTACACCCACTACAGTTGTCACAATACAAGAATTTTGACTTTGATACAAACAGCATGTACAATCTTAAAGTACAATACTTAAAGTCTCATTGAAACTCAAACACCCAATATTCATACTGTTACCACTAAATTATAACTTCCTCCTTTTTATTTATACAAAGCTCTACATACACCAGTCAGCCATTATATTAAAACCACTGACAGGTGAAGTGAATAACATTGATTATCTCGTTACAATGGCACCTGTCAAGGGGTGGGCTACATTAGGCAGCAATGAACAGTCAGCTCTCAAAGTTGAAGTGTTGGAAGCAGGAAAAATGGGCAAGCGTAAGGATCTTAGACAAGGGCCAAATTGTGTTGGCTAGACCACTGGGTCAGCGCATCTCCAAAACAGTAGGTCTTGTGGGGTGTTCCCGGTATGCAGTGGTTAGTACCTACCAAAAGCTGTCCAAGGAAGGACAACCGTCTTGGTGCCAGATACCACAGCACACCTTCAGAGGTCTGGTGGAGTCCATGCCTCAACAGGTTAGCTGTTTTGGTGGCACAATATTAGGCAGGTGGTTTAATGTTACGGCTGATCTGTGTAAATGAGCAAATAATTCATTCAAACACGATTTCATTTAATATACTGAAATTAAGTGTTAGAGCTGAGTTGCGCTGATCAAGTTATTCAGGGTGCTATTTGTTGTTGTCTGAGCATAAATCCGTAAACATTCGCCAAAGAAACATAGCACATCATTTTCCATCATTCTCTTATTCTTATGACTTGTGTACAGCTGCAATGTACAGGAGCAATTCATCATCTTGCCATCAGATGGCACAAGTGTGTCGACACCATGTCGGTTCAGTGATCCAGTCACACGAGGGCGCTCTAAGCCTTATTAAAATTGTGACCCAGCCTGCCCATGTGGTTCTAACGGAGGATCAATTTCTGAAAGAGCTGTTTGTTTGCCTTCAGCTCCTGCTCAAACAGAGTTAATTAGCATGACTCAACACCATGTGGATGAGTGTGTGAAACCGCTGACTAATGTACTTGGAGAAACAGTACTCTGTACTTAAAGGTGTGTATGCAGCATCAGTTAAGCTTACATCTGCTTGTCCTGATGGCCAGCTGAGACTTTAGTTTTGGGAGGAATGTGAGCTATGAGCCCATCAGCCAGGGATAATGAGAAGAGTATGCACCCTGGAGCAGCCAGGAGCAACCAATAACGTTCTGAGCCATCCTCCTGCTTCACCTCACCTCTGCTTAAAGTGCACCTCACCTCACCATGCCTTATCTCACCTCTGCCCACTCTCCCAACTGCCTCAAATCACAAACATTCAAACAACCAGCACCTACCAACCAGGCCTAAGATACTCCTCTCACTACAGACTGAGCAGATCTGCAGATCTTTATAGAAACCAGCTGATTAGAGATAATTAGAGATAATTAGAGACATGGCTTCTGTCAAAAGCAGCAGTGTGGCGTTAACTGGAATGGCGTAGCTACTTGTGCTAACCACATATTAACACGGAGTACGTCACTCGCTCCCGAATGTACCTGAGGCTCAGACTCGCTCACTCATCATTTTGTTATGTAAGAAAGCAAGAACAGCCAAAACCACACTGAGCAAACATCAGCTGCTTTTCCAAGTGGAAAAGGAAAACAGGACACACACACACACACACACACGCACACAGCTATACTTTATTAAAAAGTCCACTTTGCACAAAAGGAGTGGACAGATCAGTAGCTCAGTTGTCTAAGAAGAGCAGATTTCATGTCTGGAAAAGGTATAGGTTTAAGAAACCCAAAAAAAGGGGAAAAAAACACTTCTTATTGAGTACCTCTTATTGAGACTTCTTATTTCACAAAACAAAAGTTTATATTTGGTATGTACATTAAGAGCTTCACGGTGGTGTGACGAAACAGACGAGCTTTTGGAATCAGGAACACATAGGTACATGGAAAAGCTGACAAATCAGAGAGAAAAAGCTATGTGTGGTGTGAAAAATCTCACAGCAGACCAATAATGTGCAGAAGTTTTTTGAAGGTGCAAACACGATGTGCTTTAGAAGATTTTTTAGAAAAGGATAATAATTGTCCAGTATACATGTTTGTTCCTCTGTATGAAATGTTATTAACTAGCAAACTCACCATAAAGTGTTACGTTACATTAGCTACGAAAACATGAAACTGGGCAGTGCACTGGAGCTCCTACTTGTCTAGCGGGCTAGCTCATAAATTTATGATTTGTCCACCCATGCACACAGTCATGTGATACTGTATTCACTGAACCTTGCACTGTCCACCAAGTGTCTACATAAACTCTATAGACTCTAACTGAGATGTTCACCTCACACCTGCTGTACAGATTCTCATACAGAACATGTGACGCACAACTTATGTGTAGTGTTTGCCCAAATCTTTCAACTATGCACAAAACAGAATACAACAAGATGTGGTCTCCCTGCGGACTTAAGGAGTCATGGGAACTAAACCCAGTGTGCCCTGGTTAAGCCCACACTAACCACAGAGCTACTGTTTAGCTCATCCACCACACCCAGACAAAACTGCAGCCCAGTCCCCTGAAATAGAGATAAAGGCCACAGATAAACATCCCACACCCAGATGCAATCCCTGAAGGGCACCAGACGTCCTCACAGGCACATGACTCCATCCCCGAAACAAAGATCAAAAGGGCAGAGAGGCGGTGAAAGGGATGGAAGCGGCTATGCAGAGGTCAACAGTGTGACGTCATACTTCAGTACCACAGCAGCCAGAGAACTGGTCCAATTCACTGCACACTCACACCAGGATTATTTAATACTTCAACAAGCATAAAGAATCATAGTCATAGTCTTAGAGGTGACTAGGCCTTGATGTAGGGCGCTGATGTAAAGACACTGCCACAATGTCCAGTCATTTTTATTCTGATTATATTACCAGACCTGTCAACAATAACAGAATACACTAGTATGAGTCGTTATATAAAAACAAACCAGTTGAGCTGTATTCATCCCAATAAAACAGGAGATGAGCCTATCTATATGTGAATCTGAAATGAGTTGCGCAAGTGTTTTAAACTCTGATGTTAACTGACACTCCCTGGAAGCCCCGCCCCCTTCTCCTCACCTCACATGCTTTTGACTGGACTCACACAGGCTCTCTCACTTTCTGTCACGGTAAATGGAAAATGTTTTGAGGTCATTAATGTGAAATAAAATCTATCAATATATGTTCGACTTAGCTTTCATTAGACAGGCATACAGATAACATCAATTAACAATATTTAGTAGCGATGCCACTGAAAAAAATTTGGCAGAAGATCAAAAACGGCACTTTTGTTCATAAGGGAAGAAAAGGTTAAAAGATTAAACAGGCCTACAACTAAGTGTCAAATCTAATACAAATAATGGTCATAAGGAGAATTAGAAACTGATTAAATGCACTGGGGGTGTTTTTGGTCAGCGCTCAGACATGCACTTAGAGCAGCATCAACAGTTAAAAATCTCGGCCATTTAAAAGGATTTTATTGTTATGTTTTGTGTTTGGTTTTTTTTTGTTTTTTTAACTGTTTACTGCATACTAATGTGGTGCATTAACGCTATGTTAACATTACTGCACTATAAAGTGTTTGCGGAGAATGACTAGAGGCTATAAGCTTATATGGGGCAATGTAATTAATGTATTTGTAAGCTGCTGAGCTGCACAAAATTTAAAGAGCATATAAACTTCAATAATTATTTGTTAACTGTACCATAAAGGCGAGTACTGATTCTCAATACTCCCAAAGGCTAACAGTACAACATTTCCTGCTGAGAGAAAATTCCCCATAACCAGTTTCATGTTATTTATTTAAGTGTCAGGGAAACACACAGTGGTCAAGTCCTTATTTGTAATGATGCAAAAAATAAAAATAAAAATATAAATAAAGAAAGAAAAAATAAAGATATACATGATTAAATATTTTAAATGGACCTTTATATTTAATGTATTTCAGGATGCCCTAAAGTTAATTCCATGTGTGTGAAATAGATAGGACTTTTCCCCCCAAGTGAGGCATTACAGAATAAAGATGAGATACAAAGATGCAAATTCTGGAAAATGGCTTCAACAATAATATCTCCAAACTCAGCTCCACACTTTTATATATAAAGCACAAAGATGAAAAGTACTTATCTCCAGTTATAATCCTGAGATCCTCAAAGCATCATAGACAAAATATTCCTGCTATCATTAGTACTGCTGCAGTCAAGCTTTCTGAAAATGTGGAAGAACACACATATACATCTATATGTTTCACTTTATTTACAGGGGTGGACGGGTAGCGTTTCCAAGTCACAGCTCCAGGTCCACAGTTCAATCCTGAGCACCGATTACTGCATGTTTCACATGCTTCACCTGTCTGTCTGGGTTTCCTCCAGGTTCACTGGTTTCTTCCTCTCTCCCAAAAACATGCCAATAAATTGCTCCTAGGAGCGAATGTGTGTGCATGGAGCCCTGAAATGGACTGTGTATCCCCGCCTCATGCCCAGTGTTCCCAGGATAGGCCCCAGATCCACCGTGATCCTGACCAGGACAAAGCGGTTACTAAAGAGGAATGAATGAAATATTTTATTCATTAGGTGTACTGCAAGGATGTGAAACATCACTGAGAAGGAGTGGAGACACGCCAAGGCAGTGTCTGGCTGCATTACACAGCTTCTGATGGAGCACAGCATGCCCAAACATACACACTGCCTTCTCATCATGTATGGAAACTCTGCACGTTCCCACAAACTCAGGTAGCCACACCTGGAGCAAGTCTGTACTGAGGTATTCGTTTTAAGGTGATTCATAAAGATGCATGGCTAATGTGTGAGCGTGTTGGGACTGTGAGGCTGCTTGTATCATCTTGAAAGCAGCAGAGCACTTCTTCATGGTCAGCCACGGCTGAATGAGCCGGTCACGCTTGAGGGGTGAGAGGCAGGGCCAGGGGCAGGAAGAACCCAAACACACACACACACACACCCCCTATTTCAGCACTTTACAGAAGGAAGATTACAGAATAAGGTCCAAAAGGAGATTTGGTCTTTGACATAGACACAATATGCTGGCAGAACATCTCAACATAGCCACATCAATGATTTTTATAAGGTATTACTTAATTATTTTTCTTTAAATAACTTTTAAAGACAGGATATCTTGTTCAGAAGTCACACAGAAGTGCAGAGAGCCAGATTTGAACCGTCAAAATTCTGAAGATTGTGGACGGAGAAGTGCACAAAAGTTTGTTTTAGTTTAGTTTGTTCAAACAATGGAGTCTCGTGGACCCATTTTCTTGTCCTCCTTGTTTTCTCCTGTCTTCTCCAAAAGACAACCAAAGCCAGAACCTTTTTCTGTTTGAACTTTAGATACACGATGGATTTAGAAACATGCAGAATGGGCTAGCTGTAGCTATATGTTTTTGTGTCTTAATGACTTCAACTTCTGCTTCAACCTTGTGGTAAAAAACGCCTACTAATCATATGGTGCGTCTACTCTCATTGTGAGTGAAGCCCAAAACGCTGATCATCTGTAACAGAGTTTTTCGATTGATGGTATTCTTAGTCCATGACCTAGTAAACCAGTATCAGGATGTATTTATTGATACAGCACTTCTGTAAGTCGCACTGGATGACAGTGTCTGCCAAATGTAATAAGTGTAAATGTAGGCGCCCTAAAACAAAATACAATATAACAATCACTTTCTATTTCAAGACAAGCCAAAGAACATAATCATAACACAAGTGCGTCACTTGACACTGCTTCAAGACACCACAAAAACGCTTCCGAGTAATTTGATGTCTATCCCATATGGTGTAAAGATATGAGAGTTTAACTGCAGCCTGCTCCCACACACCAACCCACAATCACAATCGGACCTTATTTGGGAACCAGGCTATTTCTGTCTATGCTAATCAATGTGGAATGCAAAATATGCTTGAATTTATATAACTTGGAATATTTCAGAGTCAGGTTCAAAGAGGATTTCTCTGTCTCTGAACACACAACAAGCCAATCAGAGATGTTTAGGACTGTCAGAATGAGTTGCTCTACTGAAATGCTACTCAAATGTTCATATTTATGCATTTAAAGGTGCAAAATCCACGTTTTCATGCAAGTGCAAGTGCAGTGTTACAGCAAGTATATATGTATATATAACTGTATATATATGTATATATAACTATATATATATATATATATATATATATATATATATATATATATATATATATATATATATATATATATATATATACATATATATACTTGCTGTAACACTGTATATATCTATATATATACACATATACATATACATACACATACACACACACACACACACACACACACATATATATATATATATATATATATATATATATATATATATATATAAAGCAATAAAAATAAATAAATACAGGTAAAAATGAATCATGACCTTTTTCCAATTAAAAAAATGTGACGACGTCTCCTTGTGACTTTCTTTCCTTAATGTGACAATTTTCACCTTTTATGGTTTATGCGTAATGCTGCTGCAAAAGCTCAGCCTGCCTGCAGTAGCATAAAATTGTAGGCTCAAAAATATACATACAGCATACTACACAGTTTCAGTGCTTAAAAATGTTAAAGCAATTTGACAGCCCTAGAGCAGCAAACAGCAATGAGCAATGAGTGAGGCTTTGACCCGTGCTGATTAGGCTAAATCAATCACCAAATCAAGGACACGTGAGCTGCTCACTGATACTGGAAACATGTCAGATATGTGGCATTGCATAATCATGTCTGAACATGGGAATTTCAGTGTAAGAGCTCTGTTTGGACACAGAGAATGTCAGAGTACAGCCCAGAACAAACCACCATTTTTAATGAAGTTGTAATAACAAAGAATAATTCAGCCCAATTGTTGAGACATATCATTACTGAATGAGCAAATTCATCCACAGCAGCTTCTATTATCATCACTTGTAGAGCCGCATTAGACTTCTGCACCAGATGAACAACCAGCATTTAAAGCAATTTGGCTGGTGCTGAAATGCCAGGTCTCTGAGCTGGCTCTGTTTTCAGCGAGGCAGTTCTGGTTATTTGTGGTCAGCGTCAGTGCAGACACACTGCATCCCGGACATATCTCTTTACACATAGCTCAGGTTCTACAGTACGACTAAACACAGCGCTTCATTACAGGTCAACCTCTAACACACACATACACCCTTGACAGATAATACCTGCTTAAACTAAGAGCTGGCACTGTTCCTAATGTTTGAAGATGACTGCTCTGCAGTTCATTCTAACTTGTATGTGTGTGTTTGGTTATACAGAGCCAAAAGCATACTTTAAGGAGATATTAACCTGTCTGGTATAAATTATTTGACGTCTCGGTTTTACTGTAAGCCGACTTCAGTGTGAGGGAAGTGCATGTAAAGCCTTTCCATTACTGGCTGGCCTAACACACAAGTAATAAATTATTTTAGAGACATGTAAGCCAGCAGGCTAAGCACTTCCTGCATGTACTTTTACTGTAGTGTTCATTTAGCAGCTAAATGAAAGCTTTTCAGAGAGCATCCAATCAGTTCCATTATTTGCTGGACACCAGAGTCACACCAGTGAATGAGACACATCAGTCAGGGGAAGAGGAAAAAACAAACAAACAAAAAAAAACTACTTAGGCTAAATTCCCAAATATCCCACAATGCATCTCATAATGCAATGAGGTCACACACACACACACACACACACACACACACACACACACACACACATATATATATATATATATATATATATATATATATATATATATATATATATATATATATGTGTGACCTCATTGCATTATGAGATGAGACATATATATATATATATACATATACATATATATATATATATATATATGTTTCCCAGGACAAAACGGCCAAGGTAATCTAAAAATTATACAGCATGACAGTTTATAAAATACCTTGGCTCTTCAGGACAAGTGTGTATATTGGCACATAAACACAACAATGGCACAGATACACCACAAAGCCAACTATCCCTATTGTATCTTTCCTCTGGCAAAGACATCAGCTGTCATTGTTTAAAGCACCTCATTAACTCATTCTAATGAAATATGCTTGAACAGTCATCTTCCTCAGCATTTACAGACACGCCCTCCTCTGATCCTGCAGTGTAATAAAGATGCTTCTCACTCAGTGAGAGCCTTTGGTCACTGATTCATTTATAGACTGTGTGCCACTCATTGCTGCTGTAATGGCACTGTGCCTCAGTATAGCTTTGTTTAGTATAACCGCTCACTCGTCCACAAACACGCTCGACTGTTCTCCATCACTCTGCAGCAAGCTGGCTAGGCTGAATCAGCAGTTTAAACAGGGAACACCATAAACTAGTCAGTGCCGGGGGGCCCTCTCAGCCCCAGTGTAGTATAAAGTGTGCTCCGTCCTTCACATGCTTCCTGACAGTAATGAATTGATTGCCCTGCCTCTGCCTTGAGGCAAACACATATCGGTTAGCAAACAGCAGTGTGATCCAGAGTTCTCAGTGAATAAAGAGGCATCCTAACATCTGCTGCTGGCAAACAAACACTGAGGTGTTTATTTGCCTTTGGTCCAGAGGAGCAGAGTGTGTTAGATCTAGTCATCTGAAACTCCTGACCAGGGCCATCACCAGGTTAAAATGTTAATGAGGTCCACATTGTAAAGATGTGATTTAAACATCACTGCTGGACATGTTTATTCTATAAATCTCTCTCATCTACTCTCTTCTACAATGTTTACATCTCATCTACTCTCTTCTACAATGTTAATCCTCAAACTACTTTGAAAGTTTTTGTTATTGTTTTAAACATTTTTTAAAAATTTAATTAATTTTTAAAAAATCAATATAGTATCATGGAAAATAACATCTGGAAAATGCTTTTTGAACATATATATTCACTGTAGTTCTGGGTTGCACTCAAGTGAATGAATAATTATGCTAAAATTGCTATAAAACTGATGCAGCATTACTGTGTCTGAAGATGAAAATCATTCTGAATAAAGCCCTGCTTCAAACATCTCAGGAAAGGGCAAAATATTCCTTTAAATCAAAGCTGTCAGGTTGGATTGTGTGTGTGTGTTTTTCAGACTCAAACTTTATGCCTTGTCACCGATACATCATTTGTTGACACACGAAAGAAGGTCCACTTAATATCAGCGACAGTGTTGTGAACCCAGCAGTGAACCAGAGACAGTATAATAGGAAGCTGAACTCGTAACTATTTACAGCCTTGATCCTAACATTGATAACATCACATTTGCCAGGGATTCCCTCCAAAGAAAACACACTGTCACCTGTGTTAGGACTCTGACATCGTGGATAATGAAGGTTCCAGAACACTGTGGGTCCTCCAATGCTAGAGTACACTGTGTTTATAGGAAGAACTCTTTCCTGTGTCTGAGGATTTAATGACAAGTGTTTCAATTTATAGTGGAGTGGCTGTCCCACCAGACTGAGTTATAACAGAGCTCCTCACAGCATGCCACCTCTCTCAGGCATGCAGAATCGCACAGAAGCCATGGGTGCATTCAGTGTCAATCAGGATATATTCAAAACACTGGCCATAAAAACCTAGACAACATCCTCTGTAGGCAGATCTGAAGACAGCAGTGGTGAGACAGAGTGGTTAAGGCTCTGGGTTAGTGATCCTAACACTATGTGTTTAAATCCAAAAGCTGACAGAACCACCATGTGGCTGTTGCGCAAGAACCTTAAGCCACAATGATTCAGCTCTATTCTTGGATTGTATCCTGCCTCAAATGTAAGTCACTTATAAAAGTGTCTAAATGAATTAATACACTCACCAGCCACTTTATTAGGAACACCTGCACCGATGCTTATTCATGTAATTATCCAATCAGCCAATCATGTGGCAGGAGCACACTGCATAATATCCTGCAGATATAGGTCAAGAGCTTCAGTTAATTTTCACATCAAACATCAGAATGGGGGGGGAGAATGGAGGCATGGTTGCTGGTGCCAGATGGGCTGGTTTGAGTATTTCAAAATCTGCTAAACAGTTAAACAACGGCAGTTCCGCAGGCAGACACGCTTTGTGGATGAGAGAGATCAGAGAAGAATGGCCAGATGGTTCCAGCTGACAGGACGTCTATGGCAACTCAAATAAGCATGCTTTATAACCGTGGTGAGCAGAAAAGCATCTTAGAATGCACATAGCATCGGACTTGGAGGCACATGGTCTACAACAGCAGAAGATCACATCGAGTTCCACTCCTGTGTACATTTAAAATCATGCCTCTCTAGCCATTTCCAAAATCAGCAAAGTCATCGTCTCATTGATCGTTTTCTCTAAAGAAGGCAGATTCCTAAAGCATGAATGTGACGTAACATTTCATGTCTAAGCAGCTAACACACTGTGTGATAACGCACATCTTTTACCAACATGCTGGGTCATGTATTTGCTGAGAGGGAAAGCTGGTATGGCTACGTGACTCCCTTCTCACAGCAGCCTGTCATAAGTACTAAAGGGCCTCAACTGGGGAAAAAAACAAGGATAACTGCTGGAACACCCCTCCAACATCAATCACATGCAGAGGACTTAGAAGGTCAATAACTCGTGCTTTTCCTTCACTAGTGTCAGTAGCTTCCCCCTAACTACCTGCGTCATTATGCACTGAGCCTGTAGCAGCTCGCTTTAAATAATTAACAGTCATGAGTTTGGCTACACTGTGGGAGTATCCCTGTCTACACCTGAAGGACAGAGGCATTTCAAGATCTGATCACATTCGACATTAAAGAAAGAGCTGATCCAAACACATTATTAATTTCTTGTGGTTTTGTAATGCCATCTGTTCTAGTTTCACACTTTATATCGACACACCAAGCACCAAGCTCAAGCACAGACACACACACATGGGCACGCAGTCACAGCAGCAGCTCCAACCACCAAGGCTCAAATAAGTAGACTCCACATCTGGTCAGATGATCCCACCATCCTGACTAGAGCAGCCCATGACAGTCAAAGTGTAGGAGATTAGCTATGGCTCTGAAGCCTCAAGGAACCATCAGGGAACAAGGCACGCCTATAACTGGCTCTCCAGTGGGGAGGATTGGGTTCATGTTGGTGAGCCAGAACAACACTGAAGACCTAATGCATGTGTGTGTGTGTGTGTGGGAGGGGGTGAAAGGGCTTATGATTTCTTCTGTACCCTATCTGTACTCACTCACTCCTTCCAAACCTCAGACCACACCATTGCAGCACACTATTTTTCTTTGATTCTCCTTCTCATGATTTAATAGCACGTTTTCCATATTGGTATGTGGGACTGCCGGTTTCACAAATACGGAACTGGCACAAATTATCACCCAGTCAAGTTCCAACTAACACCAGAATGTGGAAAATGCACATAAGTTAAACAGTGATCAAGAACCTATTAAGCATAGGTTGTGGTACAAGTCTGAACCGTGTCATCTGTGGCAAATCTAAACATGCTGGTGCAACATGACTTCAGCAGACTCGAGCCTCCTGTTTCACTGCCAGATCAGCGAGTTCTACTTAACCAGATCTTTAAGGCATCCTAACTATGCCTTAAAAACTGTTACTTTCCAGCTTACATTGTTTCTCTTATGAAAGTTTCTTTGCAGGGACTGAAATGAAATATATTAAGAACATTATTAATGATTTAAAGCCATATGTGTGATAACATTACATACCTACATGTCACAGGGATCTAAGAACAATGAAAACACGAAAATGTTAAGCTAACGGTCTCACATCGTAGCAGGCCTGTCCAATTTGCAAATGTGCGTGACGAGCATTTTTTTTTAAACAGCAAAATACTATATTACAAATTCCCATCTGTGATAAAGCAGTGAAAAAGATTTCAGACATAAAAGCATTATTCAGTTTTTAAACCCAAAGTTTGATTCATTCTACAATGGCTTTCAATAAGTCATGTCATGGGGGCAAAATGAAATAATTTTCAATAAGAACATAGAAAATAAAAATTAAATTACTGTCAGTGAGTTAAGGAAAAATAAACAAATATAAATTTGAAAACATGACTGAAAACATAACACATAGAATATCTGGGACCTGACGACAGCAGTGTTGGCACAGTTGTTAAACTTCTGAGCTACTGATCACAAGATTGTGAGATTTAAATGCCGAAAGTGACGAAGAACTATTTTTAAGCTCTTGAGCAAAACCCTTAAACCTCAAAAGCTCAGCTATATTCTTGGATTGTAACCTGCCCCAAACTAACTAACGTCAGATAAGAATATTAACTGCAGCTCTTGACCTTTATCTGTGTAATTTTATGTACAGGACATGCACTGGATAATTGCATGAATGAACAGGTGTACAGGTGTTTCTAATAATGTGGTTGGTGAGCATCTGAAGGTTGTACTCTTCAGTTTATATTTGTCTACTTGATGGTAAAATGCTGGGCTAGTCACCTCAAGTCATTACTTCACAGATTCTTTCCTCCTTATCCTCTCTTACACAACCTGTGACATGCAGCAGAGATGGACTTTGTACACTGGCGCAGGAACCTGACATGCAGGATCTTGCTGCACGCGTATGGGTGGAAAATCCAGGAGAGTGTACATGATGGGTGTGCAAGCCTTGAATAAATGCACTAAAACGCACACATTGCTAAATCAACTGCTCCAGTGCACTTACCATAATGCCATATCACATGCCAGAGATGCATAATCTGACTCTGTCCTTAAACAGATGTTAAACCCAGGCTTGATATCTTCCCGAAGCTTAATAGAACATCTGCCAGATAAACCAAAAGCTGTTTAATAGTAATTGATGGGCTGGCCTTCTGGGATGACCTACACAGATAATGTCATTACTCTTTCTGCTGGGATAAAATAGATCTCAGTTAAGGGAAAATGCTTGTGCACACATGCAGGACAGCGACACACATCCTATCTTTCTCCTCTGAGGCATTCAGGCTGCTCCAATTTTGCCTGCAAGAAAGAGCAGTCTCATCATCAGCAGTCAGTATGACAGTCAGTAATGCACCAATAAGTCATCTTAAGGAGTTATCAGAAGACAGGCGCTCACCAGGATATTCAAGTTCAGTCAACATGGCCAAGTGTACAAGCATTCACTTTAGAAGCTTGTAGCCAGGGGGAACAATAAACTACGAGTCATCGGGAATCAGTGGTATTTCCACACAAACCACAACCATACTGGACTGCACGGAAAAGAACAAGTCTGGAGAAAAACAGCATTCCTTTCCCCCATCTCACTACACATTTCTATTGTTTCCAGGGGGGGACTGTGTGAAAAATTACACTACTTTCCTCTACCAGTAAGAAGTTAGGTTTTTTCAGCCAGCAAACAAATTAAACCATGATGTAATTGTCACTTATTGTAAAAGCACTGAAAGCGTTTCAGAAACATTGTAGTCATCTTTCTCACAGAACAGATAACGGGTGCTCCTCATTTCTATAACTGCGCCTGCTTGTTTTCTTTCCTTTCCTTTCTTGCTTCTTAGCACCTCCCTCTGAGAAAGCTGAGCAAGGATACAAGAAAAGGAAAAATAAAGAACAAATGTATTTACCAAATGAAACGGTCTTGACTGAAGCATCACTTTAAAGAGATTGTAATGAATTCAGTTACTGATGATGTTTTCCAGCTATATTAACTGAATAATGGATCTGCCTAATTTTAGTGCGTAAAATAGACGTGAATTAATTAGACATGTGCACATAACACGCTTATATGTTGGTGTTTTACAAGATTCTATTCACCTGATTTTTTGAAGCATTTTATTTGTACCCACTGTTTATTTAATTAAAATGATGATCATTTGTATTTGTTGTTCTCATTATTGTATCTGTATCTATTGTGTTTTGTTTGGAAGAGGTGGAGCATTTATACCTTATGTTACGTGCCAAAATAAAAAGACTTCTGCGTAGGAATCACCTGTGTATCCTCGCTCTAGAAGCCTCTTTTCTCCTATCCCCTCTCCTAGATTCCTTTGACTGCATTTTGGTACGTCCTTAAAGATGGCAGACTTCTATAGATATTCACAGGCTTAAGTAGGTAGGATTGATGCAGCAAGGAGCATCAGAAGCACCCAACCTTTTAACCAGCTTTTAATCCAGATTGTCTGACTCACATTCGTTAAAAAAAAAAAAAAAAAAGACCCTAACCATCGTGTTTTGTATTTCATGTGAATTCTAGGTAAATGCTGTGTGCAGATTATTGTTACATCACAAGGCTCTGTAGTCTTCAACTGGAATTCAACTGTTTCAGAGAGGAGCAATTGAATAAATGACGTATAACTAGAATACATGTTTTTACTATACACTCCCCTACCCTGCAGCTAATGTCAAGCTTTAATAGGAAAACACCCTGCCTGTGTGTTTAACACTATATCTAGAACAGCAGCAAGCTCTGTACCAAGTCTAGTTGACAATCAAACACAGATCAGTCTGAGCCAGAAGCTGTGGGTATATGAGTGGGTGGAGGAAGCCAGAGGGAAATTCTCTAAGTTCAGGCAAACAGAAGGGCCCTTCTCTGCTCTGGAGAGCGGTGGTCAGCCACTGCCACTTCACCATGGCCTTTACTGCTTCTTAGGGCAGGCCATGCAAATGGAGGGTTTTGTCCTTTTCCTCTTGAGAATGACGTGCAGACTGACAAAATTCCAAAAGACAAAAGGCGGGAATATCTGAGACATAATGGGGAAAAAAAGAGGATATGGGTACCGGATGGGCAGGGTCTAGCGCAGTAGGCCACCATGGAGAGCCCAGCTATTTTCTCATGACATTGATGAAAGTGCCTTCCTGAAGGGAAGCATCACAGCACTAACAGACTTCTAGGCATCTCTATTCCCGTCAGCTGCAGCCTTCTTGTAAACTTCCTCTGGAGACTTCCCGACTAATTGGGACCCTCCATGATTGAGAAAACAGGTGTCAAAGAGGAAGATCACTACCAAGAAAGAATTCACGGAAATAGTTTGGTAGTGTGCAAACATGGTTTCTACATGGAAAGCCATATGCACCAATATGCATCTTCATTATATACACATGAAGCTCAGACTGACTAAAAGGCAGTAAAGATAATTTAGTATACCTCTCTCTGAACATAAACAGTTGAGAAAATATGACACCTAGTAAGAATAACCATAATAAACTATAGTGTCTGCATATTTCAATAATCAATACACTCATCAAAGCATATATATTCTGAGGAGTGAAACAATTAAAGGATATCTAACTAACCTTAAGTTTCTCTAATACAGCCTATTAGTTTGAAAAGAAGGCTCTGATTAAGCAGAAACATGAATATAAAATGCTGTTCTCTTCGAAACTTTGCTCTCGGTTGTGTCTTAAACCCCACCTCTGCACTGCTTTCTCCAAAGACCCAGTCAGGAAGTGTCATGTTTGTTCCAAAGCAAATTCCACAAATGCCAGAATAGAAGTTAAGGGAGGAAATGTTTCCCCCATCAGTCACAGAGCTGAACCACACATTAACATTAATCATAAACGCACAAACAAGGCCTAATCAACATTGCTCAATATCACTCAGAGACACATGTCCAGAAGAAGGCCTGGAAAGCTCACATGGGCAAAGTAAATCAAGAGTTTGTCCCAGTTTGTCCCTCTGAGGGAACCCTTCAAGATTCTCTGTAGACTCACACAACAAAATATTTCCCTATTAGAGAGGATTCCATTTACCAGCCAAAGAATACATTTCTAAATGTGTGTCTACAAAGGCTGCATCAGAATCTACCACGAATACCAGTCTAAATTATCCCAAGGGGTAAGTACAGCATGAGCAATTGCCTTTATCTGATTGCCATGCAGGACTTCCTGAGCACGCTCAATTACTTCCTTCATATCACACTCTAGGCTGGCACACCCACCAAAGCTTTATTCCCATCCCAAAAAAAAAAAAAATCATCACACTACTATAAAGAGCCTTGGACATTGATGCATGAGGCCAGTGTACCACTGCAACAGCATCAAAGGTAAATTGTCCACTTTTATTGTGGAAAGGGTAATGCTGATGATTGAATAATTGATGTCACTACATTAATACTGTAGACTACCTAATTTAAATATCTTTATTTTGTGTTTCTTACTAGGGGTGTGCATCAGGACTGGGATCTCACAGGACCCAACAAAAAAACTCTCAAGATAAAGAAAGGCCACATTCAATGTTGGAACATGTTGGAGATATCAGTCAGACTTTCTGCAGGAGAGCAAGGGCTTGGTGAAACATTCTGCGGGAGAGGGCAGGCTTGGTCAAACTTTCTGCAGGCAGGATTGGTCAGATTTTCTGTGGTACCAGGCATAATTGATCAAACATTCTGTTGGAGCAAGGGAAGTGGTATAACTTTCTGTGAGGGCAGGAGGGATTGATCAAACTTTCTGCTGGAGTGGGCAAGACTGGTCAAACTTGCGGGCAGGCGGGATTAGTTTAACTTTATGCAGGTGTGGGTGAGATTAGTTTAACTTTATGCAGGTGTGGGTGAGATTGATTTAATTTTATGCAGGTGTGGGTAAGATTGGTCACACTTTCTGCGGGCGCAGGCAAGACTGGTCAAAATTTCTGGGAGCAGGCAAGATTGGTCAAACTTTGTGCAGGCAGGATTAGTCAAACCTTCTGCAGAAGTGGGAGGGACTAGTCAAACTTTCTGCCAGAGTGGACAGAATTGGTCAAACTTTCAGATGGAGTGGGCAGGATTGGTTTAACTTTCTGCAGGTGTGGGTGAGATTGGTCACACTTTCCGCAAGAGCAGGCAGGACTGGTCAAACTTTCTGCAGGTAAGATTGTTCAAACTTTGTGCAGGCAGGATTGGTCAAATTTTCTGTGGGAATAGGCAGGATTGCTCAAACTTTATAAGACTTTATAACTTTCTGTGGGAGTGGGCAAGACTGGTCGAGTGTGTTTGGTCAAAATTCTTTCTAAAGTGGGCAGAAGCAGGATTTTAAAAAATAGCCCTGCATACTTCTGCATGGTAATTTTATGCTATATGTAACCAGGGTCTGATGAAGAAAAGAGAGGAGAACTGATCCAAAAAGATTCCAAATCTAAACAAAACCTGTTTGTATAGCTAAAACATTCGTAATTACTCCTGCCAACATGCATAACTTTGACTAAAAAGGACACAAACAGCAAAGAAACAGGTAATATGACTGCACCACAGGGGAAAAAAGGAGTTCCTGAGTTATACAATCAAGTTGCCGCAGCAGGGCAATCTTTAAGAGGCAATGAAAAACACTGCTGTCACCTATAGTTTTGCAAGTGTGCAGTTATTGGAGTGTGATTTTAGTGCTAGGGAAAAGGAAAGAGAGAAAAAATTGTATTGATCTCAGAAAAGAGTATGTTTAAGAACTGATTTCAGAAATCAGTTGAGACAGTTTTGATAAAATTAGAGCCAATCAAATCAGGAGTACTTCCTGAATGGGGCTCTCGGTCTTGGGAAGTAAAGTAATACTGCCTGGGCCAAATGCAACAACAGCAGTAACTGTGTGTACAAAAAAGTTTTAGGGCTAATGACATCTGTGTGTTTGTGTGCATTTGCTCAGATCAATGCAAATTCACACCACATGACAGACAGCACTATCAATAAGACTACAGGCTTGAGCAGAATAGGAGAAGATGACCTTTGATTCTGAAAGAGTTAATCTGCGTAATGGGCCATAAGTGATAAACAAGAACCACACTGAGTACTGTTAAGTACGGTGATAAATACACAGCGTCTAAATCCCATAAATCTAGAGATAACAGTTATGATGCCACCGCAGCAAGCAGAATGCCTGACCATGACATTTCTGTGACAGAGCCTTTACAAACAGATGCACAGATAAAAAGTGAATTTGGCTAATCCTGTTCCCACACTGCTTAGAAGTGATGCCAAAGCAAAAGAGAAGCACTTGCCACTGTTACAGAGAACAAAAAATAAACAGTCAGTGATGCAGGGATACAGAATGGTTGTTTTACTGACGGGAGGATAAAAGAATGACATCCAATGTCAAACGGGACGAAGGAGAAGGAAAATTTTCTTAACATGTCACAGATGGCATCCACTTAAAAAAAAAAAAAAAAAAAAAAAAAAAAAAACACGTAAGTGGACTAGGACACAGTTTTGATGTGAAATATTACAAACAAGGCATTTTCCAACAAATTCAGGTCATTGCACCCTAAACGCTTGTCTTCTTTTATTAGTATAATGATGTCCAATGTGGAAAATTGTCATGTCAAACTTGCATAATCAGAAGAGTTCAAATTACATCGTAGCAGTTTCAACAAAGGCCAGTATAAAAATACAGCTCAGCTCAACTCTCAGAGAATTCAAAGGGAAAAGATTAGTTCAAAATAGAAAAAGATGATCCCTTCTGATCCTATCTACAGTGGAAGTAAACAGCTCTCTCCAAAACACACAAAGCATGCATATCAGAGGCATGTGACTTGAGCTGCAAAACTGGTATTATATTAACATTTGGGTCATGGTTTCACCTTGCATATTTAACTGAATGCTTAGCCTTTGGAGCTAAATATGAATGAGTGTCCTGGTATATGAAGACTGAGTGTGCAAGCATGTCTGCATCTGGCACACAGCTGTGGGCAACCTGTTGTAGTCAGCGTCACAGCGGGTAAGACGGACTACGTTTACATGGAGCCAAAGAAGCCCAACAATATGTTGTGCATCATACTGCATACTGTACACACATAAGTCTCAGACATTCAATTCAGTCATTCTCCAAAGTAGCAATAATGCCACAATCTTTATGATGCACTTCAGATTTCTCTGATTCATTCAATCATTTGAGTAAATGCTTAACAGGGAGAGAAATAAATAAAACAATTGATTTATGTTAGTGCTGCCAAAAGCGAAAAACACATGCTAAAGTCAAGATTTGGTTTAGAGGTTGGTTCATGAGTGGCATGGCGTCATTAGCAAATAAGGAAAAAAATGGACAAGCAAATATACTTAGTGTCAGTGAAGATATCTTGGTCAGACTGTGAACTGAGACTTATTTACCTGCGTGTTTCAGGAAGTCTCTACTGCAGGCTTCCCAAAGTTAGTCACAGGACATCCTGGTGACATTCATTGATTCATGAAAGAATGAGGCGAGAAGGGAGAGGGACCAACGGCCTGTTCCTTACTCCCTCCTCCTCAGAGGCATTCCTCAGCTATTCTATGGAGGAGGGAGATTCCTGAACAGCGCTTCCTGCCAAAAGCAATCACTCTTGGACAATTTGCTGTGAAGAGCCAAAAATAGTGCATCCATACCCTTAAATCTCACCCCCACACACATTTCCAAGTCTTCTATTTTCCAATGAAGAATTAATCCAACACTCACTTCCTGCTGGCTGCTGGGGAATGTGAGCAATGATTCCCGGAGTCCTGAAGTAAGAGACCTGAGCCCTAAAAACATTTTTGTCTCAGTTCTTTTCAAACCTCATCAACATCATGATTATGAAGAAAAACAATATTTTAAGTACACCAAATGAAACCTCCAGTCTAATATAACTCAAAACAATAAGTTTGAGTGTAAAGTCAGTCAGAAGTGGAGAAGCCAGCCTGGGCTGAGAAACAGAGTAATAATATGTCATTTGTTTTATACATGCTGCCATCCTGTGTCAGATAAACTTGCCACAAGTCACATTTAAAGTTAAATTAAGCCTGCCAGCCACTCCTATTTAGCCAGTGTCTGAATTGGGAGATAGATGATCTTGCTACAGCTCCTCTTTTTCTTAATTTATAACCTTGCTATTTGTCTTCCTGGATAAAAGGAGCTGAGAATATCTCCTGCTGCTTAACGGGGGCCTCAGATTACACCCGCGCTGTCTGTGTCACACGGGCAAACATGGCCACCCAACAGGCTCGTGGCAGCCCTGCATCATCAGTCTGACTGACACACAGGCGCACACACACACACACTCACACGCACACACACGCACACACACGCACACACACACACGCACACCCCAGAACAAAGACTCGGCTCTATTGTTGCTGTTTGTGATCCTCATATATTCTTACTCATAGGGACATGCCAAGTATATTCCAGGAGACCCACTGATGGGTGAGGACTAACAGTGGCTTTAAACCTACAGTTATTCCTTCTCAAGCTCTGAAGAACAACACAGGGCTGTGTGAAGTGCCGTAAATGTATGTACACTGTCGCTGATTTATTGTCGTAGATTGTCTTTCGTTACAGCAAACAAGAGACCTGAACCAATGGGCAAAACCTAAACGAATTTTTTTTTTTCACCTGCACTACCCACGTCACAGTGTAAGGAACAATTAAATGCTGTTTAGTTTTATTCTATTCTTTAATTTTATTCTAAAGATCCTAAGAAAAGAGTAAGAGAAATTTAATGAACAAGAGAACAGGCTCCAATAAGAGGTGTGACAAAACAGGGAATTTGCTTTAGCCTTGAGAAAGTGAAGAAAAAAAATAAAAAAAGAGTTCACCAGTGGGGCTAATAATATTGACACTGAAGAAATTTGTATTTTAAGCAAGATTTTTTTCAAAAAAACGATGAGTAATCTGTAAAGTCTATGACAGTTTCATAGGGCAAGAGAATCTCAACTCTCCCATCACTCCAAAGCAAACTAATGTGCAGAAATAAGAAGAAAAGGAGGTTAGCTTAAAGCTGTCGAGTCAAGTGCCTCTTTGTTTGTTGGTAAAACCCAAAATAGAACAATGGAGCAGCTCTGGTATGAAAGGGGCTAGCTGGTGCTCGCGTTTTCAATTTGCAAGAAAAGCACATTCTCAGTTACTGTTTGTCCATTGTGTTTTAAAATCACATTCTCCAGTTTCTGTCTCAAGCCTTCAGTGATTCCATTTCCACAAACACATGGTTGTGTGAACGCTATGTTCACATAACAGAGTTTTCCAGGACTGCAACTGCTTTGACTGGAATTTCAGTGATTCCAAGACTGGGGTTGGAAAGGACTCGTTGCATAAGAGTAGCGTGGCCAGGATGGATTCTTCACAAACCTCAGCCGTCATTACACAGCATGCCTGTGAGAGTGCTGTGTCACTCAGTGGCAAATACATCACCCACTTGCAAAAACATACAGGGACGCATACAGACAATACAATCAGACACATAAAGCAGCTCAGAGCAGATTGTGTATTCAGGCTCTGAGTTTCATTACATTCCCTGCTGTTTCCCTAAAGTATTATTAGCCTCAAGTTCATATTAATCACACACATACACACAGTGGAGAGGCTGCTTTCCTCACACTAGGACATACATCTTATTTACTGTCACGCCTACACTAGGATGAGGGGGAGTGATGTCTGTGCTGTCAGCAGTCTGGGGACACACTCAGTTTGCAGAAGTGCAGCTGCCCCGTGTGTGCTTGTTTCACAATTCACAGAGAGAAAAAGAGAGGGTGATACCGTGTAGCTAAATGTAATGAGAAATGTAAATGTACAAATTGCGCACATCTATTCATTCAGTTATGAATACAAACATAAATAAATGCTGAAACAAGTGGCTCTTTTCTCTAGCTTTATATACCTAGTCCATTATATGACAGTATAATAACAAGTTACATTTCAGTACACATTAAATGAAATGAAATAGATGAAAATGAAATTATATAAATGTACGTTGCTCTGGATAAAGGCGTCTGCCAAAAGTGATAAATGTAATATGAAAAAATTTTACTGAAATTATAACCAGTACTTTTACACTCATTGGCCACTTTAGTAGGAACAACTGAACACCTGTTAATGTTAACATCAGAATGGGCAGAAATGTGATCTCAGTGGCTTTGACCATGGCATGTTTGCTGGTGCCAGAGTTTACACAGAATTGTGCGGGGAAAAAAAACAACCAGCTACTGACAGTTGTTGATGAAAGATGTCAGAGGAAAATGGCCACACTGGCTCGATCTCACAGGAAGGCTAAAGTAACTCAAATAAGCACCCTTTACAACCGGGGTAAGCAGAAAAGCATCTCAGAACACACAACACTTCAAACCTTGAGGCAGATGGCTACAACAGACCATATCAGGTTCCGCTCCTCTCAGCCAAGAAAAGGAAGAGACAGGCACAGGTGAGCACAGGCTCACCAAACCTGGACAGTTGAAGATGAAAAACTTAGTCTTTTTCCAGTGTTCAACTGATAACTGCATGAACAAGCAGATGTATAGGTGTTCCTATTAAAGTGGCTTTTGAGTGTGTAACACTGACAGACTCCACTGTAACTTTCTATAAAAAAATTGGACGTTGTAATCTATTTATGTACTGGCGTCCCATCCAGGGTGTACTCCTGCCTCCTGCCCAGTGTTCCTGGGATAGCCGCGAAACAGCTGGATCCACTGTGACACTGATCAGGATTAAGTGGTTACTGAAGTTGAATGAATTAATTAATTAATGAATGAACGATTTGTTCAAACTCCTTTTCTTTCATAAATCTTAAGATGTTTTAAAGAACTATCAATAACACCATGGTTTAACTGTTTTTCTGGAAGTTTGTTAGCAACCCTAAATATTGTCTTGAAATGTCTTGAAAATTATCTTGAAAATGTATTGTGAAAGCATATTTTAGCTATAACATCTACGCCTACTTTCTAAATGAACCCAAAGTAACACTATTACACCTATCCTTTTATCAGATTAGTTCTGGAGACCAAGCCTTCAACTGCCATAGAGACTCATCAAGTGTAACAAAATTAACTCCACCTATTTGAGTACATATAACAGGGGAAAAATACAACTCATGTGAATGCAATTACTTAAGTTACTTGATGTTATGCCAAGCATGGAGCAACTGAAACAAACAGAAAAAACTTGCCGTGGGTTAAAATACATTTTAACATGGTATTACCTACTCCCCCACACAGATACATATTTTGTACAGAGAATGAAGAAAAAAAAAATATTTGATGTTGAGATCTGTGCTGCATTCCTCCAGGTGTGGAGTGGCTGTTACACCAGAGGAAACAACCTCCCTAAACACACCACTTAATTAAACTGTGAGTTTGGTGAAAGACAAGGTGACGAATGAACATAAATGTTGAACCTTAAGTCACTGCAACCTGTTACTCCTATGGCAATGTGAAAGTGGGCTGAAAAGAAAATACTCGTTAGATTGTAGAACACCAGTCTTGTAGTATGATCATTCACCCTGAAAAGAAATGAATGCAAAAACAATACTGTGTACAGAAGGATACCTGATTAAAAAAAAAAAAAAACAAAGTGGGTGAGATTTTCCCTGTCTTGGTTAATCACATCACTGACAGCATGTGAAAAAAAGAGAAGTAGAAAGAGAGAGAGAAAAAAAACAAAGCGCTTACGTCTAAGGCATCACGGCGCAACCCGTCTGTGTTCCTGAGCCAACAGCGGCTCAATTCGCCCAGCTCCAGAATCGGCTGCACCTTCAGACGTACAGAATCACCCGACTGCCTGATCATCTCCACAATCTCATCCCTGCTCTTGCTCTCCACGTTTCGGCCGTTAATCTCCACCAGCCGGTCTCCCGGTACCAACCCCAGCACCAGGTCCTTCGTCCCAGCACCAGGCTCAGCAAAATGCACCACTCGCCGGTACACGCTCCCATCAGCCGCTCGGTCCAGCATGGTGGTGCGACGAAGGGAAAAGCCGAAGTCGCCTGTGTTACGCCGCTGCAGTTCCAGCTCACGAATCTCAGGCGTTGGTGGAGGAACTACAGCTGGAAGACGCAGACTGGCTGGGAAGGTCTTCTCCACCATCTCTGGGATGCGAACTTTCTTTCCATCTGCAGTCTGCTGCTGGAGGCTCTGCTTACGCTCAGGGTCCAGCAGCTTGTTCTCCACCTGAGGCGACGGTGCGGCAGAGTTCTGGCCAGATGGAGTGGAACCTTCCGAAGTGCTCTCCTCTTTGCTCCTTTGTGAGAAGGAAAAGCGCTTCATAATTTGGCTCATCTGCGAGCTGTGTGATGCCAGAGGGCCGAACCTAGCTGCCCGCTCCCGCACAGAACTCCCGTAGTCGCCCTTCAGATCGTCGCTTGAGCTCGCAGCACTGAGCTGCTCCGAGTCGAGCACCACACTGCTGCGGTTACTGAGCCCATCCGACTCGATGTCGTTGAGACTGAGCTCCATGCTGCTGGCCACCTTGATAGGGATGGGGTTGGAGATTTCCAGCTTGTTGCGCGAGTCCCGCTTTGAGCTGCGGTTCAGGTTGAAGAAGCCCCTTCTCATACTCATCTCATCGAGGCTGCGCAGCTCCGCGGCAGACATCCGCTCCCGCTTGTCTTTCTTGTCCTTCTTCCGCCCTGCATCCTTCTCTTTGTCCTTTTTGATCAGGTTGAACATGGTTCAGCTCTCACAACAGCAAGTCCCACACCTGTGGCCCTTATATCTTCAAACGTGAGGCTTTTTTCCATACAGAGGCAGTGTGACTTATGTAAGTCCAGAATGCCTTAATTCATGTAGCCTGAAGAAAAGAAAAACGACAAAGTAAGAGATCATATCTGAGTAGTCTGAAAGAGGGCGGTTACAGTCATGTTCAGAATATGGCCAAACTTCATGTCAGTAATATTGGTTAGCTGTACTGCAATGAGCTGTGATGCAGTGGGAAGTTTTCAGTGAACTTGCTTTTTGAAAATCATGTGTCTGCGTGTAGCAACAATAATAACACCATCAATAGCCTAGTACAAAGGGTGCATGTTCTAATGGAAAATGTGCCAACAATAAAACTATCTGTATGACATTTCCTCGTCACTGACCGTATAACCCGAGCTCAGTGTGAGTAATGGTATCTCATGGTGATCAGAGCACGCTATGCATTCACACTGGCAGGTCCACCTTTCCATTATCCGTAGGGTTTGTGTTCCACGTACAGTGAGGACCCACACCGTAGCATGCCAGTCAGACCATACACCATGAGCAGATCAAATATCAGCTTTCGTTATACACAACACTAAACTCATACAGTATGATTTAATTTAAGATAACATAACAACCGGGAAGAAACTAGCAAACACACAGCTCCTGCTCTCCTAGTGGCCATGTTTGCTTTTAGAACGGCACACAAACAATAAAAACATTTGAACTTTCAATGACCCTACACACCGAGATGTGTTTGGAAGTGCAGCTGTGAATGTTCCACAAATTACATGAAAATATTTGACTATAAATCCACAAAGGGTGCAAATGTCTCAATAATGACCTCCAAATATGACAGAAATCCATCACAGTGACTGAGAACTTCACTCCATGAGCTTAATGTAATAAACATGCTACATCTATAACAACAATATTAACAGGCTAATAATAACATCAGGAGTTCAAGTCTAATGGCTTAAGGGGGACTTATGAAATCCACAGGGCTCTAAAAAACAGCTTTTACATTCTCAGTTTCCCACCAGCAGGAGACCCCAATATCCAAACAAGGCCCGTTAACAGGGGGAAAAATTCCTCCTCCAGAGACAGGAAGTCATTCCGGTACAAATGCAAGCGGAAAATGGGGCCATTTTTATATGCAGTGGTGTTCCTGTGCTACTAACTTCTACCAAATCCCCTTATTTACAGCATCGAAAAATTATAATCCTATTAAAACACTACTGGCATTTCTGCTTTCAGCTCTTGTGCTTGTGTTAGTACTGTTTAACTTTAGTGCTATTAAACTCTGACCAGTGCTGAAATTCATTTTAAAGACCTGAGACACAAAGAAGCATGTGTCCAATGTAGCATGCTTTACATTATTACTACAAGAATGTGTGTTTATTTTCACTGCATGATAACTGCTAATATACATAAGCTTAAAATTTTAACCCATAGAGCTGCGGTTCAGTAAATGGAAGGGTTGCCAGATTTTCTCAGTCTACCTTTGACTTGCTGTGTCAGCATAGTAGTAAGTGTTAGGCACCACAAGCCACCATAACGGCTTCGACTGGTCTCGGCATAGATTCTACAAGCCACTGCAACAGTAAAGGAGTGCTGAAAACTATTCATCCAAAAGTTATTCCCCTCAGTCTGTGCTTTGATGATGGTGTTGGAGAGCGGCGTCAAACATGTCGCTCCAAAATCTCCCATAGGTGTTCAACTGAGTTCAGATCTAAAGACTTTAAAGGCTATCAGTGTCATACTTATCAAACATTTCATCTGACCCCTCGAGCCCTGTGGATGGGGGAACTGTCATCCTGGAAGAGACCACTCCCACCAGAAACGTTTCATCATAGGATAAAGGTAATCAGTCAGAATATCTTTGCACTGATTTGCAGTGACCATTTTACTAAGGAAGGCCAGTGGACTCAAATCATGCCAGCACAAAGCCTCTGCACCAATGGAGCGAGTGTTTTGTTTTGTTTTGTTTTTCATTTGTCACCCATCTGTATGTAAAAATGCAAGACCATTTACGAATATTCAGGAAAGAACTATTTAGGAATACTGCTTCATTAAAGGACTAAAACAAATTAAAGATTTTTATAGTGAAATATTTGTGATGTGCTTATTATTCCTGTGAGAAATTAGTTATTGCCTGCTGGGTTTAATTGTCAGTTGTTTTAATTGTGTTTCGATTGTGTTTAATAAAAGAAAACATTTTAACGATCTCAAACATAAGGGATAACAGGTTTTGCTCCTTAAAAAAAAACAAAAGAGCAAGAGCTTCTTTTCTCACTCACCAATTTCAGTATCATATTAATAAGAAATCCAGTGTAGAAGTAGTCAAGACAGCAAACATCAGATTCAAAGCTCCACAAATCAACACAGTAAACTGACGCTGTTGCACTAAGTTACGGCAGAGATTCGGATCTACGGAATGACAAGCATGACGATGTTGACAGCGGCTTTCCCATGAAGCTTTTGAACTTTATCTTTTTAAGCAGAGTGAACAGATGAAGAGGTGAGACAGCCGGACAGATTAAAGGACTAAAGCTCTGCTGCATCGCTCTCTTTAGATAGAGATGAAGCAAGGGCTAAATCCCACTGGCAATACTATCAGCAGGTAGTCAAACGGCATTGTGGGTAATTTAGGACACAGTTAAGAAAAGTGAAAACAGATCAAAAAGTTACAGAATAAATCTGACACAATTTAAGATCACGTGTTAATCGTAAAAATGCAAGTCATTCTGAGTGTCTTTTCCGTTAATGTATTATGAGATGCTGCTTTTTGGATTGTACAGTATACTTGATAATGAGAGGTTTAAGATATGTTTTGACAGGGTAAGACTTTTGGGACTGGGTTGGCTTTATTCATCAGTGAGGTCTTTTTGGACCTAGAGCTGATTTATTACACGCAGATCTGGCAACCCTGTTTAGCAGCTACATTTATTATAGGCAGGTATTTTCAGTGTAATGTTACTATAACAGTTTGCATCTAATTTTGCTACAGAAAACACAATGCCACACCTGTGTAAAAAAAAGGAAAAGAAATAGGGAAAAACCCTGAAGAAACTTGTAAAATATATGATTACCAGACAGTTTAACATCCTCACTGACAGCATGTCTCGTCTTGCTAGAACACACACACACACACACACACACACACACACACACAGGCCTGACCAACACACCACTCTCAAATAACCACCTATACTGCACTCCAACACATCACATATCTGTACTCCTCACACAGGATTACTCAGTTAGCCCGAAAGACAGCTCACACTGCGTTTTAATCGCGAATTATCTCCAGTTAAACAGACAGACATGAGCAGATACTGGGCTGGCTGGTAAATGAGCTCGGCTCAATATGAATGGTCTTTGACTATAAGAGAATGAAGTTGACAATTAAAGCTAAGTCATGTTATTAGCTACTCAGCTAGCAAGAGCTGGAGAGAGAAACCGCTGCGAGCAGAATTTTCCTTCACTGTATTATGTAACGTTTGTACAGAACTGATATGCAGTAATTCTGAAGAAAAACCCTGTTTTGAGTCTTTATTTGCAGTTAGCTAGCAGGCTAACAGCGGCTCGCGCGACTGAACTGCCAGGCTCCTTTCTTCACCACAACAATGTCCAGCTGCTGTGTCCGAAAAACACATCAGTACTCTGGGATTTGTACTAAACACAGCGCGTTTTCCTATTTACTGGACCCAAACTACATATAATACGAGTAAAACAGCGCAGGACTCACCGTTATCCGAGGAGCGTGTGTGTGAGTGTGTGTGTGAGTGTGTGTATCCGCAGAAGGGCGCAGCACTGCGTTGGAAAACGGCGGCTGGTGCTGGAAATGTGTGATGCGATATGAAGGCGGAGGCGCTGGTAGCGGTCTTACAGTAAAAACGTCGGTGTGGCGACATCTGCTGGCCAAAGTGTAGAACTACAACAATAGAGAAAAAGGCAAACTCCTAAGAGCACACTCTGCTTAACTTACTGTTTAATAACTAGAATGCTGTATATCATTGTTTAAAATATATAATACACTTAAAGGAAGAGGAACAGTTATAACAATAATAATAATAATAATAATAATAAAATCCTCAGGTGTGTGAAGCAAGAAAGTGTTCAAAATCCAAGGCCAAGGCTGAATGAAAACCAGAGCACAAAAGTCTATCGAAACATAGATTTGTTATTTAATTAAACTTGCATAATGAAAAAAAAATCATGTTTTCTTTGTTTTTTATATTTATTTATTTATTTTATTTATTTATTTTTTATTTTATTTTATTTATTTGTAACTTTGTGGTGTAGTTTGTGTGTTTTTGTGGTGTATTTCTATGTTATATTTTCTGGACCTGAGCTCTGGAACTAGGAGCTCCTCTTGATCAAGCTCAGCTGCTCTCAATCTTCAGTTATGTGTCTGAAAAAGGGATGAGCTGTTTGTTATGTAAGCACTGAAGAAAGCTATGGGCTGAAAGGTTTGCTCACTGGTCTCTTTTAACTCACTGATCTTTGTGCTTTTTTCCCACTATGCAAATATAATACACTTTAAATGACAGTAAAATATCAGTTGATATGCTGCTCTTCCACTTTCCTGTGGCATTATTACACCTCTGACTGTAATGTCACTACACTATCATTTACACTAATAACCCATGCTGCCTGTATAACTTGGGCATACAACTGTATATTGCACATTTTTTTCCTGTTATGTTCATTATTATATTATTTCTATGATATACATATTCTGTATCCATATGACAACCTAATAAAATAAATTTTATTGTACTTGTGCAATCACAGTGAAGATATTCTATTCTATTTATCAAATAAAACAATACAAATAAATATAAATAGTATGAAAAAATATATAAAAATCACTTACATATTTATTATGTAGTTTATTATTACATATTTTTTTATGTACAGCCCTTACATTGTTATTAGTTGTTGTTGTTTATTACCTTTATAATCACCTAGAGCAATGCTGAATAAAATTGTCATTAAATTTCGCATCAGTAAGCAAATCATAAGCCAGACTGGAAGACAGCAAAGATAAAATAACCCAAGTGAAAAGAGCAAATCGAAAAGATAAGTGTCTGTAATGACTGCTTTCTGGCTCAGACTTTCTCTTTCCCTTTCTCTCCCTTTTAAAGATGTTCCACACATTTCCTTCCTTTCTATATTGATCAACCAGTCATGATTACTATTTATTCAACACCTAGATTTCAACTCCAGTCTGATGCATTTATTTGGGAAAATACTGGAACATGCACCAGTCATTTTCCTTGGCATAAACAATAAAGCTGGTCCTGTTTGCGTGCTGCATCCTGTGATTGTGCTGCTGTTACAGCTGTATCAGATGCATCCAGTGGAAATATTGGGAAACTTTATTAGTTCCAGTAAGGAACTTGGGAGAAAGCCCAGACCTCATGCTCTAAATCGGCTTGTATATCGCTATTGAGTATCACCCAACATTTTACATGTAGCTGGATATCTCTGAAGCATTTACAGGCTGCTCGATCGGGATTACAGAGGATTAGTGACTGTCCCATGATCGGTTGTTCAGTTTTGTTATACTCTGCTAAACTAATACTGTTTGGTGGGCGTGGCTTGCGCGCGTCCTCACGTCGACGGCTTGTACGTCATTGCGTCATTACGTCGAGTTCGATAAACGTCTTCGGTAAAGAGGGAGAGGGGGGTTGGAGGACCAGATTTAAAATATGAGATTATGACCGGGTCGCGTTTATAACCCAGACGACAGCGATCCGTTTCGATCGCTCTTGGGTTTTTTAGCTGACTGAGGTGTATGAGGAGTGACGGAGAAAAGCGTTTTACCTTGATAAGGTAGCGAAGGAAGGGAAAGTAGAAAGGGGGCTGTTGCTGGATATTTGGAGAAGGAAAACAACATGGCCGCTGTGGAGCTGGAGTGGATCCCTGAGACCCTGTACAACACCGCTATATCAGCCGTAGTGGATAATTACAGTCGGTCGCGACGGGACATACGCTCACTTCCTGAAAATATCCAATTTGACGTCTACTACAAGGTAAACATGAGGCGTTAATGAGTAGCACACAGAAGGACTTTTGACTAGCTAGTAGGTTAGCGTGGAAGCTTGTGTTATCGTTTACTTGGCTGGAAAGATTAGCTAACGTTCAACTAGCAAGTCTGGAAGTTTTTAAGCAATTCTGTCGATCTCCGATTGAAAAACGTAGCGTGTCTAACTAAATAGGAAGTGGATAGCTTAGACTGAAAACGTGTCAATTTATTAAAAGTGGTCTGTAGCGTTATACTGTAACACCTAGGAAGTGTAACGTTACTGAGTGTAAATATCAGTCATGTTAGCTAGCTGGCGAGGCTGATGAGTTAACTTAGCTGCCTGCTGTCAGTGTGTCGATCCCTGAAGGAGTAATCGGTTTCGAGTGTATTGTATGTGGTTTAGTTATCAAATATAAAACTAATAACTGTCTCATGTTGTCATTACGTTGACGTGGATGCACGAGTCGAAGTGCTGACAGAGTTCATGCTTCTCACAGTCGACTTCACTCATGTCAGTATGAATAATAGAGTGCCCACATTGAATAATATGAAAATTACGATTGTAATTATATTCATGCATCAACAGATTTAAAGTTAACCACTTCTCTTGCTGTGTATGGAAGTTACAATATATGCTGGATATAAATAAAACACTGTTACAGTGATAATGACATAAATGACATACACACACACACACCAGGTCTTATCAGATAAATTAAACCTGAACACTGAATTAAACCATTAGCCACATATTGATTCACTCATTTCCATTGCATTTGGTAAGGACCTGGTGGGTGTGTGTGTGTGTGTGTGTGTGTGTGTGGTTAATATTGTAAAGTACGGTGTGAGATGTTGGGTCAAGAGACCCTCAAGTTCTCCTCAGCGTCTGTGTTGGTGATGCCTTTAATTAAAACTAGATAAATATCACAATATATTAACATCACGATGCATTTCAGTGCAGTGCTGTTAATTGGCAGTGTTTTTTTTATATAATCTGTTGTTAATATTTTTTTTCCCTATTGGCCTAATTTCCCTTCAGGTTGCCTTTAAATGCTTTAAGTTTTGGAGATGCAAGATAAACATCTCTGAACTTAATTTTTCATAATTTGTCACTTTAGCAAAACCATACAAAACTTTACCAAATATCATGAAATATTCCAGTATGATTATTTGCCATACTGATATCACCTTCAGTTATCCTTTTATTTTATTTATAAGTTTAATTTCTGTCCAGTTTTTGGTAAAAGACCCTTTACGTCATTGCGGATTTGTGTCCTGCACTGTGTCCCTGTTTCAGAGCAGGGTTCAGTGAGGACCATGTCGAAGTTCTTAGAGAAGTTCATCCGAGAACCGATGTTGCGCAAACTGCATTTTCTGATTGTATCTATTACTGAATGGCCTTTTTTGTTTCCTTGCATTCATTTTCCAGCTCTGTTACTTTCCCAAGGGAAAGGGTCACTTGTCTGCATTGTGCCACATGGACAATAAATGTTAGTCAATCTCGCATTTCTCTGTATTTTCCAGCTTTACCAGCAAGGCCGGCTTTGCCAGCTGGGAGGGGAGTTCTGTGAGCTTGAGGTCTTTGCCAAAGTCCTCCGAGCCTCTGACAAAAGGTATTGGACAGTGGGACAGAGATCTGTTTTGTTTGTCAGTACAGGGTAGGAATGGAGTATAGGGCTTATTTCAATGAGTGTTAGAACATGATGATGATGACTGTATGAGATATGGAAGGTTCATTATTACTCATTCAGGCTAAACATTTTGAATGTTGTTACATTTTATTTTGTAGAAATCTTCATTTCCTTTACCTTTTATTTTGGCTTTCTTCTTCCAGATTCTTCATTTTACCCAAAAAATTTAGAATAGATATTTTGTTCTTTATAGTAAATGAGTATGACCAATGAAAGTTGAGGCATCTTTCAGAAACATAGAGTTTTCTTCTTCTTATGTTGTTGTTTTTTGTTTGTCTGCTGAGAACTTGGCCTTTGTTCCTTGAATTGCCTCTGAGATTTGTTTACCTGTGTCCTCTCAGGCACCTCCTACACCACTGTTTCCAGGCACTAATGGACCACGGCGTGAAAGTGGCTTCAATCCTGGCCAACTCCTTCAGCCGTAGATGCTCGTACATTGCCGAGTCAGACGCTCATGTTAAAGAGAAAGCCATCCAATTTGGCTTTGTTTTAGGTCAGCAGCTGTGCTGTCGTTTTTTCTTTTTATTGTTGATGGTTGACTGAAAGTGGTAGTAATGTCTCAGTTTTCCTGTCAGGTGGCTTTCTGTCAGATGCCGGATGGTACGGGGACGCAGAGAAAGTCTTCCTCTCGTGTCTCCAATTGTGTATGTTACATGATGAGATTCTGCACTGGTATCGTGCACTGGAGTGCTGTGTGAGGTGAGGCTAAATATTCTTCCTGCTGTATGGTAGAGACAGCGATAAAGAAAATATTACCACTTAGCTATAGTTTTGACACAACAATTTTTACAGTAAAAGCTCAAGGTGTCAGTTACTTTCCTGCTTTAGCTGGAGCTCTGAATTAAGCTTGTGACTAAATCACCTCTGAATTGGGTGACTTCATAGTTGATGACGGCAATTGCTCAGTGATAAATCGTACCTCGCCAAGCCACGTCACAGATCCTTTTTTATTGTACCTCCTGTTTGGATTGTGTCAGGTTGCTTCACGTGCGCAATGGCAACTGCAAATATCACCTGGGAGAGGAGACGTTCAAACTGGCCCAGTCGTACATGGACAAGTTAGCCAAACACGGTCACCATGCCAACAAGGCTGCACTTTACGGAGAACTGTGTGCTCTGCTCTTTGCCAAAAGCCACTATGATGAGGTGAGGAGCTGAACGCCCAGGCCTGATCTTTTGGACATTTAGAATAAGTGTAACTTACTATATGTTGACATATGTGCTCCTTGGTGTTTCAGGCATACCGCTGGTGTATAGAGGCCATGAAGGAGATCACCGTTGGCCTTCCTGTGAAGGTGGTGGTTGATGTCCTGAGACAAGCCTCTAAGGTATTTCTTTAGCACTGTGGAGTGGTCATGTCTGGTTCTCCACAATCAGCTGACATTTGATTTATAAATGAAAACTGTATGGACTAGCATAACTGTATCTCTAAACAGACTTAAGATGTATTTAGACTGTGCAGTGACTCATGTTGTTACAAATGCTTCTCGTGCAGGCATGTGTTGTTAAAAGGGAGTTCAGGAAAGCTGAGCAGCTGATAAAACATGCAGTATTTCTAGCACGGTAAGCTATCTCTGACCAATGAGTTAACACTGTCTTACTGTTTTATTATGTTAAGTATATTTATTTAAAATAGCCAGCATCGTATTATTAGCGTTACTTTGAACTTGTCTGTAATAATTTAATAATAACTACAGTAGTATTTGCTGCAATGCATTTCATAAATGTTTCTATCCAATAGATCAGCAAGCATCACACTCAGTCTTTCTTGCTTATCCATACTCATACACATACACACGAATACTAGGGGTGTAACTATACAGTGTATTATGTGATATGAGGCTCTTGGTTCGATGCATATGTATATTGAACAATACATTCGACAGACTGCAGGATAAAGCAGACCATTTGTGCGAAAATATTGCTTATATTATGTGAGGTGTTATGAACATTTAAATTTAAGCAAGTCCAGACTCCATCTCCAGAAAAGCTAGTTTCCTCTTTATTTGGATACACTGGGATAGGCTACAGGGTTGAAAACATGTCTAGAGCTACAGAGAGCTGACTTTTACAGCACAACTAGCTAACAGAATATGAAATAAAAAGCCTTGTGCTTCAGACCCCCTTGAGTTACACCAGTGAAAGCTTGACCAGAGAGCTAATGTTTAATTTTTGTTAGACTGAAATGCACAGCGTTTGTTTCATTATACACTGCTAAGAGTTTGAAAGGATCACACAAACAATGTGTCATTAAGTTTCAGTTATCGCACTTTTATAATGTTTAATGTATTAATCAGCTGAAAGTGGAAACCTAAGACACATACTGTATTCAGGCAGTGCTTATTTTTGCTGAATTTTTTTTAAAAAAAATCAAAATTGCCTACAGACACCACTGTTATTTTTATTGAATTTGAATTGTGTAAGTGTTACACTTCTAACAAACACATCCAAGTTTTAATTTACTGATAAGATGTGTTGAAAACTTAATTTACTGGTTTAATCTGATGCACGAAATGGGTCCCTGGAGGGCTAGTGATTAGTCAACAGCGCTCTCACTGCAGCAGCCTGGGTTCGATTCCTGGCCAGGGAACCATGTTGATTTGAAAGCCATGTTGATTTGATATCCCTCCGTAAACAGGGAAGGAACTTGGAGTTGAGGAGAATACCCCAAGTTGAGGAGTAGGAATTTTTCTTTGGTTTTTACTGGTTGGAAGTTGGGAATTACAAGTTGCGACCTCGAGCTGAATGCAGCAGTAGCTAAAACATTTACTAGTTGTGTTCCATATGACAGGAAGATCCCCCAGGGGAACGAAATTACTGATGCAGTGCCATTTCATATCGCAAAAGACATGGTGCCCATTTACTCTGTCAAGAAAGACTGGTTCGTTAAGTTGTGCAAAAATAGTAACAGCACTATCAATAGCAAACAGTGCAAACAATGTTTTTTTTTATATATATTCATTATTTAAAAGAGACTTTGTTTGCTATCGATGGTGCTGTTACTATTTTTGTACAGCTACATTTTCCAAAGTCCCTTCTAACAAAAAAAAAAAAAAAAAAAAAACTTTGGTTTGAAATAAATTGCATCATTCTTTCAATTGCATTATGTAAGAACTAAAAAAAAAAAAAAAAAAAATCTAAATCATAATCGAGAATCATTCATAAGATTTTTTTTTTTCAGCAGTATTGTCTAGCTTCTTCGTGTATCCTTATATATTATAAAATTTATAGCAGCATTCTGCATCTGGATTTTCAGTGATCCATGATGTTAAAAGTATATATTTATATTCTGACACCCTCCATCTTAGTAGATTTTCTTTGTCTGCCTCATTTTTAGTGATTTTCTTGCTTTCAGGAAAGCACATGTGGAATTTTTTCAGTGGAGAATAGACATGATTAGCACCACTTGAGCATTATTTGTATATTATGTTTGCAGCTCATAATAAGTAATAAAATGCTTTTACATTTAGTGTTTTGACATTAAACACTAAATGTAATTTCACTACTAAACAAATTTATACTCGGCATTCAATGAGGAAATAGCAGCTGCAGTTTGTCCATATGTTGCCAAGCCCTGCTTTAACTGGAGTGTTTTTTTTTTGTTTTTGTTTGTGTTTTTTTTCACATTAATAATCCTGCAGGGCACATTCTTTTACTGATGCATGAATGCATTTTTTTTTTTTCAGGGAACATTTTGGACACAAGCACCCAAAGTACTCTGATACGCTGCTAGATTATGGATTTTATCTTCTAAATGTGGATAACATTTGCCAGTCTGTTGCCATATATCAGGTGGGTTCAGAGTTGTTTTCTTGACAATCGTCACACATTTAGGGAAAGCTCTTTTATTGGTTATTAATCACACTGATATTTGTGTGTGTGTGTGTGTGTGTGTGTGTGCGTGCGCGTGGCTGTGTTGTCAGACTGCCCTGGATATTCGGCAGTCTGTGTTTGGAGGGAAAAACATCCATGTGGCCACAGCACACGAGGACCTAGCATACTCCTCTTATGTGCACCAGTACAGCTCTGGAAAATTTGACAATGCACTGTGAGTAAGGCTTTCTATTCATGGACCTAATAATTGGCTATTTGGCTAGAGAGGGGTACCAGATACTGACTGAGATCTGATTTTTTGGAAATCAGCAGGGGGTATTGTTAATTTTCTCACATTTTCTGCTCCTAGGAAAGTCTTTTCATATTTGGTAGGCCAGAGGCAAAAGAGCAAGAATGTCCCAGCACAAAGAGAGAAAGCATGCAAACAGATTTAATTCGAGGGAAATACCATTTCGCTGCCAAGTATAGCTGTTCACAAGATAGGAGGATACTTGCAATAAAATCACAATTTTAGTCATAAACAATGTTATTCCTTTGGGATTTTTCAATGGCTCTTGAAGTGTTTTTGATTGTCAGACATGTGAACACAGACCTCTGCTTGCTGTTCTACCCTTTAACACGGTTAAATTGTTCTGTCAGAAAGGGGACGCCTTTATTTTTATTCACAGAACAGTTTATTCAATAAGATAAAGTTCCCAGTTGATGCATCATGTTTCTCAGTGGTCTTACTCAAGACTTGTGTTGTGTTTAGATTTCATGCAGAACGGGCCATAGACATCATAACTCACATTCTCCCTGAGGATCATCTACTACTGGCCTCCTCCAAGAGGGTGAAAGGTGAGAGCCTCACTCAACAACATTTATAACTCCTTCAAAGTGGGATGTCTGCAAAGAGAAGAGATGAGAAAAGCTTTAAAAAAAAAAAAAACCTTTTAGAGTGGCTTTGTCCTTGTGGTTCTGTTGGTTTCCCTCTTGTGTTGGAAACGTAGCACTTATTTCACTCCATTAGTTTCAGCAATTTTATTCATACTGCTTGTGTGTGTGTTAATTATCCTTCACTAGCACTGATCCTGGAAGAAATTGCCATAGACTGCCATAATAAAGAAACGGAAGAGCGCCTTCTGCAGGAGGCCCACGACCTCCACCTCTCCTCCCTCCAGCTGGCCAAAAAAGCCTTTGGAGAGTTTAACGTCCAGACAGCGAAACATTACGGCAACCTGGGCCGTCTCTACCAGTCGATGCGCAAGTTCAAGGTTAGAGGATTTTATTTTTTTCTTTCATTGAGTGAGGCTACTTTAATCCACATTAATAAATGATAAAGAATGCCTCATGACAGGTGTTTAATATGATCACCTATGGGTTAGAAAGCAAATCAGTGACAACAGCTCCCAGTTGGTTTTGATTTTAATGGCGTAGTGTCACATAATTGGACTAAGATAAATCTGATGTTCTGATGTTCTGTGTTCATTAAAGAAAACATTGTCATTTTCCCTGTCATTGGTGTTGTATTGCAGGAGGCTGAGGAGATGCACATCAAGGCCATCCAGATCAAAGAGCAGTTACTGGGACAGGAGGACTATGAGGTAGCTCTGTCTGTGGGACACCTGGCCTCCCTTTACAACTACGACATGAACCAGTATGATGACGCTGAACGGCTCTACCTCCGCTCCATCGCCATTGGTGAGCCCAACATAAATGTACATACATACCTGTCCAAAGCTCATGCCATCAGGGTCATTGAAGGGCCTTTGTTAAAGAGCATTGTCCCTCCCAAGTGACACAACAGAAAGCATCCGGCATGTCATCTGGAGATCACAAGTTTAAATCTCAGTGATTCCATGGCCATAAAGAGAGCAAAATTGGCTGTGCTTACTGGGTGGGAGGGATGGTGTGGATGCTTTGTCCTCTGTCAGTCAGAGCAGCACTAGCCAATTGTGAGGGTCTGTGAGTTCATGTATGCAAAACAAGGCACATAATGCTTTCCTCTGAGCATGTTTTGCTGCCCTGTGACACTATGAGCAGAAGTTTGAAAAGATTTGGTTGGCTGGCTTTGCGTGTCTCTGAGGAAGCTCACCCTTTCCTGTCATATGGTATGGGAGATCTGGATAGTGGGTGGAAATTGGCAGGTGTCCAAATTGAGGAGAAAATGGAGGAGAAATAAAAAGAAGAGCAGTGTCAACCACAAAGCTACATTTGGATTTAAAATTTACAGAAATAAACTGTACTCCAGTGCTTCCTCATGGGCTCTGCCATTTAAAGCCTTTTACTTTTGAGTATATAAAGAAGCAAACAAGCTTCTTTATAGCAAACCATGCACCTGCTAGTTCAAAGTGTCAACCCAGAATTGGTCATGATAATAGGATAATTGGCTGATTAGGATTTGTTGGTTGAGATTGTGAAAGTGGGATCCATCCATATGACTGTATGACACTACACTGTTGTATTGTGTCAGCCAGTGGACCATATAATCATGGTTAAAGCTATGACCTGCATTGCATAATTAGTATAAGGCTAATATCTGTGACACAGTCTGACTTAGATGTCTGTTTGGAGATACAGTATTGAGATGTGTTGGTTTGTTTTTTGGTTGTCCAGCTGGAATCCTAATGGCCTTTAGATTTGTTATAATTTTAGCATGTGCCTTATATATTTCTGTAGGTAAGAAGCTGTTTGGAGAGGGCTACAGTGGACTGGAGTATGATTACAGAGGCTTGATCAAGCTTTACAACTCTGTGGGGAATTACGAGAAAGTGTTTGAGTACCACAACATCCTGTCCAACTGGAACCGTTTGAGGGACAGGCAGTTTGCAGTGGCCGACGCCCTAGAGGACGTCAACACCAGCCCCCAGGCCACAGACGAAGTGGTGCAGTCCTTCCTGCTGTCAAACAGCCACGCTGTAGGACGTTCCTGTATGGGTTAAATTACAGGACCTTGTGGTCTTCATTCCACACACCTACACTCACCTGCATTCTCACACATCCTCATCTGGATTTATTCACACCTAATCACACACAGCAGCGAGTGGGACTGGATCCTAAAGCTGCAAGGTCACCCATGTAAGCAGGTCCCACAGTCCTGTTATTCACATGAGCCCTGGTGAAGAGACATGACATCTCTACCAATGCTATCAGAACTCTTCTGGTGGAAAAACAGCCTTCTGATGGCACCAAGTTCACGTTCCTGTAAAGGATTTTTAGATTTCAGAGGACCTGATTATTTATCTGACTTGCTAAAAAAAAAAAAAATGAGAGAAAAATAGGCAGAAAAACAGAAAGCAGCCTATTAGTTTTACAGATTGAAATATAAAATGCCGTTTTTTTTGTTTGTTTGTTTGTTTGTTGGGGGGGGGGGGCCTAGGGTGGGCTGCTATCTGAAGTATTGCGCCACACATATATACTGTGGCTGCACTCCTAATGCTAGGACAGCGTGCACGCTGAGGCAGGCTGGACAGAGAGACCCATCACTTTCTTGGGACAAGTGAAGGACAGACACGCACCACATATGCTTGTGTTTAAGTTCTTTATGAAGTTTGCCACTTCTCCACGCAATGCAGAGCCCTGCATTAATGATTACCCATTTGTTCTGTTTTGGCAAGTATGTGTTTGGAAACCTGTGTTACATTTTAATCATTTCTGGTTTCTTTTTCCTTTCATGCCATGATGAGAGGAATGGACTTTATGGACCAGTGGATTTATTATTGCTTTTCATGCGGAGTTTGTTTTTGTTTTTTTTTCCTGATTTTTGTATCCTTGCGTATTAGTATTGACATAGTTTCATTTAAAAATGCCAATAATTTATATACAAAGTGTGCTATAAATTTGTAGGTGTATCATTGCAAGTGGATGAGCCAAAATGACTGATTAAAACTGATGGTGAGAACATGGCTGCCAATATGAGTGAGTAGAGGGGGAGAGGACACACTAACCACTGCAGAGTCAAACGGCCGAGCAACATTTAAACACAGCCTGACAATGGTGATGCACACGAGTGTTTCGTGTGGCCTGCTCTAATTGGTCATTATTATTATCCTTTCAGAGCCCTATTCAGATTTGCACTGATTAAGGCCCTTGGCCCTCTGCCAGAGAAAAGAGCTGATCACTGCAACCGGCTTTGTGAAGAGGCTCCACTACAGAGGGACCAATTGTGTTACGGTTGTGTTTATAGTGTAGGGCTGGTGTGAACTGATGAGCACTGTCATGGAGGCAGACTTAATTAGTCACCATGTACCATGCACATGATGGCTGTAATCTCATACTCCTGATTAATTAAATCCTGACAGTTTGATTTCTGTTACTTATTAATGATCTCTCTCCACTTGTTCTAAAATCCACAACTAAAAAGATGCTTGGTGAAGCTTTAAACAAGGTTTACATAGAAGCATTTGTTACTTTTAACAGAGGCAGTATTCTCAAACACAACTTTCCCAATCACACATTCAAACATATGATTGTTATATTTTACAGGACTATTGTTTTAAATGATGTTGGGGATTTTTTTCTCTATATTAGGTGACAAGATCAGATTGTGAAGTGTAATGTGTGAATGTGTGTGTTAATAGTAAAAAAAAAAAAAAAACAACAACAACAAAATAGAATAGTAAATGCAGAGCGTTGCCTTGGTCTAGGTGGAGTGGTTTGGAATGTACCGATGCTGTCATGCTGCAGTGAAGACCCCAGCGCTAAGTAAAGTCCCAGCCTTAGCCTTAAAGGACGCTAAGCTGGTGGTGCTCTGGCTTTGTCAGCCCATACGTTTGCTTCAGACCCTGCCGTGAAATTAGTAAATTGAATTGCAACACTAGCTCTCTTTTAGCTCTCATATTCCACTTTTGAGTGCACTGAGGTTAGCCTCACCCATTATACTGTTGAAAATCTGATTTCAACACCTTGCAGATGATATAAAGGGAATGGGAGTAGTGAAAAAGTTTGCCTTGTTTACACAGAAAAATGTATTATTGGAATATTACAACACAACCAATAAAAACAACCTGTGATCTTGATAATGAGTATTTCCCATTTGAGTGATGATTTGTAATAACAGGGCAGAGTTTTATTGATCATCCTGAGGATGTAGTCAGATATTTGTGACTGTAAAATAACAGTAAAGATGTAATTTTGTTGTTTGGGAATACATTTCATTTCTTCCACCATTGTAATAAGTTGATGTATGAGTCCATGCACATGAAAAATAAGGGGAGAAAAAACAACATAAAAAGTCAATCTATCTCACCCAGATTAGATACTTTTATTCTAAATGATTTGTATTCCTCAGTTGGTCCTGTATGGTGTGGTGTAACAGTGTAGCGCAGTGGAGATTTGGAAATCGTTGAAAGATCCGAAGGTATTCATTCTTGTCTCAATTTAGTGGGGCAATAGTTTCTAAAACAGAAATGATGGCCTTTCTTTATTAGTAGTCATCTATTGCATCTGTAATTACATATACACTGATGTATAAACTTGCAAATGGTTTATAATCCCAGAGAGTGCATTGCATATAAACAGAAATCTTGGAACTGAGAAAGTTTTCTGGCTCTAATTTGCACTGAATGAATCACTGTTGATGAACTAATAGAAAATGCTTGGAATGTTGAATGCTTTGTCAATTTATCACTTTACTGTTATTACTAGATGGCTGAATATGTTACCTGTATAAAATATATTGTATTTGAGTCCGAACACTGCTGAGACTGGGAGCTATTTTCCCAGAGTGCATTGGGGAATAGACAGCACACTGCATGTTTCATGAAGAAAGCCAGATCAGACACTGCAAACTATGAAAGGGAGCGGCCTTTCTCGAATACTTCATTAAATTTGGAAAAGGTGCATACAATACTGGGGGAAAAACTCTTGTTATAAGTTTATTTATAATTTCCTAGTAGTTTGTAGTAGCTTGACTGTCAACTGAATGATTTGGTTGAAATTCGCTTTTTCCGGGCTCCCAAGAGGCACAACAGAAAAATGTTTGCCCTGTCTTCAGGAGATCGTAAGTTTCAATCCTGACAATGCCACAGCTATCCATGGCCAGGACCCAAGGGATCAAATTTGGCTGTGTTCTCTGGGTTGGAGAGATGTTCTCTCCCTCACTCTCTCTCACACTTCTGTGAGCCCATGTATGCGGAAGAGGGTAGATAGCACTTTCTTCTGAGTGTTATGCTGCGCTGTGACGCAGCCTGAGCAGCAGTTGGAAAAGATCCTTCACCCTCCCCGTTTGGTAGCTGTTGTATGATAGGAAGAGCTTGACACTTTTTCCACCAGGCAGCAAGCCCGAACAAACTACTTATTATATGAAGATGCCAAGTTTAATGAAGTAATATTCAAGTTTATTTCAGGCTTATAATAAAGTAACATCAAAAGGCTTTGCTTTTTGTTTTCATGTAATTATGTACGTTTCTGTGCATTGTAGCTTTGATGGTAGCTGTGTAACTCAAGTTTTAGTAGCTTTCCCAACAGTGAGCCAAAATGCTAAATTTATTTTTATTTAAAAATATGTAATTTTTATGTCATGCTAAAAAAAATCTAATTCAGAAACATTTCCTTGACCAGTCTTGGCTCTGTTTTAATACATCGCTATAAACATGTTGATCACTTTGGAAGTGTGGAGACAGCGACACTGACTTTAATAAAACACAGCTAGTTTAATCATGGAAATTGCCATCATCTATATTACTGCGTATGATCCTTTACTGTGGAATATTGCTTTAAAACTTATTTTACACATTGGGTTAGCACTTATGGAACATCTGTAGGAAGGAGGCTTTCTCTTGTTTAAAAAACAGACCTCAATAAAATACTTCTTTAACACACTTAATCACTATAGAGGTCATGAATCCTTGACATCTTCACTGTTGGATCAGTTATTTGTTGTAAGTTTGTATGTGTGTGTAGCTAAAATCATTTCTGCATCTGTAACCATCGAATTTGTTCAGTTTTATTGTATCCACAGCAGCTGTGAACACCTGTAACTAGGGGCAAAAAGAATATATAGCTGATGTGGGCCTTGTAAATTATTTTCCTTTTGACAAAATGATAAGACCAATATTAAAACATGATTGTCTTCAAATGTTCATTCATTTGCAAATATCTATATAATGTATTGAATGTTTGACTCAAATGTTAAATGCAAACAGAGAAGATATATCCTGCACTTTTTGGAAAAAAAAAAGAGAAAAAAGTAAAAAAAATAAAACCCACTACTTGTTTCAAATATTCAAGCTTGTTACCAAAAATAAAATACCATTTTGACACTATCTATACTTATGTCCACCACAAATATAAAATGTCTTTCATACCTCACGTAACAGCATCTAGTTCATTCCAGTCAGCAGAGTGTTCTCTGATAGAACAACACACCAGTCTTTTTTTTTTTTTTTTTTTTTTTTGCTCATTTGGATATCAAATCACCTTTCACAAACTAGTCTAGCTCAGTCATTTCAGCAGTATATTACCTAACTGAAGTCATTTACATTTTGTTCATTTGGCTGATGCTTTTTATCCAAAGCAACTTTGGATAGGATACAACTGAGCAATTGAGCATTAAGGGTCTTGCTCAAGGATGGAACAGCAACAATTACTGTGCTGGAATTTGAACTTACAACCTTACAATCAGTAGCTCAAAGCCTGAGCCACCACTTCCCCATCATCCATATTACTAGATGCATCAGGTATTGCTGTGTTGTATTCTCGCGAGAGGCTAAATTGCCTATTTTTAAAACATAATCTAAATTAAATTCACGCTGCTATTTCAATTTCCAGTAGTTCTCGTCAATGCTTGCCATTTTGTCAGTTCATACCATTTACTTAATATCAGTTAAGAAGATATTTACAGTAACAGGAAATAAGTATTTGGACACTTTTGCTTTTGTTATTTAATATATTTCCACTGCATATATCCACTTTAAATTGACATACATAATTTCTTTTAGGCCACTTTTTTCATTCCATACTGCACAAAACAAGCATAAATTTGACATTTAATACTATAAGCTAAAATTCAAACCCTATATACACTACCCCTTATTCCACCACTCAAATCTTTGAAGCCCTTGTTCAAAACAATGTCACATATATTGTAATCACAAGTACCATCACATGACATTTTAAAATATTTTATCTATTTATTATTAACATTAAAAGTCCAGATGTTAGTGTGTAGTGTTTTAGTATGTATGGCCAGAAGTTGTCACTAGTAAGATGGGTGACAGAGAGTTTAAACTTTTAGACACAGTTTCCAGTGCAACCACTTCAAACCTTTGTTTCACACATAACTAGGTGCTAGTAATAAGGAAAAAATGTAATTTTATATTGTAAAGCCATGTGTTAATGTGTTATGGGCAAGGCTAAAAATTGCACTGCAGCAAGCCACTAGAGGGCCTCAAAGACATTTTGACTTCACATTTGAATCCCTGTTACGATTTCCACCCACATACACTCACTGAGCACTTTATTAGGAACACCTGTTCACCTACTACTTCATGCGATTATCTAATCAGCCAGTGCATGATTTTGAGCGTGGCAGCAGTGCATAAAAACATGCAGATACGGGCCATCAGCTTCAGGTAATGTTCACATCAAACATCAGAATGGGGGGAAAATGTGATCGCAGTGATTTGGAGCGTGGCATGATTGTTGGTGCCAGATGGGCTGTTTCGAGTATTTCTATAACTGCTGATTTCCAGGGATTTTCATGCACAAAAGTCTCTAGGGTTTACTCAGAAGGGTGCAGTAAAGAAAAAACATCCAGTGAGCGGCAGTTCTATGGATGAAAATGCCTTGTTGATTAGAGTAACTCAGATAACCACTCTGTACAATTGTGGTGAGCAGAAAAGCATCTCAGAATGCACAACAAGTTGAACCCTGAGGTGGATGGGCTACAACAGCAGAAGACCATGTCGGGTTCCACTTCTGTCAGCCAAGAACAGAAAGCTGAGCCTACAGTGGGCACAGGCTCACCACAACTTGACAGGTTAAGACTGGAAAAAAACATAGTCTGGTCTGATGAATCTTAATTTCTGCTGAGGCACACAGATGGTGGGGGTCAGAGTTTGGTGCCAACAGCATGAATCCATGGACCCAACCTGCCTTGTGTCAACAGTCAAAAGGTGGAATTGGTGGAATTGTGTGCGGAATGTTTTCTTGGCACAGCTTGGGCCTGTTAATAGCAATCAATCATCACTTGAATGCCACAATCTATTTGAGTATTGCTGCTGACCATGTGCATCGCTTCATGCCCACAATTTACCCATCTTCTAATGGCTGCTTCCAGCATTATAATGCACCATGTCACAAAGCGAAAGTCATCTCAAACTGGTTTCATGAACATGACAATGAGTTCAATGTTCTTCAGTGGCCTTCCCAATCACCGAATCTGAAACCAATAGAGCACCTTGGGTATGTGGTAGAACAGGAGATTCGCAGCATGAAAGTGCACCTGAAAAATCTGCAGGAATTGCGTGATGCAATCATGTCAACATGGACCAGAATGTCAAAGGAATGTTTCCAGCATCTTGTGGAACCCATGCCACAAAGAATTGAGGCTGTTTTGAGAGCAAAGGCAGGCCCTACTCAGTATTAGTATCATGTTCCTAAGTGCTCGAAGAGTGTATACTGTCATTGGTTTAGAAGTGAAGCCAAAATTTCTCTGAGGCCCTCTAGTGGCTGGCTGTAGTACAATTTCTAACCCTGCCCTTCCCATGTCTCCAAATTATTTTCTGGAATTGTTTTTCAGTTGACCTAGACATTTCCCCAATATTTTTCCTTACAGTTAATGCTTTTAATAGGAGTTACTTGGTGATACTAAAAAGGATGTGGTTGTGAAAGTTTTGGGGTGGGCTGCAATGAGTAGTCTAATCTCATGAATATTCACATATTTTCGAATGCACTCCAGAAGTTTTTATTGAGATTATAGCCCAGAAAACGTTATTTATAACTGCTATATTTTTATATATAATTTTTAAATATTTTTTTTTCAGTGAAGACAACTTTAACTGTAGCAAAGCCATGTCTTGTTCTGCTATAAACTGTTCTAGTAGCTAGCTGCTGCATAACATAGCTGCTAGATAGCAAATTGAACCACCTTGAAGGGAAGATGAAAATGACCTCTCATGAAACCATGACTGCTAATGTGAGGTGTGTGTGCCTGTGTGTGTGAGAGAGACAGACAGAGAGAGAGAGAGAGAGAGAGAGAGAGAGAGAGAGAGAGAGAGAGAGGAGTCATTTGTTTTAACATCTTCATGGCGATCAAATATCCCCAAGGAACTTAAGAAACTGTGTGTGTGCGTGTGTCTATTAGTCACATTTAGGGGACCTTTTGTTCTTTTGCAACCAAAATATTTTAGGCTATTTTAGGCTACAAAAGTGTCTGTAGAAGTAAATAAAGCCAACAAGTGTTGGTTCCTGAACTTCCAGGTCTTTCTGGCTGAAGCTTAGAAGAAATATTAGAAGACAGTGAGAGACTCAGTGCAGGAGATGGGGGAACAGCTCTATGAGAACTGCAGGAGGTGTGATGAGGTAATAAAGATAAGTGAGAAAAACCTTGTATTAAAATGTTTTTTATCATCAAACTATGACAGCTGTGTGAACTGTGTGTTTGTGTGTGTGTGTGTGTGTGTGTGTGTGTGTGTGTGTGTTTATTTCTTGGTGGGGATAAAATGTCCCAAATTGCTCTTGGATCAGCTTGCTCTTGGATCCAATGTGACAGTAAATGGTGAGACATGAAGTAATGTGAAAGGGATACAATCCAAATCAGAATCACTGGTATTGTGAGTATGAGGAGTGAAAAATAACAAAGAGGTAATAAAATGCATTTATGGTAAAAACAAAAAATAATGTGGTCATCATTTTTAAAAAAAATCATTTCTTAATATATAAAGATGATTTGATTAAAAGCTTTTTTTCACCACAATCTCTGCTGTGTTTTTCCTTCACACCACAAAACCACCAATAATATATAACTTTCTTTTAATAAAAAAGAAAGTTGAGGAAAGTAAATGTCACATCCATAAGGCACAATTCACCACCACACCAACAGAGAACTGTCACCCAAATACTACAGACTTTTCTTTGGTTGTTACTCATTTCCTTTTTCCAGACTTTAAGAAGCCTTGTTGATTATCATATTTCTGTAAGTACTGAGCCTTTGAGCTGTGTTTACCTTATCATGTTTGACTCATGCCTTGCTTCATCTGTCTGCTCTTTGTATTTAACCTTTGGTTCTGTTTATACTGTGGTGATTTCTGGATTGTGGACTATTTTGTTAATAAACCACCTTCTCATGGATTCTCACAACTCTCCTGAGTCTTCTTCATTACAGTAAATTAGTCCTTTGAGATTTATCCGATCATCATTTATCATTTCACTGACCTGAATTTGTTAAACCATTTATCATTTTAAGCACTTGTCTACCTCATTTATTGTTTGCAAATAGATCATTTTTATTTCTGACTTGTTCATTATTAGTCCTAAGTCAGGGGTGTTGTCCACAAAGGGCTAGTGTGGATGCAAGTTTTCATTCCAATCAAGCAGGAGCCACACATCTACGGTGTGAAAGATTAACACTGAAGGACACTGTGGTGTTTTCACCATTCATATGTGATGACTACAAAGGAAAATGACAGCAAATGAAAACAAGGAATAAAATTAAATGCAAAGAATCTGGCAATACACTCTGTGTCTGTTCTTGGTTACAGGTCATAGTAACTGGAAAACACTTCTACCAGTTTTATATAATCTACATACACTTACATTCATTAACCTGATCACCCAAGTGGACTTTGTGCTGCTTGCTCATTTTAGCCTGGGCTTTTGTTTCAAGTGTTTTGTTGCCTCCAGTGAACTTGTGCTACTATCCACTTCATAAATATTTACCCTTGAACATTTCCACATTTTGTACTGTTACAACCAGAAATGGAAATGTATTAATTAGGATTATATGTCATGAATCTAAACAAAATATCCCATAATGGTGAGAATAGTAGAGAAATTAAATATTGCAAAATTGTTTACAAACAAAAAATGTAAAAAGTTGTTTGCATAAAGTGATTGTATAAGTATTCACCATCATTGCCATGAAACTCCAACATTAGCCCTGGTGCCATGAGTTGCTTTCAGAAGTTCTATAATTTATATCATATATTATATAATACATAATTACATAATTAGATGAATGATGTTAACCTGTGTGAAAATAGGGTCATGTGATCTCAATATAAAATACACCTGTTAATGGAAGCGCTGAGAGTTTGTTAGAGAACATACCTAAACAAACAGCATCATGAAGACCAAGGACCTCTCAAAACTAGTCAGGGACAAAATTAAGGACAAGTATTTCTAATGTGCAGTGATTTAAGGCAGGAAGTGCCTAAATTCAGTATGTGAAAGCTGGGAAATCTGAGAATCATTATGACTGTAATAATAATAATAATAATAATAATGATAATAATAATAATAATAATAATAATGTCCCACACAGCCAGAACACCACCAGGCACAATTGCTTGGACCACTGCACCATTGATTCACAGAGATTCACTGAGTGGATGCACAAGCACCACACAAAGCAAGCACAGACACAGCACAGAACAGATGGCTGAGCAGCCCTGTGACCGCTAAGAATGATGATAGCAAATTCTCTGCCTTCTACAAAATTAACAGACATGCCAAAAGTGATCAGATGCTGCACTCAGTCTATAGTGAGCTAGCAGACACGCATCACGCGTGATAGAAACCCATTAACAAAGAATAAAAAAAATTCAAACAGTAAATCAGAAATCAAACAGATAAATGCAGGAAAAAATGAAAAAGTAAGAAGAAAAAAGAAAGAAAAAAAGAAAGAAAAAAAAGAAAGAAAGAAAGAAAGAAAGAAAGAAAGAAAAAGCTCCAGTGAGACACGGTAGCTAAAATGTACAGTGTTCTCTCATCTGGAAATGGAAAGAGAGAGTGAATGTAAAGTGTAATCCATAACCATAAAAGTGGTGAACAGGCAAAGGTCAAAACCAGAAAGTACAGGATGAGAAAAACAAGGCTGAGACCTGACACTAAAAAAAAAGGCATGATAAGACTTCACTACAAGACATAGACACCTGTAAACACTATCACATGACATGAACCCAAAACAAAAAGATATGAACGCAGTACCCATTCCCACTTAAAGTATGGCTCCTGAAGAGTAACAACCAAGTTAAAAATGTCCCCCAGAACTCAAGGCTGTCATTGTCTGGGAGGAGCAATGACGTCCACTGTGAAGGCAGGACAAGGACGGCCGTATTCTGTATAGAATGAGGTCCTCTGCAAGGGCATGGCAAGGAGTTACATCCTCAGCAAAGGTGGGTCAAGGAGTAAGTCTGCGAAGTCAGGAAGTATTAAGTTGACCTCCTCAGCGGTGTCAGGAGGTGGAGCAACGACAACCACTGGAGGATCAGCAACCATCTGAGGTGCAGATACCAAAAAAAACCAGACAAATGAAACGTGTACTCACTGCAGATCTGGGTACCTACAGCTCCTCTGCACAACAGGAGAGGCCACATCACTGGCCTCAAGCAGGAGGGGCCTCAGCAGAAGCCTAGATCTGGACAGGAGAGACCTCAGTGTAAGTCTTGGGCTGGACAACCTCAACTGTGCCTCTGCCTCCTGTCATCCTCTTTCTGTAAAATCCTGGACTCTTTCTCCTCTGATCTTTCTCATCAACGAGGTGTTTCCACCCACAGAACTAATGCTTTTCTGCTGATTTGCGTCATCCTATGTAAATGCTGGAGAATGTTTTGTATGAAAATCCCAGGAGAAACCACAATTTCTGAAATACTCAACCCAGCCTGCCTGGCACCAACATCCATGCCACAGTCACTGAGATCCCATTATCCCCAATCACACATGATGTTTAATGTGAACATTAACCGAAGCTCTTCACCTACAGTATATCTAGATGATTGGGTGATTGGATAATTGCATGAATGAGCAGGTGTATATAAATTGATGAATAAGAAAATTGGCACTGGAATTTGCATGCACTTACAAAAAACAAAACACATTGAGTGAGCGACAGTTCTGTGGATCCACACAGATTGGTTCAAGCTGCCAGGAAGTATATAGTAACTTGTATAATTACAAATTATGGAAAATGCTGGAGATAGAAGTAATACAGAAGTCCCACGGTGACTGGAATAGCTCCATCGTGTTGGTGTCCAAGGCAGATGGGGCAGTCCATTTTGGTGTGGACTTCTGCAAGGTAAATGCAATTTAGGAATTTGATGCTTATCCAATGTCTCATATTGATGAGCTCACAGATTGGCTTGTCATGGCTAGTTTTTATTTGATCCTGGATTTCACCAAGGACTATTAGCAGATTCTCTTGTTGCCAAAGTCCAAGGAAAAATGGGCTGTTCAGTTTACACCAATTTGTCATCCCAGAGGTTTGAAGCAGCTGGAAAGCAGCCACATTTCAGCAGATGAAATTTTTGTTCCTTTTTATTTCTTTTTTCCAGTGTCTGAAGTACAGTGCATAGCACATGCTCAAAATAAAAGCACTGGGTGCAAGTGCCCGGAGTCTGCTTTATTCCTAAGTAGCATTCTATTGTTACTTTCACATAAGCCTAATCAATTCAGTTAGTAATTGGATACTGACTGTAAAAATGCCTGTGATGCTCCTGCACCTCAATTAGAATGAAATCTTTAAATGCAATCTTCTCCCTTTTCACTTTTGGGAGTAACCAGATTATAAACTGCTAAAAGTTTACATGGAACTTTTAAAGCCACAGCTAAAGTAAACATGTTAATAAACAATAAAAAGATGGTTTTGTTATTTTTGTTTAATTACTATTATTATTTAAGCATGTAGGTATTTTGTCACAATTATATTTAGTAGTCTACTGGAATCTTATGAATCTTATCTTCATTTTTAAACTTCACTATCTAGCTAGCTATAGTACTAGATTTTTTTAATGCACTCTGTTATGATGTATGGTGTATGTATTATGTTTTTTGTCTCCTTTTGTATTAACGTATTGTGACGGTTAACTTTATTCTGCCAATGAGTCATGAAAAAGGCATAGATGCCAACTGGTTTAGCTGCATACAAAATTATGGATATTAAGTATATTTTAAAAATGTCCCCACACCCCACATCTACACAGAACGGAAGACAAGATGTCTTCCAAACTTCCAAGTTAGGTAGCAATATTCCTATAGAAATATCCAGCAATCTTGGTATAGTTCAAGCAATATTGGTATCTCTCTCTCTCTCTCTCTCTCTCTCTCTCTCTCTCTCTCTGTGTATTGTACCATATTTTTCTGCTGTGAGTAGGTCATAATTATGTGCAATTTTATAAAAATTGAAAATGTTCAAAATATGCAATGTTTATTACAAACAATTTTGGTGAATACAATGTAGACCTGCTGTGTTGCTGCTATCTGATTAATTAGGTTAGCTAACCTAGATAAATTGTGTACGTATCTCTACTTCCATGGTACCGAATGAGGTACTCTAGGTACTTGGTCAAGATGGGTTGTCAAGATGGGTCACTCCTATAGATGGAACCACACTTACACCCAAACCATACAGGATGGGAGTCAGGCTGAGACAGCCAGCTAGAGAAATGTAGTACTGGTCAGCAAATGTTTGCAAATTGTGAACTGCTTTGGGAATATTGTTACAGTATAAAAGTAATCGACCACATTGTAATTGAACAATAAAACAAGAAAAGGAATCCATTAACCTGCTCCTAGCATCTCTTCACTAGCTTTCCATAATTTCAAGGTTTAATTATATTTATCACTTAGACCCTTTAATCAGTTAGATCTTGAAGTCCCAAGTGGTGCAACTGAAAATAGCGTTCACCCTATTATTGCAAAATTTAATCCCAAAGATTCCACAGGACTGCTCATGACCTGAAGATGAAGATAATTGGCCATGCTCTCTGGGTGGGAGGGATGTGGTTAGTCACACTAACCAACTGTGGGCATCTGTGGTCTTGTGTATGCAGAAGAGTGCAGTTCACGCTCTTTCTGTATGCCATATACAAATGTTCTGTATAAATAAAATTTACTTATTTCTTACCATTGCACAAAGTTCAGTTTACTGACATGATAAGAAAAACATACTACAAAAAGAGTCCTGACATTTAACTTTTCCCTAACTAACCAAACCCCAGTACAGTTCCTTGCATAAGTATTCACCCCCATTGCTCTGAAATCCCTAAATTATTTCCGTTGCAACCAGTTTTCACAGATCTCAGTACAAATACTCCTGTTCCTGGAAGGCACCAGCGTTTGGTAGAAAACATACCAAAACAAACAGTATCATCATGGACACCAAGGAACTATAGAAATATGTCTGGGATGAAACAAGTCCAGTCAGGGTTTCTTCATTTAAAAAAGTTTGAATAAACCAAGGAGCACCATTAAATTCATTATTTATGGAAAAAATATGGCAGAACAATGACCATGCTTGACCATGGGGATGGTGTTATCATGGTGCTGAGCAGTTTTGTCTCAAAATGTAGAGTTTTGTGTAAAGTCCTAAAAGTTTCATTTTGTCTCATCACACCAGAGAACCTTTTTCCACATGTTTGCTGACTCTCCAACATGTCTCTTGGCAAACAGGATTCAGCTTCTTGTAAATTTTTCCAGCTGATTCAGAGTTACAGTTGGCCTCTTTGTTGCTTATCTAATCCCCTCTTTATCCGTTCTCTGACTTTTGGTGGACAGCGTCCTCTACGCTGAGCCACACTTGTGCCATATTCATTTAATTTTTTAAATAATGTATTTAATGTGGCTCCACAAGGTGTTCAAACTTAGGGACATTAGTTGAATGGCGCACACAGGTGGACTGCTTTCAACTAACTATATGACTTCTGATGACAAATGGTTGCAGGATACAAGTGGAATCCTGGAATCCTGGGAAATCCTGGATGTGGAATGTTGCTTATCATACTTTGACTTTACTGATATTACTAATAAAATAGTCTGCTTGAACCAAGACAATGTAAATAATGAGACAGGGTAAACAGAAGCCAAATAAGCAAATTAAATAGAAAGAGTCTACATAAATAAAATCAATCATTTGTGGAAAATTAGCAGCCCTCTATCCCCACAATATTTGGGGGAAGAGTGGCACTGAAATGTCAAACTCCATATTACACAGTGTATTTACATAAAAGGTCATACTTTTGAGAGCGTTAATACATTATCACATGGAACATATACATGAAATTTGGAAAATACCCAAATCTATTTTCCAGCATGCATTTTCATTTAGCCTTGTTTCCAAGTAATGAGCTCTCATGAGCTTTAAAGCTCTGAGGTTAGCATCATTAGCTGCACACTAGGCCATTCAACTAGTCCAAAACAAAGTATTTATCAAACATTATAAACATGTGAAATTTGTCTCATACTGATTTAATGGCCAAGAGGTGGTTTATGGAGGTGGTTCATCCAAAGCATTGCCTTACTTAGCTCTCTAAGTAATAAAAATCTGTCTTGACTGTTTCGTTACATAAAACAGGTCATGCAAACAGTGTAAAACACACAGATTGGGTTTACATACCTGTCCAGCAGCCATTTTGTATCCAGCTTCATCCCCTTCACCAGTAGTAAAATACTTCTTCTTGGAAAAGTGCTACCAGTGTTTATGCTATTTTTACTGCGTTTCTTGTCAGTAAGTTTTTCTTTTTTGAAGCACAGCATGTTTTTTGCTGACAGGAGAAATGTCTGGCTGTGCTGGGTTCTTAACACAGTTTCATCCATGTTTTTTTCTGAACAAACCAAGATGGAGCAAGACTGAAGGGGCAGTGTGGAGTGTATATCCATCCAATTTTCATACTGCTTATCCTACACAGGGTTGTGGGGTAGCCTGGAGCCTATCCCAGGGGACTCAGGGTGTAAGCTGAGGGACACCCTGGACAGGGTACCAACCCATCACAGGGCACAAACACACACACATTCACACACCACAGACAATTTGGAAATGCCAATCAGCCTACAACCTGTGTCTTTGGAGTGGGGGGAGGAAACCAGAGTACCCGGAGGAAACCCCCGAAGAACATGCAAGTCCACGCACACAGGGCGGAGGCAGGATTCAAATCCCCAGCCCTGGAGGTGCGAGGCGACTGTGCTAACCACTAAACCACCGTACCCACTGGAATGTATGTAAGTAAACACAAACAAGACTACGGGCCGTAACTGAGTAACTTTTCTCAGGGACATAATGCACTTATGCTGAGGCAATTGCTTAAACAATTCTTTTTTAAATCATGTTTTACATATTTTCCAGGTACTAGTAAGGAAAACAAATCCACTATTGCACCTTTAACTGCACTGTTCACTAATTCACACGTTATCGCTGACACTGAAAATCACATTAACTTCTGTCATATCTGAACACTGACTGCATCAGTTCCAGCAGGAATAATGCTTCACAGGCCACTAGAGGGCGCCAAGAGAGTGTCTTTTTTCTTCTTTTTTTTTTTTTTTTTTTTTTTTTTTTTTTTTGCGAGGCATAACAAAGAAGAAGAATCAAGAGGATTACAGTACACGAAATTCTGAAATGAACTAAAGCATATTATACTAACTTATAAGTGGTTCACCATAAAATAGTCTTACAAGCAATTGGATTATTTGAATTCTTTAAAGAATTTAAATTTTGATCAAAATCTTTCTTGAAAATAAAGAAGAAGGTATTTTCTTTGAAAATTTACACTTATGAATATAAAATTTTACAAGAAGTAGTAATGAAATAATTATATACTTTATAATGGAAAGAGTCTAATTTAAAGGACTTAAAAATTTTTACAATTTTTTAAATTTAAAAAATTCCGGCTAATACAGACGTTTGGGGATAAATTCCTTTTTACAAAATTTGAAAAGTCAATCCAAACCACTTTGCAATAAACACAATTGCAAAATAAGTGGTCAACTGTTTCTTGAAAGTGATGACAAAAGCCAAGACACTGTCTGTTCTCAGTTCTCTTTTACCTGATGACCTATAACCATAAATAACATGTTTGGGAATTTTAAGGAACAAAAAGTGTAATTGAATAAATTAAATTTTTTTGCGAAAAATAAAAAACTAAAGTGGAGTCATCTTAAAAAAGGAATAGTTTAATTCAACAGTTAATCATGATTCACAATATTAAGTTATACAGTACATACATTTTATATCAAGTGGAGAAAGAACTAAATAAAACAGCAAAACACAAGCTATGCACAGCCAGAAGAAAAGGAAACTCTGGGTATTCCCATAAGAGATAGAATTGCAGGTTTATCTATAATATCCACAAGACTTCCATAACAGTCTTAATGAGCAAGGTCTCAACAGTTTTTTTTTGTTTTTTTTAAGTGTTATTAAATTTAGTTTTTATGTTTTCTTTTTTTTTTTTTTTTTTTTAGTTTTAGTTCATTTTAATAGAAGAGTTTTCTTTTCGAAATAAGTTGCCAGGGCTGGTGAATATCACCTGGATACAATCTTGGTATAAACACCGTTGTCATACAGCCATTGTTTCCCTTTTTCTTCTCACTGTGAACACATGTTGAATCACTATGGGTCATTTGTCATATATATGGAAATATATGCCATACATTTGAATAGTTGGATTATGTATCATATCATAAAATATAAACCTGTATTGAGGGAGTCTATGGATTTTTGAGGTCTAGGGTCCGCTTCTGGTAAGAGTTTGAAAACCCCTGACTTATGGTAACAAAACAAGTCATATGCAAATGACATATTAATTAATAAAATGAAACACCAGAAAAGTTATTATTCAAAGTATTAAATATGCATAGTTGAGGTAAGTAAGCACTATGCCTAAGGTATGTCAGAGGTTCTTAAATGTTTCATAGTCAGGAAACCCTTTAACTGTGAATTCCACAGACCTCCTCAGCACTGATTTATTTCAGCATTGATTAATTTCATGAGCATAATTTAAATGTGTATAATAATATGTTGTCTACTTATATGAGCTACAGAGGTTTCTATTCCTGAACTTTCCACTGACAGAACACATTAGGTCCACGTTGTCACTTATAGTTTTATAGTCCTACTTGTTTTTGAGCTATTGAACTTTGAATTAAACCCATTTCATTAAAGTGATCAGTCCAACAGAATAATTACAATATAAACTTAATATTAAATATAATAACTTTGATAATGGTAGGTTGTAATTTCCACTGCTGCACCTAAATAAAAATTTACAGATGCCCTGGCTATGCTTCATGGACCCCTGAGGGTCGCTGGACCCCAGTTTGAGAAATGTTGCCCTAATGTCTGTGGCTATCAAGCCATTCGAGCACATGATGCTGACCTACCTTAAATCCAGTACTCCTTCATGTACTGACCCACTTCAGTTTGTTTATCATGGCAATCTCTAGTTTATCGCAAATGTCATCCAACTGGCCCTGCACTACAGACTACATCATCAAGATTCACCAAACATTTATGCATACCTCCAGTTCACATTTCACATCTGCTTTGAATGCCACCATTCTCTCCAAACATTTTATTAAATTAAATGATATGGGTTTGAACCGAGCCATGCCCGCTGAATTTCCTGAAAATATTCAAATATGCAATATCTCACCAGAATCACTTTGCTATTTTATCAAAATAATGAAACACAGTACCATCAGGAAAAAAGCAGAGCCACCACCTGTTGTGCAATCAGTGAGGATTTTCTATTTTTACGTTGAATGCCCTCAGTGGAATCCAAAGTAGCGCCACATGTGCTGGATGGATTATCTTAGACTGTCACATCCTGGAGAGGATTTGTTCCCCTCAGGTAATGATTTAGATCATTTCCAAGCAAAAAATTTTGATTCAAGAACAACCTCTTCCCCAGTGATGTTAAGCTACATAACAAGTAGGCCTAATCCCCCCGCCCCGATGTCCTCTAAGCAGCTATTATGTAGCCTATTCATTCTATTATACTGTATCTCTTGTACTGCCATACTTTGTTTTTAGGTCCTATGTTGAGACTTGGAAGAAGCCCCATAATTTATAGCCTCATGGATATTAAAGTGAATCTAGGGACCATCAGGGGTTTATGAAGCATGAACTGGGGGTCCGGGATTTTTACGTGACATCATAATTAATCACTATCAGAGGTGTTATGGTTATTACAGATATATGCCTGAGTTGGCCACTTGAGTTGAATGGGTTTAATCCAAACCTTTAATCACTTAAAAACAAATATAACATCAACTTAAAACAAAGTGCAATTTTTAAAAGGGGAGTGGAATAAGAAAAAAAAGGAAAAGTACTGTTAGTTTTAAGTTGATGTTATATTTGTTTTTAGGTTATTAAAGGTTGGATTTGTCCTCAGCTCCTAGTTTATGCTTCACAAACCTTTGCGAGTTCCAAGATTCACTTTCATAAGCATGAGGCTATAAATTATACGGCTTGAACTTGAACATCAGCTTGAACCTAACTGCCTTATTAATAGGTAGAATAAGAAAAAAAGAAAAAGGAAAGTGCTGTTAGTATTATATAAAACGTTTTAAATCTAGATTGTTCACACAATGGTTTGGGTTGTGTGTATAGGAAGTTCCTGAATATCAGGTTTTAACTGCTTGAATAAATAATTATGAAGGTGCCACATTTGTTTAATGTGACTCATATTTTAATTGTTGGATTATTAAATCTGTTGATTAATAAATCTGTGTGTGATCATAAGGTGTCCTGATTTATTATTAGTAGTAGTAGTAGTAGGAGTATTAAAAATTTTTATTATTATTATTATTATTATTTACATTTAAATAAATTTTAATTATTATTTTTATTTACATTTTATTATTATTATTATTATTATTTTTTATTTTTTTCCACAGGAGAACTGTCCTGGCTGCACAAGATGAATAGTAAGGTAACTACTATGGTAATTACTATGGTAAAGCCAGTGGTTCACTCTTGGGAAACCACACGACTACAGGTATTACCACAGTCCTGGTCTAAATCTGAAGTCTTGGCTTATCAGTGGCTTATCAGTTTTCTTCCTAAACAAGCCATTACACCCCGACAGTATCTCCGGTTCAGGTGCTCTATCCACAACACTTACAGGAAAAACCGACCCGAGTAACTATCAGGTGATTTTTCAGGTGCTGTATCCAGAATAGCTTCCTGTTACACATGTAGTGCACTACGTAGGGTGTAAAAGGCATTATTTAAAACCTAACACAGTGCGCTGACTCAGGGAGTCAGGCGGCATTGCGACATCAGCCGAGATCACGTGACCCAGGATGGAGGCGTCGGCACGGAGCGGAGGCGCGTCACACGTTAACAACACAAAACTCCAGTTGAGAGCCCGCTACACCTGACCGGACACTGGCGCTGCGGAGAGACAGGCAACAGGCACCGACTCCTGCGCCAGACATTTCTTACACACTGCAGTGAAATGAGGGCAACATGGGGGCCAAAGAGTCGCGGATAGGCTTCCTTTCCTATGACGAGGCCGTCAAAAGAGGTAACCGCTCCCGCTTTGCGATTAATCACAGATTGCGGAGGCTTCTGCCCCTGCCTGCTTAGCATTAGCCGGCTAGCCTGGGACGACAACTCTGGGCAGCGCCGCTATGCTAACAAGATTTAACGGGTGATTGTCAGAGGTGTTGAACAATTACCACTCCTCGCTTAAGCTCACAGAGAATGGAGCTGGCTAGCGGTATGGGTTGTTACTGGTGTGGCAAAGGGACAGTCTCTGTTTTGGTGTGCGGCTTTATTAAAAAAAAAAAAAAAACAAGAAGAAAGAAGAAAAAACGCAATGTTGTTAGAAGACTCGTGTGTCCACTTTCTGTTTTGTGTTTTGAGTAGCTTTGCTGAATGACCACTGACTGAAGGTTCAGTTCAACCAGAGTCTACTCTGCGTTAAATATCTGCCATCTAGATGAACTCTTTTCCAGATAAAATGCACATTGTTGTAAAACAACACTCCTCTACATGATCACATGTCAGCAGTGCTGTGTCTGTGTTTCCTCATTCACCCAGACTCCTCTTTAAATGATCCTGTGTTTATAATCCCAGCTTGTTTCACTACACTGTACCTGGTTGTCATCTGAACTCCTCTGACTCGGGCACAGATCATGCAAGTGCCTCTGATCCACAGTCATTAATTAATCAGGATGACACTTAGTCATCAGTAGTGTGCAGTGTAAGCCTTGTGATTAAACCTGAGTGCATGTGATTGTTGTTTTGTTTTTGTTTTTCTACTAGCAGCAAAGGCTCCATGTTTGACATTTCATGAAACGTTTGGGTGACCACCTCGGTCCTTGACAAGGACTGGTTGTCACTGTTGTTTTCTGTAATAACACCCTTAATGTTGGCATGGAGTGATCCCATTTCTAAAAATTCACTGCGGTATGGACAATAGAGCTTTGAGTATCAGACGATGGCCAATACTGATCCACATCCTCTCATGCCATGCTTCTCCATGTGGGGTCTGGGTTCCACAAGAGGTCCATGATGTCCCCAGGGGTCCTCGATTGTTTTGATGGTAGTGGAGATTACTGTTAACCAGGGCTGGGTGATAAGACAATATAATATCAATATCATTTTAAATTATATCACAGTACACCTTTCTGACATATTGTGGTTATTGAGGTAGCGTTTATCTTTTTTTTCAATTTTAATAAAACCAAAAAGTTTAGCTTTCCGAATGTTTCCGATCTATATCTGGCAATTTCTGCAGTGGCAAGTTCAACAATAAAAAGCTCTAATAGCTCTAAAATTGATATAATGGTACATATTTGTAATAATGTGCTTAAAATTAAATATCCGCCATGATTATAAGGGTGTCCATTGAAATTCTTTTACTCTGGAAAGGGTCCCTGGCTGCAAAAAGTCTGAGAACCCTGATCTTAGAAACTGAGTTGACTCCACAAGCTTCTGTTAGCAAGTAATATAAAGTGTCACTGGTGTAATGGGGATGAGCTTTAAGATAATTTGTGTAATGTGTTCATATTCAAGATCTGTATGATGTCCGTGAACATAACAGTCACAAAATATTTCAGAGGATTCAATTCAGTTTTTATTTGTATAGTGCTTTTAACAATGGACATTGTCACCAAGTAGCTTGACAAAAATATGTAAATTTTACAGAAATTAGTACATTTTAAATTTATAAATTTATCCCTGATGTGCAAGCGAGAGGCAACGGTGGCAAGGAAAAACTCCCTGAGACAATATGAAGAAGAAACCTTGAGAGGAACCAGACTCAAAAGGGAACCCATCCTTATCTGGGTGACAATGGATAGTGCGATTATAAATAATTCCCTTCTATAACTGTCTCCTACATGATCAAAACTGAAGTCTTTTGTTGAAGTTATCAACTGTTCACTGATGGAGACGTGAATGCAAAACTGTTCGTGGCAACTGCAGTCCTAACAGTATTATATCAATTGAAGTCCTAAGCCATCTTTGTGGTTTTTAAGTGGTACCATCCTCAGTAAGCTCATGTATCTTTAGGCTGTCCATATGGGGCCATCCTCAGCAGCAGCAAGTGTTGTCTAAGTGATGAGAACTCCAACCAGAAGTAGGGATCAGTATGGATCAGGCAGGTCTGGAGAACAGACGGGGTCAGGATCACCGGTCTAGCATGTGTAGCTTGAGAGAGAGAGCGATTATTAGGTATGCTAATTGTCACGTAATGGTTAAGGACAATGTACTTTGTGCGCACAGTGCAAGCCGGGACTCCGGCAAGACTAGCTATGACAGCATAACTAAAAGAGAGAGCCAGAAGGTAACACAGACGTGAGGGCGCCCTGGGAGATAAATCGCCACTCCACCGTCAACAAACTTGAGTGAATGCATGAGAGTAGGGTGGCAACAGCATCCAAATGTCCCAATTCACCACAACACTCTATGCCTGTGAACCCTCCAGATCTACTCCTTTACCTAAGAAAAAAAACTATTCACAAAAGGCTTGATTAAACAAATATGTTTTCAGCCTAGACTTAAACACTGAGATGGTGTCTGAGTCCCGAACACTAATTGGAAGGCTGTTCCATAACTGTGGGGCTTTGTAAGAGAAAGCTCTGCCCCCTGCTGTAGCCTTCACTATTCAAGGTACCAATAAATAGCCTGCACCTTTTGATCGATGTAGGCGTGGCGAATCATAAAAGACCAAAAGTTCACTCAGGTGCTGTGACGCGAAACCATTCAGTGCTTTATAGGTCAATAGCAGTATTTTATAATCAATGCGAAATTTGACTGGGAGCCAGTGCAGTGACCACCAAAGTACACCAGACTTTACCTTAGTATGCGTTGAGAAGTCACCACGTAGATCTACAACCCGATAACGATCAGTCAAATAGGTGAAAAGGGAGAAAATCACATTTAAAGATTTTGATTATAAACTGAATTGCTTAGGCTCATGTCCTTTTTGCTATGACATGTAGCTATTAAAAAAAAAATCATCCAAGCATGATGTTCACTGTGTGAAGAAATCACACTTAGCTAACAAGCTTTAGACATCTTCAGACAGCCTGACTGCACTTGTTAAACTGGCTCCTTATGCAATGTGATCGTTGAAGGAAGATAGCGCAGTGAAGGTTAAAAAGTAAGTATTACATTTCCATATCATTTAGTTGAAATATATTTATGGGTTCTTAAACTTTTGTTTTTGTCATTTTCCAGAATGATATGGAAAAATCCGACATATTTTCCCAGACCGAAACACATTTGCATTGAGCCCTGTATGACCTAACCCTGTTCCTCTATGTTTGCGGGATTCAGTAAGGTCTGATGTAAATTTTGTGGAGAAGGCATACAGGACATAGAGATGGTATAACTGTGCACCTGGAGATCTTGTGTCAGAGATGTGGTTAGTATCAGCAGAGGTGGGTATTGGTCTGACGTTTGCAGTCCAGAGGACAGGTGTATCCCACTAGCCCACACCTTGAATGAGCAGTGTGCTGATGTTGGTTTGAATTGATTTGAATCCTATTTGTCACTTGCTCTCAGAGATTTACATTATCGTCAGAGTGACGTGATGACTGCTTTGCTGTACACTGTCCCCTACTTCCTCAACACGCCTGCTTGTCCTCATCCTTCTTACTTCGACTTTCGGTTTTCTGCTGTGTTAGGTGTTATGTGTCCTTTGTCACTGTTTGGAAGGAGGAGGATTAAGCATTTAATATACTTAAATATACTTAACATACTTCTTCTTGCTTGTTGTAAGCTAATATCATTAATCTGGTAGATAATAATTATGGCTTCATGACAATACAGCTGTCTTGGATGTTGCTTTCCAGAAAACTTTAGTCACAGGATTTTCTTAATATCTTTGACCAGTAACAATATTTTACCTCAGTATTGTACAGTGCCGTCTTGCATGTCAGTCGAAAATGTATTAACCACATGAGCACTTCATCATTGGGGGTATTTATTCATTTATGTTGCAATTTTTGGTGCAATATTTATGTACACACTCTCAGATGAACCTTTAACAGCTAGCCACTAATCATCTTGGATGAACGTGTAAGACAGTCGTGGTCAATCATTATCCAGATTCTATTTAGACATTTAGGCTCAGTATGCAGAGCTGGAGAAAAATGAAATTCTTATCTTTAAATGTTTTACACTGGTTAATGAGAGTAATAAAAAGTATGCGTACAAAACGTCTTGATCTTGGTCTTCATCTGCCATACTTGCTGGTCTTACTATGAGCAATGTGTAAAAGTTCTGCACATTAGTAATTCACAGCAGAAAGCGTATGTTGTAGCTAATGTTAGAAATTAGAGAGCAGTCTTGATTGCTTCTATTCCGTTCGAACTCTTGTAACCTTAGGGAAAATAATCTGTTGAATCAATTAGCTAATATCCATTATACGAAAATAAAAGCAAACTGTTCATTTTAGTAAATATACTACCATTTGGAAAAGTGTGCGAGCGTGCCCGTGCGAGCGTGCCCGTGCGAGCGTGCCCGTGCGAGCGTGCCCGTGCGAGCGTGCCCGTGCGAGCGTGCCCGAGCGAGAATGCACGCTTTTCTGTGTGCGTGTGTTGGAAATACGTCTAAAAGCCACAGTTTTTGTATTGATCCTTAACTGTACGAGGATGGCTGTGTTTACTGTTGATAACGACAGATATAATGCATTTGGAAATGGCATAGATAAGTGGTAAAAGATGTTGCTCAGTTGTTAGACAGCCTTATTCCACCATTCAGCCAGTGTAAAGTGAAGTGTGACATTTGTGAGCAAACCATATCTTTAATAACACAGCACCAGTGCTTCACATGAGGAGGGCACATCATTGCACCACCTGCTTTCTGGTTCTACATCACAAGGTAATATTTGATCAATTAGATTGAGGAAGGTTAATGTTATTAGATCGTCATCCTAGTTTTGGTCATCACACAGAGTGTTCCTTCACCGTGGCACTGCTGTAATGTTAGTTACTTATTTAATTCATTCTATTTTCATTTTTACAGACACGACATCTAAGGAGAGTGAACTTAATGAAGCATTGGAATACATTGCCAACCTTTTTCTTTTTCTTTTTTTTTTTTTTTTTTGGTGGATGGTTAAAGTGTTTGGTTTATTTAATTACTAATTAAGTCTAGTGATGCATAATTTTTTAGGTTGCATATTTGAGCCATCCTGATACTGGCCTGATTTATATACAACAGGTCACGTGATTTAGAAGCCCTGGTTTCGAAACTTTGATTCAGTTTGGGGCAATTGATTATTTTGCTCATACACAAACATCACTAAGTTAGCTACACCATCACTAAGTGTAGCTAACTTCAGCAAATATTGGCGTTAAATATTATCAGCATTAGCTAGGCTTAACTCTCTGTGCAGACTTTCGAACATTCTCCCCGTGGTCACTTGGGTTTACTTCAAAATCATGCCAGTAGCTGGACTGGTGACTCCAAATTGCTCCTAGGTGTGAATGTGTGTGTGCACAGTGCTCAGGATGTATTCCCACCTCATGCCCAGTGTTCCCAGGATAGGGTCTGGATTCACTCCGACTTAAGATTAAGCATCTTAAAATATGATTTTTAAAAGACATCAGCAGAAAATGCTGGATGGGATATCAGAGGAGAAAACAGAATATTTTTTTTATTTTAAGTAATCTCTTAATGACAAGCAAATATATGGAACCATTCTGTGTTTGATCTTACAGAATAATAAGGATCTTTCTGTTTTTGGTAAGTGTTCAAAATCTACGTTCTAATGGTCTCAATATTTTGATCATGTAACTTTGATATCTAGGCCTTGTTGAACAACAAATGTAGGCAGATTTAGAGGTTTGTGAATGGAATGTGAAAAGTTGATGTCCCATATCTCAAAACTTCACCTAGATAGACCCAGGAATACAAGGTCATGAATTGTGTTGGTTTTTAGATTATTTCTTTTTACAGAGCTTTTCATTTTCATGAATATCAGTGTTTGCTGTTTACTTGGAGTGACAGTATCCCACACTTGTAGGAGGTTTGTAAGCCTGCAGTGTCTCCGCTGTGCTGTTGGTAAGACAGCTGATAATGCGGTCTCTCTGGTGAGCTACAGCGTGTCCGTGTGTTACAATATGATACACCATCTTTTTGTAACTGTACATCATCTCTCCTCCCACGGCACCTTTACCACTTCATTGTATGCTGGTTCTCACTGTACCATGAATGCATATGAACACAAAAAGAGCGTGAAAGCCCTGGGAAATTTCACATTCACTGTCTGAACGTAGTTAGGCTACAAGTACTGGATCCTAGTTCATGTTTCTTCATGTAACATGCGTGTAATTTGAGCTGAACATGGAATTACAGGTTCTACTTACAGTCCTACATTTTAGGAGCCTGGAATATTGGGAAAGTAGGTCGCGTGCGTTTCTGAGAGAGGTAGGAGAGAGCTGGAATTAGTTTAACCGTAAATGTGAAACATCCTGAAGGCTCAAGTCAAAGAAATAATCCTGAATATTATGGGTTTAGCTTTCTGCCTACCATACTGGAAATCTTTGATACTGGAAGGAAGCAGAGGAAATCAAAGAGACAGAAAAGGCTGTAGTTAGTTTATGTGGGTGTGTTGCTGTGGCTGTCATTTCAAAGTGACGAAATGTCATCCGAGGCCCCAGTGGGAAACCTTTTTACATTTTCTTCTCACTTTCTCCAGCACGTTAACAAGCTACACTCCGCTCCAGTGTTCCATGTGAGCCTAATTAGGCATAATCTTTAAAGGATTATGGACAAGACTAATATTTTAGTAATGTTCTCTTCAGCAAGATGAATAAGGCAGTTGTCATTAGTGCTTCAGTTCTAAGGTTTTTATGTCAAGCTCTCTGTTTAGCGTATTGTGTTATTGCTCATTAATAATATTGTAGACAGGGCAGACACTTCAGCTCATCTCTTTTATTCAGATGTTCCTTTGACTTTGGGCTCTGATGTTTAACTTGTATATGATGAGTTTCTTCTGTACACCCAGGGAGTGATCAGACACAGAAATTATTCTTTTACTTCAATTTACTGAGACTCTCACTTGAGTTGTTGTTTTTTTTTTTTTTTTTTTTTTTTTTTTTTTTTTTTTTTTTTCTTTTCTTCATGCATACTGAAGTAGCAGCAGTCTCTCAGTCTCTGAATAATCTGTCATGGAAACTAGTCTCATGATTTGCTTAGCACTTAAGCGTTTCCTCACAGCACAGCCTGGAAATTTGCCAGAGCAAACTATTTAATTGACCCTTAATGACTTGAGAAGTGCGACAATTCCCTCACACCCTCACAGTGTGACTGGTTTTTTTTTCTGTGTGAATGCAAAGGCAACCTTTGTGCCTTCACGGTTCTACATGGTTATATTAATAATAAGAAGAATAGGATCCACTTGATGATGTTTTTATCCCAAATAATCAGATGTCATGCTTTTAAATTAAAATGTAATTCTTTCATAGCAGGTGCAGTAATATTTACAACTCTAAGTAGACCTGCCTGACTAGAAAATGGCTTCCTCATAATGTGCGTGTATGTATTTTAAGGACCTGCTGCCTCTCTTTCTTTAGCTGACAGAACTGATCTGTGGCTTCAGAGCTTTGAAATGGGAGATGTGTGTGGATATACTTGGTATCTTTGTAGCCCTTGATTGACCCTGAGCCATTTTTATAAGCTCACAGGCTTTTTATTCCCTCCTCTGCTTTAAATTCATGAATATTTCATTGCCTCATGCCACTATTGCACAAAATATACCCACATTCCTGTCATAAAAGATAGTTAATGTTTGGCAGGGAGGAGATGATTATTAACCATGATCACTGAGTGGATCAAGCTTCTTGTCAGTAATAAATGGTGTTTTATGATTAAGCGGATGTTGCTGTACAGTCTTGAGTACGGTACAGTACAGTTTTCAGTACGGGTGTACTCACTTTATCTCTTGAGGCAGACTGCAGCTCCAGTGGTTGGCTCAGACATGACTATGGCTCAGTGCATCCTTCTGTTTTTCTTCCTCTGGAAAGTTAGGGTACAGTGAGTAAGAATATGACAGGATATGATTTCCTCTTGTTCAGCTTCTTGTTAAATTCCAAGGCTTGTCTTGTCCAGGTCGGGCGAGAACAGCAGCCTTCACAGCATCAGACACAGAATCTTTTTGCTGCTCATTTAACTGGAAAATACCACAGCTGCTCTAGAATGAGCATACTAGCAGTTCAGGGGCTCTTCTACAGCATATATCGCGCAGGTTGGTTAGGGATGTGAGAAATGTGAGCTATTCTGTTGGGATTGAGGGGGATCTTTTTAATGCTTCTTTAATGCTCAGCATCGCCATCATTTAGGATTTTGCACATTTAGCACCAAGACGTTCTTCTTTCCAAACATTCTCAACTCACTTTAGCCTACTCTGTTTTCAGATAAGTTGTACAGTGGAAAGTCCATTACACTGCTATCAGGAAGGCGTGATTACATTTATAATCCCACGCCTTGCATGATGCAGTCTGTGATTCCCTTTTGTTCCCCATTTTCTCATTATAGTCAGTGTTTTAGATTTAACAAACGAGTATGACTGTATGTTGATTAATCCAGAGCTAATACTTGTACATACAGTATAACTCATTTAAAGGTGAGAAGTTTTATTTTGTTTATTTCTGATGCTGTGCACCACCATGTTGATTTGACGTCACTCCATAAACGGGGAAGGAGCTCGGATTTGAGAAGAATACCCCAAGCTGACTTCTCAGTTGCAGTGGCATTTCATGTCACGGAAGACATGGTCCCCATTTACTCTGTCGAGAAAGAAGAGTTCACTAAGTGTTCTATAGCAAATAGTGCAAATAATGTTTTTTTAAAAATATCTTTTATTTAAAAGAACCATTGTGTGCACTGTTTGCTATAGATGGTGCTGTTACTATTTTTCCAAAGTCCATTCTAATAAATAAAACATTTATAAATAAATTACATAATTTTTCAGTTGCATTATCTAAGAACAAAAAAAAAAATTTGATGTCCTAGTCGAGAATAGTTCATAAAGTTGAAAAAAAAAAAAAAAAAAGATTTTTTTTTTTTGTTTTTTTGGACAGTATTGCCCAGCCCTGCCACCCAGAGTGCATGGCCTGTTTTGCTCCCTAGATTCCCGGCCGTGGGTGGCTGTGGCATCATCAGGATTCAAAATCGCAGTCTCCCGACGATTAGGTGAACACTTTGTACTTCAGTAAGAGTCTTGGAGTGAACAGTTATGGGCTCCTGTGAATGTGTCGTTTGAATACTGACATCAAGAGCTGTAAAAGGTTGTCTGTGAGTGTGTGTGTGTGTGTGTGTGTGCATGTATGCTTGTGCAATTAAGACAAAATTGCTGACTCCAGCTTATGCCTGTCCTCATAACTCTGAGCCTTCAGAACACCATGCTGATAGCACTGACCTTTCAGCAGTTTGCGTTTTCAAAGTCAGACCTAGTGTGGTATCATTGTTGTCTTAACTGGAAAGAAAAAGTAAGCCTATTAATACCTCTCCACATTTAATAATAGGTTTTAATGAAATCAGGTTGGCATGGTGAACACATGATATAGGCTTTATCAAAGCATTATGGATGAGGAGAAAATAATTGCAACTTTATTACTATTCACATCAGAAATGGTGAAAAAAAAACCCGGAGTCACCATTGTCCAAGTTTTACATTCTTGTTTTTTATTCATACCAGAAAGATGAAACACTTCAAAATGTACGTGTCTGTTTGTTCACAGTTACTGATGTGGAGCTCAAGCGGCTGAAAGATGCCTTTAAGAGGACCAGCGGCCTGTCCGCCTACATGACCCAACAGTGCTTCTACAAAGAGGTGCTGGGAGATGGCGTTCCCCCAAAGGTTGCGGAGGTAACCCAAGCTCTGACACGCAATCATAGCTCTCTCTGTGCTTACCACATCTATCACCAAAAATGAACCTACTTTCCAGCCTACTTGTTCTTTTCAGTCCCAGAGCCAGCCTACCACTTTCTGGTTTGTCACTGCTGTAAATGTTTTTGTCAATAACAAACTTCCTGCCTGAGTCATCATGCCCTTTAGCAAAGTATTCTACCCATGATTCTGTCTAATGGTACTGTTCCTTTCCATGGTTTAGCCCTCATCAACAACAAAATACATCGTTCAGTTTTTTTAGTTCAGTTCAGTGATTAAGAAAGAATAGACCCCACATCTGCAGATCTGGAAAGATGGTATTCTAACGCTGTCTTCACTATGGCACTGAGTGGCACTCATTTTTGCTTATCCCATTCATTTATGTATCATATCTGACCGTGAAATGGGTCATGATGTTCGTGTTGCATTTGCCATGCAGACATGCCTCAGATAGAAAGTTGGAATCAAAATCATTCTGGTTTTTAAGATCCTGTATTTTCCCCCCAAAGTTGCTTTGAACAGCCATCTGCAAGTTAATGATGTTCCTCATTAGGACTACAGCGAGCACTCGGTTTTCCGTGACGAAAGGCTTTCATATCTCTAATGCTCAGCTTTCAAATTGCATCCCTTAATGCCCAGAAGCTGGTAATTAGATCTGAAACTGCTGCATGGTTGGTCATGTTGCTAGCCAGCTACAGGCACCCTGCATGATGCATTGATTTGCCATTGTTTTTAGTTCAACAGGGAAAAAAAATGCAGAGTGGGATTCACATCACTATTGTTTAGATGGACTTTTACTTCCTTTTTAGAATTTGCTGACCAAACATAAGGTGTATCCAAGCCTTGATGCCTAAACTGTCTCATAGCATAGAATAACCCTTGCATCTTAAATCAAAGAAATGACAAATTACAGTGTTATATGCACACTTGACAGGAACATGGCTAGAACATGATTTTGCCTCTAAAACTGCCTCTAAAAATGTTTGCACCATACTCGTAGCCTCGTTTTGCCATACCTCTGGGTCGAAGCGTGCATCACCAAAGTCCTGGGAGCATCATTACTCTCATTTTTACTCTTATGCAGGCAGGAGCTGCAGGCACATATGAAGCTTCCAGGACAAATAACGTCACGATAATTACGGTATTGACTTATCGTACAATATATGGACATGACCGTGATCATTTTTTACTGACCTCGATATTGCCCATTATCTTTACATGTGTGTTTGTTTACGTAAGAATGAATGTCACCAACATTTTAGCCATTTGCGCCACTTCTGTCCTCTCGTCTGCTCTAGGGCTGTCAAATTAAAATTCGAATTTCGATTATTTGGTCAATTTTAAGATAAAAATGCACATTCGAATGCAAAAACTGTGCATACAAATTTAAGATGTAGCATCTGTAGATGTAGCATTTAATTAAAATATACTGCTGAAAGAATGACACACAAGATATTAACAAGGCACTACCAATGTTTTTTGAAGAAGAAAAATCCAGAAAGAATAGTTCTAGTGTTACAAATAATCCAGTCATAGTCAATAATGTCAGGGATTGACCCGCTTAAGCTGTGTGAGCTGAAGCTGAACAGTGTATGAACACTGAGAAACTGAAGCCCTTTACTAGGGGGTTAATTAACTCACCCAAACCCCTCCTATACACACATGAGATTAATCAGACATGTACACAACATAAACTAAATATTACAACTTACTTCTGCACAAAATGACTCGAACACAAGTGAACTTGAACTTAAGTAACACGCTAGGTAGAATGGTAAGTCACGTTGTGAATACGCTCTTTCAGGAACAACACACTAAAACACGGACAATGAAGAACTAAAGCATAAAGAATTCACAGTATTGTATTACAATAGTGTACTCAGTGTAATATTATTTCAGGAGATCAGGTTTTCACAACAAGGACAGTTTTTACATGTTTTTGTGTATTTAAGGTAATATATAAAATGTGTGAATATTTGATTTAATTCTTGCATTTTTTCATCAACTGACGAAATATAGACTAAATTTAAAGGATATTTTCATCAGACTAGGACTAAATACAGTGTGAAAATTAACACTGGAACCTGCCTGAGAACCTAGGTTAAATCTTTTGATTTTATAATTTTATACACTATAGTTTAAAAATAAATGCACTTTGTTAACAGCCAGGTTTGTTCTTTACAAAAAACAATATAACACAGTGCTGTTTGGTTTGTATTTATTCGTGGTGCTCTCTTGTGGACTGTTGATTTAAAACGCTGGTCTTTTTTATTTATTTATTTATTATTTATTTATTTATTTTTTGACATTCCAATTTCAATGTCTGAATATTTTTAAGAATTAAAAGTACATTGCTCTTTAAAAGGGTGTACTTGCATTATTATTCTATTATATTATAATTATATCGGTGGCATAAAGTGGTCTTAAAATGACAATAATATTGTTTATCGCAATTTCTGGAACAATAAATAGGAACAATGATAGGCCTAGTTGAAGAACACTGAAGCGTATTGAATGCACCACGTTTAGTAACCATTTAAGTTCATTAGAAAATATGGCGGGCAGATACAGTCAAATAACTGCAGGAGTAGGCGGGATTGGTCAGAATTCCTTTGTACACACCTCTACCTCAAGGTCAGGACAATATGATGCAGTGATATTAGGCTCCTGAGTGGCAAAGCATAAAAGTATTATCGTTGGGAAATTACTAGTCTGAATCCTTTGAATGTGCACATAAGAGGGCAGGTAGTGGCTCTTCCAAGTGTTCAGCTGTCCTGTCAGGTAGCAAGAGCAGTAAATCAAAAGATGTGGTGGTTGACACGTCTCAGAGGAAGCATATGCTAGCCCTCACCCTGACTGTTTGGTAGCTGTCGTGTGTTAGAGGAGAGCTAGATAGTGAGTGGGAATGAAAATAAAATGGGAGGAAAATTAGGTAAAAACATTACCGTGATATTTGTGGCATCAGATTTAAATTATAGCTCTCAACATTAGGTGCAGGTTTTGCCTCAGCCTACTCATCTAAGTTCATCTACATTTTTTTTTTCACTCAGAATTTAGATCCAGCATTCAGAAACACGTCCCTCATTGATCCTTTCATTACAATGCGGAAGGCTTTTGTTCGTTCTAGTCCCTGGCAGGCTCCAGTTCCTGCTACAGTCAATTGTTGTCAGAGGATCCACTATCTAAAAGAGTCATTTATTTTTGTGTTTTTGAGCTCACATATGAAGAACAATGCTGCAGAAAACAGTTACTACTGAAATATGCATATCAACCTCACTTTTATTTCCTCAATGTTTTTTGCTTGTGATTTAAATTGTGAGGATGTTTCCTGTGGACTTTAAAAAAAACTTATTTCATTTTGGAATAACAGCAAAATTCTGTGCTGCAGAGACTAGATGTTGCTTATAAAAAAAGCTCTCTGCTACAAATAGAGTGCCATACTGTAGCAGCAGAGATATATTTAGAGCTGCTTCCAAAACCTTGTGATTTCATCTCAGCCTAGACAGCATGAAATGATTTTATCAAAAGAGTCTTCTGTTAACAAGTGCACTAACGCTGGGCTGTGATTCAAGCATGCTTCTGTACGTGCTTCAGATTTATCTATCCATTTACATTAATTTTTCTTATTTCTTAACTTCTTTGTCACTCTTTATTCAAACACCTGCGCATTTGTATTCAGACACATTCACTAAACCGCTCTCTATGAGAAGAGGATGCTTGTGTGTCAGGCTTTGGGACAGTTGATCTCCAGCCTCTAGACACAGGGTGACACTTCGCTCTGCGTCCATGAGTAGGCGGTGATGGGGAGAGGCTGCAGCTCATTCCATCACAGAGATAAATGAGCATGAGGGAGCCAAAGCAGTCTCATTTAGCTGCATTGACACCTAGGCAGCGAACCAACCGCACATACTGATTTTTAAAATCCCATGGTGATTAACGCCATCACGTCCTGTCACCTTCCTGCCTTCTGTTGTGTCAGACATATAAACTGCTCACATTCATCATTTCCTGCTTCAGTTTACCAAGCGGTTGTGCGATTAAAGGTCACTGGGTCATGTGGGTTTTTTTTTTTTTTTTTTTTTTTAAATGTTTCTCCAGCAGACCCAAGCAGTGTTCAGTTGTTTTTGTATATGTTGTGTACCTTTCTGATGTACTGTACCTATTAGTGTTGGATATATTAATAACACACGGCTAAATCTCCTTTCAAACAGGGATTTCAAAACAAGTTGTTCTTTCTTGGAATTGCCTTAGTTCCTGCTCAGAGCTCCAGTCAACTCTGTGGACATTCCCCTCCCAACACACACACACACACACACACACACACATATATACGTATACACCCATACCCACTCCCTCTTCTGTGTCCCAGAGCTAGACTCCTCAGAGTTGTAGGATGAAGGGAGAGAAGCTGGTTCATGCAGCAGTCTCACACCAATACAGCAGTTCAACTGTAACTGTCTTCTCAGACAGCCACGCCTGCTCTGGTGTTTATGGGCGGAGTTAACCCATAACAGTGCTCATACTGTGAGTAAGAGTCTTCAATGTAAATGCCAAAGATGGACCCATTAGAGACTTCAGAACTGTTATTAGGAAGGCACAATGGCAAAGCTGTAGCTTTGCCAACTCACAGATCCAGCTCTGATTACTCTCAGTATGTTCTGTCCGTGTCCACTTTCTTCCCAGTTCTCCTGATTCCTCCCACTTCCCAAAAACATGCTGGTATAGGGGTGGATGAATCACTAGCCCAGGCTCCTAGGACAAACAGATTTAGTGTCTTCAGCTACTAGTTGTTGGTTGTTTTGTTTTGTTTTTTGGTTTTGTTTTTAAATCCATAGTTGCCTGGCTGACTAGAACATTCAGTAGGCTGTTCATGTAGAGGGCACCAGACTTTTTTTTTTTTTTTTTCCCCCTTTTCTCTACTCCCTATTGACTATTGCAAAACAAATGTTCTCATTTGGTTTATGGTGGTTTATGGTGCTTCACGGTGGTGCAATGGGCCTAGATGCTGTAACTAGCGCGTGCTTCTCGTTCCAAATCCCACTGCCTGCTGCACTGCACATATCGGCCAAGTTGCGATCTGGTGGTCAGCACAGAGGATATTTACTAGGCCGATTAATTAGCATGCCAGGATGACATGGTAGATTTTCAGAATCAGAAAAATGCAGGTGTGTGAAAACACTGACCAAAATAGTGAGGTGCAAAGCCGTCATCTAACTCTCCTTCTTGCTACACGCAGTCACCTCATGGTTAAACATAGAAACCAGTAGAAAATCCTGATGCTAGCTAAACTTGAGTATTACATTTGAGGTAAGGACAAAACAGCAAAAACATACTATATTAGAAAATGTTTGATGTCTGTCTGATGACTGGCTACAAAGTCATCTGTTCCCCGGGAATTCATTTAGACCTTGGTATTAATGACTAGCTCGTTTTGTTACTACATTAAGTTAGCTACCACTTTTTCTGGGTAACCAAAGCATGACACTGGCCATTACTTTGGTGTTTTCACTTGCCCAATAAATTTATGTGAATAAATTTATGATTTGTCCACCTCTGCACTATGCTAAATTGCCCCTAGGTGTGAATGTGTGTGTGCATGGTGTATGGACTGGTGTTCCGTCCAAGTTGTATTCCTGCCTTGCGCCAGTGGTCCCAGGATAGACTCCGGATCCACCGTGACCAGGATAAAGCAGTTTCAGTGGATGAATGAAGTAGCACTATTTATTAGTCAAAATGAAATTGTGTCCTGCTTCCATCTTCTAACTCATGGGATGTTTCATTTGCTCTATATGATGTATACAGAATATTGTCAAATGAATATTTTCGAATTGCTGATTATTTTTTATATAGTCTCTATACTGTTGTAACTTTCTATTCCCTATAGGTGATCTACAACTCATTTGGAGGCACGCCAAAAGGGCTACACTTCAACAACCTCATTGTCGGTCTGGTGCTGTTGACGAGAGGACGTGATGAGGAAAAAGCCAAATGTAAATCTGCAGATTCTTCCTTAACAACTGTTTGGTTTATATTAACCATTTTTTTTATCCAACTAAGCCGGAAGCGTATGTGTGTTTAGCTGTTTTGCATAGAACTCTGTATTGCTTTGCACTCGGTTCCCAGTGGGTGTGCCACAATGCCTTTTAAAAATAGCAGGCTAGCAGCCTGCCTGAAGTCAGCATATTTACATATCTACTGTAAACTTCCCTTCTTATTAAAATAAGCCTGAGCAGGCTGTTCTGTGTCATAAAGAAACATAGATATCTGCAGCTTCTAACAGCATATGAAGTCAGGCATTTAAGTGTATTATGGCAGTTCTGGGATTTCTCTGCAAGTGTGCAGTCTAATGTTCCCTGCCAATGTTGTGTTCCTGCAGCACAACGTCACACCATGACAACTGTGATTGATGCGCCCACTGTCTGTGCAACTTTGATAAGAATTGTGGTGTGTGTGTGTGTGTGTGTGTGTGTGTGTGTGTGTGTGTGCGTGTGCGTGTGCGTGCGTGCGTGTGCGCACGCGCATGTGTCATGGTTTTTTTTTTTTTTTTTTTTTTTTTTTTTTTTTTTTTTTTTTTTGAGGGAGAGAGAGATTGACTGGTCACCTCTGGCTCTTCTGTCCTCAGATATCTTCAGCCTGTTCGCCAGTGACTCGGGCAGCTATGTGGTGCGAGAGGAAGTGGAGAGCAGGCTCCGTGCTGTGGATGGGGAAGTCCCACCCTCGCTGAGGAAGTGCTTCTTAGAGGTCAGAGCATTTCAGTCTGGAATACAGTCTCTCACAGATGCACTAGCCAACCTCTGAGATTGATTTCTCACAGGCAAGGTCTTAATTCTTCAGTGTATGTCAATATCACCTCATCAAATTGCCTGTCGGGCTCGGCAGCTGCAGCGACTCCTGCTCTCCCAGTCAGCACCTGCCAAGAAATCAGCCAGAGGTTGACAAGGAAAGCAGGAAGTGGAATGAGCACTCCAAGTGTTCCAAAACAAAAAGAAAATTGAGATGTGTTGAGAGACAACAAAACGCAAATTAAAGATTCTGTCCTCACTGTAATCCTCTTTTCTTTTTTCCTCTTTTCTCTAAGAGAACTTAGAGAAGTTGAGTAGCTTAGAGACTGTAGCAACTTAGATGGAGCTTTTTGAATATTTGATGTTTTGTTTTTTAATCCTGTTGGAACTAATATATATATATATATATATATATATATATATATATATATATATATATATATATATATATATATATATATATATATATATATTATGTAAGCTCTTTCTTCTGTCAAGAGCCTTTGAGGAGTAACGCCCAACTGAGAAAGTGCAACTGTTTACTCAGTTTATCATTTTATGCCAACAAGGTCACTTATTGCTACTCTGCCAAGCCCCCCCCTCCTTCCCTGAGATCTGTGTGTGTGTGTGTGTGTGTGTGTATCTAACAGTTCTGACTCTCAGTTTTGACTTTTTCCTTTTTTTTTTCTTTTTTTTTTTAACTTTTATTTTAAAAACTTAGTCAAGTGGTTTACTTTTAGCGTTAAGGTTACGGTTATTTTTAGGTGTTGACATAGCATTAATTAACTGCACTAATAATTATGTCACTGGAAAGTTCTCACAAGGATAGTAAGACATTATGTTTATTGATAGCTTTACATTATGTGGTCCCTGAGAATGAGCTTCTGCTATAGAAACAATACCGTGTTAGAACCAACACGTTAATATAAACCTGTCATTTGAATGACGCTCTGCACTGTTGTCAGAGCTGCTGTTATAGAAAATTAATTAAAACCATGTGGCCAATCAGATTCCAGAATTTAACATTGCTGTGGTCTAAGTATATAATATACAAACAGTAAAAATTCCAAGGAATAAAAAGTAGACATCTTGACGTCTCCACTCATACACAGTACTGTGCAAAAGTCTTTGGCACCCTATTTTTTTTTTTAGTTCAAACCTTGTTATAGATTTTTATTTTATGACTTCTACATTATTGATTTAGAATTTCAAACATTAGTTTTCCAGCACAATATTAAATGTTACAGAAAAATGTTGGTATGTCAGTAAAGAAAGCAGCATATTACATAAGAGACACTTTTCAGACAAAGAAAAAAAAACATAATGAAGGCTGCTGGGTTTTGCTGCAAAAATAAGAAGCAAGTGTGACAGTCAAAGTCTCCAGAGGAACTGTGGCTGCTTCTGCAAGATGCTCGGTAACACTTACAGCTCATTTCCTTATAAAACTGCACTAATTGTGCCTGAGACTACTATTTCTTTTTAAAAGCGAAAGATCGTCACATCAAATACTGACTTTGTTTCATTTATTACTGTTTACTGCTCTTTATAGTATTTTTTTTTTAATGTAGAAACATTTAATTTCATTATTTTTGAAGGCATCTTTGCTCTACAGCATTTCTTTGCATGTGCCTACGACTTTTGCACAGTACTGTATGTGAATATATTTATTTATTATAGTAAATATCAACCTCAGTAAGATGTATCCCTTATTACCTTCATTGGTGACTAACATCTAATATATGCTTTATTCGATATTTTTAATTACTTATTTACACCAGCAGAAGTGATTCTGCAGTTTTAACCTGTTTTAACCAGCGTGCTAAATTATGCTTGCACTGACTCACCGACTGTCTTCCTATGTTTCTCTGGCAGGGTGAGAAGGTGAATTATGAGAAGTTTAAGAACTGGCTTCTACAAAACAAAGAGGCGTTCACCTTCTCCCGCTGGCTGCTCTCTGGCGGAGTGTGTGTCACCCTGACTGACGACAGCGACACACCCACCTTCTACCAGACACTGGCTGGAGTCACACACTGTAAGTGGCACTGCCCAGTACTGGCAGGACAGAGATCAGGGTGCAGTACCTCTATATTAACCAACAGCTTAAAGCTTCTTTTGACATGAAGTACACAAGCATAAATGTCAGCATGAAGGATAAAAGGAGTGCAGTGTTTCTGCGTGTGTATGTGCGCTGGGCATATGCTTGCATCTTGACAAAGTAGCTTTGGTTGGACTGTGGGTTTAGTACGACTGTGTTTATCAATGAGGCTCTTTGTTTCTGAAGCTGATGATGTGTAAGCAATCCTGCCTCCTGTCAGTCATGTAAGGGCCTGAGATTTCTGTCTGCACTGCCAGTTTGGGCTTCGGTCTAAGCCTTCATCAGAAGCCACTTCAGGAAGATCAGAAAATCACTTCAGAGAGAAGAGAGTGAGTCAGAATAGACAAATCACTCTCTGAAACTAAAACATCGGAACGTTTTACTGTCCATATCTACAGCAATTGGACAGTTGACTCCATTGGTGCGCTAAGATGTACATGAATCGGTTCTGTTGTTCCTTTATAAATCAAACAAATCGTAATGAATTAAACCTTTTATGACCGAGTAGCTGTAGTTAATAGCAATACAATTCTCTTCAGTTACAAATATATTTTTAATGGCATGTATTTGTTGAGATTAGTGGAACTACTTTTCACCACCAAGTAAGTGCAGTGGTATTGTATTTTATGAATTTTTTTGTTAATAGTGTGCTAACTTAATAGACTTCTCTTGCCACATAGCTGAACCGACATTTTTTTAAACAACTTTTTAAAGCATCTTGCCCATCATTTTTTAAATGGTATTGCTCTATATCATCTTCCTTAGATGAGGTGATGGAGAAAACTGTATCCTCCTCGTTCAAGCATGACACCATTTTGTTTGAAAAGACCACAACAAATCGTATGCTTTCACCTGTTATTACTTTCTGTTTACTACCCTGCCCGCCTTGTTTGATAGACAGCCTGAGTGTTCCAGGCAGTTTCTCAGAAGCACCTCCGACAAAGCATAAACCAGGCTTTATTCCCCAACACACATCAAGCATCAGTGACTCTCTCTTCTGCTGGGGGGGAGGTGTCTGAGTGTGATAATAGCAAGTGACAGGCGCCACTTCCCACTTGCTGAACACATACCCAATCCTGTTGAGAGGAGGGGTCATTACTCCACAACGCTGCAGCTGTCACCACCACCCAGCTATTACCCACTGCCTGACACTCAGGGGAAAATGACTGCATTTGCTCTCCTCTCATCCTCCTTCAGACAGCCTCCCTCCCAACCAGCCCTCCAACCCAGACAGCACCAGGTTCTAACCCTAGGTTTTTATGACCCTGTTGGTCATATCTTTGGAGGGACATTTGCATGCTGCTCATGCTTTCACTCAGTGCTTTTTCTGCTTGGGAATAGTAATGTCAGTATGGTGTGCGATATGTCAATAATATCATATCACAATACTTGAAGACATTTCTACGACAACAAACTGCTAGCAAAACAGTAGTGATGCATAAAAAACATAATGTTAATCCAAAATCGAGTTCTTCCACTCCATCCTCGTCAAACCATGTCTTCATGGACCTTGCATTGTGTAAAGGCGCATTGTCATGCTGGAACGTGTTTGAGCTTGACCCCTAAGTTCCAATGACGAGAAATTGTAGTTCTGCAATATACAAAGACATCCTATACAGTTATGTGCCTCCAACTTTGTGGAATTTGAGGGAAGACTCACATATGGGTGTGATGGTCAGGTGTCCACAAACCTTTGGCCATATAGTGTAGCTACAGAATAATTTCATTATTTAACTCTGATTGGAAGCAGCTATATATGAATTTTATATATATATATTTAAAACATTTATCACAATATCAATATGTTTAAATTTTATGGCCTATAAGACATTTAGTGTAGATTATTTGAAGTATCCACTGACCTGTAATTTAGACTGTTGATGTAGGAAGCTCACTGCTGATCTGTTAACAAATGCAGAGAAAAAAACAATGTAAATCAGTTCATTGACCACCAACTTAAATTTCTAGTGTATTAATCAGGTGTGCATATTTAAAATAGTATAGATTGTTTGTGTAGAAAGAAAATCATTATGTAGTGATTGACTATTCCTCAGGCCAGTTCGATCTATAAACTGCACTTTAAGACATGATTGGATTCTCAGCTGTAGCAACGCCTGAATGTTGAATGCTAAAAGTCATCACATGAGATGAGGGAAAAATGCATAGCTGTCTTATCCTTGCAAAAAAGGGTTATATCCATATTCCCATGTGTTAGTACTTTTTTGGTTAATGTAAAATAAGAAGTGAAATACAAAAACAGCTGGCTTATGCAAATAGGTAGATATATTTAGAATGAGTTTGGTTTGTTAATCAGGGACAGAGCTGGAAAGATCCAAAACCAATCAGAGAGCAAACCTGAGAGACGCTGTAATCTTCTGCCTGCTCTTATCCTCTTAACAAAGCAAGGTGTGTGTGTTTAGCATGAAGCCACCATGATCTCGATGCGTGTATCTCCACACACCTTCTAGAGGGTGGAGTTTATTATGATCTATACCTGAGCCGTGACATGTGCGGTGGAACATGTTATGGTTCCTCTGTTGCCATTCTGACAGAGTTGCACCTCTAGGTGGGTACTGCCTCTGGCTTTCTGATGAGCATATGTCAGTGTTTCAGCACTATTTAAAAAAAAAAAGTTAGACCTGTAATTACAGGCTTTAGAATACTTTCTAGTGAGGCTGATAGAAGCTATGATAGCCATCGTTATGTTTAATTACTTGAGGAAGCCGTATATTGTGATCTCAGTTAACATTTGATTAATTTGTAGTTGCTTGTAGTTTCTGTTTGACTTATTCTCATACAGAGGGCAACTGCGCTGTTTTGCACTTCACTGTTGTTGTTGAAAGATAACTGTTCTGTTTCAAATGCTGAGATGTGCTGCTCGGCGCCAACCCTGTTATTTGTGCTCAGAGCTATAGAAAACAAATTGAGGTTTGGACATGTAGCAGAACTGATTGGCAAAAATGGGTATTAGCAGTATAAATGGATACGACCTGAAAGATGACATTATGTGTCTCTATTGTTCAATGGATGACACAGAAGGACAGTCTTGACGGCCATTACTAGCTGATATTACTGATATTGTGCATGAAATGAAACGCACTCTTTGCGAGCGGGTGCAGGCTGCTTGAGCGGCTCTGCGCTGATCCATACCGTGTGTAATGGGTTTTATAGATTAACAGTCACTCCACAGTGGAGCAGCCATGCATAATGCTCAACCAGGTGCTTATTTCCACTAGATCCAGCTTACTGCTGAACTAACCACAGTTTCTTCCAAGCACTCAGTAACTAGCACCATTTACTAATTCACTAAACGTTTGTGTTTAATCACAAACTCTGTGATTAAATGTGGGATTCTGGTAGCTGTGTTGCTTGTCATTAATGTTTACATTTCTTTATTAATTATTAAGGTACTTAATTCTCTACTGCATCTTTACACATGCCTGGAAATGTCCCGTAATAACGCTGTGAATCATTGATTGTATGTTGTCCTCTGGTTGGTCTGTGGCTCGCTGCATTTGCTGGCTGCTTTGGCCTGTGCTCTCTCTGTCTGTCCTGTGAGTTGTGTGTCTGTGTGTGTCTGTCTGAGTATGTGTGTCTGAGTGTCTGTCTGAGTATGTGTGTCTTTGTGTCTGTCTGAGTGTGTGTGTCTTTTTGTCTGTCTGAGTGTGTGTGTGTCTTTTTGTCTGTCTGAGTGTGTGTGTGTCTTTTTGTCTGTCTGAGTGTGTGTGTGTCTTTTTGTCTGTCTGAGTGTGTGTGTGTCTGTGTAGGTCTGAGTGTGTGTGTCTGTGTAGGTCTGAGTGTATGTGTCTGTGTGTCTGTCTGTGTAGGTCTGAGTGTATGTGTCTGTGTGTGTCTGTCTGAGTGTGTGTGTCTGTGTAGGTCTGAGTGTGTCTCTATCTATAAGGTGAGGAGGTTCAGTCTATCCCTACCACTGTTTACTTTCTGTTCTGGCTATAGAATTAATTAGAAGTGCGTTCTCCGGAAATTAAGAGTGGAGAGAGATTTGAATGAAGCATGGTATTGGCAGACAAATGTAATTCATATGGCAATGTTTTGAAAAATCTGCCTTATGTGTGGCTCTGCTTTAGAGGGGACCGATGGCATGGATCGAGCAATCCTATTAGCCTAAGCCTAAGATTATTTTGATGAAAGGCGAGTCATCCTAGGGCCTCTTATCCTGCCTCAGTGCTCTATATGGTCATTATTGGCCAGTCATATCACCTAGCAGTGAACTCATGGGTCTTACATAATGTTCCTTAAAGCCCCTGCCACCTTATTAATTATTATTTTTATTGTTTCTTATATTATTTTCATAATTAGCTTTTTAAACCAGCTGGGAGTTACGTCGCAGTAATCAAGCTTGCACTGACTGCATTCTTAGCTCTTTTTGCTTTTAATGAGTGCTATGACGCATTATTTTTTACACATGTATTTACTTGTGTAAAAACAAAAGCACTGTGGACACTGTAGAAGCTCTGCTTCTGTAGTTAAGCATATGTATTTCTTGAATCTAGTCTTGATGACTGCATATCAAATGGCAGATGATGAATTTAACATTTGAAACTGTGGGTTTTTTTAAGATCTGCATCAATATTATGTGCACGGGCATTATATACTGAAAATTGTATTGCATTGATCATCTTTTTGCAGTATATCCCTCTTACATGGTAATGCCTGTGCTGAAATGAAGTCTACAACAACACAAAGAAATCCTTACGCAATGTTTGTGGGTTTGTTCTTTTGCAGTAGAAGAATCAGACATTATTGATTTGGAAAAGCGCTACTGGCTTCTGAAAGCTCAATCAAGGACCGGACGCTTTGACTTAGAAACCTTTGTTCCTCTGGTGTCACCCCCTATTCATGCATCACTAAGTGAAGGTAATGTAATATTTATGAATGTTGGTTTTAAGAGGATTCTATTGGATTGTTATCCAGACGCTTTGGGCATCCAATATACACCCTGACATGCATCCACCTGCGACTCCTGTGCATTAAAACACTATCAATTTCGAGAAATTTCATACTTCGATAATGATGATGGCTTTAGAAGATGGGATTTATATTTGCATGTAGCTCAATCTGTTTTAAAAGTGAGACATCCTGAACAATCCAATTATTTTCTGAGTTAATCTGAGCCCTGACATTTTCTCCCATTTTGCAGGCTTGTTTGATGCCTTTGATGAGAATCGGGACAATCACATTGACTTTAAGGAAATATCATGTGGGCTCTCTGCATGCTGTCGAGGACCTGTGGCTGAGAGGCAGAAATGTAAGCTGCGCCATTTAATAATTATATTGATAAAAAAAAAATCTGCAGCCCTTTTCACCAAAAGTCATTTATTTAATGTGTCTTGTTTTGGTTGGAGGATCTTTTTCATTAAGTAACCATCCCACAGTCCATGCACTGCAATTAGTTAATTAGTGAAAACATGATTTTATTTTTTTTCCATTGTTGTTTTCACTGGGAGTTGCAGATAATAATTAAGATGGTAATAAGATATTTTTTTATTACTAAAGCACTCCTTCTTGTCCAGTTTGTTTCAAAGTGTTTGATGTCGATCGGGATGGAGTTCTGTCTCGAGATGAGATGCACAAGATGGTGGTGGCCTTACTGGAAGTGTGGAAGGACAACCGCACTGATACTCTCCCAGTAAGCTATAAAATTTAGCTTTCTTTTTGTTGCCTAAACCAATCTGGTTTTGAAATATGTGTTGGCAGTGGTTATAGTGGCATTGTACTTAATATTGTACTTAATAAATATATATATATATATATATATATATATATATATATATATATATATATATATATATATATATATATATATATATACATATATATATATACATTTGTGACAGTAGCATTTTAATTTGGCCTACAAATAATATCTTCTTGATCTACTCCCCCTGTTTAAAAAGTATTCTTGATTTTGCTTCAAATGCCTTTGTAGAGTGTAATACAGAACTGCTAGTTCTCAGTGCTTTGCCTTATCTATCATCTGGACTTAATTTGTTTGTCAGTTAATTTTTTACTTTCTTCCTGTTCAGGAACTGGAATCCAGTGTTCCTGATATTGTTGAAGAAATCCTTACAATACATGACACTACAAAAGTATGTAATATCTTTTTTTTTTTTTTTTTTCCACATTCTGCTTGATTATGAATTAATGAACAATAAGGTGAGCTTCTTTCCTACTGTCTCTATATTTCCTACCACACAGCAGGGACACCTAACACTAGAGGATTATCAGATATGGAGTGTGAAGAGTGCCCTGGCAAGTGAGTTCCTCAACCTGCTCTTTCAGGTATCGTGCATTTTTGTATTTAAATCTGCAGTTTTCATTTGCTCATATATTTCACATATTTCTTCTACTTGGTTTCAAGCATATGTCATGTTGTCATTCTAATCAGGTGTGTCACATAGTCCTGGGCCTCCGGCCTGCTACGCCCACGGAAGAAGGCCAGATCATCAGGTGAGTAAAGTTCAAAGGAACCTGAAATATACCATCAGTGTCCTTTGCTAAACCTTATCATCCCTAACCTCTCTGCTGACCACAGTGCTGTGTTAAAATTAGTTACAATTAGATTGTGTTGTATATTGCGTCCTCTCTTATATGATAATTATATTCATAAATGACAATGACGCTACATTGTCTAGACACCCATTACATTTGCTAATTTCTCTATAGTACTGTATTCAATTGAGTATTGTTCTATTTTGAACAGCAGTCACACTGGATTTTGCCTCTGTATGTTCTTTGTCAGGGTGAAGCAAAAATTGGGGTGGTTATAAGCTGTCCTGGTGTAATGTGTCTGTGTAGGGAATGCAGTGGTGACATTGGCTAGCTAAGCCAAATTGTTGTTCTGCAACTAGGGGCCACAAATGACATTAAATAAAAGTCAGGTGTGGTCTCTGTGTAATAATTAGCAGTTCTTGTTTTTATCATCTCATGCTTTTGAAGGTTTTCTGAATTTGCAGCATTAAAGTTTAACTGCATGCTGTCTGATCAAACACATTTACTCATTCAAGTGAATTGACGTAACTTATTTGCCTGATAATTTTTATAAAATTTCTGTACGACCGCTATTTTAAAGATACACTTAAATGCATGTCTTCTCAATTCTAAAAAATTGTTAAAAATTACAAAGGTTGTGTTTGTGGTATTAGTTTTGGCTTATTGAATTTTTAAAGTTTCTGTTATTGTAGTGTAATAGCTGGTCTGCATTGCTTTTTATTGGTTTGCATTTGCATTATTGCTTTACTACATTATTTAATATATGTCAGATATGTGCATATGTGTTAACAAGCTTGGGTATCTGTGCATATAGGTTTAGCTGATTGTTTCGAGCTTTGGTGTGTGCTTGTTAACACAATCTGGCCGTTTTGACCTGTGATTTATTTTTTTTGTTGTTGTTGTTTTGTTTTGTTTTTTTAAATCTAAAAGAGCCAAAAGGTTTCCTTTTAGTTACTGGGGTTAAGGTTATATGGTTAGATTTAGATGTAGGCATATCATTAACTAGCTACATTAATAATTATGTAAATGGATGGTCCTAACGATGTCCTTACGTGTGTATATGTGCATGTGTTTGTGTGCGCTCATTTGCATGTGTTTGTGTGCGCTCAGGGGTTGGCTGGAACGAGAGAGCAGACATGGCCTGCAGCCAGGCCAGAACTGGTTCCTCATCTCCATGCAGTGGTGGAAATTGTGGAAAGACTACGTTAAATATGTGAGTGACATGGCCAAGACAAGAATCAGCAATTCTACTGAGACGATATACACAGAAATTAATAAAGGCTACTGTACACTAGTGTGATATGATTTTCTTGATGTTTAAAGGATAATAAATCCATTGTGGTGGAGCAGCCGGGTATGCTGGGCAGTGGCAGGAGGACTCCTCAGTCCACACCATCTGGTGAACCGGCCCTGAGCAAGACTGGAACAGTGGCGCGATCTCTTAGCTCTCCAGGAGAAAAGTCCCCAAAAAGCAACTGGGAGGTTTCAGAGAGCACCCCTAACAGTAAGTGTGTTTGATCTTATACCACCAATACGCTATCGAGTTATACATCAGCTGTTTGTGGTTATTTGAGCTGTTTTTAGGCTCTTTTTATTTATTTATTTATTTTTTTTGCTGCTGCTATTGGACAAGTTCTAATATTAACCCATATATCTTGCATCCCAAAGCAAGGTGACAGACATACATGAACCAAGATGTATCTATATTTTTATGGTACCATCACCTTTACAAGTGCAATTTTAGATAATTTTCCATCCCACTTGATGTGGGTGATGAAAACGTAAGCGAAAGAATCAACCGCTGATCTACAGCTCACTGATTAATATCAGCCAGGTTCTTAGATTCTGTCTCAGCAATTCTCAGCAATGTTGCTCACTTAATGTGATGTAGTTTACCATCAATATTTCCTGTAACTCCTCTCTACTCTTTAATCCAGCTGCATCACTGTGCCCATGTTTTGCCCAGACCTTCCTTTCTGTGCCGCGTAACTCCTGTTTCTAACAAAGTGTTTATTTGAATACTTATATGTCATGTCAGCATTCCATATGGAATAACAGAATGTGTATATTACGCCTCTGGCATTCTCCGTTGCATTGATGCGACACTGGCGTCCCGCTGGTGTTTTGCTGGTTTATTGTAGCAGTGGCATGTGATAAACAATGTCACAGGACTCAAAAGTTGTGTAATTTAAGGTTTTATTTCTCTCAAAACATATGTACAACATTTTCTCAGTACATTTTACATATTGACAAACAATTTATCCGCTGAAGTTAAACAGAAAAAAGTTTTATGGGGGAAGTATTATGGAAAAATGCAATTTACATTACATTTAAAATAGCATTTTTTCACAAAAGAATCACTTGGATGGACAGCTTTGAGAACAGTTATGCTGGATATAATACACAGTCTTTTGCTGCTTAATTTCAGTATGTTTATGCCCTGTAATATTAATTAAAATTTAGAGCTATCAGTCAGATTTGGTACAATATTCTTGGTCTCATTCATCATCACACCACAACGTTAGAAAAGAAAATCCAGCAACTGTAAATGATATTGCTGGCATTGAACCAGAGACATTCTAAAAAGCTGAACATGAGCACCAGTGCTAACCCTTTTATAATCTGCGGTATCGCTGTTCTAATCTGCGTTATCACTGTAGTAATATGTCATCACTTTTACAGTCTACATCATCACTGTAGTAATCTGTCGTCACTTATAATCTGCGCTATCACTGTTATAATCTGCGCTATTGCTCTTCTAATTTGTATAATCACTGTAGTAATCTGTCATCATTGTTATAAACTACGTCATGATATAATCTGCACAATGTTATACTCTAAGTCATCAATGTTACAATCTGCAAAATCGCTGTTATAATCCAAGTCATCACTCTTATAATCTATCTCTGTTATCATCTGTGTGATCACTGTAGTAATCTATATTATCACTCTTATAATCTAAGTCATCACTGTTATACTCTGCATTATCACTGTAGTAACCTGTCATCACTGTTGTAATATGCAACAGTGGCGTATTTAAATAATAGTGAAATATTTGGATGAAAATAAAATCTTTAATATTAACTGCTTTCTCATTAAATTTGGTAGGTCTGCATAAATATTACAGATCAACCGTTTGGTTCATAAGTAATCAAATGGACATTGGGCTATTGTCTAAGAATGTTCTTCACCCAGTGTGTCTCGAAGTGTGACCATTTTTAATAAAGATTTTTTTTTGTCTTAGAAATCTATTAAATGCATCTTATAAACCGTATTTGTATAATTTGCCAAAACACAAATCATTGTATTATTTGTATCAACAATTAGTTAATCAGAAATCTTGTGTATGTTCTCCCTTCCTCAGGTCAGCTGCCGCATGTGAGCTCATCAGCCACGGACATCTGCTTTGCTCGGCAGCACAATGTTTTGGATAACAATAACCAGTGTTTCTCTACCGCCAATGGCCACCTACCCAGCCACCTGGCTGCACAGAGGCCAGGTGCCATCGACAACCAGCCCTTAGTCACCACTGAGCCCATGAAGGTCTGTGTGTGTTACATGTGGTAAAACTTATGCACATAAAACCCCTTGTCACCCATCATAACACAAAAGAAACATATGGCTGTTGACAAGTCAGGTAATACTTTTTAATAACAAATTAAAAATTAAGAAGCATTAACCATTAACACAACTATGACCATAATATATGGTTCATGACCTCTATGACACCACGTTATTTTGGTGAGTTGCATGAAAAAAAGCCCTTTCTGAGAGCAGCTCACAAAAGCACCTAAACTTCATCAAGCATCATTGGAATTACAATGGGAATCATGTGTTGGAATCTTGTGAGTTTTTTCACTATAAACCCTGTCAAAAAGCTGTCAAAGTCAACAGCTGGAAAATTGGCAATTTTCTCACTACGCAAATGCTTTCAAAGTGTTTATAGCAGGAGCTGTGCATGATTGACAATTTACAATTTTATTACTGCCAAAGTTCAATGCCATTTTGGAAGGAAGATGATATGTTGGTATTTTTATAATATTAAATGACATAGTGAGAAACTCATAATATTTTTAAAGTGGCAGAGTGTCATACTGCAATGACTCAATGTGTGAGGCTCAATGTGTTATTGCTTTTATTGTTGAAAGTTTTTATACTCTGTAATAACACCTCGTCCTTCTGACTGACTCTCATACTGTCAGGCCTGATTATATGCCATTATTCAATGCAGTCACAACAAATAAGCCTTTTAAAATGTTCTAGACTTCATCTCACTCTGCTGGCAATGGAATGATTCAGCAGGTGGTCTTCTGCCCCTGGTGTTGGTTTATTTCAAAAAGTTGACATTTAAATGGCCATTTATCAGGGCACCCTGCATCCTCATCACTATTATGATAAGCAGAATGTTTGCTTTTTTTTCCCCCTGCAGGCACCTACGTTAACCATGGAGGGAGGACGTCTGAAGAGACCCCTCAACCTGATGGCTGGCCGGGACTTTGAGACAGTACCAGAGACAGTGTGGCGGGCACTCTACCACTGGTACGGTGCCAATCTTAGCCTGCCCAGACCGGTATGTGTGCCACCCTTCATCAGTAAAATTATACAAAGCCTTTCTTCTGGCCAAGTTAGTTGTATATCCTCACTGCTTTTGGAGCCTTTTATTAAACATGCCTATAATAAACAGGGGCACTAAGCACCTTGTTATATATTGGTTTAAAAAAGAAAAAAAAAAAACTGAAGCATAATATCGAATTATTATACTGAATAATCCATAAGCACTGTTCAGCTCAGTTTATTGGCAGGGCTATCTGGCTGCAAACTTTCCTTCTGTTTGTCTGTGTGAAGGTGATCAAGTCAGTCATCACAGACCAGCCAGAGTTGGAGCTCTTCCCCCGTTATTTGCTCTTCCTACGACAGCAGCCAGCCACACGCACCCCCCAGTCCAACATCTGGGTTAACATGGGTATGAGCAGCCTGCGAATGTTCCCTCCACAATTTCCCCGAGGTAACGTAAGCCTGCAGCAAGAGAGTGGCTCCCTCCACCGTCCAGGGGCAACCTAATCTTCTAAAACACTCCTAAAGGGGATTTGGCACAGCAAGCGCAACAAATTCTGACTGGCAACACTAAAAAACAGCCCAAATCCTGTTCAATCCTAGCACCTATCTCTGCCTGCTTTTCGCATACCTGCTGGTGAGCTCAGACTGAAGCCCTGTATGTTTGTTTAAGCAGGCATTAGATACGATTTGGTTATGGAGCTCATTATCAGGTTTCCTGAAAAGCACTAAGTAAAGAAGGGACGCATATTAGAGCGCTAACCTGATTGTGCAGCACTGAGGCAGTGTGCTGGTGAGCACGAGAGCTCCACTAATCTTATTTTAGCTATCTGATGCCTGGCTGCAGCAGGGTTTGTTACATGGTTCACCTCTCAGTCACAACTCTGCTCCTCCTGTCAGATGGGATACTGTGAATTCTGGGAAGAAGCGTGTGCTCCTGTCCAGCTGATTGCTTCTAATGATCTTGCAAAAGCAATTGGGGGGGTTGAACTAATTATTAATCAGCATTGCTGTATTTAGACTTACCTTGTTTGTCTTTGTATTTGTGGGGTGCTTTTGGCTTTGTTTGCAACTCTTTTGTTTCTCCAGACTAATGGTTAATCAGTCTCTTTAAAATCGCCTTTGCCCTTTCTTGCTGCTACTTACAGCTTAATATATGCTTTTTAAAAAACCTTTTTCTGTGTTTTATATTGTATCTTTGGTGGGGTATTTTTGTTATCTTTGTAATTACCTTCAGATGTTTAAATGGAGAAAGTGACTCACTTGATGAGTCTCTGTATACTGTATACACTTGCTTAACACAATATATTCACACTTACTTGACATCTCTTCAACTCTTTTGAAAAGCCTCCGAGCACAGTATAGCAGTACAGCAATGTTTCAATCTTTCTTGGAATAGATATTCTTTACTGAATGGAGCGAGTGTTAAAGACAGGCCCTTTTTTCCACCCTCCCACAGGTAACATGCCCTCTCCGAATGCCCCACTGAAGCGTGTGCTGGCATACACGGGTTGTTTCAGCAGGATGAGCACCATTAAGGACATCCATGAGTACCTGTCACAGAGGTTACGCATCAAAGAAGAAGACATGCGCCTCTGGCTCTACAACAGCGAAGTGAGATTCTCTGTAGCTTCCCTGTGCTATAGCACAGTTCTCTTACTATACTTTTATTAATATACAGATCACACCACACTGAATTATTTTCCTGAATGTGAATTTGCGGGCACATGTGTAAGCAATACATGCAGGTTGTATGTTTAAGGCATAGGTATTAACTCCTTGTGCTTCCCGAAAATCCTCTCCTTAGAATTACCTCACTCTCCTTGATGATGAAGATCACACTTTAGAGAGTTTGAAAATAGAGGATGAGCAGCACTTAGTGATTGAGGGTATGTCTGTGACTTTATCTCTGTCCTAATTCAGGTTTTATCTGCCTCTACGAGTTAAAGAAAATATTGCAAATGCTCTTCTTTTTACCTCTCACTAGTTCGAAACAAAGACATGAGCTGGCCAGAGGAAATGTCCTTCATCGCCAACAGCAGCAAAATAGACAGGCACAAAGGTAACATTCAGAGGTCATGGAAGACTTCACCAAAAATCAATGTGTGGTGTTTGTCACTCCAAAATAATTCCCCTATCAAAGTAGATTATTAATTAGAGTCTGTGATACATCGTGGCGCTCCAAAACAGCGTGAAACTGATAAGAGGTTCTGTATCTGCGGGGATATTTAATATTGATCTCTTGCAAATAAAACCAGATGTAACTGCATGAATAATTAAAGTAGAAAGAAGCATAACTGGAATGACCCATCTCCTCTCCTTTCCCAGTCCACTGTGTGTTTTGATTGTAATAGATTTATGTTGGACCTAATGTATTATGAATTGAATTTTGAAAGTAAAATGCCTTGTGATATTTTTTTTCTGAAGTTCCTACAGAGAAAGGTGCTACAGGTCTGAGTAACCTGGGGAACACATGCTTTATGAATTCTAGTATTCAGTGTGTGAGTAACACCAAACCACTCACTGAATACTTCATCTCAGGGAGACACCTCTATGAGCTGAACAGGTGAGGGACTAAAGTCTATTGTAAATAGTGTAATGTTTGATGGAGCTTTTCTTTAATGGAGCATGGTAAATGGCTGACTTTAATTTGTTACTCTTATCTTGACAGAACCAATCCCATAGGAATGCGAGGCCATATGGCTAAATGCTATGGAGATTTAGTGCAGGAACTTTGGAGTGGAACACAAAAAAATGTTGCACCGCTAAAGCTCAGGGTGGGCAATTTGTACCTACTCATTTATCTTTGCCTGAGAAATTCTTCCTACTTACTTTGAAAGTACCCATACTAAAGTTAGTGTCATATTTCATGTAGTGGACGATAGCAAAGTATGCGCCGAGATTCAATGGCTTCCAGCAGCAGGACTCTCAAGAGCTGCTGGCGTTCTTGTTGGATGGGCTTCATGAGGACCTGAATCGAGTCCATGAGAAGCCCTATGTGGAGCTGAAGGACAGTGATGGACGGCCAGATGCAGAAGTGGCCACCGAGGTCAGTGTCAGGCCGTTACTTATTTCCATGGTCTCTTGTATCCATTTGCAGAGCTCTCAGTCAGAAAGACTGACTGTAAGATTGAAGGAGATCAGTGAAATTCACTCCTTCAGCTACAAACTCCTTAAAGGGTAGATTAGCTTTAATAGTGATGTGGCATATTGATGTGCTGAAAAGACAGCACTAATGAAAAGACAGCAAGAGGCCTGTAGGAAGTGCTGTACCATGTAGTACAGCATTAAGTAAGAGTGTGTGTGTGTGTGTGTGTGTGTAGGCCTGGGACAACCACTTGAGAAGAAACCGTTCAATTGTGGTGGACCTGTTCCATGGCCAGCTCAAGTCCCAAGTCAAGTGCAAAACATGCGGCCACATCAGTGCTCGCTTTGACCCCTTTAACTTCCTGTCCCTGCCCCTTCCAATGGACAGCTCCATGCACTTGGAGATCACAGGTGAGGTGCAGCAGATGAAACATGGTTATCTAAAATCATCTGGTCTGCGTGAAGCTCACTCATGCACCTGTGTGTTTTACAGTCATTAAACTGGACGGTTCCACCCCGGTGCGCTATGGTCTCCGTTTGAACATGGACGAAAAGTATACAGGCCTAAAGAAGCAGCTGAGTGAACTGTGCAGCCTGAAGCCAGAGCAGATCCTCCTGGCTGAGGTCCATTCCTCCAACATCAAGGTGAGCAGTGTCTGACAGTAGTCCAGGCTTGGAATTGCACCTTTATATTAATGTGATTATTCTAATATAATAGTAACAGTTCATTCACAGGGACCTATATGGGGGACATTCTAGTACTGAACAGATTTATGAAAATGTTATTTAACACAGAAAAGCATATAATCATTGACTTGCTGAAGCTTTCTGTAAGAACACATTTATTATCATTTATGGAAGCAGTCTTTGGTGTCAGTGCTTTCTAATGGTAAGTTTTCCACCACAGAGAATTGTCAGGACAGAGTAGTTCAGAATTGTCAGTAACTCTGCTTTACGTCAGGCCACATCGCACCACTTTGGTGATGATTATTTTCTTATACCAGCGCACCCCATCATGTTTTATTGCTTACTTATTAATTATTATTTAACTATCATTAATGACTCATACTGGTCAGCGATTTTATCTTATTTCTAAGTCTTATTGACAGATATTTCCGTGTCTCTAGAACTTTCCTCAAGACAACCAGAAAGTGCGTCTGTCTGTAAATGGCTTCTTGTGTGCGTTTGAGATTCCTGTGCCTGGTTCTCCCACCTCTATCACTTCTCCAGCACCAGTAGGTGAGGGAGACAATCCTCTTTATCTAAACCATTATTTGCTTTTTTTAATCCACACCAGCTCCTTTTAATCCACACCTTTTTGTCTCATTCTTTCTTTTCAAAATGTCTTCTCCCCAGGCAATACACTAGTCAATGGCATTGCTCGGAACAGCCATGCTGAGAAACCTGGCCCCATTCCAAATGGCACAGCTGGCACCCCCATTCGAAGTGGATCTGACAGGAGCATGGCTAACGGCATGCCAAGCACAGTGGTGCCCTCTGGCTCAGAAAAGAGTCTTGCCAATGGCATCCCCAACGGCCATGCCACCCCGGTTCAGGACAGCCCTTTCATTGGCTACATCATTGCCATGCACAGAAAGATGGTAACTGGTGCAGACTCCACTTCACCACTAACACTGTGAAGAATCTTTATGCCATAGTACTGATGCTGTCTTACTGTCTCCTTTAGATGCGGACAGAGCTATACTTCCTCTCATCTCAGAAGAACCGGCCCAGTTTGTTTGGCATGCCTCTCATTGTGCCCTGCACAGTGCACACCAGTAAGAAGGATCTATATGATGCAATATGGATTCAGGTGTCTCGTCTAGCCAGCCCCCTGCCCCCTCAGGAGGCCAGCAACCATGCCCAAGACTGGTGAGTGCATTCTTCACTAATTATATATGATAGTACATAATTACAACATTACACAAAGTATTAATTCTGGCTAAAGTCGATTGGTCTAACAGTAGCTTAGTTCACAGAGGAACGCTTAACATGTGTGTCCAGGATTATGGATGGTACGCCAGGCATTGTGATGTGGTAGATCAGAGGCGTAAGGCCACTAAAAACAAACTAGAGCAGGCATTACTCGTCAACCTTGAACAGAAATGGATCATATTATTTATTGTGAATTGTAATTTTGTTTTGGGGAATTGTCACAAAAGCTGCTGGGAACTGAGTTTCACATCTCTAAAAACATTCTGTTTTAAATTTAAAGTTGTACAGTCATGAGATATCATATTTCTGAAGCCTAAAAACACATACACACTGTTTTGTTTCTTTTGACATTTTGTTCTAATGGCGTGGACCCTGCTACACTGCAGCGATGACAGCCTGGGTTACCAGTACCCTTTCACATTGCGGGCAGTGCAAAAGGATGGCAATTCTTGCGCCTGGTGCCCATGGTACAGGTGAGCCATTTATCCTGTCTCTGTGTTGTTGTGTGTCTGTGTGTTAGAAGGCTCCACTGAGTGATGAGAGTGGTCTTTGTGTCTTTGCCAGGTTCTGCAGAGGTTGTACAGTGGAGTGTAATGAGGACAGGGCATCCCTAGGAAATGCTTACATTGCTGTAGACTGGGACCCCACAGCCCTGCACCTCCGTTATCAAACTTCCCAAGAGAGGGTGAGTGCCATTAATACATGTGTAATAACATGGAAGCTATACTGCCATCATTATGGAAAGTGTTTGAAGAGTTTGGACACTTAAATTGTTTAGTGCCTAATAAAACATTTCTATGTCCAGTGTAAAGTGTTGTGTAATGGAAACTAGTTAGTGCTTTTGGAGTATTTTTAGAGCTAATGCTTTTAGAGAGATTTGAAATTTGTTTCTGTCCCACACTAGAGCTGAAAAAGCTTTTGTCAGAGTCACAATTTTCCTGTAAATAATCAAATAACCACAGAAATTAAGAACAGATTAGGAACATTGGATGCAATGTTTTTAATTTGCAATGTAATTAAATTTACATTTGCAGTGTAATTAAATATCTGCTACAACCCAGTGGCTGTAACTGAGACTAGATAAACTATATGACCAAAAGTATGTAGACACCTGACCATCACACCCGTATGTGCCCATTCCAAAACCATAGGCATTATCGTGGAGTCTCAGTGAAAGGAAATCTTAAACCTACAGCATACAGAGACATTCTAGACAGTTGTGTGCTTACAACTTTGTGGCAACAGGTTGAGGAAGGCCCAGATATGGTGCTACACACAACAAACAAATGCAAGGTGCAATGCTGCTACACACAACAAACACGTGGTTTTCATCATATGAAAGATATTCTTTACTGTAGCCATCTCTCTTAACATTAGTTGCCAGGATCACATGTATGAACAGATGTATATTATTGTGTGTATATTATTAACCTTTTTTGTTTACACAATAATTAAAAATTCAAGTGGCTTTTGAATGTAAGATCAGGATTTTGAGGATGTCCGTGTTATAATTTATGAGGATTACTGAATGCGACATCAGGCAGATAGCATATGCCAAAAAAGTATGTAGGTCACTACTATCTGTGTCCTAGCGTCATTCATTTGGATTTAGTGGATCAAAACTAAATTTAGGATCTGTGGAGCTCCATCACCATTATCAGTTTGACACATATCACACATGCATGCTGGTGTGAGAAGAGAATGTGTTCTGTTCTTATATTGGATACAAGTATATTCTAGTTTTGTTTAAAGAGCAACTACAGCTGCCTTCTCCCGGTTGTCATGCCCCATGGTCAAAAGTTTTTTTGTTTTGTTTTGTTTTTGTTTTGTTTTTTTGCTTTGTATAGGGTGAATTTCATGTAAACCAGGACAGTTTAACTTAGGAGCATTTGAAAAGGTTAAGAATTTGGAAAATTTGGTAGAATTGTTGATACAGTGGTAAGAAATTAATTATAGAATGTTATTAATCCCAACATCTTTAGGTGTAGTCATTTTTACTTAGTCTACTGTGCATTGAAGTGGGTTTGTGTGTGTTTTTGTGTAGATAGTGGAGGAGCACACTAGTGTGGAACTGAGCCGGCGTGCCCAGGCTGAGCCCATCAGTCTGGACAGCTGTCTGAGGGCCTTCACTAGTGAAGAGGAGCTGGGTGAGGATGAGCTCTACTATTGCTCCAAGTGCAAAACCCATTGTCTGGCCACCAAGAAGTTGGACCTCTGGAGGCTGCCTCCCATACTGGTATGTATGTATGTATGTGTAATATATATATATATATATATATATATATATATATATATATATATATATATATATATATATATAAACCTACTCCTTCCACCTTAGCTCTTGCATTCATTCTACAGTTGACCTGGTCATAGAAGGATATGACTTAAATTTTTTTTTTCAGATTGTTCATCTGAAACGCTTCCAGTTTGTGAATGGCCGCTGGATTAAGTCCCAGAAGATAGTGAAGTTCCCACGTGAGAACTTCAACCCCAGTGCATTTTTGGCTCCACGTGAAGCTCAGAGCACATGGAGCCTGCAGAGCCAGAGCGAGTGTCCGGTGGAGGAGCTCCAGAAACTGGACAACGGAGATTCCTCCGTGTCTTCCGTCTCCACCAGTACAGCAGTCAGCACTCCCATATCTGGCAGAGGTCTGTCTCTACACTGTCTTCTCTGCCTGTGTCAGAGGCTACAAAACAGTTTTTAATGTATTCCATGTTCTGCAATTTTTTTTAATGGGTTAAAAGTTGTTTGAATAAAAATATACTTCCTTGGACCTGTTATGGTGAAATGTAAAATGCTTCTGTTCCATCTAGGCACCCCAAGTTCAATTAGGAGGGTAGGCAGTCCAATGAGCAGAAGCAACAGCCCCAATAGCAGCCCTAAGAGCACAGGACGAAGACAGGGACGTCTGCGTCTGCCTCAGCTCGGCAGTAAACACCGACTCTCCAACAGCAAAGAGAATCTGGACAACAGCAGCAGCAGTGGCTGTAAGGAGAGCAGCCCAGAGCCTGAGCCCAGCATGGTAACAGAGGCGGAGCCTCAGGTGGCAGGAGCTACTCCTGAGCCCAACACACACAACTCTTCCTGGACATTGGTTCCCTCCGCTACTGACTGTGATGTCATCATGGTGAATGGGCTGAGCCAGGACAACAGCCAAATCAACGGGCACTCAGACGCCAGCACAGAGCTAGACAGCACATCTCACCAAAGAGATGAAGTCTGTCTTGAGCCAATATACAATTTATATGCAATCTCGGTAGGTATTCCCTGTCTAATCAAAACTTTCAGAACTAATTTTGGTGCTTCTGGGGTGTGTGTGTGTGTGTGTGTGTGTGCTACTTGTTTGAAATTGGGCAGGTTGATATTTATTGTTAAACAGAGACTTGAACACCTCCACAACCAGCATCTTTTGAAAATTTTTAATTATAAAATGTATGTTCCATAACAGTATTATGAAGAAGCCCACTCAAACGTACTTTTTCTTTTTTTTTTTTTTAGTGCCATTCAGGAATCATGGGAGGGGGCCACTACGTGACCTACGCTAAAAACCCCAATGATAAATGGTACTGTTACAACGACAGCAGCTGCAAGGTAAATTGTCCTTCTGTGCTTCCAACTATTTATATTGAAGGTTATATCCCTCACTGATTTGTAATGCTCTACACTCATTCCCTTGAAAGATCTTTTTTTTTTTTGTTTTTTTTAAAGATGTTAAGGGGTGTGTTTGCAGAGGTTGATGTGTGATGAGTATAAAGGGCTGGATGATTGTTGGTTAATATTAAAAACCTACAGATGGGTAACAAGTGAAAGGAAAAACGGTGGCTCTGTTATGATGAAGAGGGCATTTTGTTGGCATGGGTTGTGCCCATTTGTTCTCTTTTAAGGAAGTGCCACTGCAAATCAGTATTCTGACTGAGTTATTCTAAGTGATCACCTTTATCCGGGTAACCATTTGAGGAATCATTTAATTGGATTACTGAAATCACTATTCTGATATTCATGTCCTACATCCACATGAGAAAATCTGAAAAAGAAAGGCATATCTGGCAATAGTTTGGTGCAGAGAGAAGCACTGACATGGTAGTAATGTGTATTAGGGCTAATAAAGTCTAATAAAGCTAATAAAGCTCATAGGTTAAAGGGAGATAATACATTTGCAGTAAGGTTTAATCCAACTTCATTAAAAGTATTAAACCACAGTGTACACAAATCATGTACCATGGGTTTGCAGATTAAGACCATTTTGCACAAGAAATGTTTGCATGACAGTTCACAACCACTTTTCATCTTACATCAGGCACTGCTTTCATGTGCAGCAGTCATTTCTGTACTATAATCCACTGGTTTAGCCTGTCAGATTATTATAAACCTACACTGACACTTTGATCACATAAATCTCATTTGATTAATGAACTTTTCACTGCTGCACTGTGGCAGTTACAAGCTTAGAGAATTTGAACAGATGCCAGAGCATGCAGTGCTATTGCACAGCTACTGACTGAAATGTTGATCTGAAATGGCCTTTGCTTTCACCACATCTGAACCCAGGTAAACACCTGTGGGAGATTTTGTACCAACCTGCTTGACCATCATCAAAACACCAATTGAAGAAGTATATTTTGTAAGAATAGTGTTTATCCCTCCAGTACAGTTCCAGAGCAGAAAAAGGTTTTGTGGTTTTGTCACATCTCTGAACAACAGAACATTATTGTCTTATGGAGCAAAGCTAATTTGATTAAATTAAATTGGAAAAAGCTACTTTTTGAATATGGTTTTTAAAAAATACTCTGCTAGATCTCTAACACTAGTTAGCTGTTTAATAGTATGCTAATGATAATGGAAAATCTAGCTTGAACAACGTCCACACAGGGACCTGATGAGCAAGTTTACTTGCTCATTGAAAAATGTAGATTGAAGATTGAAAAATGTAGCCCACATATACATAATAGTGGACCAAATACTTTATATTGTGTCACAGATTGATGCAAGATATGGATGGAGAGTTCAAACCATGGTTAAAAATATTTTTGGACATAATATGACTATTGGACAAATGACAAATAAATCTCTAATAGTCTTGTATGTTTAAGTATTTAAATGTTAATGTACCTGTTAAATAGCTTGCCTTTGCTGCCACTGTCTCATTTCCAGGAGGTTCACTCAGAAGAGATTGACACGGATTCAGCATACATTCTCTTTTACGAACAGCAAGGAGTGGACTACTCCCAGTTTCTGCCCATGACTGATGGCAAAAAAATGGCAGACACTACGAGCATGGATGAAGACTTTGAGTCAGACTACAAGAAGTACTGTGTGCTTCAGTGATCCCATGCTCTTCCATGTTAAAGGCACTTAACGAGTTCGTCAGTATCCTGCCCCCCCATGTGCAATGACAGTGTGGCCAAGTGAAGCTGCACGGCTGAAACTGAGGAGCTGCAGTTAACGAAGCACAAAGATCAGTTTGAGACTGAGGAATCTCAACCTCTGCTGCTGCCCCCGTTTCAGAAACACTTACTGGTGTTTTAGCCATCAAATGGCTGAAAGAGAAAATAAATAAATAAAAAATTGTGTAGATTGTGAATATTGCCAACTGAACAAAATTGGTCCTGGACCAAAAAAAAAAAAAAAGAAATTTCTTTGACATTATTGTGATTAACAGGACACGGTCCAAATCTGCAGCATCTCATACCTGTGGGAAACGATATTTATGTATTTACCTTTCCATGAGGTTTTCTTAAGGAGAAGGAGTGCTCTCATCTTCCATAAACTTGTGTTTTGTATTTTTATATTTATATGATAGAATCATAAGCAGAGGTTGTTTTGTTTTTTTTTTTTTGGCCAAACACATTAAATCGGTCCCAACGTTATTGACGATTTCTACTGGAGAGGTTTCTATTGGGTAAAGTGCAATGTTCGGTTCTGTAATGCAAGTCTTAAAAGACTTAACCTTTTTGTTCCTCAGCAGACATTATACACTACCTCACTTTTTTGCAGTTTATTGGCTGATTGTTAATGGAAAGACTGTAAGACAGTATTACACTTTACATGGCTCACTAAGCTGTGCCTGTAAATCTGGTGAAAAAAAAGCCTGCCAAAACTGCATTCCAGTGAGCAACACCCCAAAAAACGTTGATATGCCGTGGCTATATTTTGATTTATATTTTAAGCTTAAGTTTGTTTTTGGGTATTGTGCCAGTGTCTTTCAAACAGCCAGTATATGTCTTAGGCAAGTTTTAAGTTGATAACATTTTATTTTTCTGAGATATTTATTTTAATACCATGGATCTGTTCACCTTATCCAAACATGGGCTTGTCTGTGAGCAGTCAACAGTGTGCTCCTCATAAGGCTTTCCCTCCATCATGAGCATTTCATGACTTTCTGTTGTCACTTTATTTGTTATTTCTCATTAAAATAAATCTTTGTTAGTGGTAGAGTCAATGGTAGCCAAATGCATGCATATCTAATCGGTGTACTCTCACAGGAGAGGTTCATATTATCAAGCCAAAGTCTTTAACACATGGTATGTTGTTGCATAGAAAGTACACCTTTGTGGCTTCTCTGAAAGAACGCCTCAACCTCATGATTGCCCTGTGCTAAAAAATAAGTGGCGTCCATGTGACCTGCTTAAAGTTGTGTGTCTTAATGCCAGGATAGTAGCAACTCTTCATTAGAGAGCCATTTTAACACTGTGAATGGATATGATACAGTGAGTAATTCCTTTTCCTTCCATGGCTTCTAAACAGTTAAACAAAGTTCTCATTAGGAAAGCATTGGATCCTTCATGGGGGAAAGAGCTACACGTTGTTCTGTACCGTTTGCTGCTCTACTTTCTACTTTTTCCTTATTATGGATATTTATGTACTTTTGCCAGGAAGGAAAGGTTGTCAGAAATGGGAAATTATTATTTACTGGTCATGTCACTCAAAATTCAAATAGTGTAAGCAATGTTTGAACTCACTTCAAACTGCAAGTCACATTTCTTCAGTAACAGCTATCAAGGAAAATATCTGATTTGATTAAAACTATAAATCATTTCTCTCAATTTCAAACCTACATTTACTTGGAATTGAGTGGCTTGCTCATTTTAGTTGAACTGGAATCTTCCTCTCATAGCTTATTAGGCTTTTGAGTTCACAAATACACACATCACTTAAAGATTTTTGTTTTTTGATACAGGGATAATTTATTAATACTCCAAGAAACGTGATTGATTGGCAAGCAGTGCAATCGACTACTGATATCTCAATTTTGTTAATCATCAGAGATGTATTAATTTGATGAGCTTTATTTTGTACAGTGTTTAAAGAGTACAATGACATTGCACTGACATCAAATGTACAGACGTTTTGTAAATATGCTTATAAAAAAAGATGTATTTGAAAATTAACTGTAAAAATGTAGTTGTATATGGAGTGATACTGTTGATCTGTAACAATTATTTGAGCAAGCGATTAAATTCAGCTGATGCAATTGAAGAGCTGTTGTGTTGTGTTGTTTTTGTTTGTTTTTGTTTTTTTTTAATTGTGTGCAAACTGTTGGGTGCTTTTTTGTTTGCATGTTTCTACTAGGTTTGCAGAGAGCAGCGGAGGTTGTAAGCAATAAGAGGAAACCACAACATTGGTCATGCTCTGCATGCTGCTCATCTTCCCCGAAATCAAGCCAAAGCAAACCATACAACCACAGTATGCTGTGTATATTAATAGCTAAATTCAATTGTAGATTTTAAATGCTAAAATAAAACAGCCCTGTTCTTGATCTGTGCAAGGCAGGAGGAAGGAAGGAAGGAAGGAAGTGTAAGTAATGATGCACATCAGACTGCATTCTGCACTAGTTCTTCCTCTCACACACATCAGCGCACCTGGCTGAAGGTGGTTTCCGTGCGCTCTCACTGTAGCAGCACACCACAAGGTCGAGTGGACTCCAGCACACGCGAGGCACGCAATACAGTGACACTGGAGGATTGAAATGAAGGTAAGTGGGTCCTTTTTGCCTCTTTTAAAAGGTCTTTCCTGCTTTCTTTTGTTTGACTCTACATTCATTGGAAAGGAAGCTGAAACAGTTTTGTCCATTTTTTTTTAGTAAATTGAGGTCACTTGTGTTTTTAGCTTTGTAAAAAATAAAATAGGAATAAGTTATTTTCTTTATCCTTGTGCATTGGCTATTGACTATTTAGTGTTTCGTTTTTGGAAAGAAAAGGTTATGGTAGTTATGTGGAAATCATGCAAACAGTTAAACAATGAGCAATTTCTAATTTATACAACGCAAAATTTCTAGAAGGAACTTAAAATTGTCAAGACCTACTAATACACTGATTTGAAGTTTTTTTTTCTTCAATTCAGATGAAAATAAACTCTCGCTATTTTTATTTCATCCACATTTAATGTAGGTGTTCATTCGACATTTTATTCACTCCATAATTATAAACTTTAGAAACTTCTTTTTATTTTGAGTCAGATGGTAATGGCTTTGGACGCGGCCCTTTTTGTCTTCTGCCACTGTCCTGGTATAGCTTAAGGGCGCTTTTATATTGAGGTTGTTTGGTGTGGACCAAATGAAGATCTTCTTTAGTTAAGTTTGTTTTTAGAGATTGTGAATACTACATCTATACTTTGGTACACACTAAAAAACTGAACCTTGGAACACCAAAACTTAGGAGTCTCAAGTGAAACCTGACTGACCAAAACTGTTTCATTTATTTTTCATTTAATTGCTAGCAGCTAAAATTACGCCTCTTTGTGTTAATACTAGAAAACCAGGACATCCTCGTCTGACATTTAGATTTTTTCTGATTAAAATGCACTTCTTTGCAGAGGTAAAAGAACCTTTAAGGGAATAGGAAGTGTCCATTAAATCACACAATGCCAAAAATCAGTTAAGGAACATCCTTGTTTGCTTGAAAATTTGTAAAATGCAGTGCTATCTGGCTCTAAATCAACAGTACACTGTAGCTGACCACCTGAACACAGTGACTGAGCACCAGCGCAGAACTCAGTGCACACACACACACTGGCCATCGAGACGGGCCGCTATAAGAGATCATGGCTCCCTAAAGAGCAGAGAGTGTGCACGCAGTGCAAGTGCAATACATTGGAGACAGAGCTGCACTTTCTAACAGAGTGTAACAAATTCAAAAACTTAAGTGCAATATATTTCACAAAATTTCTAATCACACATCCTCAATTCTCCCTTCTGCCTAACACTGACAAACTGCTCATTGTGGTAGGAGAAATGAAGGAGAGCTGTGTTTTAGCAGGACAGTACATATCTGCCTGCCATAACCTGAGGGACAGTGAGTTAATAACAGTTCGTCTAGTTCCTGTAATGCTTTGGCAATACTGTACATGTATATGCTCATGCCAATAAAGCTTGTTGAATTGAATTGAACTGAAAATTGTTTCAGTGTGAAACCAACCAAACCAAATGAAAAAGATATAAAGTCACAGAAAAACTAACTCTTTAGCACACAATCTTTGCATTGCTTTAGAAACGTAAAACTTAAATATATTTGTATAATAAAAGAGAAACATATTTTAATGTTGCCTACAGTAAAATTTTTGTTACTTTAAAATAAAGCCACACTTTTATATATTGGCTGCATTTTTCTTCTGCAGAAAGCCATTTTTGTGTTTCCTAAATTTGAAAGTTAGAGTCAGCAGACTTGCTGAAAATTTTAGTAGTTTATTTGTAAAAGATTCAATTATTGACTTATTAACATGCTACCCCATTCTTCATCTCTCCTCTATTGCATAAAAACTATAAAGTTTCACATTCCTCAGGTTTTCAAGCTACAGTCTTTATTTCCGTTCACTTGTTCTGGGCTTTAGGAGTTTTTATTCCACACCTTCCTTTCGAGTTGCTTCATTACTTGTTTGTGTGGAATTTATAAATGAGAAACATACTGTGCTGTGACTCAGATGCCAAGTTCTTTTTCTATTTTAGTGCTGCTGACTGTTAGTCAGACTTTCACAAGAAATGCATGGAGCTGCCATACTTATCCACTTAGGGGAAACAATATGTCCTGTTCTGAGAATTCAACAAACTCGTCCAATCACCAGACAAGTAAGTGTGTAACAGTTTACACTCCGCTTATTACAGCTTACAAGCTGTTGTTCTGACAGGATGAATTTCTGACGCATGTTCAATCAGTGCAGATTAAAGATGAACAGACACAGGCAGGGACAGCCATAAAGAGTGTAATGTTTTATTTCTGGCCGCTTGCCTGAGATGAACCCTGGGATTCTGTTCACTAACTCCACTGACCCTACGGCAGCTCCGTCAACCGCAACGTATACAGTACTGTGCAAAAGTCTTAGGCACATGCAAAGAAATGCTGTAAAGCAAAGATTCCTTCAAAAATAATGAAATTAACATTTCTACATAAAAAAATACTACAAAGAGCAGTAAACGGTAATAAACTAAACAAAGTCAAAATTTTGTATGACAATCCCTTGCATTTAAAAAAAAATAGTAGTCTCAAGTACATTTTGTGCAATTTTATAAGAAAATTAGCTGGTAAATTTTACCGAGCATCCTGGAGAATCTGCCACAGTTCTTGACTGTCGCACTTTTGTCTGTCGCTTCTTCTTCTTCTTTTTTTTTTTTTTTTTTTGCATGCAAATCCCAGCATCCTTTTTTTTTTATCTGAAAAGTGGTGTGTTACATGATTTTTTGCTTTCTTTTCTGAAATACAAACTTTTAAACTTTTTTTAAAACAAACTTTTAAATTAATTTTCTCCTGTAACTATTTAATATTTTGATTTTTTTTGTATTTAATTTTTTGTTGGAAAAATAATATTTGGAAATAACATGTTTTTGTACCGACTCTGTAATACAGAAATCATATAATAAACATCTATAACAAAATTTGTATGAAAAATATAGGATTCCTAAGACTTTTGCACAGTACTGTATATGTTATAATCATTGAAATGACTTAATTATAAATGTAATATGTTTATAGTAAGGAGCAGTTATGGAATCACATGCTTCAATAACTATCATCCTTAATTACAAAACAAAAATGAGCAGAAAACACCAAAATGTTGCCAAATTAAAGCATGCATTCTCAGCAAGGCTGAAAGATGTGCAACTATGAGATACGTAACGCACAAAACACTGGGACATGCTGTTATCAGAAAATAGTCAAGGACAGTGGGGTGTGATGCCTATTCTTAAGTTGATTATTTTCCTATAACAGTATTTTATTTCTTTTATTCCACAGTTAACACTTATAACTTACATTATAGCAGTCGTTCTCTTACTAACTGGTACAACTAACAGCTGTGCTGTTCTAGAAAATTAATCAACATCTCTGACCAGTCACATTCGAGTCAGAGGGGTTCTTGAGCATTATTATATGAAATAAACTTTAATACTTGGCCAGTTTCATGGCTAATTGGTTTCTTTTGTATGATACAGACTTTATGTGAGACAGCTCATAAAAATGTCAGTGGATATCAGTGAGGCTGGTGGACTTTACACAAATCTAATAGCACTCATTCAACTTTATCTTGATCAGGGTTGCAGTGGATGAGGCTCCAGGATTCACTGTGCATTAATTGAATAAACGCCATTATCCCTCACAAGAAGGTTACAATGGCTAATTGGTTTCTTTTGTATGAGACAGACTTTATGTGAGACAGCTCATAAAAATGTCAGTGGATATCAGTGAGGCTGACGGACTTTACACAAATCTAATAGCACTCATTCAGCTTTATCTTGATCAGGATTGCAGTGGATCTGGAGCCTATCCTGGGAAAACTGATCACAAATTAGGAATACACGCTGTGTAGGACGCTAGTCCATCAATATACACAAACACACTTCTTCACACCTAGGGCCAATTTAGCATATCCAATTCCCCTACCCCTATGTTTTTTGGGGGTGGGAGGAAACCAGAGAACCCAGAGGAAACCCACACAGACAGTAACTAGAGCTCAGGATTGAACCAGGACCCTGGAGCTGTGCGGTGCCAACGCTGCTCGCTGCACCACCATGTAATTAATACATGAGCATAAATAAATAAATGTTCTATTTATATCTACATCTGTATTAAATCTATATTGTTGTCTGTTTATCTGTAAACCAAACTATGAGTGAAAACTGCAAGAAACAGGGAAATGTTCCAACTACATTTGTTACGCTCGGTATACTCCTTATGACACTGAGTTACCAGTTTACTGAAGTGTGTTGATGAAACTGTGTGTTAGTGTGTGGCCTAGTTTGATTTCCTGTCATGCTTCATCATGTAACCCTTCACGTTCTGTTTGTTGTTACAGATGCTGCTAGTCTGGACACTACCCACCACATTCTCATTGGCATCTCTGTTGTCACCATTCTCACCACACTTTTGTTTGGCATCCTGTGGTTCAAAAAGTAAAATGAATGAATATCTTTATTTAGACAGAAAACAGTTTTACCAACTAAATTATTAGATCAATTCAAATCTAATAGTCAGATAGTTATTTTTCTAACTCACCCCATTTAATTTTTGATTAGATGAAGAGTCTTTATTCCTTATATTGCAGATATCGATCACTGAATAAGCCCACACAGCAGCTTGGACAGGGAAAGTTTGTGACTGTTCCTTCCCAGGACTCCCCTCCTCTATCTCATACCTCTCCTCAATCGGTGTTGGTGATGCCTCCGTTAGACAATTCCTCAGAAACACGCCTAAATGGACAGAAAAACAGACAGAGTGTTCGATTACTGTGGAGACCATCACAACAGGTTCAGAGCATCACAAATCAATCAATTCATACTTAGCTGTATCTTTTCTTTTTTTTTTATCATATATGAACACCACCAGGTTGATGAGAGAAAACAGATAGTAACTTATTATTTTAAAATAGAGATTTATTTATAAAGTAGAGAGCAAACCGTAACATCTCCACAATGTCGTGTCTTCAGAACGCACGGGTTTCGAGGACAGACCTGAATCTGATACAGCTGATCAAAGCTGGGAGGGAAGGCGCATTCTACAAAGCAAAGATGTTGCGGGGAACCTGCAAAGGTCACTCACTTGTCACCTGCAAAATTGCAAAAGAAGGTAGTACGCTTCCAAAACCTTCTCTCTTTGCACTGGCTCTGAATTTATTAACCCTACTATTGCCAAGCATGAGCTTACACTGCAAGTGAATATAATTACTTTTAAAATAATACCAGAAATCTAGCCTTTGGATGACATTAGAATTTTTTTTTATTTTGAGAACACTCTAGAGGCTTTTACAGAACAGTTTGACATTTTTTTTTTAATTATTGTTTATTGGAGAAAATATTATTGCAACACTGTTGTAAAACTGTAGTATAAAAGCTGCATACAGTGGGGTCCAAACATTTTGAGGTCTTGTTGAAAATCTGGGGGGAAAAACAGAAATGTTTAATATTTTGACTATTTTTAGGGCACTATTTAAATTTAAGCAAATTCATCACATTGACTATGTTAACTCATTTATACAAAATTATATAAAACTATACAAAACAGATTTTCCTCATGACTTAATCTGTTCCATCGAAGCTTTGTTCAGGCGACACTTGGATTTGATGGATTTGATCTAACATGGATCGTCAGATCGTCGTTTTTCACAAACTTATGGAGTCCATGCCAGCACGAGTGCACTGTCATTAAAGCAAAAGGGGGACATACTAAATACTAAGAAATTCTGAAATTCATGCAAATATTTCTAATATTCTACTTTTCACTCAAGTTAATGCTGATAATATAATTTGTAAGGAAAAATTAGAAAAGAATGCAAAATAGAAGCATTTTCACTAGTCTTAGACTTTTGGTCCCCACTGTATATCCAACAGTTATCAACATATTGAAATTCCTATGTAATATCCTAATCTAGAACCTGATTTTTTTAATTCTAGAAGAAAATAAAGAAATAATCATTATTGTTATTATTTTTTTAAAAACATATGACGTGATTTCATCTGTTCCGTCATTTGTAAGCATGCTTTACAATGTTTAGAAAGTAAATTGTGCTATTATGTTATAAAAAATACCTGTTGACTTCTGATATTTATATTACTACAGTAGAGGAAGGGCATGCAGTTTATCCAAATAGCCTGCAAAATGATTGATATTAGCAAAATCATCATTTCTACCTGTTGTATTTCAGCTTAATAAATTCTATTACATTCCAGTCTAGACAAGAACACTCATTAACTAAGTGACTGTCACTATTAGGAGTCACTTCCAAGCAAATGGAGACTGAAGTGTCTGTTATGAGGAAGCTGGTGTATCATAAGAATGTGCTTCAGCTGCTGGACTGGAACACTGCTGAGGGTAAGAGCTCGATCAGACGTGGTCTGTTTTTAGTTTACAAAGTAATTCTACTCGTACAGTCAATGTGTAGTTCAGCTCGACATTTTAGTTAAAATCCACACCATGTTGTTGTGTTTAATTATCTTATGATTATAATGAAAGTAGTTTGATATTAAAAGGATACTAAAATAAAACTGGAACCTGCTTTAATGGGATCATTAGGTTTTCTTTAACTTGCTGGTTGTTTTTGCAGAGCCCTTCATGTTGATCATGGAGTTTGTGAGTTATGGGACCCTGCGCAGCTTTGTGCAGACACATCATGACAAGCTGAGAGCTGACCCTGAGATCCAGAACCTTTTCACTATCGCCTCCTATCACATCGCTCTGGCTATGGAACACTTGCGCTCCAAAATGGTATCTCTATGTTTCAGTGGAACACCAGAGATTACGCTCACACCATTTTCAAAGAATGAAAAGATGCATTATAGAAAGAACTTTTTAAAAACTGTCCTGGATGATACAGACGACCATTGCAATTCATTTAAAGCAGGAGTTATGTATGCTTCTTTTCCTTTTTGTAAAGGATCATTAATCTCGCCTGCTCTCACCAAATGCATGGAACAATTTTTCTGCAATACCTTTTTGACCAAAAAGGCATGACTTTAGCTATGTCATTTAGATGGAAAAAAAGTAGCTGCAGAAGTGTTTGTACATGCAGCATGAAATTGTGCTTTGTGTGTGCAGCAGGCTGAAAATGCTACATTATTTTTAATATCACATTGGTGCAACAAAGCAAAAAAACAGAGAGAAAGAAAGAAAAACAAGTTTATTGTTAGTTTGCCTTGCTTCTGTACTTTAGCTATGTGCTGAAATGTCAACCGTGGCAGGGGTTTGTGTCACTTTGTATAATGTCATTTTATATAACAGTCTCTGTAGTGCGACAGGGACGTGACCCAGAAACATGTTTGGAAAAAGTATAGTTCTCTTTCACCTCAGTGGAAACACACCTAATGGATGCATATTATGACTGAGATTCTTCCTTGTAATCTGCAGGTGGTACACTGTGACCTTGCTTTAAGGAATATTCTGGTGAGCCGTTTCCCCTGGGAAATCAAAGTGGCTGAGTTTGGTCTGGCCAGAGACTTGACGCGTATGAGAAGTAGACGCAGCACCAGGAAAAAGCTCCAGAGGGTTAGGCATTGTATTATATTACATAAATCCTTATATTACATAAATCCTCCAGTGGGTTAAATGTTGCTGTCCTTAGGAACGAGTGCCCTTGCGCTGGTATCCTCCTGAATATTTCCGGAACAGCTACTACAGCTTCAAGGGGGATGTGTGGGCTTTTGGTATTGTGTTATGGGAAATGCAGACATTTGGTAAGCTCAGCACAATATCCTATAATAGGCCTAGAAATTAGATCATCCATTTGCTGAAATCCAATTAAAAACATGGCAGAAAAGTAGAAAAAAATGTTTTTTATTGTGCTCTTTACAGGCAGTCTGCCCTATCCCAATTTGGAAACTTCAGATCAAGTGGTGTATCACATTTGTGCTGGAACCAGAAACGTAGGACCTGACAGCTGCCGACCAGAGATGTGAGCATCAGCATTATTCACTCTTTATTTGGCTGTTGGGCTACAAGAAAGCTCTGTGCACCTGTGTAATTCATGCACATTAACTGCACCTCTGTCAGGAGTTGTAGGTGTTACATGTTTAAGACTTTTTGGTCTATAAGAAATTATTTTGCAGTCTTGGCCTGGCAATAACTTTGCATGAAACATTTTCTCTGGGGTCCCTGAAACCCATAGAACCGTAGTGTTAGAGCATGAAAAGAAACCGAAACTAGTGGTTCTCAAACCACATCTCAGGGCACCCCAGACAGTCCACATTTTTTGCTCTATGCCTTGTTCTGTGTGAGTTTGAGAAGCACTGACCTGAACTGTGCTATACAAGGGCACTCCAGGACAAGCACTAGAAAACACTGGATTTGAATATAGACACTGAGCTGATATTTTCATATACAGACTGCAGATAATGAAGGACTGCTGGTTGGAGCCTTATACAGCCAGACCTTCCTTTACTGAGCTCGTCAGTATCTTGGAGAATATAATTGAGAATGATTCGGTAGGTGTTTTTTAAATCATACCATTTAACAGCTGCACCATTATCAGGTTAATAACAAATGTGCATATCTTGTGTTTCAGGATTATGTGGATGTTTCAGACCAAAGACCTACGAGTACAGCAGAAGACTGAATATTCACCATCATAGGCAAGTTGGAGTCCAGAAGCATATTGAGGATCAGTGTCTTTTCCTGCTGGCCTACACAAGGAGTCACCTGATTGCACTAACGAGTTTACATTGTTAACATGGACAGGACCTGCCTGATAACAATTTGGCTGGATGACACGCATCCACTTCTCACCGGACAACCATGCAAGTTTGAAGTCTTGCTGCACAGTTCGAAAGTTTGGACACTTTTAGCATTCAACGTGGTCTCAGATCGATGACCCCATTTTTGTGGTGCCTACATGAACACAACAAATGAACTCGGGCCGCTTTAAAACAGCCCACAAGTGAACAGTAATCAGACCAGGCTCAGTGCAGTTCATTTTGTGGTCCACCTGATTCATATTGTGTTAAACCAAAGTGTCTGCTTCGCATTTGCTTTAAGGCTAAAGACTTTGAAGCTTGATGCCCATATGTAGCTGCAAAAAAAAAAAGAAAAAAAAAAAAAAAAGTGAGAAATACTCTAATGACCACCATTGTGGTCTTGTGGACCCCCAGCAATGTAAGTGGCATTGGGTAGCAATATGACAGATGAGTTAATAGGCTAATAGAGGCATTGTCAAACTAGCAATGATGCCATTGAGGTTAGGTTGTTAGGCAGCGGTAGTAATAATAATAATAATAATAATAATAATAATAATAATAATAGCCTAATAACAATGTAATAATAGTAACCGTATATTACCATTGTAATTTAGTGTGTTGTATGTGTATGCATGTATTATGTCTTTACTAACTTCTTACATAAGAGTCAAAAATAAGTCTACGGCATAAAGAATTAGTTGGTTTTGATGATTCTGTGACTAAATTCCTCTCCTCATTGCTTTATTTTCTTCTGGTATTTAACTGCAGTTGTGTTTGTGAACCAGCACTGAGGTCATTTGCAGATAATTCCCTTTCAGTCCACTTTAACAGGAGTGAGTATGGTTTATTTAAAAATAACTACATGAGAAAACACCCTGCTAAACTTTATTTTGCGTGACATTCCATTACCGCTGTTCAACTTTGAAATTACAGCTCATGGGAAAAGGAGCAACTGCGATAACTTATCTCACTGCCTGAACTTGTCCCTTTAAAACTTTGATCTCTGACGTCACCCAGCATTCAGGCCTAACCCCGCCTCTTCGCCTATCAAACGAGGTGAACAGCCAATAGGAGGAGAGAATACCGGCGCGTGAGGCGACGTTGCTATGATGCTTTTCCCATTTTTAAGGCTTGGTACAGATAAAGCTGCGGAATTTTCTTTTCGTTGTCATGAACGGTGTCTTTTGTTTCTGTAAGCCTTTATAAAAAAAAAAATGCTTCTTCGTGTTTTAGAAATTGTATTTTTCTTTTATTTTGCGTCACATATTCCTATTACTCTCTTCATTGATCTTCAAGCACTACTACCAGAACAAGTGTATCCTCAATCAGTAAGTTTGTCCTGAAGCGTCGCCTGTTGTTTAAAGCGCACTGAGCTTGTTATAGTCCAGGTTTTTCAGTCTGTAAAGAAATAATCCTTTGCATTGCAGTTTAAAGACGTGCTGCACTGGTATGCAGCGGAATTCAGAGATCCCATGGTGCTGGATCCACCTGTGTGGTTTAAATCTTTCATATTTTGTGAAGCACTTGTTCAGCTGCCTTTCTTTCCCATTGCAGCATACGCCTTTTTAAAAGGTCAGTGAATCATGAACTAAGCTGATCTGCAGCTAGATATTATACAACCCTGATTTCTAGCAGTGCAATATTTTAATATCATGCTCTCTAACCTGTATATAATATCAAGGAGGTTAAAGACTACTTTATTTGCAGGCAGCTGCAAATGGATCAGGACTCCAGCAATCATATACTCCGTGCACGTGGCCACCACTTTACTTCCCATCCTTGGCCACATCTTACTCCATAACTTCCCAGTGGCACCTCTTCCAGGTCCGCAAACATCCAAGGAGCGATGGACACTGGTGTCTGTTTATGCTCCATACCTCCTCATTCCCATCATACTGCTCCTCACCATGCTCTTCAGCTCCACATATAATTCTGCCTCTCCAAGTGTCAAGGCTTCGTCCAAGACCAAGAAGCTGAAATAAAATCCTTGGATTTCATTACATTCCTCTTGTTTTTCTGATTTTGTCAAAAACAAGGATTGTTTCTTAATTGTGCCTTATGTGGAACATTACAATGTTCTGAATATTACTTGTTTTGAAGATTAAATAATATTTGGACAGAATGATATACTGTTGATTGATCTGTGACTATCACTGTTATCCACACCACAGAGCTGTATGAATTATAAAACAGATGTAGACATGCATGAGCAAAATAGTTTTATTCAAATATATATCATGTTTTATATAGTGTCTGTCAAAACAAATGTTAGTGTGATAACAGGTGTCGTGTAAGGATTTTAATAATGTAAACAAAGTAAATAAATGCACTGTTTGGTTACAAAAGTTCCTGAACTTTAAATGCACCTCTTTTTGTGGTCCCATGAACAATCGAGGGTGTCGAGGAATTAAAGCTACACTAAAATCAGAATGTTCACAAAAAGGATACAAAATATACAGATAACAAAACACTCAAGTCTTGGTTTTGTAATTATTTACAGTAACATGCAGATACTGTATTTATTACCTGGTAGCAAAAGAGGTATTAAAATAAGATTTACAGAATAATTCTATATAAATAGTATAAATATTTGCTGTTTTATATAAATACTTATCTAATGCCTTATTGTGGAACAGATATGTTACATTTGTAACCCGAGGAACTGGTCATGATATGGGTCATATGTTGAGGTTGTTAAATGCATGTATTGAAACAAATGACCAAGTGAGAATCCCACTTCTTATTAGCGAAGTCATTGTCAAAGAGACGCATAGCATCATACTTTCTGTCCTCTTGACAAAAGCTGAAGAAAAGACCATCATTTCTGCAGCATAAACTGGTCAATGAACTCATTCTGCTCTGCTTCGACTTTGGAGAGAGCTTCATATTCAATTCTGTACCTGTCAAAAAGTAGAACAGGGAACTTAAAGAGGGAAGTTTTGTGTGCACACAGCCACAGTTAGGTAAATCTGGCTACTACAGATGGTGACAGAAACAAGGAAAAGCCATAATGCATATGTGAGTAAACCTTTCCAGCTGCATCCTCTTCTCTGCAATTAGAGCCTGTAGTTGTTGCTGCTGAGCCTCTCGCTGTTTCGCAACTGATTTCAGCAGATTTCTAGCACCTATCGCCTGTCAAATGATACACAACACGTAAAGTTCATACCGTTCATAGTCAACTTGAGCATTTGAAATAAATATATGTACCTTCATTTTTTCTTTTTCTGCTTCCTTGGCCAATTCATCCACCATTTCAATAAGTCCACCCACTATCTTCTGAAACTGGCCAATTTCTGTAATGAAAAACAGTGAAGCATGTTGTTAAAGCATGGTTTGGACCGTTAATGGGTAAATAAACCATCTACCCTTCCAGCCTCCAAAAATCTCCATTCATTCATTTATCTTCAGTAACTGCGTTATATTTATCTCAGGAACACTGGGCATGAGATGGGAATACACCCTTGTGGGACACCAGTCCATCACTGCACCCTATGCACACACACATTCATACATTCATTCACACGCAGAGGCAATTTAGCATTGCCAGTTCACACACGGGCATGTTTTTTGGAGGTGGAGAAAGTGAGAAAAGAGAGAAGACTCAGGTGTACACCCGAAACTCCGCACAGAGTGTAACCCAAGCTCAGGATCGAACCCGGGATCCTGTGAGGCCGCAGCGAGACCCTCTGCACCACCACACTGGCCCAGTTATCTGATGTTTAGAGATGTACTGATACGATACTACAACAGATCTGAAATACGTTCTGATCTACTGGTTACTGATTTTAGACATAAATGCTTGTGATGCTGACTGACATGGCAAACATTATGCATGTGAAGTTATCTTTATCACACTTCTAATAGGTGGTAAAGTGGGTTACCGACTGGATCGATACTGAGTATCGGCTGATACACACAGCTCCGATATCAGTATCGTATCGAAATCAGAAAAAGTGTGATTGGTGCAACCCTATTAATATTTTTTTAACTTAAAATACTTTGAAAACTGAGTAGACTTCAATAAACCTACTGTCAACAAAGTCTTTGCATTCCTCTTTGAGCTCGGTGGTCTTCTGGGAGACATCTGGATCGAGTACTCGTAACTTGTTGAGTTCATCGAAATGAAGTCCAGCATCTGCTAGTGGATCTTTAGCCATGACCAGGAGACAGAGCCTGCTTGGCTTTAATCACACACCACCACACGGGTTTGTCCTTAATAACACGTCAGTTGCTCCAGCTGACAGAATGAAGCTGCTTTCCTTCGGTTTCGACACAGCCAAGCCGAACTAAAAGCAAAACAATGTACACTCTTTTGACCATGTATGACACAGCAAAAGTCCAGCTACTCGTCCCCTTGGCTAAAACTGGTTAAACCATCAATGAATCTTTACACACTGAAGTAAACAGTCGCTTGTTCCGCACCATATGCCGGCTGACCGACACTTAGCTAGCGAGGCGGCTAACGAACAACAATAAGGCTAGCCGAAGTGCTGGCTTATCAATGAAGGAGCTAATATGCTAACCGGTAATATAAAGGTTCTTCATAGAATGACAAAACATGTATATGAGAAAGAAAAGTACAATATTGGCTCAAAGTGCATGTTACACTAAATAACACAACACAGTTTTATCTCACCGAAAAAGTACAGAGCCACTTGTTGTCCTTGATGCTAACGCGCTTGATTATGTGTCACAGGGACCGAGTCCAGATGACGTGACTCCGCCTCCATTCCACTGTGTCTCGGCTGCCTTGGAGACGGGCGGGTCGTACCACTTCGACACCTGGGGGGGGAGAGCAGGTCAAATTCCTAACTCAAATCATTTAAGCACGCTACTTCGTTGATTCACTGCCTCTAATGAATTTCAAAAAGTACCTTTTATACGTCAGATGAGACTGTATATATCTGAATAAATTGTAATTGTATAATGTTGCTATCTAATAAATGTGGAAGGATTCTCTATTAACATGTAGAATGTTCCAAGATGTGCCTCGTAAAATGAGCAGCGCAATAAAATAACAGTTTGACAACAGAACTGATTTCCATCATTCCTGCTCTGCAGTGGGTACAGAAGAGGTCTGTCCGGTACAATTAGTAATATGTTCAGACTTTCTGGCTGCCCTTGAGAGCCTCCAGTCCGGACAGTCTAAAAAGTAGACAAGAGCTGGTGCTTAAAGTATACCCAAGTCTGTTCAGGCTGCAAAATCGAGTTATACACATTAGTTTCCACACACAAAGGGGAGGTCTGATAGCATCACTGGGCCCAGAGGGTTCACACTGAAGGGGAGGTCTGATAGCATCACTGGGCCCAGAGGGTTCACACTGAAGGGGAGGTCTGATAGCATCACTGGGCCCAGAGGGTTCACACTGAAGGGGAGGTCTGATAGCATCACTGGGCCCAGAGGGTTCACACTGAAGGGGAGGTCTGATAGCATCACTGGGCCCAGAGGGTTCACACTGAAGGGGAGGTCTGATAGCATCACTGGGCCCAGAGGGTTCACACTGAAGGGGAGGTCTGATAGCATCACTGGGCCCAGGGGGTTCACACTGAAGGGGAGGTCTGATAGCATCACTGGGCCCAGGGGGTTCACACTGAAGGGGAGGTCTGATAGCATCACTGGGCCCAGGGGGTTCACACTGAAGGGGAGGTCTGATAGCATCACTGGGCCCAGAGGGTTCACACTGAAGGGGAGGTCTGATAGCATCACTGGGCCCAGAGGGTTCACACTGAAGGGGAGGTCTGATAGCATCACTGGGCCCAGGGGGTTCACACTGAAGGGGAGGTCTGATAGCATCACTGGGCCCAGGGGGTTCACACTGAAGGGGAGGTCTGATAGCATCACTAGGCCCAGGGGGTTCACACTGAAGGGGAGGTCTGATAGCATCACTAGGCCCAGGGGGTTCACACTGAAGGGGAGGTCTGATAGCATCACTAGGCCCAGGGGGTTCACACTGAAGGGGAGGTCTGATAGCATCACTGGGCCCAGGGGGTTCACACTGAAGGGGAGGTCTGATAGCATCACTGGGCCCAGAGGGTTCACACTGATGGGCAAGGAGCAGGCTCAGGGGCCTGATAAAACTGATAAAACTGATAAAAAATAGCCTACACAACTTTTAAGATGTCACAACAAAGAAATCAACATTACACATTTAAAATGAGTGTTTATTACTTTGTTTTGTTTTTTTTTTTTGGTAGGACTTTGGGGGCCTAATCCTCTGTTATTGATGCCATTCAATATGGCGGCCCTTTGTGCATCTGTGACCAGCTCAATGTCTCAAAGTCTGTCCCTGTAATGGAGTTATTAACATATTGTTGTAAGAGTAATTCACAAAAACTGTTGTAGAAGGGAGTAATTCACAAAAATGTCTTCTTGGACGAATCTAGAAGTTACCACTTAATTTGATATTTTTTAAGAAAATCCCTAAAATCGCCACACCACACTCCAGTCAGTAGGTGGCAGTAATGCGGTGTGCCAACTGGCAAAAATGTCAAAGAAGAAGAAAATGAGCGGCGAAGAAGAAGAGTAAAGGCATTAGCGCCAAAAGTGTTTTATTATACAAACCTTGTATGTAATATTTGTATGTACCTGTGTTAAGTAGGTGAGTATAACACGTGTTATATCAGTTATTGTATCTCTGTTTACTATATAAACGTAAGCTATTCATTCACACAGGTAAACTAGCGAGGCTGACTTTCACTGACCAAAGTCTAGTGTACATTGTAAATAAATTTTTCGCCTTAAGATAATTATCACTTTACATACTGTTTACTGCTTTGTGTTGTGAGTCTCTTGCCCGTTATCGTTGCAGATGCTTGATGGTTGAGAAGTATGCCTCTGTCAACTCAGCCGCAATCAGGAAATGATGAGTATGTCCTGGTAGCTAGTCTGGATAATGTGAGGAACCTTTCCAACATCCTGAAAGCGATATCCTTCAAAGACCACGCAATATTTAATGCAACTCAAAACGGACTAAAAGTTACTGTAGAAGAGTCCAAATGTCTTCAAGCAAATGCGTTCATTCAGGTTGGTGCTCCATGTAGAGGTGAAAACACGGTCAACTCATTGGTCTTTGAGCCGTTGGTCTGTGTACTAGAAAGTGTGTTTGTTTCTGTAGGCGGAGATATTTCAAGAATTCACCCTGAAGGAGGATGTGGTTGGGTTTCAGGTGAACCTCACAGTGCTGCTGGATTGCCTCACCATCTTTGGGGGAAGCACAGTGCCAGGCATGTAGTGATGACTGTAACTACAATAACACTGTGTTTGTGTTTGCATGTTGATTATAGATCATTAATTGTGTAAGTAAAACATCTATAGGTTCTGACACTGATGTATAAAGTGTGTATCTCTTCTTTTCCCATTAAGGAGTGAGCACAGCTCTGAGAATGTGCTACAATGGCTATGGCTACCCGTTAACCCTGTTCCTGGAGGAGGGAGGAGTGGTAACTGTTTGCAAGATTAACACCCAGGAGCCAGAGGAGCCTTTAGATTTTGATTTCTGCAGCACCAATGTCACCAACAAGGTGATCCTTCAGTCAGACAGCCTGAAAGAGGCATTTTCAGAGCTGGACATGACCAGTGAGATCCTGCAGTTAACAATGTCACCAAGTCATCCCTATTTCAGGTACAGATATATTGATAAATAAGATTTTTGGCAAACACTGAGAGGGAGAGAATGATTTAAATCTAAACCTTATAAAAGTGACCCTAGATGGATGATAAGGAAAGATTTGTTATCATGAATACATTTTCCTGGAGAGACTGGGGATAAGTACAGCTGAGCAGATCCAAAAGCTGCTCAGAGGATATGATAGACGTCGTCTGGCCACCCTTTGTCTTTACAACTGCACGCAGATTATCAGAGAATATTTCTATCACATTCAGGAAGGGAGATGCAAACATTTTAACTGATATTATTATTATTATTATTATTATTATTATTAATAATATCCTAATATACACAATTTGACCATTTGTGATAAAATTAAACCTTACACATGATTTTTAATTTTTTGCTACTTGCCTTTTTTTTTTGGACTCAAATTGATTAAATGTTGTTATAAAGCACATTCACATTGTATATTAGAGGTATTTTGCTCAAGTATTAAGACTTATGTTGATGTTAATATCCCTCAAAGATAACGTCTGCTTCGCCCCCCCCCCCCGCCCCCCAGGCTGTCTACATTTGGAAATTCAGGAAATGCTCATTATGACTACCCCAAAGACTCAGACATGATGGAACTGTTCCAGTGCGCTAAGACACAGACCAACAGGTAAAAGATGGCCTGTCTTTAGTCATTCCCTATTCACCATATAGTAGGCTATTAGGGGTGCAACCATTTTGTAGTGTTTTCCAAATTCTCAATTTGTATTCCTTCAAGAGTTCACTATATTATTACACACAGTGCACTGTAAATCCGACTGACACACAGTTTGTCTTCACTACAGTACCACAATGCATAGCGAGTTCTTTCAGTGCAAAATGCAGTTATCAGTATGGATACCGGAGAAGCTAAATGCATATATAATTGTAAACAAAAAATGCTGGTGTGGAAAAGTGGAAAATTGTTTTTAATTCTTCTTTATTTTTGTGGGTTAATTCTGTGTCACTATTATGTGTTTCCAGAATACATACTAGTCAGTGTTGTCTGAATTAGGTGTAGTATCTCTGTTACTGCAGATCTATATATAAAACAGGAAATGGTGAATAAGTGAGCGATTTCAGACACTGTTGTGGTGTTGTAAAGACACTGTAAGAGTATGACCTGAGTTCTGCAGGGTGTACACAGAGCTACTTGGCAGTAGGGTTTTAAATGTCATTGGGAAAATTGATTTGCTGATATCATTTACTGTATATCAGCTTCACATTGTTCAGGGACAGTATGTCTGACACTGCTGGGTTTTTTTTTTTTCCTATGGATACAATCTAAGTAAATCACCTATTGAAGACTCTACTGAACTATCATATATCTAATCCCTGGATTATGAGTTTTGTTTTTTTCTCTTATTGCTTTTACAGGTATAAGATGTCACTATTAAAACCCTCCACTAAGGCACTGGCTCTGTCCTGCAAGGTGTCTGTGAGAACAGATACTCGAGGTTTCCTCTCATTACAGTATCTTGTACGGAATGATGATGGACAGATTTGTTTTGTTGAATATTATTGCAGTCCCGACGAAGAGGTTGATGAAGAATAGAGGAACATGAAGGACCATACGTGGTCCTTGTTAAAACTGGGCTTTTTTCTCTGTCCATGTGGAACCGAGATGCTACAGATGTAGTTGTTCATTGTGTTGATTTTCAGGGCCCCCATTTTTAAGGGTTCTGTGGTTTGTTGTATGTTGTTGTATATTGTATATTTGATATGGCTATAACTTACTGTGTAATATTACAAGCAATATTTTGTAATTTAGTACTATATGAATAAATAATGACAATTATTCATTCAGATTTGGATCATAATGGAGGCTTGGGTATGGTTCACAGATCCCTTCCCGTTTCCATGCAAACCCTCTCTTTTTTTAAAATCAGAGCTCAGATTTCTTTTATAAATATAATTCAATATGTTAGTCAAATATATTTATACATATAATACAACCCCCCCCCCCCCCAAACCGCTTATTGTAGACCACAACCATAAACTAAATAAACTTGCAACTTAAAAGCATGAGTACAAAATATTGTGTACTTCCTGGACCTAGTGACTCATAATCTCGTGGAGTCTGATGTACTGGAACAGGGAAAGACTGAAATGTGCAGAGCAAGGGGGGGTCCAGGTTAAATATTTCTGGACTGGAAAACACTGGTGTTGTAGAACAGTGGTTCTTAAAGTGGGGTTTGGGGAGCATAGACAGGGGGGTGTTATTTATGTAATTCTTGTTACACTGGTGAAAATCATAACCCAAAATTTTTATACTGATTCTTGAATTCTTATAGTTATTAGCTTGTTTAACTGGTTACTTGAATTGAATGAGTTTAATCCAAACTGCATCTCAAAAACAAGTAACCTGTTGTGTTGATGGAAGGTTCAGGAAGAAATAGCTCTATGGCACCAATATATATATATATATATATATATATATATATATATATATATATATATATATATATATATATATATATATATATATATATATACACACACACACAACCCCTGGCAAAAATGATGGAATCACCACTCTTAGAGGATGTTCACACAGCTTTTTTACTTTATAGCAAACAAACAAATCACAGATATGACACAAAAAAGGTTTTGTTCAATAGCTTAACATTCTGGTTTGTGAAATATACATAAAAAAAATTCAAGGACATTTTTTTTATTAATGGCATGTCTTTTTCCAAATCAAGTAGAGGAAAAAATTATGGAATCACTCAATGTTGAGGAAGAAATTATGGAATCAATTTTTAATTTCCATTTCTAAAACAAATACTGGGACAAGTCTAAAAATGCTAATAAGTCAGCAGTTAAAATGGGGCCTGAAAGTTTCATAACCACTAGTGTAAACCATCTTTAATTTCCTGTATGGCATTTTGGTGCCCTAAATGCAGAAGTGCAATGCACTTACCTAAGTAAAATCACCTGACTGAAGCCTTTTGTGAATGTCACTGCGAAGAAAGTACCGAAAAAAACAAAAGCTGCGGGGAATCTCCATGTGCGTGTGAGTGTTTTTATGAAACCACTCACTTGCTCTTTAATAAACTGCTGTGTGACCAGCAGAGGGCGCTAGAGCACGCTGTAAAACTTACCGAGGTGCTACCGCCATCTTGTGGTAAATTTCTATTTAAATAAATAATATACTTATTAAAAACTCTATATTATTCTTTACGTGTTACTTTGTTTACATTTGAAGCACAACGCGGTGTTTTTCCAGGTGATACGTGTCTGCAATGAAAAATGAAGGTTGGCGCTGAATTTAGCGGTTATACCGTCTTCTTCCAGAAAGTTCTCAAATGGCACACTAGCGTACTAAACAGTACATCAGGATAGTACGCCACTTACTCCGCCACCTGTTCTGGCAAGTTATTTGGGTTAGTATGATGCAGTTGAGGATGTACTCCATGATGCTAAATGCTCAGGGACCAATCGTTTTGTCCTCGTGCAGCTGCTGAGGTAACGCTGTTTCCGGGCAGAGGAGCGTGAACTACTGGGAAATAACCACGCATGCGCATTTCACACACCGACGCTACTGTCACCGGTGTGTCCAACTAATCTAACACGAAACAAAACAAAAAACTATGCATGTTGAAGGAGATTTTAGGCGTTTTGGCTATCTCTGTGTTAAATGAGATGCCGTTTTAGAGGTGAATTTAGGTGGATAGTGGCATTGCCTGCAAAGGGACTTATTGCATATACATTACTGTGTAAAAGTCTTAGACACCCTAATTTAATACAAATTTTATCTTAAATGTTTATTTTATGACTTCTGAATTAGTGAGTCAATTTTAAAAAAAAACATTTTAGATTCCAAATATTACTTTTCCAACAAAAAAATTAAATGTTACCGGAAAATGTTTGTATGGCAGTAAAGAAAGCAACATATTACATAATACACTACTTTCAGACAAAAATCATAATGAAGTCTGTCTGGTTTTGTTTGCAAAAAACAGAAACAGGTAGTCAGAGTCTGCAGAAGAACTGTGGCGGATTCTCAAAGATGTTCAGAAAAACTTACCAGCTAATTTCCTTATAAAACTGCACAAAGTGTACCTGAGACAACTGATGCAGTTTTAAACAGCAAAGGGTTGTTATGTTTAATATTGACTTTGTTTAGTTTACCTGTTTACCTTTAATAGTGTTTAATGTTTAATTTCATTATTTTTGAAGGCATCTTTGACTTTTGCACAGTCCTGTATGTGTATATGTAAAACCCAGTCCTGGAATTACTGAAGTAGTTCTGAAGTAATGCTGAATCTAGTGGATTAACATGACTTCAGCTGTTCATGGTCTCATTTCAAACATGTCCATTGGTGTCTTTCAATACTCGAGAGATTCAGATAAGTGCTCTGAAGGGCTTGAATAGATGGCTGTCAGCATACAAGCATCCAGACAAACAGTTGAGCATTTGACCAAGGCACGAAATCTAATACAGGGGCAGCATCACCTCTCACATAGATGTCGCAGATGCAAACATAAGTGAGGTAGGCCACCATGTTGGGCCCCATTTTGCCCCACCAGTGAGTCAGCGAGTATCAGGTTCGAGCCTTAGCACAGCTAGGTTTTGTAAACACACACTCAACGGTGACCTAATTGTTGTGACAGTCCAACAATTAGCAACAGGAGAGCTCAGGAGAGATAAAGCGAAGGTGCACGCCAGAGTCACAAGAGAGAATGAGTCATCAACATTACATCAAAAGGTGGAAGAGATTATGCAAGAGAAATGTAAATAATGTTGTACAGTATGATTGGGTGGATAAGTATTTTGGAGATATTCTTAATCTAAGTCTACATGTTAAACATTTGTGACTTGTCTGTATGTAGATGCTTAAAAAAAAGCAGAGAAATAGCTAAATGCTGTGCTTTTGAATTATCTCAGAATAATAAATACCCCACTTTGATATTTTAGTTATGCAAATATGAGTTCTAGTGGGCTGTGTAGTACAGAAAATTTTCCAGTGAAGCAGTTTCAGACGAAAGTTTTTCATCAGCCATGCAAGCAATATGCTTCTAAGGCTGTAGGAGGTGAAACCAGTTATATCAGTTGTATCAGTCATTCACGTGAAACCAGCCTACAGACCAAAGTGAATTTATATTGAATCCATACTGAACAATAATATCAGATTATAAAGTCATGCAGATTATCACTCAATCATAATAAGGAGCTCAAACTCAATCTTCATTTGTCAGCATGGGGAAGCCCCACATACATAAACATGAAATTCCTGTGCATTGTGTGAAAAACAGTCTCATGAAAAAAGCCATTGTTAGCTGGTCTGTAGAAGTCACATGAGGTCACAGTGACAACAGCTGGACTTAACAACACACCGTCAGGCCAATCGACCCCTGACTCCATCAGTGCTGCTCCTCCCCATTTCAATAGTGCTCCCCAGACTGCAGCCATGTGTGAGATGATCCCACATGGTGACGATGAGATCATGCCTGTGCATCTGTAACCTAACACTTTCTTCCATATGCATGATTGAGTGGCATCGCAGTAGGTGGAAGGTGCACAAATCCTAAGTCACATGGTAGCATCTTTTTTTTTTTTTTTTTATTTAGTGTGCATTTGTGCTATTTGATATATACATATATATAGTATTAATTCCTGAAAAAAGTATTTCACATAACCTTTGTCTTAACCTTTGTCTTAGCATATGAAGAGGCATAATCAGATAATTGTCCATTTAAAATATTCAGACATTTTTGTTAATATTCATCACAAAGGTGTATTTCTTGTTCACACTGTGAGTCTTTCCCTTTCAGCTTTCCAAAATGTCAAAACACATGAATATTTACTGACTAAATCTATCCTTGCATACTTCAGCATTAGTTGGCTCATTATTTTGGCTCATCTGCCCATCACTATATCTCACATAGTGAAGTATCACTCTCTGAGTTTGTCTGACATCTAATTAAAGATGCATTTTAGCACCAAATGTGTTGTTTATTATAGCTGCTGGTTTTTCATGCACGGGTTCCTATGACAGCCCTCATGTCCGTTGGCTGAATTTGCATGAAATTTGACAGATTTACAGTTCACCTTATCACATGTTTATTTAATCTCCATATTTAATTTCATATTTAATGTATAAGATAAGGTTTAGCTTTGGAAAAACATGACTCGAATTGTGTAGTGTGACTCCAAGAAACATCATCTTGAAGAAATATACTGTAGAAGTATGAACATTGCCTCTCAATATCTAGTTTTGGACAAAATACTAACAGGTACTAATGAGTACTAATATGAAGGCCTTTCTTGCGGTCTTGCTGAAACTCGTTTCTATTTCCCATATAGACAAAGCATTTAATGGAGTTTCGTCAAAACTTTACGTGTTTTATTTACAAAATAAGCATGTACAAAATCAGTAAGGAATAAACGCGATGGGGCATTCTGTTATAAGAAAATAATCTATGATGGAGTGGTGCGATGTGGCCTGATGCAAAGCGGATTATTTTCCTATAACAACAAGCATTTTATTCCTCTTATATGACAATGATTTGCAAACAATTACAATTTATTTTATTACTGAAAGACACATTGTGGTTTTAACCACTTATAATTATATTTAATGTTGTGGAACCTGAGACAAGTTAGCTGTTATCCTGTTATGTAGCTATAAAGAGTTCTCTCAGCAGCCTCTCTTTTCCTCTCTCTTAAAATTAATAAGACAAAAATGCAGTTTGTCAATAACAAAACTTTTTTAATCTGTTTATTATTAGGCTTAGATTATGTAGATTGTCTGCCATACAAGTCTCTGACCTTTCACAGCTAACAAATGTTAACTGATATAAACCTTCTATTTTAATTACAGCTAGAACTACTGTTAGAACTAATGTTATAGAAACAGAACAGCTTCTGATAAATCAGGTTCGAGAATTCAACAATGGTGTGGTATAAACCCCAAAACAATACCAAGGGATTACATTTTTACTGCTGGCATAGAGACAAGAATATACTTCGACACAGCAGAAGAGATTACAGGTTAATGTAGTTATAACAGGAAAAAAATTGTAAAGTATATTGTCATGTGTAACATTTTGCGTTTGTGGTCAACGTAAACATTTGGGAATGAAACTGAGACTGACACTGAAAGTTACTGAAATCAGCCTGACCATCCTATCATAACAGTATACAATAAAATAAAAATAAACAATAAAATCAATAAAATAAACATAACTATCTGATAACTAAGAGACCACCAGGCCTGTCTGTGTGAACTGGTTCAGTTATTAATATGAAAAGTTAAGCATTCATTTCCCACTTGTTATAAAATAATTAGTGTTTGAATATTTTCACAAATATAAAGCATTTTGTGGAGTAAAATACATTTGCACTGACTGCTGCATACTGTTTGAAACATGAGCTAAACCCCAGTCCACCGCTGCATGATTGAGATGCGTGCTCTACTCGAAATTATTTTCAACATGTTTGTCTTTCACCACCATCCCATTACTTTATGGGGAGAGGCAGCTGCTGCCCTGTGCTACCTCACTCACCTCTGACAGCCACTGTTTAGCAGCCACTTATGGTGACAGCAGTGACAGCTAATTTGTTAAAGTAGAGGGAGATGGCTATAGTCGTGGAGATGAAGTTTACTTTGCCAGATACCAGGTCAGATAATGGATGATGTCATTGTGACAGACTAATTCAGTGCATAGAGAAACACATGGAGTCGTTCAGCTTTGGTTACGAGTATACACAAACCCTCACAAATACACAAAAACACCATGTGATTTCCATTGTCTGTATTCTGCTGTCTGTTCAGCTAGTAAAGAAGTAAAAGTATAGCAGGGTCACATATTTGATCTTGGCAGTGATGTAAGATGTTATTGAACAAGTGCATTGTTCGAGCTAATTACCTGTCACAGCCTAAACGACTCATAACAATACAAAACTGAATACAAGAAATTTCAAATACCTGAGTGTCAGATAATTTTGACCATGTTTACCTCACAAAGGACTGTTACTCACTACTGCCATCATTATCTTCTTATCATAAGGAACATATTATATCTGAGCAAAGGTACTCATGGAACACAGTGTAATTATTTCAAGGTACTTTTCCAGAGCAGTTTTTTCATCATGTTCTAGTTTACAACATCAGCCCTGACTTAACATCATCAACAATAATAATAATAATAATAATAATAATAATAATAAGAGGATGATGATGATGATGATGATGATGGTGGTTCTTCTTCTTCTTATTATTATTATTATTATTATTATTGTTGTTGTTGTTGTTTTATTACTACTGTACAAAAGGTAATACAAACAATACAAAAAGTAACAAAATTTTAATCCATGCATTTTAGCTTGAAATAATCCTCTTGCACTATTTGCTTCTTCTTGAGATCTGACAGTTATGTATATGCAGTATGCTTGCACAAATGTTTAGTGTTTGCATGATGCTTTCAACATTTACTGTTTGCCCAAAATGTATTAGGTTTACATGCTGCTATGGCGCACTTTATTTTCAGAGGAATTATGAACACTGTCTCACAGCAGTAAAAAAAAAATACTAACTTGCATCAGTTTTTGATGCACAATTAGGACATGTCTAAGGGCCTATAGGGATTTTTTTTTTTTTTTTTTTACAAATATTAGTTTGTTGAAAAATGTCTCCTATATCCACAGTGTTTTAGCCAATACACTTTGTTACTATGCAATGGTTTCTATGCAACAGACACTAAATTAAAAAAAAAATTATGCCTTTTGTTATTTACATGATCATATAGGGCTTGCTATGAAGATATACCCATGTTGCCCTGCACAGGCTGAGCATGGTTGTTCGCCCAGACATGTACCTGTGTGGGGATTCCCCATGGTAAAGAAAGCTTCTCTATTCTAATGCGTGGGTGTGAAGCTCCTCTGAAGCCCAGCTGCCATTTCCAGCCCATTAGATTTTAATGAGACACAATGACCACACTGACTCAGGACACGCACTGCAGGGCAAAAGCACCAGGGATGGGGAATTTCCCCTGCTCTCGAATAATTAGCATAATCCAATGAATATATAATATTATTAATGTTTCATTGGGTTTTTGCAATTAGCTGATTGCAGTAGCCTAGCCAATATAAAATGCAAAAAGTTCATTTTGGTTCTGATTTAAAAAATGATCCTCATATGCAAAACTTGAAGACAATGAATATGTATTATTCAAAGGCTGTTTAGAAAGAGGCCTAAGGGATCCACTAGGATTGCACCATTTAGTCTGCTCAAATCCTGTCCTCATATAATAACACACAGTCTCAGGCCTGCACAGGGGAACCAGTCATTAACTGGTGTCTAAAAAGAAATTCATTTAGCTAATTCTCAAGTAATTTATAACGTCATTCTTCAACCATAACCAGCTTCGTGGTAAACCTACTATGATGTAAGCCTGAATTTTCTAAAGTGACCCAGACAGCTACACCTTCTATTAGCAGGGTTTCCATGGCATAATAATTAGTTTCACAGCCCAGGAAGAAAATATACATCTAAAATAGCATCTATATTTTGTGTAGCTAATTAGGATATAAATAAATTGATTGTAGACTAGTATAATTTAAGCACAAGTTGACAGTGTGAGCCAGAATGCGATTATGGCTAAATTCCAGCTGGCTTCCACCTCCCTGTATAACACTGAGTACAAACGTTTGCACTCACTTAGGACAAAGTAACCTTGTGCAAATATATGTTCATTCCTTTTAAAAAAAAGTAATAAAAAATGGTCAAATAGTGTATGCATTTCCCTTTCTAAATGGGATATAAACACCTGAAATCACTTGTATGCCCACCCTTTTCCTTTATGAGTGCCTCCAGCCTCTTTCATATCCTCTCAGCAGCTTTAGGTTCCTCTCATTTGTAATATTCATCCTCCATTCTTCGTGAGATATCTGCCATAAATATGACAGATTGCTTAGCAAATCTTTGCCCATTCTTCTTAACATATCTGTTATTAATCTGCCAGATATCATACACTGCCTTTTTACAAATCATGTCTGAATACAGATAAGGTCATGACAAACATTTAACTTCTTTTGAAACTAGTTTTATGTTGTTTTTTCCTTGTGCTGTTGCAGGATGCACGTACATTTCATTTCTAATTTACGACACTGAGGAGGTGCCATTGGGGTGGTGGATCATTCTGAGCCATCTGTGTGGCATTTCACATATTCGTGTTGGTTTCCTCCGGATTGTCTGGTTTCCTCTCAAAAAACATGCACGTAGGTGAACTGGCTACTCAAATTGCCCCTACAGTAGGTGTGAATGAGCGTGTGAATGTGAGTGGACATGGTGCACATACAGAATGTATTCCCACCTAGTGTCTAGTGTTCCTGGGATAGGCTGCAGATGCACTTTGACCCTGACCCTACGTGTGAACAAGTGTGCTTGCATGGTGCCGTGTGATGGACTGATGTATTCCTACATCACTCCCAGTGTTCCCAGGATAGGCTCTGGTTCCACCATGACCCTGACCAGGACAAAGTGGTTACTGAAGAAGATGATGAAAAATTGAGAAACATTTTACCTTTTTCACATAGAAACTAAAGGGTGTGCAAACTTTTGCAGTAATGTGTAGGTTTGCAGCAGGGGCAGATTTAGTGATTTGGGGGCCCTAGGCAAAATATAGGAATGGGGCCCTCATTTCAAAGTTTTAACATCAATATTTAAAATTTCAGCATACATTATTTAGCATTAATAATTAAAATGTATATAATTTGCATTTTAGGGGGCCCTTGGCTTCTGGGGGCCCAAGGCAGTTGCCTATCTTTGCCCCTGGTTTGCAGTGTAAGAGGAGGTAAAAGTTCAAACTATACTTCCAGTTTTCGAACACCCTATATTTGAGCATTTATGTTTAAATTTGATCATTTTAAATTCCCTAAAATGTGGAAATCTAACCAAACAATAAGTGAACTGAGACATGCTTATTATGAAATTTGCAGTGAATTGAAAATGTTAGAAATGACTTTATTTAGTGGACTAATGCAGGTCTAATGCAATCAGAAAAGGCCAAAATCTTTATCACCATAGTAGGCACTTGTAGCACACCACATATTTATGTTTTACAGTTAAAATCTGCACTGTCTGAGTTGTTAAAGTGTACTGACTTTAATAGAGTCTCATCAGGATCTGAGAGTGATCGGTTAAACATTTCCATGAAGATTTAGTTTTCCTTATTTAATTGCTCTTCTGTATCATTTTTGGTCTGTGGCCATAATAGTGATTAAACTGTGATAAAACATAAAAAACAAAATAAACATAATCAACTGCTGTTCAAAAACTTTTAACTGGTAGTTTATGTTCGAAAGGTGGCAATTTCAGATACAAGCAACAAAGAAAAGAAATGAAAAGCAAAGAAAAAAAAGGGTTAACCGAGTCAAAAGGTGCTGTGTACGTTGTTTTGTTTTCTAATCTACTCCTAATCTAATCCCGCCTCTTCTGTTCGGATTGGCTCGTTGAAGGCAGCCCTCTGATTGGACAGTGTCACTGCGTTGATGAACTCCTAGCCAATGCTTGCGCAGGAGGCGGGATTTGTGCGCGCATGGGCGGGAAAGTGACGGCGTGTTGTGCGGGATGGTGTTGATGGTGTGATGAGCATGTCGGGACTTGTTACGGGACACGCAGAAAAGAGGGCGTGGCCAAAGCGAGCACTTCGCGGGAGTGAGCGCGAGCTGCTGTCATTACTGAAGCTCACATCTTCTGCACGGTATCAACAAGAGCTACTCACACATCGAGGAATTATTAACGGCACGCGCCATGAACGGATTTACTCTGTAACTCGAGCAAACCGCGCGACAGAACAGGAATAACGTTTAAGTGGCGCTGAAAGCACGAGGACGCCGCTTATTGACCAAGCAAATAAACACCAAGTGTCCTACTAACAGCAACACGCCATAACCGAGCACTGGACTAATATCTACACATTCCCAAACAACTGTCTCACAGGTAAGAGTCATGTGATTTTTTTTATTTGCAAGGAAAAGCTTTTTAGCGCTGTCCTCACGTGCCACGGCAGTTAAGTTCGAGCTCACTACTTTATTAGTGTTTTGGTCATGTTGGGGCAGTGTGTCACACGCTCTGGTGGTCCAGACTCAGTAGGACGGTGTGAAACAGTGTCACTGAAAGTCATGACTGGATGTCATTTCCATATAAACGGACAGTGTGTCATTTCTGATAAGGCATGGAGTTGTCCTGTGGTATTGGCATTGCATGCAGTGTCTCTCTCTCTCTCTCTCTCTCTTTGGGAAGCACGCGCTCCCAGAATTATTTCGCAATCATTCAACAGCTCCCTAAACCTGATCACGCGATTAACGTGTTTCTAAATTACCCCGAAGGCCTCACTGTGAATGAATTTGTATTGTTTTGTGTACATTAGTTTCCAGCATGTTTCATCACTCTCTCAGTCCGTCTACTTTGTATAATAACCATGCTCTACTTTTCCATCGCTTCATATTTTCCATATCGGGCAATCTCTAGCCAAATGAAACGCTGATAAAAATCTCAAGCAGTGTTGCAACTTGGAAATGTCTTATTGCAGATTTCACGTACAAGTGTCAAGCGGAATCATGCTTTTTTTCTTAATGGTTGATGTGTGTGTAAAGGTGTTGTGTTGGAGCTGAGAAAGCGCGCGCGGTTCTGATTACCGCTACCTGCACGGATTTGTTTACAAACAAGCCGGCGCGCTGCTCGCGCTCGCCCCCTAGCGGCCAGTCTAAAATGGCCTGCAGCCAAGAGAGGAAAAACATGATGTTTTGAAATAAATTGATGAGGTGTTCATTCCTTGCGTTTTGAAAAAAATTTAATATTCAGTTGTCTAGAGGAATGGTGGGTGACATTTTTCTTTTGTTTGATAATTCAATTCAATATGTTTTGCTTATGGAAAAGAAAAATGTAGATACTAGATGACTCCTTTCCTCTAATGTAAATGTAATGTTTTTAAATTGGCTTTTAAATTTAGATTTTCTTTGTAGAGCCAGAAGAACCCCAAAAGAGACAAAAGAGCTCCCCTGAAAACAAAAGTTTTGAAAAGGGTTGTAGATAGTGATAATGTATTACTCTTTATAATATGGATAATTGGATATTTTGCAACCACTATTTTTACTCAATGAACTTTCCAACACAAAACAATACATTTTAATGTTAAGCCATGTATATTGCTGTTTGCACATTATACATGTTATACAGAATAAATCTAGGTATATATTTGAAGTGACTTCACATATTAACACTGAATTTATCCCTTCATCTTTGATATAGTTGGGAGATTGCTGAGGGAATGTGCATTTAAGATCCACAGCATTGGCTCCATAAGGATTTGCCACTAATTTTTATTTTTTTTTTTTCCCCAAATGCTACAGCCACTTTTTTTTGCCATGGCCCGGCCACAGCCGGACAGTAGGGTGGACGGTCAGAGCCCTGCGCAGCCGCAGACCTGCAGGATGGAGGTGCTGCGCCGGGATGCCTGGCCCAGCGGAGGCACACAGCTGATTCTGCCGTCCAGACAACGACGCAGGACTGTGGCCACTCAGACCAGCACTGTAACATCACCCGTTATTTCCACACAGGACACTGTGAGCATGGCCAGGTCCCCTCAACAGGAAGGTCCACTCAGAGATAGCTCAGGTATCTTTACCCTTTATCATATACACTTCACCTACAAGTGATCTGTACATGTGGCTACAGTATGCTTTACAGCATGCTTGACAGAGTGTTTGACAAGCATTACTAAAATCCAGAAAACACATTTCAGTACTAGCGACAATAACCATGGTTCATGGTTGAGATTCCAGGAAGTGCTTATTGCCCCTCTGTGGCCATGAGTTAGAAAAAAAAGGACATGTTGCAACTTGCCCTGGGCAAGTGGCTTCCTGCTGAGCACAACCCAACACACAGTATCAGAATGCCCGCGCTGCACTGAGCAGCGTCCTTGCAGTGTTTTGGTCCGGCAGTCATTGTTCACTATATCTTTCCAAAATTTCCACACATCGTCATTGCTATCGTAGCCTCAGTTGAACCCTTGTGGCGCTGCTCTTTTGGCACCTCCTTTATAAAAGCTGCAGGCTTCTGGCCTGCTCCCCACCCCACCCCCCCCAACACACACACTCACACTGTCCATCCAATCACCGCCCGGCCCTTGTTCCTGTCCACCAATGGCTGCATTTCATCTCAGGCTGCATGGGCTTACAGTTACCCTGGCAACAAGCCAGAAAACCACGGCTCTCCCAGTGTTGCTCGCTCTGTTCAGTCACCTGCTTGAAGGATTAGCAGAGCTCAGCCCCACACACATGCATTTCCACGTAATGTGGAGCTATTTGTGCATGCTAGTAGAGAAAATAAAGAACTTTAAGCTTTTAATTAAGGCATCATCCTTGATGTCCAGTGTAGTTACTGTTTTATAACGTAATTATTACCAATTAAAGACTCGCTTCCTTGATTTCTAGACTTGGATTAAGCAGATTATGAGATTATATGCAAACCTTAAAAGAAAAAATGAAGTGTCATGAAGCACCTTTTGAAATTCTTTGACTAGGGAGAAGATGATGGAGGCTGAGGGGTTATTTCTGGGCAAAGATTAAAGATGTGTGCTGGGTTGATTATGGAGCTGGCATGCTCATGCAGGCTGTTCATCTCCATGATTGTCAGAGCTTTGCTTGTTTACTTGGGCCAGCCATGTCTTGCCAGTTTCCTTAGGAGATAATGTCTTTACATTGGATAAGTGTCTCGCATCAGAGTTTGATGGTATAACAGTATTGTATGCTAATGTTAAAGTGTCAGTAACCTGAATGAACAAGGAGGCTTGTTCAAATCTACAAAATCTCACTGCTTTTTACGGAATGAGATGGACCTCTCTGACAGTGCCATGTTTTTCTGTATCTCCTTCAGGAACCGAGCAGGATAGGTCCTGTCCCAACAGGAGGCAGCAGCCCTTGCCCGATCTCCTTCCCGAGAGCAGTAGCTCATCTGCACAATCAAGCCGTCGAGGCTCTGCGGCTGATGAGGAGTCCATGGAGGAGGAACAAGTGGTGGGCAGAGTGGCCATCCAGCTGAGAACCATAGGAGATGAGATGAACGCTGTTTACCTTCAGAGAAGGGTGAGGAATCAATTTGTGTGATATAGCTGTGCTGCTATATAGTCCAACCCTGGCCTTGTTTTGTGTAACAATGATTGGTGTGACATGTGTCAGTGACAGAGTTTGTGAAAATGTGCAAGTGTGTGTGTGTGTGCATGTAGCCTCCAGTGGCTTTTCTAGTAAATGGATCAATGTGGTATTCACCATGGTTAGTGTTGTGACTGGAGTCAGATTTCCTGTAGTGGTTGAACCTGATGCCTTCCCTCTCTTTCGTGCACCCGCTCGCTCTCTCCTGTTCTCGCTTTCTCCCCTCCCGCCCTCCCTCCCTCTCTCCTTCCTTCCTGCCTCTGTCTTTCTGTTACTCTCGATCTCCCTGCCGTATCGCGTGAGGAGTCAGCTCGTGGCGCAGGCAGGGAGTAAACACAGTCTAATCTCTCCCTCCCCCATGCAAACCAACTCCCCCTCCTCCCTTCTCCTCGCCTCTCAGACAAACACACATGATGTCACCGCACTATTCCAGCACTCACTGAGTGCTCCAGCCTACACACCCTTGTATGTACACACACAGAAATACACAAACATACCCAGAAGACGCACATCGACACGCACACTGTTATATTGGTCATCTTTACAATCATAAACCCAGTTATTGCACTGTAGTCTTTTTTTTTTTTTCTTTTTTTTTAAATAACACTTTCACTTGCACTGTCACACAATCACAGAAGCAATCAGTTCTTTGTACAAATGTAATATGCAATAAAACCGGTATGTTGCGTGGTTGAACCTGCTGTTTTGAGAATCACATGCACAGCTTGTTTTGTTGTTCCGCTGAACTCTGATACCAGGATGCTTTTACGGCACACGACTCAAATGTTGTTTACTCAGGACCAGTTGAGAAATTACAGGTACTTCCTCAAGAAGTAGAACAACAACTTGGCTGGATGTGGGTGTGTATGTATAGGAGTATAAGTGCATATGTAGAACTCACCTCTTGTCTTCTTTCACTCTCACTACACTGTAACTTCTGTCTTGTTCAGACTGCTTTCTTTTGCTCACTCAAACAATCACACACCAGTCTTTCTTACCCTATCTAATCACTACGACTAAAGATACACATACTGGGATACACTATTAAGCAGTGGAGAAACACCTGCTACAGTATATTACACTAATGAAACATAATATACACTATGTGGCCAAACGTTTGTTGACACCTGACCATCACACCCATGTTTGCTTTTTGAACAACCCATACCAGATTTAGTACCCCCTTTGCTGTTATAAAAACCGCCAATCTTCTGGGAAGGCTTTCCACTAGATTTTGGAGTGTGACTGTGGGGATTTGCTCATTCAGACACAACAGCATTAGTGAGGTCAGGCACTGATGTTGGACGAGGGGCGTCTGGGGTGCAGTTTGTGTTCGAGTTCATCCCAAAGGTGTTCAGTGGGGTTAAGGTCAGGGCTCTGTGAAGCCCACTCAAGTTCTTCTACTCCAACCTTGGCAAACCATGTCATTCTGGAGCTCACTTTGTGCACAGGTGCACTGTCATGCTGGAACATGTTTGGGCCCCTTAGTTCCAGTGAAGGGAAATTGTAATGCTACAGCACACAAAGACATTAAAGGCAATTGAATGGATCTATAAAATATACAAAGACAATCATTGTGTAAAAAATGTACAGCAATGTGCAGCACAGTGCATTTCCTTCCTATAGACCCTACAGAGGACCCCTGACCCTTGAAAACAAACATTTTCCCAGGGCTAGGTGGGGTTTTTATAGTGACTTTGTTATAATTTACTGAAAATTCATTGCCGTGATTTTGTAAAAGCATCCTCTTCAATAGGATGCTGTAAAGTTTCCAGGTTTTACACAATTCTCTACAGATGAATCTCGGTGCAGCAGTAGAGTAGGTGCATCTGTATGGGCATTTCTTCCTGGTCTTACTGTTGCTTCCCGTAAACTCCTACACTCACACACAAAACAAAGCACAGAAAGGAAGCGCACTGAAGCAAAGAGACACTGCGCCCAGGTTGTTAAGGTAAATATAATTACTAGAATTATTAGGAATTCGTGTTTATGTGATACTGGAACATAAAAAAAGTAATTATTGTAGTTGATTTAGAAGTCAGTGCTGCCTGGAAATTATTTTATTATTATGAAAGACATTTCACATATTACTATGCAGAATTTTCACACTCAAGCTGTCATTATTAATGAAAGTTCACATCAAGGCGGCTTACTTTTTAGCTTGCTCATAATGCCTAGAGATTAGAGGTCGACTGTTGTAGGATCTGTAGCTTGGAGAATTAATGAGTACGTGCTTGTTTACTAACTGCAGAGCGATTAACGTTATAATGATAGGGTGGACTCTGTTGTGGCAACTGGCCTGTAGTAGCAGTTCATGACCTGTCGTGTCGTGTTAACTGTCTGCTGCGCCTGTGTTCTCACATGACCCCTGTGCTGGCCCGTCACTGTATAATTACTTACACACTGCACACTTCTCTTCCCCCTCTGTACCTGCCCTAGTGATTTCAGTGCCACTTTTCAGGGACTACAGAAGTGATCTGTCAGTTACTCTCTAACTGACTGACTCCTGATTTCTCCTCTCTGAGAGTTATTTTTAGATGATGACTCACAGCAGTTGTTGAATAGCATCTCACCAGACTGTTGTTGCAGACATTGTCTGGCAGGGACTGCTCCACAAACACATGTGTCTGATAGAGACACACGATCACTTTTTTGTTGCTGTCTCATTCTTTCACATTTGCACACACAAATTGGAATGGGGACATCATAGATTTATTTTTTTACATCACTGTTTTGTTTGGCTAGTCAAGTTTATGTGATTGTCAAGTACTTGTTTGTTGCGTCTAGCTGTCACACAAGTAGAGAAAAGTTTTGGCTACAGCAGCTTTATTAGAAATTGCTTTGTACATGATTTAACTTTTGAATTTATGCTGAGGCTGACAGTCTTGAGAATGCACACTGTAATGAGATGCTAACCATACACCATAACCATCACACTCTAGCACGAGCTCTGACTGTACTTTACTATCAGTAACAAAGTCCAAGTTGTCTGTGCTTATTCTAACATTCACTCACTATTACTTTGTGTGTGTTTCAGAACGAGGGCGCGCAGTGGCAGAACTGGAGAGGCCTGTACCGTGGCCTGGTCGCCTTCCTGGCCGACACCATCAGCACCCTCTACCAGCTCAGATAAACGGACGGGTATTTGGCACTGCAGGGGGGGCGCCGGCGCTCCCCAACACAGCCTCTAATCTACTGCACTGGCTCGGGGATATTTCTGCAGGCCCAGAATGCACTGTGGAGTTTTTTTTTTTGTTGTTGTTGTTCTCTTGTTTGTTTGTGTTGTTTCTCAGTTGTATATGTTGTATATTGGTTATTTAGTGTCTCTTTTGGGAGGAGTTTCATGTAGCAAGTGACTGAAGTGTGTGTCGGTGTGGGGGCATGTTAAGGGGGAGAAATGCTTGTGCCTGTCTACATCTGAAGCTGTGAAGCACAATCGGTTGAACGTTTGTTTATTTTTGGAAAATTTCTTTTTATTTTTGACCAATCTGAAGGCCTGGGTACTCAGAGAATCTTTGATGGGTCAATAAATGTGTCAAAAAATGTGTTTAGACAATGGCCAATTCACTAATATAGATCATTTGTGATTATGATCTAAATTATATTCACATTCATTTACTCTCCAACCCTGTGTTTACACTAGCAAGAAACAGAGCAATATGGCAACTGTTCATTTTCTATGTAAGCATACGACACAGATCCGTGATTCCTGATACAGAGCAGCATTTAATGTGTTATTTTCTCAATTCTAAGCAAATTAGCAATTACACAGTAAAATGACAAACCCAAAAATGCACTGGAAGAATCCTGTGCCATAATTGTCCCCCAAACCTGTTCTCTTAAAATTTCACTTTTTGGTTCCCCCGTTCAACCATATTTGGAACTCAAAATAGGAAGAAAAAGTATGATTTATAATTTTTTTGGGTTTTAAGTACAACATAAAATACATTAAACAAAGATAACATGGCAATATGCGTAAATTTATACATTTTAGCTCCTACTAACTTTTATCGGAACCTAAAGAAGTCAGAAGCGTATGTCCATATACGACAAACTGTAAGCAACATCAGCGCTTTGCACCTTGCTAGTGTGAACGCAGGGTCAACATACATCCAAGTATGACAAGCATTCAAAACCAAATGCCAAAATTCAGTCTATCCAGGTCTTCAGAAAGCACTAATTGAAAGGATGGGCTGTACCTCAGGCACTGGAAATGCTGTTTCTGCTCTTAGCGGCCTTACAGAGCAATACTGCGTCACAGCACAGGGAAAAGGGCACTACTAAACGAGACTTTCAAAATAAGAGACGGTCAGGCCACAGGGACAGACGGGCCTTTCAATACCACACACTTCCTCTACAGCGAACCCAGTGTGGTGAATGTGCCTTACATCACCCTTTAAAAACCTACATGTGCTTGATTTAGCAGGGGCAGTCAGTGAACGGTGTTTGGGGTGGGGTGGGTGGTGGGGTAAAGGGTCAGTGCCTTGGTGCTCCCACCCGTACGTACACTTTGGAACACGACATTCACCACTCATTTCAAAGATTGATCACCTCCAATGGAGGCTCTAGAATTGAGGCCGGAAGCCGTGTGGATCCACCAGACCACAGGCTATCCAAATGGCTGGGTAGCAGTGTTAATATTTGTAATGAACTTGTATGTAAATATTTTGGGAGAAAATGGCAACAGGCAAGAGATGGAAGGAACTGGCCGTTCTCATCCCAGTGTATCATGTATATTTTGGTGAAACTTTAAAGTACTTAACAGTTCCTTGTTTTTGTTTGAAAGCTATATGTCACATTTATGTTTTCCTGAACTTTTTATGGACCAATGCAGGGAGGTTAGCAAACTTAAATCCAAGAACTATTTAAATGTTCACAAAAGTATCTAGATTTGGATATACGATTTTCCCAAGATTTTAAAACAGATTTAGTTTGTGAACATTCCCCTTACAAATATCTATCCTGAGAAACAAAGGTTAAACTATTTATTTTTCTGTCCATTTCTGTGCTTGGTCCTTAGTGAGGAGTAGGGAAGTAACTGATTTATTTGGTTTAAAAACTTTAAGGTAATGTTATCAACTAAAGTTATTTTCATGAATTATTAGGAAGATTTTTTATGTCCTATAAGCAAGGCTTATAAAGATCAACCAGATTGAATGAGCATGGAGATAAAGTTTAGTTCTCTGGGAATCATACTGTATGTATTTGTATCGCCAATTTTTTTTGTAATAAAACCTACAAACCCCTCAACAAAACTACAAAGAAGTAAGAAGCAAAAGATACAAAATTTATTTCTGCTGTAATTTAATTACTGGTCATGATTTTGCTGCAATAAGATTATGGAAGAAACTGAGCCAGACCTTTTTTACTTGAAGACAAAAGTTTCAATATGTAGGCTCACTGTCTTTGGACGGTGAACCTCTGGGGCCTTCAACTAGGTTGCTTGCATGTTGCCATTGCTCTCACATGGAGTTCATGGGCGTGTATCTAACAAACCACATATGCGACGTCTGTGGGTAAACCATGTGAAAACCTTGTTAGCACTCTCCTTTTTTGGTCCTCTTTTTCACGTGGGTACTGTACTGTAGTTCTGAGCATTACCAGAGGTCAGTCTTGTGACTGCCTGTCTTATGATTTCCTGTGTAAAGCAGTGGTGTATACCACTTCCTGTGGACAGTGTGTGGCTTTTTGTGGATAGGTGTATTCTCTGATGCACTCTCTCCCTGAGGGAAAGGCCTTAAGTGTGAACTGTGAACATCACACTATGCTCAAGCTCATGTCAATCTCATTTTCTAGCCTTGTACATTTGCTGTTTGGACTTTTTTCTATCAATTTTCTATATGAATTTTCGTATGTTTTTCCCCCTTTGCCTTTTTAAAATAAAGAGAAATGAGACAGTATTTATGAGTGATGTGCTGTTTAAAAAAAAAAACACACCATGATTAATATCACATGATAGCAACTAGGTAGTACTACACAGAATTAGTTTAGACTAGTTAATTTAGCATTCAGTCAGGATCAGGATCAATGACCTGTAGGAATTAGTAAGATATTACACCCTCTGGGCATGTTAGCTCAATAAAGCAAGCAATAGTACCATTTATATAACGTAGTAATATACTATTTGTGTCTTCTGATCTGTAACAGTGTAAGGCTCATGTGGAAAGAATGACCAAATATTGTAAACAGGAAAGGCAGGTTAATTTACTCCATGAGTAAATGGCTGGTAAAGAATCCAGGCTGTGGGTTTTTATGCATTCATTTCCTCATACGTGAACTCATTTTTTACCCATTAGTGTTTTGTTTATGCACTGTACATCTGTGAGGGACAATCTAAAAATAAGAACATTGTTTTTTTAAATGCAAACAAGTTAAATTATAATTGGGCCTACACATGCAATTGATAGTGAGAGGGAAAAAAAAACAGTATTACCATGGTCCTTACCTGGGCCCAGAAAGAAAAGGACCAATCAGAGGTTAGTTTTCCTTACGTTAGGTCTGGTGACAGGGTAATGATTGGCTACATTGCTAAAAGCCAGGGGAAATAGACTGCAGGGAGCAATGAGCACCGCATGGGAAGGGGACCATCAGGATTGCCGTTGATTGGTTATGCTAGTAATTAATCCTGCTTGCTTTTAACTGGGGAAAAGCGCAATATCTTTACTTGTCAGTGTCTCATATGGGCTTGACGTTCTCCTTTCCATGTGTCCTTTCACCAAAGAGAAACAATATTTTGTTTATTTATCCATCAGTTGCAGTTGCTATGCAGCCAGAATGCCGTGAGTATTTTCGGCTCATCAGCATCTATCCTACAGTACAAAGAGCAGTTCATAGCCATCATATCTATTCCCATGTCACTGCTCCAGACTAAACAGATCAAAGTCCACAGTAGAGAAAATAAGAGAAGTTAACACATGAAAGAGTTTGGACCATCTGCGATACCTATAATTTCATTAAGTGTCTCGTCTGTGTAAAGACAAAAGAGTTGTGTCTCAGAGCCACTCCTCCTCAGCACCTGTCTAACTGGTGTATCCTGTTCCAGTGTATCCTGTTCCAGTGTTGGCCAGAGTGAATTGCAGACGGTAGCTTGGTTTCTGGTGTTCAAAACTAGTTTCTGGTCAATCTATCTCCTAAATCATTTACTTTGCATGTCTCTAGCACTGTGCCAATTGCTAACAGTTGACAATTGCGTTGGTTTTAACCATCTTGTTTGGAATTCCAGCAGACCAGACTGGACAGACCAGACTCTCCAGCTGAGGGAAAACTTCCAGATCAAAACATTTATTGTTTCTCTTATGCAGCTGAGTCACTGAGTATGTTGTGCCAAACAACGTCATTGCATATACCTTAGCCAAGGTCATTAATGAGTTACCCAACCACAGATGGTCTTCTTGATACATAAACTTGAACTCACCTTAGCTTTCACCTTTTCACTTTCTCACTTTTTTCACTTTTCAATGTCAACTGCCATGTTGTGCCATCCAGCACAACTTCTTTGTGTAATCACTTAGATATACTCTAATATACACCCAGTGGATGAGAGCTACATTTCCTTCAACTGAAACATTACACACAAGAATGACCAGATAATGCAACAGCTAAAGAATATTTCAAACTCTTGTCTCATACAGAAACACATACACTGCCCATGTAATCCAAAAGAAATTTGTTTATTTGAATCTTTTCATTATAAAATGGGAAATAACAAACTTTGCCATGGAACTTCACTATCTTGTCATAATTGCAGGCAGAAAAAGGTGAGTGTGTTTGCCTGGAGACTGTATAAACTCACAAAAAATAATGACAATGCCTGAGCTCCTCAAAGGAGTGCTTATTGTTCAAAACATTTTTTTTTTTTTTTTTGAAGCACTGAGAAGGTCTTTCCATGATGTTTTGAGTGCCTCCATTTTGTCCACTTGTCCTTGGTCTTCTCCAAGATCATTTGGCTCCAAAGTAGTCCACCACGCCGCTGCCCTTCAGGCCATCGAAAAAGAAGAAATTCCTGTGTGGGGCATCTCTCTGGGACAGTGCCTGTTTTTACACACACAGCCAGCATGACAAATGTACATCAGCAACAGTGTGGTATGGCTGCTAATAGCTTTTCAGGGTTAAGCACTGGGGGTTGTTCTTTTCTGTGGTACTTTTGGTTGATGGGTGAGGGACAGCAAAGGACCATGTGTGAGTTACAGCCTGTTTCATCATGCAAGGAGATGGCGAGACAGCCTGGCTTCTCTCCACCACCACCATGTGGGTGTGAAGGCTTGCCCTGCCAGCACTGTATCCCCCGCACTCTCACGCTCCACTAAGCTTCTCTAACCAACTCCAGCAAATTGCAGAATGTATGATGAGGTCGACCTTAATCAGGCACGTACATCCTTATATTACATCACTAATCTGACTCAGTACTTTACCAGACTTCTGTGTAAACATGAACTGTATCAACATTTAACACAATCCCAAATATGAACAATAGTAGGCGGGGTTTCAAGGACAGTTTTAAACCATATGTGGATTTTATGCCAACATTACTAACAGGAACTGGATTCCAGTGACCGGAATGTTACCTTTTCGATTCTGGCATTTAAAAAGTGTCGGCAGCTAAAAGGTTTCCCATATACTGCCAGATTCCAATGGGGAAGGCAGATGCCATATGCCTGAAACAGACCCTTATCAGGAAAACCACCTTCACGGCTCATGAAAGTTCCACTGTATAGGGGTGTAGGGTTTTTTATGGTGATAACCTATTACCAATTAGGCGCAGTGTTAAAGAGTCAGTGAATATGGACTATAAAAGACAAGTGCTGAGACTGATGTCAGTTTGTTTTTAAGCTCTTTTACTGACTGCAGGTGAACATGAATGAGTCTCAAAGATTTAATCCTTCATGAAATACCACATTTGAAGGTTTGCCATCATAAATGACCAGTCAATTAACCATCACTGACGCTACTAACAATTTAAAAATTTTAAAAACTTTCCATGTACTTTAAAAGTCACATTTATAAACAAAAGTCATATGGACTGTAACTTGTCTATTTAACTTTTATTCACTTTTAAACTGAAATCCTTTATGATATATATTTCAAGGATAATTAGTAAACCTAGTTGGTGCAGCTTTTAGCTACTTTTTTATATGACAAACCTCTCTTCTTTGCCCCAAAAGGTGACACACTCACTTTTGCAAGAGCATACTACCCAACACTGACCTCACATCAGAGATATTTATTAGTCATATACCATTAATGTAGATCTAATGAATCATATCTAGTTCAACCCCTTTGTGGATCAAGACTTTGTCATGGTGAAGGGACTAGATGACATATAGATGCACGTTGTCACCCACTAACCCTTATGTATATGTCATATGTATGACACACCAGAATTACCCTCTAATATACATTTATGCAGCTGTTGTGGCAGTGAAGATAACAAGGAAACTGAGCAGGGAAAAATTTACTGAGATGCTTGTGTCTGTAAATAACAATATTTTGTTTGGAAAGCTCAAAAAACTTGAAATATAATGAAACCAAGTAAGACTCTACACCAATGGCATAAACGGGAATGCATCTGGCTGCAAAGTCTAGTCCTTCTTGTTACTAATTTGTATATATGAAATACCCTTAAAACAAGAAGAAAGAACCTGAAGAAAAACTATCACACATCTAACCTTGCTGTGACCTTGAACCTGCCTGGATCAATTCCAAATTCTAATTAGTTCATCTGCTGGTTACAGTGATAATTCAACCACTAAATAAAAGATAAGAGATTCAATCACTCATTCTTGAGATATTGGGTGAAACTGGGATGGACAGATAACCTAGTGGCGGAGGCATAATCAACTGATGTTAGAACATTGCTAAAATGTTATATGCACCCTGATCAGATGAACATTTGGTTGTACACATAAGAGAAATTTAAAACTTTTTAATGTGGAAATTGTTGGTGAAATTTCCATATGCTCGTTTTGTGAAAAGATTTAACTATACACACTTTAACGAATAAATAAAAAAATGAAAGCGAGAGTGAGATCCTACCTTGACTATTTCCTGACCAAGTACTCCTCCCACCACAGCACACACTGGAGCCATCTCAGAAAAACAGTAGCTGTAAAGACAGAGCACGTACACTAATGTTATTCTTGTGACTCAGACAGCTATGAGACAAGATATGAGAACTGTTGGACATTTGATGTGTTAGTTAGGACCTGACAAAGTTGTCAGGCAGCAGCTCCGGATTCACCCCCATAGCCTCTAGGAGATCATCTCTGATCTGCAGGAGCAACTGAGAGTCCTCAGCAAAGCTACCTGGATGAGGGTCTCGACCTTTATCTGTGCGGAATTTCAGCAAAACTGGAAGAGAAAGAGAGAGAGAGAGAGAGAGAGATAAAGTGAGAAGAGCTGACAGGAGAGCAACAGAGCATTGATGTGCAATTTTGAGCTAGGTTGTGAACTGGAAGGTTGTGACTTTGCTAGAGCTTGAACAGGACCCCTAACTCTCAGCCGGTTCACTTGCAGTTTGCTTCAGAAAAAAAAGCATATGAAGCTAATTTGAAAATGAGAAAAATTTTAAATGTGAATGCTTAAGGATCTTTGGCAGGTATTACATCATTCATCCCCATGCAATATTGCCAAACACTGAAACTGACTTTCTTGACCACCCACTCACCACACCATCAGCTGAGGCACACTGAATTTCCACCAGGCACAAAGGGAACCACAAATATCATCATGCAGCAAGGAAACATTATTTCTTTTTTAGACACATCTCCATGAAATGTTTCCAGATAGATGTACTAATATGTTTCCAGCTAGATGTGCCAAAAGCTTTATTCTCTGCCTTTTTGAATTTATCTTAGATCTCCATTTTAATTCCTTTCTGACACAAATCTATAATGTGCATATTCAGAGCAAAAATCCCACTAATAAAGCTAGAACCGCTAAAACCTGATTAGCCAATACTACATTGATAAGTTTTGTCTGGCATCTTCATTTCATTCTGTTTCCTTTCTAGTTGTATTCGTTACTCTTCTGGCCAAAAGTATTAATCTTGATCAAAATTAAGGCCAAACAAACCAAACCAGTACATTTCCCAGTGCATTTCATTTATCTCTGATTATTACTGCTTCAATATTCAATCTAAAACCACTAAAATTGCTAAATGACTAATGCCTACACCAAGTTCAAATCTGGCTATAAATGTATTGTATTCACTCTCTTCCATCCTTCTATAATTATTCAATTTGTAATTTGGATAATCTCATAATCTTAAAGCCAGAATAATAAAACTCAGTATAAAAGCTCAGCCTAGCAGACTGTCACTTCTCATGCATCCATTTCTATGTCTATTTCTTTTTCTAACCCATCTTTTTATAACTTTTAAAAAGTAATATCTAAATTAGACTAATACATGTTAAATATAGAACAGCAAAAAAAAATAACGTCTAGATTTAGACTGATTCAGCTGTTACTTTCTGCTCCACATTGCATTGTGAAATTACATCAGACTTTGCTTGAGGGGTAGAAAGGATTCAAATCAGTGGCCCACCATCTGTCTCACAACCCCATCAGTGAGCTGACATAACCTCAGATAAATCAGTGAGATAACATGAAGGAAACAGTTCTTCCTCAAAAGCAGCTCAGCCGTTACATGCCATTTATAAGTGCTCTCATGTACTTGCTAACCTTTAAATGCTTCAACACACAAATAGGGCTTGTTTTTGTTTCCATTAGTTCACAACTATATGTGAAGCACTGGAGCATTCAAAGCCTTTTTTTAGTGATCTGTGCTTTTTTTTTTTTTTAAGAAAGGCGGACAGTGTTTTCAGTTTTAAAGTCACTGCACATGACTGGTCATGGACAACCTGTCATGAAAAATGATCTGTCCTCTATGAGAATGCCAGGTGAGCTTATATAAAAAGATTCAGCGCAGACAGTGTTGTCAATGGAACCAGTACAGCGTAACCACACAGTAACCATTATTTTGATGGTTTCTATAATTAGATGAGAGTGAACTCAATGTACAGAGAAACATGTTTTAAAAAAGTTGCTTCCATTCAATTTCTAAATCATTATCTGCATGTAATGCACCACTGAGCTGAAAAACAACCCCAAAAATGTTTTACATTTAAAGTCTTTTTAAGTTGCTTTCACAAGGCAGTTTTTGGCATTTCAGAAACTTCAGAAAACCCATTAATATGCATTGATGGTTTCTTGTAGGTTGATGGGTGGAAGTCAATATTTTACTTAATGTATACTCTAGGGGTGTAACACAATACCATTATCTGTATCTGTTTAGTGCTCAAAATATTTGTATCCGTTGTCATATTTGGATTTAAACCAGACATGGGCGTGGTGTATACTGGAAGTTTTTTGTGAGCCCTATGCCCTGGAAACACCAGAAAACAATGGAAAAAAACAGGGCTGCTGGAAAAGAGACATTTTCATTCACAAATTACAAGAACTTTCAGTTTATTTGTTTGTTTGTTTGGTTTTTATATAATACTACTAACTACCAGTACTACTAATAATAATTTCAATAATAATAACTTCTTTTCACACTATTCAACTCCTGAACCACATACCCTGTGAAACTTTCTGGAAGGACATTATCTTTTATCTAATGTTACTGAGTAAGCAAACTAACTATGTTTCAAAGCAGTGATGTGTTTCCCAAATCAAGAAACTGTTATTTACAGATGATAACAATAGCCATCTAATAATATTTTACCACATATACTTCCATTTTGGGATTTGCCACATTCCAGAAAAATCCAAAAACTTTTAAGAAAATGTTCTTTAAATAACAAATGGAGAACCTGCATTTAACATGAGAAGAGATAAAAACACACAATATGAACATACAATTTAATATTAATTACATAATTTTTTTGGAGACCCCAGAAATATGGTACAAATATGATTCCATTTTTGGAGCTCTGTAAGGCAGAGTTTAGGTCGGTCTACTGCAGTGCATCTCCGATGTGTGTAATGTTAACGAACTTGGACTTGATTCAATGAGCAGAGTTGCCAGGTTCCCTATAACATTTACAAGGGTGCCAATAATTCTGACTGTACATTTGTCTGGTCTCACTTTACTGCGGAGAACAAGAAAAAAACGTTTCTGATATTTAGGCTTGGATAGCCTGTTAAGATTCATCTGAAGAACGTTTGTGTTAAGCAAACACAAAACTGCAGCATATAACCAAGCCCAAGGATAGTCTAAAGACACATTTTCAATTTCTCCAACCTAGAATACACACTCAATAAGCACTTTATTAGGAACACATGTACAGCTGCACATTCATTTAGACAATCATGTGGCAGCAGTACAATGCAAAAAGTCATGCAATTACAGGACAAGAGCCTCAGTTAATGTTCACATCACACATCAGAATGGAGAAAAAATGTGATCTCAGTGATTGTGGCATTGTTGTTGGTACAAACTATGGCTGGTCTGAGTATTTCAGAAACTGATAATCTCCTGGAATTTTCACACACAACAGTCTCTAGAGTTTACCCAGAATGGTGAAAAAAACAAAAAACATTGTATGAGTAACAGATAAGAGAGGTCAGTGGAAAATGGCCAGATTGATTCAAGCTGCCAGGAAGGTTATAGGAACTCAAATATTCACTCTTTACAACCATGGTGAGCAGAAGAGCATGCACAAAACATCGAACCTTGAGGTGGATGGGCTACAACAGCAGAAGACCACAATGGGTTTCACTCCTGTCAGCCAAGACCAGGAATCAGAGGCTATCATGGGCACAGACTCACCAAAGCTGGACAGTGAAGATTAGAAAAAATATCACTTGGTCTTTTTCCAGTCTTCAACTGTCCAGTTTCTGTGAGCCTGTGCCCATGATAGCCTCAGATTCTTGTTCTTGTTCTCAAAGAGTGATTATCTGAGTTACTATAGACTTCCTGTCAGCTCAAATCAGCCTGGTCATTCTCCTCTGATCTCTCTCAACAAGGTGTTTCAGCCTGCGGCCCCTCCACACACAGGATGTTTTTTTGTTTTTCGCACCATTCTGTGCAAAAACTCTAGAGACTGTTGTGTGTGAAACTCCCAGGAGATCAGCAGTTTCTGAAATACTCAAACTAGCCCATCTGGCACCAACAACCATGCCACAGTTAAAGTCACAGAAGTCACATTTTCCCTCATTCTGATGTTTGATGTGAACATTAACTGAAGCTCTTGACCTGTATCTGCATGATTTTTTTTTGCATTGCACTGCTGCCACATGATTGAATAACTGCATAAATGAGCAGGTGTACAGGTGTTCTTATTATTCTTATTAAACTGGCCAGTGAGCGTAACTGACAATGATTAGTGCCTCCATCTCAATGTGGTTTACAGAAGCCCTGCCTCAATCTGTTCCTCATTGGCTGACACATACTAACATCTTAATACATTCCATCAGAATCTTAACTAGAGGATGTATTTTTGGTAGAGACTACAAAGTGCTTCTATACGTCACTCTGGATAAGGATGTCTGCTAAATGCTGTAAAAGTAATAAAAATAAGCAATTTAACCATGACAGTATATTCCAAATATAAAAGTGCACTAATCCATGTAAATTATATGATTTTTTCTTATGCATAAATTTAGACACACTCAGGAGCACGAGTTGGATATGAACGTTTTCCAAACTTATGGGATTTTCATGAATACCAAATTTCTTTTGTAAACACTCGCATGAACAATTTATAAATAAATCCGCTCGTATCCAGCTTGTGTGTGTATGGTATGACGCTGCAGTGGCTGAGCTGCATAACTGGAAGATTTAGCACATGCTGTCCTCAGGAGGCACTCTTTTACTCTTTAGCTGCCATTTAGTCATTTTCAGCTCTTTGTGAGCTTTGCTGTTTATGGAATTTTGTGTTTGTCAGTAAATGTAAATCAGCTGTCTTGTAAAAATGCTTCATAATTTTAATGTGATTGGCATCCATCAACATATGCATGTGAAGAAAATCTGTTACTGAAACGGTAATTCTGGCAGGAATTTTTTGTTTGGTTTGACCTACAAAAAAAAAAAAAAAAAAAAAAAAAAAAAACCCAAAGCTAGAAGACTGATAAATGAGGTCCATTATTCCTCATTAAAGTCAATGGCAAGAGGATCACTTCTGACCGTTTCCAAACTGTCCTTGTAAAGTCACTAGCTGTGGATATATAGATGTTGATTACCTTGTAGTAAGAAGTAATCTGGTGGTGTGCGCTTGAGATTGCGTTTGGCCTCCTCACTCGTCCAGTCAACCTCTAGAGACTCCTTTAGAGAGCAGAAACTGGCCGTCTTCACAGAAAAAAAAAAAAGGAGAAGGAAGTTGGAGAACTTGAGATGATTAATAACGTTCAATTTTGTTAACCAAAAGGAGACAATCATGATAACACACCTTTTTCACCATGGTAGTCTCATTCGGATCAATTTTAAGTTTCTTCACTTCAGGGCCATCATTAGCCTCTTCTGATGATTTCACCACCTTTGGTTTCTCTCTGAGGAAAACAAAGACACCTTAACACTACTATACACAATATCATTTCAGTTACTGATGCCACTATCAGATAAAAAAAAAAAAGAGCCGTAAGTCTCGTACTCCACATAATGATGCTCCGAGCCCAGGTCAGAGAACATGTATCCATGGTAACCAAAGACATCCCCACAGAAGACTTTAATGTTTCTGGTGGTGCAAAGCTGGTCCACATGCACCATCAGGTCTCTGGAGCATCTTGTCAGACACACCTGGGAGTAAGAGAAAGAATTATGAGTTTTAACCAAAAAAAAAAAAAAAAAAAAAAAAAAACACTTTCTCCAGCAATGAGGGAATTATTTCAGTTTTCATTTCTACTGTGAAATCCGCATCTCTACTATATTAGGAATGTGTGAGATATATATATAAAAGACTAATTTCCAATCAGAATGCCAGAACTCAGACATTTCCATCTTAATCAGCTCACGCTTGTGTTCACTCTTTTTCTGACTACAGATTAGTTAATATGATTCAGATCCATATTCCAAACATCTACCCTAAATAGTTGATGAGTCAGGTTAATGGGCTCTATGAATGTCACAATAACTAATTTTGTAGTAATAATGTGTGTGTGGAGGTTGAGGGAAACCTGTTTGATGATGCTGTGGCTGAATCCAGAAAAACAGCCCCAGTAAATAAATAAATAAATAATCTGGATTTGTCCAAAGTTGCATTGTTGACAATGCAGTGGTAAAAATAGTAAGTCTGACTAATATCTAAAATCTGTTACCCAAGTGTGCTTTTCTCACACACTGAATGACACACTTTGATCAAGTTGCTGGATATTTATATTTCAAAGCAAAAGGACATAAGCCTAATCAATTCAGCTTGTAATCAGATACTAGCTGTCATATGTCTGTGACGTTTTTGTTCCATCACAACAGAACAGAGAAGAGCACTTAGACCTTCTGTACAAATGACAGATAAAGGCAGTAATGTTGTTTTTCTATAATTAGATTAGGTTATAAATGTAGAGGTAGGGGGGCTTTTTGTGGAACTTGAATGAAATCTTTAAATGCAGCTTTCTCCTTTTCCACTTTTTGTGGTAACCAGACTTTATCTTTGATTGAGATACATGGAAAAGCAAACCATATTTAGGAAAGCCCATAATTTTTGTAATTGTTTTATATGTTCTAATATTTTATATTTTTGACCATGTGAAGGGTTTTTCCAGGCAGCCACATGTTCACAATATTCTGAATATCTAACTGGCAGGCCTGGTCCATCTTATCCAAGACACCAACCCTTGCACCCTCCCATTTTATATTGATGATAAGCCTGTTTACATGAAATACTCACCACTTTCCTTACTGTTTGGATATTGATATACGCAGTGCCAGGTTGAAGACACTGGGTGGCTCCTATAAGAACATGCTGAATCGCCATTTTATCGGACAAAACTGAAGGTTGTTTACAGCTATGCAATTGTCATTTACCTCCCTAGCTAGAACATCAGTGCACCACCCATTAACTGATAAGCAATGGACACTTAGAACGTTGAATCCGCAAGGATTCCAAAACATTGTAAGAAAGTTATGTAAACCAATACTGAATATTGATAACACTTCTCAGAAAAGGAGTACATGACCCAGGAGCTTTAAGGACAGCCTGCTCCATCACATTCTGCCACTGTCCAATCACAAAGCGTTTCTGTCAACAAATAAAAACAAGTATTTCCTCCTCTTTACCATGATGTAATGAGGCAATGACATCTAGTGAAGTTATGAAGTGGAAAAAAAAAGGATTATTGATCTGACAAGACCAGCTCAACAAGATGTCATGAATTTTGAGTAAACATCATAGTCTTCAAAGAGAGTAAAACTGATTTGCCATACTAGTCATTGTAAAGATATGTAAGTTGCATATGAACTAGCATTCTTGCTCACCAACAGACCAAACCGAGTTCTTAAACATAGACACTGTACCCCTTGAGTAAAAGCTGCCAATCATGGCATCAGTGATGTACAGCGAGAGCTATGCAGCCAAAACACACTCCCAAGCATGCCAACCTTTTCCTCCTCATATATCTCTTTGAAATATCAGTGGAAGCAGATAAAAGAGCGGCACTGTCTGTAACGAACCCCCTCCTCACAACAATCCTATTCCCCTCCTTCTAAACTCTCACTAGTACTCCCACCGGGAGAATTCCGAGGCTCGCAAACATAGACAGGCTGGGAGGCAGATCATCTGAGCTTTGAACATTCATATGCCGACAGATTCGCTGATAAACAAGAATGGGCCAAGGTCCAGTTTCTAAGCAAAACAATGACAATCCTCCTAGGAATGGGCAGCTTTATTTGTACATGCTGGGACATTAATAAGGGAGCTGCTTATTGTCTCCAATTAACAGTGATGTTATAAAATAATCCATGATTCTCTTGCCTCTGTTTATTTATGTTACCAGACACTACTATGCAGTACAACTATATGTGTGTATATATACATATATATGTATAAAATGATAAAAAATATTCACAAGCATCTTTTACTAGGAGCAACAGCAATGATATGGCTTTAATACACCATCTACTGGCCATCAAGAGAACAGGCTAAAAGATGTGTGTATTATTCTAATCACATTCCTCCATTCTTCCCTCACTAGATTTTAACATGTAGAATCCAAACCTTTATACATTTGAAAAATGGTTAAGAATCTGACGAAACAAAGCCAGGCTGCATTACATGAAGACTTGCTTCTACTGCTATGAATATTATCTACTAGACTTGAATATTTATCTACAATATTTTTACCAGAGTGCTGTTGAATTCTCAAATATGGTTGGTCAGAAGGTTAATTAAATAATTTTCTACAACAGCAGAACTCGGACAGTAGTGCCAGCCGTAATTAAATCATGGATTTATATTAATGTGTTCGTTCTATTTACTTTATCATTTCTATATTAACACCTCAATCACAGGCATGAATTTAGCATTTATGGAGGGAGCCTCCAGTGTCAGTGCTTTGTAATGGTCAACGAGTTTACTTCCACAGGAAAGTCTTCATGACAGTGGACTTTCATGACAGTGCTTTCCTGCTTCTAGGAAACATGACAAGCTGTGTTTTTTATTAACTTCAAATGAAAAAGAGGCAGGTGGAGGAAAGACTGTTTATAGCTGCTATAATGTAAGTGAAAAAAGGAACTAACTACTCTCACAGATGGCCCACAACATTAAACAAAACTATAACAGTATAAAAAGTACAATGTGTCAAATCTCTTGAGTGACAACAGAAAAGCATTTGCCCTATCATTGGGAGATTGCGAATTTGAATTTGCCTCCCAGCCATGGATAGGTGTGGCATCATCGTGATTCAAGCTCGTGATCACTTGATGATGCCACAGCTATCCATAGCCAGGAGGCAAGAGAGCCTAAATTCTGCGTGGGAATACACTCTCTCCTGTCAACCACAGCGACACTAGCCAATCAGGGGCATCTGTGAGCTCAAGAATGCAGATGAAGGCAGATAGCACTTTCCTCTGAGTGTGTTACACTGCCCTCTGGTGCAGCATGAGCAACACTTCAAAAAGATGCAATAAGCTGGCTTCACGTGTCTTGAAGGTAGCAAGTAGAGGAGGACCACTTCCATTAATAAATTTAAATGGTGATCACTGGCAAACTGCTGTGGTATAAGAGGAATAAAACACTTTGCAATACTGTTATAGGAATAGAATCTTTGGTGTGGTAACAGTAACTCTGCATCGTACCACGCTGTCATTGATTATTTTCCTGTAACAGTGCACCCTGCCATGCTTTATTTCTTACTTACTGCATAAGTTTTTTCACATTTAACAATCACTGATAATGTAATAAACACTGAACAAGATATCAGATATGCATATGTCTTTCAGTTAAAACCCAGAAAACCTACTACTGAAAGTACCGCTAATAAATATTGAAGATTTTCAGTATGTAAACTGAGCAATGCTGAGTGCTCTTTCATACACTTACTGCATCAAACTGAAGAAAGAAGTCATCTGGCTTGCTTTCCACTTGATCTGTGTCAGCCTTTACTTCTACCATTGGATTGAGGAACTGGGCTCGTTCCAGGGATGCCTGGGCCTGATTCTGACCATCTGCATCCACTGGTATGAGGAACTGAGCTCGTCTTGATTCCTCAGTAACCTGAATATCAATGTCATGATTAGTACTTGGCTGGATGCTGCATTAATTATTACAGTGTAGATCACAGAATTTGATTCTGCCCATGAGTGGGAGGGGTTTGATGAAGACTGTCATACCTGTTCGTGGTCCAGAAGAGTGAGTGCTTTCACTCCAGCTAGAATAAGGTTCTTTGCCACTTCAGCACCCAGTCCTCTGAGTCCAACAAGCAGCACTCGAGACCCCCTCAGCCTGAGACACAGAGCCTACATGTCAACTAGCTGCATTTGACTAGTCATATATTCTTTCCTTTTTTCTCTTTTTCTTTCTTTCTTTCTTTCTTTCTTTTTTTTTGTATTAAAATTAAGCCTAGCATAAATAAATCATGTATAGTCTAAGCTTTATTGCATGAAAGTTTACCACTGGTACAATATCAACGGATCAGTGTTCTTATAAAAAAAAAATTAACTGTACTCTAACCAATAATAATAATGTTTTATACTAAATATATTATAGCATTTGGACTATCCGCAGTATTATCTTACATATCTTATAACCTTTATTAAAAGAATCCATAGAAGCACAAGAATATCACATATTTAATATGCACAGAGCACATTTTTGTCAGGAAATATCCACGAAGCACATTTGTATTTTTATTAGCAAGTTAGCCGCTTAGCTAGCTCTTCAGCTAACAGAGCTCAAACCTCTTTTGTGCATCCAGACCCCAGAGCCGAATCTGCCGGTCATACTGAGCTGCTTCTTCCTCGCTTATGATATTGTCGTCTTTTTCGATTGTATCAATCATTTCAACGTGGTTCAAAAATGATCCTGGATGATGCAGATACTCAGTATAAACACAGCTGCTTTCGGAACAATTTTCCTGCTGCCCATTCAATGCGACAAAAGTCCCGCTTGGTCTCATTCAAAAGGGCGCATAATGATGACGTGTGCGTTACAGTGAAACGTCTGAAAACACTTCGGCCTGTTCAAACGCAGTTAATAAAAATAATAATAATAATAATAATAATAATAATAATAATAATAATAATAATAATAATAATAATAATAATAAAAAGCAATATACACGATGATGCACTGGCACATTGTTCCACATAATGTTATCAGATCTTCTGTGTGAATACAAGAAATGCAAACGAGGCTCTTTTCAGTGAGTCAGATCATATGGAGCATTTCAGTAAGAACCGGTTCTTTCGGCTCCCAAAAATGCCTTTTTCCCCAAAATGAGACATATTTGTGATATTTTGACCAATCATTGCTCGTTTGCGCCTATCTGTCGCTTAAACTGTTCAGTGAAATTGAAAATACTTTGTTCTTAATGTATTTGAATAACTGCATAAACAGCATGTGTTACATATGTGCATTGACAAATACAGTAAACATTCATTCATGCATTTTATATATATATGCATATTTGAATTATATTGATTATATATTAGTGCCTGCTTACTTCATGTAGAATTTTCTTTTTTAATTCCTGACTCTTTATCAACTGTTAACAATAAATCTCACGAATAGCCCTTATTATTATTATTATTATTATTATTATTATTATTATTATTATATGAAAGAGTAGCGCTCTTGTGCTGCTTGGCTGCAAACAGGTTAAACACACATTTCACCATTCAACCTAATGAAATTTGTTGTACTATATTGAACAGCTCAGACGCTGATAAGAACTTTTCCTGATCAATCTGCACAAATTGAGTAACGGGATTTAAAATTTGCAAGTGTCATAAGATCAATCTGCTGCAAAAGAAAAAAGTAAGATAATAGTCAAATGTTAGTGTGCCTGTGTGATAGGCTTAGCAGTGTTTCTGAGATTTTAAAACACTAATTTAATTCAAACACTATTTCAAATCAGCTTTACAGAAATTTGTAATTAGACTTACATCCCTAGTGAGGAAGCCAGAGGCGAGGAAGGCAAAGAGAAACTCCCTGAGATTACACCAGATAGTAGGATTATAAACCATTACCCTTCCACAATCGCATATTATAAAGTCGAACAGTACTAAGTGTACTGAAATTATGTTCAGTGTGACTATCACAGTCTTTATGGTTGCAGCAACAGTTCTTAGGTATCTTAGGGAAGTGCAATCTTTAGGGTATCCATATAGGACAATCTATAGCAGCAGAAAGTGGATAATAATTGCAGAATTTTCAACCAGGAAGTAGAGCATCAAGATGAGTCAGGCAGATCCAGATGATAAATTGTGCTTAGCAACAAATGGGTTACACTCAGTAATTATGTACAAAGTACACCTGTGTTGTAGAGGAACCTGACAAACTGCCCAGTAAGTGAGGGTACAGGGTAGGTGTACATAATAACTTGACTGCTGTGTGTATGGGAGTATTACTTTAGGCTATGTTTGCTGTGTGTGAGTTTTAGGCTATTTATGCTGTGAACTTTTTTTTTTTTTTTTTTTTTTAGAATGTATCAAAAATATATGTTTTAACATATTACATTTAAGAATACTGATGTGCAGAAGTTATGTTTAATAGCTTGCTGTAATAAGTGTGTAGTACTTAATGTTGCATGCTTAATTATACTAGACTTTGAATATGATAGCCATAGATCTCTTGAAAAGCAAGCATGTAATGCTCAATAAAATGAACAAGGCTGCAAGTGTCTCCTTTGTAGTCCTCAAGGACTAGTTAACCAAAGCTTATGTGAAGCATAGAGTAAAGGACAGTGTTAATAATAGTGGTTAAAGATTTGGAATACTGATCAGAAGGTTGTGAGGTCAAATCTTAAATCTTAAATCCTCCTATCCTTGCTTGTGTCCTGTCTCAGTTGAAAGTCACTTTGGATAAATGCATCAGGACATGTGTAGGTCTATTGTTAATATTTTGTAATATTTTGTAATTTAATAACATAATAATAAATTATGTATATGTTTACCAACTTTGTTTGTCTGTGAACTTGTGTTTGGTCTGCCTCTGTGATTTACTGTATGATTATTACTATGACTTTTACATGACTCCAAGCATACACACACACACACACATATATGTATATATATATATATATATATATATATATATATATATATATATATATATATATATATAGGTGTGTATGTGTGTTTTATTGTGATGGATTGAAAAAGATTTTATTCTGAAATGGAGAAAAATGACCCTCGGCAATCACAATGATGTCACATATTTCAACGTTTTTACTTAGGTCAGTCTATTAAAAAATATCTAACAGATTAACAAAACAAACAGCGTGTTGACATTCGATGTTGAGAGACTCCGCCCTCCCTACAGTCACTTCGTACAAAGTCGGCCGTGGTCGTGAAAACGTCATCCTCGGTAACTCCGCCCCCTTCGCTTTGGAGAAGAACTGTCGCCATTTTGAGTGACTGAGTTTCATTTCACCTCGCAACTGTAAGGACGGAGAGACCTTCAGGAACGTTTCAGCATGTTTCTCTTTGAAACTGTTAATGGGAATTTAACTGCTATGAACTGAAACTCTTCCTAAAATCAATCAACAAGTAGATCAAAGTCAAGTAACGCATAAGCCAGTTGAATCCTGAGTCGATTTTTTGCACTGAACTGTAGTCCGTTAGAGGAAATGGCTGTGGAAAGCATGACTGTCCATCCAAACTCCCCAACAGCCAACCACGAACACAACAGCCTTCTCACTGACGAAAGGTCGAGTAATATCATATTTCTCTCCAACTATTTATTTATCCTTTGCTTTTTAAGTACAAAAAGCATGGGTATTATTTTGCTTTTTTTTTCTTTCAAAGGGATTAAAGGCGACTTTTTTTCTGGGAAACGAGTACAGAGGTAACGAACGCCATCTTGAAACGTTAACACGGCGCAAATCTGGAAGGTCATAGATCCGAATCACGGACATATTCTGTTTCCAAACAGAAATGTGTTTACAAATCCAGACATTTTTCGACGCTCTTTTTCATCACCGAAGGACCAAAGTGGCCATTACACAAAGAACATCGATCATGTATTTCAGTCTTCCTCACAGTAAAGGAAAAACGGATCAAAGTCAACGTCGGCGAACTTAACCACTTAATCTCTTACTAGCTGTCGGTAGTGATTCATATATATATCATATATATATTTAAACCGCAGCCTATGTGTACTGCTCGGCGACCATAAAAACACGACAACGACTACTGTCGCTGATACAATTCGCTAGATAGTTAGCCATGTATGTTAACGCAGGCTAGCATCTTGTAGCCAGGCCTTGAAGGAAGCTAATGCGAGCTGCTGGTGGGTCTCAGTGCTGAGAGTAGCTAACACGCTAGGGTTAGTGGCGCAGTTGCTACGTTAGCTAACATAGCCCCTTTCCTAAATACCTAATAGTTTGCTTAGTCAGGACAGACCTGATAAGTAGCGCGTTTGTGAAATTTGCTCTGGTTTCGTCTCGTGCGGTTTTCCAGGGATATTAAACAAACGTCATTTTATGTAAATTTAACCCATTATAATCTCTAATCTGAGCGGCTGGCGTCGCTAGCTTATTAGCTTCACTTAGCTGAATAGCTTAGGCGTTGCGCACTGTTTTTACACTCGAGTGGCGTCATTTTAAAACCTGGTTTGTATACAAAAGGCACATTTCAATATGCATAGAAAACCGAAAAAATAAAAAGGAAAAACTTAAAATGACTACTAATAGCTAGCTAGCCAGTCAATTACAGCATATAGTGTAGGTTTACAACACTTTTATTGACATTTGTTCTTCAAAAAACTTTAAATTCAGGGAAACGTTCGGTATTAAAAAGCTTTTACAAAAAATTTTATTTTTTTATTGTTCATAACGATGGCTATATGTGATCAAACCAGAGAATAATGATTAAACCAGATTAAACCAAAGAATAATGATTAAACCACATTAAACCAAAGATAACGATTAAACAAGAGAATAATTATTAAACCAGGTTAAACCAGAGAATAATGATTAAACCAAAGAATAATGATTAACCAGGTTAAACCAAAGAATTAAACCAGGAAATAACTGTTATTCGACAAGAAAATTGCTTTTACTTCTATTAGGATGAGTTTGTCCTTCAGAAAATTAGTGCATCTTCACAAACACTTTTTTGAGTTCCTTCCCAATGTCTCAAAAGCATTCAAGGTCCTAAACGTCAACTAAAACACAAGTTTCACTAATTTCACTGTTTCCCAAATCCAATGAGGTACATCATGCAAAATTTCAGCCCCTTTCTAGCTGTCAGAGTCCAAAAACTATAGCTAAATTTTCAGTACTGTTGCTTTTAGGTGAACAGTTTCAGGTCCCAGCATTGGTACAGGCCGTAATTTTAGTTGCCTTGAGTGGTTTCAGCGTTGTTTCTGTTTGGTTAGATATCATATACCTTTTATAACTTCATTAGATTGCAATATTAAGAAATGGCTCACAGTGTTCTGGGTTGTTTATAGCTTTTGCTAGAGGGTGACCTGATTTCTCAGCTGTCTTGTCACTCACTGCATGGTCGAATAAGCTCAGTTGTCCTCATATTACTTGTGCTAAGGATATGATGACACGTTTATGTTGCATTACATGATGTTAAAATGGCCAGCAAGAATGTAATCCTTTTATTTTTGATTATGTCTCCATCTCCCACATGACTTTGGAAACTGAAAAATTAAGCTGAGTTTAGAGTATTTCCTTTGCACACTAATATGAAGGCAGATAAGGGTCATGTGACTATGACTGTGAAATTGGAGTTCAGCTCATGACCTGACAGCTGAGCACCAGGCCCTCACTGCTATAGTATGTGGACACAGTACAAGGAGTCCACTTCATAGTCAGTGTTGTGCAATTATCCAAGAGATCAGTTTCCCCTATTTGTGGTAGCCTATGGGTAAAATGTGTTTAATTTTTGAACACAGTCATATACAGTATGTGGTTGACATTAAGCAGACTTATCCCAATTTAACCCACGTTCTAAGGAAAAATGTCACAAGTCTGATTTTGCATACAGGTACACTTAATGTAAAATTGTCAAGCCTCAAGTTCCAGTGACATGAATACTAAAATTTAAACAGTAAAAACTACAAAAATTGCGAAAGAATAGACAAAAACTATTGCACAATTAATTATTTCGTCACATTGTTAGTAAAATTGTTTCCTAGAATATCCAAAACTTGTAGGAATATTACACAATTAAGTTGCAGCATCTCATTTCTAGTAGGTCCAGTAGATGCACATGTCTCTTGTTTAAATAGAGCTCTTCCTGTTTTTTCAGTACCCTGTCCCAGCCTGGTGCTAGGATGGTTTTTAGCAGATTGCTCTTTAGTGAATTGTGTTGTTTCAGAGGCCTGGTTAAGGTCTGGTTAGGTTACATGTTGTTCATAGCTCAGTGGTTAAGACACTGGACTTCTGATCGGAAGGTTGAAAGTTCAAATCCCAGGACCGCCAAGCTGCCACTGCTGGGCCCTTTAACCCTCAACTGCTCAGTTGTATAAAGATTATAATTGTAAGTCGCTTTGGATAAGGGCATCTGCCAAATGCCATAAATGTATATTTAGTGGCTTTGGTCCATGCAGAGAGAGACAGTGTAGTTATTTCTTTAAAACTGTGATCAGGGTTGTGCGGTCCAGCACTCATAGACTGGAATCCCCATAATATCATGCAGATCTGTAGGTTATTATGTGTTGAAGTGTTAAGACATCTAATAAGTTGATAAATTTTGGACGTAACTATATGTACTGTAAATCAGTTTCACAAACCCATGACTTTGCAAAATATATGGAATGGAGGTCAAAACACCTGACATTGTACTTTTTACAAAACATTTCAAACCACTCTTTTTGAGTGTCCAGTCAATAAAGACTTAATATTACATTTGGAGGTTCTTTATGTTTTATCTATGTAGGCACATTTAATTCATCAGTTCTGATGTTTGAACTTTACAGACAAGAGGATGAAGAGCTGGAAGAGGGGGAGCTGGAGGATGATGGCGGTGATGTGGAAATGCCCAGCACTGAGGGACAAGAGCCCGAGGAGAAGCCCAGCCGTGGAAAGGAGCGGCACGGCAGCGAGTCAGATGATGAGAAAGCCCACCGTCGCAAGAAGAAAAGGAAGAAAGAGAGAGATAGAGACAGAGAGAGGGAGAAGGAAAAGCGGAGATCCAGAAAGAGACGCAGATCAAAACACAAGGTGTGTATGTGTCAGAGAGAGATAATTTTGTGTTCAAAGGCATTTGTTAAGATTCTGACACAGAGTTTGATTTGTGTGGTTTAGCGTCATGCCTCTTCTAGTGATGATCACTCAGACTACAGTGATGAATCTGACTACAGTCCTAGTGAGAAAAGGAAGTATCGGGAATACAGCCCTCAGTACCCACCCTCAGTGAGTGTAATACTTTTTCCTATTCAAATCATATTCCTTAAAGTAATTTAAGAATATCTACATGTATAATTTGTGTGCATGTATACATGTAGATTAAAGTCATGTTTAAAAGAATTTTTTGGTATCTTTTTTTTTTTTAAAAAAAAAAAGAAAAAGTACTATTGCTATTGATTTTAACGAGAGCAATGCGTTGATGGATAGCACACACACATAGATGCATATGCATTAAAAAATATATATGGTCCATCATCTGTTTAAAAAAAAAAAAAAGTTCACCTGAGTTGAATTTTTTATCAGCCAATAGGAGACAGTCTGGACAATTCTTTATGTATTCATGTAAGTTTTGAGGAAAATGGAGGGGAAACGAAATGCGTTTGTCAGTTTATATAAAGAACTGTCCAGCCCCAAAAGTATATGTATATGTTGTATATGTTAAAGTGCTGCTGTTGACCAGCATCAGCCCGGCACACAGTGGTTGTACAGGTTTATCTGAATGCATATATTTCACTTAGTATTGAGTTCTGCTTATAAACACAACTGCAACAAACCAACAACACATATTAGTTAATTTTCTGATGGATGCTAAAATTTTAGTGAATTTTACATTACATTCAGTGAATTGAATGTAATCTGAATGTGTTATCCATGTTCCAGTCTCATGGAGGCTACGGTCCTGCACCTCCCTCAGGACATGGAGGACCTATGTCAAAGAAAGGCAGCTACATGAAAATGGACAAACAGGGGTATGGTGGCTACGATGAGTATGATGATGAGAACTATGAGGGTGAGGAGGATGAGGACATGGGTGATGATGACTATGATGACTTCACCAAGGAGCTTAACCAGTACCGCAAGGCCAAAGAAGGTGGTGGAGGTGGACCAGGCAGCCAGCGTGGCAGAGGTACACACTAATGCTCCAGTGGCAGAATACAGATGCATCTCTCACTGTTTCCTATGCCTTGTGCAAAAATCACGTCAGTTTGATATTAATGATAACTTTGTCATAACGTTGTCTGTGCAGGTCTTAAAGGCCGAATGAAAAACCAGAGAGGCCGAGGCAGAGGAGGAATGCGGGGCCGTGGGGGTAGAGGTGGAATGCGAGGTAGAGGACGAGGTAAAATGGGAGGCGAGAATGATGACGGGGATGGCATGTATGGAGATGAGATGGAGGTTAGTTCCAGCTTTCAGATGATTTGATCGTTTGGTGTTATGATCTAGTAACTGTTTGCAAATTGACAGATATATTTGTAATTTGCCTTTACCTTTTACAGTATGGCGATGATGACTATGACATGGGCGATGATGATTATGATGATTACTCAAAAGAATTGAACCAGTACAGGAAATCCAAAGACAGAGGGCGCGGTGAGTTTAAGACAGTACATCACCCTGTTGAATCTTTTTTATGATGTTTTATAGATTAACAAAAACGTGTTGTCTGCTGAATGATTTATTTTTAGGTGGTAAAGGCGGCCGAGGTCGAGGACGGGGGAAGGGGGGTAGAGGCATGAACCGTGGCCGGGGAAGGAATCGAGGGAGGGGTCGTGGAGGAGACCAAGGCCATGATGATGACAACAGTGGAGATATGGATATGGGGGTAAGAAATACACACAGCGCCCAGTCCTAATTACACACAGCACAGTTTACAAAAAAGGCTTTTTACATGTCTTACACTTCACACTACCTGAAAGGCACAAACAGGTCTGGCAAGTACATCCAGCTACATCTTTGGTGACATTGTGTGCTACACACTGCGCTGTTATTTGAAGGGTATCTAATCTTTGTCTAATTATCTAGTATATGCTCCTTTATTACCAAACCTCCCCAGTAGATTTAGCTGAAGGTAGAGTGCCCAGGATTTTTTAACATTTTTTTTGGTTAGAATTTTAAAAAATATATTACTGCGTCAGGGAAAAATACTCTAGACTCTGATTTCCCGAAGCTCTTACCCTGACAATCATGTAATAATAATTCACAGTCAGTGTTGTGTCGGGGTGTTTGAATTGGCAGAAAATTTGTACGCAAGATAATGAATCAATTACACATCATGAAGCATTTTAAATATCTAAAAATATGTGTATCTCAAGCTGATTAGTAAGCTTGGATATGTTAATAATTGGAACTTGGCACTAGGCCATCCACTCTTCATAATAGCTGCAGAGTGAAATGAACTGTGTATTCTGTAGGATGGATCCGGTGGCCAGAGGAAGCATGAGCAGGAGAAGCATGGGCAGGACAAGAAGGGCAAGGCCATTTGCAAGTACTACATTGAAGGTCGATGTACCTGGGTAAGACTACTTAATGTGTGTGATTTTGGATTATGGAGTTTAATAATTACGAACATTGTATAAGTATTTAAACATAAATATCATTACCAAAATACATGCTTGTCTTCAATTGTGAAAGTTATTATTGTGCTTATTCTTTAATAAATGATTAACAGGGGGAACATTGCAACTTCAGTCATGACATTGAGTTGCCCAAGAAGAAAGAACTCTGCAAGTTCTATATCACTGGGTTCTGTGCTCGGGCTGAAAATTGTCCTTACATGCATGATATCCTTTACAGGCTTTTTTTTGAGGTGAACCGACCATCCATCATAAATGACTGGTTGTGCCAATTGGTAATAGACTAATCAGCAAGATTTTGTCTCTTAAAAAAGCAGTTACAATTTTGTGACTTGTATTGCTCTTCCAACTCCGATCTTAATAATTTAGAGTATTGCTTAATAGGAGAGTATAATGCTTAGGCTGGTGCAGATCATTCCTTAACTCAGCAGCACGTGACTTCCCCTGCAAGCTGTTCCACACTACAGGCAACTGTGTAAATGGAGATGACTGTATGTTCTCTCATGAACCTCTATCAGAAGACACAAAAGAACTGCTAGATAAGGTAAGCATGTCTCTTGTTAATAGAAAAAAATGTATGCTCTTGTTCTCCCATCACATGCCTTTTCAAGCTGTGAGGTTTAATATTATTACAGATGTTGGCTGAGGATGCTGAAGCCGGTGCTGAGGATGAGAAGGAAGTGGAGGAGCTGAAGAAACAAGGCATCAATCCCCTCCCCAAACCCCCACCTGGTGTGGGATTGCTACCCACACCACCAAGGCCTGGCCCAACAGATTCTTCGACTCCTGTGGACTTTGGGGCACCAGGGCCACAGCATGGCAGTATACCTTCTAATGGTTCCTCATGCCCAGGCACTGCACCACTACCAGGGCATGAGGGACCACCTCCCCCCTGCCCCGAAGGAGGATCTTTCCAGGGCTCACCAAACCATGGCCCGGCTCCACCAGCCATTGGTCCACCACCTCCCTGTGGGGGTAACACGGGAAAGAAGATCCCATCCTTGTTCGAGATTGTCGTGAAACCCACTGGACAACTAGCGCAAAAACTAGGCGTCAGGTTGCTCCTTCTTCTTTGTTATAACTACTGTCCACTTGTAGTTTCCTCCAACAGTTATGAACCAATTGTTACAAGTTGGACACTTAAATAAATGTAGATTTTTATTCACTTATGTTTTTAGAAAATGCTTACCAGTGTATGTATCTCTTTTTAGAGGTCCAAATCCTGGCACTGCTGCTACAGGTGCTGTGGGAACTCAAGGCCCACCTGCATGTCCTCCAGGTGGACCTCCACCTCGTTTCCCTGGTGGACCACCACCTGGTCACATGGCGCCAAATGGGCCTCATGATCTGCCACCCATGGGCCCACCAAACATGAACCAAGGCCCGCCAGGAATGATGCAGAGCTTTGGCCCAGGAGAAGGACCTCCAATACCACCTGGGGGTGGTTCTGCTCGTAATTTTTATGACAATTTCTACCAGCAGCAAAGCATAGGAAAAGAAGGGGGAGGTGGAGAGGGTGAGCTATTTTTTTTTTCTGGAAACCAGAAACATATGATCAAGAGGCAAAATATGACTTAGAATTTTTGATTGTGGATATTAGGAGATTATATTACTGTGATAGGAGTTTGCTACTTGGGTTTTTTAGTATATCATGGTTATTTTTTTGTCTCCTGACATAGGCGATGGCTACATGGCAGGATCTGGTGGAAACTTTAGTGAGACATCCTCAGGAAATCAGAATTCTGGCAATATGGAGGGCCCATCTAATGGAGGCTCAACTAATCAGTCTGGAATAACGGTGCCAGACTTTTTGCCGCCAGCTCAGCGCGTGCTGTTTATGAGGATCCAACAGAAGCAGCAAGAAGAAGAGGAGAGGGCCAGGAGGCTAGCTGAAGGAGGACCAGAGCGGGACAACGAAGGTACCACTTCACATTTTTCTGCCACACTTAGTGTATATCTTTATAGAAGATTACACATAGTATATCACAGTAGTTACTTGAACACAGTCTGTTTAAAGCAACCTAGATATGGGAGTAATCCAGACATGCACAACAGTGTCCTGGTTTTTACAAGTTATGTGACCAAATACAGATTATACAGTTTTATTAGCATTAAATACCTTTGCCTCTATAGCTATGCTCAGCTGAAATACAGCTGTGGTACATTTAGACCAGCATACATCAGATATGAAAGTACCATTTTCTGACTGTTAGCAAATTATGGAATAGTGTTACTGATTTTAAGGATTCTGCTAAATTATTAATTTTATATTGTATAAATTTATCGTGGTCAGAAATATGGCAGATTAGGTCACATTATAAGTAACCATGTTACATTCAGACAGAATTTTCAAAAAGTGCTTTATCAGTGTGAATGCCACCAATGCTGGTATAAAAAAAAAGTTCAGTTTTTTCAGCCAGCTGATATATCAGTCAGTTCCCTATATGTAAACAACTGTACTGTTTTTTTATGGTGGAGAGGCTAGTTCTGGGCAGGAAATATCTCCAGGACACAGTTCTCTGCATGACCCTATCCAAGGCCTCTAAAGATTGTAAACATTCTCTGGTTTGTCTTATGGAACTTATGTCTTATGTTCTCTCACTAGATGGCAGTATTGGTCATTCATAAGATTTGAACATTGTTTATGTAGGAATAGGACAAGAGACTATCAAGCTCTAGTATAAATGCTAGTGTCCCTCTGGCAATTTAGATGCTAAACCTCAATTTTTTTTTCATGCATGCTATTGCCTTTGTCTTTTAGGAGATTCAGCAAATTGGTATTCTAGTGAAGATGAAGACGGTGGTGGCAGTGTCACGTCAATCCTGAAAACTTTACGGCAGCAAAGCCAAGCCCAAGGGCCCTTGAAACCTGAAGGTGCTCCCAGCGACCCCCGTCTACAGAAGGCTCAGCCTGCTCCGGTGCCCAGCAGACCAGCTGACCCCAGGCTGGCTCGAGACCCTCGCTTATCACGTAACGCCGACCCTTCCCAGGTTTCAGAGACTAATCTCTCCTCTCCTCCATCCTCCTCTGCTCCCACAGACCCACGACTTGCACGTCAGGCTGCTACGTCCAAACCTGAGCCCCCACTAGTGTATAAACCACCACCCCTTGCTCCTGCTGCTACTGAGGAAGAGGAGGGAGAGAGAATGCTGAGGGATAAGCCTGTCCCTATACCACTGGATCCCTTAATGGGCATGGCTTTGCGAGACCCGCGTTCACAGCTCCAGCAGTTCAGCCACATCAAGAAAGATCTGGTGCTGAACAAGCCTTCATTTGCTAAGGCTGTGCTTTGGAGTCCTGAAGACCTAATTCCCATCCCCATCCCCAAGCAAGACTTTCTCCCACTGCCCCCAGGTATCCCTCCCGTTGCAACCATAGATCCGCGGCTCTCCCGTGCCCAGCAACAGCTCCATACAGCTATTTCAACGCCTCTGCCTGCCTCGGCGCCCTCTGCCGAACCGCCCAGCCAATCCTCGTCCTCTCTACCAGACTTTGAGCTTCTCTCTCGTATACTTAAGACTGTTAACGCCTCTTCTTCCAGTCCTTCACAAACCTCTTCATCTGGGGTTCCTCCTGCACCCGTCCCAGCTGAAAAGCCAGTGGACCCTCGCATGGCCCGCAAGGTCACAGACCCTCGGCTTCAACCACAGAAATCTGCTCTAAAGCAGCCCACAGAACCTGCTTCTTCGCAAACCTCTGCATCTTCTGGACCTGCTGCTCCAGCCTCGCCCACACACACTATTGCGCCCTATGACCCTCGTCTATTCTCAGTGGGAGGAGCAGGGCGAGGGGGTACAGGGGGTACTTCAGGGTCTGGCAGCAGTGTCCTGAGTAGTATCAGTCTGTATGATCCACGCACACAGAGTTCAGAAAAACCAGAGAATTCAGAGGTTACCACGACGACAACTGAGACAAAAGCCAGTGACAGTGTGGCCTCTACGGCAAAGCCAAAGTCCAAAGAGCCATTGTTTGTCAGAAAATCAGCCCTGGACCAGCCCGAACCTGAGAAAAGCAGCAGCGAGCAAACCACTGACCGTTACAACAGCTACAACCGACCTCGGCCCAAGCCTTCGCCCTCACCCAACGCAGGAGGTGTAGGAGGAGCTCCCACCACAGGAGGTTCCTCTCAGAATCCTCAGGGCACTGCCGGAGCTACAGAACCACCAGCAGGAGTCCACAACCTTCCTGTCTCCACTCTTTTCAGCATGGTGAAGCAAGCTAGCAAGCCAAGCGGCACAGGCAGCCCGTTTGGTGGCAACAGCCCAGCACAGCCAGACACTGCTGAACAGGACAACGCCTCCTTAAAGGACGTTTTCAAAGGCTTCGACCCTACTGCCTCACCTTTCTGTCAGTGAACTTGAACCTGCAGCTCTGATGGTAAAGCCAGCATGGGGCACCTTAACACCACGTCTCAGTATTCACAGGAATTTATATGGGCTGGGGATATGGTTGGGAGGGAATACATCAAGGAGATATGGTGAGGGAGGATTTAAAAAAAATCTATATAAATATGTCTATTTTAAAACCAAATGGAATAAATATTTAAAACATTCATTTTAAAACCTTCTCAGAGTGTAAGAATAACTTTGGGTTTTTGAAGAGACATTTTCCTTAGCTATTATTCTATGCTATTATTTAGCTGAAGGATGACCTATACACCCATACACCATTGTGAACTTCCTGTCCCTTTTGCCAGCCCCTTCTCTTCAGCAGTGTAGATTTCCGGATCTTACCTTTGAGTACAAGGTGTGATGCGTCAGTAGATCAAGCACTATATAATATCCCCTCTACTGCAAGACCCATGTGTGTGTGAGTGCACTGCCACACCCATGGTTTAACAGCAACTGGTCACCTGTCAGTGCTTAAAATTCTTTTAAAACTCTTTTAGCTCTCTCCTTGTCCGCACTCAAGTTTAGGGTTTTGTTTTGCTTTTCTCTTCAGTTTTTTTTTTTTTTTTTTTTTTTTTTTTTTTTTTTTTTTTTTTTAAATATATATATATTGTTTATGGGCACCTTCCTTCTGCTTGGGACTATGAACCTCTCTTTCTGAGTAACAGAACTGTATACTGAAACCGACATCTGTTAATAGTGTTTGTGAAATCGTTTTAATTTATTTTTTTATACTTACGAGAAATCTGTTTGTTTTTCATGTGGCAGTAGAATATAATCATTATATATACACTGCATACAGTACATTTATATACATATATATATATATATACATATATATTTTCCCACCTGTATTGTAAATGGACTTGTGATGTGCAACAGTTAACGGGCACAAACAATTAAGTAATGCTTTTGTCTCTCAGCAAAAAGAACTCTGTTCTTTCCAGCTTACCTTGAAACACGAATTTTCATAAGGACTGCTTAAAAGAATCAACCTTTCTGTGTTTTGTTTGGGTTTGCCCTTGCAAAGGACTTTGTATATTGATAAATGTCCATATTTGACAACAGGTAACATTTTGTAATCATTCAGTGTAGGTAAGGTTGTGAAATATTTAATAAAGGAAATACAAGATTCAACATGATAAAGTTTCAGGAATTGGATAATGTGTTTATACCACAGCGCTGTTGAATTCTCAAATCCGATGGGCCAGAAGGTGTTGATTATTTTTCTTGAACAGCACGGTTCGGACAGTAGTGCCAACTCTTTTTCACAGACACTTGTATGGCAGACGCCTCACATAATCTTACACTTTGACTAAAAGCAGTGTTATTTCCCAAAAGAAAAGAAGGTTAAACAGTATGACATCCTGTTCATTAATAAATTAAAACTGTTGGCAACTGGTGTGGTATAAGAGAAATAACATGCTGCTGTTAGAAAATAATCAACTTTGGGGTTGTAACACACCACCTCATTTTCTATTATAGCATGCCATGTCATGTTTTATTCCTTACTTAGTGTAAAAACAATTGAATAATTATGTTCCATCATTAAGAGGAAAGTTTTCTTTATGACGGATATGAGGTATTTTCCATTTCTAATCTTGTACATTCCCATTAAAATCAATGAAAACTGATCTCATTTACAAAACCTCAGCCTTTGTAATAAATGAATCATCTAAGAAGTTCTCCAACAAATCACACAGACACATTTCCCATAATTATTTCCTGACTTTGTTTTACATTTGGCATATTCTAAACAAAGTCATACATTCAAAACATTTCCCCACCCATACCATATTTTAGCAGGAGGAACTTGGTTGGAATTCAGTAGCAGCTAAATTTAGTTAGTAGTCCTATAAATTTGCTTAAGGATTATTTTCATATTTTAATTTTCTTTTATTTAAACTTTAGCTGTGTAGCTGCCCAAGTCAGTAGTAAGTCAGTGTCTCAGTATCACGGAACAGCGACTTCACAAGACTTTGGTGTTTATTTTTACCTGTAATCCTCTTAAAGCAACATTAAATGGAGGGAAGGCTTGAGTAAATATAGCATTCTTGATCTTCTTATAGTTGGGCCACTCAGTAATGTGACTTACACAAGTAATGCTCGAGAACCTAACTAAAATTTGTGATCTGTAGTAACTGCTTACTATGTAGTAAGTGATGTGTTATACTGTATCTAATGAGAAAGTGTTACATGGTTTGTCTTTTTTGTGAATAGTAGTAAATCTGAGGCTCGTATACTTACTACTCGAGATTGGAAACAAAACTTGCATCAAAACTGTTTCAACTGTTTTTGAAATGCTTTTAAAGAAAATGCAGCTTGTTTAGACACACTGCATGATGATATTGAAAGATGAGACACAATGAAGGCACGTGTGACCTCACAAAATCCAAATATTTACACCATGTACGCTGTGTGAACTCGTGTACATATGGTCTTCATCAGATGCAGTGTGGATTAGAAAGAAGAACCTGCATGATTTTGACAAGAGGCAAACACAGCTGACCTTACTTCCAGCAATATACTGAGATCTTTCTTGCAGTTTAGAAAACTATGCTTACCATAAAGATATGTAGGGCTGATTTTGGGACTCTGGTCTACACCAGGTCCCATAATTTTCAAGGATATATCTCCCCCTACTTTAATCCAACACTAGGCACTATGTGCGCCTACAAAGCTAACCCTTGTGTCCTGCCAAAAGTCGTTAACTGTCCTGTGTGTAATTCCCATGCTATCTTGACTCCAACCCTTCCTCAGACCTCCCCATCCCATTTCCTGAGGAATTCTCTTTGAGGAATTCCACCCCATGCACATTTTCTTCTATCTGGGATGACTCCATTCTGCAGAAGGCAGTGAAACACAGACTCTGTGTCTGTCCAGGAGACTAAAAAACAAAACTGTGGCTTCCTTCAGTGGAAAAAAAAAAATCAGGCCTTCCTTTCTACTCACAAGTTGTTCTTTTCCCTTTGTGGATACAAACTGACGTGAATAAACAGCAAAATAGTTCAAAATAGCTGTTATGTAATGTAATGTTATGGTTGTGGGTGAGTAAAATGTGTGCTGTGCAAAAAGGTTTTACTTTAAAGTTAGATTTTGCAGTTTTCAGTATCTCTTACTGTCTCCCTGTTCCTTTCTTGTCTTTGTAAATGGATTTGTGTGCAATCCTCGCTCATCTGGGAGTTATCTGTGTTAAATGGGCCATGTACTTTGTTTGCTTCTCTGCCCAATAAGCTGTGGTTTTTCTCAGGTCCTCTTTCATTATGTCACAGCTGTGATACTTGACCCACACCTTAACACCAAGTTCCTTTCTTACACAGAGTTGTTGTCCATTGGGGAACTGTACTTAGGATATAATATTAACTCTCCATCATAATGTAGCTCTATTTTTGTGTATGTTTCGTATTGTACCCATATCCGGTGTGTGCAGGGCACCGAGAGGAAATGTGCAGGATGGCCTAGCATGAAAAATGGACACATTCCCAGAAATACACTGTTTTTGAAACAGCCAGCTATTTAGGGATCAAGAGTGTGTGCGTCAAGGGTTGACCCTTTTCCAACATAATGCGATCACATTGAACTTTACAACACACCACTGCTGAATTCTCAAATGTGATTGACCACAAGATTTTCATTAATTTTCTGTAACACGAACGCTGACAGTAGTTCCAGCTCCAATCAAATCGCAGGTTTATATTCAACCTTGTATATTATGTCTACAGTAATAACTTACACAGGGACTTGAATGTTGGATGGTCCACAGAATAAAGGGGGGAAAATGTGTTGAAATTTCCTTTTATTTATTTATTTATTTATTTATTTATTTTTAACCATTTATGGAAGTAGTCTCCAGTGTAAGCACTTTGTAACAGTAAATCTTCCAGCATAAAAAACCCTTCAGGATAGAGGACTTTGCACTTTCTGATTTCTTAGTAACCTGGCAAGCTACGTTTTTTTAGCTTATTAACTTCAAGAGCCAGAAAAAGAGACTGGTGAGGGAACAACTGTTTATGGCTTTTATACTGTAAATGATTACAAGAGAAAACTTGTTCCATGGACATTCCACGACATAAAATGTAGTTAAATGGTGGGTCATTCATTGACAAATAAAATTTTTTTATTGTTGGCAAATTGCTGAATAAAACACTTCAGGATGTGCTGTAATAGTGAAATAATTGACTTTAGTGTGATAACAGCAACGCATTACACCACTCCGTTGTTGATTATTTTCATTGTGTTTTATTCCTTAATCACCCATTCTTTGTTCAGTCCTTATATTCTGATTTAGATTTGTTTTTGAGATAAATAAATTGCTATGTAAAGATCATCATACACAGTTAAAAGCAAAAGAATTTAGCTTTTTTTTCTGACCGTTATGGTTTAAAAAAGCATACTGACCTCCAGTACAATGCATTAATTATTAAATCCCCTTCACAGAAAAGACACTCTTAAAGACACTCTTTTAGCACGTGAATAGTTAGTGGAGGATACGTTTCAGTAGAGACACAGCTGCATGGGAACACTGAGTGTAAATAGTGAGACCCAAAAAAGTGGATGTACAGCTTTATATTCCACATCTGGTCAGTGTGTCATCTCCCAGCATGATGCATGTGGGGAGCTCTGCAAAAACAGAACCCCGGGCTTAATGCAAACCACACGATCACATCACTCGAATTCCTGTGATTCCTCCTGGTGAGGTCACTCTCACTGTGCACAGTCAGTTGTCGTCCATAGTTTCTGCGAGTGTGTATTCTGTGATCAGTGTACATTCACACAGGCAAATCTACAATGATCCTGTTGATGGATTTACAGTATGATGAGATTCTACAGGGAGGGGTGTTGCCTGAGCGGTGAATGGGGGTCTGTACAATGCACTGGCTCATTGCGTCATATCAGAACCCACACAAGGAGTCTTGGCTCTAAACTCTGACCTACACATTCTCTCAGAGCAGGAAGTGGACAATCTCAGTATGTGGTACTCATGCTCTAGAATTAAATGCTGTTTTATACTGGGGCATTTTCTCTATTGGGTATGAATTTATACAGTTTTTTAACCCTGAAATTGTATTTCCCAAAATGCTTTCATAATAGTATAATATTAAACTATAAATCTGTTTTAACATTTATAGGCTACTCATAGCATGAAAACAAATTGAATCACTGTACCCAGGTCACATATCTCAACTTATTCCAGAGAAAGGTGGAAACTTCCAGTACTGCAGACTGCTGTGTTATGTGTTTCTCAATATGGTGAATCACTATAACTAAAGCTGACAGAATAATGAACACCAGCAAAAGTCTGATTGATTTTCTTCTTTGTGGTGTGATAATTTTTTTTTTTTTACCTCAGTGGAATCTAAATGAACAACATGTTTAAATCTGACTAGAAACAAATGAACAGTAAGAGATAGACACTTCAGGTGTGTGTTTCTCACATGAGGTGTTATTTCAATGCTGTTTGGTGTCATTTTAACTGTAGGTATATTTTTGTATACATTCAAGCCTAATTTGCTCATTTACTGATTGTACTAAATGTACCTAATAAAATAGTCTGCAGCAGCTGTGTGCCAAACAATGTAATAAATATAACAAACAACTTATAAAGTATAATTGCACCTAGATTTCTAAGGCTGTATTCACACAGTGTGGGTGTCTGCATTTTCTTTTTTCACAGTTGAAAATTTTACCCGTGACTGTAACCAGAAACATGCAACATGAGCCACTTTAGTTAAAGACACTTAAACTAAATTTACTCTCAATCTAACTTTGTTCAAATTATTTTAGGCCTTAATTAACATTTTTGTATTGCATACTGAGAGTCCCTCTTAACCTGATGTTGTCAGAGAAAGTGGATCAGGCCTCTAGTTCTTTTTGTGAGTAAAAAAAATTAAAGCACTATTAGAGAATACATAACAACAGTGAATATTTGCAATATTTTCCCCAAATGAAATCTCCTCACCAAATTCACTGTCTGCCACTTTCAAATCTTCCTCAAGCCACAGTGTTTCTTCTCTCCTAGGACTGCCTTCTCTCCATTTTTGGCCTCTTCTCTTTTGCTTCATTGCCTTGAACCCACTGCAAATAATGGTGTGACTGTCAGAAAATGAATTTGTGATCTGTACTATAAGCCAAAATGAGTGCTCCTATTTTATCAGAACGTGTGTGTTATGCCTGAATACATGAAACATGGCAATATGGGGATATTAATGTGGCCTGTAGAATTAAAATGATGAAGTGAATATGTTAAGTACCAACAACTTATTACATTACAATTTGTAGCTCTAACTTTTGTTTTCCGTTCACAGCCTATACAAAGATGTGTTTAAAAAACAAGATTGATAGGGAAAAAAGTATTCAGACAGAAATAGCAAAGCTGTTGTTGGCAAGTATAACTTTGAGACATCTACAGTAAGAAGCAATTAGCTTTTTTTTTTTTTTTGCAGCATTATGATTCAGTTTTGGCCCATTGCTCTTGGCAAATCATCTTCAGTTCCCCATGATTATGAGAGTCCCTCGGGTGGACTCATAATTTCAAAATTCTTTATAAATTTTCAATGAGATTCAAGTCAGGAGATTGGCTAGGACATTAAAAGGCTTCTTGAGTTGTTTTGGCTGTAGGTTGGGGGCTGTTGTCTTGTTGAAATAGCCATCTTCTCCCCAGATTCATTTTTTTTGGCTGATGAGATTAAATTCTTCTCTAATATATCCAGGTACATTGCTCCATTCATGTTTCCTTCAATAATGTGTAATGCCCCAGTACCGTTTGCAGAGAAGCAGCCCCATATCATGATGCTCTCACCTCTGTACTTCACTGTGTATATGGTGTTCTTGGGATCATATACACTATATTACCAAAAGTATTCGGTCACCCATCCAAATGATCAGAATCAGGTGTCCTAATCACTTGGCCTGGCCACAGGTGTATAAAATCAAGCACTTAGGCATGCAGACTGTTTTTACAAACATTTGTGAAAGAATGGGCCGCTCTCAGGAGCTCAGTGAATTCCAGTGTGGAACTGTCATAGGATGCCACCTGTGCAACAAATCCAGTCGTGAAATTTCCTCGCTCCTAAATATTCCACAGTCAACTGTCAGCTTTATCATAACAAAATGGAAGAGTTTGGGAACAACAGCAACTCAGCCACGAAGTGGTAGGCCACGTAAACTGACAGAGAGGGGTCAGCGGATGCTGAAGCGCATAGTGCAAAGAGGTCGTCGAATTTCTTCACAGTCAATTGCTACAGAGCTCCAAACTTCATGTGACCTTCAGATTAGCCCAAGTACAGTACGCAGAGAGCTTCATGGAATGGGTTTCCATGGCCGAGCAGCTGCATCCAAGCCACACATCACCAAGTGCAATGCAAAGCGTCGGATGCAGTGGTGTAAAGCACGCCGCCACTGGAATCTAGAGCAGTGGAGACGCGTTCTCTGGAGTGATGAATCACACTTTTCCATCTGGCAATCTGATGGACGAGTCTGGGTTTGGAGGTTGCCAGGAGAACGGTACATTTCGGACTGCATTGTGCCGAGTGTGAAGTTTGGTGGAGGAGGAATTATGGTGTGGGGTTGTTTTTCAGGGGTTGGGCTTGGCCCCTTAGTTCCAGTGAAAGGAACTTTGAATGCTTCAGGATACCAAAACATTTTGGACAATTCCATGCTCCCAACCTTGTGGGAACAGTTTGGAGCGGGCCCCTTCCTCTTCCAACATGACTGCGCACCAGTGCACAAAGCAAGGTCCATAAAGACATGGATGACAGAGTCTGGTGTGGATGAACTTGACTGGCCTGTACAGAGTCCTGACCTGAACCCGATAGAACACCTTTGGGATGAATTAGAGCGGAGACTGAGAGCCAGGCCTTCTCGACCAACATCAATGTGTGACCTCACCAATGCGCTTTTGGAAGAATGGTCAAAAATTCCTATAAACACACTCCTCAACCTTGTGGACAGCCTTCCCAGAAGAGTTGAAGCTGTAATAGCTGCAAAAGGTGGACCGACATCATATTGAACCCTATGGGTTAGGAATGGGATGGCACTTAAGTTCATATGTGAGTCAAGGCAGGTGACCGAATACTTTTGGTAATATAGTGTACACGTTCATTGTTTCTCCAAACATGAAGAGCTGAATTATTGCCAAAGAGTTCTATTTTTAATTCATCTGACAGGAGTATATTGTTCCTAAAAGAGATGTGATATATTTGAATGCTTTTAGATGTGCATCTCTGTGTTTTCTTTTTAGCAGAGGGGATTTGTGTGAGGTGTAGGAACGGAGATGATTCCAGTGCAGTCCATTGCTTATTGTTCGCTCTTTAACTGATGTTACTGCTGCTTTCAGGTCATCCTGCAACTCCTTTTGAGTGACTGCTGGCCTCTCTCTCACCTTCTTTATCATTAATCTGACAGTGCGTTGTGAAATCTTGCATGGCTGCCTGTCTGTGGATGAGTAGATGTGGTTCCATGAACTTTCCACCTGTATAATATCAAACAATTTGCATCGACAGGAACGTTTAAGGTCTTTGCTATGGCTCTGTAGCATTTTCCATTCGAGCGATGTTTAATAATATTGCTCCTGAGATCTTTAGGAAGCTCCGTCACCTTCACCATGATTGCTACTTGTTGTGTTAAATCTTCCCAACCATTGGCAACATGTTTTCTAATGACTCCAGATGCAATTTGCATGAGAACATTCTTTTTTTTTTTTTTTTTTTTTTTTTCAGCATTTACAGTATAGAACTTTTTAAAAATGTTTAATATAGTGTCTGAATACTATCAATTTTGTTTTTTAGACACATCTTTGATTATGCTTATGAATACATACTTTCTTCATATTTATAAGTACAAAGTCAAAAGACATTATGTGTGTAAATCTGAAGTGGATATATAATGGAAGTATATTAAATAAAACCAAAGTGCCCCTCAATATCATGTATCGAGGTTAAGTGGGTCAGTCAGGTTAAATAATATTATATAAAAAACACAGAAAACTTGTCTAATTATTCATATACACAGGATAAAATGCTTGGGTGTAAATCAGTTATAATTATTAACTCATTCAAAATATTTTAAAAGGCTCACTGCTGGTAGCTTACATGTATTTGACAGTGTTCTTCCCATGTGCTAGACTTCATTAGCACTTCGATTTTTACTGGTACAGCAGACCAATAAAAACCTTTCTTGGGCCTAGCTATTCATCAGATAAGCTTTTATAACAACACAGTAAAAACGGAAAAAAACAAGCATGCGCTTGGCCACTGCTACAGATAATCAGTCTGAAAAATTGCCATGGCAGTTAATGTGCACCGGAGACAGCAGTTTAAGCTGTGTCCAAACACTTCCACTTCCCTCCTCACTTTGTCCCAGGATCTTTTTGGCTGCAGCGTTTTTTCCCGTGTAGTGATGAAGTTCCACTTCCCGGCAGAATCAGCCTCCCTCGCGCTGATTGGCTGACTGACTGTGAGTGTGACTCATTAGCCAATCCAGGCAGGAGGAGGCGGGTTTCAGCGCGAGGCATTCAGCCCGACAGCCTCACCCTGCCCCCCTCTCTCTCTCTCTTCCCCCTCTCCCTCTGTCTCTCTCTCTCTCTCTTCCCCCTCTCCCTCTCTCTCTCTAGCTTTGCCTCGGTTTAAGTTGCATCACAGTTAAGAGGTTTACAGTCGTGCTGAGGAGAGGAGCGCGTGCAGCAGTCCCCTTGGCCAGAAGGCAAGTACCAATATATTTTGACTTACCTTAATGCTGATCTTTATGGCAACCTCTGTCTCTGAAGTGGAATAAAATTCTGACAGTTGTCTAATGCAGAAAGACAAAAATAAGAGACATTGTTCTGAATTACTGTAAATTTTAGAGTTGTAGAGCTATCCATAAAGTAGACTATAAGTTATATAAACAGTGCAGTTATGTAACAATTAAAATAGTTATTATTTGTTATGTAACAATTACAATTATTAGATGCATTTTGTTATTACCATTTTCAGTAATAAGCATGTGTGGTGCCTTAAACTCCTTTTTATTTTTGAATTGTAAATACTGTACATCTGTATTATTTAACTGTATAATCTCCGTTTACTGTATATTATTTAACTTATTATTTAACATATTATTTAACAAATGTTTTTGTTTAGAGGAAAGATGAACAGGATATGTAAATGAAAAAAAAAGATCCAACCCTAAACCTAGATATGCTTTTGCATTATGGTGATTGTAGCCTATGCTACATTTTAAAATATAGCACAGCTTTACTTTAAAAAAACATTTTCCTACAAACACTGCATACTTCTCTGACTTATAGTTCACACTTACAAGTTGGATATGTCTATGGTTGGATGAATCCAGGCGCAGGATATGGGATAACGGGGCTGGATGTGGATTTGTGCTAAACAATGGCACCAAGTGGTTAAATCTGGAAATCTGGGAATTGGATCATCTCAAACAGTGTGGACTGAACACATAAGGGAGGTGTGCTGGCCTAACAGGGAACAGTTCACCCTTTTCCCAAGTTTAAGTGAAACGTCGGGTCCACATTGGTTTTTTTTTTTTTTTTTTTTTTTTTTTTTTTTTTTTTTTTGTCTTCTCATACTTTTCATATATAAAGGCCTTTCCTTGGATATTTTTGCAGTGTGGTGTCAGACCTGAGTAAACCACACTAAGAGACCGTAAACACTTGGATGGAGAAAACATATGGCCTGCAGAGAGAAACAAGAAGATAAAAAAGGAACTGTGGTTTTGAACAGTTTAACACATGTTATGCCAGAGATAATAGAATTATAAGAAAATATCTAAGTTTACAAGCTTTGGGGTGTGTCTGGCCTTTTTGGTGACCACAAATTTGACTCCTTTTTGCTTCAGCAGGCTGCTTTTCCTGAGCCAAATGAGGTGCTGGTTAAAAACAGTGCAGCAGCAATTTGTCAGTCTGGTTATTATGGACTTCTTTCTCATATACTTCAGTCAACTATTCTCTGAGGACTTCTTGTACTTATACTCAAAATATAAGCATGTGTAGACTAGAATCAACTTCATTACAGTAGGGACACTACTGCAAGCATTTAAGCCAATATGAAATAAGCCGTCAGTGGCTTGATGGTTCTCGCATGTTCAGTGGAGTTAGAAATATAAGGCCAGTAGCATTCACGTCATGCAGAAAACAGGAAAGTGTTTCACTTTTGTGAAGCAGTCTCACTTACACCTCTATGTTAGAGTAACAGGAAGAACTTTCCCAATATGGCATATAACAGGGAATGGAAAGGATTATTATAAAATCATTCTAGGTGATTTTTGAAGTTCTGCTTTCCCAACATACAGGGGTTATATGTCAGGTTTAAAAGTGTTTCTACACCTATGTACATATGATTTAAAAAATACATTCAACTCTTATTTGCAATATTGTAATTTTGGCATGCAATGGATTGTGCAAGTTTCTTCATTTTAGGGTTCTGTTTTTTTCTGTCCCAGCTAGTTAGCACTGCCCCTTTTGCCTAAAAAGCAATTCACAAGGCATACTCATTTCAACCAAAGAGCTGGAGGTAGTTGGGAGGAAGGAGACTTGTCAGTGTTTTTTATTGTAATTGCAATTCTCCTAGCAGGCTGCAAGGGGCACTAAAAGTTACAAACCTCTTCTTTAACACTTTTTTGTGGTTAATCTGTGCTGTTCTTTCTGTATTTCCTCAGATTTCCAGAGATGCTAAAGAATTCCTGATCTCCAGTGATCTTGAAACACAGATAGCCAGGAGATTGTAGGAAACATCCAGAAGTACTAAACAAAAACAAGACCTGGAAATTATTGTTTGTTTGCTTTGCTCTAAACTAATGGTCATTGAGCTCTAGATCCTGTGATGGTATGGATATTTAACCAAAAGTGTGTTTCATCTCTTGGTTTGGTAAAGCTGAGCCAATTATGAATTAGCCAATACTAAAACCAGTAGCAAAATTTTGCTAGCTCCAGCTACATCATTTACAACAGCCACTGGAATTCTGGGAAACAGAATGCCAGCCAAGACACCTATGTATTTAAAGACACCCATACCAAAGCATGGCAAAAAGGTAAAACTGAGGGATGTTCTTTCTAGTGATATGATCAGCCCTCCTCTAGGGGACTTGCGCCACAGTGCCCATGTTGGACCGGAGGGGCAGGGTGACATGTTCGGAGATGTTGGCTTCCTACAAGGCAAACTGGACATGTTACCTGCCTTAGCACACCCATCACATCCCTCTTCAAACAGTATGAGCAGGCATGTTGAGGACATGTTTGAGGTAAAAGGCCTACAGCACAGTTATGACCTCCATCATAACTCAAATCACAGCTCCATTCTTAAAAGCACTATCTCAATGCCTGCCTTCATTGCCCCTGAGCAGCCACCTCCTAAACCTCCTCGTCTCCACTTAGAGGAAAGCTCCATGCAGCAAAAGAACCACCACAATCAGCAGCAACACTCCATGTCTGTGTGTGCAGAAGGGGTTGGACACTACCGAGAACCCTACCATGACTTCACCCTATCTGCCTCCATCCCCATCTTGAGACACCTTTTGCCCTCTGCTGCTTCTTTCTCTGAGGCCTCCTCAGATGATTCTATGTCCGAGGGCTGTGTTCCACCGGACCCTAAACGAGGCCTGAGCCTGGACTCTGATGCTGGCCTGAGCAACGAGGACCTGCGAAGTGAACACAGTGAGTCTCCCGCATTCTCTCCCACCATGTCACGCTCAGAGTCTCTCGCTGGCCTCGACCTGGATCTCGGACCATCCATTCTGGAGGACGTTCTCAGGATAATGGACCGTTACAAAAGTGTGAACAACAGGTGTGAGCTGTGAGCTGGCAAAGAGTCTTTGAACATTGTAATGTGCATATCCTTGCTTGGCCTTGTACTTCCCATGCTCAGGGGATAGTTACCACTTGCTGGACACAGGAGTAACCGGATTTGACAGAATGACTACAAACTGATAACTGCATCTCTTACTGTGTAAATATCCATCAGAAATAGAGATGCAGAGTGGAAAACTGGTTTTGTATGTTGTTTATATTGTACATTTACATTATTACATTGAAAATCTACTCAATGTAAATGGACTGACTTTTTTGCTGCCTTACATTGTAATTTAAAAGTACTTAATCATGGAACAAATCCAGTGCAAAAAAGAGTGGTTACATTTGCACATTAGTAAATTCATGACCTGTGTGAAATACTGACTTGTTTGTTACTTTTAAGCTATATCTGTGATTGAAACCAGTTCATCTTGATGTCCATGTTTATAGGTTTCCATTGTTTTCATCTTTGGATATTCTATCACAAACACAGTTCATTATTGAAATGAGACATGGGTTTAACATGGCCATGGAAATAAAATATTACTGAAACCAATTCAAGTATTTTTTTTTTTCATCCCATTGATATGATTGTATACAGTGCAAAAAAAGGATATTACCTCAGGACCATCGGTTCAGGAAAATTATACAAATAAACTGATAAAAAAAAACCCTGGCTGTGCAATATAGTGCAAAAACATTACAGTACAAATGCAACTTAAGCACAGCATGCACAAATACAAAATGCAGACTAACTACAGGAGTGTTATGTGGATTTTACAGGGTTGTATTCTGTGTTAGCTGAGCACTTGTCAAATGTATAATGTCATAAATAGCAGCAAATGAATGTACAAATGATATTGATATTAATATATATTTTATGGAGTGGTACTTCCTTCTTTTCAGGTTGGCTATTATTGGATGTTGCATGACCCCTACTGTGCACTGACTCTAACTTCCTCCCAGGCTGGAATATGAAGAAAAAAAAAAAAAAAGAATTTCCCTTTGGGTGTTATTGCATAAGAAAATTTGAATGTCTTTATCCTCATTAAAATGTCAAAGAAAAAATAGTCCAGTGGCTCTTAAACTGGGATCTTGGTCCCAAGGAGTCCATAATATATAGTCAGTAGTAATGTGTGTTCTGCGAACGACTCTACTCTTTGAGCTGTCTCTTTTATGTGAACGTTGGTAGTCAACTCACATTTTTGAAGAGCCATTTTTGTCAATAAAAACAAGACAATGCTGTTAATTTCACACAGTGTAATTTAAAAAATCTAGTTAATCTTACATACATCTGAGTTGTCTGGACCAGCATGAGCCAGTTCAAATCAAACATCAGAATGGGGAAAAAATGTGATCTCTATGACTTTAACCACAACATGGTTGTTGGTACAAGATGGGCTGGTTTGAGTATTTCACAGACTACTGAGCTCCTGAGATTTTCACACACAACGGTCTCTAGAGTTTACACAGAATGGTGTGAAAAACAAAAAACATCCTGTGAGCAGAGGGTCTGCAGGCTGAAACACCTTGTTAATGAGAGAGATCAGAGGAGAATTACCAGACCGGTTTGAGTCTGATAGGAAGTCTATAGTAATGCAAATAAGCACTCTTTACAACTGTGGTGAGCAGAAAAGCATCTCAGAATGCACAACACATCAAACCTTGAGGTGGATGGGCTACAACAGCAGAAGACCTCATCAGGTTTCACTCCTGTCAGCCAAGAACAAGAATCTGAGGCTATCATGGGCACAGACTCACCCAAACTGGACAGTTGAAGACTGGAAAAAGACCAGGTGATTTTCTTTTCTAATCTTCAACTGTCCAGTTTGGGTGAGCCTGTGCCTATGAGAGCCTCAGAATCTTATTCTTGGCTGACAGGAGTAAAACCTGATGTGGTCTTCTGCTGTTGTAGCCCATCCACCTCAAGGTTTGATGTGTTGCGTGTACTGAGATGCTTTTCTGCTCACCATGGTTGTAAAGAGTGATTATTTGAGTTACTATATCCTTCCTGGCAGCTTTTGGCCATTTTCCTCTGACCTCTCTTATCAACAAGGTGTTTCCATTCACAGAACTGTCACTCACTCAATGTTTTTTGTTTTTCACACCATTCTGTGTAAACTCTAGAGACTACTGTGTGTGAAAATCCCATGAGATCAGCAGTTTCAGAAATATGAACAATTTAAGAAAAGGATAAGACCAACAACTTTGGATGGCTTTGAAACAACAACAACAGCAGCAGCAACAGCCCTCTTACTGTATGTCATTTGGGAGTCGAATGAGACGATTAATCTGATTCACTGATCACTGATCTGATTATATATTTATTTATATTTTAAGTGATGTGGTGATATCAGTTAATATCAAACACATTCTCATAATTGTTCGTCAATTAATTACCTATTTATTACACAAGCCAAATTGACTGCTAAGTTACTTTTAGAAAGTTTTGCATGGGGCAATCTAAAGGTCAGTAATTTAAAAACAAGGCAGCTTAAATCTAACTGCAATTTGAATAAAAACAGGACTGCTCCAATAAATAAATACTATTATTTTGCACAAAAGTTAAAAGTTTTAATAAAGTGTCGTGTTAAAACGGGACGTATAAAATCATTAGAGAACTGATAAGAGCCAATGTTCAGTAAGTTTAGCTCGGAATCCGACTTTTATCCACACACTCCCATTTTCTAAGTTCCATTTTGATTAGTTTGGTCTGGATTGTGGGTTGTACTTTGTGCGATCCAATCAGATGAAAGAGTTTGCAACAGATCAGCCAATCATAATCGCGGGAGAGGATGACACCTTTAGGAAGCGACGCCTTGCCCCTTAAATAACAGAGTGAAGAACGTACGGTAATGTGCGGATTTGTCAGAGTAGTGTGTTCAGATGTGATGTACACAGAAACTGTTAATTTTGTGTAATTTTGAGATCGTATCTGCTGTCAGGCTGCAGCAGACACATTAAAAGAGGTGAAACAGTGTTACAACAGTCTTGCCAACAACAATCATGAAGTGAGTAACGCTAACTATTGGCAACTATTACAATACCTCACTAGTGCTTGCTAGCTAACTGCCTTGCAAAGAATATTAGCAAGTATAACTAAAATCCTCTTTAATCTTCCCTGTAGGTTGAATATCGAAGGGCTGTTAGTTTATTTCCCATATGACTACATCTACCCAGAACAGTACTCTTACATGCTGGAGCTCAAGAGGACACTGGATGCTAAGGTATGTCATGTGCATGTCATTCATTCTCTACTAATTTACATAACACCTCTCTTACCTGCTGTCTTGTCTCATCTCAGGGTCATGGCGTTCTGGAGATGCCCTCAGGGACTGGAAAAACTATTTCCCTTCTGTCTTTGATTGTTGCTTATCAGAGGGTGAGGACCTGTGGGATTTGTGATGTTTATTTAAAAGGTTTTTTGCTGAGCAAGGAACAAACCTGTAAAGTGTTTGTGATTACCTGCAGGCCTACCCTCTCGATGTGACCAAATTGATTTACTGCTCTCGAACTGTACCTGAGATTGAGAAGGTAAGTAACAACTTGGTATACAGTGCACTTACTGTTCCTGCTATCTGAAGTTTTAATGCTGCTCGTCTTCTGTATTTTAGGTGGTAGAGGAGCTGAGAAAACTAATGGACTACTATGCAAACGAAGCAGGAGAGGATAATCACTTCCTTGCTCTAGCACTTTCTTCAAGAAAGAATCTGTGCATTCATCCTGAAGTAGGTGTCTCGTTGCTGTCGATTTAACAAGGCTCACTGCATCTGCACACTTATGCAGTGAAAGAATAATACTAGATTTAAGAGGCGGTTCAGTCACTACTGATGTTCTGTGGTCTGAAGCTGAGGCTGTGTACAAGAGACTGATCCTTAATGCTTGTGTTTACAGGTGAGCTCTCTGCGCTTTGGAAAAGAGGTGGATGGAAAATGTCACAGTCTGACAGCATCATACATTCGTGCACAACGTCACAGTAACCCCAGCCAACCTGTCTGCCGCTTCTATGAGGTAAAGGCTTAGCATTAATGCATAGGTCATGGTGATTTGAAAGTGCATGTTGTTCGAGGTCAATCCTCCTAATATTTTGAAATCATTACCATATACACTATCAGGATGTGTTTTCTAAAGTTTTTTATTTTTTATTTTTAATTATGGTCCGCATTTATTGATTATTCCTTGAATTACATGTTTGTTTATGTCTCTTTATGTTCCTCCATATGCAGGAGTTTGATGCTGTGGGAAGGCAGGTGCCAATTCCTCCTGGCATTTACAACCTGGATGATCTTAAAGATTTTGGACGGAGGAAAGGCTGGTGCCCGTACTACCTAGCACGCTATTCAGTATGTATTATGATAGGTAGATGTGCATTTATCAGAAAGTACAACTTTGATACAGATAACAATTTGATACAATGGAAAAAAACGTCTTGCCATGATTTGACATTCAACACATTGTGTTTAAAACAAACACATAGTGGATTACATTGTATACAGTTCCCTCTGAAAGTATTGGAACAGCAAGGCCAATTCTTTTGTTTCTACTCGACACTGAAGACACGTTCTGTGATTGAGATCAAACGATGAACATGAGATGATAGATCAGAATTTCAGCTTTCATTTGCTGATATTTACATCTAGATGTTTTATTGTTTAAAACATCAAAAAAAACATCAAGGCAGCGACGCACTGGCATCACCAAACTGTTACATTTTCTTTTGTGATGCTTTCCCAGACTCGTACCGCAGTTTCTTTCACGTATTTGTTTTGGCGGGTTTCTCCCTTCATTCTCCATTCTCCAATTCCACGCTCAATTGGGTTAAGGTCTGGTGATTGACTTGGCCACTCTAAAACCTTCCACTTTTTCCCCCGCTGAAGTCCTTCGTTCTGTTGGCAGTGTGTTTTGGGTCATTGTCTGGCTGCACAATGAAGTTCCTCCCAATTAGATTGGATGCATTTCTCTGTAAATTGGAAGGCAGAATGTTTCTGTAGACTTCTGAATTCATTCTGCTGCTACCATCATGAGTTACTTCATCAATAAAGATTTATGAGCCTGTTCCAGAAGCAGCCATGCAAGCCCAAGCCATGACACTACCTCTACTGTGCTTGATAGTCTTTCATCAACTGCTGTTGTTTTCCTTAGCCGACCTGTTTGGTGTGTGGTTGTTAGTACACCAGTGGTTTCTTTCTTTTTCAGGACATTCCAAATTGTTGTATTGGCTATGCCCAATGCTTTTGCAATGGCTCTGATTGATTTTTCCCTCTTTTCTCAGCTTCAAAATGGCTTGCTTTTCTCCCATAGACAGCTCTCTGGTCTTCAAGTTGGTTTATCCTTTTAAACAACAAATGCCGTCTTCACAGACGAAACCCAGGGCTCAAACCAAGACTAGACATTCAGAGCTATTAATTGTTTAACCAAACAATCTAACAGGGCACATCTGGGCAACAAGAAACACCTGTCAGTCACATGTTCCAATATGTTGGAACAGTATCTATTTTTGTAATTTATCTTTGATTGTTACTAGGATTAGAAGCTCACATACATCACTAAATAAAATATTTTAGATATGCTAACTGGCCTGAAAAGACAAATTGTGATTAATTAAATTATTTTTTTCATAATGGCACTGATTAATAATTAGGCATCTTTCTAAATTATTTAAGGAATTGAACGCATTGACAATGTATGATTATTTTCCTTTTTTCTTTGTCAGCTTCTTCATGCTAATATAGTGGTTTACAGTTACCATTACCTTCTGGACCCAAAAATTGCAGACCTGGTCTCGAAAGAGCTTGCAAAGAAATCTGTTGTTGTCTTTGATGAAGCTCACAACATCGGTAAGTCAAGTTACGCGTGGTGGTTTTTACTGTCATTCCTCTATATAGCTTGTATACATTGGAATGAAATGTTGTTTCCCCAAGAACATGGTGCAACACATAATACAGTGGCACAGTAGACAAGACTACATAAAATGCAGATACATGACAGTGTGATACGAGTACAAACAAGACAATAACTACACAGGACAATAAATACACAGGACAGTGTCCATCAACTAGACAGGACAGAACAGTGTTGAGTGGAATAACTAGCGCAGCGACTGTCTGTAAACTATTGACTGTGGTCATAGTCTCATATAAAGTTTCTCTGTCTGGACTACCGTTCTACCTGGACACTCAGTTTTGTGTAATTTTTTTTGTCCTCCCAGACAATGTGTGCATTGACTCAATGAGCGTTAACATCACCAGGAGGACATTGGACCGCAGTCAGAACAACGTGGACACACTTCAGAATACCATCCAAAGGTGAATAGAGTTCATTCAGCTAGTGCTGAACAGCAATTCAATGTAACAGTTAGTCATTTTATTTCCGAGCTATAAGTTTTGTCTTGACATTTCTCTGGTTGTAGCATGTAGCACATCATTTGTGTAGAACTGTGTTAGGATTCTTTGTGCCATTCAGTGGTGTTTCTCTTGAAGGATAAAGGAAACTGATGCTGCTAAACTACAAGAGGAGTACAGGAGATTAGTGGAGGGACTAAAAGAAGCCAATGTTGCCAGAGAAACGGATATCTATTTGTCTAATCCAGTACTCCCAGATGAAATACTCCAAGGTCAGTCTGTCTGCATACAGTTTCTAAGGCAGGCTGGGCCATATCTGCATGTTTTTTTAAATGATACTTTTTACATTATTATTTATTTTAAATGATTATAAATGCATCAAGTCTGTAATCTGATCATGGTCATTTTTTTTTTGTTTCATAATGATGAATAATTGTATAAATTCATACAACAGCTTCTTCACTATAGCAGTCTGTATGAAGAAATCGTATGGGCTTATCTTTGCTAAGGTCATGCATGTACTCAGTCTCTCACTGCTTGTTTTCAGTCTCTGTCAACTCTGTCAACAGTCTCTGTCACGCAAAGCGATCTGCAATGTTTCAGTCCTCAAAAGCTTTGCAAGACATGCATAAAACGCGTCGTTTGTTTTGCATTTTCTATTTAAAATCCATAACTATTGGAAGTGTTTATACGATAAAGATACCTATGGGTTATCAGAATAAACATAAATGTGTTTTATTCTCTGTTCCACTACACTGTAAATGCTGTGTCTGTCTGTGTCCGTCATTGTTTCACTGATACTGTTGATACCGATACTGGGTGTTAGTTCTTTTTATAAAAATTAAGCTCGCTGTTATGTCTGTGCCAGAGACAGAACTTGTGTTATGTGGATTGGGCAGGCATTCTCTATACCCCTATGCAACACCTCCGGTGAGATTCAATACAGCTCCTGTCTGAAACGTTGCCTAGCATTGTACTATGGGCCGATTCAGTAATTTTTTTTTTTTTTCATGTCCGTGGTCATTGAGTTTGATGCCTGCATTCAAAGGGCTGGTATGTCTGCTTTCAGGAGTCACACTGATTTCACTTTTCTGGAGTGAAACACTTGAACACTTGAACATGGTTAAGACTGAAGATCACTGGTACACTATATGGCCAAAAGTTTGTGGACACCTGACCATAACATCCATATGTGGTTGTTGCCACAAAGTTGGAAGCACACAGTTGTGTACAATGTCTTCACATACTGTAACATTACAATTTCCTTTCAATGGAGTTAAGAGGCCCAAACCTGTTCCAGCATGACAATGCCCCTGCACACAAAGCAAGGTGCATAAAGACATGATTTGCTAAGGTTGGTGTGGAAGAACTCGAGTGGCCTGCACAGAGTGCTGACCTTAATCCCACTGAACACCAGTGCCTGACCTCACTAATGCTCTTGTGTCTGAATGAGCACAAATCCCCACAGCCACACTCCAAAATCTAGTTGTAAGCCTCCCAGAAGAGTGGAGGTTATTATAACAGCAAAGGGGGACTAAATCAGGAATGTGATGTTCAAAAAGCACATATGGGTGTGATGTTCAGGTGTCCACAAACCTTTGGCCATATAGTGTATACGAAGTGAAGACACTGTATATAAATATTATATTTTCCCAATAAAGGCTCTTCTGTTATAATGGATGTGGAGAGTAATATACTCTAAGAAAAGCTCTTTGTGTCATGTTCTGTCGCTGTAGAGGCTGTCCCAGGAAATATCCGCACAGCAGAGCACTTTATAGGCTTCATGAAGCGTTTTCTGGAGTACCTGAAGGCTCGGCTGCGTATCCATCACGTTGTGCAGGAGAGTTCTCCTCAGTTCCTTAAAGACATCTATGAGAAGGTGTGCATTGACCGCAAGCCCCTCAGGTGAGGCATGTCTCTATGCTGCGTGTCGTGTCCGATGAGTGTGCTTCCTGAAATCTTGGTGAAAAAAAAAAAAGATTCATGTGCTTAAACTAGTATAAAACTCACTTTTAGTAAGATAATAGAGTTTATATCTGACACTATAATAAATAAGTATATTTAATTGAACCTGCTACATTACTTGATGCATTGTGTGATTATTTCATCATCAAATGTATGACCTGAGCTGTTTTTTATTCCTTCTTCATAGATTCTGTGCAGAGAGGCTACGCTCCTTATTGAGAACTCTGGAGATTGCAGATATTGCTGACTTCTCTGCCATTACTCTGATCTCCCACTTTGCTACTCTTGTTAGCACCTATAGCAAAGGTAAAAAATATAATCTGTATTCTGATTGGAGTCCTAACACTATACATATTCTCTTGCAGTCTAGAATAATAATAATAAAAAAAAAACTATTACAATTCCTTTTTCAGGGTTCACAATTATTATTGAACCTTTTGAAGACAAAACGCCCACGATCGCTAACCCCGTTCTGCACTTCAGGTGGGTTACACTGACTCTACTGACCCTCACATCCAAGCTCTGCAAGATCTTTAAGTTCTGCATTTTTTAATTGAATGTCTGCTTCAGTGTGTTCCATATAAGTTTAAAATTAAATTATTTCCATTCTAAATTAATTAATTACTTTTTGGTTTTGTGTTAATAGATATTTACATATATGATCTGTATTTTTCTATAGCTGCATGGACCCCTCCATCGCTATAAAGCCTGTGTTTGAGCGGTTCCAGTCAGTTATCATCACTTCAGGGGTAACTTGCCTTCCTTTGTACTATCTTTTCTTCCACTTCCCCTCCAGAAAAGCGTTTGCCCTGCCGTTGGGAGAGAATGAAAGTTCGAAGCCCGAAAATGCCACAGCCAGCCATGCCAATTTTTGGGGAGAAAACTGGGGAAAGAACTCCATCTAACTGCCACATCTGTGCAATAACTAAATACCATTTGCTTGCATGATTGTGTGTACACAAGTTTTTCCAACAGGATCATGAAGTGACATATGGTGCAGTATTTGCCATAAATACTGCCATCATACAGCAATCATTCCCCTTTTCCATCTTGCCTGTGCAAGTTAGATTACATGAATATATCGAGCTATTTGCTTAGCAGCTTGTGACCATGGTCGAAGCTAAAGCTATCCTGTCTTAGTTATAGTATCCTCTTATTCATTTGTACTCTGGTGAGCATGCTTTTCTTCTGATATTCCGAGCATTACTCATAGAATGTCACTCACCTTTCTTTGTATTAAGACATTCATCTCTACAGGCTCCAGAGTTTTTTTTTTTTTTTATTATTATTTTTTTTTCCCTTTGGTGTCGGTGGCTTTGCCTGAGCTAAATAACTTCTCTGTACCATAATAGTGACTGACACATACCACTCATTTTTCTCCCCTCTGTTTATGCATTTGAATACATTTCCAACCAACTAGCTGACCGCTGGTGCTTGCGGCCGACGTGTTGCTATGGTCATAAAATGGGTACTCTCTTACCATACACTGCTAATCCTGCTATTTTTGGTTTTCAGTATTTGTCTTGGAGTGGATATTACCTCTGCACAAACATCCGTTTTTCTAGACATGGGTTGGAGTGCCCTCATGTTCCATGCTATACTGAGTGGGTAGCCACTAATAACCATGCTACAGGATCCTGGTAGATTTGGATCCTGGCTCAGAGCTGAATCTGGCCCAAGCCTGTCAGTTTGAACAGCTTGTTGGTCTCAATAAAAGCACATATTGGCCAGAGCACGCCCATCTGTGGGTCTGGCCCCTTGGACTAGCCAAATGAGGACTGATCTAACAGCCCAGGAAACTTTTTTGAACGCAAGAGCTCCTAACATATGGACCATGTTTGCTCTTAAGTGGAAATTATGCAAATGGTGTTCACCTCATCACGCTGGACCCTGTGCATTGTTTACCATAAAGGTTTGGTAGCAGCTATCACAGTTTACCACAGGATTGTAGATGACCTTTCTTTAGGGTGACTTTGTGGCTGAATCCAGGTTTTCTGCTCAAGATCTTATCAGCCACTATCAAACTCGTACAACCTTGTGAAATCTGTGTAGAGCTATGAGTGTCTGTTTTGACATGTGGAATAACTAGATGTGCATTTCATAGTTTGTCTTACTTTTCCTTTCACAAGACTCTTTCTCCACTGGAGATCTATCCCAGAATCTTGGACTTCCACCCCGTTACCATGGCATCCTTTACCATGACACTGGCACGCACCTGCCTTTGCCCTCTTGTGAGTGTGCAGTAATACATTCAAACTAAATGTGGTTGTTTAAAGGATATTTCAAATCTTACTGAATTAAACTGAATATTCTAAACATTTCGTCAGATTGTTGGGCGTGGAAATGACCAAGTGGCTATGAGTTCCAAATTTGAGACCAGAGAAGATTTTGGTAAGTGCTATTGTTTGAATCTTTATGCTTTATGGTTTCTCAAAATGTGAACCATTGTGTTATTGCACTGTATCCCACAGCTGTGATCCGGAACTATGGGAACCTGCTTCTGGAAATGTCTGCCATTGTACCGGATGGCATCGTCGCATTTTTCACCAGCTATGTTTACATGGAAAACATTGTAGCTTCATGGTATGAGCAGGTATGCAAAGAAACCAATTCTGCTATCAATTCTGTAATTTTCAGATAAGTGTGCATTTTGAAAAATAGTTAAAGGTCTCAGTTGTTTTATGGCTTTTTCGGACTGTAGGGAATTCTGGAAAACATCCAGAGGAACAAGCTTATTTTCATAGAGACACAAGATGCAGCAGAGACCAGCATGGCTCTAGAGAAGTACCAAGAGGTCAAGAGACTATTTGAAATTTTATCTCTAGATTGTCACTTAGTATCAGCTGGAAATATTTGCTCTATCTCTATCTCTCTCTCTCATATATTTTATATATATTTTATAAAAAATATAATGACACATGAAATACTTAGTGCTTTGGACTGATCATAATCTGGTGTTCCAGGCATGTGAAAATGGCAGAGGGGCCATCCTGCTGTCTGTGGCCAGAGGTAAAGTGTCTGAAGGAATAGACTTTGGTAAGTATCCTGCTAACACCTCAACTATATGACTTCATCTCATTTAGCTCAGTAATATTTTTTAAACAGTGATTCTGTATTTATGTTGCCTCTCATTGACCCACAGTTCATCACTTTGGGCGAGCTGTGATCATGTTTGGAGTGCCTTATGTCTACACCCAGAGTCGAATACTTAAGGTTAATCATTCTGTCACACTGCATCCTGTATCACGTCCCAGTTTCTGCCAATTTTTGCTTGACATCAGCAGTGAAATAATTCACTCCTGTTACTGGCTCCCTCAGGCTCGTCTGGAGTATCTGCGAGACCAGTTTCAAATCCGTGAGAATGACTTCCTGACCTTCGATGCCATGCGACATGCAGCTCAGTGTGTAGGCAGAGCCATCCGAGGCAAGACCGACTATGGCCTCATGATCTTTGCTGACAAGGTGAACATTTCTTCATTGTGTTAGATGTCTGGCTGATTAAGATTAGGGGTCTCCCTTCAGTTACTTAAGCCCTCTGGTTCCCACCCCTCAGCGTTACGCCAGAGCCGACAAGCGAGGTAAACTTCCCCGCTGGATTCAGGAACATATCACAGATGGCAGCCTTAACCTGACCATTGATGAGACGGTGCAGCTTGCCAAGCACTTTCTGCGGCAGATGGCACAGCCATTTAGAAGGGTAGGTCCAATTCCCTCCTCAAAACACCCAATCTGCTGTAAATACATGACCCAAAAAACAAAGCCAAACGTCCACTTCTATGTACACTATCAAAATATGATTTCTATGGGATTTTTTTCTAAATGCGATATATTGTTTGTTATTTATGTGTAGAGATGATACTTTTGAAAATGATGATAGTTAATTGTTATTTACTTTGTTTTACAGGAGGATCAGTTGGGTCTGTCTCTGCTGACTCTGGAACAGTTGCAGTCAGAGGAAATGCTGCAGAAGATCTCCCAGATTGCTCAACAGGCCTAATGCTCATCACTGAGATGGAGAATGTGCTTAAACTTTTACACCTGTACATATTTTTAAATGTTTTTCATCAAACACAATGTCAGTAATAAATGCTGATTATTTCTACAAACCCACTGGCATAATTATTCACTTTGATACAGTACACTTAGTCGGTGTAACAATCATATTACTTTCTCATGGTCTTTTTTTTTTTTTTTTTTTTTTTTTTAAACTCCATTTTGGTCATTTGCTAGTTCTCACACACTAGCTAGTTATCACACACATCTTCAAAATGCTGAGATGCATGCATTCATTTGATCCTCTTACCATGGAAGGAAGAAGAAAGGAACCAAGGAACAGGTTCAGAATCTATGTTGAACAAGCATTCATTGCTTTTTATCAGCCACATTCAATCCATTTGATGAAAGTATTGTGAATGACAGATGAAAGTTTTATTTTGTTCTATAGCATTACCATACTGAGTCTGTACATTAATTGTTTAAGTGTATAAATGTATTAGATTACAGCAATAAAATGTAAAACCAGTTTATAGTTAGGATGTTTGTACCACTAAAAAAAAACACTAGCTTTGAGTAACATTGGATTCTGAAGTCTCTTGTTTCACAATGAGATTGCTAAATATTAGTTTTAACATGAACATTTCATTTTACTTTGGAATGCAGGCCATAGAATGTGCCATATAAATAGAAATATCTCTAATGCTTACCTGTATTAATTAAGTAATAATTAAGATACAGCTGCATGTAATATGTTACAGTGCAACAGGCTTGCAGGGTCAGAAAGAAATGACTTGCCGTGTCTTTTGTCTTATAAAGTGTCGTATATTCCATCTGCTTCCTCTGAGGAATCTTTAGTTAGCTCCAGTTTAGTGTGGTCCACTTAATCTTCATTTGAGATAAATACTTTGTTGGTTATAAACATGATTTATGCAGCCATATTGAGACAGGAGCAGGACCTTGGCTAGGAAAGATTAACCTTCTCCACTTAAAGAACTCCGGCGGGCTAAACTCTGAGTGCTGGAGCTGAGAGCACGGCTGTCTGTCAGCCTGTTGAGATTCTGGAAGAAATATATAGACCATTAAGAAAATGGACTGGATTACACTGAATTAAGAGAATAACACCACATACACTGTTCCACTAGAGAAAGAAAAAAAAATGGCATAATTTAACCTCTAATGAATATAGTATCAAGAATGAATGTTTTATACTTGTAAAATGTGGGAAAAGTTGCAGTGTATTGGTGAATTCTTACCCTTACAGCGTCCTGACTCTCCCTTATTCCTACATTCAGCACATTGAGGGAGTTTGCCCTTTTCATTCTGTTAAAAAGAAATCATACAAAATTCATCAAACCTAGATTAACTCCTTCAAGAGCCTGAGAGTTACATTTTACAAAAACCCTGGACATCCACTCACTGAGCACTTTATTATGAAAACTATACCAATACTGGGTGTAGCCTCCCTTTGCTCTCAAAACAGCCTCAATTCTTCATGGCTTGGATTCCACAAGATGTTGGAAACATTCCTCTAAGATTCTGGTCCATGTGGACATGCTCAATTCCTGCAGATTTTTCAGGTGCACTTTCATGCTGCGAATCTCCCGTTCTACCACATCCCAAAGGTGCTCTATTGGATTCAGATATGGTGATTGGGAAGGCCACTGAATAACATTAAACTCATTGTCATGTTTGTTAAACCAATTTGAGATGACTTTTGCTTTGTGAGATGGGGCACTACTATCTGTGTGCCTCAGCAGAAATCAAAAACCAGAAATAGAAACCCAAGCTATGTTTTCCAGTCTTCAACTGTCCAGTTTTGGTGAGCCTGTGCCCACTGCAGCCTCAGCTATCTGTTCTTGGCCGACAGAAGTGGAACCCGATGCAGACTTCTGCTGTTGTAGCCCATCAGCCTCAAGGTTCGACATGCTGTGCATTCTGAAATCAGCACTTAAAGAAATAACCAACAATCATGCCACGGTCAAAATCACATTTTTCCCCCCATTCTGATAGCTGATGTGAACATCACCCGAAGCTGCTGGCCTGTATCCGCATGATTTTCTGCATTGCACTGCTGCCAATGATTGACTGATTAGATAATTGCATGAATGCTAGGTGTACGGGTGTTCCTAATAAAGTGCTCAGTGAGTGTATTCAATATACAGCGTGCTCTAATATAATCTCTAGGCCCAAATAATGGAATATACAAATACCCAGGATTGCGAGGCACTGTTTCTTGCGTTCCAGCCCCTTTTAGCTTCTTAACCAGCTTTTCACTACTCCGCCTCAAAGATTCCCGGAGCTTTGTAAAAGAACCACTGCGTTTCAAGCTTTCCTACATCCAGAAAGACATATTATGAGGAATGTGGTTTGGAGAGGTCAAAGAGATAACAGAATACTGAGCACACCTGTCTAGAGCTTCCCTCTGTGGTGTGTACCCAAACTGGTCTTCCATCTCCTGAATGTAAGAGAGAGAATAATTAAGAAAAGCTAAAGTTGAGGATATAAGCAAGATGGCTTTTTCTGTTGTCATCCAGCACAGAAATTAAACTCTTATGTGGCTAAAGTCAAAATCTAAGACGTAATTCAACGGTATTTATGTCTATACTGGATACTGTTAGACATAGACAGGCTACAAAGGAAATCACAGGTTTATATTAATGTACCCATTCTAATACATTATATTATCTTTTTCTAATAGCTATAGTAACAACTGACACAGGAATGACAGACACTCCACTTACACATATTTTACAAAATGTGTGTTATTTTTGATATGGTGAACTTTTCTGTGAGGAGATGTTTCTTAAGCATTTTTGGAATGAGTCTCCAGTTTAGCACCTTGTAACAGTCAGAGTTAAAGCTGTTTTTGAGGCTTACTGGTAGTTTCTGATGTACGATGAGGTGCTCATCATGCTATGACAGTCTTTGATACATGTACACCTACTTCCAGATTAGTGTTCTCATCCTGTTCAATTGTTGTTCTTTGGTCTATGTCTGCTGTGGCCTTCTGTTATGTTGATGTTGCTAGGCACATCAGTTGGTTTGTTATATTGAGAAGGCTCAAACGCAATTACTGGAGCTGGTAGAAATGCTCTGCAGCACTTGCCCCTAGTACCTGCGCTAAAACGCTTTAAATCTCCAGCTCAGAACGAATGAGTCTGAACGGGTGTTGTATGGCAGTGAACAATATCAATTTGTTCACCTTACTGACTTTCTGAAAAACAGAGCTGGGTTTCAGAAACACCAACAAAGTGTTTCATATCACTGTTGCCACTAAATACTGAAATAAATATTGTCTAACCTGAAAATATCAAGTATTGTGATATGATAATTTTGGCTTATTACCAATCCTACACACAACTACATGTTTCACATGATCAGAGGAAACAGCTGATTTTACCCCCATTTAAAATTGGAAGATTCCTGTTAAAAGGACTGTACTAAGCTGACAGTTTGCACGTTAACCTCACATTGCATTAATCCAATGTGTTAGAGTACAGAGCCAACACAAACCTGTCACTGATCAATTATCTGTACACAAACTTAATCTAAAAATATATGACAGTTTTGTTGAGTTAAGAGATGGTTGGAATTTACCCTCCACTGATCCGAACTCCTTCTCATGAGCACGTGTCAGGATCTCTTTATACAGAGCTTCAGCTTGCCTGTACTTCCCCTGCTTGAGGTAGCATGAGGCCTGTTAAATAAATACATATATATTCTTTATATAGCTATTATATAAACTTCTCCTCTCAGGCACCTCTCAGTACAAGACTCTTAACCCTAAGGTATCAGTAGTCCTTTTACCAGATTATTTTTAGTTTTGGCCACATTGGCATCATCTGGGCCCAGCCGATTCTGGTAAATTTGTAGGGCTCTCTCATAGTAGTCCTCCACCTCCTGGTACTTGCCCTGGTTCTGGCATAGCAAAGCCAGATTATTGAGCTGCTTCGCTACATCAGGGTGGTCTTTCCCCAACACCTGCAGAAACAGCAGTATTATTCTCTGGTTGGAAGAAAGTCACAACACAAAATTCAGAGATGTCTATTCATAGAAGATGGCTTATTTTATAATAGAAGCTATCTATTCATTTTTGTTGCTTGCTCAGGGAGCTCATGTAAGCAGACTACTAATAAAGGTTTAACAGTGAGGTGTAGACTTTTTGACTGCAGATACAGAGGGATGTAGAGGGATAGTGTGTCAGTATTCTTTAATGCTAACTTGGCTGCCTTCCATTCGTCCCAAGCAGCCAAGTTAGTTTACTTAAATTTTTTTACTTTTATGTTTAAAAAACAAAGCTTGCTTCTAACTGATAAGTAAGGCCATTTAGTGAACTTGGTCAATGTTTTACATATGTTACATTCTAACTATAAGGATTTATGGTGAAACAGACATAAGAGAAAGTCTTATCAAAGCTGCTCTAATGAAGTTTTATTCAGTTATTAAACATTGGAGCAATACAGAGAACAACAATTATGGTAACTTATCCTTCACTTAAGATTTTAATGGGAATTATGTGTAATTAGACTTTTTGACTGCAGATACAGAGGGATGTAGAGGGATGTTGTGTCAGTATTCTTTAACGCTAACTCGGCTGCCTTCCATTCGTCCCAAGAAGCGAAGTTAGTTTGTTTTAAAATTTTTTACTTAAAATTTTTTATTAAGAAAGTGGGCATTGCTGCTTTTTATTTGCAAGTAGCTTCTGGGCAGTTAACATTTTAACCACCGAGTTGTGTATATACACGACGTTGTTTCACTTTCTTGACATACAGTATATACATACAATATGTTAAATATGTATTCCTGTCTTTGGTTGGAAACACAACTCAAAATCACATAATAATCTAATTATTAGAGTGCTTGTGCACACATACGGTATAAGCATCTTAGTTTTAGCAGTTGAGTATTAAAGGTCATATGCAAAGACCCATCAGCAGCCATCTAGTAGACATGTGACTTGCCACTGTCCTAGTTCAGGGGATTTAACTATTGAGCTATCTCTGTCCTACTAAGTACAAAACAGGACAGAATGGGACCATTTCAAAGTGCAAACTCAAGTGTTTTTAGTTGTGTGAATACCAAAACAGTTTTTTTTTGTGCCTTAACTGTGAGTCCATACCTTTTCCCTGATCTCCAGTGCTCTCTTGCACAGAGGCTCTGCTTCTTTATACTTCCCTCTTTTACCATAGAGCACAGCCAGATTATTCAGAGTAGCTGCGACCTGTACACATTTACACAAGCACACGCAATAAAAACAAACCGTTTTTAAAATAGCATTATATAATATCATTCAACAACAGTGTAGTAACAGGGAAAAAACCAGGAACATACTGCTGGGTGGTCCATGCCAAGCGTCTCCTCACGTATTGTCAATGCATCATTCAGCAGAGTGGCAGCTTCTTTATATTTATTCTGGTCCCTGTACAGAGAATAAACAAACACAAACACATTGCTGAATGGGCTGACAAGATGTGATATGAATGAACAATAGACATTAATGACACTCCGGCCTAACAATCACCTGTACACAAGAGCCAAGATGTTTAGCATAGTGGCAACATCTGGATGGCTGTGCCCAGAGGTTTTCTCCAGGTCCTCCAGGGCCTGTTTGCAAAGAGGAACAGCTACCTCGTAGCGGCCCTGAGAGGCATACTGAATCACCAGGTTGTGTAGGGTTCTAAGTCTGGCAGGGATCTCATACCCTGCCTGGTGGGCTGCAGTTACAGCACTGCTGTGTGACTGAGATACTGCAAGCACAAAGGGAATAGTGTAACAGTGAAAAACTGATAAAGTCTCTATTGCCATACTGTACATACTGCACTCTGTACACAGATGGGTGACAAATTAAAGGAAACAATGGTGGATGCATTTTACTGGCATGGTTTGTATCCACTTGTACCCTTAGAGAGAAGGGTCACTGTAAATCAATACAAAGTTCTTCTGATTGTTGACCTTTACCCTATGATGAAACAACTCTATCCTGACGGGAGTAGTCTCTTCCAGGACGACAATATCCCCATCCACACGACACGAGGGCTCGCTGAATGGTTTGATGAATATAATATGATGTAAATCACACGGTATGGCCTTCAGTCACCAGATGTCAACCCAACTGAACACCTACAGGATGTTTTGGACTGATAGCACTCTCCACCACCATCATTAAAAACACCAACTGTGGGAATATCTTTGGGAAGTACTGTATTCCTCCATCCAGTACAGTTCCAGTTCCAACTGCAGAATCTACGCCAAGACTCAGTGAAGCTGTTTTGGCAGCTCATGGTGGCCTTTAATTGGTCACATGTCTGTACATACTGTATATTGCACTGTATTACTCTGTTACATTTAATGTAACTGATTTCCAAGTATAATGTAATATACTTCCCACCTCATTATTTCAAGTTACACAGAGATGTATTGACCTATAAAATTTGCCATAGTTATTTATCTCTTATTATTAATTGTATTGTGAACCATTTGAAAACCCCCTCCTTCCCTCCTGCACTGTCAGTTTTATATGAGTGTATTTTATGGTGCAATGGTCACATTTTATGTTATTTTGGAGAAGTATACTTCTGTGGCACAAACATGCCACTGTATTTGAATGCTCACCTATTCAATATGCACATGACAAACTTGACAGGCAAATGTGTTAAGAGGCTCAAAGATCATCTTTAGTATAGTGTGTGTGGAAGGATCACTTACTTTGTGTTTGCTCTTCTTCATCAGTAGGAAAGAGATCATCAAGGGACACCTTAACTGAGGAACTGTCTTTATCCTCCTGTTGGACAAGTTCAATTACATGTTCTCAAACAAATCTACAGCCCAGAAAGGAATCAAACTTGATAGACATGCATAATTTATCAACCACCAAAATGGAAATTTTACATTCTAAATATTATATGAATATGTATTAGCTAGGAATGTTCAGTAAAAAGCATGCGAATTACTGTAATGCTTTCGTTTCTGTTGGTTCCAGTTCTCACCAGTGTGAGCTCGTCCTGGTCGTACTTGCGAATGCTACTCATAAACTGCAGGTGTTTGTTCTGCTCCTCCAGCGTCACCACTTCCTGCTCGCGCTCTTGCAGCTTCTGCTGAGCTGCAGCCAGCTCATCTCGCAGCCATTGGTTCTCCTGGCACAGCCGCCTCACCTGAGCACGCAGTTTCTGTTTCTCTGCCTCCAGAGAACCCAGGTGCGCCGACAGAGCCATCATCATCTGGAGTAATGAGTTAATGGAATACCTTGACCTTAATAGAATATTCAGCGGGGGGTGGGGTGGGGGGAACAAACAAACAAACAAACAAAAACAAAGCTTGCTTCTAACTGATAAGTAAGTTGGTGAACATGGTCAATGTTTTATATATGCTACATTCTATCTATAAGGATTTATGGTGAAACAGACATAAGAGAAAGTCTTATCAAAGCTGCCCTAATGAGGTTTTATTCAATTTTTGAACAGTGGAGCAATACAGAAAACAGCAATTATGGTAACTTATCCTTCACTTAAGATTTTAATGGGAATCATGTGCAATCAGACCCACACAAATATTCTGGTAATGTATAACTGCAAATTCTTCCCTCTGAAAAAGTAGTCTTAGGTCTGAAAGGATGAACTGTATAGAGTGTAAAACAAGATCGCTTGTTTTACAAACATCTTGTCACATTCATTAATTAACACATTCATTAATTCATCTTTTGAATTAATGATTGTGTTATGCAATACACTTTTATTGGTTTCCCTAACAATGGACATTTATTATGTTATGAATAAGCAGGTTTTCTCTTCTCAGCACGGAAATATCTACATTACTAACTGAGGTAACTGCTCATACAGTATGCTACATGTGTTAGCTAGAGATTAGGTTGAAAAGGCTTGAGTACAACTTTAACATGATTTAACAATGATTTATTTATATACAGTGCACATGTACGTGTGTTTATAAACACGCAGAAAAATCTAGGGAGTAACAAGTGTATTTCAGTACCAAATCTAGAGGTTAGAAAAATGATGTATGCATGTCAAATTATGTATGCTCGTCATGAATATTATGTCATATTCCAGAAAGAAGTTTGGCGTATGAATAAAGTGAAGTATACACTCACTGTCCACTTTAGTAGGAACACCTGTACACGTGCACATTCATGCAGTTATCCAATCAGCCAATCACTTGCAGCAATGCAATGCAGATGCAGGCCAAGAGCTTCAGTTAATGTTCACATCAAAGATCAGAATAGGGAAAAAATGTGATCTCAGTGATTTTAACCATGGTATGGTTGTTGGTACCAGATGGGCTGGATTGCATATTTCAGAAACCGCTGATATCCTGGGATTTTCACACACAACAGTCTCTAGAGTTTACACAGAATGGCATGAAAAAAAAACATCCATGCCACGATCAAAGTCACAGAGATCAAACTTTTTCTTCATTCTGATGTGAATATTAACTAAAGTTCTTGATCTGTATCTTCATGAGTTTTTGCATTGTGCTGCTGCCACATAATTGGCTGATTAGACAACTGCATGAATGTGCAGGTGTACAGGTGTTCCTAATAAAGTGCATGGTGAATGTAGCTCGCACAGAGCACAAAGCAGATGTCTGTTCCTGAAGCCCACCTGTGCTTCACCTAATCCCAGTTCGATTCTCTCCAGGGACTGTAAAATGATGCCACTCTTCTCCTCCTCTAGGCTGTTGCTCTCACTGGTTGTCCGGCTCAGCAGCGTCTCCTGCAGGTTGTCCAGCAGAGTGCGGTTCTCCCCACGCAGAGCCTCCAATCCTGCGATCACCTGCCTTGTGCTGCTCAAGATCTCCTCCGCTGACAGCATGGCTCTGGCTTAACTCAGTCCTAAAGAGGGGAAGCAATGTTTGACAATGTCTACTTCACTTTATACACTAAGATGCCTGCAGCATTTTGACATTATGAACATAAACTACAAAAAAGGATCAGTTAAAAGAAACATGCTGGTAGACTTCTGTAATACTGTAATACTGCTGACAGTAATAACACAGGGAGAACTGAACTAATGTTTTAACCCCAGAATAAATAGTTATTTATTTTATGTCTTGTGTATTAGTGTCACTAGAAAAGCACATTTTAGATCTCCAAACATTCATTTACAAAAAAAAAAAAAAATTAATGTTACAGAAAAGTGTTTGTATATATCATCAATAAAGTTGCACTTTAAGTAACGGACCACTTTTTAAATAAAAACATAATGGTTTTACCTGCAGAAACAGAAGTGTGACAACCAGAGTCGCCTGAAGAACAGTGGCAGGTTCTCCAAGATGCTTGGAAAAATGTACCAGACATTTTAAAAAAATAAAACCTAAGAGAACTGACACAGTTTTAAAAGGCTAGAGTTTTTAGTTTATTACTGTTTACTGGCATTTTTGCTGGGCCATTTGCACAGTAGTGTAGGTCACAAGGCAAATATTTACAAATACAGTACAGCCCTAAAATCTGAGGAACATATCCACACTAGTAAAACTATAAGAAAAGGTCTGGCAGCTCTGCTACTTATTGTAAAGCACTTCGTTCAGTTCAGTGCTGTGTTCAATATGATACAAATATCAGCTATGAGATAGAAGATAGAAGCCTGAGATGTGTGTTTCTTAGTGCAAACAAGACAAGTCAAGTAGCAGCTAATGTGTTACTAGGAGCACATCCATTTACAGACAGAGACAGAAGTCCCTCAGGACATGGGAAGGGTGTGTGAATATGATATATTACAGGTTACTGCATTTCCTTTTAAATGAATTACTCATTCATACTACCTGTGATTCCTGAAAATAACAATGATCCAGCATTCATTTCAGTTGACAACACCTTATACAAACAGTCATGGATACATATTCAAATTATTTCAACAATCATCCTGGTCAAATATAATTGTAAGTCTTTTCAGTTACAAAGTAAACACCAAAATACAGTACTTACTTATTATTATTAATACATTAATAAACTTATAATAAATCTGAGCATCATATCATTGTGTGCTCTCTAACAGAAGGTGTAATTGTACCATCAATACTCATGCTTTTTATTCTAGAGCTTTCACTATATGTTTTGTATCTTCTAAAAGAATGCCAAAAATATCACACCTAACATAATATATCTGGTGACAGAAGCATCCCCACAAGGATTTTATTCCCAAATATCTTCACTAAGGCATCAACTACAGCTGCCTGATATGACCCCACTTTCCCTATATTCATTCCACTCACAAAGACATAGTTCACTGATTATCAGTATAGCAGACACAACCGTTCTGGAAATGTGCTGTTTATGTCCTGTTACCTACTGACCCAGTTACAATATCTGAAAGATAGACATATCAGACAACATGTTTCATGGATAATCTCTGCGGCCAGCAGAATAACATCACTCTTAAAAAGTGTTGATAGACTATGCAAAGGATTCTGAAACACAGTCTTTAATGGGATTTTGTAGATGCTTTATTATTAATATTGTTGTAATTTACTCATCATGAGTGTATCATAATAAACCCAACTATTATCAGAGGCGACTCTAAATTCACTGATTCCTCTAGGTACACACATCAGCGTATGAATGTGTGTGTGTGTGCCCTGAAATGGACTGGTGTCCTATCCAGGGTGTATTTGCACCTCATGCCTGGTGTTCCTGGGGGAGACTCCGGACACACCGCAATCCTGACCAGAATAAAGCGGTTACTGAAGATGAATGAATGAATATTATGATACTTCTTAGTGTGAAGATGACTTTTGACCAGGCAGGAATCAAGTTATTCAATTTCAGGAAGTCTGATTCTTCAAGATTGTGGAGAGGTTTTAGTGGTGATGTTTTAACCCCCTAAACAGTAGTCTGAACATTGATTTATGGGGAAAATAGCAATTTTTTGTATAATATATTATGATAATACAGGTTATACCATTTTAGGAAGTCCTGTTCTTATAGACTGTCAAACATTTAGTGGTGCTTCAACCCTTCAGCAACAGTGTTCTGAACATGGACTCCTATAGGAAAATAAATCATTTTCTTAAAAATATTATAACATTTCTGGGCTGAGGAAGACTTTGACAAATCCTATTTTAGGATATTGTGTTCTTTTGCATTGTGGTGAGATTTTTGTGGCCCAAGATACTCCTTAAAAAGTGGTTTATGTAGAAAAATTTGCCATTTTGTGTAACATACTATAGTACTTTTAAGTGTCAAATGGTTAAAACTAGAAGTATTTTCTTCCAAGACGACAAAAAACCCTCAATGCTCCATACAAATATGCCACAAAGATTAGAGAAAAAAAGAAAAGAAAAGAGAAGGGAAAAAAAAAAGACTAATGAGTGCCCTCTACAGGCACAATATCACATCTGCAGTCCTTTAAGGTGGAAGAGAGAATTTTAGTAACTGTGACTATATCAACTTCAGCCTCCTCACTGCACTTTATATATATATATATATATATATATATATATATATATATATATATATATATATATATATATATATATATATATATATAATTCTTTCAGTTTTATTGTAAAAAAAATTTTAATTCTTGTTTAATAATTAGTGAATAGTTATTAAACATCTCTTTACCAACATGCCAGTGAGATGTGTGTCTGTCATCTTCAGGGTCTAAACACACTACTGACAGCAATAACACAACAAAGCCTTACAATCCACGTTATCACTTATTAGGATGCAAAATTCCTTGATAATTATTAACATGAGCTTTGTTTAGAATAAATGGGCACAGCATTAATTAGTCTGTAGCATGTAAAATCAGATTAATAGCAGCCTGCAAGATGACTATTTCTCAACAGTTTCTTTTTTCATGTTAACATGCGTGATACACTTTTAGAGAAATTAACCCACAAAACAGTAGTAAACAAAGCAATGCTAAGCGTTAGTGCTTTCTGTAAAGTGAGATGGATCTATTTACCTGACAGAAACACCGTGGCGTCGAAGAAACCTGATAATTCGACGTTTAAAGGGAACTACGACTCAAATATTCCCACAACAGCCCAACAACCCCATCTTCTATATGTCATAAAACGCCATACATACAGTAAGAGGGTTTGGTAATTATTCACCAGCGCCTCCGAATAACCGGAGCTTTACCTGGTCTACTCCTTCCCAGCATGCACAGCGGCAGTGATGCACACCATCCTCTCAGTGCGAGACAGCAACAAGCTGCTGGCTCCGCCCACTACACACCTGCAGCTCTCCCAGCACCTCAGGGCTGCTGCTCCACTACTGCCAGGATGTCTCTCCTGTCCTGCACCCTTTTCACCTTTAATTATAAAATAAATCCAAATGACCCCCTCAGTAAAGACGTAAACATAATACATTCAAATGTTCAAATATTAGGCTCACTATTCAAACTGTGTACAATATTTTGGCTATGTATTGAAAGTCATAGAGATTTTTTATTCCTGAACTGTCCATCAGCAGAAAACATTAGGTTCAAGCTGAAATTATTTATAAACTACTTGTTTTGATTTATTGAGTTTTTTTATTTATTGAGTCAAAATCCTTTTGATTCAAGTGAGTATAAGAACTAAATATTAAATACAATAATTTTGATAATAGTCGGTTGTGATTTCCATCACTGTAACAACAATAAAATAAAAAAACAAACAAACAAACAAACAAAAAAAAAAACCACAGACCACCAGGTTTGACCAGGATCTGTGATTCATGGACCTCAGGTGGTCCCTGGGCCCCACTTTGAAAACCACTGCCTCTGGTAGTATATTATATTAGGTTATATTTTGAATTACATTACAGTAAGATATGGTTGTTCAGGTAAAATGGTTTATAGTGGAGTGCTCCCACTATTGCATGGTGAACAGTCACACCAGTCTGACAACTACAAGAAAGCATTTATTACTTTCGTTGTTGTGAGAACTGAGTTTGTCTGTTATATAATGTAGACCAGTAAGACTGGTTTTCTGTTTTTTTTTTAGTACAGTCAGAATAGTAGGAGGTGTTTTGGAGGATGTTAGGGGGAGGAGTGCCTTAATGACGTCTCACCAACAACACTCAACAAAGCAGCTTAAGGAGGGCTGGACGAGTGAAATAAGTGGCATTAGCCTGTCCCTGTCAGATTTGTTTAGTATGACAAGCCACAGTCACACGGGTCAGGACACACCACTGGTAATATCAACACTATCAGTAAGATTTACAGTTCTGAAAATAGGGATGTGCAGCTTGCCCTCAGGGGTAAGAGTACAGACAGGTCAGAATCCTAATGGGCATTTTGCTTAAAAACAATCCAGACAAGAGGACAGAAGTAAACGTGTATGGTTTTCTGAGAACTGGAAATGGAGCAGTATGGGCTCATATTGAACAGTGTTCTGCTGTGTCGGCTCTGCTGGAAAAAAGACAGTAGAGAGAGCTTTGGCAAGGCATGTGTGCCGAAACAGAGTGGGACTATGATAGCAGAAGAGCAGGTGTGGCCAGGCAGATATACGAGGCAGGGCTGATTGATGGTTCAGCTGCTTGGCACAGGGATTGTGGGAGATCAACTCATGCCATATAAGGACAGTCTGGCAGTGGGAGGGAGTGGTACAGCTCCAAAGGGCAGCCTGGGTCAAAAAAGACACCCGTAACTTTCACTTATTCTCATATCTGACCTACAGAGTTGAGTATAGACAACATAATTGAAGATCAAATGTAAAATTGTCTACTGTTAAATAGGCAATTTAAAGAGTTGATACATAAACTGGTATATCATAATTTTTGGTGAGCAGATTTCAGTTAAACTAAGTAGATGGTGATGAATTAATCCGTCTTAGTTCAAACCTTGAGTTGTTATTTTGCAAATTAATATTTTCATGTTGTATATTAGTTTTTTGATTAATGCTTTTAATCCCATTGCAAGTATTTTGAGATTAAATCCATTCATGAAATAATAATAATAATAATAATAATAATAATAATAACTTTTCTGGTTTAGGTGGTGTTACCAGAGGGAGTTTACTTACCCCTAAACACCCTTCAGTGTTTCCTTTCATTTAGGTGATGAGAGAGAGAGGGCTGGGGGAAGAGCCATTATTTTCCACAGCACATGTGTTAGAAGATGTAGGAGAGAGGTGTTAAGCATGGGGAATGTTACTAATGCATATGCGTCAAGCCACTCTGTGAACCAAGTGTCTCTCACTGCACAGCTGATAGTGTGCATACTGGCCAACTCTGCTAAGAGCAGTCTTTGGAAAGAGTGTATGAACAAAGAGAATGTGCATGTCTTGTCATATGTCCTGTACAGCATATGTGCAAGGACTTTACACTGATATACAGAATCTGGCAACTTAGCACTTACACATGACTTTCAAATATAGCATAGTGTAGCATGGATTCATACCCACAAACATGAGCAGGCTCCTCAGTTATATAGGTAACTTCACTGCACTGCCTACATGATTAGCTAGTTACTATGATCTACAAGGCCAGGGGTTATTGGAAGGTCCTGTGGATAGGTACACGGACTGGACCAGAGCTGAGTCAATGCAATTCAATCAGGGGAGACTGTCACGGGGAAATGGACAACTTTGCGACCCAGCACTAAACATAGCACTGGTAACACGACAAGGCTTTGGGCAGACTCAGATTTCAATGGAAGAGACTTCCATACCAAATGCAATGTTGTGCGCAAATACATATTTGGCCTGTTTAGATATAATCACATGTAACAGACTGGATCTGTTCTTGTATCAACTCTAATTATTCAAGAAACACCCAGTATTGTTGTACTTCAGTGTCAAGCTTACTTGTAACTGATTTTATATAATGTGCTCATATAACTCAAGCACTCTTATGCAAGACAGAGTTAAATAAAGAAGAAGTGGTCTAAAAGCTATGTATCTGGTTACCTGGTATGTGTGACACGTTTATCAGTGTGTGCTAAATTGGATGCTGGTTTGGCAAACATAGCTTCCAATGTTCTGAGAGCAGCACAGGCCTAAGACACTCTGCATGTATATAAGTCACGTATGTGTTTGCCGTAAACACAGTGTACAGAATCACCAGCAAATTCAAGAGCACACTATGCAATCATATTTATGTATGTATTATATATATAAATAGTATGTGAGGATCTAGCAGTGTCACAAGAATAGCAGAAAAAAACAAATTAAATGTCAAATGATAACATTTTTGTCACCACAGTCAAATGATTTTGATTTTTTAGCTGATTTCGCAGTTTTATTACCATTTGCATATGTGTAAACATAGATTTTTCATGTTTTGGTGATGGTTTCTTTTTCTTTTTTTCTTTTTTCTTTCTTTTTTTTTTTTTTTGCAGATTTAAAGTGTTTTTCCCCACTGTTTTTCCTAAATGGACAGAAAATCCTCTGTCTGGATTTTAAGGAGAAAACCAGACAGGGATAGCCTTGGAGGTCATGTTAAGGAGCCAAAAAAAGTTTTTTTTTTTCTTATCTTTTCACTATCAATCTCCATTTATTGCATAATAAGACATCATAATTTGATTTTGCAATGTTGGCAATGATTATAAGGTTACTTTATAGCATTGTAGAAATAGTGCACAGTTCAGGTTTGTGACAGCAAAAAGTCATTCCACAGACACAGAACTTCGCACCAAATGGACGGTCTGTATTACACGTGCAGTATATACCGAGAAACCTAAACCACTGCACACTTCGGTGATCTTCCAGAAAAGATCTCCCAAATTTCCTTCTAAGAGCTTTGTTGTGTGAAAGAGGGAAGGGGAATTCCTGCAGTGATGTGGACCCCCACAAAATCAGTCACCCCCTCTTCTACAACCTTGAATATATCATCAGTATGTATCAGTTCATCCTCAATGCCAGGCAGATGGAGCCAATTTTGGAGGCAGGCACTGGCACATACGCAAGTTCCAGCTTCATTACATAACCTTCCACTCCATAGAACTATGGCCTCTAAGACCAAAAGTGCAAGCTGTAGAATCCAAATAAAATGAATGTATCTAGTCAGAACCTATTCTTTCCTCTAATAATTGAATGCATTTTTCCAGTATTGTGCTATGCACCATGTTCTTATAAATTCAAACAATCATATTTTATTACATAATACAAAATTCCTCACAGCAGACCAAGTTACATCATGTCCCTTTGGTTTATTTTCAGGCTCTTTCAGCCATTGTAAATGCAATTGAATTGTCTAGAAAGTGTCCCATATTATGTGCCTTGAAATTTTCACTATATACACAGGGGTCCAAGCATCATGTGCCACATACTAGTTATCAATTTTTATTTAAAATGAATGTTATAATGATGTTACATAAAGCTGATCCCAGAAACATCCGGCATAAGGGAGGTAATACACTATGGATGGAGTTCCTGTCCATCTCTGGCCATCACACACAGACATTTGCAAACTTCTTCACCCTACAAGTAATGAAGAATATAATAAAATAAGAGCCAAGGAAAACAAATAAACTAAACAAGCAAGAAAAACAAGCAAGTCTTAGTGTGGATATATACAGAGCTTGTGTTCTTAATGTTCTCTGGAACACTATTTCAAAGTTTGGAGCAATGCAAGAAAATCATCTTTCAGTAGGCCTGCCTCAGGTAAGCAAAGTTTTTGGGAGAGGTTTTACTACTTTAGGAGATCAGCAAGATATACTGAATTAACAACATTATTTTGGGCACACTTAGTACCAAACATCACTTCTGATTTATTATAATTTATGGGAAGGACGTTTACATTCAATCAGTCTTTTATCTTTAGCACAGCTTTTAGGGTGCTGCTAAGTGTGTCCAAACTGACAAATTGTGCATAATCTGCATTGCAGTGCATATTATGTTTGTGAATTACATTTCCAAAGTTCCTGTGTGCAAAGCAAAAACAGCAAGGGGAATAAAACAACCTATTGCACTCTTCTAGATCTGAAAAACTCTCCATAGATGCTAACAAATTAAGTGCATATTAGGTAAGATTTAAATCAAGAATGTTTTAGGCAACAAATAGTATTCTAGTCTCAGAAGACTACGTTCCATGTGGATATACTTTATGGATGTACATATTCCGTGGTGACCCGGTGATCCAACAGTTGACTACATCTATGAAAACAATGTATGAAAACATTTAAGGCTTAGCCTAGGTTGAGCTAGGGTTTAGCTAGTCCAATGTTGGGCCATTACGCACGGCCCTTAACCCTCAACTGGTCAGCTACATGCTTGATCTGCATCCTGCTTCAGTTCTAAGCGACTTCAGTTCAGTCGCTTAGAAGCATGTGTCAAATGAGAAAATACTATAAATAATTGAGCCCCGGTGAGCCTCTACTGAGCATGTAATTAAAAAAAATAGATCCGAGGCAGTCTTTTCAAGGTAACTCTGAACCTAATAAGTTAGAAGCATATACTGACAAAATATTCAACACAGATGGTTTAAGAGTTATAAAATCTTTAAGACAGGAAATGTTGGTTTTGTATTTCTCTGGGAACTTCTCCCACAACTCCTTTAGCCATTAACCAGACGGGGACAGGCTTAAGGTACACGGGCGGGAACAGCTGTCACCCTGTCTCTGGTGTTGTGATGTAGGTTCTTTCCTTTTAGAATCCAAGCCTCCTAACAGAGAGTGCCAATCTCCAATAGACTGAGAGCATGCATGGACTGTGCAGCCAATGGGCATTAAGCATTGGAGTATATAAACCAAGGTCTGACATTTTGAAGAGCTGGGCAACCCTTACATTGGCTGTGGTGAACAGGATCTGATCCCAAGGACTGTTACCTTGTTCTCTCGTGCAGGTAAAGCAATGGTGACTCTACCGATTGAAGCATGTGGGAATTGGGGAATGTTTGTGCTAAAAGCACGGTTAATGGTGGATTTTTTAAAAATTCTTTTTGAATGAAGGTATCCAACGGTGTGCAGCATAAATTGCTAAAAATTCATCACTGTCTATTGGTTGTGGTGGAGCCTTCTACATTTTTTTTTTTTGCTGTACTCCTGATGGAGAAGAATTATTCTGTTGTATATTGAAACCAGTGTTAGACCATTTTATTCACATTGAATGAAATGTGAAATGGTCCAAGCATTTAACCCGTTAAACTCCCAAGACCTGTCGACAATTTTCTCACTCTTCTAACAATAAGATCTTTCCTATTAGTCTATATAGTTTAATTATATAGACTATGTTATTTTAAAGCATGTTAATGAATAACATGCTTTAAAATAAATACCTGAATAATATGCTATGAATTTAAGGGGTTAAGAGCACTATATATATATTCTATAAAAATATCTGAGAATAGCTGGAGTGGTCTTGCCATCTAAAGCTAGAATTTTACCTGTTGTGTAAGGTCAGGTGCTGTGGCAGAAGGGCAATCTGAAGGGTATGATTTAGAGTGTGTTTAATTTCACCTAAAAGTATGTTTCAAATACAGTGTCCTTGCTGAAACATAAACTGTAAAACAAAGCAGAGAGCATGAATTTTTCATTCTAAATTCTGTAGAATATTTCATGTAATTGTGCACTCGGGTTATGATGATCTCTTCAACCAACATCAACAGTAGTTTGAAAGAGTTTTGTCATTAATGGTGGGAGTTAATTGGGGAAAAAAATCTTGTTTTCTGACATGGAGAGAACTTTATTTCAAATATTCATGTACACCATCCCCCACAGAAATAAGAGAGGTGTATGTGCTAGCTGGATAGAGTTTGGATAGAGCATGCTAAAAATATCATCTGTGGTCTGATACATATAAGCATGTGGAGCATGCCCCAACCATTTTATGCAGTAATACGAAACGTTAGTTTCAGTTAGCCAGACAACTAGTTACTGTGAGACCCAGGTTTACACAAGCCCCAAATATATCACCCCGACTGTTAGGAATAATTATATCTCTCTTAAGAAAAAAAGTAGCCTTTACATCATTTTTTACCCATGCACTTTTCCCAGATCAGCTAAAAAGTGCAATCATGGCTAAGAACTGCCACAATGACTATAAGATGAAGTTTCCTATAGACGAAGAGTACCCTGACCTCTCCCTGCACAACAACCATATGTCCAAGGCACTGAACAAGGACATTTACAACAAGCTGAGAGGAAAGTCTACCCCAAGCGGCTTCACTCTTGATGACTGCATCCAGACTGGTGTGGACAACCCTGGTAAGAAGGCCTGTACAAATACACAGTTAGTCTTAGCAATGCACCATTCCATCTTCAAACATTTTAGCTACACTACCACCATAATTTGGGTTACTAAAATACTCAATATATAGATATTAGATAAAATTAAATTAAATTTTTTATTTTTTAAAATAAAAAGTACTTCAATTCTATCACTGTTTCATGAGTCATGCTATTTTTTTATCCTGTCTCCAGGTCATCCTTTTATTATGACCGTTGGTTGTGTTGCTGGTGATGAGGAGTGCTATGAGGTCTTCAAGGATCTCTTTGACCCTATCATTTCCGACCGTCATGGTGGCTACAAGCCCACTGACAAGCACCACACTGATCTGAACTGGGAGAACCTGAAGGTGTGGAAAAATACACAAAATTTCAAAACCATAGGTATTTTGTGTAGAAATACTTTTTTTTCATGACATCTTTCATTCTTTATGTAGGGTGGTGATGATCTTGACCCCAACTACGTTCTGAGCAGCCGTGTACGTACTGGTCGCAGCATCAAGGGTTACACTCTGCCCCCCCACAACAGCCGTGGTGAGCGTAGAGCTGTGGAGAAGCTGTCCATTGAGGGTGAGTCTCAGCCATCAGACTACCACAAGCTAGTTACAGGTCACTCCCACAGGTAAAAAGTAAGCTTTGGTCCTGCTTTCTTTCAAAGCTTTGACCAGCCTGGATGGTGAGTTCAAGGGCAAGTACTACCCCCTGAAGGACATGACTGAAAAAGAGCAGGAACAGCTGATTGCTGACCACTTCCTCTTTGACAAGCCCGTCTCCCCACTGCTGCTGGCTGCCGGTATGGCTCGTGACTGGCCTGATGCAAGAGGCATCTGGCACAATGACAACAAGACCTTCCTGGTCTGGGTGAATGAAGAGGACCATCTGCGTGTCATTTCCATGCAGCAGGGCGGCAACATGAAGGAGGTCTTCAGGAGGTTCTGCGTTGGTCTGCAGAGGGTAAGACAACCAGATGTCTTACCAGACAGATGTCTTAAGATTGAAAATATTAAGTTTCTTCCCTTTGAAAAGAACTCAATCAATTGACATCTTTGCTCTGCACTTACACAGATTGAAGAGATCTTTAAGAAGCACAACCATGGATTCATGTGGAATGAGCATCTTGGTTTCATCCTGACCTGCCCCTCTAACCTGGGTACTGGCCTGCGTGGTGGTGTGCATGTCAAGCTGCCTAAGCTCAGCACACATCCCAAATTTGAGGAGATCCTGACCAGACTCCGTCTGCAGAAGCGTGGCACAGGTATACATTTTTATTACAGTAAACAGCCAAGACGTCCCAACTGAATACTTTGAACCACTGAATACTTTGAACCACCTCCTTTTTCACTTGTCCAGGTGGTGTGGATACTGCTTCTGTTGGTGGTGTGTTTGACATCTCCAATGCTGACCGTCTGGGTTCATCCGAAGTGGAGCAGGTACAGTTGGTGGTTGATGGTGTGAAGCTCATGATTGAGATGGAGAAGAAGCTGGAGAAGGGCGAGTCCATCGATGACATGATCCCTGCCCAGAAGTAAAGTGGATGTAGTGTTTCTTTTTGTATTTGTTCTTATGAGTAACCTTACCGTCTAAGGAGCAAGCAAGCAGAAGTGCTCCTGATTGACATTTCCAAGAGACACTCCATCCTGCTCCCTCTCTTTCTTATTTTACATCTTATTTCTCTTTCCCCATTAATTTTCTTTTCCCACCTTTTCACTGTCACTCTGCCATCTTTTCCATTCTTCCTGTAACATCTTGGGATCAAATCGCCGCATAGATCAGGAAACTCTGACTGTGCTGTATTCACCTTTGTTTTGATTGTACAAAGTAAATAAAAGCCCCATGAAACAATCAACTCTATGTGTCATGGCTCATAATTCTAGCTAATGTGTGACTACAAAACCACAATCAGTATTAATGAAAATGGGAATTAACAGGCTTTGTTCTAGAATGCAGGATTTATTAATTTATTTTAAAATCTACCCAGATCATCTCAAGAGTTATGGATTCCTCCCATTCCAGATGAAGGTAAAAAGTTTTTTTTTTGAGTGAAATTTATTATAAGTAATCAGTATTATAAATAGAAGAATATATTAAAATTAATCTTCAGTATCCAGGTTAGGGTTGCGGTGAATCCAGAGCATATCCCATGGATGGGATGTTCTGGTCATATTTTAGTCATTCATTTATTGTTAGTTTTAGTCTAAAATTAGCTGACAAAAATCTACAGCAATTTTAAGGGATCTTGTACTTGCATATATAAAGATGCCAAATCTGATAATGGAAAGTGTTAAATAATATTTAATATGTATTATTAAGGTGTAATATTTAATATTTCAAATGTAATGTAATTAAGATATTAATTAAACCTTTTAATATTTACCTTTTTAGCTAATAAAATTATTTTTGCTTTATTTTATTATCTAAATAAAAATTTTTGATTTATTGGCTCTCTAAAAACCAAGAATAGACAAAAAAGCATTTAATAGCTATTACAAATTCTGGATTGAGCACTTCTTGCCATCTTTGCCCCCCAAAACAGCAGAAATTCCCATGATCATGGGTGCACTGTATCTCATCCCAAAGATGCTTACCACTGCACATAATTTGACATCCTATATGTATTATAAATTATAGGAAAAACTGGTACTTCTGTAATGCAGAGGACTTTTTGCTGGCATGGTGTTAGTTAACTCCGAGTGATCAACTTTATCCTGTAATGAAACATTTCTATCCTGATGGGCATGTCTTCCAGGATGACCCCGCCCCCATCTACAGGACACAAGGCCTCACTGGTATAATGAGTTTCAAAAAGGATGTAAATCATATGCTATAATCTTCACAGTCACCAGATCTCAATGCAATTGAACACACATGGGAGATTTTGGACCGACATTTTAGACATCACTCTCCACCACCATCAGTGATAAATCACTGGCTTTGGAAGCATGGAAAAAGTTTAACTGTAAGGCTTACACAAATACTTACATACGGACCAGCTCTTCAGGGAGCTACTGTTTTCTGGGCCTCTGCTTTCTTTTCCTTGTCAAGCTACCTCCCTTTTTTGCTACCTCCCTTTTTCATTTACTTAAACACATTCTTTGTGTTTGCAACACTGGCATGGACCCTGCTCCAATTTTAGCGGTGAACACACAAAGCACAGACAGGCTTTAAAGTCAACAAGTTTATTCCACAGTCACCTCAGCTGTTCCCCTTTCTGTACATGTACAGGCAGAAAAATAATCTAAAATGTTTAAAAGAACAAAATTCAATCATAATTTACCTACACAATTTTACATATTTATACAGTCAGCTTTGCAGGAGGAGAAGAGACAGTAGGCGCAGGAGAAACTATCAATGCAAACCTAGTAGGCAGTCTTACTTTTAACCAGAAAGTTAATTCTTTTAACTCATCCTGCTTAAAAATGGAGTAAAACAAAAATACATCAAGTTTTTGATGCTGTATGTATTTGAAGGGTAATGCACACAGGGAAAAAAAGGCATTTTTGCTCAGGGTAACTAAGGCTACTTCTTATTTTGATGTCATGACAAGCCATGTGACCAGCAAAGGCTATTATTTTTATTATTTTACTGAAGTACATAGTGAAAACAGCACTTATTGTAGTGTTTACCAAACCAGTCCTCAGTCCTTCCTCCTAACACATCTGCACCTAGTATTCCGGGTTTCAGTGTTCAGGTGTATTGGGAGCTGACACAGCAAACTGTGCAGCATCTGGGATCCCTGAGGACCAGTTTGTGAAACAGTGACCTAACAGTGTTGTGTGTAACAGTGTACTTAACCCCTTACGCACATCTTTATTTTGCAACTATTATGAATTATTTTGCAATTACAGTGAAACCAATGGGAAACATATGTATATACAGGAGTGAGGAATGTATAGCTGGACCCGCCCACAGGTCCCGCTGGTTTAAGGGGTTAAGACTACTTATGTTTATTAACTAAAGACCAAAAAACCACACAGTGTTTTTATTTTCATTGAAAATTCAATCCCCCCACACACAAACACATACATGAAAACACACACACATACGTACACACAGTCTGCTAGAATAGAGAGATCATATGCTTTCTAGGACATGAGTGTTTGCGCTATTAAGTTCCATAATATCTTCTTGAGATCAATTCAAAGTTTAAGGCTTTGCCCTTGACTGAATTTGCTCCAGACTGGATCCAGTTTTTTAAATAGTGTGTCAATTGGTTCTTTGTAATCCCAGAATTTTGGTATACATTAAATGAATCAGCAAGGCACCAAGTCATTAAGGAAGCAGACGTAGCTGTGAATTGTAAATGCTCCTTGACTGTAAACATGAACTGGCACATTCTGTCATCCATGCTAACCACAGGTTACAATGCATAACCCATGGATCAACACAACCAGTACAGGGAACCAATAAACAGCAAGCCTAAGAAACCCAAGAGATTTTACTGCGAAGCCTATATCAAAAAGACATGGCTTTTACACTGAAAAAAAAAAATTATTATTAGCAAATTTATCAAATTTTTCTTATTATGAGAATATTAGAATATATCGACAGCTACTGATAGGCATCTTCACAAATTTCAAGTTTAAAATTGCATTATTCTATTAGAAGATAATTCCAAGCATTTGTTTATAGAAGCTGAATTCTCTGCCAAAAGAATAAGACTATTTCAAACTGGAGATTAGCAAAATATGTCTAGAATTAAGCTACTGATGTTATAGTTATTAAAATAATCTCATAATCAGTATAATTAAATAATAATTCTATAGTAATTATATAATTATATAATTAAAGAATTCAGTTAATTTGAGTATATTTGATGTTCTTTCACTTTGCTAAAATTTTGAAGTTTCTATAAACTAACGTGTAAGAAGCAAAATCAGAAACTTTGACAATTAATTTATGGGTTTTAGGAGGTCAAAAGAAATTTATATCTTGGTAGTAGATTGTGGCTCACAATAAAACAATTACTGTCTGTTTATTTTTTTTGCAAATTGTTCAATGAAATTTTGGAGCATACTCTCTTAAGATAGCCCTTATGCCTTAGCAAAACATTTCAGAACAGTGCTCGTAGGAATTGTACAGCTATAATTTCATGAAGGATAGCTGGGACTGGACGGACATCTCTTCACACCCTAACATCACTACATCAGCCCACTACAGCACTCAGTAATAATGACACTGACTTAAAGAGGCATTTTTGAGCTAAGAATACAAAGTAATTTACGTCAAACAGTACTGAAATTATATCACAGGATAATTTGGCAGATGTTTTAGCACCCCAACACTTGTCACATTATCAAAAATATAGTACATCTACAACTGTTAGATGACTCCAAGACTACAACTAGACTTGCACACTCCAGGGTTTCATACAAATGCTGAACAAATCAATTTTGCACAGTGCATGTACATATTTGCTTGTTTAAGGTGGTGACTGGTTCTACCAATTCAATGGAAAGCTGCAGTCTCGTGTCCGTTTAGCAGGATCCTCTTTTGGCTATATAAGAGAGGCTTCTCACCAGCATAATACTTACAGAACAGCAGAAGGAGTGTTGTGTTTTGACTTGGCTTGACAGGCGCAGTGTACCATTTAAGGGGAAACACAGTTCAAGAAAAGTGATGCTCACTCAACCCTAAAGTGCTACTGTACAACAACAGAATTTGCATTACTGAGAACAACTGCTGAAACGCAGAGAGAGAAAAAAAAAAAAAAAGCCATAAAGGCTACAATGTTAGTGGCTCAGAAGAGCAGCCATCACCTATCCCCAAATCACTCAGGTTTATACAGCTTTTAATTCCCATTAGGAAGCTCTTAAACCTGTGTTTAGGCTGTTTTTCATCCACAGAAAATGTTAATATAAAATACACACAAAAGAACTGGTCTTCAGGACATGTCTGATAATCAAAGTGTTCAGGATGGTGCAACTTTTAAAGGAACAAAAAGAAAAAAAAAGTTCAAAATGTATTAAATAGCAGCTGTTAAAAGGAAATGAAGGACATGAAGGGCTGAGACGCCGTGGTGAAGATAAATGTCGGTCAAAACTGGAATAGCAAATAGCTTGGCTAAGACACAGAGTAGGAATCAGTGGGGAGGGGATTTCTTTCAGCAGGGCCTGTATGTGGCAGCCATGAAGCTCTCCATGTTTGTTTCAGAGTCTGTACGAGCCCACAGAAAGTGCAGGTGGCGTAAGGAGGTTCCTATTATTTGGTCCCCTGCTTTGCTCCCATACCCCTCTGCCCCCTGTTGCCCTTTAGAGTTCCAGCTCTTTGGACACTTTGGTAGCGATGTCCCGGAAAGCGAGTGGTGCCCCCCACAGGCGCTTGAATCGGACCCCGCTGGCCTCTGTAGGGAGGTGGCCTACTTCAGCCTCGAATGCCACCCGGGAGCCAGCAGCGCCGTGTGTGCAGGAGAGGAGGAACGGGCCAGCCTGGTGCACCTGGCAACCGCAGCCCTGCGCCGCCTCACGAACTGCCAGCACCACCTCGGCTGGGTCCCGCGCGCTCTGCACCTTTACATCCCAGCCGCATCGGGGGGGCCGGGGCTCTGCCGCTTTTTGATACCCAGATAGATGGCGACTGTCAGAGAGAAAAAGAGGAAGGGAACGTTTGGGGAGGTGGAGGGTTGAAATGAAATGTGGGAGATGAAAAGAGGTGTGGGCAGAATATGTGGCGAGTGGGTGGATAGGGGTTTGGGGGTGGGGAGGGGGTGGTAATATGTTAGAAATCTTGCAAGAGAATGAAGTAATATGCTTTGAAGTAGACGTAGACAATTTGATAAACTCTGTTTTACCTGGAGATTCTTCAGAGCAAGCTGACATCCAATAAACATTTGGTATTGTTTAAATGTTTAAACGATTAGGACTCATATCCTTTATCATATTATAAAGGTTTAAAAAACTACTCATATTTTCAGGAATTACTTTGATATTCATTTATGCGTCTCACTTTGAAAGTCTGAATACCAAAAGATGAATACATTTTTTATTCCCGTTACAATGTGCATTAATAACATGTATCTAAATACATAATACATGTTCCTAATTTAATGAGTTTTTAAATTTTAGGTATTTGCAGTGCATATGTCTACATATACTTACATCTTTACGCTCAGTGAAACTGAGATACTTACAGTTAGTCCCTCAATGTCATACAGTTGTTAAACATATATAAATATATTATACAAACGTAATATTTTCTGAAAAGGCTCTGAACTTGTACTTAAAACATGCTTAATATCAAGCATTGATACATAACTGCGTTCAGCCACAGCATAGACTCTGTTGATGAACGCAGTTGGGTTTGTTCTCAGTCACCCATGGCAACAACAAAAAAAAAAACCAGCAGGCATGTAGCAAAGTTCTACAAATGAACACCATAAATTCAAGCACACAGCAAGACCTTCAAACCACACCAAGTTAATAGTAATGATTTTCTTAACGGCCTTTCTGTTAATGTCCAATTTAAGGATTCTCATTTCAAGCAATATCTGCAGTTAGCAAGTGCATACGGATCAAAGGGGACGGGGCAGATGGAGGAAGAGGGTCTAATTTAAAATGCTAGATATTTAACAGTTGGTGCACATCACACAAAGTGCACAGAGTAGATGCTCTAGGTATATGCACAGGTCACATATTAAAAAAATTACCTGGTGTTCTTAACCTGACAGTTTGCTTCTGGGGCATTTGAGGGGAGGAGAGAGAATCAGTTTTAATAGTTAGAGTCGGTTTTGTGAACACAGACCTCAGATAGATAGGAAATAAATTACACAGACAAATGACACTTTTTACATTTCATCTGTGTTCAGAAAACTGCTCCTATGTTCATTTTCAGCTACTTTTAAATCTTCACCATCTTTAAAAGTGCACAGAAGATCTAAAGGAAATAGTCTTGATTTGTTTAAAACAAAATTGATTATATCCTTGTCAGTATCTGTAATATAGATTTACACAGCTGAAAATATTCTATCCTGAGTTACGTAAACGTGACTGCTATTTTGGTATGGAATGATGGAAAGATGTTCAAATTAACTCTATACACTCTTACCTTGTGACCGGAGATCTGCAGACTCTCTCAGGTTCGTCTGTGACCCTCAAGTGGAAGACAAAGTTTTGAGTTAGGAATCAGCTGATAGAGAGCATCAATCCACCCACCCTCTCCATTAAACCCATTAATCATTGCTAATAAGAAAACAAAGTGGAGAAACCAACAAGAATACACAGTGACAACCAAAATCTTTATATATTGAATCTATATATATTTAATAAGCATATGTACCTGAATAATAATATGAACCATTTATATTAACTATATAATATCAAATGTGGAATAAATGTGGATTTGTACATGTGTCAGTTTGCTTAGGTTTGACTTTGTAGTTTTGGGAATACTGATTACTTAAAGAATTAGCCAAGAATTAAATGTCTATATCAGTTCGATATCCTAATAAAACAGCATATTTATATGAGTAAATGTTTAAAACCCCACACATTTGGCTGTCAAAGCAGCATTAATGAGCCATTGTTAAACATGATAAAGCAGAACTTGTTGCCTGAAGATACCTGTAGCTTCTGGGCACTGCTGTATGCAGTTCTAACTGGCTGTTGCTATTAGCCACAAGAATCCCCATTAAGCTGGTTACACAACTAATTAAGATTTAGCCTGCAGAGTGAACAGTCTATGTTCTTACTAAACTATACCAGACTTAACACCATACATAGCACAACAGTTTTCTTGAGATGAATAAAATGAGCTCATATAGGCAGCTGACTTTCATGGTTTCATGGTTCAAGAGAGCTTTTCACAAAGGAGTCACATGATGAATCATGTTATGAACTGGTCTAAGCATGCCACTGCACCGGTGGATGACTGGTGAGGAAAGGAAAAATAAGAAGGAACATAAACTCAGCAGAGAGATTCAGCCCATGTTGCAGTGCCCCCTAGTAAGCAAGCACACCTAGAACCCTTCAACTTCAGGTGTATAGCTGGAACATTCTGCACTGTAAATCGCATCTGTATGTGTCACATATATATCAACATTTCTTGCTGTATTCGGAAGTGCTAGTGACAATGGCCTCAAGGGGGAGCTCTAGAGGCACTGAACATGGGTGTGGCGTGCAGGAAGGAAAAAAAAGAGATAGAAAGGTGGAAAGATGGGAAGACTTACTAACTGTTTTCGATCCATGTGGCAGAGGGCAGCCCGAGACGGACTTGTTTGAGCTCTGACGCTTAGAGGGGTCAAGATTGACCCTAGGAGATGGAAAGGGGAAAGAAAGAAAGAGGATAGTATGACAGAAAGACAGAGAGAGAAGAGAGAGAGCAGAGCAGAAAAGGTTGACAGAGAAATAAGACCGAAGCTAACTGCCAAGGAAAAAAAGCAAAAAAGACAGAGCACCCGAATTCAGCCAAGACTAAGAAAGAGGCGTTAATGTGCACTGGGAGAGTTAGAAGCACTTGGTTAATAAAGGAGGGATATTGAGGGAGAGTTAATAAAAGTATGTACATTTATTCAGATAATGCTGCCTCATGTGAAGATTATCGTTAGCTGATTATACTAAAAGGTACCTACTGCCCACTGGCACTGATTTTCAGCTCCTAGGTAGTAAGGGAGGTATAAATTATGGCTTTTCGGTAGATAACCAAATTGTAAAAAGGTGTTTCAGTGGAAAGAAGGAACCCCTCCTGACTTAGATCCTAGCTTATTTTTAGCTTTAGCTAGAAGAGCCTACATTTCCTTTATTATTTCATATTTGTAGGAGATCTGAATCAAAAAGATTAAGATCTTCTAGTTCAGAAAATAACATGAAAGGGTTACAGTACAGTACAGTATAAAAAGGTTTATAGCAGTTTGTGGACACTGGTGAACTCATCTACTTCTCTGTCCAGCAAAATACAGACTTAACAATCACACTATTGAATTTAAATTTCACTGGTTATATACACAAGAAGCTGATAACACATGAGCAGGTCTGCCTGAAAGAAGGCTGTGTGACAAAATATATTTAAATATAACATTTTGTCAGAACGAAATCAGTTGATGAGTTCACCTCTGCACACTCTGAAAAAATTTCTCTTTGTTCCACATGTGCATGTTTGTCCTGTAGTCTGTTGTCTCGCCTTACCTGCGTGTAAGCTTGGAGGTGAGTTTGCTGAAGAGGTTTGAGGTGGCTCGAGTGCGGGCGTGGGGCAGCGGGCTGGCATCGCGGGACAGAGTCGGGGAGGCGGGTGGGGCATGCGCAGGCACCCGGCGCTCCCGGAGTTGACCACCATGAAAAGTGCTGCGGACAGTGGAGCCTCTGCTCAGACGGGAACGTTCGGCTGAGGAGGATGAAGCCACCCCCGCCCCAGATATGCTGTGTGTGGAGGGAGAGGCTGGAGGTAAACGGTGAGAATGTGAGCTGGGGAGAGAAAAAAATTAAAACAAATATTCAGTTATAGGTAGCACAATGACATGACAAACTGAATGCAGTAAAAAGGCTGGAGCAATATGATCAGATATCAGGCAGATGGGGCCTTCAACAGCGAGGCAGCATCGCTGAAATCATTCAAGCATGAATGCGCTGAGTCACCCAGCTATGAGATTTCTCTCTCTCAGTCTCTCAGTATTTATTCTCTCTGAGGACACAAACAGCCAGCTCTCCTGAGCAGAAAACACACATGGCTGCACATCTGATCATAAGAGAGCAAGTAAGGATAGTGTTAGGAGCGAGCAGCGTGAGGGGAACTGCACGTACCAGGACACGAAGACCTACAACGTGATGACACGTGAGATGGAATGATAATGTAGAGAGATGGAAGGAATGGAGATGGAGAGTAAAGTAAATAAATACTAAACATATGTTTATAGATATAGAGATCTTTAGACATATGGCTGTTCAGCTGCGGTAGTTCAGTTGAGGTCGTTGATTAGCAGATGATTAGCAGATCTTGGCAAATGGCCTGCTCTGCCCCCCTCCGTGATGCTCACTTTGCACTTTAACACAGCACTAACAGATCTCACACAGCGCCTCTGCCTCGCCACTGGCCTTGGGCCACTTCACTTAACGCTCTAAATAACCCTGCACTAATAGAGCTGCCTCCACACACACCCAGAAGCACACATCTGACTCTAATGGAACCTCAGATATTAATTTTTGAGCCTGGAATCAGAGCTGAGTGTATTTACACGCCTCATGCAGAATTATTATTTAGCTATGCAGAAAAACAACATAACTGTCTGATCAATTCAGTAATTCTTTTTCTTAATGTATGTACATTACCTAAACATTCTCAGAAGAAAACTATAACAGAACATTGCACATCATTTAAGTAAATATATGACAAACAGATGTGCATGAAGATGATGTGCAGTTTAGACGAAATGCAATCCAGCATGCAAACAGTGTTTAGGTTGTCTGTATGAGCGTGATGTGTGCTTTCGCTAGAGCCACAGTGCTGTAGAGGAAGTGCTAGATCAGCACAGCTACCCTCAAGTTGATAACCAGTCTACATCTTCCTCTTTCTAGCTTCTAAGGCCACTGCCTGCTGGTATGCCCCAGAGAGAGAAAGAAATAGGAAGAGACCAAGAAACAGAAAAAGAGAAGGTGGAGAGACAGCAAACCAAACTCAGACAATGCAGACGTCATGTGGAAAACAGGGGCTGGAAGCATATCAAACCAAATCCATGTGAAGCAGGGTTACGCCTTTATAAACAATACCACATGTTTAAACACAAAAGAACTCTATATTCTAGGAAGACTTTGATTAGGTATCACCTTGTTTTTAAAGGAACAAAAGTTAAATGCATGCAGACACAACAACAAAAAAAAAACACATTACCTGTTCTCCTTGCCGTTCTGCAGTAAGGAGTGTCTATCAGTGCTGGAGCGATCTGTACATACATATGTGTTTCTGCGGGTCATGGCACTTGCTGGTACGTTGCTCTGGAGGGTAGAAAGAGAAATAAGAACACAAAATGATGAGCAAGACATTTGTTGCATACAGATTTTTCTAACTTATAAGCAATATCATATTTCCATATTTCCAAACATGTACGTCTACCAAACTGCAGTGATTCTCAATTTCAGCCTTATATGTTTCAATTTTATCTGCTCTAACAATACAAATTTATTGGATAAGTCTTAAACACTTCATGAGCTGTATTGACTGTATGTACAGGACTTGGGTTTGCTGTAGATTCAGTTAGTATTTAATACCATTTATTGCCTTTCTTAACACTACATTTGATTACAGTCACTTTGCATTCTTCTTCAATAACACAATCAATAGCCAATGTGATTAAAGTGTTTCGTTTACCGAGGCGACAACGGCTTCCTTGCGGCGGTCAGGGATCTCTGCTTTGTTGGGGTTGTTAGCTGTGCTGACCATGGGGCTGGAGGGCGGGATGCTACGACTGCCCACCACACTGCAGCCTGCCTTCCTTGTGGCCAATCGCTCCTCTTTCAAGTCAGACTCTCCTGTGCTGGTTGGGCTACGTTTAGGGTGAGTTGTAGTCACTGCAGGACCACCTGAAAAACAAAAAAAACTAAATCACCAGAGAGCCAAGAAGATGTTCTGTGGTATTCTAAACAACCATATGAGTTGAACTAGGGATAAATGTGAATATTAAAGAATATGATGTAGAAATGAATGAAAATATATGCAAGGACTCTAACATCATGTCTTAAACAAAAAAAGATGTCTTGTCTAACCATTCTAATCTATGGCAAACCAGTTTGCTGCTGTTAAGTTGGGACAGGTGAGTTGGAGACTTACAGAAGTCACTGTGCCGCCTCTGACGGTGGTAGGTGGAGGCACTACGCTGGGGTTTGTTGTGGGTGGTGGAGGCTGAGCTGGATGAGGAGGTGGAGGAGTGTTTACTGGTACCATTGGTTATGGGACTGGGTCGAACTCGAGCTAAGGACAGAGTACTACTCGATCTGGACTCACTGCCATCCTGTAGAGGAAAACAGGTAAGGGCAGTGGAGTGAGAAGTGAGAGTACACACACACACAAACACACACACAAACACACACAAACACACAAAAACAGTATGATTTCAGATTCAGAAATCGCAGGATTCTCACCTCATTCCTGCGGCTCAGCAGCAGGTAAGTAGCAGTGACCTCATTGTACTTCTGACTGGTCAGCGCTTCCCTGATCTCCTCACGGGAAAAGCCCATCCCTATCATTACATCTGGGAAGGAGAGTATAGGGAGACTCAGATTTAAAAAAGACATGTAGTCAAGCAGTAAAAACAAACCCAGCTCACCGAGATCCCCCATACTAGCTTTAGTTTAGCTCAGGGCTGTTCAAATCTAGAGTAATCTACATAAAACTGCATAGACATGCTAAATGTCTGATGAATTTGCAGGTATCAATTACTCTAATAAATGTATGTAAAGTGAGAGTGAAATCTGAGCTTGGGGCCCATTGTGGATGCTTGTGTTTTTTTTTTTTCACCACCATTAAATAAAGTTTTTGAAAATCCTGGTTTACCCCCACATGATTGCATCGTGATTAATTCTCTGTATTGAACACTGAGAAACGCAACCATAACTAAAACCTTTCTAAACACCCTTGACCCAGGCAATGAACAGAATCTATAGATCGAAGGGCTAGGTGAGGGTCAACGTCTGCAGAAGCATGCTCAGTCTCTTCTGCACTGGCAAAAACAGAGATGTGGAGAACTCTCACCTATCCTCTCCGGGTCATTGTAGTCCTCCACAGGCTCGACATGTGGCTTCAGCTCATCTGCCTCATAGCCAACATTCATCCACTTATCTTTCATGATTTGCTAAGGGAGAAGCAGACAACAGTAAGTTACACTAGACAGGCAAAAATGCATATACCCTCTGGCCTGAGACTTGTTAGAAACTGGTTTAGGGATTAGAGAGTTTTATTTGGTGACATAATTTGGCAAATTGAATCAGGCAAAACAGACTTGTTTCATTTTCAAACTGTTATGCTGATTGCATTAACATCAAGTACTTTTTTACTTGACAATAAAGAAACCAATAGAGCTTTGTCCACCTACACTCCTCTATCATCAAGGCCTATATTCTATTTTAATTCCTGTGGCCCTGTGAGTCAGCATTGACTGGTGATTCCACCGCTATGTGGTAATATTTATAAAAACAGCCTCAATAGTACTTTACTTTTTTTGCACTTTTATTTAAAGACTACATTATTCTACACCAGAGAAAAAGAAATCAAATAACCAGTAGCTGAAATGTTATAAAAATCCATGACATTGCGCTTACTATGTGATCTAAAAAACATTACATTACATTATTAGTCATGTGATTTGCAGTTACGAGTGGATCACATTTTTCTGAGTATTTCACAGAAAAAAGCTTGGATGGTATGCCATTGCATACTGCATCATTTGTAAAATGCTAAACGTGTCTGCAAAGTAAATAACTAGAAAAACAAATCCTCTGGTCAGCCTCGAAAGTATGAAAACTAGCAGTACCTCTAGGTACTCAGATCCTCACATGATACTGTGAGGATCATGATTTTTGATTTTTCCAGTGCCTTCAACACCATACAACCATTCATGCTGAGTGAGAAACTGCTCAGAATGGGTGTCAGCACATCCACCATCTCCTGGATTGCTGACTACCTGTCAGATAGGCCCCAGTTTGTGCGATTGGGGGCCTCTCTGTCTGACACGGTGGTCAGTAACAGAGGAGCACCTCAGGAGACTGTCCTGTCTCCATTTTTGTTTACTTTGTACACCTCAGATTTTCAGTACAACTCTGAATCGTGCCACCTGCAGACGTTTTCCAACGACTCTGCAGTGGTAGGGTGTATTAGGGATGGACAGGATTCAGAGTACAGGGGACTACTGGATAACTTTGTGGACTGGTGCACTAAGAATGATCTACTCCTAAATGTGACAAAGACCAAGGAAATGGTGGTGGACTTTAGGAGGACTAAAACTTTGACTAAGCCCATAACCATCATGGGTGAGGATGTTGGAATTGTTAATAACTATAAGTATTTGGGTGTACACTTAAATGATAGACTGGAGGACCAACACTGATGCTGTGTACAAGAAGGGAATGAGCAGACTCTACTTTCTGAGGAAGCTCAGATCTTTCAATGTATGCAACAAGATGCTGGAGATCTTCTACCACTCTGTGGTGGCGAGTGCCATTTACTGGGCTGTGGTCTGCCGGGGGAGCAGCATCAGTGCCAGGGATACCAGCAAGATTAACAAGCTTATTCGCAAGGCTGGATCTATCATTGGACACAAACTGGAGACGTTTGAGTCAGTGAGGAACAGGAGGTCACTGAACAAACTGCTCTCCATCATGGACAATCCGTCTCATCCACTCTACAACACACTACAGAGTCAGCAGAGCTCATTCTCCAAAAGACTGATTCAAATTCGTTGTCACAGAGAACGTTACAGGAGTTCATTCTTACCATTCGCAATAACACTGTACAACAGCTCACCTGTGTGTGACACATGATAACACTTTCACATTACACTACTACAAGAAAGCTATCATTTAGAAAGCTGTCATTATATTCTACATTCTCAAGGTTCTTCATATTCATTACTCACTACCAGTTTTCACAAGTGTACTTATGTAAATACTGATGTAAATCTGGTTAAATCTACAACCATGTTCCATATCTGCACTACTACATTTAATTTAACTTATTGTCTTTTATATTTTATATTTTGTGTGTGTACGTGTTGTATCTTGCAATGTGTCCTCCTTACCTCTAGGGTACAGCGCTTGGCAGGGTTGAGCACCAAGAACCTGCGTAGGATGCTCTCACAGTCAGTAGACATGTAGAACGGCACTCGATACTTTCCCCTCAGCACCCGTTCACGCAGCTCCTAATGGAAGAGAACAGAGTCCAGCCTTCTATTCAACACATCATCTGACCAAACCTGCTTCTGCATGCCCTCAGGCATGGCAAAACAAAAAAGAGCATGCTTGACCTACATCACAAATAACTCAACAGACAAAAGCAGTTCATGAAAGAGTCTACATATGCATGGAAAAAATTTCCAGAAACACAAAGTGTTTTACAAATGCTATCTAAATCACTGCAGTCAGACACTGTTTGAACCATCGGAGCAGGTATAGAGTTTAGCAAGGCCAAAAAAACAGCCCCAAAGCAGCAAGGTGGTCAGATTGCTCTACGTAAACATGTACAAATAAAGCATGATCCACAAACCAATCAAATGTGGGCAGGAAAATCAAGGAGAGAACTTGTTCACCTTGAGGTTCTGGCCATCAAATGGCAGTGATCCGCTGACCAGTGTGTACAGAATGACCCCCAGGCTCCAGATATCCACCTCAGGCCCGTCATACTTCTTGCCCTGAAAAAGCTCAGGGGCGGCATAGGGGGGGCTGCCGCAGAACGTGTCCAGCTTACTGCCCAGCGTAAACTCGTTACTGAAGCCGAAGTCTGCGATTTTAATATTGGAGTCTGCATCAAGCAGAAGGTTTTCCGCCTGAGAGATGGTAATGAAAGGAGAGAGACAGACAAAAAGAGAGAATAGATAAAATGCCAGGAATAATGCGTGTGATGCAAGACCTGAAAGTATGCGTAACATGACAACATGAAAGACAAATATGTGCGACTTTCAAAGAAAAGGGCAGCACTAGGAACAATAATAACCTTTAGATCCCTATGAACAATCTTCTTCTGATGACAATAGTGAACTGCAGATACAATCTGAAACAGAGAAATACAAACAGAGAAGAAAGTGACTATTAAAATCACCATTAACACTACTATCCATTCGTGCCATGGAATATAAAGAAAGATATAAAGAAAACATTTTACATTTCCTATTAACGATATACTGAATAAGCAAAACGACAGTCATGCTGAATAAAAGGAATGCTCAGAGGTTATGAGTAAAGCCTTGGAGATTAGATTAGATTAGAGGTGTTTACCTGTCGAAATTTAGCCCGTGCCTCCTTTTCCTTCATTCTCCCATGGGCCACGAGGTAGTCAAACACTTCACCTGTCACAGAGGAGGAAAAAAAATGGTTTATCAAGACATCATATTATGCATTACCCTTGTACAGTACACCAGCTAAAAAAATTTGAAACATATAAAATCCTAGCTACATATGCCTTCGTAGTGCTCAGTAAGAGAGTATACACTGTAAATAACCCTAGTAAAAATAATTTACTTAATTGTACTTAAAATATCCTGAGGATCCCGTTAAAATATTTAAATATTCGATAATACATAAATCACAAATGCAAGCAAATATACTTTAATCGTACTTTAAATTAAATTTTATTATAGTATACTTTTTGTAAAACATAATTGTGAAATATACTTTCAATTTTAATTTTCCGTTTTATAAAATAGACTTGTTAGATATACGTTTTTAAATACATTTTGTTGTATATATTGCAGTGTGTTAAAACAATTACTGTAGTAAGGTGTTTAAGCATGCTAAAAAATAAACTTCTAAACATATTTTTAAAAAATTAATTTAATATAGCATTTTATAAATATTTTAAGGATTGCATTTTTTAAATTTTTTTTATTTATTTATTTTTTTATGATTTAGAAGTTTTTTAGTTTGGGATTGGTGTAACAATCTTCAGTTTTATTTCAACTGACCTGTCATTTGTGGATTGTAATGATCAACATATACACAGTGAGGTCCAAAAGTCTCAAGAGACCACACTGAAAATCTGGGATTTTTTTTTTTTTCATTTAAAAGTGGAAATAAACTGAAGATTTGGAATTTTTAAGAATTTAAACCAAAGAAAGGAAATGTTCAATATCCTGAATATTCAATATTCATGATTCTGCACTATTTCTAGGTCACTACTTAAATTTAAACAAATTTCCATTGAAGTACTTGTTTAGACAAAAGATAGAAATTCATGTACATATTTTTAAGACTCTACTTTATACTTCCACTGATGATAAAAATGTAATAAATTAGAAAATAATGCAAAATAGAAGCATTTTCACTAGTGGTCTAAGATTTTTGGACCCCATTGTATGTAATGTTTAAAGCACAGTTAAGACTGTTTAATACACTTTAACACCCACTGATGTGCAAAAGAAGAGCCAAGCTTAGGGCATGACTGATATGATGGACACATTTATTATGTGTGTTACGGGAAAATGTAGTCTGAGTACATGTTTGATCTTGTATATGACACAGCTGGAGGTGGCATACAACGATAATAATGGGACACTTATTATATTTATTCTGTATGCACATGTAAGACTTGTGAGAGCAAGTCTTTAGTTTTTAGACCAAATATTTGGCTGGAAAAGAAACACTGGAAGAGTGGAAGTCAGAGATCTGCAAAGGAATTTTTACAACTCACTAAACACTATGGAAAAAAAACCCAAAAAACAAAAAAACAAAAAACAAACTGCCAGCTGCAGTTTCCAGCAGATGTACTGTAAAATTACGGTAACCTGCTGGACATCTTAATACATTTTTTAAACAGTAAATGTAATGTAAATATATGTAAATATAATATCAACCCTTAAAATACATATTTTTACAGTGGTACAATAATGGTTAAAATGCTGATCAATTCTATTACTCAACAGTGAAATCATAAATGTTTATGGCATTTTATATAAACTGTTTCCCTTTAAATGTGTCGAATCTTTACACAGTGGGATCGACATGGAGATAATGAGAAGAGAAAGCAGAAACAACCATAATGCAGAGAATTATTATATGAGACGGCAACATTTCAACACGTTACAGAGAAGCCATGTGTTTCACTGTCCAAACAGCATGAGCTTTTAAATGCCCTGGTTCAACGTATTGAATGCGCCATGCACTGAAGAATAAAAGATAATGCAATACTCCAGTGTTTTTCATTTAAAAGTAGAGCCTATAATTTTGTACACTACAGCGGCAGAACACAGATATTTGTCAGCAGTCAGCAAGCCAACTTTGACCATGCTCCTCAGTATTTTGTCTTATTAATTGAAGATTGTAAAAAATGTTGATCATTAATTAAATTACCACTAACTGTGCAACCTTAATAAACCTTATTGAGGGGTATTCAAATAACAGATGTTAACATTAGGAGTTACATTTATACGGTGTGTGTGTATATCTACAAAGACAAGGCAATGACTCAAATTGATCAAGATTTCACATTTCGAGTGACTTGAGTGTTTCTTACCACCGCTGGCATACTCCATTACAAGGTACAATGTCTTCTCAGTTTCAATCACTTCAAAGAGCTGAACTGTAGAAAAAAAAGACAGAATTTAAAGAGTGATTCAGAATCAATTCAGAAAAGCAGGTCTCGTCTTTCATTGCCTGCTGCTAGACTATTCATCAAGCAGAGAGTGTTTAATAAGAAGTTAGTCAAGTTTTTCCTGTAATCAGGTATCCTTTTATGTATGTTTGATCCACTTCATTCATAAAGTGTACACACCATTCATAAAGAAACAACCCTACTGTACTGTAATCAACAGATCAGCTCACAGAGCAATGTGCTGAATGGGGTGAATTACAACACTTACACAAAACAGGTTAAGTCCAGCATATGCACATTAGTTAGACATTTACCATCATGGACTTATGTGCTCTACATAGCACACAGTATGAGTATTTTATGTGGCAATTTTGCTCATGGACATAATTACAGCTTAATAGTGACAACATGAAATATGACTTATGCATATTTAAATTATTAATTATAATTTATGATTGTTTATATTATGTTGATTGTATACCACAAGGAATCCCAAACTGTTGGAGTGTGGGACCTCTTTAACCGTACACTACATTCCACAGACCCCCACAAATATATTTTATTAACATAACGCAACGCATTCAAATAGGATCATAATTCAAATGTGTACAATGGCCCAAGTTGACATTATTTATATGCCACCTTGTTTTTGAGTTCTTGAGGTTTGGAATAAACCCATTCAATTTAAAGGACGAGCCCTATAGGCTAAAAACTCTAAGACTTCAGTGATAACTATAATAACTTTGATAATAATGGGTTGTAATTTTTTTTTTTTACATCAGCAGACTGATAAGGGTCTTTGAGAGTGTGTGTGTGTGTGTGTGTGTGTGTTTGTATATGCATTTGTATCAAGGAAGAAGAAGAAACCACATACACTGAACGTACTGTATAGTACACACATGCTGAGCTGCGAGAATAAAACTGCTTTAAAGAGCAGCTTATTTTGAGAAGGGCCAGACGTGAGACAAAGGAGACTGTCCAGATCTCACATACTCATGTACTCTGCCTCACGTACACAGTGCTTCAGCTGTTGTAGGGACAATAAATCACTGCAGGCTCCTATGCTTGAGCCAGTGTGACAGCTTAGAGGATGAAATGAGAAGGTGGTTCATAGTGGACATACTTGATTGAAAAGACTCACCTATGTTCGGATGGTTGAGACTCTTCATAATCCGTACCTCTCGAAAAAGCTGCAGGAGAAACAAATAAAAATAATGAACAACTTGCATAATTGTATTAGAAAGTTTACTTGTTACAAGGATGCAAGATCTTTAACTTAATTCAGTTCCATTCCAAGAGATATTGTCACAAAGCTGCTTTACAGAAATCTGGATGTAGATTTAGATCCTTAATGAGCAAGCCAGAGATGACTGTGAAAATGAGAAACATCCTAGGGTGACATGAGGAAGAAACCTTAAGAGGAACCAGATTCGAAACGGAATCCATCTCCTTCTAGGTTAAACCAGTGCGATTTAAAATCATTACTCTTCTACAATTGATTGTATATGATAAAGTCAAACAGTGCTAAGTGTGTTAAAAGCATGTTCAGTGTGAGCATGTAGGAATCCTGGGATAAGCACAGGACAGCCTTTATGATTACAGCAGCAGTTCTGAAGTACAAGTCTGTGTCTTTATGTATAGGACCACCAATGTTGGATCGAACCAGAGTGGAAATCTCCTGAAGACAGCACTATAGAGAGTGGGATAAAGTGAAGGCGTTGGCTGTGGGAGTAATGCCCGAGCGCTAATTGCTTGTTTGGCACTCCTATGTACTGAACCACTGTCTTGTCTTCCTCAAGATAATTCAATTCTGCAGTATGCTGCAGTAAAAATGAAAGGACAAACAATATCAAATAAAATTACAACAATGCTTAAAAAATTTTTGCAACAATATAAAAAGTATTCTACATTATTTAACTGTAAAGAAAAGAAAAGATAAAGTAAAGGTACTCCTGATCATATTAAAATAAAATTTTTATTTTGCACTGGGGTTCTGGGGCATGGAAACAAATCGATTACATCCCACTGTATACGTGCAAATGGATGGAACAACGATACATATTGACTTAACATGGCATTGACTTGACTGATCACACTGTCTCTGGGTCTTGAGGTAATAGGGCAGGACAGCGATGTCCACGCTCCTCTCCCAGCAACCCTCTCTCCAGAACAGAAGTGTCAAGGCAAGAGAGTTCGAGAGAGAAAAATGAAAAAGAGAGCGTGAAAACAAGACGAACTGAAAGGAATGTGCTGATAGCTAAAAGGCCATTTGGTATTGTTAGTGCTCATTCTTTCCAAACACACAAAGTCACCCGGGGAGAGAGGCAGAGAGAATGAGAAGAGAAACAAATATGTGTCCATAAAACTGGGAAGAGAAAAAGAGAATTACACAAATTGTTTATACGACTTCATGAAAGCGTTTACCGAATTTCACATAAAGGTTTATTTCCTGACCCAAAAAATGCCCTTACACTTTCATTATAATTAATTTCTATAGCAAACAGATGTCCATTCTTTTCCTCAGTACAAATAAATACGTGGCAATTTGGTCCATAGTAATCACATCTACACTCCAGATGAGGTAGATAACAAATTAGGTTGAGAAATACTTCAGAATTTCTTCAAATCAGTTCAAATAAATACGTAATAGTCAGCAAATCAGCACTAGGATATCCACCTAAAGTACCTCCATAAAACATTTTTCATCACGGGTTTCATAAGACCAGGAGAAAAACCATTAGAATGAGGAAGAACCCATGAGCTCACATGACATAAGGCTTAGCTTTCATGCCTGATGAACGCACAAAGAAAAAAAAAAAAAAAAAAACTTCTCATGAATTGTTGTAAATGTGAGTGGTGCTTTATCGCTTTACCATCTGCACTCTCTCGAAATATTAAAGAACTGCTTTTCTAGGCACAGTATCCAGCCCTGGATTACATTACTCTGTCCATGAGGAAATATTTCTCTACTGGAAATAGCAGCTTTTTTTTTTTTGTAAACGCTAAATTCATGAATGAACTCATGTTCCCTGCCTTAGATCATATACTTCCCTGCTTCTTATGCCAACACACTCTAACCTGACAAAACCGGTATCTGAGCAGGTCTGTTCCTTATTTACATCTCAGAGAGATAAAAGATTGTAATCATCCTACACTGTTAAAAAGGGCTCAAAACAACACTTCAGTCTCAAGCTTGGAAGACTAGGGATACTACTACCCAGTCCAACATGCAATTAAATCGTGTTATCAGCAGAAATTAATTAGTAAGTATTTGCTTCTATTGTATGTATTGTTTGTTCTTTAATTCAAATGAACATGTGAAAGGACAATAATAAACAAGGAATAAAACACGACAGGGTGGGGTGATGCTGTTTATAGTTATACTTAATGTTATTGAATGCCCATGTGACATATTAGTTCCTGTCTTCACTTACATTATAGCAGCTATAAACAGTTATTCCCTCAGTGGCTGGTCTTTTTCTTGCTCTTAAACTTAATAAGACTGCAGTTTGTGAGAAACTGGGAAGTCATCAAGACATCAATAGTTTATTATTAATCGTAGATTGTGTGGTATACCCCCCATACAAGTCTCTGTGAATGAGTTGTTACCATAGAAACGATAACCTATTAATTAAACCTGTTATTACAGTTAGCACTGCTGCCAGAGAACTAAGATTAAATCAACATCCTCTGGTCAATCAGATTCAAGTATCCAACAGCACTGTGGTATAAATGTGGTGATTGTTCTAATTTTTGCGTATGTTGTGGTTGGAAACATGCATGAGTGTAGAACAGGTTAAGAATATTCGAACCACAGCAAGTTTGGAGCTCATTGACCAACACTGTCATTCGTGCCATGATGAATGGCTGTGAGGAAATCTACTGCAACATCAAGTAAGAACGTCACTGCAAAAAGAGAACTCTTAGCAAGTGAATATATCTTGAATATGGGACAATTTATTATATCCCTTTATCAGATTACAATAACACAAATAGCAATTTTTTAATTTTTCTACATGTACTCGTTTTGACGTGGATAATTTCAAACATTCAAACAAAGCTCATTTCAAATATTTATTTCTATATTCTAAGCTTAAAGGTTGATTCCATGTCAACCATTAGCATGAAAGTCTTTAGAAAACACCACACTCACTCATCTGCATGTGTCACTGCTCCCTCACACACATACACACATTACTGTGAGAAACATGGAATATTACATAATGGTTTTTAATGATGAGAGGATCACTAGCATGTACAAAGTTTATAGATGCACACAACAGTGCACTCACATGAGATGCAATCACGACACCATAAAAAAATCAATAATGTCTGTTATGAACATTTGTCGAGTTCAGAGCTGGGTGGTGATGCTAACTCAGGGCAACACCAACTCCATGTCCTCATGATGCCTGACACACCCTTCCTTTACAAACACATACAGACACACATCATCTACGGGGACTGGCAATAACTGAATTGCAGAGACAAGCTCACAAGCTGGTCACCTGAGCACTAAAGATAATAAGTCTGCTAGGCCACAACTCCTCCTTCTCTTTCTTTCTTTCTTGCTTTCTTTCCACAGCCTTCCTCTTTTTCTGTCTCTTAAAGATAGGACTTCCTGGTTCATTTCCCAGACACTAGCCACACGTCACTGTTACTATGGTGACCCAAGATTATGGCCAGCCCCTGTCTCTGTCTGTTGTCGCTCTCTTTCTCTGTTCCACCATCTCCCTATCTCATTATGCTTCACTAGCATGGGGCAGAGGAGGACAGAGATTCTATTTCTATCTCTCTTTGACTGACAATTCCCCCCAACCCAGGTTACAGCGAGGCATTACTAAACAAGCCCTGAGCTGAATGCCTTGTTGTTTTTTTCCCCTTCTACCTTCCAGTAGCATTAAGGATTTACACAAAGCAGCTTATAAGGTTGTATCACTCTTTCCTTCTCTTAGTACTTGTCAAGGGCAAAGATGAATTTTTGTTCCCATGCCCCTCTTGAGCTCCCTCTCCACTGCTGGCCTCCTGAACAGTTAAACTACATATGCTATAAAATGCCGCATATACACTTCAGTACACACTAATGTAGAAAAACACATAAGCTTGAAAACATGTTATGAGTTATGATAAATGATTACATTTACACCTGGGGATGTAAACACACACACATCCTGGTCTGTAAATTCAGTGTGGTGATTCAGAAGGGGATCCCCAGGCAACGAGATAATTTATCATACAGCTATGGGTCTCGAAGTGGAGTCCACGATGTGTAGCCATGGGGTGTGTGTTTTCACACACATAATTGTGACTAACAATTCAATTGTCTTTTCTGTTGACATTATGCCACTTTTACTGATTAAATTTTGCAGTAGTGTAATAATACATATACACAGTGCTGTATCAACTCTGTACATATAGTTAAATTTGCTTAATTTGAATTAGACTGTAAAAACAGGGATAACATTAAAAAATAACAAAATAAATAAAGTAATATTAAACAAAAATTACTGAAACTACACTACATGGCCAAATGTTTGTGGAGATCTGATCACATTCAGTCCCCCTTTCACTCTTATAATAACCTTGCCTCTTCTTGGAAGGTTTTCTACTAGATTTTGGAGCGTGGCTGTGGGGATTTGTGCTCATTCAGCCACAAGAGCATTAGTGAGGTCAGGCACTGATGTTGGACGAGGAGGCCTGGGGCATAGTCGGCGTTCCAATTCATCCGAAAGGTGTTCAGTGGGGTTGAGGTCAGGGCTCTGTGCAGGTCACTCAAGTTCTTCCACTTCAACTTTGGCAAACTATGTCTTCACCGACCTCAATTTGTGAACAGGGGCATTGTCATGCTGGAACAGGTTTGTGCCGCTTAGTTCCAGTGAAGGGAAATTGTAATGCTACAGCATACCAAGACATTCTATACAACTGTGTGCTTCCAACTTTGTGGCAACAGTTTGGAGAAGAACCACATATGGGCGTGATGGTCAGGTGTCCACAAACCTTTGGCCATATAGTCTATGTTACTGGACCATAAACGATGAACTACAGCAAAAACTATTAAAGTAAATAATGAAACTAAGTCCTGTCATCAATGGCATGTTTTAGAGACAGTTGCTTAGTTACAACCAACATTATTACAAATATTTTCATAAATATTATTCTGCACCATGACACAGTTACTAAGACCCAAAATGTTGTTATAAACAGTTTATAGGTAAAAGATTTTGACTAAAAATAATAATTCAAATTTGATCATGTAGCAACTTTAATTACGTCAAGAAACTAATTGAGTCAGATTAATGAGTGCCACTTTATTAAAAACAGCCGTACACTGACCTATTTATGTAATTATTGAATTAGCCAATCATGTGGCAGCAGCACAACGCGCAAACTTATGCATATATAGGTCAAGAATTTCATTTCAATTTTCATAGCAAACATCACTGAAACTGGGCACTTGAACAAGTTTTTCCAGTCTTCAACTCTTCAGTTTTGTTGAGCCTGTGCCCGTTTCAAGCTTTGGTGTGCTGTGTGTTCTGAGGTGCTTTTCTGGTTAAAAAGAGTGGTTATTTGAGTTACTGTTAACTTCCTGTTAAGCTCATATAATTGTGATTAGATGATCATGTAATAATTGTTACAGGTCTGTCACAGCGGTAGAGATGACTATCATTTATACTATTGTTATATTTGTATACTTGTTAATTGAATGGATAAAAAATTGTCAGTCACACTAATGTGTTAGAAATGAAATAAAAAAAGCAAATAGCTCCAATAAATAGACATCATGATGTACTGTACCTGATGTGCTTAATATTTAGACAGCGAGATTTTAGTCATAAAATAATCGTCGCTGTGATCATAAAGGGGGTCAGGGGATTTTTTTTTTTTTACATCACCTACCTTCAAAAATCCAAACCTCTGATCTACAAAACACCACTAAAGTCAAATCAATATGCAATTTCATTGCATAAATCAAATATATAGAGCAGATATAAATATATATAAGCACATTCTGAGAAATATCTATATAAGCGTGATATACTGTAGTACATAATGTGTATTTTCTAAATAGTCTGAAATAATATTTTTCCAGAGAGAAAATATGCGACATGAATTACAAATGCAAGCAATACAATGCCTTCATTTTGTAGTACATCTGTGCCTGGTTCTGTATTCTAGCAATCTGTTAAAAATCAAAAGAATTATTTTAAAAAAAGAGAGAAAACTCTTGGCTCCAGTGAACCTGTCCCCCAGCTTCTCCCACATTTTAACAGTCTTTAATCAGAAATGAGACACCATTAAATTACTAGCACCTCAACCAGAAGCAATTCCAGTCATCAAGATTTAGATGCATTTATAATTGTTATCGTCACATTTGGTGTCTCAGTGTCTTCCATTGTAGCTTGCTTTCTCAGTATCTTGTTCCTATGTCACGGCCCCTTGGAGGTCCCCACCCCCTCTGGGTTCGGATGCCCCCATTGTTTGCCTGTCTGGAATGTAGCTCCTGGCTGCAGGAACTTGAATGGGGGATACCCAACCCCCTATCGCCCTTCACCCTAGTGCCCCCCCCCCTCCCCCTTTATTTAAGGCAACACTCTTATGGTCCAAAAAACAGCATTATTCCCTACTCCATCCAGTATGTAACAATCTTGTCTCCTAAGACGTAGCAGAAATCTGACTACTGGGAAAAAGACTGCGGTCAGCTGATTGGGTCTTACACCTAAATGGGATGAAAGACCTAGTAGAGAAAAGGGGGAGAATGAGGCTGATGGCTCACATCCAGTCCTGTGGTTGAGGCACCTCTCAGATTACACAGTATTCTATGGCCAGATCAGTTAAATGGGGCTTAGTCTTAATCGATACACTTTGACAGTGAGGAGCATTATCTAATGCACTGGCCACGTGGGTAAGGGACTGCACGTATAAATCCTCAAAGCAAAAGGCCTACTAAGGTACTTTACTTAATTTATATATTATGCATTAGTGTGTCGTAAACTGTAGCTCATTTAAAAAAAAAGTCATTACTTAAATAGCCTGTGTTGGGGTGGGGCTGGAGAGTGACTGTTCATAAGAGTAAAGACACGAATAGTCCACTGTACCTGCTTCAGAACTGGTATTCCGGTGATCACAAGAGACAGTATACTTTCATGGAAGGCATAATACAGCAGCTCTGTAAAGATGAATGAAAACACTGCCCTCTCTTTAGTCATTCAATACCTTCTACAGAAGCAGCACTTTCCCTGTGGCAGAGACTGGATTGCATGTCTGTGTGTGAGTGAGTGGAAAAGAGAGCAAATAACCGATTGATGGAAAGTTGGAAATAGATAAGAGGCAAAGAACAAGTGGAAAAAGGACAGAGGGAAACAGGCATTAACCCTTATTTTCTGTTTGGGTTAAACTAAACCATTGTAAATGTTTACAATGGTGAGATCTCCTTGACCTGAGAGTAACAAGATGAAATAAAAGGGCTACCAATGAGTGATCGTCAGAAATAGAAAATAAAATTAATTGAGATAAAGATAATATTGATTATTAAAAATGTTACAGTTGTATTGTTATAAAATCAAGATACGGCATGGGTTAATCAATGGCAGAACATAAGCATTAAAGCATTAAAGACCCTAAAACACATTAAATATATTTATATTGGAATATTTGTTATGTGCTTAGTAACTCTGGTGCAAATTTTTTTGGTGGGTGCTATATTTTTGTTATTCCTCTGAGAAGTTAGCGGTTATCTGCCACGCTGATGCCACAGGGGACATTGCTAATGCAGTTACAATGGTGCATAATAGGGATAAAATTCAACAATCTAATACATAAATGATAACAGTTAGGTTTCACTGTTAGCTTAAAAAAACAAACGAGCAAGAACCACTTTTCTTAGTCACCATTTTCCAGTGACATTCAGTGACACTAATAAGAAATCCAATGTAGATGTGGCGGAGACAGTAAACACAAATGCAATTCAGCTATACAATGCACTGAATTACGGCACACAAGGCTTGGCTAGTTCAGGATCTACAAAACAACAAGCATAATGGTACTGATGGCGGTGTTAGCGTGAAATTTGACGTTTTGGAACCTTTGTTTTTGAGCAGAATGTACAGATGAGGTGAGAGAGCTGGACAGACTAGAACAATGCTACATCACTCTCTTTAGTTAGAGATGAATTTCCACTAGTGCCACCGTCATTGTGCGGTCCAACGGCCTTGTGGGTAATGTAAGAAACCGCCAAAGTGAAAACAGATCAACTTGTCAGTGACAGAAATTTAAACCAAAAAGTCGACTCTAAAATCCACAATAAAATATCATTTGCACAGGGTGGATATTTTCTTTAAGTGTAAGCAGGTAAAGAGGTATAAATAAAGAGAAAGATGAGTGGTCTGAGGCAGAGAACAGGAAGTGAGAGAACTGACTAGCTGCAAGGAAAGGGAGTGGAACACTGGTGATCTGGTGCACACTGACCAAGCGATATAGTGCTGACGAGACAGTGAACCAGCATTACTGCAGCACACTGAACTACACCTCTCTGCAGAGCTCACACACTACCACCCGAGCTCCACCCTGCACCAGAACAGAGTCAGAATCATATAGCACACAGTCCTTCAATTTTACATACAAACGATCAAAATCTCTCCATTAAACATATAATGATCTTTTCTTGAGGTCGTTATATATTCATGGGTTAATTCTGTATAACAGCAAGAAACTCAGACCCTATCTCACTGATCATGCCACACAGCTACTAGTCCAGGCTCTTGTTATCTCAGAACTGGACTACTGCAATGCACTACTTCTGGGCCTCTCAGCCAGCTCCATCAAACCCCTTCAGATGATTTAGAATGCAGCAGCACGCCTTGTTTTCAACCAGCCCAAAAGGACCCATGTCACACTCCTCTTCATCTCCCTCCACTGGCTTCCTGTAGCCACCCGCATCAAATTCAAGACCTCGTCTGGAACAGCACCCACCTACCTCAACACTCTCCTTGAGGTTTATATTCCCTCCCCCACCCTGCGATGAGTTAACAACCGACGCCTGGTAGGTCTACTCAGCAAGGCATGAGGTCCCTTTCCAGAACCTTCAAACTGACTGTCCCTTAATGGTGGAATGAACTACCAACCTCAATCCAGATAGCAGAATCCGTCATGATCTTCAAATAAACGGATAAAGATGCACTTCTTCTGTGAACACTTAACTAACGCCTAACTTGTCTCCACTCAAAAAAATAAAAATTCTATACTTAGACTGGCTTTTACACCTCTACTCTTTGCTCCACTAGCACTCAATTAAAAATCTTGCATGGTAGCACTACTCATATTGCTCTCTGCTTGGTGTACCGCTTTGCTTGCGTTTCCTCAATTGCAAGTCGCTTTGGATAAAAGCGACTGCTAAATGAATAAATGTAAATGTAAAAATATTAGACATTTGCCAATGTGATATACATTTATGTAATTAAGTCACAAGTAACAAGTTAATTAAGTTTCCTTAGTAACAGTAATTCTCACATCAGAAATGTGGAAGTCATGCACATGTAGTCCACATGATGAACCAAGTACATGACCCCTGAATCTTCCAGGAGCTGGTGGCAGGTCCATATATTTGATTGGTTTGACTGTAGTTATTGAAAAAATGAGTGGTTGCTAAGTAATACATTTTAAGATTAACAACTATATAGTAAGCAGTGAGTTTAAGGAGCTAATAAAGGGGTCTAATATGACAAAGTATTGAAATGACTATAGCACCGAATTATAATTTACGCATGTATTTATGTGGTGCTAAATTAGTCGTTACTCTGCCAAGACGTTGGACCTGAATATCTTAATGTGCCTTTAAGTTCCACTTGTGCCAGTCTTCTATTGAAACATATCAACGTAAGCTGCATGTCTGTTATGCATACTCAAAGAAAATAAGCACACACAAAACACCACCGCTTATCTTAATTGTACAGCTCACCTTATCCTTACTGACATTTAGCCATGGATTAATGTTTTACGTAGCTTCCATAAAAGTGATCACAACAATAGCCTGGATTTGTCCAGATTTCATGCAAACAGGTGAGATTAACAATTGCAAACTATGCTGAGCTTGTACTTTTCGTGATAAATCAACTTTAGGTCACCAAACATTGTCTCAAAGCAGCATGCAAAAACACCACAGCAAAAGAGCTTCCAGTCACAACACTCAGGTCAAAGTTCATGTTTTTACAGGCAGTGTGTAAGCATCATTTTTTAATAAACGTATGAACAAAACAAGCCTTTGAAGTGGACCATGAAGTGTATTTTTACAAAAGAGTCTTTTTTGCATTATACCAGACCATTTCCAGACCTTGACACATTTAATTAAATGTAAACTGGAATAAAATAAGATAAATTCAATCAAAATCAATCAAATCAGTTATGAAGGTAAGTTCTGATACTTACTTTTTGTAGGCTGGTTGGGTTGAGTTGGGTTTTGTCAATTATCTTTATTGCAACCTGAAAATAACATGTAAAGGTCATAAGTGACTTGAAGAGTATGACACTCTAATTTACATGTGCCTTGCATATAAAAAGGTCACATTTCACACTGCTGTAAAAGCTGCAGCAACTAAACACACTGCATATTGCTGATGGCAGAACACTGTCTCACTTAAAAATAGTCTAGATATTACCAGTGTAATATACAGGGATGTCCTTATCCAGTCCTGGAGAGCTGTTACACTACATTATTTAATGTCATGTTTTTAAAAACTTTTTAAAAAATTATTTAGAGACTGTTACATTTAATTATGAAGACAAGGAAATCATAATTCATTGCCAATGATCAATGTGTGTGGGGATTATTTATTGATTTGTTTATTGATTTATTGATTTATTGTTTTGTTTGTTTACTTATTTATTCATTTATTTGTGGCCAAAGTATCATTTTGGTATTGACAATCATGATACCACACCTGGGTCTTCTCCAAACTGTTGCCACAAAGTTGGAAGCACACAATTGTATAGAATGTCTTTGTACTATGCTGTAGCATTACAATTTCCCTTCACTGGAACTAAGGGGCCAAAACACACTCCAGCATGACAATGCCCCTGTGCACAAAGCGAGCTCCATGAAGACATGAAGACATGCTGAGGTTGGAGCGGAAGAACTCGAGTGACCTGCACAGAGCCCTGACCTCAATCCCCATGAACACCTTCGGGACGAACAGGAATGGCGACTGCACACCAGAGCTCCTCACCCAACATCAGTGCCTGACCTCACTAATGCTCTTGTAGCTGAATGAACACAAATCCCCACAGCCACGCTCCAAAATCTAGTGCAAAGCCTTCCCAGAAGAGTGGAGGTCATTATAACAGCATTAAATCTATTATCTATTAATCTATTATAACAGACTACATCTGAAATGGGATGTTCAAAAAGTAGCTTGTAGCTTGCTGACTAGCTACTGGCTATGTCCTTACAATGAAATTTATTACTAGCGAAGGGGATGAAGCTGCAGAATTAGCCATGTTCCTCCTGGACATGTGTGTAGCTTTAAATTGTTTGAATTGCTGCTTTACATAACAGTTCAAATAAATACAATGTTCTCACTTTTTAGAGCCAGGAAGGCAGTGCTTTTGATGAACCACCTTCACAGAAATGTATGTAGTGCTACACAACTGCATAAAAATCCCATGCAGCTAACAAGCCAACACTGGTACTAACTGTCAGCGGAAAAACTCATTACAAAGAATGAACAGGACAGCAAGGCCTTCTTGATCATTCCTGCAGCAGAAAATCAATGAATATCATGTAGTTATAGTGTTATAACTTGGCTTTCAAGCAGCTGAATGGCCGAGTGGGCAAAAGCACAAGTCAGGCTAAAATGCTAACACCATCAGCCAGCCAGCACATGGGAGACATGGGAGTTTGATGCCCACTTGGGGAAACGCAGCTGTAACAAAAAAAATAGAGTACTTGTGTAATATGATTATATTATAGGAAATGTAATGGTCATAAATCGTCAAATGCGACAAATCAGTGCCTTCTGAGTATTTGGGTCTCCTATCAAGCAATGTTAGCATAATACTCTCTAGGTATTTATCTGCTTGGGAGGTAATGTTATCTTCTCTAATGCGGTACAACAAACATTAGGTACTTTTTATCATCTATATCTAAACAATAAAGTAAGGCAATGCCCTTAACAAATAAACAGCCTACCTTATTGCTTGAAAGTGAAGTCATGACAATCCTTGCTAGAGTAAACTCTAATTGAACTCTGCTGGCTGCAGTAGAGTACGGAGGCAGGGCTTTGTGTACATTGGCAAACATGAGGGACGGGATCAAAGGGAAAAAATATTGTTCCAGTGTTGCTGAACTTTTCTTTCGCAAATTTTTGATCTAATCTTGACTCATACACCTTGGTCAAGGTGTGCTTTTAAGGATTTCCTTCTCTAAATTAAACTCAATTTATGAAGGAACTGAAAACATGTTAAAGAGCCAGGTGTGTGAGACAGAGCCCCTTCAAGACAGGATTTGGACACCCCTGTTATAGATCTACTGTATGTAAGACTGAACACACACACTCTAGTACTTTACCTCTCTGCCAGTCAGGATGTGGCGTGCCAGCTTCACTTTTGCAAAGTTGCCCTTGCCGATGGTTTTGAGCAGCCGGTAGTTGCCGATGTGAGGATGCTCGTCTGAGAGGGAGGCGATGGAGTTGCGGCAGCGAGCTCCCAGTGAGCGATTCGACCAGGCCGAGCCCTTGTCTGAGCGGCTGGCAGAGAGTGAAGCATGCTACAGAAGAAGCAAAAATAGTACAAAATATCACAAAATTGTTTCTGTGGAAACTAGCCTAGTGGCTATATTGATTGAGTCAGGCAGTGCTGGAATACCCTCTGTGATTGGATTGGAAACTATACTTTGCCTGGTTAGACAAAACACTTTCCATAGTGTGTAAATACTCTCTCCATGCCAAGTTGCTGATAGGCCTGAGGTGTGAGTTTCACTGGAGCATCTTGGTGCCAGTTGTGCCATTTTAGATCTAATCTACTCTGGAATGTCCTACGCCATTAAACTGTCTTTGCACTTTGATGCTAAGTGACACTGCAGCATTCTTTCCACCATCATGAATCTTCAGAGGTTGGCCCATGTGAACATACAGTAAATGTGTTATTAGGGTGACGCATGCTTTAATTTTGTCATAGCCTGTTATGTATTTTACTTGCAGCATAGTACATAACGACAGATAATATATCTCAGCATATAGTCAGTGCTAGAATTATTGACACCTTCCTGAAAATGAGTAAGAATATATAAAATAATTAACACATGTAATTAATGACATTTTAAGTTTCAACATACAGAAACACCTGTACACCTTTAACACACTGTAGTTCTTCTCAAGAAGAACTTCTTTTGTGCAACTCTTCTAAACACCTTACCATTATGAAGATGGGGACTAATATTGTTTGATTTTCAATGTTATAAATAAAACCAGGAAATGCTGAGTTGAGGTGGATCCTGCTTTAATACTTGAATACATTCCAAGGCATCTTTTGCATTATATATGGCTCACAAACACCTACAGTAAAAAATGTTTTTAGCTTATGCTCACAATAGTAAGAGACAAAGCAACAGGCAACAATTAATTTTCATGCACATGTACATGCGCAACACAAGAGCCACAATTTCAGCGACAGTGGTAATCGACAAAGCAGAAGTGCGTTTTCTCACGCTTATGCAAATTAGGCATGACTCAGTACCGCGACAAAAGAACAAATGGTTCCTCGGACCAATCGTAAGGCGCGTGTGGGCCGACGTTTCTTCAGTTTCCCACTCACAACTTTTCTACCAGCAAAGAGTTCCCGTGTACAGTTTATCACGCAAACACAAGACAAACTAATGACTGTGGCTTCATCTTTTACTGTCATAAACATTCTCTCATTAACTAATTGTTTGCCAACGATGCTAGTACAAAGTCCAGCACATAACATATAAATCAAACAAACAATTTTTACACTAATAAGTGCATCATTTAATTTGTGTTTAATTAGTTAGCTTTACCTACCACCACTGGTCATTGAATTGAAGAAAAAAAAAACAAGAAATAAAAAAACAATGGAACAAACAAAACAACAACAACAACAAAACAAACGCTAGACAGCATGCCCACAAGCAACAACAGTAACGGTCGCTACACACTCACAAGAGACAAACGACAAGTTACACAAACGACTGAGAGTTCACTGTTATCCCACATAGCCCATGAATATCTGATGCCAATTCCAATAGTCAAATCATTGTGAAAATGGCTTTAACTCTCCCACCACCCACCAGGCCCTGTCCCTCACTCTGTGGGACTTCCTGTCTCCCAGGCTGAGGATCACCTCCAGTCCTGTACTGATCTCTATCAAACAGAAAGGCCAAGCCTTCATAACACTACATGCTTTCACAGGTTTAAACACGTTTCACACTCAAACTGTACCTCTTCGTCCACATTTTTTAGCTCACGCTTTAATTTCTACCTAGTACCGCTATCTATTGAGCGCCCTTTCCACCACCCCACCCCCTTTTATTTTCCGTTTCAAGAAGAGCACATTGATTCTCCCACGGCCTGCCTCTTTGATTGCCACACCAATTTATTCAGGAGTGTGGGGGTAGGCCGATGGATGGTAGGGTGTGTGTGTGACAGAGATCAACTGCAGGCTCAGCTCCATTTGTAGAAAGGCAAACTGGGAGGAGGGGAAAGGATCCCCACACCCAAATCCACACCTTGCTAATAACAAGAGGATGCCAAGATGACAGTGCATTTCAATTCTCCATCACAAACCCTATTGTACTCCGAAAGATTGATCTGGGAATTATCCTATCTACAAAGCAAGGAGGAACAACCAGAAAAACAAACAACAACCGGTTATCCGTTGCTCTAACAACGCGATGTGGTATAAAACAGAATACAAACAAGAGAATACGCATCTTTAAATGGAAAAGATGTCTGCTGATTGTGTGGAAACAAAAGGCGTACTAGGTGGAGCAGATGTGACGTTAACCCCCATATAGAGTTTCTTTATTCGCTGCCATTTCTAAATAATTAACTCTAAATCTTTCCAAGATAATTTGTCATATAAAAGCCTTTAAAGCATTTTAACATCTGATTTAAACATGTCATTAACAACTGCATATTATTCTTATTTGTTTTCTGTCCCTTGGACTGTCTTTGGACATCTTTCATTTGAATGTCATCGTGTTCCAAACCACATCAATCTTTTCTCGCCACAAATGACGCTTGACTGTAGTCCTCTGGTGCTTCAGTCCACGCCCTGATGATGGACAATAGAGCTCTGCTTTGAGCATCATCCTGTGTGGGGTAGGACATGAGGACCCATGAGGGTGTCAGGACAGGTCAGGGTTTGCTCATCCAACCACACATCCTGCTTCTCGACCACTTCAGTCATCTCTTCTCCCTCCACTCTCTCCATTTCATGTCCTGTTTTTGACGCTGGCGTTACATTCAAAATTTGCACAGGACAGTTCCTCATTTTCAATTCTTCTAGCTTCATTTCTCTGAAAGTGATGACTTGACAACACCTACAAGCAATGCTACAGGATGTCACGTTAAAACCACTTTTAAAAATATAAGGATGTGGGGGCGACCTATAAAGCCATATTAATCGGTCTCTGGCCTTCACCGTTATATTTTCTAAATTTTGCTTTTGCACATGGCTACAGCAAGCTCAGTTTTGCTCTTTGTGTTGTGTGAATAATTTAAGCCCTTTTCATGGTGAAGCTGTTCCTCTGTTTATATAAAACTTCAATCTGTATGTGTGTATTAGATCAGGGTTTCTCTATTTTTTTGTATCCATTATAAACATAAATTCCACAGACTGCTTCAGTACAGATTTATTTCATGATCATTATTTAAATGTGTACAATGATAGCTTGTCTAAAAAATTACAGACCCCCTGACTATGCTTCACCGACCCCATTTTGAGAACCACCATCTTAGATGACCCTTAAAAAGTGCAAAGCTACTGATTCTGTCCCAAATCTTGACTAAAATGTTCCAGTCTAAATGACGTGTAGAACTGTGTAGTTTCCATCACCAACATGGCCAAACAACCCTGCAAAGTAATACATGGCTCTGACAGACTAACCGCCTGAAAGCCTGCGACAGAGAGCATTCAGATGGCTCGGGAAGTCTCACCTTGGCATGTGATCACAGAGCCAAACAAAAAGCCCCAGCTGAGACCCATCTGGTAAGTGTACGGTGCACAGAGAACCCATCCCCCCATCAGCACTCTCCTAATACACAAAGGGACGCAACCAGCATCAGCTGTCAATCGCCACAATCAGCACAGCAAACAAAATCATGACGCAATCCTTGAACAGGCATAAGCAGTAAATCACACTGTTTACAGTCAGCTTTCTTTTTAATCTACTCAGAGGTTTGTGGTTTGATAATACTAGTTTGTTTTTGTGCACTGGAAAAAGCAAGGTATAACATGTGCAGTGTCAAATTAAGCCGGTTCATCAGGCTTGTTGTGGTTGCAGCACGTCAATACTAAGTGTAGTAACAATTTTATTAACACGCTCCTGAAAGTAACTGAATGTAGTACTGGAATATGGCAAACTACTCGTGTTGTCGATGGAGATATATTTTGTACTGTCTTTTCTGTTACAGACTACTAAATTCTACACAGCACAAATAATTGTTGAAATATTTAATAAATATGATTGAAATACAATGGCATAAAACACAACAGGACATGCCCTTATAAATAAAAATACAACAGGTCAGTATGATGCACTACCACCCCAAAATTGTTTATTTTCCTATAACAGCATGTCCTGAAGTGTTCTATTCTTCTTGTAACACAGCAATTTACCAAAGCTTACAAAGGTTTATTTATTTAAGAATGAAACGTCATACTTTTATCCACTTATAATCATGTTTAATGTTGAGGTGAAAAACAGCCATCTGCACAGTGCTGACACTGGAGACTCCTTCCAAAAACGTGAAATAAACATCTCCTCACATAAAACCTCACCATATAAATAATTCAGCATAATTTTTTATTTGTTTTTGTTGAGCATCCACTATAGTCCCTGTGAATTAGGCTAGTTGTAATGTATTAGAATGATTGCATTAATATAAACCTGTGATTTGCTTTGCAGCCAGCACTATTTCCTGAGCTGCTGTTATAGAAAATTCATCAACAACTTCTAACCAATCAGATTTGAGAATTCAACAGCGCTGTGGTCTAATATCCAATAAACAATGACATAATTGTTATTGATGGACAATAAACAACATACTAAATTAAAATAAACCAAGTACGATTCTGTTCTAATGTACATAATTTGGTCATCTACAACTAAAACTCATTACGATCTAGAAAAAAACCTAATCTATAAAACACATTATGATAAATATTTGCAAATATTATTGTGGTCCATGACAAAACAAAGTTACAAATACGTTGACAGATTAACGTTGACTCTCTTTTAGGGGTGATAAAATCGCTGGTTGCTGAGTTGCTTATTATTTCAATATAACATCCTCATAGCCAATGATTTCAATCAAACCAACAAACAAGGGTTCAGATACCTAGAGTCTGAAATGTACGCATTTTGTCAACAATTATATGGCACCTCTTATTTACAGAACAGGGATTGCTCACATTCAGTAGGTTTCAAGAAACATGTCTATAGTTTTCCGCAGTATGAACTCTGGGTTAGATTAGCTGAGGTATGCAGCTAATGGCTGGTTGTCTGGCTTTTTTTCCCGAGGAACCCTGAGCGGACACAACATGTCCAGCCTCAACACCCTGAGGCTCAAATTCCCTGTTTGCCGTTAAGTTGAAAAACTAGGTCAGGATAAATCCCAGTAGACATCAGGAACCTCTAACTGTACGCACACATAAACTCACCACATTAGACTCTGACTCAGTGCTGGTCACCGCGCCACTGATTATTCACAAAACTTGAACTCTCCTGGGTGTTATACTGCTTTCTACTTATTGAGAGTATGTACACAGAGTTTATATAGATCATTAAAAAAACAATATAAGCGTTTTTTTGTGAAATTAACTATGGGAAATACAGGAAATACATTTTATATCCAATCATAGAGTTCTTTGTATTCTCAAACCTTGTGGGGGGGGGGAAAGGTATAAATTGAATGGCAGACAGTACATCCCGTGCCATACATATTTACAATTCAAATCTTGTGGATAAGAGCTCATTGAGACTGCACTTGTTTGACGCAGGGGGTATTACGTAGTACATATATCTTTAACGGAAAAAAACATCTAAATGCTCGAAATGCTTCCTATTGCCACATGTACAGTAATGAGAAGTGGTGTTACACAACTGCTAATTGACTTCTCTTTAACACTGATAATATCATTTGTTGGCCAAGAACACAAACTAGACTAGACTAAGCTTCTGTGCATTAGCAAGAACAGAGTCTGAGTGCTAGGTAGAGAGATAAAGAAAAAAAAACTTCTGTTTTTGAGCAAGTAACTGGGCATAAAATGGCTGCTATTGTTAGCAAGAGCAGTCTGTTTTTATTTCAACATATAAGCCAGTCAAGTCAGCACAAGACAAATGAGCCTGTAGTTTCGACTGCTGCATCACACTGTTCTTGGACTACTCACAAAGATAACTCGATCATCACCTCGCTGACATGACCTGTGTAGACTCAGTCTGTTTTTGCTCTGTGGTCAGGCAAAAAACACTGCATAATCTGCCAGACTGGTTTCCCTGCATTGATGTACTTCCTAGTGTGTTTGCTAATGAGATATCAATTCCTCTATCTCAGCCTCTGGTCACTTCCATTGCAATCTCCAGGGAGTCTCAATATGAAGGCTCATGCTATTATTGCATGGGTAAAAGCTAAATGCTGGGAGCAAGATGTGGACTTTGCATGTGTTTATCCATTCTGGATAATATATTGCTACTGTTAAAGTGTGAAGTACATGTAAGTAAAGTAAGCAAACCACTTCTACACTTGATGCCCTTCTGCAATAAAAATCCCAAGTGCTATAAGAAGGACTTTATTGTGATCTTGTCTCTTGCCCCATTTTAACTACACACTTGTAAGACCATTGGGAGGTCTCAGTAATATATGGCAGCAAGTCATTGGGGTGGGGGAAGAGACCGTACAATTTTATGTCTAGAAAGCAATAAGTAATCATAATAAATTGGTTGTTGTACTTAAATAAGTGCATTTAAGAACACAGATAGCTGCTTCTGAAGTAGGAGTGTTAAACTCCAACAGTACTGTACATGACTGGATCTGGAGTCTGACACCTCATCTTCTAAAGAGTCATTTAAGAAGATTTTTCTCCAAACAAGCTCCTCATAACAAAATTAGATGATTGGTTACACCAAATACCGCAGAGTACACATATATGTCACGTAAAATATAGATTATTTTATCAAATGTTCTCTCTAGGGAAATTCTAAGGCAAAAGCATGGAGATATCAACGGGAATGTAAAAAGTGTGGAGAGGAAAAAGTACTGTACAATTATATACATTTGTGTTCCCCAAAGAAGTTTGTCACCAGTATAGCAGTTTTTTGATCCAATTAGTATGTACCTTAAAAAGTACACTACATTCTCTTGTACCTATAGTTGGGGCACTAAAATACTTGCCCTTAATAGTGCAACCCTGGTGACCATCATTTGTACCCCGAAAGTTTCTAGGAATGTCTCAATGTATGCTCACTGTCCACTTTGTTAGAAACATCTGCAAGCCTGTTCATTCATGCAATTATCATGGGACAGCAGAAAAATATATCCTGGTCCTTTTCCAGTTTGAGTAAACCTGTACCCACTGTAGCTTCAGATTTCTGTTCTTGGCTTGGACTGGAGTCTGATATGGTCTTCCGAGGTTGTATCCCATTCTCCTCAAAGTTTGAAGTGTTGTGCTTTCTGAGATGCTTTTCTGCTCACCATGGATGTAAAGAGTGGTTATTCAGTTACTGGAGCCTTCCTGCCAGTTCAAACCAGTCCGTCCATTCTCCTCCGTGCAAAAGAACTGCCACTGACTGGTTGTTTTTTGTTTTTCACACCATTCTGTGTATACTCTAGAGACTGCTCTGTGTGAAAAGCCCAGGAGATCAGCAGTGTCCGAAATACGCAAACCAGCCCATCTGTCACCAACAACCATGCCATACTCAAAGTCCCTGAGATCACATTTCTTCCCTATTCTGATGTTTGATGTGAACATTAACTGAAAGTCTTGACCTGTATCTGCATGATGTTATGCACTGCACTGCTGTCACATGATTGGCTGACTGCAGGAATCTTTGGGTGTACAAAGTGGATGGTGAGTGTATCTATACAGAATATTTGCATTTCAGCTGACACTGGCCAGAAATGCTTGACTGGATCAGATCTGATTTACTACCATCATAAATGCATGTGATGTGGACTGACATGACAAAGATCTCAAACACATGAACACAGGACTCAGTTTGTCTTAAAATCCTGTTGCAATCAATTTTCTGAGGCTTTCACTCAACTCCATTAGGCTGCATAGAGAAGGCTCAGTTACTTAGAGAATGCCAGCATCAGATCAGTATCGGGTATCAACTGATAATTAAAACTCAAATACTGTGGAAAAAGTGGGATCGGTTCATCCCTGAAGGTACGCTGTATTTGAAATCTCCAAGGTTGATGTCTTACTCTTATATTAGGTTAGGTTAGGTTCAACTTTATATATTACTCTGATATATCTGACTGTGGCACGGTTGTTGGTGCCAGACGGGCTGGTTTAAGTATAAGAGCTGATCCTGTGGGATTTTCACACACAACAGTCTCTAGAGTTTAATCAGAGAGGTACAATAAAGAAAAATACATCCAGTGAGCGGCAGTTCTGCAGATGGAAGGACCTTGTTCATTAGCGAGGTCAGAAACAGAAACTGACAGAAAGGCTACAGTAACTCAGATAACCACTCTGTACAATCGTCGTAAGCAGAAAAGCATCTCAGAATGCACAACACATCGAATCTTGAGGCAGATGCGCTACAACAGCAGAAGACCACATCGGGTTCCACGTCTGTCAGCCAAGAACAGAAAGCTGCGGCTGAGTCACCAAAACTGGATTCCACATAAACTGATCACATCAGTTTCACCCTTGGATTTATTAACAATAATACAAAACAGACAACAGCACATAGCAAGGTCCTAATGATTAGCTTAACAAATGACTCTTTTGTTATATAACCTGAAAGAAAATACACACACATTACACACTGTTTCACCTTAATTTCCTTCTCTATAAAATGTAAACATATTATATATGCAAATAAACACGGCATGGCCACTAGGTCTAAGGCTACAGTTCTGTTTAATTGTTAAAACAAAACAAAACAAATAAGGTAACTCTATAGATGCTGTTATATATATATATATATATATATATATATATATATATATATATATATATATATATATATATATATGACAGGTACAAATGTACACAAAGACTTATCAGCATTAACCATATGTATGATAGGGTAGTTGTGTATTTCTATGACATTTTTTTCAATGAGAGGTTTTCACTACCATGTAGGTGTTTGTAACATTATGACAGCTAATGTGTAGGCATGGCTGACGTCCATGTCAAGACTTTCCACTTGGGTAGTAAGACCCTTTTCCAAAAGGTGGGGTGTCTGACTGTGAGAGAGCTCAGGGCTGGATTAGCAGCTACAGCAGCTACAGTACTAAGACTACTAGTTATAGCAGTGTACTGTTTTGACCGTTGTACAAATCACATCAGCTAATACACACCATTTCCGCAGTGTGTCGGGCCTGTTACTGTCTGGACTTGCTTGACAGACCTAATGTAGCCTAGGTAGCCTTTCCACAGCCCACATTTATTGATAAACCATTAAATTGATCAACTGTTTTAAAGTATGGTTTTCCCTTTAGCTAGCGGAAGCTATTCGTGCTATGCAGTCCGGTGGAGAAGACTTCACTTACGTGGTCTGAATTCCTGTCGGTCTGCAGTGTTGCCCGAGAAGACATGGTCCCTGAGGTCTTTCAACTTCGACAACGACACTTTATTTATTCCCTCTGTGTATTAAAATGGAGCCTGGCAAAGAAAATCCGCCGTCATGTAGCCCTCTGCATCTCCGCTCCTCTTCTTGAGGCTAATCAATCAAATCAAAAGCCCAGTGCCCCCTAACCAGACAGGGCTCGACTCTCTTCTGCTATAAAACCACGTATTTAATCAAATAATCCACATGTTTACTTGTTTACCGCGTTAACCACCCACACACACAAATAAATAAATAAATAAATAATATGACTGAGACGAAAGTTTTGCCCTGTGTGGCCCTGATGTCTGCATCAGTCTGACTGGAGCGGCTGGTTTTCAGTGCAGAAATGATGAAATGTCCCGAGCAGTGTTTCCATTCTCATCACACCTCACTGCTTCCCATTACAACACAGCTGTACACTCCTAACGCTCTTCCTCTTTCAAGCGTCCACTACACAGCTCAATATAATCAAACTAAAGCCAATCTACGGGCTCGGTTTCCTTTTTTGTCACAGATGAGTGTCTTTTAGCTGAAGTAATCCGCTCCCATGTAAACAGGCTGCCCTTCAAAGAAGCTCCCTCTCTGTACATTTCCAGGAAAATAAATCAATCAGTTAAAAAAAAATAATAAAATAAATCCAGAAAGAGCAGACTACAGACGGAACTGATGCCTTTCACCCTTTTAATCCCTCGCGGTTTTGCATCAACGTAAAGATTTCAGACAAAAGGAAGGAAGGAAATATACAGGAGAGATAGTCTTCCCAACATCCTTCTCTCAGAGGACAAAAAAAATTAGGCAGCTGCTTTTTACAATCTTCCTCCTCAAAAAAGCAGCGTGTCACACACACCAGCATCGAGGAAGGACGTCAGGACGGAGAATGGGCTGGGCTGCGGTTAAACACACACACACACACACACACACACACAGCTTCTTAAAGAGACAATTCGCCCTTTCATTCACACAGCACAAGCCCGACTAGGCCGCCACATAAGCACGGCTAGCAATAAAGTACCCCTGGACATGTAAATTTACATGTTTACAATATCCAGGAAGTTATTTAAAAAAAAACATCTCTACATATTTTCCCCTCATTAAAAATACCCGGATTTAAGAGTTACACATGAATATGCAGTTTGGACCCCTCCCAAAAGTCCTCCTGTCATCCCAAAGAGCTAGCCAGCTAACTTAGCTAAACTATCACACATTTATCACTGGAAGAGAGGAGTGAGATATCAGTATTTGAATCTCATGTAGTCATATTCTTAGCAGTTTATTTACCAATAAGCCAATCCTGTCAAAATACACAATAACAATCAAAATTATTTTGTCCAGTTAGCTTGCTAGCTAGCTCAGTATGCAGGGTTTGTGGCTAATGGGTATCAAATCCATGTCACCTGTTTTGTAAAAACCACAAAATGAGTTCATACATTATATAGCCAAATGTTTGTGGACACCTGACCATCACACCCATATGTGCTTGTTGAACATCCCATTCCATATTTAATCCACCTTTTGCTGTTACAATAACCTCCACTCTTCTGGGAAGGCTTTCCACTAGATTTTGGAGCGTGACAGTGGGGATCTGTGAAGTCAGACACTGACGACACTGACACGAGGAGGTCTGGAATGCAGTCGGCCTTCCAGTTCATCCCAAAGGTGTCCAGTGGGGTTGAGTTCAGGACACTCGAGTTCTTCCAGTCTGACCTCGGCAAACCATGCCTGCATGGACCTTGCTCATACTGGAACATATTTGGGCCCCTTAGTTCCAGTGAAGGGAAATTATAATGCTACAGCATACAAAACATCCTATACAATCGTGTGCTTCCAACTTTTTGGCAACAGTTTGGGGAAGAACCACATACTTTTGGCCATATATTGCACATAGTGCTCCCTGAATCAGTTTTTAAATAGAATTAATTGTTTTAAAATGAATTAATTTTTAGTTTAGCACTGTGTTAACAAATTTGACCCAAACACTAATCTATATTCGTCCAAACATTAATGTATATTTAACAGAAGTTTGTAAGTAAGGCATAACACAGTTCACCACGCTGTTATACTTTCACATGCTTTGCCACACATCTATTGCTATTTTCAGTTCATATTCATGTCAGATTACTACTGAATTTAGTCACCCAGTGAAATGTATGCATCCAGGATTTAATGAACTCCAAACTTGTATTGGCACTGGATTTATGTTTGTGTGAAGTACTCATAAATCTTGAACACTTACTAGGAAACAGGCATAAAATGTTATTTTATACACTATGAAAGCAATTGTACTTTGGCCTTGTTTAATTACACTGAATAGTTAAAAAAAAAAATCATCAACTCATCCTTACAGGCCACTATTCTTGCCTAAGCTTCATCACTACCTCTGTATTTCACCAATGAATGTGCATTGGATTGTGTGAAAAGTCATTAAATTCATTTAATTAATTTGTTGTTTTTTCTGTTTGTTAATCACTGATGAAAAATAGATTCACACTATAATGTAGACTTTATAATTCTATTAATTATATCTTGACATTTCTGATTACATACAGACTGCAGACAGGAGGTAGAAGTTTGGTGATATCCTTAGGTTAAAAAGAAAAAAGAAAAGAAAAAACATGTACTAATACTTTGGCAGGGTATAAAATAAATCCCGAAGCTCAGCTGCACAGAGTGGAACTTTCCACATCACTAATGGGAGTGCTGGTAATAGGCCTTGTTTGAATCTGTCAGGTTTTTTTTCATGGTCGCCTGCACAGATGTTAGTGTTACACTGTGACATCAAGCCAAACAACAATGTGTTAATGCTGATCAGAGAAAAACACTTTATAGTAAGCTTTATAGCTGTGCACAGTTTTTACAGCACTAAAACTCAGCTGATTTAACCAAGGAGGGGCTGCAGAAGTAGCTAATGAAATAAATCTAGTAGTTTTAAGCAGGAAAAACACAGTTCTATTGCCCTTTTAGATGTACAGATTAAAATGTATCAAGTAGAATTTCAGCACATTTTATTAGTGAGTCCAACTATTTTCATCTATTAGAGGTATAGTTTATAGTACCTTGTTTTTGTGATGGACCCATCTGACTAGAAATGCACTTGGCATGTATTTGGTTACTGTAGACAAGACAAGGCCTGGCAGAGCATCACAAAGGAGGTTAGTCAGCATTTGGTGATGTCTATGGACTGCAGGCCAATATAACCCATTTATGTTCATAATGTGATTTTAAATTTTCTTTACTACACATTACAGGTTCACTAAATATGTATTTAAAAAAAAACAATAAAACAAAGACTAATACCAATTCAATAATAATAAAAAAAAGCTCTCAAATGAAACTACAAGGTGTTGAAAAAAACAATATTACTGCTTTCTGTATTCAGAAGTGCATACATAGTTACATTTTCCAAATTTCTAAATTACCCAATTTTTATTAATATGTATGAAACACAGAGGATGAGGAAATATTTAACAGAATAAAATAACAGAAAGGCAATCTTAAAAGTACATCTTAGGGCTTTTTTTTGGGAGTAAATGGTTTAATTAAAATTATGTAAATGACTGCAAACCATATAACTCTTATTGACTAAATCCTAGACAGTTCATTCAGTATAAATCAAGGATGACATTCTGCACAGCAAAATCCAATGTAAAGAACAAAAATTATCACTTTCAAATTACTTATACCAGTCTTATCTACTGTAATCTGTGGCTGTAGAAAATATAGCTCTGTACCATGAAGTTAATTAGATAGTAGTTTAATTAACTAAATATAAAGTGCACTGGGTTACCGGTAGAGGGCAGTGTTGGACCAGTTTGCTTCCACTTCCTCTGTTTATCCACTGGTCCAGTGTTGGTTTACATGGTTTACATGGGTTTGATTGAAATTATGTGACTTGCTATTTCCACGTGAGTAATCTCCATAACCACCTTAAGGACAGTGTTGCTAGTTTATCAGCTCAAGTGAAGTTTGTTAGACAACCCCAGCTAAAACTGGGAACAGAGTTGTTTCTAATCTTAAGTAAGACAAATAACTTTAGATTCAAGTAATATAACATCATTTACTATGTTTATGCAGGCAACCTATACAGCTGTATATTATTGGTACAGGTCTTTATGCTGTTAGCTAGTTAGAAGAAAACCATATATCTATATATAGCTTACAGGAAAATGCCTGTGCAAAATGACAATGAAGTCACTTGAACAGCATGCTGTGCATGCTGCCAAAAACCTGCTTCCTGCTACATATCCTCCCCCATTCTGATGACCACTTGGGTGCTGTAGGGGCACAAGTCTCTTAGTGGCCTTAATTATATTGGCAATTATTTTTATTTTTATTTGTTTTTTTGTAATTTGAATTTCTTTTGTGCAGACCGTAATCTATACTGTAGTGATACTTAGGCAATCTGCAAATTTTTGTTACTATTGTTGTTAACTTTTCAATTTATTTTGTTTAACATATACACAAAAGAAAGTAAACAAAAACTGTGTATTTACTAGAAAAGTGCATCACTTTATTACTACTTAGTAATTATTTACACTCAGAAATGGATTACATTGGCACTGTATGTTGGCATTACAATGGGTTTGGAAAGTGGGTTCAGACCTCTTCAGTTTTTTGCACGTTATTGTGTTATAGACTTAATTTACAATGGATTAATTTGACTTTTTTGGCCATAAAGATACACACACAATAACACATAATGACAAAGCAAAAAAGTTTTCTTTTGCAAATTTATTAAAAATCAAAAACTGAAATCTCTAATTTAGATAGGTATTCAGGCCCTTTATTCAGAACTTTGTAGAAGCATCCTGGCAGCAACTGAGTTACGTTTACAGTTAAGTTTTTACAAGCTTTGAACACCTGGATTTTTGGCAGTTTCTTCCATTCTGCCTGGCAGATCCTCTCAAGCTCAGTCATATTAGATGGGTAAGATCTGTAAGGTAACTGCCATCTTCAGGTCTCTCCGCAGATGTTCAATAGGGTACAAATCCTGGCTTTGACTGGGCCACTCAAAGACCTGAAGCCACTCCAGTGTTGTCTTGGTCCCCGTCTGGGGTTATGTGCACTCTGGAGCAGGTTTTCTTCAAGAAATTCTTTGTATTTAGCTTCATTCGTCCCTCACTTTTGACCAGTCTCCTTGTCCCCATTCAAAGTTTAGAAAGGTTTAATACAGGTTTTATACCCTTGTCAAGATCTATGTCTTTACACAATTTGATTGCGAAGTTCCTTGGACTTCATGGCTTGGTTTTTGGTCTGATGTGCACTGTGAATTGTGGGACCGTATACACACAGGTGTGTACCTTCCTGAATCATGTCCAATCAACTGAATGTGCCACAGGTGGTCTCCAGTCAAGTTCTAGAGCCATCTCAAGATAATCAAAGCAAACAAGATGCACCTGAGCTCAGATTGGAGTGCATTAACCAAGTTTCTTAATACTTACTTAAAATATTTACACTCCCTGAGCACTTTATTAGGAACACCTGTAAAACATGTGATCTCAGTGATTTGGACTGTGGCATGATTGTTGGTGCCAGATGGGCTGGTTTGAGTATTTCTATATCTGCTGATCTGGCATTTTCACACACAACAGTCTCTAGAGCGGGGTCGGGAATCTATGGCTCACAAGCCATATATGGCTCTTTCAGTGATTGCCTATGGCTTGATGGCGGGACAAAAAGAAATAAAAACAATCACGAATCACAAAAGCTAGTGTGTTGATTCAATTAAAAATCTACATATTACATATTTTAAAATAATTCATAATTCATAATTGATGCCCGTTTGCCATGTATACACCAACCAATTGTGATGTGGTACAACAAGCTCAAACTTCATTGGACAATGTGGAGCGGATCAGTAATGTGGAATGGACAGGTAATTTCCTGGTCTAATTCATAAATCGGTTGAAAACTATATAGCCACTGTTTTCAGTTTTTTAACAAAGGTGAAATGGCTAAAAGAAAAAAGACGGGTATCATTCTTTCCAGTCTGAATGGACAGACGAATTTACACTTGTGGAGCGAGTTTGTCTTATTTGCAACAAGTGAATTGCATTGCTTAAAAAAAATCACATGTGAAAAGGCACATCGTATCTCTCCATGCTGCATTTGCCTTGAAATATCCATCAGATGACAGCAGAAAAAAGCATGTGTGGAGCTCCAGCAGAGAGTGCAGACCAGCCAGCAGCAGCTACGAGCATGGGCCAACCAAAGCGATGGGCTCAAATGTGTTAGCTTTGCAGGTGCTTTGGCGATTGTGAAGAACGGAAAACCATTTACAGATGGAGAGTACGTCAAAGGATTTATGCTACACGTGGTGAAAGAACTGTATACTGACTTTCCAAATAAAGAAAAAATAATCAGAAAATACAAGATATGCTTTTATGCAACTGTCAGCAAGAACTTTGCCACAGAAAAGAAGCTGCAGCTGGATAAGCTTGTTTCTGTATGTACAGATGGAGCTCCCAACATGTTGGGAAAAAATAAAGGATTTGTTGCTTTTTTGTGTGAACAAGAAAAGCGGCCCACATTATTACATTACTACTTTCGATAAATATATTAACTTTTCTCTTTAAAGAAAAAAATCATATCTTTTTTGGCTTTTATGGCTCTGCCAGCTGAAAAGGTTCCCGACCCCTGCTTTGGAGTTTACTAAGAAAAACATCCAGTGAGTGGCAGTTCTGCAGACAGAAACTCCTTGTTGATGAGAAAGATCACCAGAGAGTAGCCAGACTGGTTCAAGCTGACAGAAAGGCTACAGTAACTCAGATAACCATTCTGTACAATTATGGTGAGAAAAGCATCTTAGGTCCACGGATTCATGCTGTTGGTGCCAAATCCTGACCCTACCATCTGTGTGCCTCAGCAGAAATCAAGATTCTAAGGATAAAACTTATTCAAAAAAAACCCTGTTGGGGAGGTAGTATAGTATGAAAAACACACAAGACAACACAAGTATTTTTTAAATAACAGTTCTAATTTAAGTATTTCATGAAGCGGTAGGTCTTTATTTATCATTTGAAGACAGCCAGTGACTGTTTAGACATCTTGGGGAATTTCATTCCACCACCTAGGCACCAGAACAGAGAAGAGCCTTGATGCATGCCTTCCCTGTACCCTGAGAGACGGGGGGTCCAAATGAGCAGTAGTGCAGTGCGGGGTGTGATAAGTGCAGGGTGTGATGAGTGCTTTAAGGTAGATGGGTGCTGGTCCAGTGTTTTAAATCTGATGAAGGCAGCTACAGGAAGCCAGTGGAGGGAGCATAGCAATGGAATGGTGTAGGAGAACTTGGGAAGGTTGAAAACAATCATGCAGTTGCATTCTGGATAAGTTGCAGAATTTGAATGGCACACAGAGGCAAACCTGCCAGGAGTGAGTTGCAGTAGTTCAGTCTCGAAATGACAAGGGACTGATCAAGCACCTGAATGGACGAATCCTTGTGATGTTGTAAAGGAGAAATCAGCATGAGAATGTCAGTTTAACAATGTGAGAGGAGAAGGACAGTTGTTGGTCCATAGTTACCTCAAGGTTGCGTGCAGTGACAGATGGTGAGATCCGAGAGTTGTCCAGAGATCACAAGATCCTGACGTGGGCATGCATCTCCTGGGATGAACAGCAGTTGAGTTTTGCTGGGATTAATTTTCAGCTGATGAGCTGCCATCCATGATGAGATGTCTGCCAGAAATGCTGAGATTCAAGCAGAAACATGAGTGTCTCAGGGAGGAAAGGAGAGGATAAGTTGAGTGTCAACCATATAGCATGTGAAGATATGACCTCACCAAGAGATTGAGTATAGAGGGAGAACAGAAGAGGATGAAGCACTGAGCCTTGTGGTAAACTAGTGGAGAGTCTGCAAGCGGCAGATGTGGATCCTCTCCATGTTACCTTATATGACTGTCCCTCCAGCTCCAGGTAGGAAGCAAACCATTGCCATGCTGTGCCACAAATTCCAAGACGTATGAAGATGGAAAAGAGATTTTTGTAGTTGGCTGTGTCAAATGCTGCTGACAGGTCGAGGAGGATGAGGACTGATGACAGTTTTGCTGATCTAGTGGCATAGAGCTTCGCAGTGATGGCCACAAGGGCTGTTTCTGAGGAATGTGCTGCTTTGAAGCCAGACTGGTTAGGATCTTGGAGATTGTTCTGGGTGAAACAGAGAGACAATTGATTGTAGTTGGGGCATTGAAGGATTTTAGAAAGAAAAGAGAAAAGTGATACTTGACGGTAGTTGCAGATGTCTGAGGGATCCAGAGTGGGTTTCTTCAGGATGGGAATAACCCTTGGTGTCTTGAATGCATTTGGTACATGACCAGATGTTCTGAAGTCATTATTGATAGTAGCGTTGAAGGGAAGGAGGTCTTGTGAGATGGTCTGGAGCACTGTGGACAGGATAGGATCCAAAGGCAGGTGGTGGGCTTGCAGGACCGGATGACTTGCAGGATGTCTTCTGTTGATTGAGAAGAAAAATGTGTCAGAGAAAGAGAAGGGGAATCCTGAGCATGTAGTGTAGGAGTCAGGGTAGGAGTGAAGGTCTGGCAGTTTTCCCATCAAAAAAGGTGGCAAAGTCATCAGCAGTCAGGGAGGTGTAGGGGGAGCTGGCCAGATAAGAAATTAAGAAAAGATGTTAGGGAGCTTGCTCTCAAGGTGAGAATTTGGACAGGAGAGTGTGGTATGAGATGAGATCCGTATCGAGTTGTGATTTCCTCTACTTGCTTTTAATTCTCTCCAGTTGCTGCACAACACATCCCGACAACCAAGGAATAGGGCAAGAAAGCTTCCTGGGTTTAGAAGCGTTTAGGGTAGAGGAGATCCATGGATGAGGAAAGTGAAGAGAGGACAGTTTCGGTGGCTAACTCCAGCAGTACAGAAGGAAAGAAGTCAGGGTCTGAAAGGGATGATAGGGTACAGGATGCTACAGAGGAAGGGGAGATAGAGTGGAGGTTTCGGTGAGTAGGAAAGAGGTATTGACAGCTGAGGTTAGGCAGGACAGGGAGGGTGATGGTGAAGGATACCAAGTTATAATCTGAGATGTGGAGTGGAGTTAATTTCTAAAAACATGCTTTTGTTTTGCAATTATGGATTATTGCATGTACATTAAAGAATAAAAAAACTGAATGTAATACATTTATAATAAAATTCATAATACGGCAAAATGTGCAAAAGTGAAGGGGTCTGAATACTTTCCAAATCCACTGTATGTAACATTAATTTGTATTTTACTAAATATTTACAAAGAAATTGACACTTATGAGCATTAACTTCTTCAAAACTGTGTAACTCTCTCCTATAGAAAGCCTCTCCAGTAAGATTGCGTAAGATTGACACCTAATAGTTATTTAATGACCAATTGATCTTGGTCTTCAAACAAATATTAGGTGTCAGGTACCCCTAGATTAAGAACCAAAATTCCAAGGGTGGACAAATACTGAGAAATTATATTAAGTGAAAGTGTCAAAATCTTACTCAATTAAAAGTGGAAGTATCCAGCATAAAAACTTACTTAAGTAAAAGTAAAATGTTGCTACTTTTTAAATGTACCCAAGTATTAAACTTATTAAATGGATGAAATTAAGTTAATGTCATGTTTTGATTGAAAACATTATTCAATCTCTGTAAATTTGCAATATTCACCATTAGCTAGAATTTGATTTGCTGAGTAGCCTGATATGTTAGTTACTGGAATCAATGCTAGTCTAACCTGGCATTAGCAAAGAAAACAGGCTTTGTTAAATATAACAAGTTAATGTCAGCAAATTAGCTAAAGTTACCCTAACATGCTTTTTCAAATTAGATGGAGATCATGCCTTCTAGGGAGGCAAAGAAGACACAGTATTTTATATGATTCTTTGCTTGCATTTTAGGGGGCTAGGCCAGGGGGTGCTCATCCACATGTTCGACAGTGTAGTCTGGTGGCTTATCCAGCTTCATGCACAAATGGACAGCTATAGCCTTAACTACACTATGTACCATGAGAAGGTCAAGTTTTTTTCTACATTGATTAACCTGATTGAATTCTAAACTGAGCCCATTTGACTGTAATTTATATTGTAATGTATAAATACATTAAAAAGTTCAGGGGTGAAGAAAATTCGGTGTGTTTCAGTATGGATAAATGTGTTTGTTCAGCTTCTCATGGATTAGGGTTAGGGTTATAGGAGCCATTGGATCAGGTTCAGCTTCATCCCCTGGACCATTGGTTCTGCAGCAAGGACTATATCTTAGGTGTGGTTTCTTTTTGGCTAGGTCATACCAGCCCTTTGCAGACGAGAAGGAAGACCCCTGGTCTAAAGAACTCTAAATACAGAAGTACAAATTGAAAACTGAAGAATCAGGGCAACGTAGCAAGGTCAGAACATCCCAATCACACCATCTTGTGGCTAGTAATAAAAATAGATTACTAAAAAAAAATAAGATGATGTTTGACCATTTGCATGTACATTCATTCATCTGCAGTAACTGCCTTGTCCTCGTCAGGGTCACAGTGGATCCAGAGCTTATCCTGGGAAATGGGACATAAGGTGGGAATATACCATGGATGGAACACCAGTCCAACACAGGTCACCATCCACACACCCAATCACACCTTGGGGCAATTTTAAAAAATGTGTCCAATCCACCTACCAGTATTTTTTTTTAAAAAGTGGGAGGAAACTGGAGAACCTGACTGAAAACACAGACACAGGGAGAAGAAGCCCTGCACCACCATGCTGCCCTGTTTGCACATACAGGCTTAAAACTGGCACAAACAACACTTGCAAAAAGCAGCACATCTACACTGCATTAAAACATTAGGTACCTGAAATAGAGATTACCTAAAGTACCTAATATAAAGTTGATAATAATAGAGTTGTTGTAAGTGTATTGTATACAATTTTAAATACACAAAAAACACAGTTTCAGAAAATACTTTTTGTAGCATGGATGTCAAAGAGTAAACTATCTTAACTGGTTTAGTTTTTAGCTATGATATTCTAACACATTACAACTAAGCATAATATTTTATTGTAAATTGTGAGATGTTAATACACACACAGACACAGTAAACATTTCCCCTCAGACTCTATGCTGTTCAAATATTACATGCAACCAATGTCCTCATAATGCATTGTAAGCATTTCTGTTCTGCATATCTTTGCATTTTAATACCTCACACGCTGATGTACTTCATGTTTTCCTCTTTCCTTTGATGTGGCAGGAATCAGGTACATTCTTGCCGAAGAATATGTCACCAGTGGTTTTTCTTCTTAAATAGATGCAGAAGTGGGTCCATATACACACAACAGTTCTGCTGAGCTTCATTTCCTTTCTTCTAAAACACTGAAGACCCTTGGATTCTGCTTACAATACACTGGTAAGTTTAACATTACAATACATTGGTAAGTTTAACAAACAAAAATGTTTGTATATCAGTAAAGAAAGCAGCATATTACATAAGAGACCACTTTTCAGACAAAAAAAACCATAATGAAGGCTGCTGGGTTTTGCTGCAAAAATAAAAAGCAAGGAAGACAGTCAAAGTCTCCAGAGGAACTGTGGCTGCTTCTGCAAGATGCTCAGTAAAACTTACAGCTAATGTCCTTATAAAACTGCACTAATTGTACCTGAGACTACTATTTTTTTTTAAGCAAAGGATCATCACACCAGATATTGACTTTGTTTCATTTATTACTGTTTACTGCTCTTTATACTATTTTTTTTAAATGGAGAAACATTTAGTTTCATTTTTTTTAAAGGCGTCTTTGCTCTACAGCATTTCTTTGCATGTGCCTATGTGTGTGTATATATATATATATATATATATATATATATATATATGTATATATATATATATATATATATATATATATATATATATATATATATATATATATATATATATATATAAATATATATATATAGTGGGTCAGGGAAATTTGTACTTTATTTATTTGTTTACACTTTACACAGTCTTAATCTGTTTGTTCAATATAGACAGTATTGCATTACCAACATAACTCATGTTCAAATGACTTGCCACTTATTTATATCCTCACCAAAGATACCCAGTGAAGAGTTGTTTGTTCTGCTTTTAGGTCAAAGTTTCGAACCATGCTTACGCACTTCACTGTGGCAATGACCATCATTGCAGTGGCTGATGCATGTGTGATGTCTTGCGAGTGTGTAGACAACACCACTATCACTTGTTTAAACAAGAATCTGTTGGAATTGCCTCTACCTCTGCAAGGTACCAAGGACCTCTTTGTTAGTAACAACCGGATCCAGTCTCTCCCCAGTGAAGGTTTAGAAGAATTACATGTCCTTGATCTTACCAACAACCACCTTAGTGAGTGGCTTACTGGTACTACCAGATTACCAAACATGAGAAGCCTTACTCAGCTATTTCTAAGAGGAAATGGACTTAGTACTTTTATGACTGGACTATTTCAAGAACTGAAGAATTTGACTTACTTGGACCTCAGTGAAAACCGTGTTAAAATTATCCCACAGAAATTCCTACAAGGTCTGCGCAACCTTCAAACTCTTATTTTGAGCTTAAACCAGATAAATACACTCTCCTGTGGAGCTTTTGAAAAAGCATCTGCACTTAGGGAGCTCCACCTGAACAGTAATAACATTGAGGTGCTGGATACGTGTGTGTTTGAAAACTGTGTCAATCTGAAAAGGCTCTTCCTGTCTAACAACCGTTTGAAAAGTGTAAATCAAGGGACCTTCCGAAGCGCACTTGGCCTGGTTCACCTTGATCTCAGCAATAACATGCTTACCACTGTGCCTACTGATGCCCTTAAGGACACCTCTAATCTCACCAGCCTCTACCTGCAGAAAAATGCTATCATGTTTGTTCCTGAAAATGCTTTCTATAGGCTATCGGCATTAAGAAAACTGTATCTGAACAATAACCGCATTGATATTTTAGCCGTTACCTCTTTCAGAGGTCTTTACCAGCTTGGTGATCTAGATTTAAGTTTCAACCAGTTGCAAAATCTCTCTTCACAGGTATTTCAAGCTCTAGGCAAACTAGAAAACCTTAATCTATATCACAATGCCTTGGCATTTCTTCCAAACGGCCTGTTTAATAATCTGAAAAAGTTAAATGAACTACAGCTTGACAGAAATAATATTCAGGTCATCCCACCAGATCTATTTCAATCACTTTCAAAGCTCAGGTATTTACAGCTAGATAATAATCATATCTCAGAGCTCAACCTATCCTCATTTGCAACAATGAGAAAGCTTAAACACCTTGATCTAAGCAACAATCGTTTGACAAAAATTTCAAAGGGAATTTTACACAAGACACTGCTGCCACTTCATGATGTCCAACACCAATCCTCACAAGGGGGTCCTGCACTTAGTGAAATTATCCTGAGCAATAACAAAATTCAGGTGATAGACAAGCACGTGTTTGAAAACTACACCAATTTGAACAGACTCTACTTGTCCAACAACCATTTGATAAATTTAGAGGAAGGGACCTTCAGGGGTGCACTGGTCCTGACTCATCTTGATCTTAGTGAAAACAGGCTTACCTCTGTACCCACTGGTGCACTTAAAGATAGCCCTAATCTCACACACCTTTGCTTGCAGAACAATGCAATCACATTCGTCCCTGAAAATGCTTTCTCAGGACTATCTGCGCTGAAGAAATTAGACTTGAGCAATAATGCCATTTTAAATTTAAATGAAAAGTCCCTGATGCCTCTTTACAATCTTGTGGAGTTAGATTTGAGCTTCAACCAACTGCGAACTCTTACAAGTGTGCTTCAAGACTTGAGGAAACTGAAGATCCTTAAATTGCACCAAAATCGCCTAGTATCACTTCCCAACGGTATGTTCAACAATTTGACTGAATTAACTGAACTACGGCTTGATAGTAATAATCTTTCTGCCATCTCACCGGATCTATTCCGTCCACCAACTGAACACCGAGATTTAGACATGGATAGTAATCATATCTCTGGGTTTAACTCATCCTCATGCACTGCACTTACTAACAACCTCCTGACAAACCTCCTGACAAAAAATTCCAAGGCTCTTTTCAACGTTACACCACAATCCAATGATAATGTGAAATCCCTAGCCTCACTAACAGATGCTGAACTTAGGGAGCTCTTAGTCAGTAATAATGCTGAGATGATAGATATGAACTGCACCACCGCAATCAGGCTCTATCTGTTGTTCCAGCACATAAAAAGTGCAGAGAAAGGAACTTTTAAACACACACTGAGATTGACTGATCTTGATCTCAGCAAAAACAAGCTCACTACTATCCCCAGTGGTGCCTTTAAGTATACTACCAATCTCACCAGCCTCTACTTGCAGAAAAATGCTATCATCTTTGTCCCTGAAAATGCTTTCTCTGGACTATATGAATTGAGAAAATTGGATTTAAGCAAAAATCACCTGGTTAAGTTGCATCAGGACTCCCTGATGGGTCTTTTCCAGCTTACTGAACTAGATCTGAGCTTCAACCAATTGCAGAATCTCCCCTCAAATGTGTTCCAAGACTTGGGCAACCTGGAGGTTCTTAATTTGTACCACAATGCTCTGGCATCACTTCCCAGTGGCTTGTTCAAAAATCTGACCAAATTAAGAGAATTAGTGCTTGAAAGAAATAATATATCTGTCATTGTACCAGACCTATTCCACCCACTAACTGAACTCCGAGAATTACAGCTGGATAGCAATCACATCCTTGAGCTCAACTCATCTTTATTTAGAACACTGACAAAGCTGCAGGAAATCTATTTAAACAACAACTTAATAATGAAAATTCCCAAGCATTTTCTACAGAAAGCACAACATCTGAAAGTTCTACATCTGATGAGCAATCATATTGACGCTGTTTCACAGTTTGCTTTCAAAGGCCTTAACAGACTCCGTTCTCTGAGACTCAGCAACAACAGCATTTCTTTTCTCCATCCTCAGACGCTGACTGGTCTTGATGACCTAAGAGAGCTCGGGCTAAATATTAACCAGATAGAGAGGCTCCCATCTGGGTTTTTCGCAGGGCTTCAAAACTTGAGGATGCTCGACTTGGCCAACAATGTTTTGAGTTCCCTGTCCACTGATGATTTCAAAGACTTGACAACATTAAGAGAGTTACACCTGAGTTTCAATAAACTCAATAAACTACCACATAACATTTTTAGGGCTCTGGGCAGGCTGCAGAAGCTCTTCTTGCAAAACAACCTCCTGTCTCACTTACCTCCAACAGTGTTCTCTCCTTTGACCTTTTTGCAAGAGCTTGATTTGGAAAACAACAAGCTCCAGCATCTTCCCACTGCACAATTTCAAGGCCTGAAGAACTTGAGACAACTACATCTCAAATCGAACAAACTACTTTCACTGGATAAAGGGACCCTGGAGGCTCTGACAGCGCTGAAATCCATATATCTCAGTGCTAATCCATGGGACTGCTCTTGTGCATCTAATATGTATGTCAGTACATGGATCAGTATGAACAGTCAGTTAGTAAAGGATAACTCCACTTGCTCGAGAAATCTTTCTCTTCCTGTCTCAGATTTACAGCATTGTATCAGTGCAGCGCATTTCTCTGCATGTACACCATATATGCACATAACAACCATTATGACAATTTTCAGTGTGTATGCTTATATTCTGTGAGATCACTGTTTTCGTACAAATTCCTTTTGTTTCCTTTTGCTATAGTACAAAAAATGTACCTTAAACTCAGCCTTAGTGTGCAAATGTTACGTTGTAAAACAGCATTTTAAATGTGACTATGATTATCAATGATTTATTAACATTTTTTATTTTAGCCTCAAACGTGGCGTCTTGTATAACCTTTAAAAATTCTCATCGCCAAGCTGACTTTTTTTTTCTAAAACTGCTTTGTGATGATGTGTATCAAGTGCTGTACAAATAAAATGTTTCTGTAATAGCTTCCAAAATTAAATATTTTTTCTACGCTTGAGTCTTTTCAGATACTACTGTGTGGAAGTCAGAGGACTTGGGTGCATGATCAATTAGTACATTTTAGCCTCTAAATTCAGGTCATAACCACACACACACAACCACACACACACCCAAAAAAACACCCACCCACACACACACAAATTTTCAATTTTAAGCTCATTGATGCAGTTTGCTAAAAATCTGACACAGGAGGCATTAATACCCTTTTTATGGTATTTGGCATAATTATGAATAACATGAATATATTATTTGACATAATTATGAGTAAAAACAGAGTTGTGTTTTACCTCTTGATTGGCATTATTGGAAGAAAGCCATGGAGCTCAGCAGCTGTAAAATTTCTTTACAAATAATGTACATAAGATACTAAATATATGCATTACAAAAACATTTTAATTTAAAATATTTGCAGATTGACATAACTCTCAGTATTTCAAATACTTTTATAAATAAGTGCCCAAGTTCTGGGCATATCTTAGCTTTCCCATGAAAACTGTTAACTTAAGCATTTCCAGTTTGTCTACTTTCTACATCTTTCTGCTGTTTCAGCTAAAGCAGTGATCAGACCAGACACAAATAAAATTTGCCTGTCAGAAAAGCCAATTCCCAAAACCATCAAAGACATAAAAGACACATTTGTTTCTTGTTGCTGCTATTATTATTATTATTATTATTATTATTATTATATCAGACTGGACAAACACTTATGTTAGGAATTATGTTAGGATGCTAAGAACTTGTTAGCAATGCTGGCACCTCAGCTACTGAAATTCTCATATTTAAGATTAACTACATGTCAGTTGGCACAGTACCTAAGACAGCCTGACCAATGACACTGCGTGTTACTTTTTACAGAGGCACACATTTATGATCATTGTAATTCCTAACATAAGCGTACTTCTTCCCACATTTCTGACAAGTGTATGGTTTAATACCAGTGTGCATCTGCATGTGAGCCTTCACATTGTTTGGCTGGCTAAAGCTTTTCCCACAAACTTCACAACTAAATGGCTTCTCTCCAGTGTGAACGCGATTATGCCTCCGTAAATTTCCCAATAAGCGAAAAGCCATGCCACATATTTCACACTTATGTGGTTTTTCGCCAGTGTGAATAAGCATATGCAGCTTAAGTCCATTGGGCAGACTGAATCCTTTCCCACAAAGCAAGCATTTATGGAGTTTTTCTTTGGTGTGCAAAAACTCGTGCACTTTCAGATACGCCTTGTTAACAAAAGTCTTTTTGCATAGCTCACACCTGAAAACTTTCACCCCTGTATGACGTTGCTCATGTGCATACACGCCAGACATACTGCTAAAAGTCTTCCCACACACCTTACAGTTAAATGGATTGTGCTCAGAGTGAAGCCTCTGATGCATTTTCAAAGCATAAGAGGAGCTGTAGCATTTCCCACAGACTTCGCAGCAGTGAGGGTTCTTTTCAGCCCCATGTGCTTTTCTAATATCTCTGTGTGTCCACATGTGATTTTTCAGGGCGTAATTGTACACAAAGGTCTTTCCACACGTCTCGCACATGAAGGGTTTGACTGTTCCATGCACTGGCATGTGTTCCTTTAGCGAGCTCATCTGACTGTATTGCTTCCCACAGACCTTGCACGCATACGGCTTTATGCCCAAGTGATTAAGGACATGTCTTTTCAGATTTTCCCTATGGCCAAACTTCTGCCCACACGTTTCACATGTGTGCGGCTTCTCTCCAGTGTGGACTATATCGTGCTTTTTCAAGCTGGACTGCCTCTTGAAACTCTTGTCACACAGGCTGCACTTCCAAGGCTTCGCTTCTGAGTGAACCCTCTTATGAATGTGAAGGGTGCTGGATTGCGTGAAGCGTTTCCCACACGTTTCACACTGATACGGCTTTTCTCCAGTATGGAGTCTCTGGTGTACCAGTAAAACCGACTCTAGAGTGAAGCCTTTTCCACACACGCCACAAAGATACGGCTTTACGTTTAAGTGGACGAGTTCGTGCTTGTCCAGATTTACAAAGCTTTTGCCGCATGTTTTGCACGGATGTGCCTCCCTCTTCTTTTTGCCATGAGACAAGAGGTGCTTGTTCAGTGCTCTTAAAAATCTGTATTTATTCCCACACACATTGCAGGTGTGATGGGCTGTTTTGGAGTGTACTTGCTTGTGCCGCATTAGGTAACGCTTCATTGAAAAAGTCCTTTCACACACATCACATTTATAGGACATGTTCTTCTTCAGCTTGTCTGGTTGAACAGTGGTTTGTACAGCTGGGGTATTTACTGCATTTTTCGCTTCAGCAGAAAAAGAGCCTGCATCTGGAGCAAAATCAAACAACAATGGTGTGTAGTTTGCATCTCATACTGATGGATCTATGACACCCTTCTACCAGACAGCGTGGCACAGTTCGGCTCAGAATATTAACCAGGATCCCACATTTTTGCACAACCTTCCAATGACGAGCAAGCTGTTGCTTACCCAAGTTACCTGTCTTCACCATATACCATGCCAGCTGACTCAGGACATATGAGTGCAGCTAAAATTAGCACAATTGTTACATTGGTTAAACTCAATTGCCCCAGAATCACCCTGTAAATGTCACTTGCTAGAATAACTTCTAATCGTTCAGAAATTGTCAGCAGAGTAGTCAAATCACCTGTTAGGGTTGGATGTTAGAAGCAGCATCACAATTTTATCACAGTGACCAATAGTGATGTTTTATTCTTTTCTAAATAAAAATCACACAAAAGAAGTATTATCTATGCACTTTGTTCACTAAATAGGATAGAACATAAAGATGATGTACACTGTACCTAGTGCTCTACGTGCACAGTAAAATACCCTTAGAGATTCAGCCACAGAAATGAGTGACTTGTATTTTTTTTAAACTGAGAATCTTTTTTTTTTTTTTTCTTTTTCCCAAGTGCTTTACTACTTTACTACTTGTTCCAAAAACCTCCAGTGAAAATCCTACTACATTTATAACACACGTTTTCGGTCAGGATACAAACAGTCCTGGGTTTGGATTTGTGCCACACTGCCTGGTAGAAAAGTGCTACATATCAGCAACTTGATGCTGTTCCTTACCAATAACTATTTACATGCAATAGCACAAAGAAATATACACAAAAGGTAGAGCACAGCCCAGACCATTCGGTTTATCTTCAAAACACAAAAGTCCAAAAATGGATAAAAATGTGCATAATTATATAACAGTTCCGGCTGAATAAAATGTTACTTATGCAGTATTAATTTCTTTTTTATAGAACTATTGTATAAAAGCAGTACAACAGAATGATTGTGAGTGTGATACTGCTTTTTATAGAACTATTGTATAATCATTCTGTTGTACTGAATATCAACATGGCTGTGAATACCTGCTGTAATAATCACATATAATATTGAGTACAATAGCACTCTTGCTCATGCGACATTGCTTAAATAAAATACTTAAAAACAAATTTAATACTGCTTGATGATCCCACCATACTTTCAACTAGGAGACTGAACATGCTGTACAATAGTATTCAGGAAACCTGTGAATTTAAGGCCATCACTGTGGAACTAAAAAGTTCAACCCCATGAGTGAATTAATCATACGTTTATTAGCTAGTCAACTGGGTAAGTAAATGCTCCAATGTGCTTGCCTACTTGCATAGTTTGCTCGATGACTTCTGGGGAAAATTCATGTTTGTGGCTTTTTACTTCCTGTACTAACAAAAAAAAATCTTGTCGTAAGAGAAGAGGCATCCTGCAAGCTATTTAATATTATGTTAACTATCTAGGAACATTGACTAGGCTAAAAAAAAAAAAAAAAGGGAGCTAACCAAATTGAATTTAATAATGAACTAATTAAGTGCATTATTACAGACAGATGTTAGTATACACTCACTGCCCACTTTATTAGGAACACCATACTAATACAGGGTAGGACCTCATTTGTTCTCAGAGCAGCCTTAATTCCTTGTGGCATGGATTCCGCAAGATGTTGGAAACATTTCTTTGAGATTCTGGTCCATATTGACATGATTGTATCACACATTTGCTGCAGATTTTTCAGCTGCACATTCATACTACAAATCTCCCGTTCTATCACATCCCAAATGTGCTCTGCTGCATTAAGTTCAAATTACTGGGGAGGTCATTGTAACATGGTGCATTATCATGCTGAATGAAGCCGTTATAAGATGAGTAGTGTGGCCATAAAGGTATGCACATAGTCAGCAACAATACTGCAATGAAAACATTCCTCACACCATTACACCACCACCAGCCTGAACTGTTGACCCAAGGCCGGTTGGGTCCATGGATTCATGCTGATACTGGATTCTGACCCCACCATCTGCATACCGCAGCCAAAATTGAGACCAACAGCAGACCAGGTGACATTTTTCCAATCATCAACTGAGTTTTGGTGAGCCTGTGCACACTGCAGTCTCGGATTCCTGTTCTTGGCTGACAGAAGTGAAATCCGATGTGGCCTTCTGCTGTTGTGGTCCAACCACCTCAAGTGTTGTGCTTCCTGAAATGCTTTTCTGCTCACCATGGTTGTAGAGTGGTTATTTGAATTACTGTAGCCTTCTTGTCAGACCGAACCAGTCTGTCCAATCTCTTCTAACCTCTCTCATCAACAAGACATTTCTGCCTGCAGAACTGCTGCTCAGTGGATGTTTTTTTTTTTTTTTTTTTTTTTTGCTTCATTCTGTGTTAACTCTACAGACTGTTGTGTGTGAAAAACCCCAGGAGATCAGCAGTTTCTGAAATACTCAAACCAGCCCATCTGGTACCAACGACCATGCCATAGTCAAAGTACTGAGTCGAAGAGATCACGTTTTCTCCCATTCTGATGTTTGATGTGAACATTAACTGAACTAGATACCTTAACATTTATTTGCATGATTTTGTGCTGCTGCCACATGATTGGTAATTGCATGAATGAGCATCTGTACAGGTGTTCTTAATAAAAGAGTCAGTGAGTTTAAGTTATCCAAGTAATAAAAATAGTTCCTGCCAACAGCCAGTATGTGTTACCAGAGTTTTTTTTTAATATAGTTTCAAAAATGGGATTTAGAAATGAGTAGCAAATGTCAGCAAGGTACATCACCCCACCAAGAAACATACAAACCAGTTCTCATACTATTATACATAAAATAATGCATATACTTTTTTCTGTTTGATAGATGGGAGACCTTTGGGAAATGACAAGTAAAAGCTCATAGCCACTTATAGTCTGCTTTTCCCTGGTTAGTGAGTTGTCTGCCCCTGAACTCATATTTACTGTAGTTCCTTAACCTAAATTTTTATACTCATTAAAAATAAATGAACTGATTTAGTGTTGCTGAAAGCACTGTTCCCAGACTATAAGAAAATAACACGTCTTGAAGAAATAAAAGCATTCACCTTTCATTATCAAGATAGTTTGGATCTTTTTTCCATTTTCTCCCACCTTCGTAGAAGAGCTAATGGCTGTGGTAGATTCAAGCTCCTGAGTAGCAGGACACTAAAAGGTACAAAATGTACAGGAAAATATCAATCACAAAATATCTAACAAAATCAAGATCTTAAACCTTTTGTTTGAACAGACCTCATCTTCTCTGATGACATCTTGCTGTGGAGTTGCAGTTGTTGCTGTAGCATGTGATTCTTCCCCACTCACTAAGAGATACACAGTTTCTCCTGGAACATCAGAAACAGTTTGGTACAAAAAAGAGCAAATTACATCTGCGATGCGATATACTACAGCTGCTGTATTACTCACAACATTCACATATTGCATATGGCTAAACTAAAAACAAAGAACAAACAAAAAAAACACATTCCATGCTACCTTAGTTAATTATAAAGCATTTAATTCTTTATTAACTGCTGCAACAGTCTCCTTTAACAGATGCAATTAAAACACATGGGATCCACCATATGGAGTAAAGTCCTACCGGATACTGAAGTCTGAGCATATTCGGGTTGAGTAGCTGGTTCCTTCGGCTCGGACAGACTCTGTGCATTTCCTGATCTTTCAGACGCACTGGGCAAATCCACTGCATTACACTCTTTCTCTACACTGCATAGCTTGAACAGAAGGCAGATTTTCCGTACTGCCTCCTTCGCCAAAAACTCCATGACAGCATTAAGCTGTGCCTGTTATTGACAAAATAGTTATTGACAATGGAGAGATCACTGTATTTCAAATCAGTGCTGTTCTAGAAAATGGCACTAAGTTGCTAAAACAGAATCTTAAATAGAGGAAATTTGAAGTGGGATCATTTAAAGAGTCTAATAAAAGGAGCCTTATACTTCAACTACATTGTTTATAGCACATGCAGCTAATACGAGTTGCTGAGGTTCATAAACTTTTAATTTAAAGGGTCTTTTTTTTATACAATCATTGAAATGAAAACAAAAAATTTAAATCAGTATTGGTCTTTATGTTCAGTTGTTTATTTCCACTGCATTCAATTTTAAGTCCATGTTTATTGTTAGTTCTCTTCCAGAGTAAAATATTACAAAACCACTGAGAGAGCAGGAAGAATTATTCAAACAATTAGACAATAAATATAACAAGTAAAGACAATGCTGGCAAAAATACAAGGTACAGTAAGAACAATAAGCATCTCAAGTGGTGCTAAGAGTAGGAGTCTATATAAAGCTATATTATAAAATCCATTTCTGTAACTCGATGACATATTGGTGACATGTGACTGGAATGGAGTGGATGTATTTTCCTGTAGTACTAAGCAAATTTTCCCAACACATGCACCCTAGTCGCAACACATCAGGTTATTCTTCTTCATTAAAACATATACCTGCATTTTAAAGACTTCAACCACAAGCATCAGGATAACCAAAAAAGCTAAATTTGTAATTATTTCAAAAATTAAATTAGATTTTTTGCGTGGTGATTTTTCCTTGGAGTGAAGTGTTTGTGATTGGCAACAGTGTGTGAGATTGCCATCCGCTCACATGTTCTGACAGCAGGATACACTGTGATTAGCTAAAAGTAAGCTTGATGGTAACAGACATGAGCTCCAGCATATGTGCATATTGTCATGATTCACCAAATTAGATTATAACTGAGGGAAAATAGGTATGTAAAAGTATTTACAAGTATGACTAAACACTTGAAAAGGGATAAATGTCCATGTTCAGTATTTTCCTAACAAATCAAAAAGTAACTGTTGTCTGAATATTGGCTTTCAAAAAATGTACACTCACTGAGCACTTTATTAGGAACAACTGTACACCTACACATTCATGCAATTATCTAAGCAGACAATCTTGTGGCAACAGAGCAATGCATACAACCATGCAGATATGGGCCAGCAGCTTGGGGAAATGTTCACATCAACCATCAGAATAGGGGAAAAATGTGATCTCAGTGATTTTCACTGTGGCATGATTGTTGGTGCCACAGGGGCTGGTTTCAGTATTTCTGTAACGGCTGCTCTCATGCAAATCCGGATCTTTTTAGTGAGTCAGATTAGTTGGTTCAGCTCTCTATAAAGAGTCGACTCTTTCTAATCTCAAACGACTCCTTTTATGTAGCGACTGTTTTTCTTCCCATAACTATGGATGAAGTTGTTGAACTGCTGAACCATGAGATCTTACTCTACCTTCTAATTAATAACTACAAACGTGCTTTGCCAAATACAGTAATTAGTACTGCATACCTGCATTAATACTCTCTGTGTCTGTGCTTCATTAAAAAGATTCATTTCCATTTATTCTGATTACGGATCGCTCGCTCTAAACACACTGACAACATACAGGACATCTTCGACTGCCTCACACACACACACACACACACACACACACACACACACACACACACAGAGCTGTGAGTCAAACACACTCACAAGCTCAGATTTCCATCGAAGCTTTCTGATTCATTCTGAATGTATTGAGTCATATATGTGGGTCGGCTCAAAGAGTCGACACATCATGACTCTGAACTTGTAGCTTGGAGGAAGTGAAGCGCACAGACCTCTGAAACACCACTAGCTGATTTAGTTAGTGTCGACTTCCCTGTCAGCTGCACGACATGGCTAATTTAGTTAGCCAACATTTTGACTAGCTTGTTAACATTTCTTCTTCTAAACATTACTCTTGTCTAAACTTACCAGCTTGAGCTCTTTCTGTGTGTCTGTGTTATCATGATAAACCCTGCAGATCTCAGCACGGGCTGTGTCGGCTAACAGCGTCATTATCGACATGCTTTGGCTCTGAAATAGTTCATACTGCGACATTGTGCCTCAACATACGTAAATGCACTTGTTTTAAATAGCTACCAGTTTATTCTTGACTCAAGCTATTATGGCTAACAACAGAGACGTAGCTAACTGTCGCGAGTGATACATCTCGGACGACCAAAGATTTCAAACGTCACATCCGCCTACAGATGTGACGTTTTCAAAATAACAGCAGCTCACGCGTTACTGTAATATGAAATATCGCAGCGTTTGTGTGTGTGTATATATATATATATATATATATATATATATATATATATATATATATATATATATATATATATATATATATATATATATACTTTAAGTCTAAACCAAATAACGTTATTATTATAAAGATGCCCCAAGTGAAAGTTTTAAGTAGGCAAAAATTCAAGTACACTATATGGCCAAAAGTATTTGGACATCTGACCATCACAGCCCTACTGTATGTGGTTCTTTTCCAAACTGTTGCCACAAGTTTGTAAGCACACAATTGTATAGGATGTCTTTGAATGCTGTAGCATTATAATTTCCCTTCACTGGAACTATGACAGTGCTCCTGTGCATAAAGCGAGCTCCATGAAGACATGGTATAATAAGGTCGGAGTGGAAGAACTCGAGTGACCTGCACAGAACCCTGACCTCAACCCCACTGAACACTTCGGATCAACTGGAACGTTGACTGCACCCCAGGCCCCCTCACCCAACATCAGTGCCTGGCCTCACTAACGCTCTTGTGTCTGAATGGGCAACATAATCCACACGGCCACACTCCAAAATCTAGTGGAAATCCTTCCTAGAAGAGTGGAGGTTATTATAATAATAAAGGAGGATTAATCAGGAATGGGATGTTCAAAATGCAGTAAAGGTGTGACGGTCAGGTGTCCACAAAATTTTACCTATATAGTGTATTAGTCCGATATGAGGTACTCTAATGAAATGTAGACAGAGAGTGGAAGTAACAAAAAAAAAAAACAGTTCTTTTGTTATTTTCTTAAATATTTCTTAAATATTTGTGCTTAAATGTGTTTTTAATGATCTGTGCTTTACTTACGTTTTGGTTTTGACTTAATTACTACATTTCAAAAGAAATTAAATCATTCATTTTTTTCATCGTTAGTAACTGCTTTATCCTTGTCAGGGTCACAGTGGATCCAGATCCTATCCTGGGAATGCTGGGTATGAGGAGGGAATACACCCTGGAAGGGATACCACTCCATCACATTCACCATTCACACACAAATTCAGGCACTCATTAAACCTAGGGGTAATTTAGTGTAGCCAGTCCTCTTACCAGCATGTTTTTTGGGAGGTCAGAGGAAACAAGAGAACCCGGAGGAAACCCACACAGACACGGAGAGAACATTCAAAACTCTGAATAGGTACAATACTCAGAGATCCTGGAGCTGTGAGGCAGCCATGCTACCTTCTGCACCACTGTGCTGCCAATTTGAAAGAAATGTAAACTAGAAATGTCTCTGCTTTCTACTCATTACATTTACAAAACACATCACTACATTTCTGTATAATCATATATTTGTAAAGTCATAAGGTGACTTTTTTTTATTTTTTATTTTTTTTGCATCAGCTTAAATTTAGTCAGCTAACCGTAACAGATGTAACAAGACCTAATACACATTCCTGTAATCTACCTGTTGTTACATACAATTTGTATTTATGAAGGCAATTTGTACTGTGACAGCTAGCTTATAGTATTCAGTTAGTTTATATCATCATAGCTATACTCATGCTAGCTAATATTTGAGAGATTAGGAATAAAGCTGTAGTTAATTAGCCTTAGCTAATGTTCCCCCAAGTTCCTTGGAGAAATTGCATCAATTTACCAATTTTTCTGAATGTATATCACTTGGCTGTTTGCATGTAGCACTGGAACATGTCTTTCTTATTGCACACTTCATTCACATTGATCAAGCACAAATAAATATTACTGCAGTTATGACATAGGAACCAAATGAGGGCAGTAGTGCACATGACATCCATTCTCATACTGTGTAATTGTGTTACTTCATTTTTGTATGAAGCATAAAAATGTGTGCTTTTCTTGTCATTTCATTCTTATGTCATCTACTGTAAATGCATGTATTTTTGATACTAATTTTTACAAATTACTTTCTGTAATTTCCAGAAGAATAATTTCTACAGGGCAATTTCTTTATTTCTGTTGTTTTGTATATTTTGTTCTGGACTAGTCCCACAGTAAGAAGATGCAATCAAGAAGTGTCACTATGGATGAATCTTTAAAGATTCTCCACAGACGCCTGCAAGAGAATTTCCTTATGCAGGTAGAAACACTTTAAGAAGCAAGAAACCATTAATTATCTCGAGAACCCTTGTGGAACCCCTTTTCCTAAGACAGCAGTCTGACTAATTCTAGTATTCAGTGTCTCTTGTCCATGTTGTCTTTTCCTGTTTGTATAAAAAACATTCCGAGCCTCCTCAATACAGGATGTTTCACTGATGACCTCTCACTCTGGTGTCCAACATAGGCTTATATAATAGACTTATTAAAAGATATATAATTAAGAACTTTATTATTAATTATACACCATAATAGAATAGACTTGCACTCACTGCCACTTTAATAGGAACACCTGCACTCATGCGATCATCTAATCAGCCAATCATGTGGCAACGATAAAATCATGCAGATGTAGGTCAAGAGTTTCAGTTCATGTTCACATCAAACATCAGAATGGGGAAAATGTGATCTCAGTGACTTTGATCGTGGCATGGTTGTTGGTACCAGATGGGCTGATTACAACATATCAGAAATTGCTGAGCTTCTGGGATTTTCACGCTCAATACTCTCTAGTGTTTACACAGAATGGTGCAAAAACATCCAGTGATTGGCGGTTCTGTGGGCCGAAATAAATCGTTCAAAAGGAGAAGTAAGGTTCAAAAGGAGAGATCAAAGGAGAATGTCCAGACTGGGTTTGAGCTGACAGGAATTTTAGCGTAACTCAAATAACCACTCTTTATGAACATTGTGAGCAGAAAAGCATCACAGAATGCACAATATGCTGAACCTTGAGGCAGATGGACTATAACAGCAGAAGACCACTCCTGTCAGCCAAGAACAGGAATCTTTGGCTACAGTTGGCTACAGGCGCAATAAAACTAGACAGATAGATTGTTAAAACGTCGCCTGGAATGAGACACATTTCCCCACATGATTGGCTGATTGGATAGCAGGAGTACAGGTGTTCCTATTAAACTGGCTATTTAGTGTATATTAGTTTTTAGTGTTTGTGTTAATCTAAAGTATTTTAGAAGTATGTCAGTATTCCAACCTTACCAGCAGACAAGTTTTCTTTTGTCTTTTTATAAAAGGTCCAGTGCTCATGAACCTTTCAGAAAAACTCAGTACTTTACTTTCAGTAAACTCAGTACTCAGTACTCAGAGTACAGTTTCCAAAATAGTTCCTTAAAGGTCTCATGAGTGCAGTATAAAAAAGCACAAATATATCAATATATCTTATCCTTTATTCTTATATGATTTGACTAATATACAGAGGTTTTCTATGTCCAAAAGAAAAAAAAAAAGCTTAAATTTTTTTAAATATACCGAGTACCCTAAAGCACAATGAAAATTATCTTTGATGCCTTTTACATGCTGTTCTTTTATCAACATATACAGACTCGCCAGAAGCTATAGAAAAAAAAAAACTGTCTTACTGAAAAGTTAGAAAGTTAAAAACAGCCTCATTCGGTATGGAATGAAGTTTTGGGAGAGGAAAAACAACAACAAAAAACAAGACATCTGTGAAGGAAAAGTGCCATCCTTTGGTCTGTTAAGCACAAAAAGGCATTAAAATGCCAGTCTTTACACTAACAGGTATTTCTACAAAATAAAGTATGTGGGTATTTTTCTTATTGCATTACTGAGTAGGACAAAAACATGATATGCCTTGATACAATAAATAACGTTTGTCTAACATTTGGAACATAAATAGTAGCCCTTGATTTCTTTCTCCAGGCAGATCTGGATATCATCAGCACTACAATGACTGCAGCATGAAATTACTCATTTAAATACAAGAAAAATATCAGAGATCCTAGATCATTATGTAGTACCTTAGATCAAGTATTAAATCACCATGTACAAATGACAGTCATATCAATACTAGTATGAAAGCCAAGGTATGAGATGACCTCATTCATTAAGACAATTCTATTTGTTTTAAAGTGAGCTGTATTTTGTGCAAGATGTTCTGATTCTTTTAAACACTTTTGGGATCCAAATAATATCAAATTTCAATGCACATGAAAATATTGCAACTAGCAAGCTTCTAAAATGGTCCCAGTTTCACCAATGCTAACTCAACCCCTCTTACCAGCTATTTATGATACAGAAAATAAGCTCCAAACACTGCTTATTGCCCAGCTCCAGTTTTCATGCTCCACTCATGAAAGACTCTCAGGAAGACTCAACTGAAAACTCAGTATCTTTGTTCTATATTGAAATATATCATATGTTTTTAGATTGATTACAGCATGTCATCATGGGTCTCCCTGGCTGGGGTTCTCCTGCGCTGACGACTCCGTAAGCTATAGAAACATGAGGAGGCGGTGAGGGCGATGCGGCTCAGGCCCATGTTCAGACAGTGCACCTCAGATGTCACAGGCACGTCGGCGAACAGAGCACGGTCTCGCGACAGCTGTGAGAGGCTGTCGCTGTTCTCGATGTCTTTCACAATGTTGAGGATCTCCTGTCTCTCAGTCTGCCGAGTCATTCCCCGGATATTCAGGATGGCAGATACATGCTTCTTCCTATAAGGTGAGAACAATATTTAATATATGATCATTTTTTTGTGGTCACTGTATGTGTATAGTAAGCCTAACTATGCAATAATTAATTTCACAACATTTCAATTGAAACCTGGTGATCAATAAAGCTATTCTGATAATCTAATAAGCAGGAAACGCTGCTGCATTTTAAACTATTCGTCTTCATTATAGTCTATTTGTTCTGAGAGATGTATTCAGATAGTCTGGAAAAATAAAAATGCAAGAAGAGCAGGTCATACGTTATCTTTGGCATAGTACATACAAGGCTTAACTGGACACCACACAGTGTTGCACAATTCTTACACAATATAACAAGCATCTTATTTGTTTTCTCTGCACACAATGAAATAACTGACTCTTGTTTTCAGACCCTTTTGTCCCAGAGCAGCTCATCACATTTAACTATCAAATTATATTAGCTTTGTTGAATACTTTGCTTGGCTTTATATTTGCTTTCTTTCTTAAATGGCAGTATGAAATACACATGTAATACACACTTTATAACATACATTATCATCAATAAATACACAAATAATTTTTGCAGCTGTTTTAGACAGTAAATATGAATTTGAAGTGGAAAATAACTTCTTCAGGAAGTTCTTCTTCTTTCTAGAACTGTATCATGAGTAGAGAACAATATGAAATGTTTTGTGCATTAGAGAGGGTGTGTTAGTGCAAGGAAATAGGGGATGTCTAAAAACTATGGATTTAGGACCTCAGTGTCCTAGGGTCTTACTTTGACAACAGAACAATCCATGTCCATAATATCCACACCTTTTCCTGAATTTATTCCTAAAGGTCCATGTTTTACCATGTCTGGGAATGCATGCCTTTAAATTATATACTTTTCATACTGGTCAGACCTGCACAAGAACCCTGGTAAAACTCATGGAGTGTGTCTGAAAGCTGTCCCAGTTGCATAAAGTAATGCAATGTACGGAATACGGTTGCTTCTTTGCAAGTAGGTCTTCAGAATACTGATGAGACAAACAATGTTTTTCTATTTGGATGGCTTTCCAAATTTTATCCATCAAAAATCCTTTTGGTTGGTAGGTAGATTTTACAGAGCCAAAACAATCATCACAGTCTGTACGAAATCAGGCATTTCCGCAATATCCACTGAACGGCAAAACCAGACACAGCCTCTGGTCATCTACCCAGATGGTAAGCTTTGGGGGACGGCCTACTACTAAATGGTCACTGCAACCTTTTAAAAATTAATCAGTATGCATCCCTCTGATTTTGTGCCATTTTGTGTATTTTCTGTTTTTAAAAAAACAATTCCATAATCCTATGCAAACAGTGCTATGACTAGAAATACAAAACCAGCTTCAGCCATGAATCCTGGGAAAATTTAGATGCCAGGAAAAAGGTAGATTGTGCACAAATTCCAGTCCTCTGCAATCCTTTGGGACCTTTAAGCAGGTTAAGCCACAGGCCTTGGCAGGATGCCTTTATTTTTGCTTTGTCTTTGTTGCTACTCAGAGATGGACAACTCCTTGGGTTTTATGTGAATCTGGGCTAACCAAACAGACTCTCATAAAAAAAAAATCAGGAAGCCACAGAGGACTTGTTTGCTTTCATAAGGCCCTCATTCATCATCAGGTTGAATGGTTATGTTCTGCCAAATGACCTGAGATCCCTGCAAACTGACCTCCATCATATTGAGGGAGTTGCAAGGTATCGCAGTTGTATGACAAGGTAGCTTGCTTGGCACTTACCGAACGTCAGGGAATTCCCGAACTAGGACGCCAACCTCTATTTGGATCGAGGGTGTGTCTTCCAGCAGGATGATCTCTGATATGTGGGGAATCGCACTGTCTAGCCATGAGGCTGGGGACTCCTGCGTACAAAAAAGAGGACAACATAGAAATCTTACCAGATTCTTAAAATCTCAAAATATAAAATCTTAAAATCTCTAAGCACTAAATAAACCCAAGAACTTCAGTATCTCTACCCAAGAATGTCAACAAAATTTTCGTCAGTATTGATCTGTTTTACTCTCACTGAGGAATGGATCAGGAGGTCTGAGCATGTTTTCCAGTCTGGAAAAACATTACCAGTACTGGACTACATGCTATTGTAACTAAGGTTAAATATCTATGCCCACTATAAGCTGAGTTTTTACTGACTCTCAGCTTGACCTTAGAGGTCAGCCATCGCTTCAAAGTATGTTGGCAGGACACTCCTCCATAAACAAAGCCATCCTGTTGTCCACATAGGTGACAAATGGATGTTTTGACTAGAGCAAGGAAAGGCTATGCAGGAGAAGCAGGGAGTGTGAGAGGTCACGGAAATGACCTTTAAAAGCTGGACACTTTATGACTATGCATTGCCATGTCTCAGTGATTGCAGTCTCTCATAAGCTCAGAGGAACTGCAAATCTTACACTGACCTCAGATGAGTCATGAATGACATGTCTCAGTTGAATGCCATTATAGTAAATGATGCATGTTTAGAAATGTGTGGCTCTCTCGGAAATGTGTCTTCATATTTTATTGAATTCTTGTGTTTCGTGGGAAGTGCCATCACGTCCTGCAATGTTCACATTTTCCACATGACAAAAAAAAAAGCTTTGCGTGCGACTCACCAACTCTTTGAAGAGTGTTTTAAGATTCTTGCCCTCTTCTCGGAGACGGCCGGCCATCCTTTTCCTCATCTTGAGTGTCGTGCAGATAATTCGGCCTCTCATAATGGCACGAAGGTACTCAGTCATCACCCGCCGATGGACTTCTCCCACCAGGATCTACAATGACAATGTGAATGAAATTGAATTAAATTAATGATTTAATTGTTTAAACGAATTAAACAATCACTAATCATTTATAACCAAAATGATCATAGAAATGGTAAGGTGGACACATGGCATGAAAAATATGTTGTATAATATTTCTTTAATTTCTATAACAAAATACTGTGTTTAAAGCAGTGTAGTACTTTAAATGTGTTGTACAGCTGAATACAGTGGTCCGTGTGGTGCTCTGGTAAAATATTTTACTATCAAAGGACCTTACTGTATAGCTACTTTAATATTTCTGTATACAGTTTCATTAACTTTACTGTAAAACTAACGACTAAAGCAGCAAAGGACCCCCTTCTCTACTGCCTATTATTATTATTATTATTTTTATTATTATTAGGAGTAGTAGTAGTAGTACTAGCAGTAGTAGTATTGGTATTAGTATTATTATTGACATTTTATTCTTACATTACACTAACTTTTGATAGAACATGTTTAAATAACCAAATCAGTCAGGGTAAGTGCAATAAGTTTAAACCAGGGGTAAATCTATGCCTAGCTAGCTAGCTTTGCCTAGCTTGCTAACCTTTGCTAGCTAGCTACCAAATAGCCTACTAGTTTAAACAGGTATTCCATATAGCTGATGGTAGCTACTTAAATATAAATCCATCTAAACATGGATGCTCTGACTGATAATGAGCTAGACTGATGTTACAGTCTGCACCCAGAGCATGATCAAGTACAAAAGCTATCAGGTGAGGTAAGATTAGGTTAGCTTCCTAACAGCTAGCACCTGCAAACACAAAATATTCTAATACCTAGCTAGCAAATAAATTTATTTAGCTAGATACTCAGAAAAGCTACTGAAATGAAATACTTGAGTTAGAATTTTTGACTCTTTCAAATTTATTCAAGATTTATATTTGATAATTAAAACAGCAGTATAACTGTAAAACTGTTCTTTTTATTTATTTAATTAATTTTTTTTACCAATGCATAGTCCTGTAAAATGCATGTTACCAATGCATTGTTCACTTTATTTAAAATTACAGTACAATGTGCCATCACTGTACACAAACATTACAGTATGAATGCTGAATATTAATTAAGGTATCTGCTTGGCAACTTTACTGTCAGTGAGATGCTGTAAATTTATCAAGTTTGTCATTTGGTTTTTATAATGTGGGTCATTTTGTAGTATTTTACATAAGATTCAAGATAGTGGCACTGATTGTGGACCTGGTATGGTGGGCCTTCCATCCTTTTAAACTTCTTGAAGTGCTCCCTGATGAGAGATATGATTTGCTCAAATGCCTCTGTGTTGCTCAGCCATTTCCTCTTCACCAGCTTATCAAAGAAAGGCTATAAAACAGAATTTGTGTATCAGCAGTGATGAAACAACCAACAAAAGAACTCTTCACTTTCACTCACTTTCTCGATGGGCGAGTTTTTGTATGTGGAATTCCAGAGAGCAGAAAAGACTTCCTGACAAAACAACAACCCCTAGAAAATTTCCATTCTTAGGCAGTCAGGATGCATGATGAGGCTTTGTAGCCCATGATGCCTGGCAGTGCCCAGCTCTACTGTGGTCTCTGAATATACTATTTGGCGTTCGGCCAAAACCATCTTGTTTGGCTGTGTTTGTCAAAACAAGTTATTTTTATGTTTTATCCCTGACCTGTTTGTGAGCCAACATCCCTGAGAACAAACCACAAAGGAAGCACTGATAAGATATTCTTTATATTCTTGGAACAAGTCGTGCAGCTAACATGGAATCAGTTCATAATGTATGTGTGTATGGGTGTGTATGTACTTTTAGTAGAAACAAAAGTGTTCCTCTAAGAAGCAACTAACTGTATATAGCAGTAGTAGTATTAATACTCAAAACTATCTATCTATATATCTATCTATCTTGTAAGGATCTTGAAATTACATTTCAATAACTAAAGTACCTGTATACAGCAGATTTTGTATATGTGTGTTTGTTTAGAGAACATGACTATGTGAAGTGTGTGTGTGAGACATACTCACCCTGATGTGCTCAAATATCCTGTCATTCAGCACTCTCACACTCAGGTTTACGATCTTGTCCAGGGAGGCGTTGGCTCTGCGGCCAGAGTCTTCACTGACAGCAGGATCACTGTGTACGCATCGCTCCACAAAGCTCCTGTTCAAAGTGCACACATACACAATTTCCAATAAATAAATCTGAACATAAATAAATAAACAGCAAAAATTTGCCTGGACTTAAAATCTTGTGTAGATGTACTTGAAAGGCGGACAGCAGTTGGCTAAAGCGATTGTCTTGGCAACATAACCATCTTCATTTTCCCCAAATGCACTAACAAGGCCTTCATGGAACATTTCCACCTTCCTTTCAAAGCTGTGGCAACAAAAGACACAAATAGGTTTAGCTATGATGATAGTACAATGGAACTACAGTTCAGGGCTAAAACATTGCATAATACTTTAATTGAATACAAATTATGGACATAAACAGAAATCCAAGATGTTAAAAGTAAAAAGTGCATGTATCCTGCAACAAGACAACAATCAAAAACATAAAGTAAAATGAACAGAAATATATTTTTAAAAGTTTTGTTATGACCCTCTCAGTCTCCAGGTCTGAATAAAGAAATCAGTGAATGACATCTGGCAAAGCTATAACATATATGTCAAGAAGAATTTTCTCACCTGTACAGAAAATCTGCAAGGCCATTAAGACTGCACTGCGCTACTCGTGAGGCCAGACCTCGGTTAATTGCTGCTGAGCGTTCAAGATCTCCCTGCAGTCTCTGTAAAGAAATACATAATCGAATAAAAAATTCTGTTCCAGAGTGCTAGAGTTATATGTATTATAATTATAGTATGTTATATGCTAGAGCTGTGTTGTATATATGTGTTGTATATGTATCAACACATTCAGCTTTAGCAGAATATTTAAATTCTTCCCGTGTGCATTTCATGCAAAATCAAGGTGAAAAAGTGATTCCCACAGCTGAGGTTGTGAAGACATTAATTTATTATCGATTCGCCAATGAACCACTAATTAAAAGCTGGCTCATTCAGTAACTGATTTAAAAAGCATGGTACATTCAAAGCATACACCAATGTGTCCAAATACTATACAAATATACAGACAGGTGACAAATGAAAGGAAAAACCAACATAAAGTATCTTAGTATGAATTTGGGATACCACAAGTTATCAGAACAGCTTCAATTTGCCTTGACGTACAGCAAATTGTACAAGTCTCAGGAACTTGTAGAATCTATCTCAAGTGATGAACACTATTCTTCAACAAGATATTCCCTATTTGGTGTTTTGATGATGGTGGTGGAGAGCACTTTCTAACATATCTTATTTTGTCACTGATCTGTACATACTATATAGAAACCTAGATACCTAGATACAAATACACAAAATGAGTACAGATATATAGACAATGTTAAGGTGATGTGTACTTCCCAGAGCAATAATAAAATCCTCTGTGGCCAATAGAGGCAAGCAAAGAGCCGCCAAAAACAATGTAATGGAAACTGGAACACATTGGGAAGTTTTCATTTATTTTGGCAAAAAATACATACTTTGTATATTGCATTTATGGTGCTAACCTGAATAACTGCATTAGAGAGTGGGATCTGATACTCCTCAACATGCAGTGTTTCTGTCCATCTCTTTTCTTCCTCATCCAACAATTGAGACAGCTCATTGGTTACTTTCCCCTGGAATACAATAGCAAGTTAAATACATTTATATTATTAATGACTGTATAGGTGATAAAGTAAGTAAGTAAATCATTTTTGCCATTAACACAGATTATCTTGAATACACTGTGTGTGTGGGTGTGTGTGTGTGTTTGTGTGTGTGTGATAGTATCTGGGAGGTAAACAATGACTTATAAATAACCTGTCAAGTACACTCACTTATTCCCCTTCTTTCTAGGACATGCCTGTGGAATATTTTGTCTATAGTCTGTGCAGTAGACATAGACTTCATCACACAGACTGTATCACACCTGCATTGACTCTCATTCAAGTAGCCTAATTAGGAGGAAAAGCCTTGTTGTAACACTGACTCCTATTGTGTGTTGCTCATTGTGAACAGGAAAAACTTCGACTTGACCCTGAAATGCCGCACTCTAATTGGCCGTAGCAGGTCGCAACGACCAGACAAACTCTGGACTGTACAGGACGTGCTGTAGATGCACCCTTTTCCGTCCACTGGGATGAGAACTTTGCCCTTGGGGATCTGGGAAGAGGGAAACACATGGGGTATTTGGGGATTTTCTCTCTTACCCTGACATAGTTGAGGCAGTCCTGCTCAAGCTTGTCCACCATCTCTGTTGGCAGCAGTGGGCTGAGCTGAGAGCGGTTGATGGGTGATGTTATGCTCACTGTTCCAATAACGTCCCTACAGCAACAACCGGAAGAGTTACTCAGAGATTTTGGACAGCACTTGTGAGGACACTTTGACGGGATAGGCTTGGGCACGTTTCCAGGCTCTTATCAACAAGAGCTTATCAATAACGCTATGTACTAAAATTCCTGCTGTAGGATGGGCCTCAAATCAATTGGCCCAGGAAATATAATTCAAACACCATGACACTTTGACAAACAACAAAAACAGTTGACAAAAAATGGCCATCTACTGGAGCTAACCAAAACTTTTAATTACCTGTCATATATATTGTAGAGCCAATCTAGAAGGGAGTATATGTCTGTAATTTGCAGTTCTCCATTAGTGATGGTCTGTAACCGGCATGTGATGGCCTGATGGTAGCTATGTACATACACCTGGAAGGCATCATACTCCTCAGGGTACACAGACACAACATTCCGCCGGGCTGCTCCCAGATCCTCCACCATGCGAATTCGCAGTTTATCCAAGTACGCTGCCAGCTCACCTGCCAGGACCGCTTCACACTTGGGCAAATTCTCATTAGCGGCCTCGGCCACAGCCTCCTTCCAACGCTTTTTCAGCTCCCTGGGCCGTGGTCCACCTGGGACAGCGCCCTCACTTGTGGTCCAATCCTGATCAGCCTGTTCTTCCTGTTGGAGGACCTGCACCACCAGGCCTAGGTTAGGCCCGGCAGTGGGAGAGCGCAGGGATTCCCGGACCACGTCCCACAGCTCCTTTTGCAGGGCCTCGTACAGTAGCTCCACGTCCTTAGCCTTACGCCGGCTGCTGTCTTTGCTGCTGGGACTGGTGAGATCTTCCGCCCCCCCTAGTGGTGGAGTAGATACCTCCTTACACTCCTGTTCTAGCTCTAGTATGTGGGTGTCTGCCAGGAACAAGTCTCGCTTGGTCACCAGCTGCAGGATCTCCAACACTGAGTCAGAATATCAAAGGACAGAAAACAGGAGATAGATAGAGTGAGGTTTTATTCTTTATAGTACATAACAAGATCCTGTGGGAAAGTATGAGTATTTTCAGTCATGTAGTAAGAGCGGGGAATATACACACAGTGGGCAACTTCAAAGTGCACCTATACAGAGGATTACCTGATAAAATGTACAGATAATGTATATGTTTACATTCCTCTGCTTTTATCATACCTTTAACCCTACAATCATTACTTGATCAGACCATGACAGAGCCATGACATGTCCATGAGCTAATCAGCAGCTCTTCTTTTGGGCATCTCAAATTTGATCTTGCACCATAAGACCCCCTGCTTCTGCTTATTAGTCTTTGGCATATTACAAACTCTTCTGCTTTGTCTTTCACTAAAAATGATTTCTTAGCTGCAACACACCCTACCAGACTATTTCTTATGGACTTATTCTCATACTCAAAGCATTACCTTTGGTGCCAGACGACTCTGCCAGACGCAGAGCAAGCGTTTGACTGGATTTCTTTCTGTCCCTTAGGAAATGACCTTTAAGATGTAGACAGGTTTTTGGCTTTTCCAACGCATTTTTTGCCCTCATCCTTTCTTCAAATTTTATTATGACAGTTTGAACATAACATCTTGAAAGTCCAGTTTGGCAGGCTACTGCTTGTTGATACTACAAAGACTTGTCTGTCAATGTGATCTCACTAGTGCCTCTGATGTGGTCAAATGAGAACTTTGTACATTTGTAATAAAATTAGTGATGAAGTAGACCAGTTCTCAGTAAGATCAGTGCTCACACCCATTACATCATCCCTGATCCTCTCATTTGGGACTAGTGAATTTTCTTAAACTAGCTCAAGCAATATGTACTGACTGGTGATGACAGGATCTGACAGTCATGTGTCAAATCATGAACTTTCTCTTATGCATTTGACTTGGTTCAAATGGAAGATAAAATGTAGCTGATGCAATTCATTTACTCTTATTTTGGCCAGTAACAATGTATTTCCCTGATAAAACACATATGTTAACTAATGAAACCAGACATAAAGGTGGAACAATTAAAATATGTCCAGATATCCAGATAAGACCCATCAATAACAGTGAATAATCAGAGTAACTTCCAGGATCTAGAGCTAGATGTACACTTAAGATCAGGAGAACTCTATTTCAATATTATTGCAGTCATAGAAGGAGGTAAATGACCTTGAGCAGACCACTAGGGTTTCTGCTATATGTGTATAAATGACCTGTGGTATGCCTAATATAATGCATCATGTATCGGATTTCCCATTGCTCCTGCTGTTCCGCTTATATAAACTCTGTTCAGACACATGGGGCTATCTGATTATTTAGCATTGGCTTGCTCCTTGGGGAAACTTTAAACAGTATAATTTCACCTTTGCTTCTAAGTTTGTTTCATAGAACCCAGTGATCTTTGCATGGAAAACAGGATTTCGATGATGGGTCCTAATTCTAAAAGTCTATCAAATAAGCATTTCTAAATAAATGTGAGTCACATATCAGCTTGGAAAAGTTAGTGCCATAATGTAATTCAGAATTCTCGTTCAGACAGACAGCGGTCTTCTTACAGCTGAGTTGCTGAATTCATTTCCTAAAAAAAACTTTTCTTTTAGAGTAGAGGATGCTGGGGAGCTCAGTTGGCGCCCAGCTTATCCATCCCTGTCCCATTTGAGGAAACAGTGTCAAACCATTCCACAGCACGCTGTAACCCCTCAAGCACCACTACTGCAAATCATGACGGCTAGAGCTGATTTGCCGACCCATCGGAAGGAGGTCTAAATATATAAGACAATGCTGACAGTCCTACTGCTATCACACAGGAGGAGGGCAGGGAAAATGAGTGTGCTCCCTGTTCTTGTGTAAGAAAGTAGGAGCCACTTCCTCTGGTAAACCCATCCGGGCTAAAGTCCTCCACCCAAGGACAAAAACGTCACTGAGGGGGTGGAATAGCTTAATGAATGGGCACCACTTTGAACGTAAACTTTCTAGAAATACCAACCACCTCTAAGCAGAAACCTGTAAAATATGTACTTGAAATGACATTGAGGCTCAATTGCCAGATGTTGATAGAGTTCTTGGTTTATCCTGGAGTCATTAAAATGTGGAAGACTGCCAAAATGGGGAGTGAGGCTGGGTTCTATATTTCAGAAGAACACTATGTCTTTGTTTGCAAAGGCACTTGCCCTCTGACCCTGCTGCAAAGAGCAGGTACGTATTTTTATGCATTGATATATAACCCTTCTTTAACCAAAAGAACAGCAATGGAAAAGTTACTACGTATCCTTCAAAGGCAACAAGGAATTGTGTGTCAACTGTGTTTTTGACATTACTATTACATTTGTGGATTATGACCAAAGTAATGAGTAGGATATCCAGTAACATAGCACCTGCATAATCCATGCCACTTGCACACCTACTTTATGGCTAAGGACATAGGACATCTCCCCATTTATTCCATAAGCCACAAATTATCCATCTTCCCTGCATATTCACTAACTGTTCAGCTGGCATGCCTCAAAGAGGATTTAGAAAAAAAGATATCTGAGACTCCCTCTATTTTTTCAACTCCCACTCTCCACCTCCATCACAGGGGTGTGCAGGGTAGATAAATATTTTTCTTAAAAAGTGAGCAGGGGAGTGTTTTCTCATCGCTCCCCCATTGTCAAAACCCCCACTGGCACAGCTGGAACAGACCTACTTGGCTGTAGTGTCTTGTGTCCCTGGGCAAGACTGAGCCTGTCAGAATACCACTGGAGCTTAAGCTCTTGTGTAGATTCAGCCATTTGGACATGGACTGGCTGTTGGATTAAGTGTACATCAGCCACTCCTGTCACTGGAGAGCTTTCGGCTGGGTGCAGACTTGAACCCAGATCAGGACACACTGGTCTTGCTCCAAGCTTCAATTACTGTGGACATGTATAGTGTCCAATGAGTCTACATCTACTCCACCTTACACTGTTACTCTTGTTATATTCACCAATTATTTAATATCTGATAAATGGAAGTGATTTAAATGTGTACGAAAGCTTAGCTTAGTAATGTGATTTTTGTCTTCTTAAGCATGAGGTAGGTGACTGCCAGTGGGGTGTAACCAGTCACGCTATCACACACTTGGTTACCAAAATTGTGCTTTGACACTGTTCCCATGGCGGCCACTGATGTATGGCTCAAAGCTGCAGTTATAGTTTTATGGTTGATGGCCATTGGCTGTAATTGGATGAAGTCTGGAAATCATTTACTACTCTCTGGTGTAACCACCTCAATAAATGGTCTACTTATCAAACGTATTTAACTAGAGCCCATCCCAGTGAACAAGGACAGCTGGGTACTCTAAAAAAGACATAGCCTTGCCTTATATTCACAATAAAATATAACACTGGTGACATGTTTAAACAGAAGAGAGAAAACATACAAATGATTTCCATATAGCTGTCAGCTTATATAACACTTGGAGCCCCTGTTTGTGTTTTTCTTTCTGTCTTCTTTTTTTTTTTTTTGCTAATTACTAGTGAGAACGTAATGTCCCTTCTGTTCTTCATCATACAACACAGTTCATGCATAGTTATATTTTGGGGCCAAATAAGCAAGGAGATTATTGTCACTATTCCCCAGGTACATTTTGTGCATATTCCTGAAGTCAAGTGTCTGGTTAGAAACAATTGTTCATTGAAAAACCCAAATTTTTAAGTAAAAACCTCAACATTTTGAAGCTTCACCAGCACGTAAAATTTGGAATAATTTATCAACCCTTATTAACCCCTCAAACACCTGGGAGATTACATGTAATGATGACTACATATAATATTGTAGTGATGACTACATGTAATATTGTAATTATCAGTTTACAGCAATTTCTTCGCCAAATAACTCAGCTACATAGCTACATTTAGCGAATGAACTGATTCGGATTCTGAGATTAATTTGATTTTAACATCATTCTTGGTGCTACACAACATTTTTCTATCATTCTTTAATGATCAAACCCATCATTCAGGACTCAACTAAAAGTGTTTTGCAGCTTCCTACGATTTATTTAAAACATAGAAGAAACGGTTGAAAAAACTTCTTACAATCATAATATTGGTTTAGTGTTGTTGATAACATTGATTCTTGCGAGTGGTAGCACATCTGTTAGTTATATTCAGCACAACGTGAAGTAATGTGCAAATATGCTTAATTAGTAAAACATGTCAAGTCTGCATTCCTTATTATAAAAATGTCAGTAATGCTATGAGAATCACTCTCCACTAAGCCACCAAGGAATGTGCTGCCACTTGAGAACAGCTGCCACTTCACAGAACAAAGTTTTCATTTAACATAAGACTTATATCCGTGAAGCAGGCATTGTAGAGATGTATTATATACTCTCTCAAGCTTTTTAAAGTTACAAATGACTATTAAAATCAGTGGCATATTGAAAAAGTGACTATTTTTCCATTTCCATGTGGTCTGTTTTGCACAGTGTGGTGAACTACAGAACTCCTAAGAGTGCAGAAACCAGCATGATTGTAAGGTCAGTAGAAGGTTTTCCCATCAACATAATGTGGCTAAACATACAAATAAAAGGGCATTTTGTGCTGTGTCAGCTGGGGAATGGAAAGCAGCAACTTCAGCTTGTCACCCTCCCCACACCAACTGAAAGAAATCGGAGACTTGAGAGATGAATACCCAGTTCCCCTTTACACAAATTCCTCTTTCCTTTGCTGTGTTCATATTGTACTTAGAGAAAAATTGTGATTTTTCAAAGCTTTTAGTTTTGACAGCCCATATTGTACTTTAGAGATATGGTAAGGTGAAATGGACATATTTTTTGCTCAGTGGCTTTCTGAGTGATTACGCTTTGAAGGATATCAGCAAAGAATATGCTCTGATTAAAACTTGGAATGCATGTCACTACTATCTGCTCTCAGTCACCAGCTATTTAAATGCCCTCTTCAGCGAAAAAAAAGAAAGAAAAAGAAACAGTTGCATATATGTACACTGTACACAACGAACATGTTTGAGAGATGTTTAAAACTGTCACTCCAAATGTAAAATCTTTATTAAAAGTTGACCATGTTAATAATATTAGTGGTTACATCCTTGTTCTATTTTAATTACAATTTACTGTTAATTAATAAAATAAGGCATTCAGTTGTTGGGCCATGACCATTCCGCATCTTGCCCAAACAAGCCTGTAATCTGATCTGATCGTGCTAAACTGCACAAATACCTGCCAACAGTGTACTATAGGCATGCAGGTCCAGCTAAGCAATTAATCTCTGTACTTGTTGCTGCCTCCCTCTTCCAGTGAATTTTGTAAATCAAATGCATGTGTGCACAATTGAGTATTTAGATTGTGTTTTGGCCAACAAACCCATGGTCATAGGTCTGACATAGTGTTTAAGTCTGACACAGTATTTAGTAATAATAATTAGTAGGTTTTTCTCTTTTATTTCAGTCAGAGTTGCAGTGGATCCAAAGCCTATCCCAGGAATACTAGACATGAGCCAGGAATACACACTAGATGAGACACCATACTTAAAAACTGCGATACCTAATTGGTTCCCATAAGTGTCTTGGAAGCAGCACCTCCACTTACCTGAGAGTGGCTCTCGGGGTTTGACTACTGGCACTTCCTCTACTAGCTCTTCTTCAGGGCCAGGGGATGCTGAGCGGTCAACGAGAGACTCCCTCTTCTTGCCCCTACCCACAATCTTCAAGAGGGACAGTCTGCGACTGGTTGAATCGGCATCACTCTCTGAGCACAAGTCTCCATTCGGCAAACTCTCTTTACGAAGGTTCTCTCTGCATCTCCCTGCCATTCTGTGGAGAAGAAGGAAAAAGATAAGAATGTGTAACTGGTTGGTTAACCATTTCATATGAAAAGCTCTCAACATCAGTGACTGTGCCAACATGTCAAGGACCTAATCAAGCTTTATAAAACAGATTGAAGGGTTCCTCCAGATAATTTGATTACTGGTCAATCTGTACCTTAGAAGACTTCCTTCTGAACTCCGTCGGCCCTTCTTCTTTTTCTCCATGGGTGAGGGCATACCAATGGAGCCCTGTGGAGAAGGGGTGGCGCTGCCCTTACTCTTGCCTGACAGGCGCAGGCCCTTGCCTAGCTTGCCCAAGGTCTTGAGTGGTGACACGCCTTTGATGCGGTCAAGCGTCCCTTTAAAAGAACCACCCTTTCCTGAGCCCCCACGCCTCACTTCATTGGCCTCGTTCTCATCCTCCTCATCCTCAAATGGGTTACGGTCCCGTGGAGCGCCCCCATCCAGGAGTGAGCCACCATTGTGCCTGGGCCACTCCTCATCTAAGCCATTCTCCTCAAACGGGTTGTGGTTGAGGCTCATCTTGTGGAGAATCAGCTCCCCGTGAGTGTTCTCCAACTCTAAATTCCCCTTGGCCCCCTTCAGCCGAGCTGGGAGGTTCTTAAGAACAGGCATGCTTCGGCCTGGAGGAAAAACACTGAGGAACAACAAAAGACAATCAATCGTTAGAGAGACAGGTCTCTGCTCTTACTCAACATAACTGATACTGATAATATCATGTTATATCATGTCCATCTTAATTAAATGAAACTATTTTTTTCAGTTGTATAAGGCATTTTGAGCAATTAACTATGACCCAAAACCTTTTCCTTAACATTAAACATTGGTAATAAATTCTTCAAGATAAGATTGTTCTGTTTTGTCACTATTATGACTATCACACTATGGTGTGATAGGTATTTTAGTCACACCTGTCCTTGATCATACTCTCTCTACTTTATGGCTCTAATATATTAACCAGTTCTGACTGCACTGGGACTGGTGATTAGCCTGTGTAGTCTACAAGCTGAACAGTGCATGTACTTGAATGTGTGTTGAAAATACAGTATGTGTTGAATGTGTTGTGAATTAACTATGCATACTGTACATATATCACACGAGCCTTAGTCTGTGATATAACTTCTACAGACATCCTGTTAGACTTCCATAATTGTACTTGTACAGTTATGGCTGGTGAAGAAGGTGAAGGGAACAGTGCTGAATCACTTCCTGCTGGTTAAATTGTATGTTTGTGTATGAGCATATGGGAGAGGAGGTGATCACTGGCTTGCCTCAGGCAGATGAAACAATTTTTTTAAGCTTAATGTAATTCGCCAATTCTTAGTTGTTACATGTACTCATGGGTGTGCTGTTGAAAATTGGATATACAAGCTTACAAGCTTGGATTAAATTAAATGCCAATAAACTGTTCAGAGTAAAAAGCCACAGTGTGAAATCATTAGCGAGCTATGAATTCCTGAAGAAGGCCCATTGTTAGGAGCTTCCTAAATGTGATAATAATGCACGTATGATTTTTCCATACGGCTTCCATGGATAATCTGACAGCAGCACTATGGGAAGAGTTGGAGAATATAAGGCACAGTCAGCGTGACATTTAGTAATCGGCTAGTTGCTAACTTTTAGTTTGAGTGACTAATAGTTAACCTTGTGGTCAATGGACTCATCTGTCAAGTAATTATCAAACAAGGAATGAAGGCCCACAGAAAGGGAAGTTATGCAACAGCTAAAGTCATGGATAATTCTTGGTACAAAGCATTTATAGTGATTAATAATTTCAAAGTCTCTTGCTCGGTTCAGTTTCAGTGCTCCCAAGCAATTTGTAGCAGTTTGGTGTGATTAGAATGAAGCAAATTCTTTTGCAAGAGTTAAGAGGGAAGTGGGTGCAGCTGCTTTTGTGAAAATAGGGAAATGGAATGGAATGTCTGATTTATCTACAACACCAAAAAACTAAATGGATCAAGGTGGAAAATGTGGTGACCAAAACATTTTACATTACTTGAGTCCAAAAGCTTACTGGTCTTATGGATTAAAGTTGTGAGCTACACATTTACATTTGGTGCATTTGGCAGACGCCCTTATCCAGAGCAACTTTTATACAACTGAGCAGTTGAGGGTTAAGGGCCTTGCTCAAGGGCCCAGCAGTGGCAGCCTGGCAGTGTATGGGATTTGCACTCATAAACTTCTAATCAGTAGTCCAATGTCTTAACCACGGAGCTACCACCACCCTGTACACATGTACCTGTTCACGTCATGTACCTCACTTCCTACCTTTATTGCAACGCATCAAGTCATCTTCTATAACCTGTCCAGCTCTAATTATAAACTTCATAGCAAAGCCCCTCTGGAATGCTGGGTTAGATTTTTAGGTGAGATATAAAGGCCATATGACCGCCTTCCCAGGCTAAGTCTATTTCCTCTACTGCACAGGTAGCAGATTACATCCTGCATGAAAACTAGAAACCACGGCATTAGGAAAGGCTAAATGTAAGCCATTTAGATGAAAGCTGTGTGCTTTCAATTGTAAAGTGTTGATAATTTTTTTTACGTACTGCAGTTTAATAAGGAAGAATTGTCTCTTCACTTACCTACCACCTCACTTTATGATTTAATGCTTTGAATTAATATCTAAACAGTCTTTTGATTTATTGGTAGGTCCTAAGTTCCTGGAGTGTCCTGCTTGACCTTGGTCAAGATTTTCCCCTTTGGATGGCTGTACTCATTGTTTTAGTAGGAACTACCCAGACATTTATTGCTAACAGATAATTTTACTAGCATTATATCTCATTTGTGGCTGGCACCTTGTTGTTAGTTCAGATAGGAGCTCTCCTGATAGTTTTACACATGTACTCTTACCAACATGAATTTTTGGTGTATGCAAATTATATGGACATCTTTTTTTAAATGAAGGTAATATTCATTTAGAAAGATTACTGCTTTGCTTTTAATTAGATATTCTTTAGCTTTTGTATCAATGTCTCATCTAGCCTACTGACTTATTGACTTGATAATATTTTTGAATTTCTTTTAAGAAAAAAAAGTGAATATCCAATATGAAAGATTGGTAAAAGGGGCAGGGGAGAAACATATGGAAGGATTAGGTGAGGAAAGAAAAGGTCTGGTTTCAAGATGTGCCACAAAAGTGTGCAATAACCAGGGCTCTGGAAATGGACTACAGGACCAGGAAAGACCAGGAATGTTGGAGGGATCCCAAGAAAGGCTCTGCATGACTTTCCCTGAGGGGAGGTTTAAATGCACCCAAGCCACAGATGCATATCACCAGGCACATGTCCAGCACAATGAGTTTAAGTGTTGGCTCTTCAAAGCATTTTAATATTGAACATATTAAAAATTACTTGGATCACATATGCCGTGCAACAACTGACTCCTGTTCAGCTCGGTAAGACCCTATTACGGCACTTCGAACAGCACATATCTACTTGTTCCCAACCAAATTTGCATATCACTAATTTCTTTAAAAATAATTTGTTTCAGTGAAGTGGTTTCCAATGTATTACAGACAAATCCTGCAAAGTTTGATTAGCGTATGCATGTTTAATAACTGACTTGGACAGGTCTGTGAGATAATTTGAAATAACTTTGCTTACAGTCTCAAAACTGGAATCTGCCCTGCCATAAATATGCTTTTCCATGACACATTGCAAAATTATTGTGGGAGTAAATCTTTAACCCCGGCAGATCAATGTCTAAATGCCATTATAAAATGCAAGGGAGTAGAATGTTTCTTTTTTTCTGACAAGGGAACAAAAATGTCTGGGTCAGCTCATTTAAAATTTCAATTCCCAGAACTATGTTAGTGTCTGTCTCTGGTCAGATTTCTCCTTGTTTCTACTGCCAACTGTCACAACAATCGGATCAATAATAATCCAAATAAGAAACTACCAACCTAGGTCATAAGGTTTTCAAAACAAACCTACAGAAAGGCTATAAGGGGAAAAAAAAACTTTCTCTTTTGTTGTTGTTTCAGTGTAAACTGTTAAGATGAATCTTCTTAACACAAGCATTAGTGGAGACTAGTTGTGTTAAAGGGCGAAAGCACTGACCTTGGCTGTACTTGAGAACTGCTGAGCAATCCAATTCTGGTTTCTTTTCTTTTTTGTTTACATGATGGCATTACTTCATTTAATTAATTTACAATTAATTAAGCTAGTTTTGGAATAAATTCCACTACCATTCTACTGAAAATTATATTTATGGTTGGAACTTTTTCCAGATTGAAACATGAATGAAATTGACATTTTTTCCAATAATACAGCAATAATACTGATATATATTAATTATTTATTTGTGATTAATTTGTTTTATTTTACCCAAGCTCATTCATCCTTCATTATGCCTACCCTGACTCACAGATTAAGAAAATAGCTGATTCTAATTAGTTTTATCTAAAAGAAAACTTGTCATAGAAGCTGTATACTTACACGATCCATCCTGTTTATTTTCCATAACAGGAACACGAAAACACTAGTATCCACAAGTATCATGCGTTGTGTTGTTTTGTTTTTTTGGGGGGGGAGATGCCGTGCCGCAACTGCTAAGCCTCTCCGTCAAACCACCGGCTTTTATTTTGGTGGGTTGGCCCTGGCCAAATGATCCGATTCTTTTGAACAACTCTTCAAACGATTGAAACCTATTGAGTTTTGTTTTGTTTTGTTTGATTCGCCACGCGGAAATGGATACCTAGAAATAGCGTGAGAGTAAATGAACAAGAAGTATGGAACGACAAGGGTTTTTTTTAGTTATCAGAATGAGTAATGTTCGTGTGTTTAATTCGGTTCCTCTCGCGAGTCGATTCACCCCGTTAATGAGTCGTTCAGAGTCACATGTCAGTGCGCTGGCAGGGTGAACAGCTAACTCAATCTTCTTCATTTCATCATTAAGACTGGTTTATTTAGGAACAAACTGGTGTGGCTGTACTTCTGCAGCTACATTTTAAATTAATATAAGGTGAATTCAGATGTATAGGGACAGATTTTGAATTTCCACCATGTCTAAACTTTCTTGCCATTAATGAAACAAATACCAAACACATGATACAGTTCTGAAATGTGAAGGAAAAGTGTGAATCATATTCTAATGTAGTGTAGGAGTGTAGGGGTTAGGTTTTTAGTTTCATAGTTAATAACAGCTTTAAAACATTATTTATTTGTAACATACTTATGCATGGCATCAGATCAAGTCAAATAACAGGACTTGAATTCATCCAAATTCATCATCAACATATTCTAATGTTGTACGAACACAGTACACCAAATAAAACTGACTATGTATTAAAATTGTTTTTTTTTTTTTTTTTTTTTACATTTGTGACATTTTACTATATATTAAAATTGTTTTTTTTTTTTTTTTTAATTTGTGACATTCTATAATTCATTTCTTACAGTGATAACAACAATAAGAAAATATTAAGGGTTTAGAAAATCTTCATTATTTTCCAGATTTATAACCAATCTTTTCTAAAATTCAGTACAAACAAATTAATTAAAAATTACATTAGAAAAACACCACTAAAACATTCTAATGTTCTAAATTTGCCAGTCTATCCTACTTCCTAAGGTGCTTCAATAAAAACACCACAATTTGAATGAAATAATTTGAATAAATATGTGGAATATAATAGTCACAACAGTTTTATAACTTTTTCCTCAACATTTTTTTGGGGTCACCTTCCTGTTTGATGCTGTCCACACCCCTTTATATGATGTTATTAATGTTCTTTCTATCAATCATCATTTATTTCTATGAAGCAGTTCCACTGTAAGGGCTTAGTAACATAAGTTTTGGCTATCAGAGAAGAAAATAAATTCTGCTAAGTTAAACTGTCCCAGTTTACCTGATGCCCCAGTATACCTGAATTCGCCCTAATGTGAGAATGCTTTATGGCAGGTTTAATTTAGTTACTGTTTATTCTTTGACTGTTCATGTTCAATCTCATCTTAAATTTGTAGTGGATTATAAAAATAATTTCTGCTATCGGCTCTTGAAGCCATGTTGCATATCGGGAGGCCTCGACATCTGACATCATCTGTCATGTGTTTTGATCCGAGTAAAGCAGAAAGGGATCAGGCACACACTGAACCACCCGCAATGGATTACTGCTGCAGGACAGGACTTAGTGTGATTGTAATTCATTGGAATCTGTGACTCCTCACACCTATTACTGTCTTTCAGTGCTTATGGTGTTGTTTTTGCCATGTGACAGTCAGTCTGGACATGTGCCCATAGGAAGTCAAACTGTGCATCAACTGGTCACGAAACACAATAGAGATTACTGTGCAGTGCGTCACAACAGCTACATTTCAATCACATCAAGCTAAAAAATGACATTGTTTTGTGACCACAGTGGAGGAGTATGTGTGTTTCTCCAAACACTCGCTTCCCCTAGAATCATGGCAGCCAATATGAGTATGAGGAAAATGACTTTTCCTTTTGTGATAGGGTAAACACTTGAGGAAAGCTCAGCTACGGATTTATAAACAATGGATGAACTCACATGGCTGCCTTCTCTGGTCTGATAGCAGACAGAGGTCAAATATTTTCCTAGAAAAAATAGCTTAACTAGTTTGTACAGAGCAAAATCAACAGTGTTAAACACCTACAGTGCTAAAGGAACTTTTATAGTGTTCATTTGTGTCCGAGTGGACTGTAGGTGTTAACTTTTGTATAGATCCTCAGTTTGATCTTTAACTTTTCTCTAAAGGGAAAAACGTAGATTATGTGTTTATGTACTGATTAACTAGGGTTTGCTGAGCTCACACAAGGAAGACCTGTGTGCTCATGTTTCCTGGTTGTATAATGATGTCTCTGCCATATGCCATGCACCTTAAATAGCAATTCCTTTGCATCCATGAGATCATGTATGAAGAGTCACAAGATCCCCTACAATGGCCATTCCCATTTGAATTTTACCAACTCAGGGTTAGAGCACATGATAAACTGCAGCCCCTCTGTCCCATGTCTCTTGCTTGATAATGAGTTACAGACCTTAAACTGGGTGGACATAGGGTGAGGGCATCACACTCTTGTTCCTGTTGCTTGTCATGGAGCGAAAAGAGAGCGCCAGAAAACTCCAACTGGTGTCATATCTAAGACCAGCAGGTGATAAAGATGTGGAATTGCGCAGTAAACGCCTGAAGAAGAGTCTATTATTTCAGGAAATAACACTGCATAACAATAAGATTTTCATTGTTATGTGCACTCAGGGTCCTTGTGTCCTTTCCTTCTTGCTGGAAGTGAAGGTCACCTTGGCGCTGCCTCAAAATATTTTCCAGCACTTTGCTGAACGGGACAGCATGCTGGTGTGCGTTTGATTTACATAGCTAGATTTCTGTTTGTTCATGCTGATTTATTTCGCAATTTGAGATTTGTCCACACTCTCAGAATGTTTAGATAGTAGTTGATTTACATCTAAGGAATTTAATCACTGAGGCAGCAGGTTTAAGTCTTGGGTAAAACATTAGTTACAGGCTACAGGCTAGAGTTTGGTATCTGGACGGTTAGAATAAAACACATACAAGGCAAAGCGGTAAGAGAATGAAAATGCTACACTGTGCACGACAGCTATTTTACTGCACTCTGACCTATTTATTTTACACCCCGCCACCAGTGTTTGTGTATACGTATGTTAGTGTAGGTTACTAGGAACATTATTCTCTGAAGCACAAGGTGTTGGACGTGTCATTTTGGCACCTAAATACTGACTAGTTAGCTTCTGCAAGGTCTTTGTTTTTAAAAGAAAAATTTTAAAGAAATTAAAAGAAAATAAAAAATTAAAATGGAATATAGCACAATATAATATGCTCAAAAATATATGTAAAATACACTATAATATATTTCTGACATTTCTTTGATTTTAAGACAAGTATTTGACCCTAAATAAGGTTAAAACAGATTTCTTTACATCAATACTTTTAAGCAATATTTCACTATTCACATGCATTCATTGGCATGTAAATAACATATTCATAACATGAACTAATGTTGGCAGAAAAGTCAGATATTCCAAGGTCTTTATGTCACATGGTATGCTACGTAGTCCTGTGTACTGGTTAACATGAAAGATACAATGAAATTTCTCGTTCTCTGTCTTTCAAAGCTGTGGAAATGAAACCATGTCCACATTTGATGTTGTAATTATGAAACTACCCCTCTGCACCCGTGTGTGACGGACAGCAGGGGATGCTTCAATCATAGCCAGTAAAAATCCTTTCTATGAGCCAAAGGAAATGCTCTCCACTCGTGCCATCACCCCTTGCTGAAATAAGGGCAATATTAAGTGCCATGAGAGCACAAGGCCTGATAGAGTCTTCCGCTACCCTGCTCGTTCAGCCTAAAGTGATGACCAGCAGGAATAAAAGGGTTATCCTTTATTCATGTGGACTAGAGCTGGTAGCAGCCTGGTGCTGTTGGATGCACTAAGAGCATCTGTCATAACTGGAAGGATGAACACTGGTTTGACGTCATAGAGTTGCCCTTTTGCAGTCAGGGGTGCAGGTTATAGCTTTTTAAAGGTTGTAGTGGAAATTGTCACTCAGTAAGAACTTAATTTGTAGTTTTGAGGAAGGGGATATTATTACACATCCCTCTGCTTCCCCACAATTCTCATTATGCATTTGAAGTTGGAAATGATTTTGCATAGTGGTATATCTTTCACTTTTGTGTTTTTTCAACACAGTCTTCTGGTAGTTAAATCAGTGTTACTGTAAAACTATAAATATATTACTTTCAGACCATTTCCAACAACACCTGTCTCCCTGTGACAAAATTTCCTCAGCTATCAGCTGCACAGCAGATTAACGCCTTCAGCATCTCAGGTAAATGACTAACGAACTGTATATTATTAGAGATATAACCAGTAATGTAATCTTGATATTTAGATTATTATATTAATTATTTAAGAAGATAATCTAATTCATTTTTCCACACTATTTGTGATCTAACTTGTTCATTTGGTTTCAGAATACTTCTATCTAAAATAATCTCTCACTTTTTTATGAATGACAAAAAACCAAGGCAAATAAAGTGCTTCTTTACATGCGCTGATGACAGTCTCATCTTTACTTTTAAATTCATCAGGTATGTTAAATCAAATACTGATGATTACAGAAAAATGACACTACATTCATTACAACAACAACACTGTAAGCCAACAAGTTTCAGCTAAAAATACTGCAGCATTGTGATCCTTTATTTACGTACCTAATGCATGTCTTCATCTCAGTCACAGTAGGAACTATTATACAGTTTTTCTGCACAGTTAGTAAATCACAAATTAATATACTGTAATTTGTTGACCTTCCAAAATCAAGCATTCCATAAAACAGTACCAATAATCTAATATAATTCATTTTCATATATCCTACACTTTTAAACACTCTTTTGAGTTCTACATAGAATTTTTAAGGGTTTGCCCAGAGGGATAACCAACCACTAATAGTGTCCTCTGATTATGAACAAAGAGCCTGAATTTTGTAATCAGTTTTTGTAAATGTTATGTAATCCAGATACATCTTGTTTGTTACTACCCTTCACTATACAAGGGTCGAAAAAACCCAGACTCTAATATCTGTAAGTATGAAAAGTATATGTATGATATTTGTGCATACATGCGTGTAACTATTTTTGTAACTACCACATTGGCCACGTTATCTGCACATATGCATCATCATCATACATATAAGCATGCTCTTGTAAACATATGGAGATTACATAGCTACAAATGGAAGGTTATGACTCACCCAATCATAAGATAAGTTGACTCAGTAGACGCAGGGCAAGGATTCAGATCTTACAAGTCATCTTTTACATCACAGACCACAACTAAGTCAACTAGCATTCAATGATCATCACTGTCCAGACAGTGTTTCAGATAAAATAGCAGTGTACACAAACATCAATGTGATAGAAAACGTTCCTGACATGTGTCAGTCGTTGATGTCTTGGTGCTTAGAAACAACAGATTCTATTTCACACACTAACTAATAAAAATCAAATTCAGCTGAAATACAGACACAAACCAAAGTTTCACATCGTCAGTTGTGAAAACCAGTGACAGCACAGTAATAGCACAAAGTCCCCAACATTTTGCTCTTACCTTAATCAACTGGTACAGTGGTTTGTGTCTAATAGTCTCAAAGCTACAACATTCCGGAGCCTCGTAGGTGTCTATCTGAGTGGAGGTCAGTATACCGTATGTGGTGATTAATACCAGAGTGACGAACTATATGAGTGTGTCTGTCCCAAGTGAAGGCACGGGAGCCTGGGGGTGGCTGTGGTCACTTCCTGAGCTGTTTTGCAGTGCAAAGCTGATGCTTTTTCCTCAGGAAGCCGGCCATCCCCTTTCCTTCTTACCAACCAGCAAGTCCCCCTCCCTCCACCCTCCCCTCTCCCCAGGGCGCTGACAGCATAGGCATTCTGATAATACTAATTAGTCTGGGAATACAGGGAAAAGTGCATTAAATGGTTGCCCTTTTTAAAGTGCTGTATGTTTTTCTTATTTTGTTTATTTACTGTCTCTCATCAAAGGCCCTGATGTATAAGAAGAGTTTGCATTAAAGACAACTTACCAACCTAAATGTAATACAGTGGAGGGAAGTAGAGTTGAATGGAGGCAAAGCTGGAGATTGTTTCAGAGTCCTCTGGCCTGTTTCAGACCCCTTTTGTCTGCCCAAGTGTTTGTTGACGCTTGTCCCCAAAGCAAGCCTCCTGTGTCTGAAGGTGCTTTCCCACTGTCCCACTGGCAACATAGGCCTGACATGAGCCACTGGCCTACAGCATGATTGGGTGGTGGGTTAAAAACCGGGGTCACTGGGTGCACCTGCGCTTTCTTTACAGGAGGTCTTTTGTTTGTTTTTCCACAGTAAGACACATTGGTGTATTCGATCCACAGATCTATAGATCAAGTGCTCTGATTGTCAGGGAGTTATTTTTAATTCATGAGCTCATATGAATTAGTATAGCTTTCTGTTTCAAAGATTTAGCAGAATATGCCATTTTAATTATAACCTTGGGTTTGTTCATTATAATGGTTTAATACTCTGTTACTTTCACAGTGTTAAATACAAATGTGAATTTTTACACAGATAAATAATATTAAATAATATAAATAATTTTGGTCTGCAACAGTTCAAAATATCCAGAAACCTGGCAGAAACCAGACTGTGTAGATACTCATGCTCTAAAATAGTTCTTTCAGGGTCCATTGGATAGCTAAGGGTTAGACTCCTAACATGATTTTATTTTAAATGTTTCTTTAAATTTTACTTTAAGTGTTCTAAATTAAGCCTTAGTGTTATAGAAGTACTGGTGACACAGAGGGTAGCATTGCCATCTCAAAGGTCCAGGGTCCCTGGTTTGATCCTAAGCTTGGGTTACTCTCTGTGGAGCAAAGCCCAGATTTGAAGCCCATAGAACATCTGTGGAGAGGTCTGAAGATGGCAGTTTGCAGATGCTCCCCATCAAATCTGATTGAGTTTGAGAGGATTTTCCAGGAAGAATGGGATATTTATTTTATTTAAGATACTTATCTTAAATAATTTCTAAAAACTTTGTCAGTATGTTTTTTTTTTGTGTGTAGGACGATGGCCAAAAAACTCTATTTAATCCCTTTCAAATAAAATGTATAACACAATAATGTATACGAAATCTGAAGGGGTCTGAAAACTTTCCAAAGCCACTGTATATATAACAGATATCCACTGTGAATAGTGGATAACTACCAGGGGTGATGATTAACACCTGGATACCTTCATGTGCATGTGTGCACACATGCTCAGACATTAAACACTTCATGAAGTGACCAAATGACATGGTATTTGCAATAAATACATTGTCATATAGCCATCTTTTCCTTTCTGCTGGATTGGCACTGGTTTCAAATGGCAGGGAAACCTGATGGGTTCATAGAATCACTGCTACATACTTACACCGATCAACTTTAAAACTGCTGACAGGTGAAGTGAATAACATTGATTATCTCATTACAATGCCTGTCAATGGGTGGGATATATTAGGCAGCAAGTGAACAGTCAGTTCTCAAAGTTAATGTGATGGAAGCAGGAAAAATGGGCAAACGTAAATGACTTTGAATTGGGCTGAATTGTGATGGATAGACAACTGGGTCAGAGCATCTCCAAAACGGCAGGTCTTATGGGGTGTTTCCAGTATGCTGTAGTTAGTACCTACCAAAAGTGGTCCAAGGAAGGAAATCTGGTGAACTGGCAACAGGATCATGGGCTTCCAAGGCTCACTGATTCAAGTGGGGAGTGAAGGCAAGCTTGTAGTGTCCGATCCCACAGAAGAGCTACTGTAGCACAAATTGCTGAAAAAGTTAATGCCGGCTATGATTGAACGGTGTCAGAACACACAGTGCATCACAGCTTGCTGTGTATGGGGCTGCGTAGCTACAGACCAGTCAGAGTGCCCATGCTGTCCACCGCCAAAAGCGCCTACATTGGAAGAAGCAATGGAAGCAATGGAAGAAGATGGCCTGGTCTGATGAATCATGTTTTCTTTTACATCATGTGGAAGGCCGGGTGTGTATGCGTCACTTACCTGGGGAAGAGATGGCACCAGGATGCACTATGGCAAGAAGGCAAGCTGGCAGAGGCAGTGTGATGCTCTGGGCAATGTTCTACTGGGAAACCTTGGGTCCTGGCATTCATCTGAATGTTATGTGAATGTTTGACATGTATCACCTACCTAAACATCGTTGCAGACCAAGTACACCCCTTCATGGCAACAGTATTCCCTAATGGCAGTGGTCTCTTTCAGCATGATAATGCAGCCTGCCACACTGCGAAAGTTGTTCAGGAATGGTTTGAGGAACATGACAAAGAGAGACAAAGGTGTTGACTTGGCCTTCACATTCCCCAGATTTCAATCTGATTGAGCATCTGTGGGATGTGCTGGACAAACATGTCCGATCCATGGAGGCCCCGCCTCACAACTTACAGGAATTAAAGGATCTGCTCTTAATGTCTTGGTGCCAGATACCACAGAACACCTTCAGAGGTCTTGTGGAGCCCATGCCTTCATGGGTCAGAGCTGTTTTGGTGGCACAGGGGGGACCTACACAATATTAGGCAGGTGGTTTTAAAGTTATGGCTGATCGGTGTACGTAGCGTTGTACAGCAACCCTCCTAACCAACAGGGATTGTGAATATCACCTGGATAAAGTATGCCATGCGCACCTTGGATCTGACTGGAAAGGTGCTCAGAGATAACGATGCACTCACCCCATTGTGAAGGGTGATGTTAATCATGTAGAAAAAAGGTGTACAGTGATGCCCATATACATACAGCATGGTCTCTGCATGTACCCAGATGATAATCACATGTATCCAGGTGATAATCAGGTGATAATGTATTCAGGTGATAATCACATTCCCTGGTGATCAGAAGGGTTGAAACAGAACTTCATAAAGGGAAACATGTAAATAGATGGGACATCTAATTTCTTAAGAGACATCCTAGGCAATCTGTACCTTTGGTGCCCTCTGTTGATTTTCCAAGAAACTGTATGACAGTAAGAACTGCATTATTATTTGTATTTGTATTGATAGCAATAGTCATATCTTAATAACAAGTGCATACCTTTCTACAGTATAAATAGCATAAGTGTTTTAAATGACTTTGTAAAATCTCACTCTGTAAAGAGAGTATGAAAGAAGGATTCATATATTCAAGGCAATTTTTTCTTAGAACATTCATAGCCATTCAACAAATCACAAACTGAGATTCAAGCTCTTTTATTTAAAACAGAAACCTCTGACAGTTTCAGCAAACAAACACATATACCAAATTTACATTTAACTTTTATTACAGAAAACAAACCTTTTAAAAGTGACTGATAAAGTGGGTAGAATCCTGAGGATGTTACATCAACACTGGAATAATGGGCCTGCTATAAGATTGAGGAATGCTATGATACTTAAAACATAAAATAACAAAGTCAGATCTCACTTGAAATTTCCCCCAAAGACCTACAACTGGTCTTATCAATTAGCAATTAAACATCTGCACAATCAAGAGCTTCATTTAATCTTCACATCAAACATTAGAATGGGAGAAAATGTGATTTCAGTGACTGAACATGGCACAGTTGTTGGTGTCAGACAGGCTAGTCTGAGTATTTCAGAAACTGCTGATCTCCTGGGATTTTCACACACAACAATCTCTAGAGTTCATTCAGAGGGCATTCAGTGAGCAGCAGTTCAGTGGGCGGAAACATCTTGTTGATGAGATAGTTCAAAGCAGAATCTCCAGACTGGTTCGAGCTGACAGAAGGCTATGGTAACTCAAATAATCACCCTTTGCAACCACGGTATGCAGAAAAGCATCTCAGAATGCAAGGCACACCAAAGACCCCATTGGGTTCCTCTCCTGTTAGCCAAGAACAGGAATTTGAGGCTACAGTTAAAAAGATTGGAAAAAGACCAGGCAATGCTTTCTTTTTTTTTTTTTAACAATCATCACATATGTTCCCCATTCTGATATTTGATGTGAACATTACCTGAAGCTGTTGACCTGTACCTGCATGATTTTATGCATTGTGCTGATGCCACATGATTGGGTGATTGGATAATTGCATGAACAAACAGGTATGCAGGTGTACCTAATTAAGTGGCCAGTGAGTGTATATATGTTGATATGAGTGTGATCTCAAGCAGCTTATCATGTAGAAGCAGCAGCAGCCAGTAAAGTAATACCTCCGGGCTTCATTAAGAAAGCATGCCTTCATCAGAGCTCTGTGTAAATAGATAGATAAATAAAAACCAGATGTATTGTACGTGTTTATGAGAATTAAAAATGTAACATTGACATTGATCACTTTAAGATACATGTAAATCATATTAAATTTAACAAAACTGTATGATTTTCACTGCCTCTTCTTAACAGAGTAATAATAATAATATGGCAACATGTTAGACCAGTGGGTAGTACTGCCGGCTCACAGCTCCACTTTATTGTCTGTGTGGAGGATTGCATGTTCTCTCCTTCACATGGTTCTCCTCTGGGTTCTCCGGTTTCCTCCCACCTCTGAAAAAACATGTTGGAAGGTGGATTGGCTACTCTAAATGCCTCATACTCTGCCTCATGCCCAATGTTCCCAGGAAAGGCTACTGAAGACGAATAGTAATACATACTAAATATGAAATAGTAATAATAAAAACAATCAAGACAAACAAAGTAGTCATAAAGACTTTAAATACACATTAAAATGAAAGATATTAAATAAAAATCTTTGGTCCTGCACAGTAAAATCACCATGATCGAACCAGCACTTACAGTTTCCTTTTGAGTCTAGATCTCAGGTGAGCACAGAGTTACTTCAACATAGGATATGCTTCTGGGTTGTAGAGCTTAAAGCAGTAGTGAACTATTTATGACAAGAGCCATTCAAGATCTTGGAATTATAAGGGTCTATGTAACATTTCTATCATTTTAAGATGTTGAGCCACAAAGTTTTGATTACCAATAAGGTAATTAGTTAATATTTTTGTGTAAAACCTTCTCACATGCTGTATATTCTTTTGCATATAATTAATATGTATACATTTTATATATTCATACCTCATTTATGCATTAAAAATAAGACACCTATAATTCCAAGGTCTCACATTATATAGTTTGACATACACATTATATAGTCCAATATGGCATAAAAACTACTGTTGTTACCACAAGAAGCAGAAAAGTCTCACAACTCAGGGGTCACATGAAGAAAGTGTGTACAAGCCACTTAAACCTTCAGCATTTACTAGAAATCAGCTGAAAACTGATCATAGAAATAACAAAAATCTCATTCTTATTTGCTTGTGAAACTTGGTTTATACAACCTGGCATTAATGGTCATGTTAAAAGTCAATTAATAGATGTGTGTGTGTTTGTGTGTGTGTGTGCGCGTGTGTGTGCGTTTCTGTTTTGTATGTTGTTTTACAGGCTGAGTGCTGAATTAGTTCCATCTGGATGCTTTGCATGCATTTTAGATGCGGTCTGTGTTAACACTAAAACTAAACAGTGGTGGGTCAGTGGTAGGGTTAAAAAAGGAAAAGATCTGTCCATACAAGCAAGGGGTGCTGTCAGTGCATCTTAAAGTATTTCCGAATTGGCAGAGTTTTGGCGATTAGGGAAGATGTGGAGCTGAGGATGCTCAATGCCGTCATTGTGGAGGTCTTCCTGTTTCTGCAGCCCATGAAGCTTCAGCACCAGCTCCTTAATAAATGCCTGAGATGGTTAAAAAAAAGAACGAAACACAATGTCATGCTAGGAAACAGTTTAGGAAAGTGGCATTTTCAGAATCAGTCAGAGGAATACTTTTGTATTACCTGTCAACAGAAAGCATTAATTAACACTCTTTTTAGTGACCAGCAATTTAAAAATGTTGATATTTGACAGATATAAGCCAATGTTCCACTGATTTGCTTGCATTTCTAACAGTGTGCTCACTGCCTCATTTAGCTCCATAGTGGTCAAAAATGGGAACTACCACAGGTGCTAGGAGAGGCCTGTTGGGGCAGGAATCACACTGCCCCATGCTCACTCCTTTAACAGCAGTTAAAATCTATTAGTATTTTTTTATGCCAAATTATGGTAGCTTAAAAATACTCTGCAGCCACCAAAATTATTTTATAGAAAATAATCATAATTAAATTGAATACATTTCCAAAGGCAAACAAAAGCAAAATGTAAGCACATGCAATGTGTTTATGATGTATAAAACCATTTCTGTTGTAAATTATGTTGCAAAGATTGGCAAACGGTAAGGGGAGCTTTGCAGTGGATAATATGTTAGAAATATGTGTGCACCACTGTGACCTTGTTTCCCATGCAAAGGGTAAAGAAAGAAATCTATGTCCCTTTTCCAATGCCTGAATTTTCAGTGTGGTTTTTAAGATAGTTGGGCTGAAAGTTTGGTAAAACCTGGCAACCCTGGCTCAGGATATCAGGTCTTCTGTATGTGCTTTACACACTATGATGGGAAACACACCTGCTGTATCAAACCCAGTTGAAAAAAAAGGTACATCTAAAACCACTCAAAACGAGCTGCTAGATTTAAGCTTGATGAATGTCTGTTTTTGACTCTCAACCACATATTACTGGGTTACTCTAAAAATGCACTAGTCAGCAGCCTAAAACATAAATCAAATGTGATAACCTCTCTCCTTAATTTAGTTTATGTCATTATTAATGTTGTTTTGCTCCACCAAAATCTATGGTCAACACCCCTATCCCAGCTGAATAAATTTCAACCCTTCAAAAGTTTATACTTAATCTGCAGGATATGATTATGGTAATTATTTCATGACTTCCTTCTCCACTCACTGAAGCAGTGACAGGGCCACAGTCTGACCCAGAAATAGAACTGGCATAAGAAAATATATGTCACGGTCTGGGAAAACCCATCAGATATTGCTGTGGCTGAATTCTGCCAGACATCCAAAAATTGGAGTTTTACCAAAATTGGGATTCTTCTGTCTAATGTGCTTTGACATTTCAACTTAAAAAAAAAAAAACCTAAACAGATTTAATGTCAATAATGTAGAAATATTTGATTTACTTTATATTTGGTTCTGACTGCAGGTAAATAAGGTGCCATTTTAACAAATAAGTCTATCAAAAGTTGAGGTCTGTCTGTCTAAAGAAGGTATTTTAATGGCTAACATGCTGGCTAAGCATGCTTTTGTCTTTGTCTTTGTCTATGTCTTTGAGCCATAACAAAACAGACATAAACCTAATAGTTTCAGGCTATACATGGTGCAAATATTAAATGTCAAATGATCCACAACACAGAGACAGACAAAGTTATAATTTTTGAATACAAAAAAAGGGAAATGCAGCCAACAGAACATACTGTATAAATGAACAGTTTATACTCTATGAATAAATGAGCAGTTTATACTCTATGAATAAATGAGCAGTTTATTACCCTTAGTGCCCCCTGCTGTCTTTGAGACAAATTGCAACAGGTTTATAATGCGCTGTCATACCAGAGTGACTTGTGGGAAAATTTTATATATAAAATTCATCAACATTTTAGATCACTTTACTGCTGGACTTTGTATCTGTGTTTGTGTGTGTGTGTGTGTGTGTGTGTGTGTGTGTTTAGTGGATTACAGTAGGACATATTGTGTACCGGTGGCTCTGTACAGCAGAACACAGACCAGTTTTGTTATCCGCAACAGACCATCGTAATGGGACGTGTCTGTTACTGCCAGACTGATAGAAAGACAAAATGTGTCACACAGAAAACAGTTACTTACTTCTGTGTTAGTATTACAGGAATGGAGAATATCCTGTAAAAAAAAATGAAAATAATTAAAGAATGAGGCATTAGGTGAATTTTTCAATTTTTCTATTGGTTTTTTCAATCAGTAATGTCACGTTAACACGGTTGTACCTGGAGCCTTTTGGTCCTCTCCTCATCACTCTGCAGGTCCAAAAGCTCATCAATATTGACCTCCTCCGGCATGTGCTCTTCCTGCAGCGAGAGACAAAGATTCACAGTGACATTCCAACATCACTCAGTAGTTTTCTGTTGCCACAGGGTGAGTGTGAGTGGCATTTTTCTTTATCGTCTCATCCAGTGACACAGGAAAATAACTGTACTGTTCACTGTTTTAATGTGTTCAGTTTTAAAACCTCACCTAAATACAATTTCCTCTATTTATATTCTCATGTAGAGGTATGGTCAATGTAAAGTGTACATCAGCAATGAAAATAATGTAAAGACTTAACAAATATTCAACTGGATTAAACAATTAATTTTAGCAATTACTATTAGGTTATTTCTAATAATTCAAATTTGATGCGAGAACAAATATGGAGTAGCATGTTTTGAAACAATGAATGCTATAAATAGTGCATACAGTATGCTTGAGAAAACATAGGTCTAATAGCTGAATAAATGTATGTATCCTAAATGTATACTATAAATTAAATTAAATGGCCACTGAGTCACTGAGCCTTTTTAATGTGACTAGTAGCGTATAGTGTGTTCACTAATTTGTAAGTCACTATCAATCGGGTTTATTAAAAAGGTAATCTCATTTCACTGCCCTTCACTTGCGTGACTTCTAAAATTGGCTAGGAAGGTTAGCAGGCCTTGCTGCATGAGGACAGTTATATAAGCAGGGCACAAGTCTCAAAATACAGTGACTGAGCCTTAAGGAGCCTGCAGAACACCATTACCCTCCTGCTCAATCCCACAGCTGTACCACATTACCACAGCTCAGTAAAATGTCTGTAATGCTAATGGGGATATACTCCACCCTTCTTGAAGGCCCACATAAACACATGGAGCAGTTTTGTAAGCTAAATATTGCATGATTTGCTGAAAGGTCAAATGAGAGACTGACCGATTTTAAGATTGGTTAATTTATAAATGATAACAATAGATTAGATTAGAAACCTGCATTTCAGCTGAATGCACTTGGGCTTGTGACTGAAGCTGTGCACACCTCTGTTTGGTTTTAAAGCTCACTCCTATAATGGCTGCTCCAGGATTGCTCAACTCAAAAGTAGGCCAAGTATGATTTCCATTGGAACCCTTTCAACAGATCATTCATGTGCATCTCGTTTCTTTGGCTCCCAGCAATGTAGCAAGAAAAAACAGTCTCTAGCCAGTTGTAACCCAGTGGGTCAGACTATTTACATCACACGAGTATGTACTTTTCCAACCGAAACTCTTGGTACTGAGGAGAATAATAACACTGTATGCACTGCTTGATGCCAAACAAAATTTTGTGAAACTGGAAATTTTAAGATTACTGAGTAACACCAGGGATGGGCGATATCACAAAAACATCATTTGATATTGAACATTTGATATTTTCAAAAAAGTTTAAAAAAAAAAAGAGCTTAAGAACCTGCAGTATCTCAGAACAGTGTATTGTGACATAATTTCTAACAAAATCAATATTACCTATAGCTATATTGCCCAGCCCTAAGTGACACTTTCCAGGAAGTCACTACTCAAAATTATTTTAACTATGCTACTGAAACTGTAGGAATGTACAATTGTCAATTAATCACTAAAATCAGGAGTCATTAGAAAACTTGTGTATACTTGTTACACACATACAGCTCATATGATTAATCTCATGATAACTATGATTCGGTCTGATCATGCTTCAAAATCATCATGCTATTACACTAAGCATTACTCATGCTATTACACCAAGCACTGTAGATCTGTTATAGCTAGCAAATCAATGATTTGCTCTTTGGGTGCTGATTTTGTGGTATATTAATGTTTTTGTTCGGTAGTTTCTTGATTTGTTAACAAGCAAAGGTTATCTAAGTACTGCCTCTCAGGTTTATAATAAGGTTACTGAGGGCCACGGGGTGCTGAGGGACTACTTAAACTTTTTTGAAACTAATGTCACCATTGAAAGGTCAGTCAGAGAAAGATCCAAGCAGCATCCCCTACTGGGGCGTCTGTGACCTTTCTTTTAACTCTAAATGCTACTGAAAATGCTCTGTAAAGAATTTATGGCCACGTCTACACACATATTGTCATACTTCCAAAGGGTTCAAACTTTTCTCACTACATTACATATTGTGTACCGTGTATGTCATTAAAGTCACATAAAAGTGACCTAGAGAAAGAGAGCTAAGCTTTGAGCATTAGCATATTTTAGTGATCAGTATAAAGAAGGGATATGACAGTTAACAAAAATTAAAACAAACTGAAATAAAATAATACTCTAAGCCTAAATAAATATAAAACTAATTAAAAACTAGAAATATAAATAAAATTTTGAAACGCCGAATTGAATTACGTGAATTTGCATCTTTAGCTCTGTGTGAAAAAGCTGGCAGGAAGACACTGAATGCTCTGTGGCAGTATTTTGAACTTACCACTTCTGCAGGAAAACGTGCGGTTTCTAATAACAACACACACTTCTCAGAAATCAAAAGGCAAAACCTAGAAACTTAAAAGTGCACCTGGACATCACCTATAAAGGGAATGAAAATTAATAAAACTACAACCAAAACTAAAACTAAAATATATATACTAATATGAAAAAGACTCAAATTAAATAAATAATATATATATATATATATATATATATATATATATATATATATATATATATATATATATATATATAAAAACTAATAGAATCCACTAATACTAATAATGAGCTAAAACTAAACTGAATTTCAAACGAAAACTGAAAAACAGAACTAAAATAAAATGATCTTGAAAATCTCTACTAAATGTCTACTAAATTGTGACCGCTGCTTCAAAATGTTAGTGTTAATTTGTGTAAATTACAGTATGTACCAGTTCAGACATGTGTGTCTTTACTGAACACCTTGTGGAGGAAAGATGCAATGGCACTTCCTGCAAGCATTAGTCCTGCATCTATAATAGGCCCTTCAGGGCAGTAATTTAGTCATCATTAATTCCAGGCCAACAGCATGCGTTAACGCGTTCAAGTTTTTTCTCTCTTCTTCAACTTCGTGAGCGCATTTGAAAATAGATGTGTACCTGCAACAAATAGTCTGCTTATGAAACTAGTTCTGCTTTGCTGTGCAAATTCATGCATAGGACTTACATACATTGAGTATAGAAATATTATTCACATACAGTACATCACACTCGGACTGATTTGTGACAGAGAATGCTTAAGCATTTCAAAGGCATTCGCCGAACCCCTGTCCGATCAGAGAGAAATGTCAAGTCCTTTAAACATCATCAGCTGTCATCACCTCAGCATCTGCCTATGAACTGTGACTCAAACTCCAAGCATTATTAGCAATGTATCATGACTCTGAAAAAAATCATATATATGTGATAAACCACTATATTCATATTCATACTATATACAATATATGCTTTGTCCTACTCTGTGGTCATCATACTATAGTCTCTCCCTATGTAATATTTTACACCCAGTGTGGAGTCAGTGTTTGAATATTTTAACAGTGAGTTGAATTAAACATTTCCTCTCTCTCACTCTGTCTGTATCCTACATTTACTGTCTGTATTCACTTGCTTGTATTTGATCTCTCACCCTCACCATGAACACAGAACATTTTATTACTGTTGCTCTACACAAAGGGCAACATGCTTTAAAAAAGCCATTTTCACTTCTTATACCCAAGGGACTGGCTGAGCCATTTGGTCAGTCAGACAGCTGGCCAGACTGAGGTCATTATTTATCAAAACAACAGATAGTGCACATGCTTTATTCCAATATAGTAATATTAAAGCTCAGTATAAGCTCAATGTTTGAATTGAATTAGTCCAGTAGTTAGGTGACTGAAAAAATATTTTCATTGACTAGTCAGATTGTGATTAGTCAAATCTATATTTGCAGTTGATCAAAGCCAATTCAAACCTATTTGAATCAAAGTCCACTGCTTTCCAAGGGGAAAAAAAACCCTTAATCTCCAATCAAGATGCTTGTTTGGCTCTGTGTTAAATCCTCACATCCTTTAAAACACTTCTTTTATGACTTTTTATTAACATGTATTACAGCTGGGGCTCTCATCACTACTCTCAGTATATTTTGTGTATTGTGGGATTAGAGTTAAGGGAACCCTGCACCACGAATCAACCTATTAAAACAATCTGGAATGTTAATCTGGACTCTCAATCTCAGTCTCTGATGGAGTAACAGAAGTCTAATGGCTCTAATTAATGGAGCATGTGATGCTCAGTATTTAAGCGGAGGGGAAGTGGTGTAGCGAGACAGAGGGGGGATGTTGATTCACCAAGGTTTTCTTTGTGTGCTACACTGACATATGGGGTCTTTACATCCCCAGCCCCCAACACTTTACTCATGAGGAACACCCCAGGAGATAGAGATCAATCAATCCCAGAATCATTAGCATTGAGACCAGGCTATCCAGCTCCAGTAGTGTCGAGGTTCTGGTCTTTCCGGAAATGAAGGGGGTTGCAGAGGGGAGTCTGATTACAGCTTCTGTTTGTTCTTTAGCATTGCAGACCAACAGATATGTTCATTTAGACATGACTATGATGTGGTACATTTTTTCACCTGGGTCCTACAATATCCGTTTTTGCAACTAACTGTACAGTGCCCAGAAAGCAGATTACCTTCATGCTGTTATTCCAAAGGCATCTGTATAATGAATGTGAATCTGTATTAAGGTCGCTACAGAGCAGGTGTGGCCCCATGGCCGTTACTGTTTGTTCCAGTGATTAGATTGAAATTGCCAGGGCTCAGTTTCATTACACTGTAATAAATGCTGTGCTTGCAGGGGGTACACATGTGCTCTTTTGTGCTTTTATTGGATCCTTAATAAACAGATGCTGTGGAGGGGGAGCATAATCCTGCTTAGGTGAATGCTGACAACACTGACAGCCTGATAGATAAACGACACATGATAGAGTGATACTTTAAGAATGGGAATCTAATACAAATAATTACCCACAATTACAGAACACCACTTGAGTTTGCACTGACTGTTTTTGTGAATGTTCTTTGATCTCACATTAAACCCAGTAAATCACATCCTCCACAATTAATGTAAACACTTGTACTTTTTCTGCACTTTGTCTTTCTTGGGCACTGTGCTCTCTACACTGTGTGTACCTATGAACATGTGTAGCATGTGCAACTAGCTGTATTTTAATGCCCTGTGCTCTTCAGCTACTATACTGCCTGAATTTCTCCTTGGAATTTCCCCTTGGTGATGAATAATCAATCTAAATTCAACTAAAATTTCTAGCTGAATCAACACACAATAGAGAGAAATAAGTTAAATGATTGAGTCATAGCAGTAACTTCCTTTTACATGAAATTCACTTTAACAGGTGATAAAGTACTGCTAGTAGACAGATTTACAGTACTGACAGTAGAGAAGGTGAGCAGATATTTTACATTCTGCAATGCCAAACATTAATAGCATTACTATGCAGTCACATTTGCACTGTGCTCCACCTTTCTTATGTTATAGGTTTACGTCAGGTTCTTGATCTCGAGTTAAAACTACATTACACTTCATTGGTGATTGTGCATTTCCTGTTTGTAGGTAGTAAGTGTTTGATTGGAGTAAGGAGAGACATCTGGGAACTGGCCAGTGTTGTCATTCAGACTGAATGAAAAAGACATTCTTATGTTTTTTTTAACCATAAATAATGATATAGTAAGCAGTCTAGAAATCAAGCTGCTATGAACAGTCTGTCCAACTGCATTGCTAATACGATCAAGTAAATCAAACCAACACCCAAGCTTATTGTCACTCAGCTTACAAAGTCAACCTGAAAATGAAAGCTAATTCCTCCAAAAACTGGCTTCTTACAACCAATGGCTCATGCTATCAAGTAACCTGCTTTCAGCAGTTTTTTCAAGTCATACAGTGTGGTGTATGCATTGTTCATTTACCACAACATTAAAAGCACTCCTGTACACATGCTAGACAGTTACCCAATTCCACACCTATTAAGCTACTCTACTGATACACATATAACATATAATGACAAGAAATTCTAGGATTCAGGTCCTGTGTTTCAGTAATTATTTACATCCTAAATGAGCAAATATTTTCACTAATCACACTTCAGCAAACATGCCTCAAGCTTAGGAATGGATAAACAATCCACTTGCTAATGTCTAACACACACCTTCTTAATATTACAGAAGCCTATGTTCATTCCACGTGGATCATTATTATACTCGGAGTTCCTCACCACACACACACACACACACACATCTGGTTTGATAAGTTATTACTGAGCCATATACTGTAGATATAGGGGAAAATTACAGTTCAGGCTGATTCTCGTTGCTCAGCCCAGAGGTGAGAAACAATCAAGATCTTGACAGGTCACCACCCTGCTTGCAACTTACCCATGAATTCAATCACAGGTTCAAAGCTGTATTAGTTTAACGTTAAATATTTAATACAGGCATTAAAATGCAATTAAATAAAAATGCTTTGTGCATAATTTTCCCTCACAGGGTACTCACTCTTCCCAAATAGAGCTCGTCTAGCCCAGTGTCTATCCACTTCTCCACATCCAGACGCCTCTGCAGCTCCTTTCGGTTATATTTCACTGTAACTCGGGCTTGCCTCTTCTGCACACTCAGTCCTGATTCCCGACCAGAGCCTCTGCTGGGAGAGTGCACTTTGCTGTTATACCGTCTTCCCACCCGGTTCGCAGCCATGTCTCAGTCTGCACTCTGATGATCAAGTGCTGCCAAGTGCGACTGGAGCTGTACGGAGTAAGCGCGTGCACTAAACAAGCACACGGTGCACCGACATCCGTGCTCGGGTGAGGTGAAGTCACTGGGTCTTAGCGCTGCCGGTTTACAGCCTCAGCTCCTTCAGGTGCACTCACACATGCAAGTCCTACTATTCCTACTGGCTGTCATAGTCAGTGGGAGGTGCAACTAGCGTTCCAGTTTTCTTGCCACAACTAATCAGTTTTCTTGCCATTCTCTTTGCTCTTCAATCACTCTTCGCCATTGCGGTCATCTGTCTGTGGCGAAAATCTGTCTACTGTCTTCAATCCCATTGGTAGTCGCTGCACCAAGTCGCTCCAGATTCACATAAAGTTAAACGTTTCTCAATTTTGGCACGTCACTGGACACGCCCACATTTAGCCGCCAACAGTCACTGGCGCTCGTGTCGCCAGAAGTTGCCAGCTCTCATTGAAAATGAACGGTGTCTGGTAGCTTTGTCGCTGTATGTGTGTAATGTACCTTTATTTCAGTCCTAGGGCGTTGCTAGAGTGAGTGCAGGTGCTGCAGCAGCACTTGCACAGTGATAAGACTGAAGTCGATTTCTTATTCGCAGTTTTTATTCCTATTCACTGTTGCACCTTATATTGCACATGTCATATGGTGCCATGTGGAGTATTATTAAGGCTGAAATAGATATTCATACCACTTGCACAAAGCCAGGGTGAATTCGGGTATATTGGGACATCAGGTCAATTGGGACAGCTGACATGACATATGCTTGTCATGACTAAGAGCTGTATTACACATACACTATATGGCCAAAAGTATGTAAACACCTGACCATCACACTCATATGTGGTTCTTCCCCAAACTGTTGCCACAAAGTTGGAAGCACACAATTGTATAGGATGTCTTTGTATGCTGTAGAATTACAGTTTCCCTTCATTGGAACTAAAAGGCCCAAACATGTTCCAACATGACAATTGCCTCTGTGCACAAAGCGAGGACCATGAAGACATGGTTTGCTGAGGTTGGAGTGGAAGAAATCGAGTGGCCTGCACAGAGCCCTGACCTCAACCCCACTGAACACCTTTAGGATGAACTGGAATACAGGACTGCCCCCCAGGCCTCTTCACCCAACATCAGCACCTGACTTCACTAATGCTCTTGTGGCTGAATGCTCACAGCCACACTCCAAAATCTAGTGGAAAGCCTTCCCAGAAGAGTGGAGGCTGTTGTAGGCACAAAGGGGGAACAAATCCATATTAATACCCATGCTTTTGGAATGGGATGTTCAACAAGCACATGTGAGTGTGATGGTCAGGTGTCCGCATACTTTTGGCCATATAGTGTATTTCTGATACATATATACATAAGATGTAGACTACTACTGTAACAAAATAAAAATAAGCATAAAATAACAAGTTTATAATTTAATAATTTCCTGGATGTTTGGTTGAATGAATAATGGTTGAATGAATGGATGCATGACTATGGTTAAATGATGCGTAGGTGGATTTTATGTCCATTTATCGTTGTTTTTACGAAACATCTTAAGAAGTAGGGGAATAAGGTGGACTCTCAATATAGAACGTTACTTAAGCCTACTACTTAGTATGCAGATATTTTTTATTTAGTGTACTAAGTTCATACAATGTTAATGTTTATTTTTTATTTTATTATGTTATGCTGCTATTGCAACACATAAATTATAAAATGTTACCTACCTTCTAGTGGTGGCTTTTACTGTGATTTTTTCTTTTATCTGTTCATAATTAATTTGAGAAATTATTGGTTCATTTCATTTTCAGTTTCAATTCATTTCAATTCATTCAGTTAAGTATAGAATATTACTCAGGCCACATTTTAGTCAGTTTTACTTTGATTTTAGTCAATTTACTTTAAAACAGGTGGAAGATGAGTTTTTTTTCAAACCCTTTTCCTGAAATATTTATTGATGCAGCGAATAAATATGACACAAATAAATCTTGTTTTAAATGTATCAATGCGGATGAAAGTAAAAACCCAAAATGAATAAAACCATGTGTCTTGCCATGGTTCTTTAGAATATGATAGATATTTTTTACATATTTTTGTAGATTATGTAGATAGTCAACACTAAGAAATGTATTATGTGTTGGGGTATATGTTTCATTAATGGCAAGAAAGCTCAGTCAATTTGGAAATTCAAAAAACTGCACCAATCTGAATTCACTCTATTTTAGATACACGTTTTGCTAGAATTAGGAAAATGTAGGTTGTTTGAACAAATTTCTCCCTTAAAATGATCATATTATGTTGTATAAAATGGTTAATGTTCCAATATCAGACCACTATTTAAAGGGTTAAATTATCATGAGCCACCAAAAACCCACCACAATTTAAAAGAAAGGGACTTCCAAAATAAGATAGGCTTAAATGGTCCCCAGCCTGGCCCAAAAGTGTCATAAATAATATTTAAAATGTTTATATAAAATATATAAAATGGTTGATGTTAGGCACCCACTATGTGATATGTGATTACTAAGCATAGCGTGCCAACAAAACAGAAACATTTCTACCTGAAATTGTCTTCTTCACCCTTAAAACTGTCATAATAAAGTATAGGACTTCCTAAATTCGAATGAATAATTATCTTCAGCTTTTCACACCCTTAAAAGTGTCATAATATGTTATCATAAAATGCTTAATAGTCCTGTATGAACCAAAGTTCAGCATGATTTTGAGGGGTCTGAACATTGCTTCATATTGGAAAATGAGGCTTTTAATGCAACATAATGCTTTAATGCTTTAGGGAATACTATTTTTCAGACTGTGGTTAAATTTTGGTGGCACAAAATGTTTTAACACTAGGTTCATATAACAACCAAAGCAAGAAAAATACATATGCAAGGACTATAATTGGCCAAAAATGCTGTTTTGCTCCAAACGGATTAACAAAAAAAAAAAAGGAAACAAGACTAATGAATGACCTCTTCACCAAAATATTGTGGAAAAGTTCTAATAGGTGGAAAAATTCTAATAAATAAGTGCAAAAAAGAAAGCTTGAAACCTCAGCCTTGTGTCAAAGGTGGACTGAATGGTAATCCACTGAGGGTTTCTGAAGGTGCAGATAAACTTAAAAATGTGCACCTAGGCCAGTGACAAAAAGTGAACAACATTTCAATGAAGTGTTTATTTACAGTTTATGAAACTAGATGGTAATACATGTACTCTGCTGTTTCTTAAAACCAGCCCTCAAGTACTGTGTACAGTTGTCACTCTAGCACGCCAGATTATAGAACATAATATATAGAATAAAAATTTAAGGGTTCTGCCATAAATTGAGTGATTGAGTTTATTTGGTGCTTTCCCCATACACACAAGGTCCCTTAGGCAAAGCCCACATCTCAGTAGTAGTTTTTTTTTTTTTTTTACTATTGGCTAGGACCAATCAAAGAGGATAGAGTTATCAACAGCAGACACCCAGCAATATTAGGGAAAAAAAGTTTCTTTCATTTATTTAACGGAATAGTCTCAAATTTTGACACACATTAAGTGTCAAAGATTCACTGAGCATCACCATGCATCTGCATAACTGATTATATAAGACTGAATTTGTGGTAATATATATATATATATATATATATGTATATATATATATATATATATATATATATATATATATATATATATATAAAACCTAGTATATATATATATATATATATATATATATATATATATATATATATACAGTCAGGTCCATAAATATTGGGACAGTTACATAGTTTTGGTAATTTTGCCTCTGTACACCACCACAGTGGATTTGAAATGAGGCAGTCAAGATGTGACTGAAGCGTAGACTTTCAGCTTTAATTCAAGGGGTTTAACAAAAATATTGCATTAACCGTTTAGGAATTACAGCCATTTTTTACAGAGTTCCTCCATTTTCACAGGCCCAAAAGTAATGGGACAAACTAATATAATCATAAATATTAGGATTATTTTTATTACTTGGAGGTAAATCCTTTGCAGTCAATGACTACCTGAAGTCTGGACCCCATGGACATCACCAAATGCTGAGTTTCCTCCCTTGAGATGATTTGCCAAATCTTTACTGCAGCCATCTTCAGTTGCTGCTTGTTTGTGGGTCTTTCTGCCTTCAGATTTGTCTTCAGTAAGTGAAAAGCAGCTCAGTTGGGTTGAGGTCAGGTGACTGACTCGGCCATTTAAGAACATTTAATTTCCAAGCTCTTGGGCTGCTTTCACAGTATGTTTTGGGTTGTTATCCATCTGTACTGTGAAGCGCTGTCCTATCAGTTTTGCAGCATTTGACTGAATCTGAGCAGAAAGTATAGCTCTGTACAGTTCAGAATTCATCCTGCTACTTCTATCAACAGTCACATTATCAATAAACCCCAGTGACCCAGTTCCATTGGCAGCCAAACATGCCCATGCCATAACACTGCCTCCACATGTTTGACGGATGATGTGGTATGCTTTGGATCATGAGCCCTTCCTTTCCTTCTCCATACTTTTCTCTTCCCATCATTCTGGTACAAGTTAATCTTGCATCAGAACTGGTCAGGCTTTTTTTAGAGGTTTTTAGCAAAGTCTAATCTGGCGTTTGTGTTCTTGAGTGTTACCGGCAATTTGCATCTTGAGGTAAACCGTCTGTATTTACATTCATGAAGGTGGCTCTTGATTGTAGACTTTGACAATGATAGGCCTACCTCCTCCAGAGTGTTCCTGACTTGGCTAGATGTTGTGAAGGGGTTGTTCTTCAATAAGAAAAGAATTCTGCAATCATCCACTTTAGTTGTTTTCTGTGGTCTCCCAGGCCTTTTGGTGTTGCTGAGCTCGCCAGTGCATTCCTTCTTTTTAAGAATGTACCAAATTGTTGATTTGGCCCTCCTAAAGTTTCTGCTATCTCTCTGATAGGTCTGTTTTGGTTTTTCAGCCTAATGATGGCCTCCTTCACTTGCATCAACACCTCTTTGGACGGCATATTGAGAGTTCCCATGAACAGCTACCAAATGCAAATTCAACACTTGGAATCAGCTCCAGACCTTTTATCTCCTTAATTTATCATGATATAAGGAGGAAACAGGCCACAGCTGGCCATGAAACTGCTTATCAGTCAATTGTCCCATTACTTTTGAGCCTGTGAAAATGGAGGAACTCTGTAAAAAATGGCTGTAATTCCTAAACGGTTAATGCAATATTTTTGTTAAACCCCTTGAATTAAAGCTGAAAGTCTACGCTTCAGTCACATCTTGACTGCTTCATTTCAAATCCACTGTGGTGGTGTACAGAGGCAAAATTACCAAAACTGTGTCACTGTCCCAATATTTATGGACCTGACTGTATATATATATATATATATATAATGTGAATATATATATATATATATAAAACCTAGTATATATATGCATATAATGTGTATATATATATATATACACATTATATATATATATATATATATAAAACCTAGTAAATTCCACTTCTTGGTAATAATTAACTTCTACTACTTACTCACCGCCCAAGAGATAAACAGTTAAAACATGTCATGTTGCCTTTTATAGGAACAGACAGACCCGGTTTGTGATAAATGAAACATTTTAACCAGTCCAGAAAACAACATCCATTTTAAAGTGAAAGCCCTGTGAGGTGCTACTAGCTGAAGCACTGTCTTTTGTTATTATGAACAAATGTATGTGGACACATTAAAACAAATTCCTGGGCTGATTTTGGTTCCCAGTTTGTCCTGGTAACATATCTTCTCTATCTACCTGCATGGATCTGATAAATACTGCTCACTTGCCTCATTTGTGGGGAGAAACATCTTTGTGCTGCCTGTTGAGGCTACGCTGGCTCCCCCTGGTGGACAATCTTCAGAATAAGAGTCAGTGAGAATGGCATGCCAGAGAAGAGTTTTCACCAATAAGAGTCACATTTTATTGACCCATTGATGCAGTGGTGGAAAAATATAAAAAAAGTCTTAAAAATTCATTTGTTTTTTTATTATTTTTTAATGTGTTCAACATTTTCAGGTGAGCAAACGTAATCAAATTGAATGTTTAGGCTCCCAAGTATTTTTACATATATATATATATATATATATATATATATATATATATATATATATATATATAAAGATATTAAAGGAATGTTCCATTAGATTGAAACAGATGGTTGACAACAAGTAAAGATTAAGTAAAAACAAAACAAAACAAAACAAACAACAACAACAACAAAAAACATTATTTAACATACTAAACAGCACAGTATGAAAAGAGAGGGAAAAAGGACAAAGGATTATCTTCCTTTTTCCCAAATGCAAATTCAAGATCCATAACATTTGGGAATGTACAGTCAGGGTATTACACTGTAAACTACTTCTCTCTTTTTTTTTTTTAAATAATAAGTATTAAGGACTTTTTAATTAACTCCATTTCTAGTAAAACTAAATGACATTTTGGTATACATTTTGCAGATTTTTGTTTGTGAATATAGTTACCACGCAGAATGGAGAAGCAGATCCTCATCAGCGAGACAAACAATGACGTCAGTATACCAGGAAGTGAACTGCTGGTAAGTGGAGCGGAAGACACCTGTGTGAATTACACGCACATAGATTTGTAACTGCGACGAAAGCGACTCTTACTGTCCAGCAGATATAAACTGGGCCATGGCTCGGTTGTTTCTTTTAGCTTTTGTGTGCCTTTCTGGCGCAGGATTAATTCTCGGGCAGGAAGGATGTGTATTCACCGAGCTGAACCAGGGCTTGAACCCGAAATCCTGGGACGCTGGTGCGAACTATTCAGCTCACCTGGCCGACATTTCCAACGAGCGTGAGTGTCAAGAGGTTTGCTGTACTAGAGAAGACTGCCACTTAGCCCTGATTGAGACTCCAGCTGATGGCTCACCCCAATGCTTCCTCATCAACTGTATGAAAGATGGCAAAGATGTTTGTGTTTTGGAAGCGCGCGACCACTCCAAAGCATACCTCAAGACTCAGGTCTCAGCCCGCGCCAACAGCTCAACAGGTAAAGACCAAACAACAACAACAAAAAAAACATGGCTTCCGTCACTAATGTCACACTCTTTCCGTGATATTATTTTCCAGTCAGAGAAAACCTGTATTACTTCCAGAGCCACATATTACCACATTTTACCACATTAAATGGCATAATACGCCATTATAATTGGTGAAGGTGAATCTGCGTTTCTCAAACTGTAGGCTGAAGTTTTAGATTCAAAACAATAGCAATGCGCCATAAAATGAAGCTAATAAAATGATTAAACTGAAGACCTTTTCACGATACATGATGTACTTTGTTTTGCTGACAGAGTAAACAACAACAAAACTTTAAAAACTGGTGAAAGTTTAGTGAAATATTTGTTTCTATAAATGTCTTCTGAAATGTGAACAAGTGTAAACACATGAAATGTGTTTAAAAAAAAAAAAGGGAATAATATTTAACATTCAGTACAAGTCTATTTTTCAGCATCCTACTCTTAAAGCAGATGTGTGCTACAGCTTTGTCTTTCTTACATGGGTTTGGGTTTGGGGTTTTGATAAAAACACAAGTTTTCAATAGACTGATAAATAATTTTGTTAATATAAGGCAGGCCACTCTGTCACCCTTTCACATGAAGTGGTCACCAGTACATTTTTAATATATTGCAGGGCCAGACAACTGGCAACTGTGGCAGTATAATCACAAATAAAATAAAAATTTAGTCTGAAAAGTGACCAAAAGCTGTACAGACTGCTTTACAAATTCAGCCAGGTGTCATTGAGCTGAAATAAAACATGGACTGATAGCAAAAAAATGTAGTAGAGCAGCATTTTTTTTTTTTTCTTTCTGGCCTTTGTCTCATTGTGTTTCTTCATTCCCACTTGATCTACTTGTTAAACTGGTATTCTTATGTAAGGTTCTGATTTCCTGGTGTGTGCAGGAAATTATATTTAATGACAGCTGAAAACATGAAAACATGGTAGAACAGTTTGAATACCGGTGGACATTTGTTTAAGTGCACAATAGACTTTTATTTATTTATTTAAAATAAAAACCAGTGGATTAACCACCAGTGCAGTGGCTGAGGGGAAAACAATGTTTAAAACCCTCTTCTCTATGTGTATTTCAGATTATTGCCGTCTTGAAAAACAAGTAGGTCGTTGCCGGGCATCCTTCCCCCGATTCTACTACGATGCCACTGACCAAACCTGTAAAATGTTTGTGTATGGGGGATGTGAAGGAAACAGCAACAACTTCAAAACAAAAGAGGAATGTCAGAATGCTTGTAATGGCGTAACAGGTAAGTGTGTGTGTGTGTCTTTGAGCTGTGTCTGAACAGTAGATATGATGGCTGTGAACATCTAGCTCAGTTCAGTCCTGGACATGATTATGGATGTGATAATGCACTGCTCATGTTGAAGGACAAAACAGAATAACCCGTGCAAAACAATGTACTTTTGATATCTGAGATTATCGCGGGAGTTTTGCTGATGAGATATTTCTTCTACACGTTGATAAAGCTGTCTGATGAGTTTGAAATCCTAACTATGAAAGACACATTACACATTTTTCAATGGCAAACAAATGGTTTTTACTTCTTTATTATTTAATTTGGTTATTCTATAATGCCTCTTTGGATAAATAAATACATCAAAATATTGAATAAATGCTATAATGTCATTGCGAACTTTTTAAAATATTGCCACTACTCTTACGTTTCATCTGGAAGGAGGTTGGCTTAAATAGGCAGCATATTAGACAGTGTTTTTGCTCCCCATATTAAAGTCTGTTTGAAATGCAGTGTAAGGACAGATGTCTAAGCACACCTAATTTGTGGAGATTTTTGCTTTTTGTTTTTCCTTTTTAGTTTAATTGGCACCTGAGAAGAGGTACATGTAAGAGAGGGAGACATAAATTGTTTGATTATACTTGTGGGAGCACAGGGTATCTGCTGATCATAGGCGATTGTTTTAAAACTACATGAGAAGCCTGGCCACCCTTAAAACTTCAGTGAAATCAGATGATCACGTCTCACTGAAGTATCATTCATTTTACGCAAACTGTTTTCAGTGGACAATGCAGGCTGTGTGAAAATCTCCTTTAAAGCCTGTAGACACACTGCTGATAGAACTGTATTGACTCATGGCTTCTATGACAGATTAAAGTACACACTGTTTTTTAACGGGGGTAAAAGATTAACACTCATTGGACAACTGGCTTTCAATACGTCATTGTGAGTAACACCCAGATGCTGTGTGAACGGGAGTGTGGGAGGGTGGGTTTTCGTTTGTCCTGCCAAGATGAACAGCTTCTTCATATGATGATTAGGAGACATTTCAAAGGAAAGGAACCTCGTAACCAACTGCCAGTCACTTAAATGGAAATGAACATGACTAACATCTCGAACTTAAACATATTGGTGCCAGTCAGACCTACAGAGTGCTCAGAGTTGCAGTAGTGGACAGTAGCCAAATCCATAACAGTCTTAACTACTATTATATCTTTTTATTTTATCATTGTAGTTGGTAAATATTATTAATACAATTTAAGTATAAAGTTATGCTTGATTATTGTGTTCATTGCTTATCTATAGGTCTAGCTAGCTGTCACTATGTTCTTCAGTCAATTTAGCTAGCTAAGAAGCTTAGCTGCGTTTTAAACTACTAATTCTGTCTTTTGATGCTCTTATTTATGAGGAAAGACTGACAATTAAACAGGAGGCCAAACCAACAGATAAAACAGACCACACACATCTATAGATATATACTTTAATAACAGACACCTGTGCTTCTTCTATTTGAAAAGCCATGGCTGCCGATCCATTTTGGAAATGCTATGATTTTTATTATTGTGAAGTTCCTCACGGTACAGCTTAAAGGTAAAGTAGATCACACATACAGTACTGTGCAAAAGTCTTAGGCACATGCAAAGAAATGCTGTAGAGCAAAGATGCCTTTAAAAATAATGAAATTAAATGTTTCTACATTAAAAAAAATACTATAAAGAGCAGTAAACAGTAATAAATGAAACAAAATCAATATTTGGTGAGACAACCCTGTGCTTTAAAAAAAGTCTTGAGTACAATTAGTGCAGTTTTATAAGGAAATGAGCTGTAGGTTTTACTGAGCATCTTGCAGAAGCAGCCACAGTTCTTCTGGAGACTTTGATTGTCCCACTTGTGTCTTATTTTTGCAGCAAAATCCAGCAGCCTTCTTTATGTTTTTTTTTTTGTCTGAAAAGTGTCTCTTACGTAATATGCTGCTTTCTTTACTGACATTCAAACATTTTTCTGTAACATTTAATTTTGTGCCTGAAAACTAATGTTTGGAAATCTAAAATGTTTTTGTACTGAATCAATAGTGTAGAAGTCATAAAATAAAAATCTATAACAAAATTTGTAAAAAAAAAAAATAGAGGGCCTAAGACTTTTGGAAAGTACGGTATATGTATGTTCATTCATTGATGAGAGATAAGGGAAAGTTCTAGAGAGACCATAAATTAAGAGCGTTATCATGTGAATTTAACACTTATTTTTAATTTTTTTTTATCTTTTTTTTTTTAATAAAAAATATTTATAACTTTGTGGAGTAAAATGTAAAAATAGTAAGTAAAAAAAGTAAAAAGTAAAATGATAGTGGTAAAATGATTTGGTTCAGCCAGCTACTTATATTACTGTATATTAGTTCTGTATATTAGTTCAGTTCCCTTTTAGTTTACGGAAAGCAAAATATCCAATAAAGTTAATTATGGACTAGAATAATGAAAGGTTTGATGTCTCCTTCCTGCTTTGCACAATACTGCGTTGTTTGTGTCTTAGCAAAGCTAGTGCTGAGCCAATCGTCACTGTGCAGGAATGACGGTACAGGCTGTTTCAGATTACACCTAGTTATTGAGTAACCGGTTGAGTGACCTCTGTTGTGGGTTAATTACTTTTTTCGAGGAAACTTTATGATGAATTCAGAATGGGTTCTGTGCTCTCTTTGTCGACTGATAAATCCATTAGTTGCCACTGTGGGGAGCTCTCAACAAGATGGGGGCAAAAAAACAGTAGTGAGGCAGACGGTAAAGAAAGCAGGCTAAATGTACTAAATATTTCAGACTAGAAATCAAACTCCAAACAAACTCCAGTCATGATACGTTTCACGATGCCTGAATTCACTGTTACATTTGATTGTTAGAAAATCTACGAATGAATGAAGACAAATTATGAATAAAATGACTTTTTTTTTTTTTTTAATCTCTGTATAATAAACAGTGCAAATCAATGTGCATTTTTGACTGTATAAAAGAAAATAAATAAAAAAATGCTACTAACAGTGGTTTAATATTGTAAACAAAAAGTACTACAGGTTCACTATACCTTAAAAATAAATAAATTAATAAATTCTTCTAGAAATTTTGATTGAATGAACAAATTGTCTAACCTGGGGACTTTTAAAACGATCAACTTAAACATAATGAGCTCTGCAGTAAAGTTGGTTAAAATGTCAGAATTCCACAACCTCTTTCTTGGGTACCATAGATCACAGAGGCATGTGGATGGTGTTGTTTGAAAGCTACTGAAGAACTCATTTTAACTGTTATAATGTGGTCGTGTAACCATATAACATATAATGTGTGCTGGTCATTGCAATCCGGGGCTATCAGTCTATCGGTCACTTCACAAGTGCAGATGATTCCTGGGACAGGAATCTCGCAGACTCTCCACGAAAGAATGTGATCGTGTGACCAGCTCATTTATGCAATTACCCAATCAGCCAATAATGTGTCAGCAGCACAATGCATAAAATCATGAAGATACAGGTCAAGAGCTTGAGCATCCGAATGGGGAAAAAGTGTGATCTGTGTGACCTCAACAGTGGCATGGATGTTGGTACCATATGGGCTGGTGTGAGTATTTCAGAAACTGCTGATCTCCTGGGATTTTCAGTCAGTTGAAGGACAGTTGAAGATTAGAAAAAAAAACCACCTGGTCTTTTTCCAGTCTTGAACTGTCCAGTTTCGGTGTGTCTGTGCCCATGATAGCCTCAGATTCTTGTTCTCGGTTGACAGGAGTGGAACCTGATGTGGTCTTCTGCTGTTGTAGCCCATCCACCTCAAGGTTTGATGTGTTGCGTGTACTGAGATGCTTTTCTGCTCACCATGGTTGTAAAGAGTGCTTAATTGAGTTACTCTAGACTTCCTGTCAGCTTAGACCAGTCTGGTCATTCTCCTCTGCTCTCTCTTACCAACAAGGTGTTTCAGCCTGCAGACCCTCTGCTCACAGGATGTTTTTTGTTTTTCGCATCATTCTGTGTAAACTCTAGAGACTTTATGTGAAATTCCCAGGAGATCGTCAGTTTCTGAAATACTCAAACCAGCCCATCTAGTCATAGAGATCACACTTTTTCCTCATTCAGATGTTTGATGTGAACATTAATTGAAGCTCTTGACCTGAGTCTGCATGATTTTATGCATTGTACTACTGCCACATGATTGGCTGATTTGGATAACTCCATAAATGAGTAGGTGTACAGGTGTTCCTATTAAAGTGACCTGTGAGTGAATATTGTAACTCTGTGAGATGCGCAGACTGGGACATCTGGTGTGCAATTGCATTACATACATAATTAATAGAATGCTGATATTACACATTGCCATGATGCACCTCATCGCATTTTTGCAATGCAATGCATCGTGCCACAATGTATCATTACATCCCTACTGTAATGGAACATTATTTCTTTGATATAACCTTTATGTGTGGGACTGTTTTTCTTTTCTTTTTATACAAATAAAAAAATTCAAATAAAATCCTTGAATTCTGTAGTGACCAGCATTGTGTAAAAGAGTGCATCCTGTGCCCTGAGTTGCATGTCACTACATTTACATTTACATTTATGGCATTTGGCAGAAGCCCTTATCCAGAGCGACTTACAATAGTGCTTTGAAGTCTATCAAAAATACATTCTGATATTGGCTCGGTAGGTCACAAACTAGGAATACCGTCACTATTCAATCCCACTCAGTCTGTCAGACCCGGGCTTGTGTTTGGACTCTACTGAGGCTAGAGTTGAACATGGCACAACTCCCATGTCATTATCAGCCTGGAAAAACCTCCCAGACACTGCTGAGGCATTCAGTATAGCAACCTACATCCAAGAAACGCCTGTCTCTGAGTGGGGCTTTGTTAACAGACATGAGCTTCTGTGCTGTGCACTCTCAGTTCCAGAATTAACAATTTCAGCTGGTTGTCCACATGAGTGCATTTTATGAATTTAAGAATGATACACAGATTTGTCCTTTTGCTCATTTATTGCACTGACAGTTTATTTCGTCATTAACAGTGTAGGCTAATAAAACATTGAAGCTGGAAATGTAAATTGTAGCCTGTGTATGGCTGTTAAACAAGTGCGTTTTGACATGATATTTGCTGTTGTTTATCACCATGTAACTGTATAATGTTACCGATCAAAATTTTATATTATGTAAGCTATGGGTAAATTGAAATGAAGCTATTTTTATGATTTCATGAATTTACAGGGGTTAGTTTAATCATTTTTTTGACTACCGTATAATTATTTTACATGACATTCAACAATATACTGCTAACTACTGCTCATGCACTTCTGTGTAGCATTGTAGTCATGAAGTTCAGAACTGTTGAAAAGAGAATGTTATGTTCCTAGAAACATAACATTAAGTTTACGTTTGTACAAAGTTTTGTTCTGTGTACCGGTGATGTGCTTACTGATACTTCGGTATCTCCAAAGTTCAGAAAGACCTTGTCTCAAGACGTCACAGGTAACATCCTTCTTAATATAGCCCACTAAATTGCTTTATAGTGTATACTATTAACGTTAACAGTAGTTAAAATTAAGAGGGTCAGTTTGACTTTTGATACACGATCAAAATAACAAAGGTCACACACAATTCTGCAGCATTACATTCCTCATATTCCAAATATTGTTCTTCTCAATGTGTTTCACTCATGTAAGTCTGTTTTGCCCTAGCTCTGGTCTAGTGTAATAGCTCTTCCATTTGTGTTTATTGGTGTGAAAATGAACATGCAGGGCTCATCTAATATGGTTATCTGTTCAAGAAGTTTTTCCTGTCAATTTATAAAAAAGTTTGATAAAGCTACGATATACTGTTAAACTTGTTTCATATTAGAATAAATACTCATGTGGTAAATTGTTTCTTGATCTCATGTGTGCATCCTCAGCTAAATCTTCTGAAGCTCCCTTGGCTGAAATGACATCAGAAGAGTATGCAGGTGTGTATGATTTTTATTTTTATTTATTTATTTATTTATTTATTTTAAAGTGTGCTCTTTCTTACTGGTTTTATATTCTTCTTGTAGTTTCTCTTTGTCTTTGAGACCTTAAGAGCATAGGCACTGACGCCTAGGAGACTATTTAATGAAAGGTTTTAATTTGGCTAAAGGGCATTATCATATCAGACTCACCGATTACTAACTTTTAAATTTCAGTTATTTGTAATTGGGGACTGTTGGCCCCTAGACTGGATTTAGTGGTGTGGCAGGTAGTAACATCTCATTGTCTTATTTTCAGAGAAGTGTCTGGCTGGACCACAGGTAGGGCCATGCAGGGCCTCAATCCCACGCTACTACTACACAAGCGGCACATGTAAACCGTTCAGATATGGTGGATGCCGTGGAAATAAGAACAACTATAACTCTGAGGAGGAGTGCATGAAAAACTGTACAGGTATGTATATGGTGTTTACTGTATGATGATCATCATCACCATGGAATTGGCAGTTTCCTACAGTTTATTCCTGCAAGCCAGAGTCCTGGTACTTTTCATCACAGAAAGAGGCAATTTAACTGACATGGCAACCTTGGAGATTTTCTGTGGTTGCCTTGTCAATTAGTTTTTTCCCCAGTCTGTTGACTGTGTCTTGTTTTGAAAAGGTCATTCTATTGCAGTGTTCAAAAGTTTGTTGGAAACCACTACACAGAAGTGCATATACACAGAAGTGTGGAGATCCAGTCAGATTGCACCCTATAAGATTCTGAAGCTTTTGGCCAGAAAACTGTACAAAAGATATTAGCAGCCTGTGGATGGAGCATTTGAGGCTGAAACTATGTGTGGATTGGGTTTGTAATGTTGTAACCTCTCTTTGTAGTGAAAATTGTGGATTCCAAGAAAACACCTGAAGATGAGAGATATGGTAACATGCCATTTTCATCAAATTTCATCAAATTTCAGTTGCATGAATGAAAATGAATTACTTCCATAGCATCAGTAAACACTGTGTTCGCTACACAGCGGCCTGCATTGCGCCGGCTGACTCTGGGCCATGCCGTGCCGCTTTCCAGATGTTCTACTTTGAGCCGAGTACTCAGTCTTGCCAGGAGTTCATCTATGGAGGCTGCAAAGGCAACAAGAACCGTTACAGCACCCTGGAGGAATGCATGTCCAATTGCGCTGGGAAAGATGGTAGGAGGAGATTTTATATAGAGTTGAATAAATTCTATAAATGGTTTAATGGTGTTTGAATGAAGGGATGCAGTTTTACATGAAGCAGGTGATATTATTTTTTTGTTGAGTTACTTGTAGTTTTAATTTTAGAAAATCTATTTAATGATGTTCAGGTTGGTAGTTCTTGGTTTTCTTCTAATGTACCTGAATTAATAAATAGGCAGTGACTGCTGGTCACAGTATTGAACTAAATATAAAAGTATTAGGCAAACCCACAGGAGCACACTTGCTGAAGGACAGATGGGCAACACCTTTAGTGATGGTCCATATAAGTCCATAGTGATGCCATGTCTCTGTTTTCAATAGCAAGCATGGTAAACAGAAGTGTTTGCTTGCTGGTGCTTGCTTTTGTTCAAGCCACATTAATCTTATGCTTCTGTTGTTTATCCCTTCATGTAATTTGTACTTTGACAAGTTGGAATATTTGTTTCATCTACTTGCATCTAGGTTCTCCTGAGGTATTTTGAAATAACTGTGACTGATAAAGTAATCCACCTTGTTCATGTTTATTATACCTGCTACTGTGCCTTGCCACATGCACCCTCTGTGTCAGTGAACAAGGCCTATAAAAATTAGCCCCAATTAACATGAAATCTAGGGGGTGTTTCCCAAGCTATAATTACTTAACACAACAGTCAATGATATGCAGTGATTCTACTGTCTGGACTAGAAAGAAATCAGCCCCAGCCCCTACTTTATATCATTCTGTGTATATCTACTTATGATCGTTGGTGCTGTTGCTGTTCTTGGTTCCACAAAAGTAAAAAAAAAAAAAAATCCATGTTATGCCATTTGTTAAATAAATAAATGATATGGATGGCAAAAAAAAAAAATTATGTATTCTTCCTTGCAAGAGAAGGAGGGCTTAGCCCTGGAAACCCATTTATACCAGACAGCCACCCAAATACTTGTGTCCAAATCCAAGAATTCTGGGCTTGCCTCCTGCAAATAGAAAGCCCTTTAATATGCTGAAATGGGTGTGCTAGACCAAAAACATGCAGGGAATATTGTCTGTAGAATTTCCTTTGAAGGCCTGGGAGTCTATAACAGCCTTCGAATCCAATGCTGGGAAAACTGGGGAAGATCAGTAGGGGAAACTGCACTCTCTGCTGTGCAGTGGGTACACAGGGCTGGTAATGTTAACCTCCATTACGTACGGGAGTGCTTCTGACAATCCTGCCTGTAGACATTTAACGTGCCATAATTTCAGGTTTGCTTTCATATAGACGAATTCCTTATGAACCACTGATTGACTTTGCAATTTTCACAGCACTTCTGCTGTGTAATATTCAAACATATGAATATTTATGTAATTAGTTTTTCTTTACCTTGGCGCCAATCAACCATTCACATGACACCTCTCAGGCAAAGATGCTCATTTTCAAAAATAATTAAGAATTTAAATGTAGTAACCTGTGTTTGTCTTCTTTGCTCATTATATTGAGAAGAGAGAGTGTACCTCCTCAACCAATTAACAAGCCTGAACTAGATTGAACTGGGTGGAAAACAACAAAATGTGCAGGGCAGTGTATTCCAGAACCAAGACTGCAAAACACATTTACAGACCATAGCATTCATCACTGTTATTAAATTTGAAATAGGAGGCAGCCAGTCATGTTCCAGGAGCAGGTTATTTTCACACGCATTCAGGTTCAATTAAAGCAAACCCCATACCACTGTTGGTCCTCTGGACTGCACTTGGGGATGAAATCACCTCTCAAAGCCTTGGTGCAAAAACACTTTGGTCTGGGAAAAAATGTGCCTGTGTGAAAATGCCCTTAGACTAAAGTTGTCCTCTTTTTCTGTCAGCATATTGTGTGAGAGTTAAAAAAAAAAAAAAAAAAAAAAAAAGGACACATTGTCATAGAAACAGCTGTACAGACACTTTTCACACTTGCATTTTTTTTCCAGCGTTCTATACCTTTGAAATGTGAAAGCTGTTTTCAAGCCTGGGAGGAGTCCAGAGATTCCTGGCCCTCCTGAAAATAGTGGTCTTGGACTTGCTTCCATCGAACAGTGGTGCGGTCTGCATCAGGAAGCTATTGGAACTAAGCGCCACATGCTGTGTAGCGCGATTGGTTCAACTTGTCAACGTTACTTCCTGGTTCAAGTTTTGTTACATCAGGGAAGTGGTTATTATGGTCAGTGGAGGAGATGGGACAGCCTTATTGATTTATAAAACTGACTTTCAAAGGACTGGAGTGCTGTAATTAGCTTACATTTGGTGTGCGAGTGTTTGCACTGAAAGCCACATCTTGTGCTGGCCTGCACGTCTAAAAAAAACTTTTTATATGCAAATGGATCCACTTTTGTAGCTATTCCTGTTTGATGACATGCCATGCCATGAACAGTGCTGATCTTCACTTGCTTGCGTGTTGGCACCAAAGGGGGGGGAAAAAGAAAAAAATAAATAAATAAAACAGCAAACAGTTGCCTAACATTTTTGGTAACTTGCATATAAAAAAGTGATGTATGGAATTCCACAATCAGTCCATGGTTCGAAAGGAATTCTAATATGTGAAAGCAAACCTATATAAACCTTAGTAGTGGTTATCTGTTTGTTGTGTTTTTGTCATATGGTCATAATTATGCAATGTTCCTGTAGGGGTATTTGAGGAGCATGGACACCACAGGGCTCGCTGGACTCCAGGTAAGACAGTATGACATGAACATGTAACAGGTCTTTCTGAGATTTTTATACATGTATAATACAAATTATATGATTTTTCCTAATAATCATTTTCTAATTTTATGACTGTTCTTAAAATCAGTTTACCGCATTCCTTTCTTAATTTTTTTCCCTCAGCCTTTTTCCTGGTCGCCACTCTGGCCATCATGTCAGTCGTGCTGCTTGTTGGGTTGTTCCTGATCTCAGTGCGTCGTGTGAAGCATCAGCGCCTCCTGCTGCTGGATGACAAGCAAGAGCTACTACCTGAGGAGCACATTCCTGAGGAGGACGTCCGCAATGACTCCCACTAAATCCTTTTCCTTCTCTCTTTCCCCTCTCTGCTACTGAGCACCTATATATCTACACTCCGATATCTGCACTACACACAGCCTGTCGCACACATCTGGGGTTTGGGAAAGCTTTGAGAAGGTAGGGCATTAGTACAAAGGCAGAATATTGGACCCAGTGGTTATAAGTATTTGGCAAAAATGTACTGTATAGGTGAAACTACACTGACATACCAGCTTTAATCAGATTCATTATGTATCATGCAAGTGAGATGAGCGATTGTGATTGTAGATGATGATTAGTAGTTCTTTAAAACACTGAAACTTTGAGTGAGAAACTTAGTCTTCAACTGTTTTTTTAGTGATGGAGAAAAATGTGGTAACATTCCTTTCTCTTTGTTTTATTTTTTATAGTATAAAACAAAAATCAGCAAATGAGCAAATAAATTTAATTTCATTTGCTCATTAGAATATAGTTTCTTCAAAATAGTTACCTTGGCATACTTTGGAAAATGGACAGATTTTTAGAAGGTTCATTAATGCATTCCCTCATTCCTGTCTCGATGTGTGTACACTAAAATACGAATGGATTTTCTATTTTTCCTTTTTAATTTATTCTACCTGTTGATAGAACAATCATTTTGGGTGATTACATATATGTGATATATCCTTCTGCATAAATATTCTTAGAATAAGTGGCTTTTTTCATTTTTCTTTTAAATAAAGTGAAACTTATTTAAACAGAATTAACAGCCAATGTTGTACAATGTGAAAGATAATGTGGACAAAGTAGTGTGATTATATAGGACAACTCTTTTAGTTGATGGTACACTCCACTTATTTCAGATTTTCTACTGAAGATAAAACAGCACAAAAAGATTAAAGATTTTAAGAGTTAAAGATTAAAATATATTAGAAGATTAATTATCTGACTAGTATGAAACATAATAGTGGATTCTTAGCATATATATGTGATGTTTCTCACGCAAAGTGAGATGGATAACTACAATGGTTGAACTACTGAATGTGTCAAGCACACAGAATCTCCTTTGAACTGGAAATGGAGACATTACTTTGAAGTTAGCAATCTATAATAATAAAGAAAACACTTGACTTAATACCCTGATATGTGTGTGTGTTATTTATAGTATGTTGTTCATAGAAGCAAATATGTTAATTCTCTCATCCTTCCAGTTAGTCCTCTCTTAAAGATGCAGGCTATTAAAGGCTGACTATTTTAACTAGGGGTAGTTTTTACTGTACAGTGCATGTCTACACGTTTAGACACGTGATAAACAACAAATTGTATCGGGCTTTGTATTCAACAAAGTATTGAGTGCACTTTGACATAGATTCTTCAAGTATCTGGAGCTGTACTGGAAGGATGAACGTCACTGCTTCAAAAGATATTCCTTTTTTTTAATATAGTTGTTGTTTATTGATGGTGGTGGAGAGCACTGTATAACACGTCAGTCCGAAATCTCCCATTCAGTCTTCAGTTGGTTTGGGATCTAGTGACTGGGTAGGCCATTACATATGACTGACTTCATTTTCATACTCGTCAAACTTTTCAGGGAACCCTCATGCCCAACAGCCACTGTTTTTTCTTTATTCTGTCGCCCATCTATGGATTTAGAGGTTAAAATAGGAATACTTTATACTATATACTGTTTGTATACCAGGATTTTGGGTTTAACATAATTGATCAATCCTTTGATCAAAAAAGGATGTATATGTAAAGTATGCTTATAAATGCAAATGCGGTTCAGTGCAAAAGTTGGTTTGTGGGTCGAAAATGTGTGTGTCCTGCAAAAAGACAACCAAAACAGAAAAATAGTTTTCCCATGACCCTCAGTCTCCAGACTTGATTTGAAGACAGCAGTATCTGTTAAAGCTCTTAAGAGGATACAAAAGAGGTTGGAGGCAGCTCTGAAACCAATAAATGTCTTGCTGCTATGAATCAGTGTACTGGTCTTCATAATGTCCTATGGGTATGCAAACGTTTGCAATCAACTGTATACAGTATGAATAGAATGAGTCTGAACATGACACTTTCCTTGCTAAAGCACCTGAAGGTCTTGATGGAAAACTGCTGGATCGTGGTCCCTAGGGCTTGCACTGAGAGCCTACAGGTCTTAGTATGTTAAGCTCTGTATCACAAGGGGGCGCTGCTGGCTCTTCCTGCCTGTAGATAGTAAAGCTGCAGTAATGATTCTGCCTGTGGCCTGTTGTCTTCTCCTACTGTTTTAGATGTTGGGAACTGACACCAGCAGTTCCCTTGAGATGATGAGTCCCTTCCTGCTTGAAATTTAACTCAGCTGGTCTGTTCTTTTAAGTCATGAATAAAGACAAGATTCAAGAATATCATGTATAAATCATGTGTTTAATCGACTCCATAGATAGATTTCTTTAGTAAACCAGCTCCTGCTTTGTATCTGTTAAAACAAAAGTGTAAGAGAGAGAGAGAGAGAGAGTGTGTGTGTGTGTGTATGTGTGTGTGTGTGTGTGTGTGCATGTTTAGGAGGTTGACACGGTGAACTGAAGAGTGTGCTGGGCTTGTGCCATTGTCTCTGCAAGCTGAGGCAGCTGAAATTAGGTCATAAAGACCGAGCCATTAGCTCATTTCCTAGTCATGTCCAACCAACCAGCCTCTCCAAAGGCAATGCACTTCACTTTTTAGACACTTACCAAAATGTAGCTTTCACTGAAGCTCTACATTACAGTCTGGTTACAGATAGAGAAGTGTGGAGTTAGTGTAATTTAGCAGAATGGAGGATTATGTGGAGGAAGTCTGAAATGTCTTCAGAATAAAATCCTCCTGAAACTGTACCTAATGATTTTGATGAAAAATATGACAGAAGTTTATCCAAGAGCTCAATGTTTGTGTTTCAAGCACAGTGTTAGTGACAGGGTGTTTACAGAGAAGTCACAGGTTTCCTTAGGGCTGACTGTTAGTAGACTGCACGTGTGACTGTATGTGTGTATGCTATGTTCACCCTGACCGTAGTAACCCTAGCATGTTGTTATAGCCCATGGTCATCTGGTTTTCATCCTACATTAGTATAATTGTGGATTCTTAGCATTAGCGCCCATACCAGCTGCCTCTTTAACTGCAAAGATGCTTAGCATTCCATGTACGTGACTATGCCATGCCCTCCTGCCCTCAAACACACACTCACACACACGTGTGAGAATCTGAAACTTCATGCATATATGGAATAGTTCATGTAAACATTCGTAGCTTAATATGTATGGCAAAATGCGTGCATAAAATACTAGAAATGATCTAGAGATGGGAAGTAACAAAGTACATTTACTTTGTTACTGTACATGTTTGAAGTATTTGTAATATACATTTTACTTGTTTTTTTTTTACAGCACCTGTAATACTTTTAGAACACATAAGCAGACTTTTTATGTGTACACTTTTAAGCTCTTCATATTCAATAATTCTACCTCAAATCTTAAAACCCACTAAAGTGACTTAATATTTATTGCTACATACTGTATATTTGTTTGTTGTGAGCTTACATTTTGTATTTATCTAGCCAATTTGTCATGTGAGAGCTATTAGCATTATTAACATATTAAAATTAACATATTATTGTTTTATCAGTTTTATCATCCTGACTAACCTTTGAGACATTAGGGATTTACAGTAGATAACATTTTTCGCTAGATTTTGCTAGATAGCTATTTGTTAGCTAGCTTTAGTTGCCCACGTTCTTTTGTTAAAGGTGACTCATTTAGTATCAGTAACCCAAATTAACTTTTATACGGTGCAGGCTGTGTGACTACTTTGTCTTTTGTGTTTCTCACATTGCATTTACTTTAGCAAGTTTAAAAGTTTGTACTTTACATAGAGGTTTGAAACCAGAGTATTTATTTAGATTGGCACTTTTGCTTGAGTAAGGAATTTGCCACCTCTTAGCTCATCCCAGTAGGAGTATGTGTATGTGTTGGTCCACAGTAGACATCGCATTTCCTTTCACAGATAATAGCTGTATTGTTGTGTTGTGAGTGTTTATGTTCCCCTGAGGCGCTGTTTCCCCTGAAAGTCCCTCTGTCAGCCATCTCTCCCTGCAGCCCTCTGGCCCTCTCAGCCCCGTCAGCACATCTTTAGCATGTGGAGAACAGACAGATCCCTGAGCCCAGCTGATCCAGAGCAGAAGCCAGTAGATTAAAGGACAGAAAAAGAGAACGACACAGAGGTTGAGGAGGGGGCATAGAAAAAAAAATGTAGAAGATAGGTTGTGACAAATGAGAGTGGTAGAAAGAGTGGGAAAGCTGGAAGACCGCACAGGGGTTGAGTTTCAGCATGAGACATGCTCCGCCCATGACAAGGATGATGTCATGGCTTTGTCTCTCAGAGCATGGATGAAGTTGAGGAGCTGAGATGGTGGGCGGCAGGGATCTTGGCGGAAGGGGGACTGTAATTTGAGTGACCCCGTCTAAAATTGAAAGCAGTTGTGAATCCTCTGGAGGGCAAAGCATTTGCAATCCAGACTCCGCTAGCGGTTCCCACGACACCGACCGACCTCCCTCTTCCCTCTTTCCTGACTCCTTGTCCTTTTTATTCTGTTCTTCCATCAAGAGTCTATGTGCCTATAAATGGGAAGTCTGGTGGCATTTTAGAAGGATAGTCTGCACTGAAAAAGGCAAGAAAGTAAGACAAAGGCCACAGGGTCACAGTGTACATGCTTATTAAAAGCAATTTCAAATGATAGAAAATACCATGAAGTGGAAAAATAGTTCAGATAACAGGAGAATGTCAGGCGGATAGCCTACATTCTCCATTTTCCTTTTTACGTTTTCCAACAGTGCCTGTCTCACTCTCTCCATCACTATTATATAAACTAACTGTTTTCTCTTTATCTCAAAGACAAATACTTTTTCATGGGTCGAGATTCAGATTTTAGTGTTTATATTCCTAGTGAGGGAAGTGTGGCTACAGTTCAGATCTGATTAAAAATATTTAAATATAAAGAATCATGACTTCTGAAGTCCCTCTGAATTGGCAGCTGAGGTCTGGCCATATATCAACTTATCAGGCTTGTGACCAATTTAGTTAGACACATTTCCAGATGATATTGTTGATAAGTAAAAATCTGGATGAATACACACATACAGAAGAATAACTTCTAAATTCTTTGTCATTGTTTCAAATGAAATGAGAATAATCAAATCATTAAAATAAAATTAAATTAGCTATAAAATTGACTGTATGCTAAATGCTTTCAGACCACAGGCGTATGTGTTTTGGCGCACCTAAGGTTGCGAGCCCAGGATGTCAGCCAGGTGAATTGTGGGTGGTAACCATTAGGTAAGCCAAGCATGTGTGTGGGAAACTTTATGAGCAATCAGTTGTATTTATGACAGCGAAAGGATTATGGGCTATTGCCATTTTCAAATGAGCGAATCTTTGTTGATGGGAGTGGCTACAATTTGATGTCAGATATGAGGTCATGGAGTTTTTTCAGGTCATCGCCCCTTGTCTTTCTTATTCTCCTACCCTCATTCCATTCCCTCTCTCCTTTGCCTCCCTACTCACCCGTAAAAAATAATGCCCTATTGTATTTTTGCAAGATAGAATCAGAAGGAAAGAATGTTTGGTACTGATTCAAAAATGTAAATAGCATTTGGAATTGGTCAGGAAAAAAGAAGTTGTACGTCAACTGAGCGAAAAAGAATAGAGCCATGTTCTCTCATTTTTCATCCCTAAGTGGGCTGTGAATTGATTTGTTACATAACAGCAAGCTGAGATCAGATAAGCACCATTACCAACTGTTCTACATTCAGCATATCGTGACATGAGATTCGTGCAGCTCTGGGGTGAAAGGTGCTCTGTAATTTCCGAGCACTGATTATAAGTTCTGGCAAGCATTCCCTACGCATACCTGTGACTAGGTGGCCTTTTTTTTTATTGCTGTCTTAGCTTTAGGGTGAAGTACTATGGTGTAAAATAGTAACACAAACAAAGTGCCAAAAACAAAACACTCATCAGGACAATCAGGACAGCTTTTATTTAATTTGGAAGCCTTGTGTAACATAGAAAACATACCACATGGCCACGAATAGTCCCAGATGGAATGCTTTTGGTTGGGGTTTAATTGTTTCAACACTTATTACCATGTTTGGTGATTGTGGTACAACAGGGCCATATCAGTAAGATTTGCGATTGGTCACAATCCAATAAGTAATTTTCATTTTTATCTTGTTTGATATCACAATGATCCGTAACATATATGTTTAATTTATTTCCATGGAGTTAACACTGTTGGCCTGAATGTACTTAAAAGCAGGCAAGTTTAACAATGGCTACAAATATATAATGTGTATAATGTGCACCACAGAAAAGATAACAAATACTCTAATAGTCAGATATCCTAACAAATAGTGTTCTGTGGGATTTTAGAGATTAGACGTATTAACTAGAAAGAAAAATGGTAAGACTTGGTACTTTCTCAGTTAGTCATTATGCCTTCCAGGAAGTGGGGTGATAAAGACTCAGGGAATGTCAGATTTTTTACACTGTCCTGGACTCCTGCTGTGTTTGATTAGTGGCTACAGAATTAACCATATGCTGTAATTATGAATGTGTGTGTGTCTGTGTGTGTGTGACAGACAGAGAGAGAGAGAGAGAGAGAGAGAGCACAGGCAAGAGGAAGAGTTTAGAAGCAATATGTTATCAATTATGATGTTTGACCTTTTTTTGCAATACAAAGTTGAAGCCAGGAAAAGCGAAAGAAACGAGAAAGCAAGAATGTGCACGCTACAAGTTTGAGAACAATGGACTAGAGATAAGAAAAAATGGGATCCTTATGCCTACTACAGTCAACAAACAATAAATGATGAAAAACAAAGATTAATTCTATTGACTCCATCTAATATCTATTAAGTCCTCTACTGACATACAGTATCATTACTCCTCTCCTATTCCAGCACCTGTCTAGAGAGGCGATATCACATGGAGATTCTCAAACATGTCTCATAAAAGATTTCAGTTGCTAATCAGTGTAACTTTTCTACTGGTTAAATAAACTGTGGTTCTCTAAACTGGGAACATGTTGACTTCTGTTGTGTCTTATGATGGATATGGATATAGCTCTCTTAAAGAAATGGAGGAATAATTGTAATATCCATTGTGAGTAAAAGTAACTTTACAATGTCCACTGACAGATGAGAAAACAGAAGATCCACATGCTCTAATCTGATTGCAGTCACACAGTTTTTTTTTTTTTTTAATGAGATTTGGTTGGTTCTTATTTTCCATTAAAGTAACTTGAAAAGCAAGTTAATGAAATGAAACACCAAGTGTGGAAAGCATGTGAGACTTGTATGAAGATCTTTGTTTTTAAAATGACTGAAAAATTATTTTAAGCTGGAAAAAAGAAAAACCTATATTTGAGCCATGATGTTTGAGATGTAATATGTTCTTGGAAGGTCTAATTGCAAATGTAATAAATGTAAAAAATGTAAAAAAAAAAAAAAAAAAAAAAAAAGAAGGTTTTAAAATTAAATGTAATTGAGTTAAAGTACAAGTAATAATTTAAATTTAAACCAAGGTAAAATTTAAAATCCTTAAAATTATACTTTCTTTATAGTAACAAACTATAATTGACTGTCTGCCTCTGAATGTTAGCAATCAGTGATCACACAACAAAGTCAACATTTGTGTTTACAGCAGTGCTGATTATCAGTGAATCTTCTGTTGAAAATTCATTCTTTCTTTTTTCTGGAAAACACCTTAGGCTAAAAGTGTGCTAGTATAACGCAGCCATGCTACTTCTTTGTGTAAAAGTCTTGTGTGCATTTGTCTGTCCTTTTCTTCTCCATAACTGCTCAAATATTCCAAGCATCCATTTACAAGCACAGAAACCAAGTGGACCCAAACAAAGTTACTGCACCAGCTGTGGCAACAGATTCCAAGCTGCAAAGCTCTGCCTCATTTCTCTGCTGCCATAGGAACAGGTGGAGGGCCTGGCACTGCATTTTACCAAGCGTTAGACTCCACTAGGATCAACTCCAAAGTCATAGACAGCAAATGGTCTCACAGGCTGTGTGTGAGATGGACAGAGACAGGATGCAAACTTTCTGTTTACTTCCCCAAAGGTTCGAGTCGTTTCCTGCTGGTCATTTGGTCACTGAACGCAAAGTCAATGAAGTACTGTATGCTTACCCGTCATGTAACTCAGTCCTTGACACAGCGAAAAAATAAAAGGCCTCTTCCTCTGTAGTCAGTTGCACCAGTCTCATTGATCAGAGTGTGAAGTCTATCCTAATTTCTATGTTGGATGTTTTTAACACTAGCTTTGTATAGAATTTCAGTTGCATGACAGAGGTGTAACTAGCATTGCATTAAAAGTAAACATACAACAAAACTAGGATAAATGACAAAGTTAGTTAGCCTTATATAATAGGTAACATAAAACATTACTAATTATTAATTGATCATTGGATGAAACCAAGAAACCGAACATAAAAGCATATATTAATAAAAAAGATGAATGCTTCGAGCAGGTTGAATACTTTGTACATTTGTCTACTATACCATACTATTCCACCAGGTCCATAAATATTTGGACAGTGACATTGATGATGATTATTATTATTATTATTTTAGCTGTCTACGAGAGTATACTTGAGTTAATATTAAATAACAAATATGAGCTCAAAGTGCAGCCTTTCAGCTTTAATTTGAGGGTATGTACATCTAAATGTTGTAGGAATTACAGCACTTTTTATATGTGACCCCCCCAAGGTTATGATGGCTCTGCTGATGGACTCACAATTTCAAAATCCTCCATAAATTTTCAATGGGATTCAAGTAAGGAGATTGGCTAGGACATTAAGCACCTTCCTGAGTTATTTTGGCTGTAGGTTTGGGGTTGTTGTTTTGTTGAAATGTCCATCTTCTTCCCAGGTTCAGTTTTTGGCCTGTTAGTTTAAATTCTCCTCTCGGTACATCAATCCATTGATGTTTCCTTTGAAAAGAGTTCTGATTGTCTAAATGCTTTTAGATGTCTATCTCTGTGCTTCTCTTTTAATGGAGATCTTTTGCGTGAGGTGTAGGAATGGAAATGATCGCGGTGCAGTTCATTGCTTATTGTTCTCTGTAATTGTTGTTCCTGCTGCTTTCAAGTCCTCCTGCAACACTTTTTAAATGATTGCTGGCTTCTCTCTTACCTTCCTTATCATAAGTCTGAGAGCACATTATAAAATCCCGCATGGGGCACGTGAGGAAAATTAGTTGTGGTTTTATGAACTTTCCACCTGTATATTATCAAGCCAATTGTACTGACAGGGATTGTACTAACATCCTTCATCATATTTGTGTATTATGCTACTAGCCTATTTTTTGTTTGTTTCAATTGTCTTTTGCATTTCTGCTACAGAATATTGCAGTAGACAGATAAAAATGCAATCTTTTACTATCACTTTCATTGTCTGTTTTTCATCACCTGTTTTTTTCCCTGCTTTCCATGGTCTTTTAGGGATTAATACTTAAAGACAAGCATTGTAACACCAAAAGAGAAGAACCTTAGCTATCTAACAACGTTGCAACGCTGCATAAAAACCTCACTGTGTGAGAGTGTTTGATTGCTTGAGGCTAGTGATTATGCTGCCTTATTGATCTTCCTTTGTGTAACCTAAAATGCACATCAGAATCTAGAAATCTCTATAAACCAGTTCATTGCTCAATACATTTTTTCATAAACACTCTGTTGGCCAGATATAGCAAACCTAATGAACGTTATTAATTGTGCTGATATGCATATATAATATGCATATATTAACTGTGCTGATATAATTATAACATGCAAGTATGATTTGGTATTCTTAAAAATGTAATTCTTAAGAATGGTATTCTCAAGAATGTAATTATTAATTGCAGGTAGACACAACATTTGGTGAAAATGACCATAGAAAGACCATAGGATTGTTCTCATATAAAAGTGCTCTCTAATGTATTCCGATCCTTTTTGGCCCATGTGCAGCTTTGAGTAACATGTGCTTGTACAGCTGTGTTATTGCATCACCTTTCATGCACCAAAAAAAAAAAAGAAAACTCACAGCCCAATTATATAGACATGCACAATGTCTGATAATGTGTTTCTCAAGCTTCCAAATTTTTTCTTGACAACAAGGTCCTGATGTCCTGCAAAAGTTTGTAATTGGTCTCCACCAACAGAGGCCCCACTATGGCTCCACATGTGTATTTCATCCCTCCTGCTGTGAATATGAATCATCAGTTATTCCAGCAAGGCTTCAACTTCATAGAGACAGTCAACCTATTCTCAGACTGACATATATTTAAGTATGAATAAGGCTGTACGGTAACTTTGGAACTCTGGTATCTTGATGCTGGTTTACATTCTCAACAGAAGTAACTGAGTCATTAGTCTTTCTGTCACATGTTGAGCAGTAATACAGAGCCGTGATTTGGGTAGATGGGGTAACTGCATCTGGCAGACGTGAGGTGGCTGGTGCCAGTCACCACTGTTTCAAGCTGTTTTAACAATTCTAGGTTAGAGCCAGTGACCAGACTTCTGTAATTAGAGTAACCCAAGCCTGAGCCTCCAGCTCGTGCCTGTTGAAATGTGGGTAGTGCAAAGGGAAACCCGGGCCAACTTGTCTCCCTATATCTAGGTCACTGAAAACAAAGTGTAATTTATGGGTTTTCTCCAGCAGAAGTTCAGCTGTGGTGTCTTTATTCTCTCCTCAAAGCTGGCAGTGGTAATTTTGCACAACAGTCCCATTCCAGTAAGCAACAGATCACAACACTACTGTCCTTTTTTAATTAAATTTTTTTTTTCTTTTTTTAATTTCATTTGCACAACCGGTTCTGGAAAAGGAGAACTTACATGGCTGTCCAAGAATGCAAAAGAGGTGCATGGCAAAATATTCAGGAACTTCTCCAGTTTTCCATGCTGGAGGCCTCTGAAATCTATCTACCAGTCATACCCCAGACTGCTTAGGCCATCATCAGAGCGGAGGAAAACTCTATACAAACTCCTGTTTGGCCTTCGTTGTCTTACTTGTGCTGAAATGCAGAATTCCTTTATGCACACTCCTGTTGTGAGATGCTTTTTGGAAAAGCTCTCTGGTGCGCACTCTGCAAATACAAAGACCAAGTTCCAATTTTGGATTGAGTTGCTTGGGGCACAGCAGGAAGGTTTCCTCAGCTTCATCTATGCATCACAGCCCTGAATGCCTTCAGGTACCTGTGACTACTTTTATGAGTCCTGACACAAAATGATATTAGATGAAGTATACCTAAGCTATCAATCTGAAATGAGCTAAATAAATCTAAAATAAGCATGATTCATCCTGGTCATTCCAATGAAATAAAACTATTAAAACAATGAAAGCAAGGGCTTGTGCTATGGTAATAAAACAAATAGTCATAAAAACACATTCCAAGAAACTTCATGGAAAGGAAAATAATCTGATAATAGTCGTCTCTTAATATAATAGCAGCCTTTGGGGATAATCACACTAACATAATGTGTGATGTGGAAAAAGCTTTGCTCTCTTTTTGTGTCAAAACTGTTGAGCTGAAGCTGGAAGTGAGCATTCTTCACATCGTGCCCCCACCCTGTGCAAAAAACATGGCCCTCCTGTTTGTTTGTGTAGAAGTTAACTGTGTGACTGGAATGTCTTTCACCCCCACCACATCTTTCACTCTTCATTCTCCTAAATATTTCTGTGTGAAAACAACCATTTATGTGTATATGTGTGTTTATTTGCACATAGCTGTTGATTCTTATATAGCCTATAAAATGCCTGTGAGCAAACACAATGTTTATTACTGAGTCTAAATATTCTGATTTATGGAATGAAAAATGCTCATCATTCATATTTCTCGTACAGGGCTCCAATGATGGAGTTGCTTTCGGCACAGTCCCTTAATTTAAAGTTTCCAACAGTCAACTGAAAACATGAAGAGTCTTCCTTTAATCTCTTTAGACATCTAATGTACCTGAACATCTGTTTAGTCCAGAGACAGGATGATTTCACTGCCTCACTTCTCTGATGCTGTCTGAAATGTCCTGACTCAGAGCTGGAGCTGTGCTGAAGTAACAGCTACTGCATATATTTAAGAACAGCAAAATACAAGTTCATGCAACACTGGGGATTTTCCTGTGTGAACTACAGAGCAGTTCCAAACTGAGGTGTGACACATAATGAAGTCATCTTACTCTGGCTACAGTCAAACCAGATGCTATCATACTGAGTAACATTTCAAAAAAGTATGCCACTTAATCTAACCTAGTGACTTTTTTGACTAATACACAAAACTCCTGCAGTTAACTCCTTTTTTGTCCTGTTTTCCATTTGAATTTTTGGGCAATGACCTGTTTAATCCATTTAAATAATAAAAGACAGAATTCTAAGTTTTGTATGATAACTCTCTTGTATATGAATAAATTTATGAGCATCTAAATATTATTCTAAATGTTTAAATAATCTATATAATCTAAATATTTTGAGAAGTCCATACTTTAGCCATGACTGAAAGCACAATTTAGGACTCCTTGGACTGTGTTTAAGACTAATTAAATTTGAAAGCATTTAGTTTTCTTGACTAAATGACCACTGTGCACTGAACCACCTATTGTGTCAAAGTTCAGCTCTGCAGATAAGCAAATTAAATTGTTGCTCAGGGTCTCACAGCTAGGACTCCATGTTAAGGACAGGTTAAAAATAAGCTTATAATAATAGTACAGTAACACATCTAATTTCCAACATAATTGATTGTGCCTGATGTCAGGTAAAAGTCATAAGACATAGAACAAGTAAGTGTTGTTGCATTTTATGAGATGTTGAATGAAGTCCCAGTTTCAAGGAAAGGAACAACTGCTAGCCCCACGCATAATAGCTTTTCATATAAATTCCGGTGTTATGAATGTGACATTTGCACTCATATTAGCTAACAAAATGACTCACAGCAGAGACATGGCTTAATAAGTCATTTTGCATGTGTTGTCATTATGCGTCTTGTGGACAGTGCTGACAAATCTTACTTTTGTGGGAGACTACACATTTTCTACAAACTGTGAATTTTAAAACCATCACAGAAAGCATCATATGTATAATATGAAAGAGGCTTGAATGAACACAAAAAAGTATAGAAAAAAAATTGTTTTGAAAATACTGGCATTATGGATGTGACATTTTGGCACTATTGGATGTGACGTGTCTGGACCAGTACTCCATGTATTTGATATGACGCAATTTTCTCTATAATTCAACCAGAGAAATGAAATATAGAAGTTAAGTGGAGTGAAATATAAACATTTTAAAAGTAGTTTTTTTTCCTGTGCTCACAACTTTATTTTTCCATACTAAGTTTGACATTTGTGTGGAATCAACCCAATCGTTTTATTCTCTTGTGTAAGAAGGTAGCACAGGGAAAGGCGGCACAGAGATTCCAGCATGTTAAAAAAGACTTTAAATGTTAGATTTAAGTATGCCAATACAAAGCATAGAATGAAGAAATTCAACTGTCAGCACTGAGAATTTCAGATTGCATGTCTTGGCCATCAGCTATCCCATTGGTGTAATAATTTTGAGATTATGGATGGTCAAGTAAGTTGTCAAAAGAGCTATGGAGGACTAATGATGTTGGAGAAGGCTAACATGAGCTAAGCATGACTGGCTTAGCTAACCAGTGTCACTGTGGGAAAATAAAGACATATTGTGCTCTGGAATTAAGCCAACACATAAGTAGCTGTTAATTAGTTTAGGTTTGTCTATTTTGTCACTACATTAGAAACACTGTGATTAGGTTCACTCTTCTGTTCTTACTATTGTTATTACTATTTGGTTTGCATCATGTTGCATCTCAGATGATCTCAGTGCATTATTGAAATATTCAGTGGACCACAGACAGCTACAGTTGCAGCCCCTGGCGAAACCTCAGCAGATTATAAAACCATCTAATTATATAGCCTACACATCAGTTCAGTTCCCTTGATTTATACAAGATGTGCAGATAGTAGACTACAATATCATATCAGAACTGGATCTGTGTCAGTGTCCTGAACCCCCCTCCTAGAAAGGCTGGTCCTGCCCTTCACTATAGCCTTATGAACGTTTCATTTCTCGTATCATAAGCTCTTAGCTTTACTTCCCATAAACTACCAGTTATGAGTTAGCTCATACAGTATGAGTGAGAGGTTACTGAGCGCGCGCGACTATTCCCTCCCTGAAACTGCGCGCGCGCGTGTCCTCTCCTCAAAGCTTTACTGCCACAGAGGAAGACCTGGGAAACAGGAAATATGCAAATATAGGTGAGCTTCGCCGCATTTTCTTCCAGCCTTTTGTGTCCTCGTAACCGGCAGTGTAACCGCTGGAGTGACGTGTGACCTTCAGCCGTTAGTGGGCGTTCAGTGGTGCAGTAACGTTCCCGAGCAGCGCGAGCTGAACACACAGCAGTGTGGATCTCTCCTTCTCCGTGTGCGTGAGGCGCAGCGGACAGCACGGCTGCTCTTCTCCTCTCCTGCGCCAATGTTACGCACAGAGTCCCACTAATGCGCCCTGACTGGGAAACTTACTTCATCGACGCACGTGGAAAAGGTTTTCCAGAGAAGGACCCATCACAGTGCACGACTTCGGGACCTTTGATGACTCCGATCTGCACACCTGTGAAGGTAAGATAGCATCTTGATAGAGCTTGTGTCAGTTAAATACCCGTGATGATGCCAAGCGAACCTTTCCCTGGCGTCTAACGCACACTTCATGTCAAGCAACTAGTGTGCTTACTGTTAGGGATGAGTCAGAGAGCTTTTTGTTTCAGTTAAAGCTGTTAAATGTGTTGTGTTGTGTTGTGTTGTGTTGTGTGAGGAGTGAGTGAGTGGTTGATAAGGTTTTATTAAAACCAAAACACTACACTATAACTTTATTCAGTTACTGAACCGACTCTCACTCTCTGAATCAGCAGGCTATGAATCAACTCCCCAGTCAATGTGGTGCAACCTTTTCCACTACAGAAAGGGGAAAACGATGCTCTATAGAACAATAGAAAGTTCTGTCAGTAAAGACAAGAACTTTTGGCTTTTCACTCACTAATCTATAGTTCTACAGTACATCATTAGAGGGTAAAGTCTTCTGCATACATAGTAACCATACTACCATAGCCTACTAAATAGTATGTCAAGGTAGTAATCTGATATCCTTTAGCTGTTTCAACAGAAAATTACTCAGTTTATAATTCCTCAACTTGATATTAAGCGAAATTAAGCGCCATCTTGGCATCATGGGACATTTTAGGCTAATAACCTTCATTTGTCAGAATAATGTTTAGTCGAGCTGCATAATGTGGATCCTATAATCAGAAACCTGTTGCTTTGACGAGCAATTTGACTTTGCACTTTTATTCATCATTAATCTGCATTTTATGGACCATACCTTATGGTTCATTGTTACACAACATTTATATGCCTAAATTCCCAAATGCATTCCTGTCACTCTGATTTATTAGCTTAATTGTAGCTTAGGCAGATTCTTTGGAGTCAAGGAGGCTTGCTTAAAAGCCCTCAGAAACAGATCTGCTTGTAGATAAATGCAAAGCGGACTCCTGGAGCATTGGCCCTGCTCTCCGGCCCCTCTTGCTCAACTGACTTTATTTTCTTTAGCAACTGGAATGCTGACTATTCAGAGCTCAGAAATAAAACATGGCCTGCTCTATATTCAGACATTTACTTGAGTCTGGAATAAATTGCTTTATTAGCTGTCATGCTAGGGATGACAGTCATCAGAGTCAGATTGGCCTTAGTGCTCAATTGCTTTCACATGCCAAGAATTGGCCCTGGTTTGTGCCAGCACAAGGACATTAATCATAATTAAAAATCTGAAAACATAATAGAATTTTGCAAGTGTTGTTATTTACACGCATATAACATGTGCTCTTTGAATGCAATACAAATACTGTGTGTAGACAACCCATGTGAGAGTCTGCAAAAGCAAACACCAAATCCTGAATCCTTAAACCATGCCAAACTCTGAGCTTGCCAGGTATCACTGAGATGAAGAATTCTGATCACATATGGATTGGTTTAACAAAATGGATTATTTGACAAAAGAAATGCTTGCTCTGTATGCACCTGTGCTAAAGCTTAGCAACACACAGAATGTATTGTCTGCCAAATGCTGTCTCTTGGAAAAGCACCCAACTTCTGGTTATTTTCTGTGTAAACACACTGTGGACCTGTTGGATACATATATGTAGAACTTGGCAAAACATGACAGTCACGGATTCTGGCCCAACACTCCTGCTCATACCCCTGTCATAGCAAAACATGGAATTATTTCCCCTGAAAGAGATTCCTGTCTTTTCCCAGCTACTTGTTTATCTTGAATATTGTTGTGTATCACAGGGAAAATATATTTCGTAGATAGCAACCCTGGGAGTCTTTGAGGAGAAAGGGTGAGGTTTTACCATTTGGAGTCTCAGAGAAGAATAGGAAAGCATGGGAACTGAAACTAAAAGATGTTAAGTTTATGTTTAGGGCCTTGAATGGAAAAGTTACATGTTTACTTTGAAAGCACTCATCTCTCACACCTCTGCTGTAGAGGGACTTTGACAAGTAGCCTGCGCCTTGCATGTTCCTCTTTTCAAGAAAGCAACACCCATCCTCATGAGCATGTAAATGGAATAACCTGAATCTTCATTTCCTTTTTTTTTTCTAAACCCCAACAAGAGGAATGATGATGATCTTCCCAGTTCTCTGCACAGTATCATACAACATGACTACAGCCCATATACTGACTATATACAGACTATATATCTGTAGTGCATCCTGTGCTTTTTGTATCAAGAGGATGATATTTCATTAACACTCTGGCATTTTTTTAAACCATGTCTCTTCTCTTGTGGCATTTTAAAAATTTTGCCAAGAACTGGAACAGGCTCAGGTCCTTTGAAGAACTATTTTAGAACAAAAGCCAAAAAGTGTCTGCAACTACTGCAATAAAACTATTGCAGCCCATTTGTTATGCTTAATGCTCTTTCAGTATAATAGTCCCACTCTTTATGATTAGCCAGGCCATAAATTTTGCCTGCATACATCTAGTTTTGCATTGCATCATGAACTAGAGTAACAATATTGACTAGATGATGTTGATGATGTATAGATATGGTAGATGGCCATGTGAGCATTTTGATGGAGACAGTTTAACACATACGTAACAGGCAGCTTCTCCTTTTCTCCTGCTAAGCCAAAAGCATAGTTTTACACTCATCTCCCTTTTACAGCAGCATTCCCAGCCCAGCGATACACTGGCGGCCTGTGGAAGAGATAGAAGTTGGCTTTAGTTGAAAGGAGGAGTAAGTCTGGAAGGAAGCAGTGGCTCTACAGCTGCGTTTACGATTCTGAATGTGAGGTGGTTCATGAAGACTGTTCGTTGCCTGCTGACTCAGAAGTAACACTGTCTGTCTCTATAAACTGTTACTGTCTTCTATGAATCTTTCAGCCCACCTCCCTGTTCTGACTTCTCAGATCCGTGGATGGATAGTGCTGTCTCAGACATCTGACACCCTTTCAGCACATCTCCCTGTGTCTTCCCCTTGTATAAATCATTATCGTCTTTATAGTTTCTTATTCCTTTTTAATTATCATCCTTGGCTTACTTTTTATAGACATGCATTTTTCAGGCGCCACGTATAAATTCTTTTATCTTTTTTTTTTTTTCAAATGTAGAAACCAACTAACTTCCACCCACCCATGATTAAGTGATAACAGTGCTTACTTTTCTGTCACCTTTTATTTGATATACAGACACTTAGGACTTTATTTACTCCATTCTGGCATGGCTTACCAGCTATAATTAGTCACATGCAGAGACACAAAGGGATTTTCCCTCGTAAGAGAGACTCAAGCTGATAACATTTGCTCTCCAGACATTTTTTTTACAGTCTCATTCTTTACTACAGCCGATGACACTTTTATGGTGCTTTGGAAAAGTTTGGATGTTGCAGCTCTCCTGGTCAAACCCTTTACCCTAACTGTATGCACTCTAGGGTAACAACCACACTTATGTGAAATTATGATGCCTCACAGACAGCCAGAACGACTTAGGTTTGAATTTTCAGCCCGAGCTGCTTATCATTATGTCATTAGAAGATTTCTCCCTGCCATGTCACGGGCTGCCTGCAGGAATGCCTCAGTCTTACAGTCCAGGACTATAACCAACTGTGTTATTTCCTAAGTAGGTGCTTTTGTGTGTATTTTCACATGTAACCGATTACTAACCCACACAGCTGCTCCGTTCTTTCAGGGAGTTGCCAAGTGTGGTCCAATCTTTCACAACTTCAGAATGTCTGATTTAGAGCATGCCAAGTGCATGAAATATGTACACAATATTAGTTTCATGGAATTATTTTGTACACATAATTCAAATAACATATGGGCTGGAGAAGATTACGCAGAGAAGCTAATTGAACCAGAAATCTTAGATAGGTAGATAGATGTGCCATCTACTAATACAAGAGTACAGCCCACATCTGTTGTAAGTTAGGGTAAGTATTTACAAGACCAAATAGTATCCATTTAGGATATTTAGGATATTGATGTTGAAGGCAGAACAGTTACGATACCACTTGTTACTTGCAACACAACAAGCTTTAGAGAAGTTTTTTATGGACTGTTTGAACATGGAGGACAACCAAACAAACATTCTATTTCCTCTTCACCCTGGTGTTTGAGGATCACATATGAAATGGTTTTGTCTGCTCTTTACTGCCCTGTTTGAGGCATCTACTTCAACCAAACATTTCTCATTGTTGCTGCCCAGGCTACAAGAGAGGGCCTTTGTTTTTGGTGAGAATGAGGGGGAGACTGAAGAGTCCGGTGCCATGGGCCGATGAATGGTGGTACAGGGGGGTTGAGTCCACTGGGAAATGTGAAGGTCAGCTAGAAAAGAAACAATGATGTCCCCTCTTTGTGGACAATGGCACAAGCAGGCTGGTGCTCATGTCTCTCCTCTGCAATGTCTTCACTGTTTATTTTTGTGTTTGGGTCCATTGGGTGGCCTTCCTCAGTGAGCAGGTCAAATACTGAACATCAAAGTATAACCTTGTACTTTCACACACAGTCACACAAACAAATATAGTGCCCACAGAGTGGCTCTATTTTTTTATATGAATGCAAGTGTGCTAGTGCCGGCCACAAAGCATTTGATATCTTTGCAAATATATAGCATTTGTTTTCTGGGTACAAGCTTCAGAACCTTGAAGGTTGTAATCTGATTGGCTCTTTGCACCATGTATATGCACTTTCGTGTTCCAGTTTCCAGTGGGAAAAGAAACTTTTGAACACTGTGGCACAATGAGCAACATACAGGTTGTGGTACATTCTGAAGGGATCATTACTATGCCCTACTCTCTTTGAAGGTTACACAGTGAGAAATCATAGGGGCTGAAGGTAATGGTCATTTGGAACGCAAAAAAGTCACTTTTTCAAAGCCGAAGCCAGTTTTTTATCGCCACATAATCACTGACATGTAAACAAGAATGAGTGTCTCAATATAATAGGGATGTAACTGAATATGAATACATTTACTTTTGTGTGGGTGTGAGTGAGACATAAAGCTTGCAGGACCAACAAAGACCATGTTCATTAACATGCATTTACAGTATTCATTCATTCATCCTTAGTAACTGCCTGATCATAGCCGTTCTGGTTTAAATTAGGATGCTAGTTTGTTTATTTTTGTTTATTTCTCTAGTTGAGATCAGTTATGAAGTGTTGTAGCTGAGGTTGAGGAGCCAGTATTCACTGACCATGCTGTTGGAATTTACCACTTCTTCCAATGTCTTCCAGTGTGTATGGTGGTGGCATAGTAGTAAAGCTCATATCTAAGTAATAAGAAACAAACAAAAACCTTCAAGTTTAAGCCATTCCTACTTGACATTTAAATACAGATACAGATATCTGGAGCACTAAACAGATACAGATCACATGGTTATTGCATTTTACTCCTTCTATATAATAATGAACAAAAAGACTAAGCAAATACAAAGGCACAAGCTGCAGAATGTTACCTGAGCTAGCGATAAAAACATGAAACCTATAGGAACATATTTGCTGCAGCACTGCTGTCCGTAGTTTCATTCAATTCAGTACATTTTACTATTACTAAATGTAATGCTTTGTCCTTGAACTTGACCTACCTTTGTAGGTAAACTTGACTGCCATGGCCATTGTTGAATTCAGAGTAAAAACAGGGCAGAGAATCTCAGGCGCAAAGTGTCCATCGGTTGTTCCTTTCGAGGACGACTGTTTTGGAGAGTCCTTTATAGTAATTGCTCTATTTCATCACCTCAGTATGGAACAACCCTTCAAATGGCTGCCGTGGGCGGTCCCCCTTTTGGAGTTCCCTTCGTTGGGCTTCATCACTTGAGAATGGACTTAATGACTGGACTGAAAAAAGTTTACAGCATTCCGTTTAAAACAGGTATTAAAGAATGTTGTTTGAAGCAGTTAGTGGTGAGTAAACGAAAATATCTTGCCGAAGGGCTATGGGAAAAAGTCTATGGCTGGTTGTCTGCCATATCAGTCATCCTGGCTCTTTCTGTTCTTGGCCACATTCATTAACAAAACATACCAGATTCTCTAGTGAATGCTGGAGACCTGGCTTTTGGAACTAGTACATGTGAGACATACACTCACAAGTTTTCATTTGTTTCCAGTGTAAAACTTAAATGCTGATAATGACTAACATGGGCAATATGTTTAATGTTCTTTTCTTTCTTTCTTTTTATTATTAAAACCACAAGTTATGGTAGAGGTTGTTTGAATCATTCACATTACACTGTAATGACATCACTATTATACGATTGCAAATGTGCTATGTAGGCGAGACATACTGCCTCCTCATTACATATGACATGTCTACACATGGTTCTGCTAAGAGAAAGCTGGGACACACCATATTAGGTTGTAATGCATGCACTTAGTCATTTCTAAGTTATACAACTCTTAAACCCAGATCTCTCTCGCACATAGGGCTTTTAAACCTGGACTTCTTTAGTGCCTCCGCAATCACTCATAAAAAGAAAAAAAAACTCCCCTCTTTCCCGTCCACACATGCGCATACACATATACACACACACACACACAGCTGTACAGCTGTGCTCCCATATGTCAGCGGGAGTGTGTGTCTCTCTGTCTGTTACTGTCAGGAGCAGGGCTCGGAGAGCATGCAGATGCACCTGAAAGCATGCCATGAGGGATCGACTGTTACATGTGAAATTATACGTTTTAGAAAGCTCCCCTTCATGTGTTTTTCATCATGACAGCATTTTGCCTGAGGAGCATGTTAGATCGCTCTGAGCATGAACTTTGACACGTAGGACGTAGCTCTACATTAAAATGTACAGAGTAGTGTGTAAGAGTCACTCTAACATCTGGGTCAATTAAACAGATGTTGGTCCATTTCCACTCGGCCTCAAAATACCCCCAGCCCCCAGAGGAGGCACTTACCCTCTATTAGAACCTTCACAGTGGTAAAGGAGCAACTTCTTGCTGCAACTCTGTTTCTGGAATTCAACAAACAAGCTCTGGAGCCAAAAAAGTGTACATGGGGTCTAACCACGGAGCCTCCTTCAAGCTCACAGTTACAGGAAGTGAGATGCCTTTTAATTAGGCAACACTGGAAATTAGGTTCTAAAAGACCCAGGGCACTGTGCTGAAAAACACGCGAAAGGACACTACAGGGCATTATGCCAGAGTAATTTGGAAATCGCAATGTTTGCAAAAGTTCTAAACAGCAAAAGTATGAAGGCAAGCAGCAGGGCCTCAGCAGCAGGAGTTATACAGCCACTAGCACAGTCTCTCGCGCGTATATGGACCGTGAGATTATACATACCGATTTATTGACATACATAAATCAAAGCTCAGGAAAAGAGAGTGTTAACTCCTTGGTTGTAAAACAAAAAGCCAGGGGGAAAGGCAAACCTCTAACCCTGTTTGAATTATTGAGATCTGCTCGAAAGCTCTATTTAGGTAACATTGTGAAGTTCGACCCCCTGCTGGTGGTGTACTGTGACAGAGGGCAAGATGGGAGTAAAGGCCAAGGGCAGGTGTCACTTGAGAGACAGTCTATGGTAACACCATAAATAAACACCAGTGCATTGCAGACAGAGCCCTGTCGGCCCTGTTATTTCCTTTCACTGTAACAGCAGTTCCTGTTGGACTTACAGGACAAATGCTCAACACATTGCATGAACAAGAGAAGAGCACATTCTTGTGTCCACGCCAACCATTACATATGTTCGGCTTTCTCCTCTTCTAAGGGCGATAGAGGTTCAGAAAGGCAAAGAAAGTCTCTACAAGTCTCTCCCACCCCCTGTTTCTCAAACAACTTCTATTGGATTTCAGCTCTTTAATTGCTTTGGCTCAGAATGTAGGCATTTTTCCCCCAGTGATTTTTTGTATCCAAAGCCTTCCTCTTTGAGTGAAAGAAACGGAAAGCACTGCACCACTGATAAAGAGGGCGGGTTTGCCTTTCGCTTTTCTCAGTTTATACTAAAAGAATGAAGTACTGCGGAAAGAAAATCATATTCTAAGCTAATCAGGAAAAACTACTATGTTTATTTCCCTTACCTGTGTATCAGCGCTGGGGAGTCCACCGGGTTTGCTTACACAAACACACTGGAACAAAGAGCAGTTGTAAATGACACAGTCCAATATTTCTGTTGGCCTTTGTGGTAAGAAATAGACGTTAGTTCTGTACCACTTCTAAGCTTTCATTTTAAACATGTTCTTGACATGCAGCAGACTGGGGCGTTGACAGTTTCAGTGCTCAGACGTTATTTGTTGACTGATTGGAAGAATTTCTTTCAGCTTAGAATGCTGTATAAAAGCGTACATATCTAAGCTCATTTTTTCTTATTGTGACTAATTTTAAAATAAACTGTATTTTGCAGGTTTATAGTTCCTGTGCCATATTCACACCATGCCTGAGGGGGCGGGCCGGGACAGCCAGAAGAAGCCGAGTAACCAAGGTCAGTAGCCACAAGATATAACATCCATAAGACTGTCAGCTGAAAAATGAATAATTCATGCAAAGGAACAGACAATTCTTGATGGATGAAGAAAAAAGTCTCATTATTTAAATCTGTATAGTAACAATATTGGAGTGATAAAGCTTTTAATTTTTGGACTTTCTGCCACCAGAAATTATCAGGTCTGAGTTGACATTATTTATACCCCTTTTTTATACTCCATTTATACCCCATTTATTGTCCTACTTGTTTTTAAGTTACTGAGGTTTGGATACATTTATTTCAGATGACCTGTAAAAGAGAATAATAACTATAAGAACTCAAACATAAATATAACAACTTTGATAATGATGGGTTGTGATTTCCACCACAAATAAATTTTAAAAATCACAGATGCCCTGGATATGCTTCATGGACTCCTGGGGGTCTTTGGACCCAACTTTGAGAACCACTGCTCCGGAGATGAAAGTTACATACAGTGACATGATAAGAAAGCTCATATTTACAACTGAAAGGAATGTATCTGATAAAAATAAATTATTCATCAGTGGAAATAAACTACCAACATGTATATGTGCATTATAGAAATTTAACCCTGAACTGAATGTAGAGGATTGAGTTGAGGATTTCTGTATTTTTAGATTATAGTTTCCTCCTACATTACAAATAAATCTTGCTTATATGATGAAATAATCTGAAAATTGCAGTTGTTTAGGACTGCTCATTTCTCTTTGATGGGCGGATGGGTGGGGCCTCTGATCAGACTTTTTTAGTTCCTAAGGAAACACATATTTGTACTTTGTATCACATGAGATATATTTACACTTGTTTAACACAGTCTTATTTTTTTATAACTGTAAACTGCCAACAGACAGTCCAACCGTTAGTTTCTTTCATTTGTTTACTGGAAAGTACCCATTCATCGTGTGTGTTCTGCAGTGGTGTTTTAGAAAATACAGCAACAAGACACCAGTTTATCCAAAGCTGACAGCAACATGACAAACTATTTGCAAGTTTTCCACATAAAATAATGTTGCTGTACACTGAATAATGCTGGACAGCATAAACATCACATTAAATATTGGTAAGGTTTCAATTGTTTGGGCTGCTGTTAGCACATCTGACTGGTGATGTGCATCGAACACTTTTAGAGTAAAGCACACGATCTCAGGTTTTGACCACATCCTCATAGGCAGGTGCAGAGTGCCACATTTCTACATCTTTGCAGAATTTGCACAAAGGAAGTAGCACCATTCAATTCAGAAAACAGCGAAAAGGCTCACTCTGAAATGAATCCTAAATTGCAATCCCTTATAGACTTACTACTTACTGCAATATTTACTCTAATAAATGTAGTAAAGAATAAATACATGTCTCTTATTTGGGTGTAGGGCAGTGTGAAAAATGCCATAATGATCTGCCTTCTAACTTTAAGTAGACTAAAACACAAAGATATCGAGGTGCAGACAAGTATGTTAATGCATTACATACTTTCATTAGCGTTTAGGGAAATGCAACATGCATATAGAGTTGTTTTCTGATTCTGCAAGGCAACATGCCAATGTGTTACAGGAAGAAAGGGGTGTGGTTGTGACACATATGTCTCTAGCTGTCAGTGATCTTAGTTGAACTGTTTTTCCTGGGCAAGGGCTGTTAAGCAGACAGATAACTGACATGAGAGCTGGCTTGTCACTACCGGAAAAAGAAATATAATAAATTGTAATTTGAGTACTTGGCTACTGCACCGTGGCTTAGCGCTCTACCGCTTGGGCTTTACAGATGGAGCTTTTAAAAAAGTTTTAAATGTTTATTGTTACTCTAGCAAGCTAATCAAATGTGATGATCATCATTAGCCTTCTCTGTATATAATCTGTGGCTCTGCACAGCGAGAATCAGGTAGGATCTCTTGTTTCATTTTGAGTTCTCTTTGAAGTGGCTGTATAATCCATGAATACAGGCCAAATAGATTTTTACTGGCCATCACTGAAGTGGTTAGATTTGAGATGGCTGGTGTAATTGTGAGAGACATTTTTATAAATTACGGTCATGCTTCAAAAATGGTTTTATGCTTGATTAGAACTTACTTAAAAGTAGATCTTTAGTCACATATAATGAAAGCAGTAGAAGTAACTTTTGGCTATAAAACAGCAGTTCATATGGGCGTTATGAATTATGAAGGCCAGTATAATATATATTTCCATATTTTCCAAAGCTGTAGACTAGAATATTTATAGAGCGGGAATGTTTGGAAGCTGCCCAATTCAAACATTTTATTTGAGTATTTTATAGCAAATTTGTGCCCTTGTTGATGACATCCAGTTTCCATATTATTAAAAATAATTATGAAGCATAACCCTTTCTTCCTCTCTCTCTCATTTCCTCTCTTTTTATTGTAGCTAAGATGAATTCCTAAAGAGCCACATCAAATCCTTTGCCTGCAAGACTAAATAATGATTTAGTTTGTGTTTGTCTCTGTTCCAGAGGATGCATCCGCTTTACATTATCACACGTCATGCACTTGTCAAATAGAATTTATGTTAAGCTTTGAAAAAGTTTGGCCCAGCATTCTTTTTTCACTCAGTATAAAAACCTTGGAACTGGCTTATAGTGTACTCATCTGACCTTGAAGTGACCAGCTGATGAAGTGACCAGTCCAGCTAGCAATGATCTATGTTTAGCAGTGGAGGGCATTTGCCTTATTTTCTCCCTTTTTCACATTTGTTCATTCGAAAAACTGCTGCCATATTGCTGTTGATTTTGGAAAACAGCCAGCAAAAGATAAACACTTGCTTTCAGGCTTTTTATGAGGAAGCCTAAATCATATTCAGACAATCGATACTGCCAAAGTGCTTTCAAAACTTGGGACCGGGGAAGTCTTTGTGAGCGGTTCCAGTGACTAGTTAGATGACTGGTAGACAGACCTGGCCAGAGAGCCAGCATGGTTTCTAACTGTTCACTGCTGGGTCACAGGAAATGGAGGACTGTACGTCTCAGTTGGTTTCTGTTCCATAAATGGGCAACCATTGTAGAGGCTATAGCTGTACATTCTCCTTCTAAATAATACCCAACTTTTGTTCTACAGTGGCCTGTTTTTGCTCTCTATGATGGCCAGACTGCTTTGTGCACATTGGTATACTTTTTTTTTTCAGTTAGAACATTACTGTGGTATCTTAGATATACTAGATAACACAGGATGCATTCTGTTTGAGTAAATTACATGTTTACATGTTTGGTCATCCAAGAAATTGAGGGCAGGAAGTTGTGATTTCTGTTTCCTGGCTTTTCAGTGTGGTTGCAGCATTTCAGTGCAAAGCTGTGTGATTGACACACTTGCACTCTATTGTTTGTAATATGTTTTTTCTCAGTCACTTTTTCAAGACTGAATAGGTTTTAGCAAAAGTGTTTGAAAAACTACATGGTAAGCACTTTTATCAAGGACCAAGGCAAAAGAGAAAGTAATAGAAGCTAGCAATATGACTTGAAACTAAGTTTCTTTCACTCTCTCTTTGTGTCTCATATTCTGTGTCTTCACTTTTCTCCTCAACTCTGCGGTTGTGTAGCTGCTAAGCGGCCTTCCTCTGTCTCCTCTCTGAGTGGGATCGTGAGCCGGATGGCCTCCTCTGGTGGCACCTCTCGTGGGAGCTGCACCTCCGTCAACACTGTTTGTTCTGACAGCGACCGGGGAGCGAGTCTCAGCTCCTCCACCTCCTCCGCCTCACTGCAAGATGGCCACTCATCCTCCTCCTCATCTTCACTGCCCTGTGGAGCTGTTCCAGCTTACCCATCACTACCCCAGCGCAATGGCTCTGACATCAGCCTGGACCTCACGCCATTGTCAGGCCCAGCCTCCCCCTCTTCCACCACCCTGCCGAAACTTTCACGCCTGCAGCGGGTGTTGCTGGAGATCGTTGAGACAGAGCAGGCATACGTGAGGGATCTAAAGAGCATAGTCGAGGTATGGTTTCTAATTCACACCATCAAACACACCTCTCACTTTCAATTCTCTTTAAGTGCAACATTAATATGAGGCATATGTAGTCATTCAGACAAAACCAGACGCTCTCAGTAGAGCTATATATCTCGAGTAGACCTTTTCTTTTCCCCAGTTGTACATGCTTGAGGCATTTTTACTGAGTTATAGGAATTCAGACTAATACAAAGGCCTTTATCTTTACATTAATGCTATCATATTTTCTTCAGATGTAATATGAACTGGTTGTGTAGGTGACAGAAGAAAAAAGCTGGACTTTCCGCTGTGCCAGCGGCCATTTCCTCATGATCACTGTGAGATGCCACAGCACCATTCATCACACTCTCAGGTGGAGTGGCGGAGGTCATGGCAGTGGATAAAAGCAACAGTAAATTTAATCTGCCACTTCAAAAGCACATTTGCGATGTTTCTCACTGGGGTCAGTCGAACAAGGACAATGAGGAGGTTGTTGTTCATAGCTCGCTCACACACACACGGACAAACACCAATCAGATGGTGGTGAATAGTATAACAGGCTCTTTGTAGAACACTCAACACATTGGTCATATAGTACAGGGAGTCGAACCGCTGACCTTGGGAGAAGGTTGTCAGGCTTCAATCAAGAGTGGTGAAATATAAGAGGCATGCACTGTTAGAAAAAAGATTCTATTATCTATGTCTCTTGAGGCACAGGTAATACTTGGTTTTAAATACACATACAGGTGCACAACATGGCCATATGCCATATGCATACTACATTCATTTGGCGCCTTATTGCGCACATTTGCAAAAAGAATTAACACGACACATGTTTGTGGCGCAATACCAACATGAACAGCTTGGGCAATATGTGGTGCAAGATGTCACTTATCATTTCTCATTAATTTTGAGAGAAATATAGTCTTAGTTGTTGCTAGGCGATTCGTGACCTGAAATACCATTATGTTTGTGCAGCTGCCAATGTTTCCGCCATTTTCTCACGGTACATATTATCCTTATCTCCAGTCATCTTCACTGTACACCTTGTTGTGCACAATCACAGGAAGTGGTCAAAGAAAGTTTCCCGGTGCTGACAAGGTATGCTTCAACTCTGACCTGCCCTCTAGTGGGCAGAGCTTTTAATGTTCCAGATGTACAAAAGGTATGCAGGGTATTATATGAAAATGTGCCTAGCTGTTGTGCGCACATTAAGTAGAATCCCCAGTCTTTGGGTTCTTCAGCTAATCCCTCTTAATGTTCTATATAAAACACTATAACAATGTGTCCCTATCAGAAAGGTTAAACCTATTTAGAGAGTTAAGTACTTTTAGTTATATAATCAACCCTTTTTCTCAGAGTTTATAGGCCATTTGTTTTCAAATTTTCAGTTAATATGTGCTGCTCTTCAGTATATGGGCGGATCCTTCAGTGATTGACTGACACATTTTGATTGCGTTGATTTTTATACAATCATGTAAAGTTTCAAGACATTACTTATGCCTTTAACAGGTGGCATTTTGGTGCAGCAAGCTCTCCCAGGCATTGATATTAATGGCCATATTGTGTATTCAGTCTGAGAAAAAAAGGGTTTCTTAAGAGTTTTTCACTTCCTAAAGGAGTTGGACTTGGAACCCTATCTGACTGGGAAAAACCCAGTTCCTCCAGAGAGACAAATCAAAGGAGCCTTTAGAGTTTTAGAGTTCTAACCTTTTTTCCTTTTCTTGTGGTGGTGTTTGTGTCAAATACAAAGTTAGAAGGGATTAGTGTTTATCGTGTTGGGTGCTGCAGGTTGCAGAATGTGTCACTATACCTTATCACTGATGGGGCTTTTGAAGTCAGCTTCTTTAAAAAGAAGCGATAAAAAAGAGAAGATACTCAAGTGTGGCCTGCTCAGTGAAGATGACCATAAATTATTTGCTGAAAGAGTTTTCTAGTGGAGGAGTACTGCTATTTTATCAGTCTGCAGCCTCAAAATGGGGTGTGATTGTTGGATGATGTCAGAGAGCTTACTCTGGAATTTGCACATATCATGTCTCAAACCCTGGCTGAGCTTCTATTAGCAAGAGATGTCTGGTTTTAATACAAAGTAAGTGAACAATGATGTCTAACTTGCTTGAAAGAAGGGCCAACTTTTCCTGCCCCCATATGTGAACTGTCCTTCATATGTGGAGGGTTTTTTTTTGTTTGTTTATTTGTGAGTCCTTCAGTATTTATCTGCATGATTGTATATCTGTGATTTAAAGAGCTTTTGGGGTAACAGACTGAGTGAAGCCCCCTTTTTCCTTTTTCTAGGACAGGAAACAGGGGGGATGGGGGTCTTGGCTGTAACCCCCTTTCTGGAGCACAAGTAGAGGGGCCCACTCACTAGAGAGGGACAAACTTCTCCTACAATCTATGACCTACTTTCTCAGACAAAGGAGAATATGTGCAACTCCTGTAACTCTCAGCCTATGCCCCGTCTCCGTCCTGCTCTGCCTCTCATTCCTTTGTCTGCCTTTTAATGAAAATGTCCCTCTGTAGTTTCTTTTCCTTGTTCTCCATTCCACTCTGTGGTTTACTCTCCTAATCTGATACTCATGTTTCACTCTGTCTCCTGTTTTGCACTTTTCCCTGTCTCACTGTCATATCCCTCACTGATTACCCCCTCATCCCTTTCTCCCCCTCAAGCTCCTAGGCAGCACAGCATCCGGGGAGTTTTTTTTTTTCCTCTGACCTGTGACAGACTGTAAATCAGCATAATAACAGTGGCCCATACCAGCTTTGCCTTTAAGAGGTGATGAATGTGTCAGACTCCTCATTTTCCACCTCATTTTGACCTACCACGTCCTGTTTGCGTTCCCCGACACCCTGGCGGCTCTGGAAACAAACACAGGGCAAGAAAGAGCTCCTAGTTTTGCACTGCAGGAATGTAGCTGTGTTGTAGGGACAGAGTGAGGAGGGGGACCGGAGCGCTTTCTTCCACCATAATGTCTCGCATGCCTCATAATGTTTGTTTGTTTAGAGCTATTTATTGCACCAGTCCAGTCTGGGGCATTTTTGGCACTGTTTTTTTAGTGTTTGTTTTGCCTGGTGGCCCCTTTTTATATTGACTATAGTGACTTTTCTCATGGCAGATTACATCAGGAAGTAATGGCACCTCCAATTTTTTCATGTGTCACATGTTTGTTTGCACTAAAAAGCTGGACAGTTGAAGGGTTAATGAGGCCAAGCAGTGAACACTGATAATGTGCTGATGGATGTGCCTGACTAGCACAGCATAAGCATACATTAGTCTGGAACCAGACAAAAAAAAGTGCCCTACATGATATAATTTGACTGAAAGTGATATTGTAGAACATTAGTATTTATAAATGACACTGATTTGATTGCAGCATGTGTTTTCCACATTGAGTTGATAAAATAAATGGATCACAGCAGCATTATAATTAAACATTTCTCCTTGCACAGCACATTTTTGTGTGTTCCCAGCTCCCAAACCATCTGACTCAACTCATCAGCTCTACTGATGAGGGTAAAATTGTGTGTTAGAGCAAAGAAAACTAAAACAGTCCAGAGAGGATTCAGTCCCAGGATTGGGAAACACTGGTGTATGATTAAAATCACTTCCATGACCCTATTAGCTTCAAGTATTAGCTCAACAGTCTATTGAATGGAAAAGATCTGAGCCCCATTCGTCATATTTTGCTTACCAAACCCACGAGTTACTTGGGTAGAGTTACATCATTCACCTTCACTAACTGCTTTATACTGGTGAGGGTCACAGTGGATCGGGAGCCTGTATTGGGAACAAGGGGCGTAAGGTGGGAATACACCCTGGATGGGACTCCAGTCTATCACAGATCACCATACACACACATTCCTTCCTAGGAGCAATTTAGCTTAGGGGGAGGAATGGATGGAGGAAACCTTAGATGGGAGGAAACCAGCTAACCACATGGACACGGGGAGAACATGCGAAATTCCGCACAGTTAGTAACCCGTGCTCAAGATCGATTCGGGGGCCCTTGAGCAGTGATGTGGCAACCCAGTACCACTGTGCCACCCTCCAAGATTTACTAATCATCCTAATTCTTGACAGGCTAATTTGGCTCCCATGTGAGAACTTGATTAGTAAAGCTGCTACTATATTTTTGTATGCTTTAGCGTTGTTTGGAAAGGCCAAAGGAAATTGTTTCACTTTGCACACTTTCTTTTATGTGTACACTCAATTTTCTATTTGGAGTTCTTGAATTAATAAAATTGTTAATTTGGTTAATTTGGGCTCTGTTAGCTGATCAGTTTATAGTGAGGCCTAATAGGATTGGAAAAGTCCTGCTCTCCTGATGTGCTCAGTTGCATCTGGGTGTCATTGATTGCTGAGAAGACCCATTTTCTCATGAGATCAGATGGTGGCGTTATTTCCTGTGAAAACAGCACAAGAGTGCAGAAAGATAAGATAAATAATGATAAATGTTGTAACAGGGAGGGTCTTTTACCATCCATTAATTGCATTCCTCATTTTCTTGATGCTTTTACATGGTAGGTTTTAGTGTCTTAATATCAGCCTTTCCTCTCATTAAAAAGCCTTCATGGAAATTAAATTATAACAATGTGTGTTACAATTAACAATTAGTGCTGTTAGATTGCTCAGAGGTGAGAGGACCTTCCTGCTGTGGAAGGATTAGTTGTGTAGATACCGTACCATGTGCATGTGCAACTGATTTACATATAATTGCTTATAATGGAAATAAGATAAATAGAAGCAAATTATAGGTAATTATAGCCAAATTAAATGTCATATAGCTCATGAGTTTTTGATAGACTATTGCCAGAGTGCTGGAAACACTTTATTTACAGCTGAACTAATGCCTCAAAGTTTCAGCACATTCTTTCTTTCTGCTTTGTCTCTTTCAGGACTATCTGGGGTGCATTATTGACTGTGGAGACCTTCCTCTTAAACCTGAGGAGGTCAGCACACTGTTCTGCAACATAGAGGACATCTATGAGTTCAACAGGTGAGCGCTGTTATACTCTGCTTTCTCTTGCTTTCTCTGTCTCCACTTTTTTTCTTTCCCTCACTGCCCCTCTGTGTTTTGCAGTTATGTCTGGGTCAGAGGTAGTTTGGTCACACGCTGCTGCTTGGGTGGCTCTTCTATCTGTTTAATGTGACTCACACAAAGGTTGGCCCAGACTGTAGACAATTGCAGTGAAAAAGACAATGTCCAGGCTGCAGCCAAGAGGAATGCTGTTTTGCTTTTGAGCCTCTCCAGAAGACTCACTCTCAGTCTTAATTGCTATGCTGCTCTGCTCTTAACAAGCCTGGTCTTGACTTTTCTTTTTTTTTTTGTCTTTGTCTTTTTTTTTTTTACAAGCACAGAAAGGCAGCGTATGGTTTATCACATCATGGGTTCATACAGGGAGCAGTGAAGTACATTAAGGTTGAGGTATATTGTATATTGTATTAGCAATTACTGGGTAGCTAGTAGCAAGAAGGATAGATTACTGCTAATGTACGGCTAATATGGATCACTACATGCTTTTTAAAAATAGCATGAAGGTGATGGTGTAGGAGGACAGCATGCAGGATTTTTCAGAGGCTGCCTCTGTAGAATATTTTAATCACCCAAAATTTAGTTCCGCATATTTTAATCATATCTTTTATGAAAACAGAACTACTTTCTGTAGTGAAAACGGAAAAACATTCTGCATCTTAACCAGAGAACAGGATGTAGAATAACGTTTTTGTATGCTGTAATGCACTATAATGGACATATTTTCATGAATATTTGACTTTGCATGGTGAAACAAGTATTAACAATTAAAAACTATATATTTTTTTATAATTTCAAAAGTGAATTAATTTCCTATTTTAGTGTGTACCTTGAAAAAAAAAATAAGACAAAAAGCTGTTTCCTTGTTTTCCCATTTTCTTTTCTTTTGGAAAACAAATGAACAGAACATACACTGACTGATTATATATTTGCATGTATTTTTTATGTCTCTCTGTCACCATTACAGAAGAGGTAATGATAGTTTGTGTTATAGTTTGTAGTTTGTAGTGTTGTAGTACAGTCAGGTCCATAAATATTGGGACATTGACACAATTCTAACATTTTTGGCTCTATACACCACCACAATGGATTTCAAATGAAACGAACAAGATGTGCTTTAACTGCAGACTGTCAGCTTTAATTTGAGGGTATTTACATCCAAATCAGGTGAACGGTGTAGGAATTACAACAGTTTGCATATGTGCCTCCCACTTGTTAAGGGACCAAAAGTAATGGGACAGAATAATAATCATAAATCAAACTTTCACTTTTTAATACTTGGTTGCAAATCCTTTGCAGTCAATTACAGCCCGAAGTCTGGAACGCATAGACATCACCAGATGCTGGGTTTCATCCCTGGTGATGCTCTGCCAGGCCTCTACTGCAACTGTCTTCAGTTCCTGCTTGTTCTTGGGGCATTTTCCCTTCAGTTTTGTCTTCAACAAGTGAAATGCATGCTCAATCGGATTCAGGTCAGGTGATTGACTTGGCCATTGCATAACAGTCCACTTCTTTCCCTTCAAAAACTCTTTGGTTGCTTTTGCAGTATGCGTTGGGTCATTGTCCATCTGCACTGTGAAGCGCCGTCCAATGAGTTCTGAAGCATTTAGCTGAATATGAGCAGATAATATTGCCCGAAACACTTCAGAATTCATCCTGCTGCTTTTGTCAGCAGTCACATCATCAATAAATACAAGAGAACCAGTTCCATTGGCAGCCATACATGCCCACGCCATGACACTACCACCACCATGCTTCACTGATGAGGTGGTATGCTTAGGATCATGAGCAGTTCCGTTCCTTCTCCATACTCTTCTCTTCCCATCACTCTGGTACAAGTTGATCTTGGTCTCATCTGTCCATAGGATGTTGTTCCAGAACTGTGAAGGCTTTTTTAGATGTCGTTTGGCAAACTCTAATCTGGCCTTCCTGTTTTTGAGGCTCACCAATGGATTACATCTTGTGGTGAACCCTCTGTATTCACTCTGGTGAAGTCTTCTCTTGATTGTTGACTTTGACACACATACACCTACCTCCTGGAGAGTGTTCTTGATCTGGCCAACTGTTGTGAAGGGTGTTTTCTTCACCAGGGAAAGAATTCTTCGGTCATCCACCACAGTTGTTTTCTGTGGTCTTCCGGGTCTTTTGGTGTTGCTGAGCTCACCGGTGCGTTCCTTCTTTTTAAGAATGTTCCAAACAGTTGTTTTGGCCACGCCTAATGTTTTTGCTATCTCTCTGATGGGTTTGTTTTGTTTTTTCAGCCTAACGATGGCTTGCTTCACTGATAGTGACAGCTCTTTGGATCTCATCTTGAGAGTTGACAGCAACAGATTCCAAATGCAAATAGCACACTTGAAATGAACTCTGGATCTTTTATCTGCTCATTGTAATTGGGATAATGAGGGAATAACACACACCTGGCCATGGAATAGCTGAGAAGCCAATTGTCCCATCACTTTTGGTCCCTTAACAAGTGGGAGGCACATATGCAAACTGTTGTAATTCCTACACCGTTCACCTGATTTAGATGTAAAAAGCTGACAGTCTGCAGTTAAAGCACATCTTGTTCGTTTCATTTGAAATCCATTGTGGTGGTGTATAGAGCCAAAAATGTTAGAATTGTGTCGATGTCCCAATATTTATGGACCTGACTGTAGGTAGTTTGTTAAGTAATCATTATTTGGTCAAACATTTTCTCCATGACAATTATTTGATTTTAGATCACTTGTGCGTATTGAAGCCTTCAGTATAAACTCTGCTCATCAGCTGTTTCCTTGCACCAGTCACCAGCAGTCACATGTATCCAGCTGCAGATTGACTGAAATTTTTAGGATGTTTGCAATGTCTTTCGAGGAAGCATCCTCATGCCTATTACTTTTCATCACCCCAGGACCTCTCCTGCTGAGGGCCGTGTTTTCACATTTCACTCTCTCATGTCCACTCCAGGCCTTTCTCATTACAGGACCTCCTCTGACATTACTAAATGATGAAATCTAACATGACGTTTTCCAGCAGCCCCCATGGGAAATCTGCTTTGCTATGTGGTAACAGAAAATCTTACAAAAGTCTTGCGGCATATTGTATGGTAATATCTATAAAATGCAGGGTGTCAGAGCCAGGTTTTTGTTCCCTCCTCAGGCACTTTGTGGCTTCTCTGAAATTTGATTTGCGTGTAAAGGAATGAGAGTTAATCACAGTTCCGCTGCAGCACAGATTTGTTCCTCATTCTTCTCTTCTCCATAATTGTTTAGAGTGGAAGGCTGACCTTGTTTTTTTTCCCACAGTTTATATTTTATTTCTCCTGCTCTTCTTTGTTTTATCCATTTCGTTCTCTCATTTCTATGGAATGAGGTCCCTGTTTTCACTCACAATGCTGTTGTATCTTTTTCTTGGCACCAGTCAGTGCATACAGATGTCATGTTACCTGGAGCCAAAGCAGCCAGACTCTCAGGTAGCGCTCTAGGCCTCTGTAGTGAATACTCTACACATGGCCTGTCACAGAGTGAAGACACAGGCAGGCGAGCAGTGCATGCTGGGGCAGCAGACAGCCTGCTGTCTCTTCCCACACTCATCATATCTGTCATATTACAGCGCTCTATTGAAGTGAAATGCTAGAGTGGGATTTTAGCCTTCACTGTCCATTCACTGTAGCAGTGCAAGTTATATTTACTACCTTCTGAATTCATATATTGAACTCAGAATAGAGAAAATGGTAAGGTAGTGATGAAAAGACTTTTCTCAGTTACATTCCTCGTTTCTGCAACATATTTGGAGCTTATTCATCAGACAACATTGTTGATGCACCGCTAATTGTTCGATACACCACACAATGAACTAAATGCTGAAAGTCTCTTTTCACAAATATTTTCTTACACCTCTTCGATATGCATTTGTAGAGGTGATGTTAAGCATGATCTAATCTCAAGCTCCATGCAGTATTAAAAATGCAGCATTTATTTGGAACACTTTTGAATCTTATATGTGTTAACCCTAACCTCAACCCTAGCATAAGCCTAACTCCAGTGATTTTGTTTAAGGTAGGATGATTAAAATGTTTGTATGGGTAGTCACTACATTCTAACTAGTGAATGAATTAATCATATCAATAACTTTATAAGTGCAACATATTTTCTGTGTGTGACTACTAGAGAGATATGTGGTCCACCAGGGCAAGATGCCTAACATAGGCATGTAGAACTTAGGCCAGCTTCAAAAGCATATTTCTCACCCTGGGGGTCAGAAGGGGGCATTTATTGGAACCGCCCAGACAGATTCCTCAACTAAGTGAAATCTAGACCTCTGTCTGAACTCTGTCTCCTGTGTCCCTTCATCTGAGTTCTTGATCTGTTGCATGGCTTTGATATTATGCCCACAATGGCACTTTTTCCAGGTTTGAGGAAGGACCCATGTTAAGCAGCAAAGACAGACATAGGAGGATTTCCCAGACACAACTACACCATTTCTGTTTTATATGATTTTGTGGATAACAAAGAGGTGTAGAGTTGGTGTCATTCAACCTTAGAAACATTGCCTGTAGCTCCTGGAAGGGCTGATACTTTTGTACAATTTTCTGGCCCCAAGCTTCAGAATCGTCCAAGTTTCACTGTGATTGGATCACTGCACCTTTGTATGCACAGGACAACTTTTCAACACCAGGACACAGTGAGCTTTTTAGGGTGAAATACAGTCACTGGATTAAAAATGTTACAGTTTTATTGAAACAGTGGCGGGTAAAAGTGATTCATCGTTTACAGTGTTCTTGTGAAAGTAAGCTGTTCTTGGCCAAGTTTAGTGACCAAAAGTATGACACTCTCTAGCAAAGTTGAAGTCTAGCTCACGAGACTAGGTGTCTCTTAAAGAGGGATTATCACTCCAAACCAAGAAATGGAGCAGAAGCGAGTGCCTCTGTATGGAATCATGTCTGCAGTGCAACTTAAGGTTTGACAGATTTTTAAAATATATGAGCACAGTGAGAAATGCTTAAATAAAGTAGGCTTTTTTCCTGTATATACCACACTAACAGCATTACCAGACAAATGTTGAGCATGTGTGAAAGAAGCCAGATGACAGTAGGCTGAGTAAAGGAATAGAATAAGAGGCCAAGTAAGTCTAAAAGCAATATAGGAAGAGGTTAAGGTGGAGATGGAAGGAATGAAGGCAAGGAAGGGAGTTTTTGAATTTAATGTCCCCTGCAGGTAACTCCCTTTCCTGATCCTGATTATAACTATAGGAGGTAGAAATAGAGATTATCAGCATCCTTTTTTTCCAACACTGCCAGTGTTAAATTCCCTTCGTCACTTTTCTTTCACCACATAAGGATTCTATAAGAGCACTTTTGCAACACATGTGGTTTCTGCAACCATGATTCATTATATGGTATGCTTTATTAAACAACTCTGAGACATTTAAAGATGTGATCAGTACTTGGACTGCTTTTCCAAATGGTGTTAAGAGTCTATGTAAGTGTTTAGTGATTGACAGCATGGAAAAGTAATAGCAAGCATATAACAAGCATAACTTAAGTCTTTGGCTCAGATGAGGCAACACTTTCCTCTGATTTTTAGTACCAAATTCTCAGATGATGAGCCAGGTTGTTATTATATCCATCTTGGCTGAGTTTGAATGTAAATAGATGCATGGCCTATGATCACAATACTATACCTATATATTAGCCTTTTAGTATACGGAGACATCTTTGTTCTAGAAAAAAAAAGCATACTGCCAAGCTGCATAAACAATACTGTTTTGTTCTGCCTCTCTATTGTAACCAAGCCTCTAGCATCACAAAGCATAAATGGTACTTAGGAAAAGCCAGCTCCTTAGTGTGCTTTAAAGCAGACAGCCAGCATGAATTCCCCTCCACTTTTGTTATAACCAAAGTGAAGCCCCTCACCACAAAGGGCAGCTGCAAAACGTGCTCTGTCTCCAGAGAAGGAGGGAAAGATGCTGAAAGCTGGAGCGCAGCGGTTTTCCCCGTGAACTTTTCCCCTCGGCCACATGTAGGCGTGATCAGAGGACTTACAGAGCACCACGTTGTTTTCTTTGGAGCATCGTGGAGGGTTCCCCACAGACTGACCAGTATAGTAGCGTGTAGCCTTTTTAGTGATGATAGTTCAAAGTTTGCTGATGAATTGAATGAAGTCCAATGTGTTCAGTCAGCTAAATTCTCACCAAGCTCTTGTTAGATCTTCAAGGGTAGGGTTGCAACCTCACACCAAAACCCCTGGAGATCAAGTGAAAAATCCCAGTTTTTCTGTTTTATGTCTGACTCACGATAGCTATTGTTTTACAAAAAACTAACCCTAAATCCCTCTACTACTCCTCTGTCCCTCCAACGATGCTGTCCAAGATAATCCACGCCTGCTGTATTTGATTCATTCAGTCACCATAAGGGGCGCTCCTTTGCTTTCTCTCTGCTCACTGCCATTTAAAAGATATAAATCATGCATACTGTGTTCTCAGGAAGCATATTTATTTACGTGTGTTGTGATAAAACTATAGACATTTTAGTTAAAGAAAAAATGTGAGCTGGCAGCACACACATGGCATGCACATATTCAGAATTAGTTAGCATTCTGGTTCAGGGGTCTTGTAACAGGAAAATCCAGAGAAGGGGGTTCAATGTCTGTAAGGTCTGCTGTGGGGATCTGGGGGAAATGGAATGGGGGTTGGTATTTGAGCCAAAATAAGATGTATTCCATCTGTGTGCTCTTAAGCGATAGTGGGGTTGAACCGATGGAAAAGAAACAAATGAATGCTATGTGGAAATGGAGACAGGAATCGGGGTTTACTGTAGCCAGGATCGTCCTTTTGAAACACCAGTCCCAGATGTCTCCATAGAAGGAGAATAACACTGTTCAAACAAATACCAGTCCCAAATCTTAGCTCAGGAAAGAAATTGGGCTTCCATATTCTGTGGTGTGAAACTGCATAGATTTGAAACATTTTATCATTCACATGTTTACTTAGGAGATATATTTGTGAGAATATGAAATCAGGCAGCAGCAGAGGTCTCACTTTGTGAATCACATCAAGATGTGACTAAAATATTTGCTCTATCAACAGTGAGCTTTTGGAAGATCTGGAGCGTAGCCCTCATGCAGCAGCTATAGCCGAATGCTTTGTGGAGAGGGTAAGTAAAAAACAGTGAGGTCACGAACTTTTAAATTATATCAATAGTACAAAATTTGCATGTGAATCTCTAACCTGTCACATGATGCTTGTGTCCTACAACAGCAAAGAAAAAAAGTGGTTTTTTTTTTTTATTTCACTCCCACAACAAAGCAAAAAAGAAGTCTATGATTTAAATTGTCATAAAATGTTTTATGTTTCCCTTGGATTGGCGAAATTGCTTATTCAAACGCAGCTTTTGTTAAACTTGTTAAAAAAAAACAGCTGTGTGAATGTGCCATATGCCTGGCAGTGTAGCAGAAGCACAACAGTGGAATATTGTCTGTGAGGTATTTGTGTGAAAGACAGATGGGCTTTGTGAATGAATCCCAAACATATCAGCAAACTGTGCTGACCTTTGAACATGTGCATGTGTGTCAGCTGAGGGGGTTTGGAGTCACTTTCACTGACACACTCCACACTACTGTGACAGGCTGATGACCAGACCTGGGTGGCATGGGAGCGCAGACAATGCCATCTTTGTGTTTAGTGAGGGGTTGAATATGCCATTCCTCTTTTTTTTTGAACATCTTAAAACAAAACTTCTGTTAAATAAGTATTTGCTGTTTGCTGATGGTATCAACCTCTTTCCCAGGATTTAAGGCCATATTTTCTTCCTGCTGAATAGAGCACTTTTTGGATCAATTAGTGTTTAGATAAGGACAGTACATTGGATTAAGCCATTACCAGTGAAAAAAAAAGTATTTTTCCAAAACAAAGATTTCTGAGCTAAACACCAGGCTCTAAATAAAGCACAAATCCGATATGGTTAAATGCTTGAAGGCCACATCTGGCCAGATTTTCCATCAGTCCCCGGTTGTGAAACGCAGTATTCAAACCTGGGTGGCAAGGTGGTCCCTGTGTGTGTGTGGGTTTCCTCCAGGCTCTCTAGTTTCTTCCCACCTCCAAAAAACATGCCCATAGGTCTATTGGCTGCACTAAATTTCCACTAAGTGTAAATGTGTGTAGGCATTGTACCGCGCCATGGTTTATTTCCACCTCATATTCATTGTTCCTAGTATAGGCTCTGATCAGCATAAAGCGGGTGAGTCAATGAATGTAAATGTAAAGATGAATCAATGAATTAATGTAGCATTTTAGGATCAATTAGTTTTTAAAAAAGGACATACCAGTAGCAGTGGCTATTTTTAGGACCCTTATGTGGACTAATTTGGCCTTTTCTCAGGATCTCAGTGAAAAAATTCAGACACCAGTATTTTTCCAAAACAAAGATTTCTAATGTGGACATCAGGCTCCAAATAAAGCACAATTCAGACTTGTTTACATGCTTGCACAGAAACCCATATGTGGCCATCCGTTCCCAGTTGTGAAACACAGTATCGAAAGCAGATTAAGGACATCACGTAATTATGATGTGATGATGAAAATAGTAGTGTATGTGGGTAACAGTGGCTTACATTTTGATACATGGCTCCAAACCAGCCGCTGTGTGATTGCGGGTTTGAGTCCTGGATGGATCATAAGTGCTGCAGCTGAAGATCCCCACCATTAAGCTAATTTCTGAACCCTATAAGTTGCTATAATGACTCCCATATTTGCTCTGCCAATTCTCCACCCATTTGAAAACCTCCAGTGTTATATATGTTTGAATGAGTTATGAGCAGTTTTAAAAGTTCAGCTATATGGTCTGTATTATGGATATTAAAATAGTTTGACAATTGCGTACATATTTGTGTAATAAATTCTTATTTTTTTCTCTGGTTCAGAGTGAAGCCTTTGACATTTACACCATTTACTGCATGAACTATCCCAAGTAAGTAGATTTATTTACAGTATATTTTCTGTGCTTTAGTTATGTAATGCTTTGTCGTTTATCTGACTTGCACTCACATATCTCATATCTCAGAACTCATTACATGTCAACTACACAGGTGTTGTTATGGCTTGTAATTACCTCACATTTAAACTCTTATGGAACCAACATGTACAGCACAAACTCCTTTAAAAACCATACATTTTCATGGAACCCCTTAAAATATTGGCTTTTTATTAAATTCTTCATCTTATAGCATTTTGTTTAATAACTGCTATGAATTATTTGGTAACTACAGTGAAACTAATGGGACAGATGTGTAGTATGAGTGGGAAGAATGTAAGTCTGGACCTGTTGATGGGTTCTCATAAGTACCATAATCCATGGTTTAAAACAAGATACTGTATATTTAGGTCCTTGACTAAGATATTGACTTCAGCCATTAGATAATTAATTGAGGTTTAGGTTTGTTTTAGTGACCAGGGTTGGCTGGTGTAAACGCACTAGCACCTTTTTACCCAAAATGCCTTTGGAAGAGAAACTAAAAGTAAATAGATTAAGCACACATTGTCCAGCTAAAGTATAGCTTGAAGCCAATGGATCATTATGGGCTTAAAACACTTTAAAAAATAAATCACAAATGCAGCTGTTATCATACTATTGACAGATAGCTATTGATAGATTTTAGGCCTCCCATCTAATTTCACAACTACCCATCACTGCTTCACTGTTAGTGACAATGAATGGATTGCATGAAGGTTGTGTTTCCATTTCTTCTTCTTCATTCCCATGGGCCACTAAAATGCCTTAGCTGCAGATGTTCTGCTCAAGCTGATTCATGACCACAGTCATATTTACTCACGTGTATAGACACACAACCAAATAACACTGGCTCCGCTGCACCGTTTTCAGTGTGCTAGTATGTGAGTGTGAACCTGAACCATATGACCCCACTATGCCTCTAGGACCAGCAGTATTTTTTCCTGATGCAGTTTGCAGACACCTTAGCAGCTGCATTTTGAGACACTGGGTGTTTTTGTAAATGGTTTTGGTTTGTCATAAGGAAGTTTTACAGAGCCATCAGCTGAATCTATTAGCATAGTGACATGAAATGCCTGCAAGGCAGTGTTGCTTATCTTATGTCTCCCAATGGACCACCCTGACCATGACTGTCTACTAACCTTCTTCCTAAACACCAGCTCAGTGGCCGTCCTCAGGGAATGCATGAAGAATGAAAGCCTGGTGCGTTTCTTCCAGGAGAGGCAGGCCACTCTCTGCCACTCACTGCCCTTAGAGGCCTACCTGCTAAAACCTGTGCAGAGGATCTTGAAGTACCACCTCTTGCTGCAGGTCAGTGTATGGACAAGGAACTGTTTTACATATGACTGCGCTCTTTATAGCTTACAGTTTGGGCGTTAATCTCCAAGATTTACTTCTGTAATTACTTCTGTAATTCTGTAAATTTTACTTCATTGCCTGTTTAACGTAGTTTCTGTGAAAGAAGCTTTATCAAATAAAGCTTTATCAAGCTTTATCAAACGAGTTATAAAGTAACGTAATATTCAAGAGAAGCAAGAACCAGAATAGTGTCTGCATCTAGCAGTTCAATGTCTCCCCCTTCTGCCAGGAGCTGTCTAAGCACTTTGACAAGAATGATTCAGGATATGAGGTGGTGGAAGATGCCATCATCACCATGACAGCTGTGGCCTGGTACATTAATGACATGAAGCGGAAACAGGAACATGCAGTACGACTCCAGGTGCAAGCAAAGATATTTTGTCTGTTGTCTTTCAGTGCAAGTAATCCAGAAATATACAGTCAATTACAAATTACAATTCCCTCTAATTTTTTGTCAATGTCAATATTACAAAGCCATTGATTTTAATACACCTCCTGATTTAAATTGTGTCTCTGGATTTTAACCTGCCATCTGACAGATAGTGGTGAAGACAGATGCAACTGCAGGGTTTTTATCAAAAAAAAAAGACAAAAAAAAAACAAAAAAACCAAAAACAAACAAACAAAAAAAACCCAGTTAAAACAAGAGTCATAGGTTGAGAGAAACAAGAGCTAGAGAACTGAAATTAGCAATTAGAAAGTAGCAATTACACAAGAAACTTAAATAGGGACACTAATCAAGGGGAAACACAAAACAGGTGAGCGTGACTAAGGAGATCATGTGACAAGGTCGTGTGATCTATTGTCGTTTTATCTGTCCACAGAACATTGTTCCAAAAGTACATTCAATTTTTGAAAAACTGAAGTTGGACCTAGCCTTTGCGATCCTGCTGGGGCTCTGATCATAACTCCTTTTTATGGAGCTCATGATAGAAAGTGCAAAACCTAATGTACCCCAAGACTTAAAAGAACACACCATAATTTTTAGTCACATTTTCTGCATTTGTAGCATCTGCTTGATTGTTGTTTGACTCAATAAATGTTTTAAATATATGAGTACATAGCGCAAACACAAAATCATACACTCTAACATGAAGGGTCTTAGCATGAGAGAGATACAAGTGATCGTACATGAATAATGCACTAAAAAGCAGATACTGTGTTTAGATACTGAATGTACTGTATGTGACACATAACCACAAATTCTTCTTCGTCTGAAAGAGTAGTGTTTATCTCTGAAGTATGCAAACACGCTTCACTAAAGAATCCAAAAGGATTCTATCAAAATATCCATTATGAACTGAAGGTTTGTAATGAGGATGGTTTTCTGGTGCCTTAACTCTTTAAACTTATAGATGGTGCTAATAATGTTGTTTTGGCCATTTTAATAGTTCTTGTAGAATGTGCTTTCAAAATAATAACACCTGTGCCCTTGCCATTCATGCAATTATTCAATCAGCCAATCATGTGACAACAGCCTAATGCATTAAACCATGCAGATACAGGTCAAGAGTTCAATTCGTGTTTACAGCAAACATCAGAATGGGGAAAAATGTGATCTTAGTTATTTTGACTTTGGTGTATTGTTCATTCTGATGTTTGACATGAACATTATCTGAAACTTGTGACCTGTATCTGCATGATTTTATGCTTTGCACTGGTGCCACATGTTTGGCTGATTAGATAACTATATGAAAGAGAAGGTGTACCGGTGTTCCTATTAAAGTGACCAGTGAGAGTATATACCAAATAAATTACCATAAATAACAGTAAACAGTAATAAGCAAGTCAGTATGTAGTGTGTCCACATTTGCCTTTTAAAACCCAATTCTCAATTCTCTTAGGTCATGTAATTTTATAAGGAAATTTGAAATCTTGTAGAACTTGCTGTAGTTCTTTTGTAGGCTTTGACAGTCTCACTTCTGGCAGGTAAAACCAGACAACTTCAATGAAATTTTTATTTGAAAAGTGCTCTATAACTAAATGTCTTCCTTTCTTTAATGTTACAGAGAAAAAAAATCCTAGTAACATTTAATTTTTTGGGGGAAATTAATTTTTGCCCATCTAAAATGAGGTCTTTTCTACTGACACACTAAGAAATAAGAGATGTAGAAGAGACAAAATTAACTTTTAGGACAAAATTCATAAAATAATTAAGGGTATCTGGTTAACACCTAAAAAGTTGTTCAAAATGTATGGATTCACACAACAGACACAAATACACACAACTGAAGCTAAAATTATTAGCATCGTAGTGGAACCTAACGAATTTGTCACATTCTGACAGGAGATTGAGAGTCTGTTGCTAAACTGGACTGGTCCTGATCTCAGCGGCTTTGGAGAGCTGGTTCTGGAAGGTTCCTTTCGGGTTCAGAGGGTGAAAAAGGAGAGGGCCTTCTTCCTCTTTGATAAAATGCTGCTTATTGCAAAAAAGAGGATGGAGCATTTCATCTACAGCACACATATTTTTGTGAGTCATCAGTGTTACAAATCACTTTTGGCAACTCTATTCGTTTGCTGCAATGTTTGGATCCGTCGTCCGGATATGAATAGTTGTGAAAGTCTTGATATATGACATTGTTCATTTGTAACCTCTTTTGTAATTTTCAAGTGTTGTAACTTGCTCCTGGTGGAAAACATGAAGGATCCTCTCTGTTTCAAGGTGTCAGATCAGACAATTCCCAAACAACAGCACATTGTTCAGGTAAGAAATGGAAGATGAGAAACATCAACGATATACAGTGTGTATACAGTATATATTTAAATTCCATTTAAATTTGATGTATTGATTATCACTTTTCACACACACACAAACACATAAAGTGATTTGTCATTCTATCAGGTACCTGTACATATACTGCATGGACCAGCATAGGACCACGTAGCTGAACAGGTGTTATTTTAGGTGTACAGCAGTGACATTTACATGGTAGTGCCATGTGTGTGGTACTGGAACAGGACAGCAGAGGAAGCACTGTTTAAACACCTCTATGTCACTGTTGGCCTAGAGCAGGGGTCTTCAATCTTATCCGGAAAAGGCCAGTGTGGCTGCAGGGTTTATTTCGAGCCAAGCCAGAGCCACACCTGATTTCACTTGTTTAATCAGTGCATCTTAGTCTCCAATCAAGTGTGTCTCCGCCATCAAGTGTGCCTCCAATTTGGCTGTAATGAAAACCTGCAGCCACACTGGCCCTTTGCAGATAAGACTGAAGACCCCTGGGCTAGAGAATAATTAATACATATTGTACATGCAAAATCAAGTCTATTAACCCTCAACTGCTCCGTTGTATCCTGTCTCAAATGTACATTGCTTTGGATAAAAGTGTCAGCCAAAAATGTAAAAGGTAAATATAGGTGCCCCAATATTTAAGAGTACCTGATTAAAATGTTATTCACTATCCACTGAGATTCAGCTATTCACTCTGTTTACATTCTACATTTCTGCACCAGTGATATAATCTGAATGTTAGCATTTGTTTTTAATATCAGTCTGTAGATTATGAGCTTTCTGTTTTTACTAGGCTAAAAACCAGGAAGAAAAGCGATTGTGGCTACACTACCTCAAGAGGCTAATAGTGGAAAACCATCCTGCATCTCTCCCCCAGAAAGTAAGATTTAGACCAAGTCATGCAAGTCATGCATAGCTTATATAGTGAAATGCATAGCATTTCATTTCAATAATTATCAGAATTCATGTAAGGAATAAAACACAACAGAGGGTCATGAAGTGATTTATTCCCCTTATATCACAGCAGTTTACTAACAGTTACACATTTGTTTTTATTTAGGGACTATGTGGCATACTTTTCTATCCATTTATAGTTACAGTTACATGTTGTGGAATGTCAGTGAAACAAGTTAGTTCCTGTTATCATGTTAAAGCAGCCATGAACAACTGTTCCTTCTTCAGCCCCACCCTAAAAGAACGCTGCCTCAAAGCATGAGTGTGAAGTCTCCATCCATAAATCTTAAATAAACATTCTTACAGAAAGCTTTAGCATAGCAATGATTATGCATTTAAATTTCTTAAATAACAAACTTGTAACATCTGTGTATTGTTAGACTTAAAATTATGTGACTGTCCACCATACAAGTCCCTGTGAATTAGTTACCACAGAAATGAAAAAATATTAGAATGAGCGCATTAACATAAATCTATAATTTGCCTTGCCACTGGTACTCTTGTCAGAGCAGTGTTGTTATAGAAAATTAATCAATGCCTTCTGACCAATCACAATCAAGAATTTAACAGAGCTGTTATAATCTACTAGTAACTGTTATTGAGAAAGCATCAAAGATTATACAAACGTCATCTGAAACATTATAAAGAGATCCTGCATGATAAAGAACAGTTTCTAGGACTGAGTCTTTTTAGTAGCTAACTTACAGCCTTATTTTTTTTTCTTTTCACAGGCAAGACAGGTTCTTGGTGATAATTTCTGTCAGTGTAAGTAATGCAGTCATGTTTGGATAGATCTTGATTTTGCATGACGTGTGAACCAGGAAACAGAAATGCACAGCCTTACTCAAGCCAAACTAATAACTACAACTGCTTAGGATTTGCCAAGAACGGCAACCCCTAATGTCAGCTCATCTCATGCATGCATATTTCATGCACTTGATTAAATGTGTTAAATTTGTTGTATCTTTAATTTGTGTGCTTTTTAATGAGCTATTTTTGTTTGACATTCAGCACCTCAGTTTGAACAAGAACCAAACCGAAAGCCCATCCCTTCTCCTCGATTAGACGATGCCCATGGCTTTCACAGAGGAAGAAGACAATCAGGTTTGAAAGCAATTTTTAAAGTATAGAGTTCACACTTTTTTTTATTAGAAATGTAACTATATTAATATTAAGGTGTTGGTTGAATGATTTCACCATATTTATAGCCTGACATCTACTTCAAGGGGAAGGCAGGAAGGAGTTGTTTTACAGAAGATCACTTGGGAACCACAGGCTTTCATGTACATCTAAGAAACTGAATTGAATTATTCTGTATGTACTACTTTGCTTATGCTTTTCTTCAGAACCCCCTGAATTTATCTACACCCCTGAGAAGGCCAGGAAATGCCTTCCATTGCTGCTGGAAGGGAACCTGCCATATCGCAGAGGGCGCCGACAGTCAGGTGAATCTTACATAACAGCATACAGATATTTGTCATAGAGTACTGTGTGGTGACACATAGATAATTAATTTCAGAAATAATTTGTGATTACTTTTGGCTTGGGAGTTACAAAATGACATCTTATGGTTCTAGCTCCTGCCAAAGACATAGAAGCAGCCTTTCAACAAAGTGGTGAGTTCACCATAATAAATGCCATAGGAAATGAATACATAATTACTAAAATATATAGACATAAAAGATTGGTTCTAATTTCTCTGTGTTCTTTTTTATTTCTGTGCCATGTACCATTGGACAATAGCCTCTTTAAAGGTGAGAGCAGAGTCATCTTACAGAGTAAATGTCTCAAGTTCTGTAACATTTTAAATGAAGATACAACATGTGCAAAAACAAAGTACTTGACCTGATAGCTCTTCTTATGTGATTGTATTTGTGGTTTCCTAGGCTGGCAGTGAAGGTGAGCTCTACACACAGGTCGAGAGCTTGGCCTCCTCAGGCAGTGCCAGTACTCTTGCATCATCAGTCATTGAGGTTGGTTCAGCCCAGGATAAATTGGGTCTTGGTCCGGATGAAGAAGAGGACATGTCACCTCTCCCCACACCTCCAACGCTTTCCATCACTGAAGAAATCATGCAGTTTATCAATGAGAGCCGTGCACGAGAGGGCATGCCAGAGCTGTCTTCTGATGTGGTAAGAAATGAACTAGGAAATTAAATATGACCACTGATATATCCAAAACTATTAGTATTTTGTAAATTGGTAATATCAATATGAATAAAAATATGATGTATACTGGAAATCTACCCTTGATAGGACTTCATACATTGAAACTGTATATTGTATACCGATTATTACGATTAACTGCCGACACAAAGCATTGATTGTTTATCATGCTAATGCTCTGTCCACAGAGTGAGCCCAGGTCAGAGCCCTTGGACACCCAGTGCACTGAGCCACAGGACATAAGGGAATATCAGAAAACACATGTGGTAAATGAGGAAAATCAGCTGGATATTGTTTCCTGTAGCCCACAGGATAAGCAACCACTAATAGATATTCAAATAAACAAAGAGGATGACATTGAACATTTTCCACATAATTTATTGCCTGATTCAACCTCTCCGAAAGATTTTGGGGAAGATATTTCATTATTATCATCCTCTCACATGCCCAGACATAACTATGAGAATGTGAGTGAATCACCGGAATCAGAGGTAGTCATGGCAAGACTCGTACCTGAGCAAATTATGGGGCAGGAAGTTGAGGACACTGCTGCCAAAGATACAATATCTGACCTAGAAAATAAAATGGAAGAAATTGTCAGTGGAACCCCAGGTGAGCTGTGTGATAACTCCTCTTCTGCACTCAAACCTGCTGATAACCTTCTCCTGCCTAAAGGGGACGTTGAACAAAAGCTGACTAAAAGTCACCGGCAGATTATTGAAAAAATTCGCAGCTACTATGAGGCAGCAGAGGCAGTGGCCGAGGATGGACAAGTTTCACGCAGGAATAGTTTTTCTAACATCCCTGCTGGCCTGGTAAAAGACTCTGTGTCACGCTTTAATTTCTTTGTTCACCAAGTCAGTGTATGTGATTCTGAGAGTGGGCGCTCAGATTCCAATGAGAATGAAATTACGTCCACATCACCTACTGTACCTGACCAAAATGCAAAGATTTTCAACCAGCCTGACTATACCGGTGATGATGCTGTAGTTGCACATAATAGCCAAGGGCAAAGTAAGACTGAGTCAAAATCTGATGATGATCAGATTTGTGACTTTAAACCCTGTATGGAACTCTGGAAAGAGAAGGAGAGGAAAGCTTCAGGTCTTCAAGAGAGACTGAAAGCATCTGCCTGTAAGGAGGGTAGATTTGCTGAGGACAAAGAAGTATGTGCAAAAGATCCATTGTCTACAACTGATAGGAGGACTCCTGTACTCAGTGAACAAGTTGAACCTGAACAGGAGCACAATGAAAGCATAGAGCCCAAAAGCCCTGAGCAAACAGACAAAACTATCAAAGAAGCTCAGTCTACTGCTGTGCCCAGAGACAAGACTTACTATAACGGCAGTTTGGATGGTCTACCTAGTCAGATTAAAGTGGGACGGTGGTCTCGCCATGGTAAGGCGGTCACCTGCAGTAGGACACTTTACGAAGGCATTGCGGATGTGTCAAGTCTAGGATTCTTTGAAACTGCTCCAATGGATCAGTGTTTAGTAGAGAACTCAGAAAAAATTCTGAGTAAGGTACAGATGCTAGCACAAATGTATATGGCCAAGTCAAGCAGTATGAAGGTACCATTACATCAGAAAAGAACCCGGTTTACAAAGGGACCATGTAAAGCAAATACCCTTCCAAAGTCTGAGATACTGTTGCATCAGGCAGAAGTGAAGACACAGAATCAACTCTCAGGTGAGACATTATTTTTATATATGATATTGCAAACTATGCATGACTATTTGTAATTTCAATTCAGAGCTTGTTTTCTTATTTGACAGATATTCACATGGAGTCTGTTACTCACTCTGCACCTGAGTCGTTTGGGCACGTGACTGTTAAAGAACAATTCACTACAACCTGTCACCAAGAAAATTATTGCAATATTACTGGACAAAAGGAGCAAGTCACTAGAATTGGAGCTAGTGCAACAGAAATCAATTCATTTGAAACATCGACTAGTTCATCTGAGTTATCATCTGAAATAATGGAAGAACATTTGGCCACAGATTTGGGAACTCAAAGGTCCTTAGAGAGCTCTACAGATCAAGAAATCCTTTCCAAAGAAAACCAAGTCATGTCACCTCTTCAAAGCTCTGGATCACAAGTCCAACACTTTCTTGAGCAGGATGCCAACCACACTTTGTGTTCAATTAGGGAGAACCATTCAACAGTAAATAAAAATCTGACCTTTGAGAGAGAAGATGAACATCAAAGTCAGTTATTGGTTGTGGGCCAACCAGTGATGGATTGTTATTCTAACTCTATAAATGAATCCGAAGAAGTTGTGAGTCTGAAGGAACAAGCCCATGGTGTTGAAGAGAAGAATGGTTTAATTAATAAGCCTTATGAAAGCCTGCAGTCTACTGAGGATACAGTGGGTGATACCCAATTGAGGGCATCAGTAAATTCTGGTTCCACTGATGATCCCATATCTTGCACTGAGAACTCCACTCCTAAAGTGGATGTGTCCCCTGTTAATATTACGGATACATCTCTTCCAATAGAATTGGCACTGTACTTGGAGAATGGTGTCTCAGAAACAACATCCAACAGAAATCCCCAAATGTCACCAGATGTGCTCAACTTTGATGTATCACATCACCCATGTTCTTCACAACTCCAATATCAATGTTCATCTGAAGCAAGCTGTACAAATGTACCACTTCTGCTTGGTTCCAGAGGAATGGTAAATCCAGAGTTTCTGGAAGGCAAAGAGGTACTAAACAATGATGTATTGGTGTTGGGCAATCCCCAAACATTGCCTCCCTGTAGACCTGCCATAGATAATCTTCCAAAATTCAACAGTCAAGGACTTGCCAATCAGCCTAGTACGATGGGAAGGAGCTTTTCTCCCTGGAACACATCAAACATGTCCTCCCAAAGGTACTTCGTAGAGTATGTTTTTGTTTTTGCACTTGGCTATTGGTGGAGAAAATTCCACCCTGAAAAAAAGAGCAGGGTGTTTATTATGCCATAGAAAAGAGGGAGAGTATAAGCTCAGTGAATCTGATACAAGAGCAATTCAAATAATAGACTGACCTAAATTTACAGCTACATCACTTCATATACTGCAAAATTTTAGAACATGATTGGTTATGGAGAAAAGGAGGATCTACATTTTATTGGTAAATGATTACATGAATCTAACAAAAGAGGAGTAAAGATATGGTTATATGAGATTACTGGACTGCAGGTGCATAATAAAACTGGCTCACGTTTTTTTTTCTATGGCACCAAGAACTCAGAAAATAAAACCTAAAGGATGTGATGAAAGGAAAACATTGTATCACATGTGGGGTCAGTGCAAACTCGTGCAGATGATCAACAAGAACAAACTGAAGTCCACACAGAAACCAAAATGTAAAAACATAATACAGATACAGAATAATACTGTTAATAAGAGGGAAAATAAACTATAAGTAAAAAAATTCTGACTTCACCAGCCACAAACACTTTTTCTCAAAGTACAATCAAGGAATGATGGCAAGTATATAAAAATGGTTAGAATACAGGGTATCAGTAAATTAATATCTATGGGGTGTATGACTATGGGGTGTATGACAAAGTGATCTTGATCTTCTGAATTCTGGTCCAGAGTCTCTATCTTCTGCCCCTTTTGGTTTTGCACCTTGTAGAAAGGCTGTTGGACAGTCAGAGAGAGGTTACCAGCACTTCATCTGATTGTCTCTTTTAATATCTGGATATTGTTTAAGCAGAGGTTTTGACAAATGAGACTGTTCTTCTGCAAGAGTTTCACACGGACCCCTTTGTTTCTCCAGAAGAGAGCGCTGTTCAGGAGTGAGCAAACTGCACTCGAGTTTCCTGACACAAAGGCAGTCAAACCAACCAGACATCACCTACCTAGAAATAAATTCCAAATTAATCACCTCTCTCATTTTCTGCTGTAAAATCTGTAAAGGTTTTAGTAGTATTAAGAAGTTTATTTTGTGATAGGTGCAGTCATTGACTTCTATCAAATTCTAGCTCAGTAAGCAAAGAATTATGTTTAGTCAACTGGACTGTATAGGTTCCCTTGTGTCTTCAATTAATACTTCCTTTTTATTTGGACAAGCTTGTTTGCAACAAGATTATAATGTCAATTTTCATATCAATTTGATTGCTCAGAAAAATGCAGAAAAATGTGAATCCTTGAGAGCTTTAAAGAACCTGGTTATCAGAAACAGTACAGTCAGGATGAGATAGTTGGGGGAGGGCAAGGGAGGGAAAGCAAATGCTAAAGGGGTGGGAGAAGGGAATTCAGCAGCAAGTTTTCATTTTCTATAGAAGAGTGTCAGAAAGGGTAAAGTGGCCCATCAATTTACAAACGGCAACATAATTAAAGGTTATTGGTCACAAAGAGAAACTGTCTTGGAGATTATGGCTCTATGGGCTTTAGAGAAACACTAAGAGGTCAAAAATCTGTCTTTGTCATAAAGTAGCGAGAGTAAAGCAAGGGCACGTGAATGGGCATTCTTAAGGGTGTAATTCAGCAACTTAAGCACTAGCGACACTCAGAGAACTGACACATGGTTGGAGAAGTTTGTCAGTTTGGCAAAAAGTCCTACCATCAATAAAAAAGATCTCTCTATGTGAGAAGGGAGAGTCCTGAAAAAACCTCCTTTATCTGTGAAAACATCTACAGTCTACAGAGTCATGTATGGACCCTTGAATGTTGAGATGCATAGCATGTTTGGTCTTGTCAGCAACAACTGACAAGAAGAGATGAGAGCAAAGTCCCAATTGGCATGACTCTATTTAGAGATGCATGTGACGTTATTGAGGAGGCAGAGAAAACTGTGAGGAGTGTGGAAAAATACGTGATATACATGGGCCCACAATAGGGTCCCCAGCTTTGAGGGCCCATTCTGCACAGTCCAGAGCCAATAAGCTGGCTATTGTCTCTTCATAGGTGCAGGTATGAGAGCTAAAAAATATTCCAATAATATCATGAAAACTGTCCCCTTGAATTTGGGATAAAACAGCATGGCAGCCTTGAAGGGCAGGCCAGTGTGTGATCCAGTGTGAAAAGGTTTAGACATGTCTGGGTGTTTCAGAGGTGGAGAGGAGAGCAGGGTGAATTTAAGCAAATGACTCATCCATTTCTGGGGTCCAAGTGATGCAAGTGCTACCTGGCTAGCTGCCTTTTAGGGCATCAGTTAAAGGTTTGGCCAAATCTGGGATGTACTGTCTATTGAAATTAAAAAGTACCTTAGCAGACATCAGCCCTGTAACAGTTGAAGGCTTACCTAGAGATGCTGACATTTTGACTCTGTCAGGAAGAGGAAACCTGCTATGTATACTTATACATGGTGTAATCAATAGTCAAATGATATTGAGTTGGATTAGTGCTAGTTTGGGAACAGGCCAAAACTGGAGACAATGTAGGTGATGAGCATGAAACAATAATGTCTTTTGAAAGAGGCATCTGAATAATATTAATGGTGGCCTTCTGGCGGATGTATGGGCCCTAGAACATAATTACGGCCAATTTTACAAAACCCAACATCCAAAGGTTCCGTAAACCACAAACCAGAGAATGTGTCAGAAAAATGCTTAAGCAATTTGTCATGTTGTGTCTGGTGAGCAAGACATAGATGCAGGCACTAAAAATAAAAGAAGTTAGAACGGAACAGATATGTAGAATATCAGCCTAAATTTCATTTAAGATATCCACCAAGTGCTTAATATCTGTTTTCAGTTTTGGCTGGCTTATATTGAACAGCTGCAGATATTTAATTTTGATCTTATTTCTGTTTTGATTTTAGACCATCACAGCCACAGCCCTGGTCCAGGCAACAAGACCAAGACACTTCATCAACTTCTGTGGTCTCATCCAGTAAACCATTATTATGTGATAATTCTTCAAGCATTCCCTCAAGTTTTCCTGACTCAAAGCCACCATCTGCCTTTAGCTTTAGTCTTCGGATGCGTTCACCCTCCCCTAATACAAGTTATTCAAACTCATCTACAAATTCCTCTGCTCTTGCCAAATCACTTGCTGCTTCTTGTATTAGTCAGACAATTTCTCAAAGCATGGCCAGAAGGAACGCTCGCATGCAGGCTGCCTCTCCCCCTGTCAGTTCCAGTTCACTGCATGCATCCACTCTAAGACTGAGGTCTCCCTCCCCCAAACCTGTCATCCTGAACTCATATGTACAGTCGGATCCTAGCAGTTTACCCACTAAGGTGACAGGTAGCCAAAAACATTCCCCTTCCTCTTCCTGCTCTAATAGCCTACGATCTAGCCCAGCAAATGTACAATCTCCTCCTCCTTATTGCAGCCAAAATTTAGTCTCTCCTGCTTCCCCTGTACATCTCTACTCATTACCCTCTGTTACTCATACAAGGGCTGATCATCTTGAACAGTCTCCTCATACTCCTCTGAATAGCAATAACAACAACAATAATGGTCTTTGTAGTAATGCCTGGACAATTAATCATCAAAAGCCATCATCAACACCACAAATGTACAGAGCTCCTCATTCTCATGATCCAAATCGAGGGACCTCACACAACAGAATTGCTCGACCATTTCTGTCCTCAGAGCCTAACTCACGTGTGCAGTCTCCCTCTCACTCGCCGTCTCTGATCACACGTATCTGTTCCCCACCACTTGTCCAGAGTAGTGCTGGTCCATTAATAACCAAGCCTCCTAATCCACGGACCCCCAGACAGGGTGGGGCCAGTCCTTTCACACCTTTGTCTTTAGAGCTTTCTCAGACAACTTCATCTTGCTTTTTGTCTCCATGTGCAAGTCCCAGGGTAACCTCCCCACCTCCTATTGGTATTCCTACAAACATATGGTGCATTGTAAGCCCTCAGCCAAGGAATCCACTAGTGACACCTTCCTCCCCAACAAGAGCAGAGGCAAGTTCTATTTCAAGAGACTCAAGAATCACTTCACCAGTGTCCGGATCATCTCCATGTTCACTATTCTTCTCTCAGAACCAGAGAAGACCAAGAGGAAGCAGCTTGCCATTTGAGAACCTGACAGACAGCCGATCAAGTCCGTTCAGAAATGAGCATAGGTCCTTTGCTGAGAATGGACAATGGGCAGTGGATGCAGAGTCACACCCAACTAGTCCTCAAATGCGCTCCTGCAATGGTTCCCCTATGTGTGTTAGTCCAGGACCTAAGTCTCCTATTAGGGGGGCTGCTGAGAAGACCACTGATGCTGGAAAGCACCTAACAAACTTTAACTGGCCAGAAGTGCATGAACTGCCATCCATCTATAACAAAGAGGACAGTTCTCAGTGTAACCTTTTACCCTCATCGTCTTGTCCTGAAACTGGACAGGAGGACTCAGAACTGGGGAAGGCTACTTGCCGGAGTAGCCTTGTCTGTGCCTATGTAGCTCAAGCCACCCCTGACACTCATATTCAACACTCATATGATGGAAAACAAGTGGATAATGTGCCAATACAGGGGACTAAGACACCATTAAAAACCAGTTATGCCACAACTGTCAACCTACAGATTGCTGGGAGTGGGAGAATTGCATCCTTTAGTAATGCTCAGGTTAGTCTGACTCAAACTCTGGCACCAGTGACAGAGAGCCAGGGCATGAGAAGGGTCAGCATAAATGGCTGCACACTCTCACTGCAGAACTGCAAAAGGCTCTAAGTGGAACTCATCTGAGGTATATTATAGTGTCTCCTGCTTTAACAACATTTACCAGGCACTCTACCATGTGTAAAAGGAGGCAGATAGAGATTCATGTCCATTTTACTGAGATGACAAATTACGGGTGTCAGGAAATTTGTTTTTATTGCTCGTTGCTAACTCTTTAGTTGCAAAGGGTGCTTCATATACAACTCAAGTTTGGATTACTGCCCAACCAGAAATTCTGGTTTGTTTTTTTAAGCAGTGTTATTTTATTATTTTTATATAATTGTAAAATATTCTAATTTCTACTTAACTTAACCAAAGCCTCTGTTACAAAAAGTTTTTTTCTTTTGCTGAAATAGGCAGTTTTTTATTTATGAAGTAGGGTTTTTATGGCACTTATCTCTTTTCTGTATTTTGCACAATTTCCTATGTGGTCCAGACATATCTAAATGATTGTGTTTTTCATAGAGTAGTAAGAAAAGAAATTTGTATGTACAAATAAGGGAAGGTAGAAGAATGTTGCTGTTTTTCAATAAGGTTAATCAAACATGCCACTGCTATAATTGAAAAATTGATTCCATCATTCCAAATTCATAGTGAGTCCATTTATAGCCCCAATCCACCAGATCCTTTGAAAGCACCTTAGTAATATCTGTGGTAATGGTAAAGTGGACAATTTCTCGTGTTTTCTAGATTATCAGTTTAATGTTGCCAGTCTGCTTCTGTACATGAGAAACAAAAAAATTAAAAATATTAGTAAGAATCAGAACAAACATGTTATTTAAAAAAGTATACCATAATACAGTCCATCCTGCCTGCCCTTCCTGCAATAGGAATAAGCAAATAAATTTGCAGCATTTAATGATGTGTAGTTATAACTATGTATAGTTTTAACTATATATTGTATAATTCTATACTATACTATGTATTGTGATAACTATGTATAGTTATCAAAAGTATGACTGAGTTTGCAGAATTTGCAGCATTTCATAATGTATAGTTATTTCCAGTGTGACAGCTGTCAAACCATTTGAATACACCCTATAATAATAATTTGTTCCCTCATTATAAATAAAAATCTGTGTATGTTTTTTCTTAATTGTCATCCATTTTAATTAGACATTGCATAGTGCCTACTGTGCAAGCCTCTGGAGGCAGTGTTATGATCTGGGGTTGCATCAACTGGTCAGGTCTAGGTTCAGCCTCATTGTGTGGCAATAAAATGAAGTCCGCTGAGCACCTGAATGTACTGAATAACCAGTTTATCCCGTCAACGGACTTTTTCTTCCCTGACAGCACAGGCATATATACCAGGATGAAAATGCTAAGATTCACCAGGCTTAACTTGTGAAAGAGTCGTTCAGGGAGCATGAGGAATCATTTTCACACATGAATTGGCCACCACAGAGGCCTGACTTTAACCCCAATGGAAGTCTTTGGGATGTGCTGGAGAAGACTTTACGGAGTGGTTACACTCTCCTGTCCTCAATGCAAGATCTCAGCCAAAAATTAATGCAACTCTGGATGGAAATAAATGTTGTGAAATCGCATAAGGTTGTTGAAACAATGCCAGGACGAATGCGTGCCGTAATCAAAGCTAAATGACTTTTTTTTTGGCCAGGCAGTGTATAAGTTTGCGATACAGAAGAGACAAGGTCCATGGAGTAAGAAACTGTACTCCTGCACAAGCAGAACACAAAAAAGAACCTATTTTTGAAGAACACCATGTGCTGTTAATTTGCTGACCTATGAGTGAATTGTTATATAAAGTTGTATGCTCCTCCCAGGAGGGTGTTTCTCCTTTACGTAACAGTTCCAAAGTTTTCTCCAGAAGTCTGGAGAGTCAATACATTTCCTGAAAGCTGAATAACTGATGCTTCTTTTTTTTTTTTTTTTTTTTTTTTTTTTTTTTGCTGTCCTGGGAAAGCAAACAGAATGTTTTTGCCTAATGTATACTTCATGCTGAGGATAGGCTTTATATAATGTTTTAACGCCAACACAAATAGCACAAATAGTTTGTATATGCTTTGTAAATGTTTGCCTATTCTGCCCAAGTTTGTTAATGTCTGTCGTTATATATGGCTCAGTAAGTGTCGTTTAACTTGTGCTGTTTTTGTGCGCTGTTGTCATGCATGCTGGGATTTTTCCTTATTAAGGCGGGGCTTTGCCGATCTCATATCTAAGAGTTGTCAGATACGAACTGGGTAGTGTCGGGACTGCACAGTGGACCCAGCGCTCAGGCGGCAAAGTAACCCGATCCTCCTGTAGTAATTGCATGCAGCTGGTTCCAAAAACGTCTTTTCCACATTGTCTCAGCTACCTTTTTGGTCTGGGTCTTGCGAGGGCTCTTGCGGATTTCCAAGGGAGTGCGTAATTTACGTTTAGGAAGAGAAGAAGATGTGGAAATGTGGAGACATGTGGTGCGCGTGGCGAGCCAGAGCTGGAACATGGGTTTGAGAAGAGCAGAACAGCACCAGTTTTACATGGAGTTAACACCATTGCTTTTTTATTTAGGCGCCATGGTTTTGAGACAAGCCAAGTGTAACTCAGCTTGCAGTTCGGAGACTGTAGCTTTGGTCCAGATGTTCCTGGAAAATATCTCCAAACTGGTACTGAACTGCATGCACCTACCAGAGCTTCCTAATCTGTTGTTTCTTTTCTCTCATTTTTTTCTCTCTTTCTACTCAACTGAAAGAGAAACTAACTCGCTTACCTAATGACTTTATTTACATAGTCTCTGTAATCTACCTCTCTATAACCAGTGACCCAAGTCCTCATCGCTCATTTCCACATAACGAAGCTGCTTATCTAAAGCTGTTTCTTCTCTGGACATTTCCTTCAGCTTTTATTTGTATTTTTTATTGATCTATGGACTGGTGTCCCATGTGGGGAGAATGTAACTGGCCACATTGCGCTCAGTGATCCAGGGACAGGTTCCAGATCCAGTGCGCAGACCCTGAGCAGGCTAAAGCGCTTACTGCAGATGAATGAATGCAGGCATGCATGAATGGATGAATGAATACATTGGGCAGTAGCAGCCACAGTCAAACGTGCTGATTTACTTTACTTGTAGCCTACATCTGACATCTGTTTAATCATTTACCGGACGAGTGAAAGGATGACCACGTGAAATAACTACTTTATTGCTGTTTGAAAGTTTTCATCAGCTAAGAAAGGTCAAGCAATTACTCAAATATCGGGATAGATCTAGAAACTGTAATCTTAAACTTGTGCGTAAAATAAGACCAAACCTGTAGTAGGCTATCTAATCCCATAGCTGACTGTTTGAAGCTTTTATTGCGCAATTTAATGTCCACTGATACATTATTATTATTATTATTATTATTATTATTATTATTATTTTACAGGTCAGAAAAAATGTAAACAAATTGGACAATATTTTTTATAGATAGAGCATGATTTGTGTGTGTGCGTGTGTGTATGTGTGTGTATGTGTGTTTGTGTGTGATTTTTTTTTTTTTTTTACTTTTAGCACGCCTGAGCTGGTTGATGATGGCATCAGGATTTTTTTTTCGAAATTTATATCTCAATGTTGATAAATTTAGTTATCAAGATATTAATTAATCTGCGCAACGTGTTTGCAGCCTGAAAGGTTTTGCGCATTGCAAGCTAGAAATCTCTCTTTCTCTCTCTCTCTGCTTCACCTCTCTCTCTCTCTCTCTCTCTCCCTCTCTCTCTCTGCTTCACCTCTCTCTCTCTCTCTCTCTCTCTGCTTCACCCCTCTCTCTCTCTCTCTCTCTCTCTCTCTCTCTCTCTCTCTGCTTCACCCCTCTCTCTCTTTCTCTCTCTCTGCTTCACCTCTCTCTCTCTCTCTCTCTCTCTCTCTCTGCTTCACCCCTCTCTCTTTCTCTCTCTCTCTCCCTGCTTCACCTTTCTCTCTCTCTCTCTCTCTGCTTCACCCCTCTCTCTTTCTCTCTCTCTCCCTCTCTCTCTCTGCTTCACCTCTCTCTCTTTCTCTCTCTCTCATTCTCTCACGCTCTATGCTTCACCTCTCTCTCTCTCTCTCTCTCTCTCTCTCACGCTCTATGTTTCACCTGTCTCCCACGCGCTTCACAAAGAATCTAAGAGTAAGGGGCGGGGCTGACCGCGTTCCTAAGGATGACGGCATGATTTATGAATGAATATTGATGGTAATTGGCTGATGCGTTGGCGGGCTGCGAAGTAAACTCATAAACCAAATCTCATAGTCACAGGCTTCGAGCATTTCAAATGAACGCGTTACTGATTTCATACACGAAAGCACAAATCTAAATGCTCATATACAGTACTGTATATAATATGTATAATATGTTTTATTTATTATAAATTGATAGTGTATCCAATAAGTGTGTTTTAATGAATTAGTATTTCAAGTTAGATTTAGGCTTATTTTATTAGAGTAATACCCGTACACCTGCATATTCTTGCAATGATCCAATCAGACAATCTCGTGGAAGCAGAGCAGTGCATGTGCTCATACAGATACTGGTCAAGAGTTTCAGATAATGATCACATCAAACATCCGAATGAGGAAAAATGTGCCTTTGATTGTGGTGTAGTTGTTGGTGCTAGACAGGGTGGTTTCAGAAACTGCTGATCTCCTGGGATTTTCACACACAACACTGTGTAGAGTATACACAGATTGGTGCAAAAAAGTTCTGTGGAAGTGGGTAGAAACGCCTTGTTGATGAAAGATTAGACACAAATTGCCAGACTGTTTAGACTGTTTAATTGACAGGAAGGCTAGGTAACTCAAATAACCACTCAACTATGGTGAGCAGAAATACATCTCAGAACACACAACACATGAAACCTTTAGGTGCATGGGCTATAAGAGCAGTCAACTACATTTGGTTCTCCATCAAGTCAACCAAGAAGAGGAATCTGAGGCTACAGTGGGCACGAGCTTACGGAAACTTGACAGTTGAAGATTGAAAAAAAAAAAAAACTTGCCTGGTCTGATGCGTCTTGATTTCTGCTGCGATATACAGATGGTAGCGTAAGAATATGGCTTGAACAAGAACAATCTGTCTGATGTCAATAGGTCAGGCTGGTGGTGGTGGTGTAATGGTGTGGTGAATGTTTTCTTGGTACACATGGAGCCCCTTAATACCAATTAAGCATAGTTTTATTGTCACGGCCTATCTGACTATTCCTGAGGAGTGATCTGATCAGAGAGTCATCTGAATTATTATGATATTGTCTGAGCAGACCAACACATGGTGATGTGTCAGAACCGGTAAGAAAACTTGAGAGCCTGATGACACCAGGGTGCCATGTGCCCCCTGCATTCTTGGTTCACCACACTGCTCCTCAGTCACTGAGAGAAGCATTCATGGCGACTCTCTCCTATAGGGTCTGCATGGGAACAGTGCCAGTACCACACATAAATGGAAGGACAAGGCAACAAACAAGACAACAATGCAAGAAATCTACATTAATACAGAGTCAGTGAGTGCAAGATTAGCAGAAGAGTATGTGTAAATGTTGCAATAAATGGAGTGAATCCAGTAGCAGCAGTAGTAATTAAATGAAATGTGTAACATTAATGACTATAGATTAATACAATCAGAATTAGGAGTTCAGATTTAACAGTGTGATAAAAGTATAGTCCGTGCAAATATTACAGCAGCGCAGAGTGAAAGAAGCAGGGGTCTGCAGCAGCCTCTGAAGAAGAGTTATAAATTGAAATAAATATAAACTCTGCATGTTTCAGTCATTAAGAGTCTGCATCTTCTGGCAGATAACAGGTGGAGATATATATATACACACACATAGTACTGTGCAAAAGTCTTAGGCACCCTATTTTTTTTAGTACAAACTTATAGATTTTATGTTATAGATTTTTATTTTATGACTTCTACATGATTGATTCAGTACAAAAACATTATAGAATTCCAAACATTAGTTTTACAGCACAAAAATAAATTTACAGAAAACTAAAACTAAATAAAGTTACAGAAAAATGTTTGTATCTCAGTAAAGAAAGCAGCATATTACATAAGAGACCACTTTTCAAAAAAAAACCCATAATGAAGGCTGCTGGGTTTTTCTGCGAAAATAAGAAGCAAGTGAGACAGTCAAAGTTTCCAGAGGAACTGTTCAGTAAAACTTACAGCTCATTTCCTTATAAAACTGCACTAATTGTACCGTAGACTACTATTAAAAAAAGTGAAGGGTCGTCACACCAAATATTGACTTTGTTTCATTTATTACTGTTTACTGCTCTATATTTTTTTAATGTAGAAGCATTTATTTTCATTATTTTTGAAGGCATCTTTGCTCTACATCATTTCTTTGCATGTGCCTAAGACTTTTGCATTTGCACAGTACTGTATATATATATATATATATATATATATATATATATATATATATATATATATATGATGAGGTTTGTTATAAACAAGATTCAGAGCGCTCAGGTGACCCTCAGGGCAAGTACAGGGTTGATTTACACACATCCTGCAGAATGGATTGCGCTAACCACAGTTGGCACTGTGGAGAGTCACCTCATTTCCTGGCCTAGATCTCCCACAGAGGAAAAAACTGCTGCAGACTGGAGTGATTGCTCCAATGCTAGAACTCAAATAGTGCCAGTATATGCCACACAAATGGCAATATCGTAAGTTTTCACTAGAATGTCTAGAATTGTTTCTGCAGTCAGGGCTTGGGCAGACATCTGGATGTAGTGTTTTGCCTGGCAAGGCTACCAGCAGTGTGATACAGGCATGAATATGTGGCTCAGTCTGAAGTACTTGTGATCCAGAATATTAGCTAGAGCATGCCCCACAGAGCTCAAGTTATCAGAAAAATTACTGGACGGCATGGTGGTACAGCAGGTAGTGTTGCTGCATCACAGCAAGTTACTAGCAAAGTGTTTTAGCTGTTGTCATATTTGAGTGTGAATCAGAGTATAAATCCACCAGCTGAGCACACTTGTCAATGCCGCGGCAGCGAGCACAGAGGTGGCGCCTGTCTTTGGCTTCTACTATCTGCACAACTGCTAGTTTTGTATGTGGCTTGTTTAATGTGGAAATGAGATCTGGAAATGACTGCATAAAACACAAAGGAAATACCAGCCGAGTGGAGAGAATGAGAGAGAAACTGACCCTTTCCCCAGTGTTGTTGTGTTAGCTATCTGACTAACATAACAGCTCTGTAGCGAACAATTAGTGAGGAAAACCCACCCAACCATGTTAGCATGCTTAGCCACAAGCCTGCCAGTCAGTTAAAAGGCAGGGAGTGTGGAAATTTCTGAGCTGTTTGCATGAGCTCGGAGTTCCACTTGATCACACTACTGGCATATATGCACAGGCCAACTGGTTGGCTAGATGTGTACGGTAGGTGTTTATCTCCAGCTTTGCCCGTACAACTATTGTCACAAGCTGTTATACAGATAGTTCCATATTGTGTACATGTGGTCTGATATGTGAACAAGGCAAGAAAAAGAAAGTGGCTGGTATGACAGTGCATTTATTTGTGCACACACAGTATTCATGTGCCAATACACAAGAAGGTACTCATGACACACTCTGGCTAATATAATTAACCCATTCAAACTGTAAACTTGGGTGAAGGTAGATGGAGATCTCCATGGCCAAGAGAGCCCTTACTGGAAACTGCAAGAGCAGATAGGTTATTAGGTTTTTTTAATATACCTCAGCATCAATATTTTTGGGAGGAACGGCTAATTCGTCTTGACTTGCTTTAACTATAGTTTCCAACACTGACACTGCATACTAACACGTTGGCAATAATGAATTTCAATAAAAACTGTCTTAAGCAAAACCATATTTTCCATATTTTCCATTTGTTTGAATATCAAGTTGCACAAACCGCTTAGCACCAAATCTAGATAACACAGCGAAACCAGGCTTGTCTGAAGTTTGGAGATATTTTGCAACTTTAAGGAAGTTTTGATTAGTTTCTGTGCTCCCAGCTGGAAACTGTCAGCCGATCCCAGTGCGCAGTGTGCAGTCAGTGTTCCTAACTGCACTTTTAGAGTAGATCAATAAAGAGACTTCCAGCAAAAAGCGCCAAACATTGTTTATGTTCACTGTTTTTCACAACTGGCTTCATCTATCATTTTTTGTGTAAATGTTTGCATAAGCCAAAAAAAACCTTTAATCTTCCAGTGGATTTAAAAAAGTTTCGTAAAGGCTGATTTTCTTCATACTTGCATGCGTATGTGTCCATTTCTCACACATTACATCTGCATGTAGTCACACCTACAAAACTCCCTAACAATTCCCTTCGTAACTGAATGATTAGGTTTAATTTATGGGTTTGCGTCTTCTTTAGATTTTTTTAGATTATTATTTAGATTATTTTTTAGATTTTTTATTATTATTATGCCAAAAAATAGAATGACTGGTTTTCCCAAAATTTTCTCTATGCTATTCTTAGTTCATGACCTATAGAACTAAATCGTGAGACATAAACGAGGCAGTGGTCAGGCGATGAACAAACAACATGAACTAGACAAGGCAAAGGCAAAAATGTGAAAATCAAAACAGGATCAGAAAACCAGATAGACTATGACAATAGAAAGGCTTGCCATCAACTGGTATCAAAACACAGAGTGTATACTTTGCACTGAATGGGTGGTGTGAGAGTCCTTATATAGTGTGGTTGTGAATGCGTGATTGATTCAGTTGTGTGATCAGTAAGCCGGTGAACGTGAACATGACAGTCTCTGTGGTTGTTGGGTGTTGTAGTCCGTGACAGCCATGTTTGTAGGCCGTGTTGTGTTCTGGACGTCATGTAGTTGGACGTCGTTTCCGGTGTTGACAAGAGAGTAGGATACGAACGTTTTCCCGAATTTATGGGATTTTCATGAATATTTATTTTCTTGTGTATACACTTGTACAAACGATTCACTAATAAATCCATATATCCATATCCAGCTCGATCAGTGAGGAAAACTTTCTACTTGCCTGCATACAACCAGTGAATAGATGTGGCTGAGCCTTTGCGAACATGCTGTGGTATGCTTGGGTTGCTCTCAGAGCCAGACTGATATTGTCAAGGTTTGTGGTCTGCTGTGCCACAGTGACCTGTTTATGGTCTGGTCTGTGGGGTAGCAGGCATGGAAGGACTATCAACCATAAAAAGAAACCAAAAAACCTAGATGTCTTTTTGTCCTGGGTTTCCAGATTGGAGATTTTATCATTGTTTGTTCACAAACAGATCAACTTACATGAATTGTAGATGTTCCACGTTAGCTGCACTGCATGCTTGTAGTTTTGCTAAGGTCCTGGCACGTTATTGCTGTTAGACATCTGCTGAATTGACATGATATACTGTAAGGCCAAATATGTGGATATCTGACCCTCACAGCCATATGTGGGCCTTCCCCTAACTGTTGCCACAAAACTGGAAGCATACAATTGTCTAGAATGTCTTTGTATACTGTAACATTAAGAATTCCCCTTTACTGGAACTTAGGGTCTGAGCCCAAATGTGTTCCAGCATGTCCCTGTGCACAAAGTGAGATCATGGTCTGCCAATGTGGTGTGCAAGAACTCAAGTGGCAACATACCAATTTTAGTAGTTTAAATTCATACAAATAAGTTTGTATCACTCCAAGTCAGCCATGTTTTGAGCACATTAACATTGCTTTTAAAATGATAGTAGATCATTTAATAGATCATAAATCATAATAGATGATAAAGGCTGAAGATGAATTTGTACCATTATTTTACTAATTTGACTATACTTCATTTCTCTATCTTACATTAACAACCTCATTCCAAAAATTGTCCAGTAATAACAACTATAATGTAGTTATTTTTTATAATGATACCAATGTATTCTTCTATCATAACAGGAATTATACGATTCCAAGCTATACACACCAACGCTAAGCAATTATGGGGTATGTGTTTCTTGCAGGCATTATAATAATATTCTTCTATAATATTCTTCATTTTAATTTATGTAGCTCATTATTACACTTATTATAAATGTGAGCAGAAGTGTGTCTCAGGTATATGCATAATTAGTCTGGTAAATTTTCAAGACTGCACTAATTGACAAGTCAATATTTCTGAGAACACACGTGTTTATAATATTCTGGGAACAATTTCAACAGCACATAAACCAGATCCCCCTTACAGATGTGTTTGTGTGTTGGATGTTGCAAATGCATGTCTAAGCATATAAGCAATAGAATAGCAAAGAATATTTCATATAGTAAATTAAATATATTCTCTGGGGAAAAATATGAGTTTTTTTATTCACTACGTTTACAACACATGGTATTATTTCTTTATGTATTAATTTTAAGCACATAAAGTTATAAAATATTCTGGTGTTTTTGCCTGTGTTTACCATAGAGGCTTCAAGGTGTTGTATTCTCACTCCAGCAGAACTGTTCCAGATCCACACTGAAGTGCTTTCAAAAGGAGATGACTGTTCTTGTTCGAGAGACTGAGCAAACATCGCCTTTACCCAGAAGGCTCGATAGTCTCACACGACAGCTTAGTGTGAGTATGATGTCTCTGTGTTAAATACCTCCTAACAGATAAGAATTTGCTTTTTGGTCATACTTTTAAAGGACAAAGGTTTAATGGTGTATGTTGTGGAAGAACATTTGAAGATATATTTGCAGAGTTTGATACTTTGGGGTCCACTTTCATTTTCAACATTCACTGAAATGAATATAATGAATATTATTATACAATAATATCATTATAATGATTGTGTAGTAATGTGTGATATTTCATTTTCTCTTTTTTCCCATAAATCAGAAATGTTTTTCACAACAAAGTCAGAAATGTAGACTGATGGTTGAGTCTATAAAGAGGACCTTATTTATTCATTCTCCAGCCAGAAAATTTCATATCTTCACAACTTTGACATTGCATTTCCTTGAATATTTCCTTTTTATTAGATAAGACATTAAACCTGAAAGCCATAGGGCAGACTTTTGACCTTTTGACAGTGAATGTTTTGTGAATATGTCTGGCTTATTGTCTTCATATATTTTTGCTGCCAGACTAAGTGAGTTTTGTGATGGTGCTTATGTGCTTAACCATTCACATTTGTTTTATCCAGCTGATGAACACTTTTTCCTCACCTGAAGGTTCATTTTATAACTATGGGGCATTCCTATTTTCAGCATCCTAATACATTAGAAGCAATGCTGTGCCTTGGTATACTGACCAATTACAGATATTTTCTTAGAATATCTTTTTAGTTTTGTTATCAAAATGTTTTGTTATCATTTGATAGGTCATTTGCCTATATATATATATATATATATATATATATATATATATATATATATATATATATATATATATACACACACACACATATATATACACACAGCCATAACATTAAAATGACCTGCCTAATATTGTGTAGGTCCTCCTTGTGCCGCCAAAACAGTTCTGACCCGTCGGGCGTGGACTCCACATGACCTTTGAAGGTGTGCTGTGGTATGGGGCACAAAGACGTTAGCAGCAGATTCTTTAAGTCCTGTAAGTTGCGAGGTGGGGCCTCTGTGGATCTGACTTGCACATCCCACAGATGCGCGATTGGATTGAGATCTGGGGAATTTGGAGTCCAAGTCAACACCTTGAACTCTTTGTCATGTTTCTCAAACCATTCCTGAACAATTTTTACAGTGTGGCAGGGCGCATTATCCTGCCGAAAGACGTCACTTCCATTAGGGAATACCGTTGCCATGAAGGGGTGTACCTGGTCTGCAACAATGTTTAGGTAGGTGCTACCTGTCAAAGTAACATCCACATGAATGGCAGGACCCAAGGTTTCCCAGCAGAACACTGCCCGGAGCATCCCAGAGCTTTCTTCCCATAGTGCATCCTGGTGCCATCTCTTCCCCAGGTAAGTGACACATATGCACCCAGCCATCCACATGATGTAAAATCAGACCAGGCCACCTTCTTCCATTGCTCCCTGGTCCAGTTCTGATGCTTTATAGGCACTTTCAGCAGTGGACAGCGGTCAGCATGGGGACTCCGACCGGTCTGTGGCTACACAGCCCCATACGCAGCAAGCTGCGATGCACTGTGTGTGCTACAGTAGCTCTTCTATGGGGTCAGAACAGACGGGCTAGCCTTCTCTCCCCATGCGCATCAGTGAGCCTTGGGTGCCATGACTCTGTCGCCTGTTCACCAGTTCTTTTGGTAGGTACTAAACACTGCATACTGGGAACTCCCCACAAGACCTGCGGTTTTGGAGATGCTCTGACTCAGTGGTCTAGCCAACACAATTTGGCATTTTTTTCCTGCTTCTAACACTTGGACTTCGAGAGCTGACTGTTCACTTGCTGCCTAATATATCCCGCCCCTTGACAAGTGCCATTGTAATGAGAGAATCAATGTTATTCACTTCACCTGTCAGTGCTTTTAATGTTATGGCTGATTGGTGTGTGTATACACACACACAAACACACACACACAAACACACACACACACATATATATGTGTATATATATATATATATATATATATATATATATATATATATACACACATAGTATTTTCACTTAACAGTAAGAATCATGATGTTGCTATATTCCCAATACCAATACTTTGTTACAATAAAACTTGTTCTTGTGTGTTTGATTCCTGTGTTCGATTGGACAGGACAAGATGCATCCTTGCCCAGAGTGTGAGGTCTATAAAGAAGAAAAAGCCGAACAATTTCTCAAAACTTTGCATAAAATTTTGCAAATTATGTGTTCAATCAATAACACTATGACAAAATCTGAATCTAACAGATGAGTGCTTTGAACAAGCTGGGTACAAACCAAAACAAAACATATTCCTGAGTGGAACCCCATGTGGTGTTGTAGCCCATCTGCCTCAAGGATCGAAATTCTGTGTGTTCTGAAATGCTTTTCTTTTGAGTCACCATATTGAGTTATCTGAGTCACAATAGTGATCTTGTCAGCTCGAGTCAGTCTGGCCAGCTTCCTCTGACCTCCATCCGCAGAACTCCAACTTACTGGATGTTCCTTGTTTTTACACCATTTTGTATAAAACAAAGACTGTTGTGTTTGAAACTCCAAGGAGATCAGGAGTTTCTGAAATACTCAAACTGGCCTGTCTGGTACCAACAACTATGGCACGGTCAAAATCACTGGCAGCACAAATTTCCCCATTGAACATTTACTGAAGCTTTTGACTTGTATCTGCATTATTTTATTCACTGTGCTACTGCCACATGATTAGCTGATAGGATAATTGCATGAATGTACAGGTATTCCTATTAAAGTGACCAGTGAGTGTATATTTTATTTCATATTTGCACAGTTTTGTTTTATATTTCATTAACTTAAAGGGTATAGGCTTCACATATAATTGTTGCATTTGGTTTGACAGGAAACTACCTCTGGGAAATACAAACACAAATTTATCACATTTCAATATTTTTAAAAAGGGTTTTAGGAAGGATATTCAGGAATTGCAAGCAACAGCCAAGGCTGAAAAATATTTGTCTGTTATGTTATTGTTTTGGCTTTTCAAACACTTTGCAGTGTTTCTGACTGTTTTACCTGTTGATCAAGTTTAATTGTTTCACTACATTTAAGATTTTTTGACTCATCTAGTCTAACTAACCTAACATTTATGTCATTAACAGTTTGTTGCACAATACTTACAGTAAAAGCAATATATTCTTGTGATATTTATTTGCTGTGTGTTATGTAAATGATTAAGTTTTTGTTTTGTGTTATAAATAAATGTTGCCTTGTCATTTAGCAAGTTTTTGTGAAAATGTCTTCATCTGGGACTTACATTTTTGCATGATTTATGTATCCTGTGCTAATATAAATTCTGAAATATAAACAACTGTGAGCTTCGGAAAGTTCACACAGCTCAACAGTGTGAACAGATGTGATAAGAGCATCCAATCTGCAAGGACATAAGGGCATCCTGGAAAATAAGTGACCCGCCACAGCACTGTTGATAAACCTAAGAGAGTGTGTGTAAGCTATTTTTTATCAATGCGTCAATAGAGAGAAATTGGGATGGAGATAACACAGACCCGAGTTCCTGTGCTAAACAATGGGATCTGACTGCCTGTATTATTATTTAAAAAATTTTTTTTACATTGAACACTCTTTACGTGTAAATTCCACTTTCAAAGTACCAGGTGTACCTTCTGTTGTGGGATAGATTTACAGTTGAGTAAAATAGATTTACAGTTGAGTAAAAGTCTATAAAGAGAATGCTGAAGCCTGTCTACCAGTTTGACCAGTTCAGCCTGTGTTGTGGAAGCTGATTAGACGAAGCTGGATTTTCAGCAAGCTTCAGAAATGCCAAATGTTGCATAATGTAATTAGAGTGTCCTTAATGGTATTGTTTCAGATCTGTTGTCTCTGTACGAGACCCATATGGTGACTGGCTGACAATTTGTTTGAAGGAAGAACTGAGGTTTTTGAAAGATTTTTTTTTAAGTAAAATACCAGGCTATTCCAGTTCCTGTTTCACTAAAAAGTTGTATTATGAATTGTTACATGACACAGTTTTTAAAATCAAAAATTAAAATTTAATTAAAATTAAAAAAAATTACAATTTATTTATTTATCTTTAGGCTGAAAAATTTCTCCATACAATTTGGCGTTTGTAGCCATAACGTTAAATCCACTGAGAGGTGAAGTGAATAACATTGATTATCTTGTTACAATGGCACTTGTCAAGGGGTGGGACGTGTTAGGCAGCAAGTGAACAGTCAGTTCTCAAAGTTGAAGTGTTGGAAGCAGGAAAAATGGGCAAGCGTAAGGATCCGAGCGACTTTGACAAGGGCCAAATTGTGATGGATAGACAACTGGGTCAGAGCATCTCCAAAACAACAGGTTTGTGGGGTGTTCCCGGTATGCAGTGGTTAGTATCTACCAAAAGTGGTCCAAGGAAGGACAACCAGTGAACCGGCAACAGGGTCATGGGCGCCCAAGATTCACTGATGCATGTGGGGAGCTGAGGCTAGTCCCTCTGGTCTGATCCCACAGAAGAGCTACTGTAGCACAAATTGCTGAAAAAGTTAGGCTATGATAGAAAAGTGTCAGAACACACAGTGCGTCGCATTGCTGCGTATGGGGCTGCGTAGCCGTCGACCAGTCAGAGTGCCCATGCTGACCCCTGTCCACTGCCAAAAGCGCCTACATTGGGCATCGGAACTGGACCATGGAGCAATGGAAGAAGATGGCCTGGTCTGATGAATCTCGTTTTCTTTTACATCATGTGGAAGGCCGGGTGTGTGTGCATCGTTTACCTGGGGAAGAGATGGCACCAGGATGCACTATGGGAAGAGAGCAAGCCGGCAGAGGCAGTGTGATGCTCTGGGCAATGTTCTGCTGGGAAACTTTGGGTCCTGGCATTCGTGTAGATGTCCCTTTAACACGTACCACCTACCTAAACATTGTTGCAGACCAGGTACACCCCTTCATGGCAACGGTATTCCCTAATGGAAGTGACCTCTTTCTGCAGGATAATGCGCCCTGACACACTGTAAAAATTGTCCAGGAATGGCTTGAGGAAGACGACAGAGTTCAAGGTGTTGACTTGGACTCCAAACTCCCCAGATCTCAATCCAACTGAGCATCTGTGGGATGTGCTGGACAAACAAGTCAGATCCACCGAGGCCCCACCTCGCAACCTACAGGACTTAAAGGATCTGCTGCTAATGTCTTGGTGCCAGATACCACAGCACACCTTCAGGGATCTAGTGGAGTCCATTCCTCGACGGGTCAGAGCTGTTTTTGCGGCACAGTGAGGACCTACACAATACTAGGCAGCTGGTTTTAATGGTATGGCTGATCGGTGTATGGGCGTGGTGTTTCTCCAGGACATGCGGCGGCGCTGTTCCTCTGTGAGAGCCGGAAACGGAAACGGAAGCAGAATCTGTGTGAGGAGGCTGTTCAGTGAAAACAGCCGCAGTTTTCTTAGCGCGACCGGAGCTGTTTAAAACCAATCATACTTATAATCTGCATCTTTGCTTGTTTCTTTATTAACGTTGTTTACATCCAAAGGTAAGTCTCTTGCTTTAATAATAAGTGAATGTTTTCAAATGCAGCACATAGTGTTTAAAAGTGAGCTGCTAGTGAACACTGCTACAACAGCTGGCTATTAAATCCCGCTAACGCTAACAGATAGAGTGTGTCGGTTGGTTTCAGCTTGACGAATGATAGAGAAATTATTTCTAAATTATTATTTTAAAAAATCACCATAAAGCTACAACTGCAAATAATTTGACGTGCACTATTCTTTCATGTATGTTTTATTTGAAAGATGGCGTTTCACTAGGTAGCAAATATGCTAACTAGCCACTAGATTACTGTTAGCTAACATGGCTGCTTGGCGCAACGTCTCCATTTAGCTAAATTTGTTTATTCGTGTGAACGCAAGCTAATTTATGTTGTCAAGTGTTTATTCTTCATTCCTGTCAAGTGCTTATTCTTATTCTTGTTTATTCTTCTTCTGCTAAACCCTTCTCTTTTGTCGTTAGCTAACTGCTATCCTCAAGCTCACAGAGGTGAAACAGGTTTTTAGAGCTAAGTGTTAGTCTTTAGAGTCATGACTACAGGAGTTCAGATTTATTATCTCTTACCTGGTAGTTTTTTGTTTTGCCAGTGCACTCATTTCTCTCTCCCTCCTCTCTGTCTGTCTCTCTGTCTGTCTCTCTGTCTGTCTCTCTCTGTGTGTGTGTGTGTGTGAGAGAGCAGGTGAAGCACAGTGATGTCTGACAGTGAGGACAGCGACTTCTCAGACAACCAGAGCGAGAGGAGCAGTGAGGCTGAGGAGGTCGAGGCTGAGGAGAATGAAGTAAAGGCATTAAAGTTGCTACACAGTGAAAATGGATCCTTGTCTTTTAGATTATAAGAAGCAAACGTTGAGGAAAATATGTGTGGCAGCCTGGGAAAACCCTTCATATGGTCAAATTTTCTTCTATATATACACCATATTCTGAACCTCATGTACTGAAATAACTTTCCCTTATTGCTGGTTGCACTGTATCTCAACCAGAAGTAAAATCAGAGCATTTTTTTTTTAAATTCTGCTTACTCTTTACCCGCAAAAGTGAAAAGGGAAAAAAAAAAGCATTCTCTGCATATCTCTACACTTACAGCCAGGCCTACTTATGGGAAAATCATCATTATTACTGTCAAATCTTTAAAGATTTACAAGCTTACCATGGGAAATGAGTTATCACATTGATTATCAGCATCATCCACATCAGTCTCTGTCTGAGATAAAACAGCTGAGGTAAAAGTCACTCATGGCATTTAAACGTGAGCCTTATTGTTGTCCGTTCACTTGACTTATCTTGACTTAAGATTTATTTTTAGCCTATTTCCCCCAATTTGGTCATTTGCCATGCTGTGGCATCATCAGGATATAGACCCGTGATCTCCCAGTGATGGGGCAAACGCTGTTGTCTGTTCAGAGTGTTTAAGCTGTATTCTGTGTAGGGCTGACATTGAAGAACAATGTGATATGCGGTACGATAATGCTATAAATGTGTAAAATCATAAATTATATTTATATATTTAAAAACTGAAAGTGGCATAACCAACATATGTTTCTCTGCTAATTCTCTGCTATCTGCGTCGCCCTAAAACTGAATTCAGTTATCGCAAGCCTTTGCGATATGCATACTGTGATTTTTTACATTTGCGATATTTCAATACTGTTGATATATTGTGCAGCCCTAATTCTGTGTTTTGACGAGTATGTGATGGTGCAGGAGCAACACAGACATCTTGACAGCTGATATCTGATTACAAATTGAACTGATTAGGATTTTGTATTGCTACAGCATGTAATTTTCCAAGAACATAATCAAATCAAATGAAAAGCACACTTTTAAACCTCTATAGACAGACTGTTTAAAGAAAGTTGCCTAAATAAATATATTTCCACATTATTTTGGTATATATGTATTATTGTTTTCTTAAAATAAAAACAAAATTTTGCTTAAAACCTGATTTTCCTTAGTCTTAATGGCATTTTTCCACAATATTGCCACAGTGACAGCTAGGGGATTTTCCCAGACTGCCACACACATGAGCTCCTGTACCTAGTGTGGCTACTGGTGATATAAATCGTCCCCTTTTTCTTTTTTTTTTCTTTTTCTTTTAATAAACACATGGTTCAAAGTCACAGACAGTGTTAGCCCACTGTACATTTAAACCATCCCAAACACAAACTATGCTCCTTCCAAACCCTGTATACAGATTTTAAAGCCCAGTATAATTTACAAATGTACCATAATATTTACAATATAACACCATAAAATACACTTTGTTAAAAAGCTTTTGAAACAAGCAATTTGCCAGAGTAGGTCTTTTACTTCGTATTACATAGATTATCATAAAGAATAACTATGAGAATGAGTAGAAATTTATGGACACAAATATATTCATGCATGAAATGAGTCCACCTCAAATTATTGCTGTAATTAAAATAATGTATGCAAAAGAAAAGTTCAGATTAATTAAATCTCATTCTATAGCCTTCATAGTCACCAGCTCTCAAACTAATTAAACACCTCTGGAAGAATTGTAGAGCAGTGTGTGAGAGAGCACTCTCCACCACCATCTCAAATCACCAACTGAGGGAATATCTTTTGGAAGAATGGTGTTCATCACTCCATTACAGTTTCAGAGATTTATAGAATCCATGCCAAAGGCCTAACACCTTACTGAGACGCTTTCTTTTTCTTTAATTTGATTTGTCAGATTTAACTGAATTTGAAATTTCCATACGGATGTGAAATTAAACAGTGCTGCCATATGTTCTTAACGCTAGACTTATTCAGTGTTTACAAGTAAGAAAGATGTTTATCTGTTGTGAGCTTGGTCTCTCTGTTATTGCTTGTGAGCATACAAGTTCCTTTAAAACAGTAGCCAAAGTGTAATACTGTCTACTGTATAATTTAAACATGACACTACATTACTTTAAAGATATATATTGATAATGTAATACAACTCATTAAATGATAAAAGTACGGTTTTAAGTTTTTCTTAATGAGAATGGAATATACCTTTCAGGAGGATGAAGGGCAGGGAAGTGTTGCTGGTAGTGACAAAGCTGAAGAAGAGGGGGAGGACTTAGAGGAAGATGAAGAGGAGTATGATGAAGAAGAGGAAGAGGATGATGACCGTCCTAGGAAGAAGCCTCGTCATGGAGGCTTTATCTTAGATGAAGCTGGTAAAACTTCACCAAATCTAACATCTGGTTTTGAGCACTTTTCAATATAAAGAGTCATTTGTTTTTGTCCTAATTTATGGCTGTTTTTCTGTCCTGTGATTAGATGTTGATGATGAGTATGAAGATGAAGATCAGTGGGAGGAAGGAGCTGAGGATATTTTGGAGAAAGGTGAGCTTTTCACAAAGTATCTCCTAATGATAATAATTGGTTTGTTTTTAGATAAAATAGTTTGTGTTACTGTATTAAGATTTGTAGGTGTACAGGTGCTGGTCATATAATTAGAATATCATCAAAAAGTTGATTTATTTCACTAATTCCATTCAAAAAGTGAAACTTGTATAATGTATACATTCATTCCACACAGACTGATATATTTCAAGTGTTTATTTCTTTTAATTTTGATGATTATAACTGACAACTAATGAAAACTCCAAATTCAGTATCTCAGAAAATTAGAATATTGTGAAAAGGTTCAATATTGAAGACACCCAGTGCCACACTCTAATCAGCTAATAAACTCAAAACACCTGCAAAGGCCTTTAAATGGTCTCTCCGTCTAGTTCTGTAGGATACACAATCATGGGAAAGACTGCTGACTTGACAGTTGTCCAAAAGACGACCATTGACGCCTTGCACAAGGAGGGCAAGACACAAAAGCTCATTGCAAAAGAGGCTGGCTGTTCACAGAGCTCTATGTCTAAGCACATTAATAGAGAGGCGAAGGAAAGGAAAAGATGTGGTAGAAAAAAGTGTACAAGCAATAGGGATAACTGCACCCTGGAGAGGATTGTGAAACAAAACCCATTCAAAAATGTGGGGGAGATTCACAAAGAGTGGACTGCAGCTGGAGTCAGTGCTTCAGGAACCACTACGCACAGACGTATGCAAGACATGGGTTTCAGCTGTCGCATTCCTTGTGTCAAGCCACTCTTGAACAACAGACAGCGTCAGAAGCGTCTCGCCTGGGCTAAAGACAAAAAGGACTGGACTGCTGCTGAGTGGTCCAAAGTTATGTTCTCTGATGAAAGTAAATTTTGCATTTCCTTTGGAAATCAGGGTCCCAGAGTCTGGAGGAAGAGAGGAGAGGCACAGAATCCACATTGCTTGAGGTCCAGTGTAAAGTTTCCACTGTCAGTGATGGTTTGGGGTGCCATGTCATCTGCTGGTGTTGGTCCACTGTGTTTTCTGAGGTCCAAGGTCAACGCAGCCGTATACCAGGAAGTTTTAGAGCACTTCATGCTTCCTGCTGCTGACCAACTTTATGGAGATGCAGATTTCATTTTCCAACCTTTCATTTTCCACCTGCACACAGTGCCAAAGCTACCAGTACCTGGTTTAAGGACCATGGTATCCCTGTTCTTAATTGGCCAGCAAACTCGCCTGACCTTAACCCCATAGAAAATGTATGGGGTATTGTGAAGAGGAAGATGCGATATGCCAGACCCAACAATGCAGAAGAGCTGAAGGCCACTATCAGAGCAACCTGGGCTCTCATAACACCTGAGCAGTGCCACAGACTGATCGACTCCATGCCACGCCGCATTGCTGCAGTAATTCAGGCAAAAGGAGCCCCAACTAAGTATTGAGTGCTGTACATGCTCATACTTTTCATGTTCATACTTTTCAGTTGGCCAAGATTTCTAAAAATCCTTTCTTTGTATTGGTCTTGAGTATTATTCTAATTTTCTGAGATACTGAATTTGGGGTTTTCATTAGTTGTCAGTTATAATCATCAAAATTAAAACACTTGAAATATATCAGTCTGTGTGGAATGAATGTATACATTATACAAGTTTCACTTTTTGAATGAAATTAGTGAAATAAATCAACTTTTTGATGATATTCTAATTATATGACCAGCACCTGTATATGTAAATGCTGGGATGTGTTAAATTACTTCTAGTAGTACTAGTTACTGCTAGTACTGGTGCAATTAATTGATTAGGGATAAAAAAGGCATGTTACAGACCAGTGTACAATGTTAGCAAGCAAGTTTTAACTACAGCAAATTCACTAAAGTGTTTATCTAACATGATTTAACTGGTGCTAGTTTATTTGATTGTATTCCCTGTGCTCATAATTCTTTATCTCTTGTGCATGCCTTCTTCAGTTAACGGTAAACCAACTCCAGATTTCTCTGATCTTTCTGTTTTCTTTGTCTAATTGACTTAATTCTCACAATTCCCATATTTGATCAAATTCATACCCATACTATGTGGCTCGTATAACACTTGTCATGCAGTTGTTTTGCTAATGTTCAATTTGCACACATTCTAGTTAAGGAGCATGGATGGCAAATACATGTTTTGGCTTTTCTCTCTGGTTTCTAGAAATAGTTTACATTTAACTTTATGTAGTTCTGATTATGATGAATAACTTTTAACTTTCTGAATGTTAGGAATGTTAAAAAAAGTTGGTAAGTTCACAAGGGAAACCAACTGTGATCGTTTGCCTGAAATTGCTCCTTTGGTTAAATAAATGTAGTGAATTTAGTGAACTCTCATGCTTATTGCATCAACTAACAAGGACACTGGCATGATCTCCATCTCTAAAATAAATACCATTCAGTGCCTGCTCATTATTGATGATTTTTTTTTTTCTATTTCCTTTTTTTCTTTGGTTTATTTTTGTGTATGTATCTGTGCCCTTGCCTGCAATTGCTGTATGCACATGAAATTGTATTATGGCTCATGTTCCTCCTTCTACAAATCTCCGCTGGACTCAAGCAGAGGAGGCTGAAGGTATGTGTTTCACTACTGTAATTATAAATGCATCCAGTCTGTCAACTCACATGAAGAATCTTTACTTTTTTGATACCTTTTTTACATCCAAGGTCTGTAGTTCCTCATAATTTAAGATCTAAGTTAACTCGATCAGTTGAATGTTTATTGTAAATTAGGCTTGTGCGATATAATAACATATCTATAACAGGATATAACAATAATATTGTCATCCCTAAACAATAATACGCTGAGATGTCAAGTGACACTTGTTCCAGAAATGCCAAAAATGGAGTCTTTTTCACCCCAGTAAAATGGGAGATGAGGCGCACATTAATTTGGATTGATTAATGCAGGTGTTTTGAACTCTCCAGTATTCTCCCTGAAGCCCTGCCCCCTTCTTCCAAACTCGCATGCTCTCGACTTACATGGGCGCCCTCGCTTTCTGTCACAGGAAATAGAAAATTGTTTAAGTTTATTAATCTGAAATAAAATCCATCAGTGTTGTCTAATGCTGATTTAGCTAACATTAGACAAGTATATTTAACATCAGTTAACTATATTTGTTAGGGACAGCACTGAAAAAATTTTGGCCTCTAATGGTCAAAAACAGCACTTTTGGGTTTCTGCAGAAAGAGAAATGGGGGGAAGATTTTGACCCAGAAAAATTAAATAGGCCTACAATGAACACTTTACAAACAATTTTAATGGTGATGATGATAATTTGAAAGTTATTAAAATTGCTGTTTTTATGTGTTCGTCTGAAATTGTCGATTATCGCTCAATATCTCAAGAACGAGTGGTTGAATGTTTGTAGGATTTATACGGAATTATCACTGTAACCAACAGACGAACTGGTTAGTTTTGGGAATTAACCCAAAAGGATCAAGGCCACAGCAAGGTCAAATGTCTGAATTAGTTTATTTTGAATTGCTTCCTTGACATTTGAAGTATATTTTAAGGGTAGTTCTGGCAAACAAAGTAGTAACAAGAAGGACTTGACTTGGTGGTGGTGGAGGCATCCCTGTTGCTCGAGTTGTTTTCTCCTGGTTTCCTCCTGGCCGGTCATTGCAGAGAAAAGAAAAGTTTGAGCAGCATCAACAGTGAAAATGTCAGCCAAGTACACATTAGACAGCTGATTTGTAAGACTACTTTGAAAATCCCGTTTTATTTATTTATTTATTTATATGTGTGTATGTATGTATGTATGTATGTGTGTATATGTGTGTGTATATATAAATATATAAATAAATAAATAAATAAAGATTTAATGCACATTGATGCAGAATCATCAAAAAACCCGCTATCTGGCTTTCATAATTGCCGAAGCTCCAGACTGCACAGCTGATGATGTTTACGCTTCCCCTGCTCTCCTTAAACTTGAAATGGTTGAAATGCTTTTTGTTGGTTCTGGGCGATTACATTCTTTATCACAATATTTTAAAAATTAAAAAACCAATATTGCACAAGCCTAATTTTAACCATTCCACCTTATTTTGAAATCTGTAAAGTAAGTACTAGGATGTATTGTTTTGTATTAATCAGTATAATATGAACAGATATGAAGCTTGCAGGACAAAAAGTTAATTAACATTAAGGCATATATGGTGCCCATGCAGGTGCTGCTTTAACTGCTTGCATTCATTCATCATCAGTAACTGCTTTATCCTGGTCAGGGTCATAGTGGTTTTCTAATTTGTTTACATTTTAACAAAGAGAGCATCTAAGCGTATCATGGGCTGGTGCAAAAAGTAATAACTGTGGGAGTGATCAAGATTGGTCTGAATTCCTTTGGGAGTTGGTTTGTATGGGGTTCAGGGGAAAAAAAAAACAGTTCCACACACACCTCTAGTCACTGGTCCTGACAACAGCTTGATAAATTACCTATCGTTAGTAGCAGTTAGCTAACTCAGCCATTCACTCAACACTTCCACAAGTAGAATACCAGTTAAATTAGCTTTAATACTAATGTAATTAGCTGCTGAGATGAAACCATCTAGCCAGCTTGAATAGCCAGAAGTGGCTGACAGTGGGCTGAAAGTAAGGTGGATATAGGTTCAAGGTTGAAAGCATTCTCTTTTTTCCTAATCAGTTTCTTTTTCCCTTTATCCAGTTTCTAACCTCGATCCTGTAGCTCTGGATGAGGATCATTCAGGTTCCCGCAGACTGCAGAACCTTTGGCGGTATGAGTGAGCAAATGTGCCCACACTTGTGATTTCTCCTGTCAGGAAGAGACGCCAGGCTTGTTGGATCAATTAACATTGTTTTTTTTTCCCCATCTGTAGAGATTCCAGAGAGGAAGCCCTGGGAGAGTACTATATGAGGAAATATGCCAAGTCTTCCGGAGGAGAACAGTATGTCATCTATTAATCAGTAGTTCTTTTTGAGTAGGCAGTGTTTTTTTTTTCTGGTCATATAGTGTGTTTAACACTTTTCCTTTTTTTGCTTCCAGTTTCTATGGAGGATCAGAGGATCTTTCTGATGACATCACTCAGCAACAGTTGCTCCCTGGTGTCAAGTAGGTTTTAGTTTATGGATATACCTTATCAACTGTAATGAAGTTCCAAATGTAGAATGCAGAAAACACTCTTTGTTCCATGTGACAAAATTCGCTGTATTTCAGGGATCCAAATTTGTGGACCGTCAAATGTAAGGTATGTGCAGGCTCAGATTATGCATTGAATTACGAAATTAAAAAAGGTTATTGCACTGCGTATGTCTAATTTATGTTAATATTTCTGTGTAGATCGGTGAGGAGAGAGCAACTGCCATTGCGTTGATGAGAAAATTCATTGCCTACCAGTGCACTGACACAGTAAGCTATTCATTAATACCCTGCAGTGTTTAGTGATAAATATTTATAATAAGGTTTTTTTGATGTATGTGTTACTAATCAGTTTGTGTTTATGGTGTTTGTGCACTTTCGTTGCACGTTTTTTTGTGTCTGAGTATGCTTGTTTAGAATATCATCTAATTTTACCTTCCTGTTCCCTTTCTATCTCAACACAGCCACTTCAGATTAAATCAGTAGTGGCTCCTGAGCATGTGAAGGGATATATCTATATTGAGGCATATAAGCAGACCCATGTCAAAGCTGCCATCGAAGGAGTTGGAAACCTGCGAATGGGCTACTGGAACCAGCAAATGGTGCCCATTAAGGAGATGACTGATGTCCTCAAAGTGGTGAAAGAAGTTACAAATCTTAAACCTAAATCCTGGGTCCGGCTTAAAAGAGGCTTGTACAAAGATGATATCGCGCAGGTGGGTTGCTTAAGCTCGCGATTGTGTGAATGTAGCACAGCTAGACTCTGTTTATGCTTAAAAGGAGACAGGGACTCCTCCACCACCAAGTAAACTTAGCAGAATGCTTTTTGTTTATGTTGTTTTTAGCTATTCATGAAGTTTATGTTTTAGGTTGACTATGTGGAACCAAGCCAAAATACAATATCACTGAAAATGATTCCTCGAATTGACTTGGATCGAATTAAAGCAAGGATGAGCATGGTAAGAGTTGTCATATGCTATCATAATTTGAGCAAAAGAGTTTTCTGACCTAAAGCCTATTTTATCGCTCACCATTCTCACAGAAAGACTGGTTTGCAAAGAGAAAAAAGTTCAAGAGACCACCGCAAAGACTCTTTGATGCTGAGAAGATCAGGTAAGAGAGAATGAAGTGTCTCTGTAAGAGCATTTCTTGGTTCCTGTGTTCTCAGTGATGCTGTAATGTATTTGTGTTTTTTGTTTAGTAATATAATTTACAATAACTCATTCTCTGTAGGTCACTTGGAGGGGAAGTTAGCCATGATGGTGATTTTATGATATTTGAAGGCAACCGATATAGTCGCAAAGGCTTCCTGTTTAAAAGCTTTGCCATGTCTGCTGTGGTAAGAGCCGTCTTATTCCAGCCCTGGCCATATTTACAGATGATCCAGTGATGAGCAGTTGATTTCAGTTGTTTTTCTGTAGATCACAGATGGCATTAAACCAACTCTTTCTGAACTGGAGAAGTTTGAGGATCAGCCTGAGGGCATTGACCTGGAAGTGGTGACAGAAACAACAGGTCTGAATTATGCTTTAGGAATGTGTGGGCCAGACAGAGATGATGATTTGGATTAATGTGTTAAGTTATTGATCGATCACTACAGGCAAGGAGCGAGAGCACAACCTCCAGGCTGGGGACAATGTGGAGGTGTGTGAGGGTGAGCTGATCAACCTTCAGGGAAAAATTCTCAGTGTAGATGGGAACAAGATAACAATCATGCCCAAGCATGAGGACCTGAAGGTACATGCACACAGATGGATCACAATGTCTTTAATATAACTCCTGTATATATTGCCAAGACTTGTTGACTTATGTCTTTCCCACATTTCTGAATGATTTTTTTTTCCCCTGGATAAGGCACTTTATCATTTCAGACATTACTATATAAAACTGTTACACTGAATTAATTTGTAAAAACCTTATTATTATTGTTATTAATATGTTATTAGTAATTGTTGTTGTTTTAGGACTACCCAATTTATTAACATTACTATACTTTCAACACAGTAGGAAAATCTCTAAAGTTGAAAACCTTGGCCTTATAGAGTTCATTTTTTTTGTCTTCAGGACCCTCTAGAGTTTCCAGCTCATGAGTTGAGGAAGTATTTTCGTATGGGCGACCATGTGAAGGTCATTGCCGGACGTTATGAAGGCGACACGGGTCTTATTGTTCGTGTTGAAGAAAACTTTGTCATTCTCTTCTCTGATCTCACAATGCACGAGGTGAGGTGCTTCACAACACCTTCAAGAACATCAGTCTTGGTTTAACAATGTTCCTTGCATCACATAAGATTTCAGAGACTTACCACAGTACAATCATTTTATAATGTTATTCAACACATGATCAACCAATAATAAGATTTTACCTCACTAGTGCATACTGCAATTTGATTGTCTTATTGTGTGTGTTGTAGCTTAAGGTCTTGCCTCGGGACTTACAGCTATGCTCAGAGACTGCATCTGGGGTGGATGCAGGAGGACAGCATGAATGGGGGGAGCTGGTACAGCTGGATCCACAAACTGTGGGCGTCATTGTCCGGCTGGAGAGAGAGACCTTCCAGGTAGTGGCTGTCCATACAATGAGTTCTCACATCTGGTTCAGATCACATCTGTAAGTGTGTAAAAGTATGTTTGGTGCTTTATGATTCTAATCCTGCAATATGTGGACCTTCTCCCAGGTACTTAACATGCATGGTAAGGTGCTAACGGTGCGGCACCAGGCAGTGAATAGACGAAAGGACAATCGCTTTGCTGTCGCCCTGGACTCTGAGCAGAACAACATCCATGTAAAGGACATTGTCAAAGTCATAGATGGACCACATTCAGTAAGCAAAGATCAGCTTGTGTATTTCAGTATGTCTCACTGAACTGAAGAATAGCATCCAAAATCTTTGAGGTCAAATTATTTTGTAACCTTTATTATTAGTAATAATAATAACAGTTACAATATAATCACGGTTACATAATTATCACTTTTCAGTGGTAGAAACTACTGAGCCATATTGTATGGAGCCTGAACCAAATTGTATTGGTGGTGAACTGAACAACATTTTTCAGCAGTGAACTGAAGTGTATCACATCATTTCTTGTTTAACTGTACTGTATATGTATTGAGTTGTATACTGTGTATCGAAATGTTTATCATATCGTCTGGCAGAGGGAGATTAACACCCCTAGAATTTAATTATGGTTCTTCAATATGCCAGCAGCAGACCAGAACAAGTACATACCAGTATAATGTAATGGATAACTTAAGCCACCATTTTTTTGTAGATTAAAATCCATAGGTGTTTGATTCACTTTAAAAGTCAGTCACATAATAGCTTTCAGATGTTCTTCCCACTCCCCTTTCCAGCACAGTGTGCATGAGGTCACATGGCAGAGCAGCTATGGTCATTAATCACGGGGGAGGAATAGTACCACTCTGCTTGAAAGCAAAGGCTGTAGAATAAACACTTCTGGAATTGAACTGTATTGAAAAACCAAACTGTGTGCTAAAAAACAAAATGGAGGTCTTGTGAAGCAGCTCACCTTGTGCATTCTATATAAAATTCTATATAAATGTAGGTTAGAAAAGGGCAAGAATGTTCAACAAGTAGTGAGAATTGTGTCTGGAGTTGTGCCTATATGCGCTGGTGTATGAACAAATGGCTTAAACATGGCAATGCCAGTTTAAAAGTTTCAAATCACTCGTAACCCTTGCAAAATAATAAACTAAAGAGACAGTAAACAATAGGGAAATAATAAATACAATAAATAAATGGCTTGGTAGTTTCTACCATGGAAAAGTCTTAAGGACAGAGTTGTTTATACTCTGTGGTTTCTTGGTAACATGTCAAACCACGCTCCTTGCTCACTTAATTCGATATTGAGGAAAAAAGGTGTGGAACAGGGATTTACCGCAGTTGTAAGTAATTACAGGAACTAACTTGTAACATGGGTGTTTTTTATGGCAGTTTTACAGGTTTTGCATAAAGCAATGCTTATGTTGAAATGAAAGTGTTTCCCAACTTTTAACTTGGTGGTCTACAATAGATTTAATCTGAAAAATTTGTAAGGGATTTGTTCTTGATGTTTGTGTTTGACAGGGCCGAGAGGGAGAAATTCGGCATCTCTTCCGGGGGTTTGCCTTCCTTCACTGTAAGAAGCTTGTTGAAAATGGAGGCATGTTTGTCTGTAAGACACGCCATCTTGTGCTGGCTGGGGGTTCAAAGGTTAGTATGTCAATACAGCCTGTGGAAATTTTTTTTTTCTTTTTTCTTTTTTTCTTTTTTTCTTTCCCTCCCCACCCTACTATAAGCTTTCAAATGTTGTACTGACTATTTAATGCTAAATTCATTTATAAGAGAAACGACTGTTTTTATTTTGATATTACAGCCTAGAGATGTGACCAATTTCACTGTTGGAGGTTTTGCTCCCATGAGTCCTCGAATTAGCAGTCCAATGCACCCAGGAGGAGGGGGTAAATGATGCTCTGTCCTCAGCAATGTCAAGAATAATTATAAATGAAATACTAAAACAAGTGGTGGATGTTGTGTGATTTGTTTAAATTTTCAACATTCTGTTATCTGCACCTCCAGGTCAAATGCAGAGAGGAGGTGGTGGCGGTGGAATGGGCCGTGGCCGTGGAAGACGAGATAATGACCTGATTGGACAGACAGTCCGTATATCCCAAGGACCATACAAAGGTAGGTGTGGTGATGGCTCTTGTGTGGTTTGTGTGTCTAGCACATGCAGTCCCTGTCTGCCAGTTTACAGAGAAATGCATCCAATCTAATTGGGAGGAACATCACACTGCAGCAAGACAATGACCCAAACCACACTGCCAACGATGGACTTCATCAGGGGAAAGAAATTTGGAAGGTTTTAGACTGGCCAAGTCAATCACCAGACCTTAACCCAATTGAGCATGAATTGCACCTCCTGAAGAGGAGACTGGATGGAGAAATCCCCAAACAAAAAAAAGAAGTTGCAGTACAAGCCTGGAAAAGCATCGCAAATGAAGAATGCAACAATTTGTTGATGTCAGTGCATTGGTGGCTTGATGCAGTTAGTGCAACAAGGGAGATGCACTCAAATATGAAGTGTTATTCTCTTTAAGATACTCCAATACTTTTGCTCGTCTAAAGATTGGATGGTCTGCAACCAAAGTTGCCAAGTTCTAAGTTGTTTAACACATCTCGATGTAAATATCAGGGAATGAAACCTGAATTTCTGATCTTTCGTTTCACATTCATCTTTTGATCTCAAACCCAAATGTCTTCAGTGCCTAGCGAAAACAAAAGAATTGGCCTTGCCGTTCCAATACTTTCGGAGAGTATTTATATAATATATATACTCACTGAGCACCTTATTAGGAACACCTGTACATCTATTCATTCATGCAATTATCTAATCAGTCAATCGTGTGGCAGCAGTGCAGTGCATAAAATCATGCAAATACAGGCCAGCAGCTTCAGGTTCACCTCAACCATCAGAATGGGGGAAAAAATGTGATCTCAGTGATTTCTTCGTGATTCCTGATTATTTCGTGCACAACAGTCTCTAGGGTTTACTCAGAATGGTGCAATAAAGTAAAATATCCAGCAAGTGGCAGTTTTGTGGAAAAACACTGTTGATGAGAGAGGTCAACGGAGAATGGCCAGCCTGGTTCAAGCTGACAGAAAGGCTACAGTAACTCGGATAACCACTCTGTACAATCGTGGTGAGCAGAAAAGCATCTCAGAAAGCATCAACAGCAGAACACCTCGTCAGGTTCCACTTCTGTCAGCCAAGAACAGAAAGCTGAGCCTACAGTGGGCACAGGCTCACCAAAACTGGACGGCTGAAGACTGGGAAAACATAGCCTGGGCTGATGAATCTTGATTTCTGCTGAGGCACACAGATGGTGGGGTCAGAATTTGGCACCAACAGCATGAATCCATGGACCCAACCTGCCTTATGTCAACAGTCCAGGCTGGTGGAGGTGGTGTCATGGTGGTGTAATAGAATATTTTCTTGGCACACTTTAGACCTCTTAGTACCAATCAATCACTGCTTGAATGCCACAGCCTATTTGAGTATTGTTGTTGCTGACCATGTGCATTCTTTCATAGCCACAATTTACCCATCTTCTAATGGCTACTTCCAGCAGGTTACAAAACAAGTCGTCTGAAACTGGTTTCATGAACATGACAATGAGTTTAATGTTCTTCAGTGACCTTCCCAGTCACCAGATCTGAATCCAATAGAACACCTTTGGGATGTGGTAGAACGGGAGATTCACAGCATGAAAGTGCTCCTGAAAAATCTGCAGGAATCGCATGATGTGAGCATGTCAACATGGACCAGAATCTCAAAGGAGTGTATTCAACATCTTGTGGAATCCATGCCACAAAGAATTGAGGCTGTTTTGAGCGCAAAGGGAGGCCCTGCCAAGTATTAGTATAGTGTTCCTAATAAAGTGCTCAGATAGTGTATAATGCTACACTTTTATTAGAGAAATTCCTGCGCTGAGTTACATAATTTACCAAAACTTTTGATTTTACCTTTAAACTTATTTGTTTTTGCTTTTCCTCCCTAGTGGGAACTCATCAGTCAAAAAATACAATAACTAGTCATAAATGTTTTTGATTAAAGGCTCTGGTTATTGTCCTTGTACAGGTTACATTGGGGTGGTCAAAGATGCCACAGAATCGACAGCAAGAGTAGAGCTGCACTCAACCTGTCAGACTATTTCTGTGGACCGCCAGCGTCTGACCAGTGTGTATGTTGTTTTTTTTTGTTTTTTTTTTATTTTCATCTCGGAGCTCTTGGAGGTGCAAAAAATGACTGAGGACTAGAGAACACAGACAAAAGATATTCTAATGAAATTACATGAAAATACTTTTTTAAATTGTATTTTCTCTTTTATGAATCAGTGGTGCTAAGAGACACGGAGGAATGACCTCCACTCACGGTCGGACTCCAATGTATGGTTCCCAGACACCCATGTACGGTTCAGGCTCTCGTACCCCGATGTATGGCAGCCAGACACCCCTCCATGATGGTAAGAGCAATTAAGAGGTATTACTCAAGCTTCTCCCTTTGCTGTATTTTGGGCTGTTTTTTCCAGAAGTCTGATTTCTTATAGGAAGCCGCACACCTCATTATGGCTCCCAGACCCCGCTGCATGATGGAAGCCGGACACCTGGGCAGAGTGGAGCTTGGGACCCCAACAATCCCAACACACCATCAAGGCAAGAAAGAAGGACTCGCATACATTATAAGCCAGTTTAATTTAGATTTAATGCTTCTGTTTGTCCTAGCCTTAATGTTCTTTTCTGCACAGGCCGGATGAGGATTATGAGTTCAGCTATGATGATGAGCCCTCTCCGTCTCCTCAGGGCTATGGAGGCACGCCTAATCCTCAGACCCCTGGCTATCCAGAAGTGCCCTCTCCACAAGTCAATCCCCAATACAATCCGCAGACCCCTGGAACTCCAGCAATGTGAGACGATTTCTGAACATTTATTACATTAGTACATGGTCATACTTATTCTGGCCTGATTTGATGGATTTGGAGCATAACTTGGGGTGTATAATTGTTCTGCAGGTACAATACAGACCAGTACTCTCCATATGCTGCACCGTCTCCACAGGGCTCTTACCAGCCTAGCCCCAGTCCGCAAAGTTATCACCAGGTGGCCCCAAGTCCAGTGGGTTACCAAAACACCCACTCACCGGCCAGCTACCACCCCACACCGTCACCCATGGCATACCAGGTACCATCACTTTATCTGGGTTGAGCTTTTTGTAGTCTGTTGCTTACATATAGGCTGCTTTATACAAATGAAGTGTAAATTAATATGATAGTTAACTGTATGACCTTTAGGCAAGTCCGAGCCCCAGCCCGGTAGGCTATAGCCCCATGACTCCTGGGGCTCCATCCCCAGGCGGCTACAACCCTCACACCCCTGGCTCAAACATTGACCAGACCTCCAGTGACTGGGTTACTACAGACATCTTGGTGCGTGTCAAGGACACATTTCTGGATGGAGGAGTCATCAACCAGACAGGCGTCATCCGCAGTGTGACTGTAAGCTGTCTTCTTGTCTTTTTTTTTTTTTTTTTCTTTTTTTTTCAAATGTTATTTTGATTGTTATTTTAACCCTCTTGCACTACATTTGCCTTTGAAGACTATTATTACTTTATTCAGCTAACCTTATGCAACTTTATGTGCAGGCCCTGACAGACACCTTGAGCTTGTGTTGGATTTCCTTATGAGAAAAATCATGCAAATTCATTTGAAAAACAAATAGAAAAAAGAAAAATAAAGAAACCTTACAATAACCTGGTTGCATAAGTGTTCCCCCTCCTTAACTAATACTTTGTTAAAGCACCTTTGGGTTAATACAGCACTCAATCTTTTTGGGTAAGAGACTGAGTTTTTTCCACCCTTTCTTGCAAAATATCTCCAGGTCAAATTGCGAGGGTCCCTGTCAGGATTTAGATCTGGACTCTGACTGGGCCATTCCAAAACATTGATCTTCTTTCGAAGCCCTTCCTTTGTTGACTTGGATTTGTGGATATTATCATTCTGGAAGGTGGAATTTTATTTTGTCAGGTGTGTAATGGAGGACTGTGTGTTATATGGCAAAATAGATTGGTATTTGGAGCCATCCATGAGTTTCCTCTGTTTTGACTGGAGCCCCAGTCCCAGCTGAATAGAAGCGGCCCCATAGCATGATGATGCCACCACTATGCTTCATGTTCTTTTAATGATAAGCGGTCTGGTTTTTGTACCAAACATATTTTAAAATTATGCCCAAAAAGTTATACCTTGGTCTCATCTGACTATAAAGCAATGTGCCACATGGTTTTGGATGATTTGGGCAGGCCTGGATTTTTGTGTGTGTGTGTGTGTGTGTGTGAGAGAGAGAGAGAGAGAGAGAGAGAGCGAGAGAAAGGGCTTCCGTCTAGCCACCCTACTTCATAGCCCAGACATCTGAAGAATACAAGAGACCGTTGTCACATGCAGGGAGTGAACAGTACTATTTCTGCAGCTCCTTTAATGTTCCCGTAGGTCTCCCGGTCTCCTGATAAGTTTTCGTCTTGTATTTTTGTCAATTTTGAAGAGATATCCTGTTCCTGGTAATGCTCCATTTTCTCCACTTGTTGATTGCCTTCATGGTGTTTCATGGTAACATCTAATGTTTTGAAAAAACATTTTGTATCCCTCTCCTGTTCGACACCTTTCAACAATGAGATCTCGTACATGCTTGTGAGCTCTTTGCAGACCATGGCTTCAGCAGCTGGATATAACAAAGATGTCAAAGTGCTACAGAAACAGCTTATTTTTATTCGGGGTTAAGCAGAATCATGTCCTTGATGATAAATGTGATTAGTTAATTCAGAGCACAATCACATGCCGCATTTTAAAAGGGTGTGCACACTTCTGCAACAATTTTTTTTTCTCTTTTCCCCCCTAAAACATTTCTATTTGTTTTTCACTTGAATTTTGTCGGTTCCTCTATAATGTTAAAGGTGGAAAAAGAGATGATATGAATTATGTTGGTTTCATTTTTTACAGCACAAAAACATCCACTTTTAATAGGGGTGTGTAGACTTTTTATATCCACTGTAGGTAACATAAGGTTTACCATCACAAAACTGAAAGTGCATTTTGGTCATTACTATTTGGACAGGTTCTCATTTTTGAGAGTAATAGGCACCGGTTCAGCGAGTGATAGTAATAGTAATAGTTAATGAACGAGTAACTACCATACAATTAACAGACCCCATGCTTTCTTTCAGCATGGTGAATTGCTTTTCATCCAAACCGATCTGATTTATATGAATTGCAAGATGTCTTTTACATAACCATGCAAAAAAAAAAAAAAAAAGCTTCACAATCTCCACAAAGCTTTGCTGTCTAAGCTACATTTTTAATATAGCAAAGGTTTTATGTTGTGTTTACGTAAGGGCTAAGATAAAAGTGAAGATTCTTTTTAGATTTGTGTTCAAGTGTTGAATCCTTTAATGTGTGAATATTAGAGCTGCATTATCTCATGTGACAAAGAAGAGTTTCTAAAAAAACAAAAACAAAAAGCTGTGCGTGGCAGTAGGCACTTATCTCCTGGACTTGGTTTGTGTTTTCCGAACAGGGTGGCATGTGCTCAGTCTATCTGCAGGACACAGAGAAAGTGGTCAGCATCTCGAGTGAACACCTAGAGCCTGTGACTCCGACCAAAAACAACAAGGTACAGTTGCTTTCTATTACTGATAAGCTGAGGGACAGCTGGAACAAATGTTTAGCATCTCTGTGAAAGGCAGTGGCTTGCTATATCAGGATGTGGCAGAAATCTATATATGTAGAGGAAAAAATACAGGACACTGTGGTCTTGTGGTAAAGAAAGCTTGTGTCCCAAATTGCATACTAGTATACTAAATAATATATTAAATAGTGTGCTATCTACCAGTATAAGTTCCTATAGTAGTATTTTGACAAGTGCTAACATTAATTAGCCTATCTACCATTTTCACGCTACTAGGACTCTGCTCATAAGTGCTCTGTTTATCCATTTCACTGCAGAAATGTAGCTAGTCAGCTGATAGTAAATAACTAAATGTTTATTTGTATAGCACTTTTCTGAACCTTAGTTACAAAGTGCATCACAATACGTGATACATGAACCACAAATGTACACAAAAATAATATATATGCACTACAAATCCATCATAAGTCTTACTGAATAAATGTCAATAAGTAAATAAAAAGCAAATAAAACTCCAGTGAATGAAAGTACACTTAGGACAGGTATGGTTAAGGTGTTTCTTAAAAATGCTCAGTGAATCACTGAAGGCAGACTGTTCTAAAGTGTACGGGCACGAACAGCAAATGCCGAGTCTCCCTTTCGTCTTAACTTTGTCCTTGGAATAGCAAGGAGCCTTTGTTGGAAGACCTACGAGACCTCACATCATTACATGGGGCCAACAATTCAAAAATATTTTCAGGAGTATCTCCATGTAATGCATGGTACTTGAGCACCAGCTGTTTAAACTTAATCCTATAATTCACTGGTAACCAGAGGCGAGGATTGGAACTCCCTGATGTGCTCCCTGCATTTAGTCTTCATAAGAACACAAACTGCTCTGTTCTGGTCTAACTGGAGACGAGCCAGAAATCCTTGACTAAGGGAAGCAAGACCTGATGATACAAATACATGGATCAGTTTCTGTATATCCAGAAAGGACTATACATATGTAATCTTAGCAATATTTCTTAGATGCAGAAAGCAGGTCTGAATTAGCTTCTTGGTATGCATCACAAAATTCAAAGAAGGGTCAAAAATAAAGCCTAAATTTTGGGCAAAAGGTTTCACATTTAGATGTAAAAAGGGCAAAGGCTACTTGCAGTTCCCTAGAACTACAATCAGGGCCAATAACAAGGTAAAGGCACCGAAATAAGCCGCCTTATCCCCAATAGGAACAAAGAATTTCCTATTAGATAAATAAAATAAATCAAGAGCAGTCCCAAAAATACCAACCCACTGACTAAGCCTGTTAATCAACATACCATGATCATTTGTATCAAAGGCTGCACTAAGGTCTAATAATAGCAGAATAGGCATTTCCCCTGTCAGCATGCATTAAAATCATATAATATATATAATATAATTGTGTCCAGCTGACTTAATATAATTATCCTGTCCAGCTGACTTACAGCCTTGTTAGTATTACTAGAAAACTGTGAAAGGTTTTCTGAAATATTCTGGTTTTAAAGTAGATTTCAAAAAAAGAAAATGTCAAATGCCACTCATATTGCTGTAGTAATCAATGTACATCGTCTAACTGCTTTTAAAATTCCCCTATTTGAATAGTATATACACATCAGTCTGCTGCAGCCATCCATGTTCCCCCAAAAATCAAGATTAAATCTGATGATGTAAAAAAAACAAACATCTGAGCACAATGGAAAGCAGCATCGAGACTGCACAAAACACTGACTGGACTTAAACTGGATGAAAAAATTTTAATCCATTCACTATATGGGTGTGTGCAGGGTTAAAAATTGCAAGGCAGCCATTCACTAGGACAGTAAAGTCCTTGTCATGTTGTCCACTATAATAATCTCTGAAGAGAACAGTCTCTGTGCTATGCTTTTTGGGAAAACCAGACTGGAATTTTTTCCAAAGATGCGGTTAGCCTCTATTGCATGCAATTGCTGCATAGATGAGCAGAACAATAAATAACCTAGTCTGTTTGCGCTCTTGTGACTGTTGTTTGCTTGCGTCTGTTTGACTTTGCCTGTACTGATTGAACAGCCACTCAGAAAACTCTCTCTCAGCATCCTATTTTGGCTTTAATAGGCACCAAAGATAGTGCAAACACACTGCAAAAGCTACAATGGTTTGATTTATCAGGTTTACTTAGGCCAGAGGTTCTCAGGCTTTTTGTAGTCAGGGACTCCTTCAACCATAAAATAAACTGGAGTGGAATTTATGAACATTATTCAAATGTACAATTATTTATTAAAGCTAAATAGAGCTTTCTTTTTTTTCCTAAAATTTGCACTGACAGAGCACATTAGATCCAAGTTGATATTATTTACAGACCGACTTGCCCTTTGAGTTATTGCAGTTTTGATTAAACCCATTCAATTCAACTGACCAGCCAAACAGGCTAATAACTATAAGAACTTAATAATAAATATATCTTGTGGGTTATATAATCTTTTTATATTCTTTATATAATCTCATAAATATAATCTTGTAATCTGGTGGGTTGTGATTTCCAACAACTGTAATTAAATGAAAAAAATATGGATCCTCTGACTTAGCTTCGCGGACCCCACTTTGAGAACCACTGACTTTCCTCTGCCACATTTAGGTTAGGTTGTGTAAAATGAAATCATGTCAGAACAGGGCTAAAAATAACAGCTGCTGTGTGTGTGTCAAAGCACCGAAAGAACATTTTTGCATTATGTATATTAATTGCACAATGTGTGGATGTGGCATGTAGGTGAAGGTGATTTTGGGAGAAGACAGAGAGGCCACCGGTGTCCTGCTTAGTATTGATGGAGAGGATGGCATCGTCCGAATGGAACTGGATGAGCAGCTCAAAATTCTCAATCTCCGCTTCCTTGGAAAACTGGAAGTGTGAACAAATGAACTCTATACAACTGCATCACGGTCATCAGGACATTTTTTTTATTATTATTATTATTTGTGGTTTTGTGTCCCATCATAGAGTTAAATCAAGAGGTAATTCAAATGACTTGCATTTTTTTTTTTTTTTAATTAGTCAGTGTTTTAGTGGCTATAGATCATCACTGATGTCTTGCTTTCTGGCAAATGGATTCCATGTCAATAAAAAAAACTGTGCAATTTGCAATGCTTTAGAAATTCTTTCAACATGATCCATTTACTGTGGCTACATGAACATGCTCTATTCTTACTTTTACAGTCTTAAATTGTGGCTTTGCAGCAACTGTTATAAGCGGATTACTCAGGATAGCATGAAATCCTCTTAGTCAGTACCTGAGAAAGCACTGACTAATGCTGTGTTCAGGTGCATGGTTGTTTTGGATGCTCATGGTTTATAGGGAAGTAGAAAATGGTGGTGTTTGTGGGGCAGGGGTGTCCGTAGGAAGTGTTCGTGACCCTGCTGCTCTCGAGTTCCTCTGCCATCTGGCATCCAAGAGTCACGTTCTTAGAGACGTAGATCTTTAACTGCACCCATGCCTCTCTTTCCTAAATTCAGAGAAGAGAGCTGCTTGTTTATTCCATCTCAACAGAGATGAATTATTCTTTAATAAAGCATTGAATTCTACATTCCACAGCCGTCTCAGTGCTATGAGATGGACTACAGTTATACAGGTGAGTCATTTACTGACTAACTGTAATAAATGAAGTGCTGACACGAGGAGGCGTGCAGAATGTTGTTAATTATGTGTCCTGTCCAGCTGACTTACAGCCTTGTTAATATTACTAGAAAACTGTGAAAGGTTTTCTGAAATATTCTGGTTTTAAAGTAGATGTCAAATGCCACTCATATTGCTGTAGTAATCAATGTACATCGTCTAACTGCTTTTAAAATTCCACTATTTGAATAGTATATACACATCATTCTGCTGCAGCCATCCATGCTCCCCCAAAAATCAAGATTAAATCTGATGACGTAAAAAAACAAACATCTGAGCACAATGGAAAGCAGCATCGGGACTGCACAAAACACTGACTGGACTTAAACTGGATGAAAAATTTTTTAATCCATTCACTATATGGGTGTGGGCGGGGTTAAAAATTGCAAGGCACCCATTCACAAGGTCACTAAAGTCCTTGCCATGCTGTCCACTACAATAGTCTATAATCGACGTTATTAACTCACCTTGTCATCCTTCACACACTGTAACACAAAGTTATCTCCAAGCAGTGGATCCAGTGCACCATGCAGTTCATCATACTAAAATCACAAAGTAACGCATCAGTCGAGCGGTTTTATTTTATTGCACTGAATATGAAATGTCATGAGTGCACCAGTCATTTTACCTTGTAGGAAACATTGCAGGACGGTTTAATGCCTGCATTTGCCAAAGCACTATTTAGAAGTCAAAATGAGAGTTAATATTGTAAGTCCATCTTCCCAGTGCTGTATCCAGAACCAAACTGTGCGCTGTGGTAATGTGGTACATGACACCTACTTATCAACGTCGAAGAGCTGCCGGAGCTTGAGAACTGTCTTGAAGTAGAGAAATGGAGAGCCCATATTCTCCACACAGCCTGCACATGTTCCATGTTTAAACCATTCCTCTTTCCTGCCAAAAGCCATGAGAGATTAAAACCAGTCAGTCCTTAAACGAGATAGACTCCTTTTAAGTGACTTGTAAAAATAAAACATTTCAGGATATGCTGTTTTAGGAAAATAATCAATACCAAGTTATTCCTCTTATACCACAGAAATGTGCCCTCTATTATTTTTTAAGTTATTAATGAATGGCATGTCATACTTTTTAACCATTACATTTAATGCAGTTACATTACATTTAATATATGTAACATCCACAAGACATGTTAGTTCCTTACAGACACCTTTACCATGTCAATAATTATATGCTTTTTTCTTATGCTGAATAAATTTGATTTTATCCATTAATTTTTTATTAGGCTTAGATTTATTTTGCAAAGCAATCTTTCCCGTTGCAATTTTAGAACAATAATACTTGCATAAAGTGGCGTAGTGACAAGAAACACTCAACATCTCATCACCAGTGTTGCATATTAATTCCATATGCCACAAGCGATAAGGTTATATACAGAAACATCCTGCGAGACTTTGTACACATTTCTGATGTGTTATGTTAGACCAGGCGTCTTTACCAGAATGTGAAGTTGCTCCTTGTTTTTATTAATGAAGGCCAAAGCTGAGAGAGTTCTGGCTCCAATTCCTGAAAAAAACAAAAGTTTAATAAAAGAAATTGTGTTTTTTTTAAACCAGTCTGTTCTCAAGTCTAGCGTATCTGATTACCTGAAGATGAGAATGAAATATTGGCCAACAGGGACAGCAGTTATGATCCTTCACAGGCCTTTAAGAACCACAAGAAGAAAGGCTGATGTATTTTCACAGGAACTATGTATGATGTATGTATTTGTATGATGATGTATTTTCCTACTTGCTAGTGAAATTTCTGTTACAGCCATGTTGTAAATGTGATTATTTCACTGAACAATGTTGCATAATTTAAAAAAATACATGAACTGATTGATTCTTCCTTTGTAAATATTTACCAAAGGCCATGGATGGTCCACTCCTGGATATTCTGTGGTATCCTGCAAATGTTTTTATTGTCGATGATCTGTGGAAAAGCAGTGGGCAGGGGAGAAACATGAAAATACAGACTTCATACAACTATTTTCAAGATGTCCATAAAAGTGTCACTGTTCTGTGATAAACACACATATACTTATTTGTTTTTCAATCTTCACTGCTTTATTTGACTCACCAGACAGAAGCTTCCTGGCCACTGCAGTGTGAAGAGCATGCAAGTCCAGTTACAAGAGCTGCACATGGACATTTTGCATTAAAAACTGTCTTTGAAATATACATTTAACCCATTTAATGCAAGGTGTTCAAGGCAGTTTTTAGAAATATATTAGATGTAAATCACAACTGCTTTAGTGTTACATTATCTTGACTTTTTATTACTTTTTTTCAGCAGTAATGTTTTCATTTTACTTTTACTTGATACCTGCAAACTTCAGTTAATTTTTAATATGTGATTTTTTTTCAAATTTGCATGCCATTTTTGGAGTGTGTGTATTTACGTAGCAAAACTATATCTTTATGAGACATCTTTAAGGAAATAGTGTATGTATCATTACATATGTTCAGAACAGTAGAATTAAAGGTTTTATGTTAAAATATGCTGCATAGTAAAATGTTTTACAAGTGGGCCAGAGCTTAAAAAGCTTAAATCTAGATCAATTAAGGGTTTTTTCCCCTCTGGGGGGATCCTTTAATGGTTTTATGAACCCTACAACTGTACATTTAACTTTTAAAGAGGGTTCCAAGCAGAACACCTTTACGACAATAAGATCCCTTAATTACCAAAAGAATGTATAAACATGCAAACTATAAGCAGAAAGACATTTATCTTCACTCTGCACAGTGATTTAAATAAGTGAATCTTACTGGCTTATCTCACTCGTGGACCAGTGCGCTTGATCCTGTGTGAGAACCAATCCACTCAGTAGAACGGCAGAACAAACCCAGATGATGGACATTTTATCTGAAGCAATATCAGATACATTAACACTTTAAGAAGCTCTAATGTCATGCAGAAAGAAGGTTTTACAAGTAAATAAACTGTCAAAAATTGTCTCAATATCCTGTGAATTATTTACTCCATGTTATTGTTTGAAAATCACCAATGCGTACTTACACGAGGCCATGATATTGCCACAGTGCTCACAGATCACAAATCAGCATCACACTCAGTTCCCTTTTCTACTGATCCTCACAAAGCAGAACTGCAACAAAACAAATATACATCAGTTTCCATATTTAAACGTCAATAGGGAAGTGATACACTCATTTGGAAGTTCTTGTTAAAGACTGAAAGCACAATTTACCCTAACAGTTCCTGACAATGTGATACATTCAGGGGTGTCCAAATTTTTTTTTCAAAGGGGGCCAGATTATGGGGGAGGATATTATATTATATGTATGATGATGATATATATTTATACAGTTGAGGTCAAAAGTTTTCATCCCCCTTTCAGAATCTGCAAAATGTGAGCATTTGAACCCTCTGTAATAGTTGCATATGAGTCCCTCAGTTGTCCTCAGTGTGAAAAGATGGATCTCAAAATCATACAGTCATTGTTGGAAAGGGTTCAAATACACAAAAAATGCTGGAAAACCAAAGAATTTGTGGGACCTGAAGGATTTTTCTGAAGAACAGCAGGCAGTTTAACTGTTCAGGACAAACAAGGGACTCATGAACAACTATCAGTAAACAAAAAAACACAGCTGTGGATCATTCAGGTAACAACACAGTATTAAGAATCAAGGGGATGTAAACTTTTGAACGGGGTCATTTTTATAAATTCAACTATTATTTTCTCTTGTGGACTATATGTAAACATCTTTTATGTGAAATATCTTATTCAGGTCAGCACTAAATAAACAATAATATGCATTTTGTATGATCCCTCTTATTTTGGTAAAATAATAAACATTTTGCAGATTTTGAAAGGGGGATGTAAACTTTTGACCTCAACTGTATGTATATACACACACACAGTGGATACAAAATGTCTACACACCCCTGGCAGGTTTTTGTGATGTAAAAACAAAACAAAACAGATAAATCATATCAGAACCCTCAATGTGAAATTACAATGTATAAAAATTAAGTGAAAAACAATCAGAAACAATTTAGGGAAAAATAAAAAACTTACACCAACCTGGCTGCATAATTGCGCACACCCTTTTATATTTGGGGATGTGGCTGTGTTCAAAATGAACCAATCACATTCAATCTCTTGTTCAAGAGTAATTATCATACAACTGTCATCAATGATATTATTCTAATTAACCCCAAACAAAGATCAGCTGTTTCTGCAGAATTTTCTTCACATCTTCATGGTTTCATCTGACCTCTGAAGCCATGATCTGCAAAGAGCTTACAAAACCTGTACAGGGTCCCACTGTTGAAAAATAACGATAAGGAGAGAGGTACAAAAAATTTCCAAAACATTAGATGTACCGTGGAACACCGCGAAGGCCAACATCAACAAGTGGAGAAAATGGAGCACCACAGTGACATCACGAAGAACGGCAACATTAAAGGAGCTGCAGAAATATCTGACAAGTACTGATTACTCTCTGCATGTGATAACATTCTCTCATATTCCTCACATGCCTGGGCTATGGGGTAGTGTGGCTAGACGAAAGCCCTTTCTCACAAAAAAAAAAAAACATCTAAGTTCAGCTAAATCACCCCAAACAATGTGGCAAAATGCATTAAGGTCTGATGAGACCAATTCCAAAAGGTGTGTTTGGTACAAAAAAAGCACATCACCAAAAGAACACCATACCCACGTTGAAGCACGGTGGTGGCAGCATCATGCTTTAGGGCTGATTTTCTTCAGCCAGAACTGGGGCTTTCTTCAAGGTGGAGGGAATCATGAATAGCTACAAATACCAGTTGATTTTATTGCAAGTAAGCTGACGATGAAAAGGAATTTTACCTTTCAGTATGACAATGACCCAAAGCACACATCCAAATCAACAAAGGAATGGCTTAACCAAAAGAAGATTGATGTTTGTAGCCACAGTCCAGACCTGAATCCAACTAAAAATCTGTGAAGTGACCTGAAGCGGGCTGTGCACAGGAGATGCCCTCACATTTTGATGCATCTAGAATGTTTTTGCAAGAAAGAGTGAGAAAATATTGCCAAGTCAAGATGTACCACACAGATAGACTCTTAGCCAAAAAGATCGAGTGGTGTAATAAAATCAAAAGGTGCTTCAACAATGTATTAGTTTAGCGGTGTGCACACTTGTGCAACAAGGTTTTTTCAAGTTTTTTATTTTTCCTATTTTTCCCTAAAATATTTCTGATTGTTTTCACGTAATTTTTATACGTTGTAACTTCACACTGAGGATGAAAATGTTCTGACATGATTTATCTTGATTTCATTTTTTTACATCATATTTTTACATTTGTCCAGCACATTCCACAGATGCTCCATCAGATTGAGATCTGGGGAATTGGAGTCCAAGTCAACACCCTGAACTCTTTGTCGTGTTCCTCAAACCATTCCTGGACAATTTTTGCTGTGTGTCAGGGCGCATTATCCTGCTGAAAGAGGCCACTGCCATTAGGGAACACCATTGCCATGAAGGGGTGTACTTGGTCTGCAGCAATGTTTAGGTAGGTGGTACATGTCAAAGTAACATCCACATGAATGGCAGGATCCAAGGTTTCCCAGCAGAACACTGCCCAGAGCATCATACTGCTTTCACAGGCTTGCCTTCTTCTCATAGTGCATCCTGGTGCCATCTCTTCCCCAGGTAAGCGACACACCTGGCTGTCCACATGATGTAAAGGAAAATGTGATTCATCAGACCAGGCCACCTTCTTCCATTGCTCCATGGTCCAGTTCTGATGCTCACATGCCCATTGTAGGTGCTTTCGGTGGTGGACAGGGGTCAGTCTGACTGGTCTGCACAGCCCCATGAACTGTGTGTTCTGACACCTTTCTATCATAGCCAGCATTAACTTTTTCAGCAATTTGTTCTACAGTAACTCTCCTGTGGGATCGGACTAGACAGGCTTGCCTTCGCTCCCCATGTGCATCAATGAGCCTTAGGCACCCATGACTCTGTCACTGGTTCACCGGTTGTCCTTCCTTGGACCACCTTTGGTAGGTACTAACCACTGCATATTGGGAACTCCCCACAAGACCTGCCGTTTTGGAGATGCTCTGACCCAGTCATCTAGCCATCACAATTTGGCCCTTGTCAAAGACGCTCAGATCCTTACGCTTGCACATTTTGCCTGCTTACAACACATCAACTTCGAGAACTGACTGTTCACTTGCTGCCTAATACATCCCACCCCTTGACAGGTGCCACTGTAATGCGATAATCAATGTTATTCACTTCACTTGTCAGTGGTTTTAATGTTAAGCCTGATCAGTGTACGTATACATATAGGCTCACCCAAACTGGACAGCTGAAGAAAAAAAATCACCTTATTCTAGTCTTCAACTGTCCAGTTTCTGAAATACTCAAACCAGCCCTTCTGATATCATCATCCATACCACATTTAAAGTCACAGAGATCACGCTTTTTCTTCATTCTGACGTTTGATGGGAACATTACCTGAAGCTCTTAACCTGTATCTGCATGTTTGTTTGTTTTTTTTGCATTGCACTGCAGCCACATGTTTGGCTGATTAGATAACTGCATGAATGAGAGTCATGGGAAAAAAGAAGGTACACCCTCCTTCAATTCTATGTTTTTATTTGTCAGGGTCTAAATAACTTAAAAGTAAACCAGCATTCATTCATCTTTGGTAACTACTTTATCCTGTTCAGGGTTATGGTGGATGTGGAACCAATCTGAGGAACACTGTGCATGTGGCGGCAAAACAACCTTGTTGGGCCACCAGATCATTATACACACACATTCACACGTTCATACACACCTAGAGGCAATTTAGTGTAATTAATCAAGGTGGCAGGAACCCGGAGAACCGGATGAAACCCAGGCACACATGGGGAGACCTGCAGACCTCGACACAGCCAGTAAGATAAGTTCAGGATTGAACCAGGGACTCTGGAGTAGGTCAAATTGTATCTGATAATTTCAAAATAAACTGATATTATTATCTTTGTCTTTTACATGTCTGGATGTCGTGTAACTTCTTTTGGCTAGTCAGTGAGGCAAAACTCACTTCTGGGTAAGAAAATGGATATAACTGTGTAATAATAGAATTTTGTAGCATAACTGATGCAGTGTATAAATATGATTGTCATTCTGGATATAAACAAGTCATAAGTTTGCCTTTGTTCAAGTCAGTTTGTCTATGCTCTTTTTAAAGTGTAAAGTTTTTGTCTTGGACATGTTGGAATCAATTATCTTTACTGTAAACATATCATTATAATTACATGCCTTTATCAACCTGATCAAAATGATTGGCTTGGTAAAATGCAACTCATGTTCAGCAAATTAAAAGCTATTCTGAAACTGGTCATACAATCACTTACAATGTAAATAATATAAATAACTGGTAATTAAAAATAATTTTCCAAACAGAAGTCAGAACTTTCATACTGAAGTTTATTTTTGAGGCTTCGGCTAACATTCACTTCTCTGTTTCACACCACAAAAATCACATGACTGCTGTATTTTAGTGCACTTTGCAGTTTCACTTAGCCATGGCAAAGTTGGCTTATTGCTTAACAGTAAATTCAAAGAAGTATCCAAAGTGGAATATTCATGTAAAAAGACGTTTGTTTATTTGGTGTTTTAATCCACATAGGAGAAACTATTTATTAGAACAATAATAAAAAGTACAAATAACAGCCACATCTATGACTAGGAGCATTTTCTTCTCTTTATATTTGCTCATACTTTGTAAAACATGCACACCATGTGGAGCAGAGCTTAAAGCCAGATGTAGTTTGTTCTCTCCTGTACACCATACTTGGCACCTGTTCAAGAGCTCTCTGGTTTATGTGTGCGCGTCCTTGTATGGCCCCACGCTAGACAAGCAGCAGGACGTTTCGCAGAGAACAGTCGAACATGAGACACTTGCTGGTAACTACTTTTGCATTCTTTCCACAATATCGTGTTTTTGGCTACAAGACTGTATTTATTCTGTAAACGGTTCAGGAAAACCATTTTTTAAATGGAACTCGTTCATGTAAACAATCCAATAACAGCTTGACCTCTGTACTTCTTGTATCTGTCTAAGGGGAAGTGCAACAAGATGTTGGTTTCTGTCTCCTGGACTGACAGTCTGTTTAATAATCTGTTGTAATCTTCAGGAATTTAGTCTTGTTACTTAAAAAAAACAGGCAGCAGGTATAGAGGAAATGTGTTGGCCAGAAATAACCTTTGTCAACTGATACTGAGGGAGCTGCTGTATAAGGAAGCCATGCACTGTATAAAGGTTTGCTAAAGAAAGTCTTAAATCAGACAACTTAGTGTCATCTTAATTTGCTCTCTTAAGTCAAACAAGCTTGTATATAAGCTCTCTTAATATACAAAAGATGTTTTCATAAGCTAAACATGCATCCCATGCATTCCCTGATCCGCTGGAGATTGTAGATGTTTCCTCATGTGGATCTATTCTCAAATCGCAGAAAGAGTAAAAAAAGAGGTCACTTCAGTGTCACTGACACACACTCCTGCTTAAGCCCGTGTACATGTGGAAACACACATACGTTATGGACATCGTGAACTTCTCTGTCCCACCCCTATCAGTGAACTGTGCTCTGATTGGTCTGTGAACACGTTGCACAGTCCCAATAGGCTAAAAACACATCCGACTCCATTTTCACTTGCACATTTGACCTTGGCCAGCATAACACTCACTGTAGGACTGATTAATGTGTAGTAAACAGGTGACTCACACTACACTTACTGCTGAACTCGAATGAGAACTGGTTTGTGAAATATAATGTTATCACATTTTGGTGCAAAAGCAACAGAAGCTTCACACTGTCTATAATCTTGCTAAGTTTAATATAGGGTCACTTCTTTGCATAACCTCAGAAGAGCTTATCTGGAGTTTTAAAATAATCTTTGAACATGGTTAATAACAGCATCTTGTGTGTTTTTGGGATCCATTTTAGGATCAAGACTTGTATGTAAGAACACAGCGCAAAAAAGTAACAAGGACAGTTTTTGTTGTTATGGCTCAGCACCAGCACACTGGAGGTCATATGAAACACTACGTTAAAGCACAGAACATAATGTAATGTCAGGGCATGTTTTGTTTTTGTTATTCTTTATATACACTCACCGTCCACTTTATTAGGAACACCTGTACATATGCACATTCATGCAGTTATCTAATCAGCGAATCATGTGGCAGAATCAGAATGGGGAAAAGTGTGATCTCTGTGACTTTGATTGTGGCATGGTTGTTGGTATCAGATGGGCTAGTTTGAGTATTTCAGAAACTGCTGATCTCCTGGGATTTTGACACACAGCAGTCTCCAGAGTTTACACAGAATGGTGTGGAAAACAAAAAACATTGAATGAGCCACAGCTCTGTTAGTGGAAATGCCTTGTTGATAAGAGAGGTCAGAGTAAACCAGATTGGTTCGAGCTGCCAGGAAGGTTATAGTAACTGAAATAATCACTCTTTACAACCGTGGTGAGCAGAAAAGCGTCTCAGCATGTACAAAACATCGACTTTGAGGTGGATGGGCTACAACAGCAGAAGACCACATTGGGCAGTTAGAAGATTAGAAAAAACTGATCTGGTCCTTTTCCAACTCTAGAGACTGTTGTGTGTCAAACTCCCATGAGTTCAGCAGTTTCTGAAATACTCAAACCAGCCTAAGTGGTACCAACCACCATGCCGTGGTTACACTGACTGAGATGACATTTTTCTGATGTTTGATGTGAACATTAACTGAACCTCTTGACCTGTATCTGCATGAATTTTTGCATTGCGATGCCACACACACACACACACACACACACACACATATACATATATACATATATATAGCTGTGCAGCCATGTAGCCTGACATTAACATCCCACCAGTGAGCTATTCAACAAAGCAAAGTGTGGGAGTTACTGTTTTGTCAGCTGTGTTGACCTTACAACACAAAAGGACTTTTTTCTGGAACTGGAATTGTTCACATTTAAAGAGACTTAACTGTATTTTTTTTTCCGCTAGGATTGTTTTTATTATATTTATACTTTATGCTTGATCTCCATCAGATCTAGGATCCCGTGCTCTCACCGGGATCATCAGGAGGGAAGTTCATCTGGTGCAAAACCTGTGCCAAATCAAACTTGCAGACCAATGAGCTACTGTGGAGACCCCTAACAGAAGCAGCTGAAAGAACAACATATTCATACTTTGTTATATTTATTTATATTTGCAAGCATAAATGATTTTTCTGTAAAAGAGTTTAAGTGAATATAAAAAAAGCTGTGGTTTTGTACAAGTCATGCTTTTAGCTTTTCCTGTATTTTTAAGTGAAGTGCTTCAGATAAAGAATCATTTTAAAGAATCATTTTAAAGCTTTGAAGTAGGTTTTAAAGAAAAAAATATCACGAGTATCGATATCGGATGATAGATGATACTTGAGGTTTTTATATCAGTATCACTATCAGAAAAGAAAAAGCATTATTGTGATTCTGATTTCTCCAAATGTTCTAAAGTCTAGAAAATTATAAATTTCTCTGTTTCAATCATGACACACAAAAATTACTTGAGCTCCCACTTGCGGAGAATCTTCCACCCGTTAAACGTGAGTAAATTACAAACCTGGCCAATGGTTTAAATCTAATAAAATAATAATGATATAGACATCACATGACACTGGGTATATTTCATACTGAAGGTGATGTCTATCAGCTGCACACTTCTGGCAGTCTTCACCTGTACAGGTGTTCTTTTTTTTAAGATGCTGTAAATGTTTCCTAGTAGTGAGTGGGCTATATATAAAATGATTGCTCTGAACATTGCTCTAGAACAGGATCATCAAGTGGTGACCCACAGAAGGATCCTAATACTTCCTCCAACATCTAAGTTCCAGCAACTTTAAAATTATGTTGAATCTGTACAAGGGGTTAAAGTATCAAATATGCTCTGACTATCAAGACCAACTGTAACATTTAACAACATATAAGCAATAATCTCTTGTGCTAAAGATGTGTGTGTGTGTAGTCATGCAAACAGTCAAAAATTCTATGTTAGCTTATTAGTGTTAGGCCAAGGTCTGTCCTATACAGTATTTGCTCCATGAAAGTGTAGTCTCTGGTCAAGAACGCCAGATCATTAGCCTAGCTTAAATTAAACAGAATTAAACAAATCCACAAGATGGCCATGAATTATTTCCTTTTGTATTTCTAGCTCTCCTGCTACAGGTTTGGGTCCCATAATTACAGTGAAGGGAAATCTTAATGGTACAGCCTACAAAGAGATTTTAGACAATTGTGTGACTCCAACTTTATGGCAACAGTTTGGGGAAGAACCATATATGGGTGTGATGGTTGGGTGTCCACATACTTTTGACCATACAGTGTACAATAAAATCTATATTTGCTTGGGGGAGTTTTTCCCCTAAGATCATTAGGCCCAAATGTCTCATGCTGGCTTATAACAGGACTAAAAATTGGTACTTGTCTAGTGAGGCATCTAACAGTAATTTTACCATGTTGACTGGAATATACCATACATTTAATATAAATAAAAATACTTTGTGTGAAATTTCTGCAGAGCCTTCAACGAGTGGCCACCAAGGCCTTCAGTACAACAGCCAGGCAGATGAAGAACAGGGTTCCAGAGAAGCAGAAGCTTTTCCAGGTGAGCAGCAAGTTGAAAGGAAACACACTTTCGTCAATTGATAAGCTGTACACTTGTATAGAACTCTTTCCAGTTTTGAGCTCAATCCAGTATATATGTAAATAGTGTCTATAATGTAGTGTAGGAGAGGAAACATGACTGCAACACATTTAACGAATCATGTGTTTTTCAGGAGGACAATGGTCTGCCTGTCCACATCAAAGGGGGAAGCACTGATATGCTACTCTACCGAGTAACCATGACCCTTACTATTGTTGGTAGGATAAGGAATCATTATTCAAATCTCTGAATCCAGTCTGCAGCTCTAGCGCATTATTGCTAAATCTCATCTGTCTGGTTCTGTTTAGGCACTGGATTTTCCTGTTACTGGCTTCTGGTGGCCTCGATGCCCAGACGCAAAGCTGATTAAGAAGAGGCTCTGAAAGAACTGTTCATGTGTCATATGAATTCAGTTAAAATAACTTTCATGTTGTACAGACAATTCTGATTAAAGAACATCTTGATGTATAGTGTGTATAAAATAAATGCTGACACTGTGCTTCTTTCACACACCAGTACTAGGGCCTTCACATAACACAACAGTAATGAAAAATCAAAGTCTTCATAGCAACTACTGGGCTTGTCTTGGCACTGACTTGGCTGTCACCTAGTGTTCATTTGGGAAAACATAGTTCAACTCAGTGACTCTACATGTGGGTGGATGTTGCCCATTCTTCTGGATTCAAAAGTGAAGCCAAAAGATCTCTGAGGACCTCTAGTGGCTGGCTGCAGTACAATTTTTAACCCATGCCCATGTCAGTTAATGAGACAGGTGGCTTAAATCAGTGGTAAAATTAAATCAATGAGATATCAATGGTCAACTTAAATTTTTAAAATATATCTTCCCAAATTATTTTCAGGAATAGTCTTCTGTCAATTTTACACGCTCATTTGACCATTAACATCTCCCCCAATAAAAGTGCATGGTTGATGAGGTGATTGACATTTTTTTGGACATTATAGTCAAGTTTCATGAACGCACATGCACTTTCCAGCACGGACCTAAAGCTTGACAGTTCTGTAGCAAAGCTATGTCTTGTTCTGCTGTGAACTGTTCTACCAGACCTTCAGCACAGAGTTCTTTGCAGTTTTTCAGGAATGTTGCTCATTTTGATGTCTCGGTGTACGGATATTATATCTAGCAAACCAACATGAGTGGCATAAACCCAGACAGTTGACGCTAACTAAATTTCATAACAATTGATTGTTGACTGTATAATGGTAATGTTAGTCAGTCACATCAACAGAATGAGAGGCGCATAAAAGAACACTTCGCCGTTCAGCTAGATAATTTATTACATGTGTCAGAGCTAGATGAAAATCATGGAGAGCAGCTACTTTTTCCCCTCAAAAATATGCTGTGTTGAGTGTACAGACAAGGACAAATTTGTTGGTACTCATCCACGAAAAAAGAAGAACTCACAATTTTCTCTGAAATAACTTCAAACTGAAAGTAACTGGCATCCATCACTGTTTATTCCATATTCAATAAAAATCAGACTTTGCTTTTGATTTTTGATTCAGCAGAATATTTTAAATAATAAATCAAATGAAAATGCCATGGATAAAAATGATGGGACCCTTAACCTAATATTTTGTTGCCCAACCTTTATAGTATCTGTAGCTCTCAATGAGACTTCTGCACCTGTCAACAGGTAGTTTGTCCCACTCTTCCTGAGCAAACTGCTCCAGCTGTCTCAGGTTTGCAGTGTGCCTTCTCCAGACTGCATGTTTCAGCTCATTCATTAGAGACAGAGCTTTCTGACACTAGGCAGTACGTTTCCCTCCAGAATGCCTTGATAGTCTTGAGATTTCATTGTGGCCTGAACAGATTCAAGGCACCAGTGCCAGACACAGCAAAGTAGACCCAAAACATAACTGAGCCTCCTCCATGTTTCATAGTAGCTATGTTGTTCTTTTCTTTGAAAGCTGAATTTTTTTGGCTGTGAACATAGAGCTGTTGTCACTGGGCAATAATTTAACTCTTTTCACACTTTCTTTGCTTTACTCTATGACACACCAAAGGCATGCAGGTATACATGAGACAATTGCTTTTAATTTCATCACTTTTCAGGAGGAACAAAGCATTGTTTCAATGCGCTATAAGAGTACCAACAAATTTGTCCACATCTGTAAATGCTGGTTTACTAGTATATTTTCAGTTGGTACCTTACATTCACCACTTTTACTACTCATATTACTTTGATTAAAATGACAGATAATGTCAGCTAGCTAGCAAATGATAGCTCACTCACTCATGAGTCAAAGCTCTAAAATCTCCTGACAAGAGTAAAATCAATATGCCTGCAAAAATTATACGACTACAATTTGCATTTTACATATTAATTAATAACGCTATACTTGCTACTTCGAGTTAGCCGGTGCTCATGTTGCACTTCAGGTAATATCAGCGTGCAAGCTCACATATAGTCCATAAGTAATATAGGCGGGTGAGAGACGGACCCACTGCCCACCCGGCCGTATCTACTGTGCATGCTCTGGCTCCAAGGTCTCTACTACACAGACTCAATTTTCACAAGATAATGACTCCTATTTCGACCCAGAAAAGGCTTTAATGGCTTTAATTTGCACAATGGAAGTGAATGGTGCCATGTTGTCCACTCATGTATATAGTCATTGGTTCACCCATTTAGATTCTGAAGTGAATGTGTGATGGGATAACTTTGGATTTAGATCTGTATTCAGAGCTCATTGTGCATAATGAGGATTTAATAACAGCAAAACTGTACACACTGTACTATAGCCGATTGCTTTTATAAGTGTTATTCAGAGAGTTACACAGGAATTAACAGGTGGAGTCTGCTGAAAAAACCTGTTTGCTGAAAACCCATCCATTTGCAGTTCTGACCTTGAATTTAAGCACATTTGTCTTGTGTGATATCGACTCCAGGGAGGAGCAGTATTAAGTCCAGTACCACTATCATTTTTTTCATTTTTTCAAAATTTAGCCACAATAGGTAAAGTTAAAATATGTGTTTTGGGCTGTAAATATACTCAAAAAACTACAGTGGATATTAAACAGTCTACACACTCCTGTTAAAATTGCAGATTTTTGTGATGTAAAAATTAAACCAAGATAATAAATGATAAAAGATGATAAATCATGTCAGATCTTTTTCCAACTTTAATGAGATAAAAACAACCAACAAAATTCAACTGAAAAACAAATCAAAAAGAAAAAGAAAAACCTTACAATAACCTGGTTACACACCTTTTTATAATGGGGCATGTGACTGTGCTCAGAATTAACTAATCACATTCAAACTCAGGTTCAGAGGTAATTGCTACAGGGCTGCTTCTCTTCAGCTGGGACTTAGGCTCTAGTAAGGATAGAGGGAATCATGTATGGCTCCAAATACCAATCGATTCTGGCATAAAACCTGCAAGCCTCTTTTAGACAGCTGAAGATGAAGAACATTTTCACATTCCAACATGATAACAATCCAAAGCACAAATCCAAGGATGGTTTCCGAAGAAGAAGATCAACATTTTGGAATGACCCAGTCAGAGCCCAAATCTAATTCCTATAAAAAACCTGTGAAATGACTTGAAGAGGGCTGTGCACACAAGATTTGCAAGGAAGAGTGAATAATATTGCCAACTCAAGATGTGCTAATTCGGTAGACTAAGTTGGTATTACAAGCATAAGTTGCTTTAAAAAATATTAGTTAAGGGGTGTGCACACTTATGCAACCAGGTTATTGTCAGTTTAGTCTTTTTTTTTGGTTGCTATATCACATTGAAGATGGAAAATGATCTGACATGATTTATCATGTTTTCATCTTTTTTATATTACAAGAACCTGCAATTTGAACAGGGGTGTGTAGACTTTTTTTTATCCACTGTATGTAATGCCATTTGAGGCCAATATTAAATAAATATGACAATTATTTAATTAACAGTATCATTCCTTTGAAGTCCACTTTTTTCACATGGCGGACATCGGAGACGGCATCTTAACGCTTCTCATATTGAGCTGATAATTACAGCTAGGACTACTCATGCAGCAATGTATTGCCAATATGCTAGAATCCTATTGGATGTTTATTCTGAATGCCATGTCATGCCATCTTTTCAATGCTATATTAATGTCTGTGGTTTTTATGTTACATCATATTACATTACTAAAAAAAATCAGCTATGTAGCAGCTGATATATGAAGCAGCTATGTAATCAATCTCTGAACACGAGTAACTTTACCCCCGTAAACATTTATGCAATTTTCATCAACTCTGAATATGGCCCACTGTGCTGTTTCTTCAGATTTTTATTCTGTTTCCAAATACAATACCAATCTAATGGAAGTACAAATGTATTTTTATTTTTCTTTAACAGTTATTAATACAAGTTCCAAAGCTGCATTCATAAACAAGCTTTTGAAACCAATAAATGTGGGTTGTATCCAAGGCTTTTTGTTAATGGTTATACAAAAGCCCCTTTAGATCAGTAGGATTAGTGAGGTAGGCATTAGATACAAATTCATTACACTAAAACTTGGAATAAAGAAGAATGTATACAAAAATGTACATTTAACAACATTAAGTCCAGTTTGGTATTTGTAGTGGCAGGAGTTTTATCTTTATACAAAAATCAAGGTTTACAAGGTAAATACTATTTGTGAGATCACTCTTTAGGATCAATAATCATATACACACTTGCATATGCTTTCTAAGAAGTACTGGTATACACATATTGCATACACTTATTGGTATACACATGCTTTCTGAGAATGCTTTCTTAAGCAGTTGAGAAAAAGTCCTGTAAACATAAGTTTTTCATTATGTAACTCATTTAAATTTTTTTTAACCAAATAATGAGGTAGCTTGACAAAAGCTATGTCTTCTAAACCTCTTGTTAATAAGTAACATATTTGGGGCTGGGCAACATGAAATCCTTATCAAACATGCGGTCATGTATTTAGATATTTTCATGTTGATATTTTTTTCCAGTTTTATAATGGTAGAGCTTTTGGGTCTAGACTGCACTACTCGTTTATATCAGCTTGTGGTTAACTCCAGCTGAAATTTAGTGAAAAGGAGCTACATTTACCCCAGAAACTGTGAGATGCACATAGTAGCTTGTCCAGTCTCAACAAATATAGAAAATCATGCATAGTCACAGTAAAGCCAGTCGAAATTAAATCACAGTCAGACATCAAAACTGCTTATACCAAATATTACACATTCACTTATACATACTCTTCCCAGCTCTGACAGTAGGCCTCATGAATAACTGCATTCCAGTAAATATTATAAAAAAAACATTTTCATGTCTGTGGTGGAAACAGACTATACCTCTGAACACCACACTTAATTCTCAGAGCTTCCTGACAGCTCATCATGCTTTAGCGCAGGAAGCGGATGCTCATCTTGTGGTCAATGTCGACCTTTTCTAGAGACTAATGCAAAAAAAAAAAAAAAAAAAAAAAAAAAGAGCATCAGATATTAGTCCACAACAACATCTTACATGCTAAGAAATCATTAATACTATTTACACCACAGTGCTGTTGAACGCTCAATTCTAACTGGGTAGAAGGTGTTGATTCATTTTCTATAATAGCAGGTCTGACAGTAGCTCTGGCTGGAAGGTTTATTTCTATAACCTTGTTATAATATGTTATCTTTTCTATAGTAACAACTTACACAGGGAGTTTTATGGTGGATACGGCACACAAAACAAATAAAAAAAAACCTTGTAATCATTGATATAGTGAAGTTTTCTATGAGGAGAAGTTTAACATTTATGGAAGGAGTTTTCCAGTGTCAGTGCTATGTAACTGTCCAACTTAAAGCTGTACCTTTATGATTTCTGGCACAGGAAAATCCTCAGAATGGCAGGCTTTGAGGTTTCTCAATAATATACAAGCTACATTCTTACTTATAACGTAAGTGATAACAGGCACTAACTTGTTCTATGGATGATCTGCAACTTAAAATTTAACTAAAAATTGTAATTGTTGGCAAAGTGCTGTATAGTATAAGGGGACTAAACATTTCTGAACATCCTGTTATTGGTAAATAATCAACTTCAAGGTGGTAACACACCTATAATTATTTTACTATAACAACATGCATGTAACTTCTTATTCCATACATATAGTTTTTGTGGGTCTGTGGTAACATTGTATATACAATCTCCAACATAATGTATGAAACAATGTTGTTAAAAACAGCAGCTGAAATGTCCCTGTGTTTCAAAGACTAGATATTAACCATAAAACCACTAACAGTGTATTTGTGGTGCATAATGCAATATTTTACCTTCCGAAACTCTTCAAATGATATGGCATCATCGTTGTCCAGGTCTGCCTCTTGAATAGTGCGGTCTACTATGCATTCCAGTTGTTCTTGTGTTACCTGGCTCTCCAGCATGGCCTGGAGAACCTGCCGGTGATTTTCAGATGTCAATTACTTTGAGTGCACTTTAAGTAAAAGTGAATATCTATTCAACAGTGGTGTATATACTTTAACAACTATTAGTAAACCTTAATAACTATCATTAAACTCAAATACAAGTGACATCATGATAACAGTGGGCCTCATTTATCAATTTGAGTACTAACGGAATATTTGTAAATCATTCGTACAAGCATTTACAGAAGATATTTGTTATTCATGAAAATCCCGTAATTTCAGAAAATGTTCATATCCTACTTGTGCTCCTGAGCGTGCGTACATTTACACATAAGAGGACTAACTAATGTAAATCTCATTTGGTCACCTTGAGTTAATGAAAATAAATAGATAAATAGCTTATATATTTCTATTACATACACAAATTTGGTGAATATTTGTTTATTAGTGAATAAACCCAGTAGTTTAACTAAAGAAATAAAACCCAGTAGTTTAACTAAAGAAATAAAACCCAGTAGTTTAACTAAAGAAATAAAACCCAGTAGTTTATCTAAAGAAATAAAACCCAGTAGTTTAACTAAAGAAATATTAAATATGAAAAAAGTAGAAAAAAAAAAGAAAGCGAGCAAAAATAAATCCATAAATTAAGACAAAAAAGACCAGGCATTCAATTAAGAATGTATAAAAGGAGGATGGGCTGCAATGACACAGATGACGTACAGGTTGGTTCCGTTTGTAATAGCATCTTCTTTTAATGGTGTGCAACACTTTATTAGAGCCAGCACTATGTACCGATAAGTGACCGATCTGGTATGTCTCAAGCTGCAACATGCCATATACTGCCTAGTGTGCTGCATCCTCAGTTGACTTCCTACCCACCTGCTTTTCCAACATGGCATCGTTGAGGGCACATTAGTGTGCAAGCAATTTCTAGCCGACAATCGTCAAGACACATTGCATTGATTAAAAAGGAATTAGCATTTTTGCTGCGCGACGTGCTTGGTTTCCATGATCACCTGGGTACAGAATATATTTCTCTCCTTCACCTCACTTAATGCACATCTAATAAGATTTTTCTGTAATTCTGCTCCAGATTTTGGCCTTTTCAGGGGGGTTTTATGCTGTTAAATAATATATATTTTTATTGGCATAGACGCAAGTCTTTTTTGCTGTTTGTGGACGTCACCACATGCAAATCATCTGTGCTGTGCATGCACCTGGCAATTTACAGGTGATTAGTGTTTACTAACATATGCATGTGAGTATGGAGAAAACCAACACTTGCGAAGATTTTGTAAATCGAGCAATTCGGTTTGGCTTACGGAAACATTTACACACAACTTTACTACAAGATTGATAATGAGGCCCAGTGTTCATACAGCATACTCATGTGCACTGACCTGCAAGAGTTCTTGTCTGGAAATCTTGCCATCCTTGTCCTGATCATACAACTGAAAAGCAACTACATAAGCAGAGAATTTAGAGGAGAATTTTAAGAGACACATCAGATACATCAGGACTCAATAAGCTGAAGCAGGATAACATGCTCCTTTTACCAGGAAGTGCCATAAACGTACATTTCAGTTTGTTGATTCTGCTGTTAATAGGGTCAGGCGAGTTGGGCTCTTTGGATCGGTTCTTATCGATGGGACGAAAATGTGCCAAGATCCTTACAAATGATGGGAAGTCCAGCGTTTCCTGTCTGAAAGGGACATTCATTTAGGTCCATCCCCACACATTTTATGGAGAAAAAACATACATATTTGTTAAAAAAAAAAATCAGCCTTTTAGCTAACACCTATCATTTGTAACAATTCCTGTACAAAAGATGCAGTAGAGAAAACTTCTGTAGTCATAAAGAAATAACAGTTTGGTTGAGTCCACAGGTTAATAGTTCGAGGGCACAAAACAAGTATCTCATAGCCATGAATTACTTTGTTGTGGCAATGAATTTTGTGGGCATGTACATGTCTTGCAGTTAATTATTTGGTGGGAATGGGCAACAAAATCTATTCATTTGGAGAATTTGCTTAAAGTGGCGCATGCTAGTGGTATATCCATGTCACAATCCCAGTGACAAAAAGACAGTGACAGTCTTTTTGTGTCGTTCCAAGATTAAAGTGTAATATTTCTGAACAGCTTCATGCTTAGGTTCAAAATACAACAGTTACCAAGAGTTAAGTCATGGCCACACCTATTATAAAAAATAACCACCATGTAACCTCAGCTCTGTACTTTACCCCGTGGTGCGGTTTGTTTGGGCAGGTGAGACCACAGTAATCGCATTTGGGTGCAGCCCAAACCGCAGCGAGAAAGCAATTCAACCCTGAATGGACCCAGCGGCTGGAAGTGAACCAAACATGCTGTGTATTTCGTTTTCTGGGTGACATTTGACAAACTGAGCCAAACTCAGCCAAAAAACAGGCTCTGTGTTCTCAGTGCTCGGATTATTTAGGTAATTTATTTGATCACTTGCCATATTTCTGACCATTGAATGAAAGAGTTTCACAAGTATGTTTGCAGCCTAACACGTCCCCTCAGCCAGCATTATTTTGCTTTTTGGTTTGTTTAGGTATGTGCATTCTGAAACCAAAACTAACCAAATAGCAAATAAGCCAAAAGCATCAGTTTTGTTCTGTTTGGACTAACAAATAAGAAGGTGCCCTTAATAATTAATTTGTCAGTATCTCTGTATTATCAGACTAGGATTTTAGTTACAATTGTGTACCACTTGGGTAGCTTTATGACTAATGAGACCTATAAATGAGTTGCCCAGTTGTAATATCTTTTACAAACAAACCAAAACTGTGGTGTTGTTTTTTTTACATGGCAAATATATCAGTTGCAGAAGCAATGCTTATTAAGCCATGATAAGCTGCTCTTACCCTGAAGAGAAGAAGGCCCCTATTATTCTGTCACATATGGGATTCATGGCCAGCTCCTTTATGGCTTCAAAGTCCTGTGCACTTTGAGAAAAGTAGATTAATGAGACTTTGGCCAACTAATTACTAACTAAATAAATGAATCTGAAGCATCTTACCTAAGATGACCCTTGTTGTCTTTGTCCAGAGATTGGTAACGGTCATATAGACGAACAAGGTGTGCACGAGTGACTGCAAGAAATACAGGGCACATTTCATACTGACTTCTGATGACAGGCTTCATTTAATAAGTGTACACTCAGGTGCCAGTTTATTACATACACCTTGACTGAATCTACACTTACTAGCCATTTTTCATAAAATGTACTTTGTAACAGGGATGCGAGGAAGCATTTTGCATTGAGGGTGCTGGAATTTTAAGCAGCACACATGTAGTGTGAGCTATGATGTCACACCCAAACAATAATCAAATCATTTTTCTTTCAACAGAGAATGTGTGCTGATTACAATGCTATATATATAACAGTGTGGTTAAATTACTGAATCAGAAGGTGTTTAATTACCTAAAACAGCACCGCTATCACAATAATTATAACTGTTACATAAATTATAGGTTTATATTAAGGTGCTCGCTCTAACACGTTATCATTCCTATAGTAACAGCTCCTTCAGATAATCTAAGCCTAATAATGAACAGATTTAAAAATGTGTTTAAAAATGTAAAAATTATTTAACAAAGAAAAGTGTATAATCATTGATATTTAAAAAGTTTCCAGACATAGAGGTTATTGATTATGTTATAATAGCTACATACAGTCACCTGGAGCTACTTTATTTCCTCACTCGAAGTTAATGTGACAAAAAAAAAAAAAAAAGGACATTCCATAAAAAGCGTGTTGTTCATTAATAAATTAAAAATTGTAATTGTTGGTAAATCGCTGTGGTATAAAAATACTATCTCTGACATACAAACTCAAAAACTACTCAAACTACTCAATGTAAAGTTTGTTTATTTCTTTTTGTTTATCTATACACTGATCAGCCATAACATTATGACCACCTGCCTAATATTGTGGTGGTCCCCCTTTTGCTGCCAAAACAGCCCTGACCTGTCGAGGCATGGACTCCACTAGATCCCTGAAGGTGTGCTGTGGTATCTGGCACAAAGACGTTAGCAGCAGATCCTTTAAGTCCTGTAAGTTGCGAGGTGGGGCCTCCATGGATCGGACTTCATGTCCAGCACACCGCACAGATGTTCGATTGGATTGAGATCTGGGGAATTTGGAGGCCAAGTCAACACCTTTGTCTCTCTTTGTCGTATTCTTCGAACCATTCCTGAACAATTTTTACAGTGTGGCAGGGCGCATTATCCTGCCGAAAGAGGTCACTTCCATTAGGGAATACTGTTGCAATGAAGGGGTGTACCTGGTCTGCAACAATGTTTAAGTAGGTGGTATGTGTCAAAATAGCATGAATGCCAGGACCCAAAGTTTCCCAGCAGAACATTGCCCAGAGCATCACACTGCCTCTGCCGGCTTCTTCCCATAGTGCATGCTGGTGCCATCTCTTCCCCAGGTAAACGATGCACACACACCCGGCCTTCCACATGAAGTAAAAGAAAATGTGAATTATCAGACCAGGCCACCTTCTTCCATTGCTCCGTGGTCCAGTTCTGATGCTCACCTGTCCATTGTAGGCACTTTTGGCAGTGGACAGAGGTCAGCATGGGGTCAGTGAGTGAGAGCTGGTTGCTAATATTAGATGGTATGGTTAAAATCTATATCTACCACTAGTTTGACAGCAAACTATTAGGGATGAGCAATGCATTATATCACAAGGTCTCATTGATGGCATAATAAAATCTGAAGTGTGATGTAGAGCAAAGTATGTTACACACACGCACACACAGATTTACTTAAAGGCAGATAAGCAGCAGCATTTGTGAGTCCTTTTCTTTTTTTGCTTTTAGGTGATTCAAGTCTCTAATGATCTACTGGATTCATGCTGTCTTTCTTCTGAATACTAAACATGGTCAACAGAAAAGTCGTAACTACTTTGTCCTAACCAAAAAAAAGTTCTGTTGTCTGTCCTTTTGTGCACTTTTTCACTTTGACTAGACAATGTGTGTTTACTGTATCTAATTTCTACTTACGTTTCTCCTCCTAAGGCATTTTGCAGGAAAAAAGGATAATGGAGTAAATAATCCACTTTCATTACACATGTGACTCGTGACTTTATTTCACATGCACCTTCTCAATCATGAAAAACATCAGGCCAAATGGAGATCACATCTAGAAGGTGTTTCCCTCTGATTACTCACCTGACATGACCGTCACTGATAGGCTGCATGAATCTACAGTCTGGGCTAGAAAGAAATCAGCCCCAGCTTCAGTTCTTCATACCAATCTGCACACTTTTCTTACAATCGTCAGTGGTGCTGTTGAGCTTGGTTCCACAAAAGTCCAAAATAATTGGTAGATATAATGTAGGCTTACGTTTATATTTACATATAAAGTATTTAAAAATACTTATATATTTATATAGAATTTATATACTAATACATATATTGTAACTCAATCATGGACTTAATTATTTCTTGCTATATGTACAAACTTTGAGTTTTCAGAGGAAAGTCATAACCTTTTCTGCTCTATGAGGAAATAAAATTGTTCTTCTTCTGTTTAGTTGTCCTGTTAAGCATTTAAGTTGTGCTGTTAAGCAAATTATAAAATGGCAGTAGTTTTACTCTCATACATTATTCATTACAAGTGTAATCCTTTTGAAACTTGTCACACTTTTCTCTGCATAATTTTGGCACAATATCAGTGCTAGTTTTCTTCTAACAAGAAAAGATCTAAAACATTAATAATATACTGCATGTACAGTATATGCAATAATTCAATGCAGTAAGACATTGAAGTTCTCTTTGCTTGGAATAGAACAAGGTACACAAAACAAGAAAAAGCTATAATAAATTCAAAATTATGATGAATATTAATTTCTGGAAACGCTTTACATTTTATAATAATATATACAACATACATGCAAAAGGGATACATATTCTAGTTAAGGAAAGTCTGTAGTTTTCAAAACTATATACAGAATAGACAGAATAATTACTCTTCCCTTCTAGCCCAGTTACAGCAGCCACTCCTGCAGTCAGTCGCTATACACCTGCATAGTTATAATGTATACAGCATAGATATAATGTAAGTGTACCTAAAAAAAACTGGACTATCTACAAGTGAGCAGTACACAGTGTCTTTACTTGTACACTATATGGCCAAAAGTTTGCGGACACCTGACCATAACATTCATGCAACATGCACTTGATGAACATCCCATTTCAGATTTAGTCCCAATTTGCTGTTATAATAAACTCCACTCTTCTGGGAAGGCTTTCCACTCCATTTTGGAGCGTGGCTGTGGGGATTGTGCCACAAGAGCATTAGTGAGGTCAGGTACTGATGTCTGGCGAGGAGGTCCGGAGTGCAGCCAGTGTTCCAGTTCATCCCAAAGGTGTTCAGTGGGGTTGAGGTCAGGGCTCTGTGCAGGACACTCGAGTTCTTCCACTCCAACCTTGGCGAAACATGTCTTCATGTGATAATGACAATGTGCACAGCGGCACAGTCACGCTGGAATATGTTTGGGCCTCTTAGTTCCAGTGAAGGGAAACTGTAATTCTACAGCATACAAAGACATCCTGTACAATTGTGTGCTTCCAAATTTGTGGCACCAGTTTGAGGAAGAACCACATATGGGTGTGATGGTCAGGTGTCTGCAAACTTTGGGCTATACAGTGTGCTTGGATTTAAACCACTTCCAAATGATTAAAGTGACTGCTGTATCACCTGCTCCAGTCTCTCCAGCACTTCTCTACCAACTCTCTCTCTCTCTCTCTCTCTCTCTATGTCTCTCTGCCCCTTTTCGAGCACAACAAAAGGCTCCTTGTCAGAACAAGCTTTAATAACAAAAGCTCAAGCTTTGTTAAAATATCAGAAAAAAGCATTTCCTCTTAAAATATTTCTTAAAAATGAGTTATCCTGCAGGAGGCTACAGCTCACAGATATGTAGCTTATACTACAAGCTTTAACGGGGTCAGTCAAATGCTTTATAAACAAACAAACAAACACAACTTACAACCAGTGTCTCGCATTAAATCCTCCGCGTTTGGGATTTTGGCTAGGTCAGAGTTGGTCGAGCCCATTTCATACTCCTGAATTTATCCCAGCTACACTGCTAATGAGTACTTTTTTATAACTAACCGGTTCAGTGCACAAATCACGACCACAGAACGCTAAATTACACCCGAACTGACAAGCGCTCAAGCTTGTGTTAGCGTAATGATTGACGTGGAATGTGACCAATCAGCACAGACGCTTCCAGGTTAAACGTAAGCAGTGGTCACGCCCAATCACGCTCAAACAGACTCTTATCAAAGCAATGGAGGTGCTCGAGCTCATATAAAAGCGCACGCGACGAGGTGATAGCACAATTCCGGAAAAAAAAACCCACAGTTTTAGCAGTCCCTTTGTCTCTACCCCTAAAGAGGACTTTTACAGCCCCCCCAAAAAAAGTGGAAATGACCCTAAATTAACACTGGGTGGCGCCATGACATTTTAAATACACTCTGGTTGTGTGGCCCTGCTGTAGTGCATCATTAGTGGTGTTACAGGAATGTGTTACAGTGGTGTGTTTTGTGATTTTCACCACATGATGCTGAACAGATCAACTGTGTTTAGCTCTGTGATTTCAGATGAATTTCTTAAAATGTGGCTACACCGCCTGGACTGTGTACTGTACATGCTAAGCATATGCTTTATTTTAATCACATTTATTTTAATTTCCTTTCATTGTATATTTTTATTTATAATTTTTTCTGTGCCACTACACATTTTAGTGATTGATTTTACAATTATTTTCCAAACTGTTTATTTTTAATGTAAATGTACATCTGTTTACATCTGCCTGTTTAAGAATGATTATATACCAAGTTTCACAAATTTCTTTGCACAACAATTTTAATTTTTATGTTCAAAATAAGTGCCAGAATATATTATCACTGCCACAATATATTGTGACTATTTACTAACTGGAAGTATTCTACTAACTAGAATAATTGATGCTTTGTGGTTTGTTCTGTAATTAGTTTATCATTCTGTGGTTTCTGTATTCTTTCCAATAGAAACAGATTTTTATACAGTATCTTTACTGTATAAAACATAGCACTAGGAACAGTTGATGACAAAAAATATATAAAGTTATATTTACATTTGTATTTACATATAAAAGTATTTTTATATAAATACAAATATTTATATATTTATTTAAAATTTATATAGAAAAAATATATTGTAACTCAAGCGTGGACTTAAATATTTCTTGCTATAAGTACAAACTTTGAGTTTTTAAAGAAAAGTCATAAACTGTAAAAAGCTATAATGAATTCAAAATTATGATGAAAATTAATTTCTGGTAACACTTTTGGGGAAATCCAGACTTAAAATATGAAATAATAATAATAATAATAATAATAATAATAATAATAATAATAATATACACACAAAAGGGATACATATTTCAGTTAAGGAAAATCTGTAGCTTTTATGACTATGTACAATATAGTAGAAAATATTGAAATCTGACCATGTGAATGGTTTCCCAGGCTGCTGCACAATAGTTAACATTAATAAAATTCATCATTAATAAACTATAAGTAATGTTAGCAAAGTAATAAAGTAAGTTACAACATGAATTAGTTGACATTTATTTAAATGTTAATTACATACATCTGAGTTTTTTCAATACATAACATTGTTTTTTCAATATATGTAGAATACATAAATCTACATAATTTAGCAAATAATAATAATAATAATAATAATAATAATAATTACAGCATTTTCCTAAATGTTTTTAATTTACTGACCTCTGGTCTCCAGGTGTAAATACTGTAATCTTACCAGTAGACAGCTGCAAATATGTTCATTAAAGTGTTGGCTCATATTGCTCATTGTGGACTTGTAAAAAAGGTGTTGATTATTTGCCTTATTTGGTTTATTATATATATAAAAAAATCATCAGTTAATACAAGTGTGAGTTACTTTGCTGAATGTTACTTATGGTGTATTATTGCTGAATTTATCTATTGTGTTAAATAAAGTCTCTTTACTAAATGATTACAACTATGCTGATAGCTTAAGTATGAATACTGTACCGGACAGTGCCTGTTTTTAGAGATCCAAGTGAGGGCAAAGAGCATTTGAACATTTCATTTCACGCCCACACCACTGTCGAGACAGACAGTTTGAGATTACAACATTCCACTTGGCAGCCCTACTGTTCTCAGAGATATGACAGATAGTGTTATGTTTCTTTCCAGGCCCACAGTAAAGTTTCAGTTTTCTAAAGGAGAGGTTCGTTTAGTCCTATTTCATAGTTAAATATTTTGGGTAATGGAGTAGTTAATGGAGTAGTGTTTCTTGTTTAGGCATTTAATATGCCTATAAAACAGGCACATTACAGATTCCTGATACTGAGAAATACAAGGTCTGTGACTCATAGATTTGCCATGGTGTTTAAACACAAGTTATTCTGAGAACATAACATACATCTAATTTCTAAACCCCATTAATGCTTGGTGTTTTTTAGCCCTGAATATCCATCATTTCAAAAGCACATCACTCTTGCATAGCTTATTTGATGCGGTATTTACGTCCTGCTTGCTACGTTTTTTGAATCTCTATAAGATCATATATATATGATACAAGGATTATTTGGCATTCTATTGAAAGTTAGTCTTCCTGGACTACATCCTGGATAGGACGGCAGTCCCATCCAATGGCACCACACACACACACACACACGCATTAATGTCTAGGAGCAACTTAAGAGTCCACCTACCACCATTTTGGGAGGTGAGAGGAAACTAGAGAACCTGGAGGATACCCATGATGACACGCACTCAGAAACCCAATGTAATTTTAGATTCTTTATGTTCAGTTTGACATTCTAAAACAATCAGGAACTTATTGACATAACAGCAATTGGAAAAAGAAAAGCAACAGTTTTATACAGGCACATAAATGTGATGACTTTGCAAAAGTGCATGCAATTTAATACAGTAGATACTGATTTTTAGTGTATCATGTAGGAACAAGTGATTCTGGGAAAACACACTGGAATGACACTTAATAATTGTGTGTGTGACAGTAATGGGGCTGACATCCTCAATGTTTGGGGTGAAAAAAAGTTATACATGTTCCATGTGCCTGTGTGTGTGAAACATGTCTTCATTTCAGTATAAAATAGAAGAATTGAATATTAGTATAAAAATGCACAATATGCACCCAATCAGGATAACGACTCAGTGCTCCTGAGTATTAGCAATCACTCCCGCTCTGTGTGTAATTGTGGCTCTGTATGTGTCTCTGTGAGAATATCTGTGTGTTTAGCTGCAGTTGTTCATCCTTCAACTAATACGCTCGTTTCTGGTCAGTTAATGGAAATAAATAATAAATATTCAACAGTAAAATGTGACAAATAACCCATATATTATATCCATAAGTATTATAAACTGCAACAATGGATAGATGGCTATACTGTATATTAACAAACTAGGGGGATGATAGTGACATCACACATTCATACTGTGAATAACGGCAAACAAACAAAAAAAAAGTTGAAAATGTTTTGCATTTGGATTGATGAAGCATTGGCTGGAAGTGCTCCTAAGCTGTGTCAGCGTACTGTGTACTGGATAAGTGATGCTTGTGAAACATAATTATTCCTACAGTACAATTTAAATTCATAGCATTTCAAACATTCTTGCAAAGCCCAGAGAAGAAATCCTGAGCTTCTGTTATTTGTTTCTAAACAATTTGGGCTGCCCACAATGGTCTCCTCTTGTATGTACTCTGTTTATGTGCATTGTTAGCACTGGTAACATGGCAGCACTGATCTTAAGCATTAGGCAATAGGAATTATTGGCCTTGTTTGTGGTATCAGTATGAGTGCAGAATTCCTACCTTCCAACATAAGCTGTGATAAAGTGGCAATAAATTGTAAAACACAGCTATCCTAAAGGCATAAAACAGATGTATCTGTTTTTTATCATACTTTTATTTAAGCCAAAGCTTGATTATATGAAACAAAATGTGAATAATCATTAAAAGTTCCACATCTCATTGCAAATGGACCTTCCCCTTTCACCTGTGGCATTAATAAATGTGCTCTGCCAATCTTTCAGTTTCAGGCTTCATAACAACATAAAGCTGTCTCATAGATCAAACACAGTGAAAGTAAACTTCTTGTTTCCTGTCCCTCTGTAACAATCATCTCATGAATTAAAGGAAATGCAATGGATCACCTGTTGAACACTCCTTCGCTCTTTGTTTGTCCATAATTCCTGTAAACTGTGGCCTACAAAGCAACAGCCAGAAATGAAAGTGAATTAAGAACAATATCCAGTGTGTACACTTGGAGTGACATTTTTTTTTTTCATTCGAAAAGATGTAATCAGGACAGAATTCCATAAGTACGTGCAGGCTGAGAAAATTACATCATTTCCAGTGTTGCCTTTATTACACACGTACATTCATTGTTTCTAGTCAACTATCAAACAAGCTTGTGTCACAGCTTCTAGTCAGAAGATTTTAGTAGAAATGCGGATGACCATCTTGGGTTGTAGACCAAAAGTGAAGGTTAAAGCTTTTCCTTCGAACCTTTCGGCTGCAGATGTCTCCCAGTGAGTGTCCTAATGCAGAGTCCTGCTGCAGAAAACCTCTGTCCTAAAGTCTCATTGCACAACCTGAGTTTACTGGGGGTATTCCAAGGCACTGTGACAACTATGATGACTATGTTTTAAAGCATCTGAAATATGTTGGTACTTTCGACACCCATATGTTAAGTCACATAATACTACTGAATGTTAGGGAAATTACTACTGCTAGTGGAAGATCTTCATCAACATATCAGTTGTCATGAGTACACATGATACCCAACAAAACCACATCACATTCTTTAGTACTGTTGGTGCCATGTGCTACCCTTTGCATGTGATTTTACAGTATGGTCATAGATCTTAATTTCTGCAAATTTAGAATAGAAAATCTTCTTTTGTGAAGGTTGTAAATCTGGGGAAAAGTACCACACAGGAACCACACACTGTCTCAAAACTCCATACTGATAGGAGCTGATAGGTTAAAAATATAATGCCTGTGTTCCCTTAATTACTATATTTGCTTATTTAGAGCATGGGTTTTAGAGGTGGGGGAAGACTGGAAAACCCATGCAGACACAAGGAGAACAGACAGTAACCAGCGCTCAGGACCAAACCAGGGACTCTGGAGCTGTGAGGCAGAAACTCCATCCGCTGCACCACCATGCCTTCCACACAACATGTGATGTTGTTTTGTTGTAGGCACTGATGACAGGTTGATGGAGATCCACAGTAAATTCCCTAACATTTAGCAGTTTTATTTTTAAGCAAGAGATGCTTGCTTAATCTATCATGATAACCAAAAGTTCCCCTTTAACAACACAGACAGTCCCTCAGCTGTGTATGGGACATGTAGATGCTGGGTCAGTTTGTTCTGTTTGAACGTGGAGAGTAATTTTCCCTGTGGGGTGTCCATCCCTTTGCTTCCACAAGCCATCATTAGAGAGAGTGTGGAAAGAGTGCACACAGCATGGACTGGCACAGGCCCAGACCAGAATGTACTAATCTCTAGACAGACAGCTAAGAGCTGTTCTGACCACCCAGCCTGTGGCTTCTGACGTGGGAGCCGGCATCCATGTTTAATCAAGTATCTACAGTCATGGTCACAAATATAGATCATGTGGTTTATGAATGAATCAGTGAAATACTTATGACTAGTCAGCCTCACTGATGTAGATTGAACAACCCTTAGTGTGCTTAAATCTTTTAATAGTAATGAAGTAATCAAGCATTCAAATACTTGACCATGAGATTTTGCTGAACTTTGTTATAGGGATATTCCAAAGTTTGGAACTTTCACAACTACTGCAGGTGTATCACTGAATACCAATAATACCACTGACTGTTAGGGGAATTTTACAGTGCAGCAGATTTATACGATCTCCCCAGCAAGTCAAATGTAGAAACTTTTCTTTATATCCATGTTTTTTCAACCTTGGCACCAATCGAAGGAAAACAGGCAGCAGGTATAGTGTAAGTACAGCAGGTGTTAACCTACTCTAGGGAGTGTAACCAGTGTTGAATTAAAATCAAATGTTTCATAATGATCTAAAATGACTATAATACAAAATACAAAGAAGGATTGGCATGAGTTCCTGTGACGTGGAGCCGCTGAAATGAGTTAGACTAACTTAACAAAGGTGAAAGCGTGAACAATAAGCCCAGCGTGATGCCTTGTCGACAGATGGAGGGGAGGAGAAAGTTTCTCAGGATAAAAAACAGCTCTTAATTACAGAGCGTCTGAATGGAGGATGGACGTCTCATTAGTGAGACGACAGGGACTAAGACTCTAATTGTACAAATTGCCGAAACACCATCCTTGCTGCTTCACGTCAACACATAAGGCTCCTGTGGTGGACAGTCAAAGGATCGTGCTGCCTGTGGCCACACAGAGGTCTGATCAGGCAAGGGTTGAATCAAACTGGACCAGACATGTCTTTCTTCTCCTCCCATCTGCTGTCTTCTAATGAAGACTGAAGATTCACTTTTTAACTAAACATTAAATCTACACAGTTTTATTAAACTAATTGTACTAGCATGAGAATTTTTTTTTCCAGTTGAAACTTCAGTGCAATTCTGTAAGACATTCTGGATAAAAGCATCTGCTAAATGCTGTAAATCTAAAATGTAAATGCACTTTATTTCCTCAAAAGTTTCTCTTCTGGATTTTTTTTTATTTTAGTCAGTATGACACCAGAAATCTGAACTAATAGAATCAGTTTCAAAGGTCTTAGAGTTGAGTTGAAGAGCTAAGCTCAAATGCTCTCACAGACTCTCCAGACCTTATATTGACACTGTGTATAAATATGCAGTATTTCAGAAATGTGATATAAATTATAGCATGAGCAGGGGTCCATTACATTGTTTCAGCTTTACCACAAACATTTCTGAGGCTGCTGTTGTTACAAGTATGAGAAAGGATATTGAATGGAAACAAGTTAGCATGCAAACACCTTTTTCTCCAATCTACACAGTCTTTAAAATCTCAATTAGATTAACACTGTTTAGGGCATTTAAAAGTGTACAAGGACTAAATGGCTTCACATTGCAAAATAGAAAGAAACATCACTTACCAAGCGTCTTTTAAGTTTTTTTTTTAAATTTATCATAAACTCTTATTACCACACCTTTTACTGGAAACAAAATCTTTTGTTTGACAGGAGTTTCCAGTCCATGATCCAGGTGATGCCAAAAAAAAAAACCCACGACCTCTGTCACACCTGTTCAAGAACTGCCGCACGGAAAAAAGGTATGATAAAGTGAAAATGTTATATAGACAGGTATGTAATTTACAGAAATAAATACATAAATACATCTGTGAAGGTGTACTGCAAAGCTGTTGAATTGTCAATTACAATTATTCAGAAGGTGTTGATTAATAGAAAAACAGCACGGCTCTGACAGTCATTCTGGCTATAATTCAAACCACAGATTTATATTAATGTGCTTGTTCTGTTATCGTTTCTATAGTAACAACTCATTCACAGGGAACTGTATGATGGACACACCACATAATATAAGGCTAATAATAAGCTGATTTTTGTTTATGTATATTAAGTGTTTTTATTTAACAAGGGAAAACTTACAGTTTTATAATGATATAGTGAGGTTTTCTGTAAGAAGACATTTATTTATAGACTGAGTCACAGGTGCCAGTCCTTTGTAACAATCAAGTTTTCAGCCATGAGAGAGTCTTCAAGACAGAGGAATTGGTGCTTTTTGGTATGTCTTGTCCTGACAAGGTGTGATTTATTTTGTCTTATTAACTTCAAGAGAGAAAGAAAAGAGACAGGGAATGACTGCTGCTAGAATGTAAGTAATAACAGGAACATTAACTGTAACTATAAATGGATAAAAGGTAAAATGTATCATTCATTAATAAATTTTAAATTGTAATTGTTGGAAAATTGCTCTGTTATTTGAGAAATAAACCATTTCAGGACATGCTGTAATTGGAAAATCATCTATTGATTATTTTATAACCATAAAAGCATACTCCATTGTTTTTAATTCCTTACTTATCCTTCACATGTTTAAAAATGAACTGTAGCGAGTTCATCTGTGCACTAACATGTCTTGCCTAAATGACTCTGAATTTCCATCTTGTGTTCACATATCCATCGGATTTTGAGAGTATATGCATTTTCCTTACTCTGGCCTTCTTTGTTGTATCAGTAGTTGGATAAATCATCAAAATAATAGTTTGATTTTCCAGGATGTAACTCCCGTTTGTAATGACTGCACACGGTAGTTTGGAAAGTTACACTGCATGAACCCTATTGTAAGTTCATACCATCATAAATATCTGCATTCTACGGAATAGTCATATCTTCCAACTAAAGTGTTTCCTGGTGACGTTTCCATTTAAAAAGCCAGGATTTAGTTTTTCAGGTGATTTTAGATAAGGCATGCAAGCTCATTGTTTTACAGCATTCCTTCAGAGTCTAAAAGTATTACTTAGTGTCACTCTAGCTAAAAGCCCCTGCCTGAATATAGAGGGAATTTCCAATTACTTTAAAACTTGTTCCCATCAGACATATACATGTACACTGAAGTAGACAATGACTGTAATGATTTACTGTAAGTTGTTACAAGAAACATTGTGAAAAGAGCTGAAAATATAACAACTTAGATTAAAACACCCTGACTTCCTGTTGGGTTTTGACAGTAACAAGCCTGTTATCAGAATCTTGATTCAGTTTGATAATGGCAGGGTGGAGGACTGGGGAAAACATGGAGTTCTCTGGGTTTTCCTGACAGCTAACAAACAAGTTTTCCTTTTATGAGTAAACAGAAATGTCAATACCTGATTGTCAGGTTCTTGACAATAACATTCTACATATCTTCCATATATAAAATCAGAGGTATATAGCCTTTTATGTAGCCTATGTCCAGTACTCTTAGTGGTATTTAAAATATACACAAAGCACTACCTGTACTGGAACAACGATTTTCATCGTAACACCAGTTAAATCATCTAGCATACTGACAAAGCACCTCTGCCAGCAGGAAAAAGAATACAAGCAAGTACAGTCATGCTTTCAGTTTTGCTTCTGTCCGATATAATCGGTCACCTTCCATTGTCATTGTTTTTTCAGACTTGCGGTTGCAGTTTGACCAGAACAGTACATCATTACCTCAGGCGTAAATAAGTCACTTTCTCTTTTTGAATTTCTGATAAGGTATTTGAGGTGAATTTCTCCAGGAAAATTCACATACACTCTGCACCTCACATACACTTTATACTTAAACTCCTTTTTTTAATGAGTGGTTAATGTATGATGTAATGAATCCATTTTTAAACTTAAATGGTTTAAGGTAATCAGTGTCTTTAACTGATGTGAGTAAACTTAACTCATCAGGGTTTACATCAGGTGTGGGGCTTTTCGGTCCCTTTTAGTTGATTGTCTAAAATTGTCTAATCAGTATTGTTTTAATGTATTAATTAGCAGATTGAAGAGTTATGTAACGTGTGTGTGAATGCATGTGTGCAGGTTGCCCTGAAATAGACTGGCGTCCCATCCAGAGTGTATCCTCACACTCAGTGTTCCCAAGATGGGCTCTGGATCAACTGCGACTCTGACCAGGATGATGCGCTTACTGAAGATGAACGAATGAATGAACAAATGAATGAATGAATGAATGAATGAATATGGTTGAAATACTTTCAGTAGGGTCATTTCTCAGATGTCAATAAATACATAAATATAAAGATATTCCTGCAATTCATTGGCGTCCCATTCAGGGTGTATCTCAGATTGATGAACATCCTTCAAATGAACATCCTTTTCTGTCCTACAAAAATCAAGAATCAATCAGTCTCTTTATGGCAGATCATCTCTGTCATGCAGTGGGTAAAAGGCTGAACAGTCACTTCAGTTAATAAATAAATATGGGGAAAAAAGTGGGAAAAGTGGGTGTCCTGACAACATAAGCTTTTTAGATAAGCTATGCACTTTTTTTTAAATAAATAAATAAACACTGAAAGCGTACAACCATTTCTTTGTAATTACTGATATAAAGATTAGGGTTAGATTAATGATTAAGTGTATAAAATTCACAATACATATAGGTAGATACAATCATACATTATATATTTTACATCCTGATGATGTTTCTGTTGTTTTTCTATATTAATACACTGTATTTATTTGACTTTGTATTGTCATTCTACAATTAGATCTGTAATTTTCCCATTTTCACTTTAGTCTGTAGTCTTGTGTAGTCTTGTGTACTAAGTATTGTACCACGGTCCTGGAGGCACACCGTTTCGTATATGAATATATGAATATATGAATATGATGACAATACACATGCTTGACTTGTTTCATGGCTGTGATTTTAGATACAAATGTGCTAAAGTATATAATACAGTACATTAAACTTTACTGGTACTGAAATCAATCTCAAACACCCCCCAAGTTCTCGTTACCAACATATTTTGGGATTAACTGGTTAATAACACTTGAACAGCTCCATTAAAGCTCCATAAAGGGTTACATCAATAGTAACTTCTCATTTGACTTTCCTGAAAGATTGCAACACTGGAATTACTCCCCCTCCTCCGCTTACTAGAGAAAAATATTACAAGAACATGGGAGAGAGAACAAGCCTGATGACAACTTTGGAGCAAAACTGTGTACCATATTTTGAATCTTGAAATAATTTGAAATGTCACACTATTAACATATTGCACAGTAAGTTCCCAAAGTTCCCTTGTTAATGTAATGTAAGCATGCACTGATACCTCTGATACCATGTGCCTTATCTCTGCCCAATCCTAACGCCATTTTGTCACATGTTTCTGAAATGGTGAAACATGCATATCAGATATCACACATAAACCCAATCAATGTGTACATAAGAAATTAGCTAACTAAGCTTTCCAGTCAGAAAGTACTAGCGGAGACTATAGCTGGCTAGCTAATTACAAATTCATGGTGTGACTAGTAAGCTGACTAGTACTAGTAACATAAGAAAATGTTTAGTGCTGTCATTTGAGGCTACCAGTGGAGAATTAATAGAAACAGAGAGAGAAGTGGTCAACTTTACTATGCCTTTATGTGTTAATTTAAAATACTCTAATAGAGGAAGAACAGTTGGTTTGGGCTTTAAGAGGTAGTAATTTAGAACACTGATTGGACTTATATTTGGGTATTTTATATTTCTTAGCACACAAAGAACTGAGGAAATTGCAAATCATATTCCTTACTTCACATTCACATTAGCAAGCCGCAAAGCCACAAGCAACTATTAATTTTCTATGTACAAGGTGGAGCTGCAATTTCAGTGACAGCAGCATGCAACAAAGCAATAGCATGACAAGCGACCTTCGAATTGAGATTCAACTATTAGCTCGAATGATTCCTCAGATCAGTCCTATGGTGCATGTGGTCTGATGGTTTTTCAGTTCCCCACTCATAAATTTAGTTCCTAGCTGCAATTAGTTCCCATTTACTATTTGGTTTCATCTCGTCTTATCGTGTATTATTATGCGTGTAGAGAGATCGCAAAGAAAAATCAAGCTTGAAAGGAAGTAGCAGAGATTGATGAATGTGCATTGCTAGTACAGTTACCTTCTTTTGTTAATCTGCCGATGAATGTAGCATGTACATAACATTAAATTGAAACAATTTTCACACTGATGATTTAATCTGTGTTTAACTATTTAGCTTCAGAAACTGTTTATATAGGAGCTACTACCATTTCTAACTGGAACAAATAAAAACCCCAGCTGGACAGTGCACACCCACAAGCAATAAAAGTAGTGGTCGATACACAAGAGAAAAAAATCCTCGTCATTTGCTAGTGTGAACATACGGTTAGCCAGCTGTTAAATATTGCAGATTCCTATTAATGCTGAAACCAACTTGACTGCCTTTGGTTTCAGGGAATGTAATATAATATTATTACTCACACATGATTTATACAAACAATAAAGTGTGGCAACATCTGTTTACAGAAGTCATCTATCGGCATGTTTGTGATACTGGAAATGTGCCTTTGGACAGCTGTTTTCATGTCTGAACAAGACTAGTGTCTCATTTGCTTGTGAGAGGTATCAGTTATCAGAATGTCAGTAATTATGTCTAAGTCTATCTCAGTTTAGTCTTTGGTTTATTGCATATTTACAGTCAAAGATAGGTAGGTATGATATGGCAGGTATGTCTGTAAGAAAAACAAAGCAGGACACTGTTTTACTCATTTGTACAAGAGAAACTGCGTATACTGTAATTTGATATAAAGGCATGTCTGACAGTGTTTATTTACTGCCACTTTTAGTTTCCTAAGCTGGTCCATTGAAAGATATCTGACTCTACTTTCTCTATTAAACAGTGCATGGGCTTAATCACAGGAAAAGCAGGGGTCAGTGCCTGTACGGTTGGTGGGGTGTGAGTCAAGGAGTCCTCTCTATATCAATTTATTGCTCCAGCTTCAGGACATTCCAGCAGGACACTGGACAGCTGCTGAAGCCAGTCACACAATCTGATTGGCCGGTTTAAGAGCTAACTGAGAGCTCTTCGACCTCTAACCTCTCGTAGGGATGCTAAGCTGTCAACTGTCGTCAAGAGTCAGAGGAAGCGATTTATCCCGAAAGGTCAAAGACCTTGCACACACAGCAGAGCAAGGAATTGAGAGAGAGAGAGAGAATTAGATTAAAATGGAGCTAAATGTTTAAAGGTACACTGTGAATTTAGAACAACATCATGTTGATCTAGGGAGGGTAAAGGTATCTACAAAGTAAACAAGAAGAACATGTGAATTATATTTCAAAAGAATGTGAATTTGAGAAAAATGATAGCTCCAAGCATAGAACTCAATATGACCAAATACAGACATATGTATAGTTTTGTTTTTAGCAAGAGTACATGAGTAATAACGCTTGCAGATGTTAATCACACATACGGCAACAATAGGCACAAGAAATTAGCCTGTATTTCCAGAGGTTTATCATTCTCTATTGGCCAGATGGTGAAATGTGGATGCTATGTGAATCAGAAACAGTAAGCCTCTCTGCCCTGCTTACTTCAAACAAAATCTCCTGATGAACACAACAAAGTAGATAAGCCGTAAAGAGAAAAAAGACTGCTGGAATTTACATAAAGCTTAGTCATTGCCAAATAGAGCTTTGTGGAATCATTACACAGGACCATTTTGGATAATTCTCAGGCCTTTGTGTTTAATATTGTCCCTTGAGAGATAGGGAAATTAGTGTGGGGAATTTTGCAACATGTACAAATCTCATCCCAAAGCATCCTATGATTTACATGAGTCCACCGAATGACCAAGCTACATGTGTTCCCTTTGATTCAAATGTTTGGGCACCCCTGGCCAAATTACAGATTTTTTTGAAGAAAAAATGAGTGAACACATCTGCTACAGCAACCTAGTTTAAAAAAAAAGAAACAACATGTTAATGCTAATGTTACTGCATGGATACAAATAGAAAAAAAAATGAAACAGTAATTGTGGCCTCTGAAAAAGTTTATACACCCTTCCAGCTGCAAAGCCTCAGAACCTAATTATCTCATTAGGACTCATTAGGTGAGTCATAAGGAATAACATTTCCAGAACGTATTAAATTCTCTAAGTCTTCAAACCTTGTGGTTATACTCAACAACCTTGTGTTCCTCTAAGAAGCTGACTGAGGGCCTGAAAATGAAGCTAACAAAGCAGAGGATTCCTATAAAAAAAGATGTCAAAGCACTTCCAGCTCACAATTTCCACTGTCCTGAATAAAAGAAATAAAAGTTAAGGGAACTGTGGAAATCAAGGCAAAATCTGGAAGACCAAGAAAACTGTCAGATAGAACTGCTCATATGCTCTCCCGACAGGCAAAGCAAAAACCCCATATGATACTAAGGTCATGCAGGAAGGTTTATCTTACATAGAAGTGCTGGTGCACTAACAAGAACTTGGCTTGCACAAACAAGAACTGCATGGAATAGTCAGCAGAAGGAAACCTTACCTGTAACCTTATCACAAAAGTCATCGTCTGAATTGTGAGGTTTGGGAACAAGTTGGCCACAATCACCAAAGGTATGCTTGAAAAAAAAGGAGTATCATTTGATGAAAAGTAACCATGCATTAATATTTGCTGAAAAAGTTATTTTTAAAAAATAGTTGTAAATAATGTGTATCTTCTCAATTAAACATTAACTAAATGTGTCATTTGGTCAGGGTTGACAGGAGTCCCACCATCACTGCGTTCCATCCTCTTCCTCTGACTCTGTTATTCCTGTGACGCGTTAGTGGTTGTGTGCTGCACTGATGTCATGTTGTTTCAGTGATCTCTAACATAAGTGAAAACAGTCAACCTCCCAAAAACAAAAGAGCAAGAGTATCTTTTCTCACTCACTCATTTTCCAATGACATTTAATCTCACATTAATGAGAAACTCAACTACTAATTCAGCAGTAGTAATGGAGACAGCAAACACTGGACTCAAAGTTCAAGAATGCATTGCAGCTATATGACACAGTCACGCCGAGAGGCTTAGCTTGGATAGTTAGTGATCTATGAGATGATGAGTTTGATGTTGTTAAAGGTAGAATTAGCATGCCATTGACGTTGAAGGTTTGGAAGCTGATCAGTTTGAGCAGAGTGTACAGATAAGGAAGTGAGAGAGCTGGACAGACTAAAGGATTAAAGCGTGTTTTTATGGGCTCTTTAGTTTAAGATGAAGAGAAGACTAATTCCCACTGGCACCACTATCAGCAGGTAGTCGAATGGCATTGTGGGTAATTTAGGAAACTGTGAAATAAAGAAAGTGAAAATGACCAACTTGTCAATAAATGAAGTTTAAACTAATAAAGTCATTACAGAATAAATCTTGGTCACCACTGAATATCACATGTTAATTATAAATGATCATATGCAATTAATTTATATGAAGTACAACCAATACTAATGTGTTTATTATCTACATTGTATTATTGTCATTACTTATTATGATCACAGTGCATTAATTGGTTACAGTCCTACTGATCAGAGCCCTGCATTGCCATGTCAGTTAGAAATTGTAATGCTTGTGTAAATAATAGCTGGAATGTTGAGAATGTGCTGCCGGAGCAGAGGCCAATGACACTGTTTGGCTGGCGTTGTGCCATCACTGAGTGTGTAATAAGAGATTAGAGTGCGTGCTTCTTCATCCAACACAGGAAAAACAGGATGTGTCTTGGGAAAAACCACGATTCAGTGGAACAAGGTGGAGGAAGGACTGTGTTAATTGACTTGTCAAGTCATATTTTATGTGAAGAACTAAACAGTTCTTCAAGGAACCCATTTATGTGTTAAACAGTATAGAATTCGATTAGTACATTTGATTTTCTTTAGTCAGATACAAAATAGAAAGTAAAATGAATTATAAGCAAGATGTCTTCTTTAAAGAAAATGTGTTTTATTATTTTAATGTTTCCCAAATGGCCGCACCCTTGATTTTTGTTTCCTTCCTGGCTTCCTGCATGAAGTAAGTGCGTAATTACTGAACTTAAAAGTGAAGATGAAGTAAACAGGGGAAACTACATAGCACTTCGTATGTTTGTAATCGTGATACAACAAATTCAGATAAATGTTTTTATGTCAGGAGACAACAAACTCTAATTAACCTAAACTATTTATATCATGGTAGGGCCCACATGTAATGAAAATGTCAGAAGGTTCCTCTTTAGTGGTGAAATTATTGTATGCTATAAATCTGCTTGTGTAAAATACTTTAAATTCTTAGTGTGAGTTTACAGGAAAAGTTGTCTGCCTAATTCCCTGACAAAATGTCCTACTGCCTCCCTTGAGGCAATTAATCTTTATATCACTTCTGCTGAAATTTCATTCGGAAAGTGCTGAGTAATTTTTGATAACTGCAGCTCTGATAGTAGTGCTGCTGTAATTCAAAACAGGCTTATATTAATGCACTTGTTCTGGTGTGTTATTGTTTCCATAGTAACAGCTAATTCACAGAACTTGTATGGAAGATACTCCACGAAAGCTACAGCTGATAATAAACAGATTGCAAAATGTGCTCTTGTTTAACAAAGAAAAACATACCATTGTTGAAATGGTGAAGTCTTTTGTATGTTGCTGTTTATGGAACATTACATTCATGGAAGGGGTCTTGAGTGTCAGTCAGTAACAGTCAGTAAGTTTCCCAACATGGGAAAGTCTTCAGAACAGAGGACTTTCCGGTTTCTCGGTAACACAAGTTTACAAGAGTTTTTTTGTTTGTTTGTTTTATTTACTTAAAAAGGAAGAAAAAGATAGGCTGGAGAGGATGACTTTTTATAGCTGTAACTTGTAACTATAAATGGATAAAAAGTATTACGCATCATTCTTTAGTCAAAAACCTTTTAAAAAATTTTAATCATTGGCAGATTGCTGTGGTATAAGAGGAATAAAACACGTCAGGATGTGTTGCCTTAGGAAACTTTGTGGTGGTGACATAGTTGAATTTAATTGTGATTTCAATACTGGAAAAGTACACTGATGTAAAACTGATGTACTGTTGCATTAGAGTGTTGAATTAAATCCATAACTATAAGCAGCATAAGCACTGTATGATACAGTATCAGCAAAAATAGCTCTGAAAAAAAAAAAAATCCAACCACATTACCTTTGCTTTATTGAATTTGTAAGAGACCTAATCAGGTTTGGTCAAAAGTAAAAAGGTTTATCACCTCAGCGTGAACCACCGGATATATAGCTACTATATCTGTTTGTTGTTGAGTGTGTTTTGGTGGGCGCTAGCAAAAACATGGGATTTCAGCATCCTTAGGCTAGCGAATGTACAAAGAGGGCCTAATTTATATATTAGCAGAGGCAGTTTATATGCTTTCACGCAGTGCATGAAGTGGAGCAAAGCAAACAGGAGAAACTGCATGCATGCCTTACATGCTGTCATACATCATCAGCAAAAGAATCTAAGCACTGCTTTGTTTTTCTTCTTGTGAAAAAGAGCATTTTTTTTCCACAGAGTTGCTTTGTACTCACTTGCCCAATCTGGAAAATACCATTTATGTTTTTAACTCTTTAAAAGGACTAAACAAATAAGCCAAAAAGACTGGAAGAAGCCGTAGCAATTAACCAGGTTTTTTTTTCTTTTCAGCTTTCTGAAACAGCAGCCTCAGGACTGAGAAAGGAAGTGAAGGGGCTCTACATTTGCAGATCTCTCTTTCTCCAACATTTCCCCCAAGTTTCACATAATTATCTAACTAGTAATGGATCATTACAGCAACAGACTTTGGTCTTATCATCAAGACAGTAAACAAGGACTATTTCGCTAAATTTAGTGTCATGCTTGATACTGCAGTATGTTTCACATTAGGTCACATGAGGCCCAGTGAACGTGGATGAGTAAAGATGATTCATTTCAGATGCACAGCTGTTTCTGTTTCAGTCCATGCTGTGCCCTATTTTAGTAATATCTCATTTAAAAGTGAAATGCCATGAATTACAATCCTTGTCTATTTTTTCCTCAATGTTCTCTGTACTTGCAGACTCCACACAGGGGGCAGTCGTGGCTTAATGGATAGAGAGTTGGACTTGCAACCTGAAGGTGAACCTGAAGGTTGTGGGTTTGAGTCTCGGGTCCGGCAGGGATTGTAGGTGGGGGGGTGAATGACCAGCGCTCTATTCCACCCTCAATACTACATCTGAGGTGAGACCCTTGAGCAAGGCACCGAATCCCCAACTGCTCCCTGGGCGCCACAGCAAAAAAGGCTGCCCACTGCTCCAGGTGTGTGTGTGTGTGTGTGTGTGTGTGTTCACTACTGTGTGTGTGCACTTGGATGGGTTAAATGCAGAGCACAAATTCTGTGTATGGGCCACCATACTTGGCCACAAGCCACTTCCCTTCACTTCACTTATTCTTTCTCTTAAGAGGCTCATTAAACTTTTTCTGCTTTTGTACATAAGCTCAGTGCATAATTTGAGGTTTTCTCTGCTCCGATATATTTAAGTCAGCTGATCAGAAGTTACAGTTTCATGCCGAATTATTATTATTGATTATTTTTTATGTATAGCTGATTTCATTGTGGCATGATAGTGCAGCAGACAACATGACACATCACTGCTCCAGGGATCCAAGTTTAATCCTGATCTCAGGTTACAGTCAGTGTGGAGTTTCTGTGAATGATCTCCTTGTGTCATTTTGGGTTTCCTCCAGAGTCTCCGGCTTCCTCACAAGAAATGCTGATGAGGGGATTGCTTCTAAATTTCCCCTAAGCTCTTGATCCACTGCAACCATAACGAGGATAAAGCGGTTACTACAGATGATTGAATAATTTGGTTTGGTGTAAACCAGTTTCTTTTTTGTTTGTTTGTTTTTGCTCTGTTGCTTTTTTATAGTCAGAAATGATGTCAGTCAGTCCGTGTAGCATTACTTATCTGTAATCATCACTGGCTTGCCATGGAATTGTTGTTCATTCCTCAGATTTTATATTTGTAGGATAATAACGGCAGCATTTTTTTCTTGTGTCCCTGAGTTTACTTATTCAAGCTTAGCTTTAATATAATAGATAGATAGATAGATAGATAGATAGAACTTATTTGAAGTATTTGTTTTATAAAAAAGCATTGCTTGTCTGTGAGATAATCTCAGCTGGGTAACATAATAACAATGATAATAACACTGGATTAATACTTTTCGTTAAAAAGTACCTTGGGTAATATCCTTGTGTAATCCTTATTCACACTTGCGGTTTTGGGTAGTACTGAAAAAGTGCGTGATCACGTGATGTACATGTCGGTGAAGTGTGCAGCCACTCATTAAAATCGCAAATGAACGGAACTGTATATTTGTGAATATACGGGACTATTGTGGAAGTTGTGGATCTATTTTTTATCTCATGCACAGCACCACAGTATTTAACTGAGAAATTGCAAAGTCTGTTCAGCACTTCCTGTTTAAAATAATTGTCTCATGTGAATTTCAATCTGTTACACAGCTAGCTTAACAATTTGCGCAGTAACAAGACTACAAGAGAGCAAATTTGGCTGTGCTGTCTGGGTGGGAGGGATGGCCTACGCTCTCTTCCCTGTCAATCACAGTGACACTGGCCATAACGCAGCGTGAGCAGCAGTTTGGAATAGTGCGTTTGGCTGGCTTGATGTGTCTTGGAGGAAGCACCTGTTAGCCTCCACCCTCCCCAGTTGGTAGCTGTCCTGTGATAGGGGAGAACTGGCTGGTGGGTGGGAATTGGCCAAGACTAAATTAGGGAGAAAATCAGGAAAAAATACCTATCACTTCACATGGTTAATGTTTTTCATATTAACTTCAAGAGGGAGAAAATAAATAAGGGCTGTTGCGGGAATGCGGGAATGAAATTTATAGCTGCTATGACGTAAGTGACAACAGGAACTAACTTGGTTTGTGAACATTAAATGTAACTATAAATGGTAAAAAGTGCAACGTTTCATTATTTAATTAATACGAAATGTAATCATTGGCAAATTGTTTTTGTATAAGATAAGTAAAACCCTTTGGGACAGAGTGTTACAGAAAAATAATCAACTTCACAGTGGTCAAATTTCACACCACCCTGTGTATTTTCCTATAACAGCATGTCTCAAAGCATTTTCTTCCTTTCTTCCTAAGCATGTACAATATAAGCGCAAAGCTTTTAGCTTGAAAAAAAAATTCCTGAGCATTTTAGGACGCCACAAACTTGAGAAATTATAATTTTCCTAATTAAAAATTGAAAGGCATGAGCCACATCTTCTAAACATTCTTTGATGTAGAGTGTGCATACAGCATGTGTTTTAGAGAGAATGTGTTCAGTTCAGTCATGTGCATTGTGTTTTTGTACCTTTACAAAATGTGAAACTTTGGAACATTTACATGAAAAAGCAAGAAACATCTGTGTCTCGGGTTGTACAAAGTTTGGTGCAGTACTGAGTAAGGGGGGATTTATGGTTCACTTGTGGCTATAAAACTGAACCCACTCCAATCAAGCAAACTTTTGATTGGCAAAGCAGCTTTTCTCACTTGTTCATTAAGTATGAAATAAGGCCAAGGTAGCTTTGTTTAATTTTAACTTTTGACCATTGCTTCCTCTATAAATATGACGTCTTAGCCTGGGAAACAAGAGGAAAGGCTTTGATGTTGAGAAGTTAAAAAAAGAAATTGGTGCACTGTTCAGTTTTCACAGTTACTCTCTGTTCATCCCAAGCCTCCCCTGAGTCCACCGGCTTTCCTAGTGCTGAGTGGGAGTGGGAGTGGGAGTGCAGACAACTGTCACACTTCTCCAAGTCTTTCTAGGCATAAATTTATACATCATACACTTAAGCTTGACTCACATTCAGAAAACTTCACCTCCTTTCACTGTACAAAAGATGCTTATGTTTGTATTCTTGTGGATTATTTACAGGAATTTTTGCCATGCTGATTTGAATAACACTGAGTGATTTTCGTAGGAAGAGTTACGTTAATCTGTGTGGTATTTTTTTTTCGAACAGGAAGTGCAACGCCTGACTTGTTTAGAGGTGCAGTCCTTCCAAACTACCACTAATTCTACTTCCCATTCCTTAAAATGAATACCCTTTAACATTGCCACGTCATAGTTTCTGTGCTTAGTTTCAGGCTTGCTTTTTATTTTTGGAACAAAATTGAGGCTGTGAAACATTCTGAAACTGAAATAAATTTGAACTTGAGAAACATTTTAAAGGCAGAAATTGTAAAACAAACCTGCCATTTTTAGTATTCTTCCTCTTCAACTCTACATGCTGGTTACGATTAAAGAATTTGATATTTTTAAGTAGCATGTAAAGCAGGATGCCTTTATAAAGATTGATTTGTAAGATGTTCCAAAAAGGAATATAATACCTTATGAAAATTCAGCTTGAGGTTTATCATGGCTTAGATTCACAGTGAAGTGAAGAAATAATGACAAAATTTCGTTTGTGTTAAATGAGGCCTTGTTATCCAAGATAAACATGGTCTGCAAATTAGTAACACATTAGTAAATCATTTGTGTGGAAAAAGATAAGATCAGGGTTAGGAGTGGGGTACGCATTTGCATTTTCATTCAACTGAACGAACAGCACGTTCCAACGAACATCACCCTCGCTCAGTCAGATGTATACTTTTTTCCCTTGAGATCAGGTTCCTGGCAAAGTGCTGACAAAGCTGCCAATAAAACGTCATTGAGAAACATACTGTTCTGCAGCAGTCGCTTTGATGTGAAGGCACACTTCTCTCACGACTCTCCTGAGGTGTGACTAGGAGGAAGAAGAGGATCACGGCTGTGAGAAACAGCCTTACCCCCTCGGCTCTGTCTGCTGTTCACACTTCATTTAGTCTTTCATGTTCATGGGAAACGTCTCTTCGAGACAGAAGGATACTTCCCCTCTCACCAAGTACAGCAGACTTGCCTCACTTCTGACGTTATCACTGAGGACAAATGAAAATGTGGTCGTTTCAACTTAATCTGGTACAAATGCTGATGAATTTCTTAGATTATTTCAGAGTGCATTGTGACTGTGATATCCCTTTCAATAACACATGCACTGTTTAAGCAATAAAAAATATAACTTAATGCATGTATGTGTTGTCTGACCAACTTACATTCATACAAATCATACAAAATACAATGTTTTGTTAACACTCAGACATATTTAAAATTTTTCATATGACATTTTTAAGTCAATTTGTTTTTTTTTTCCTAGACAGCATTTGTATCAATTGTTACCTTGTCTAAAAATTGTTTCATAGAACTGTCAGCTTTCCCTAGGTAAAGAGCTGATCCGTTTCTATTAAATGCTGAATGGCTGCAAATATATGTGCTTACAGAAACAGATTTCTTCCTCATTTATGAGAATTTATAAAGCTTTACAATATATCAGTTAAATGGATTTTCTGCACAATTATCTGCACATCACCTGTTTAATGGAAAATGTTATAATCTTGTACAGTAATAAATGTGCTTGTATTGAAAAAAAGACCAAAGGAATCTGAATAAGTAAACTCTTTCCTATAGTGAGTTACTGTTTCTTTTCCTCTCTCTCTATTTCTTTTCTTTTGCCAGTTACATTTATTCTATATACAATATGATTTCTGTTGATCAATTTCCATTATGGAAAATTCACATGTGGTTATGTGAGCAATATGTGATCCTGTGAAAATAAATGAATAATGTGTAAAAAAAAAAAAAAAAAATAGAATAATATCACAGGAAATATAAATAAATGTGCTATATGTGAGAAATAGCGTGATGTCTAAAAACCATGTGTGTTATTCACGTGGAGTTTGTGTATTTTTTCTGAAAGGATTGTAGAGTTGTATGGCATGGTATGATGTATGGTATGTCTATCTGTATCTGATAATCAAGACCATCATCAGTTTGAGAAAATTGTTTTATAAAAGACATAATGAAATGATCTGTAATTTATCTGAAAATACCCCCTGTTCTTGCTTTGTTAAAATACCTGTCTTCAACAGAATTTATTTCTAAAAGGGCAAAACAAAAAAAACTACCAAACACCAAACCACAAAAATTGTTGCCGCTTCCTGAAAATACAATGTGAGTATTTAGTATTTATTCTCACGTGCAGCAGATCATCTTGTGCCATTCTCTCAAGAATCATTTTTCACGGTTCAAGGTTCAAGTTTCTTTATTTGTCACATACATATTACATACATGTGATGTAATGTAGTGAAATGTTCTTCCTTCGTGTCTCGTCGTCCCACAGTGCAACAATGATTCATAATGAAAACAGAACATAATAAAATAAAATAAAAACTAGTAGACTATTATGTAAAAAACATTTAGCACCCTTTAGAGGAATGAAATGTAGAATATTATATATGTATATAGTGTACTTACATATATATATATATATATATATATATATATATATAAGTATATACATATATATATGTATGTATGTATAACATATAATTAAACATATTCTATATATATATATATATATATATATATATATATATATATATATATATATATACACATATGTACTTACTATGTATATATATATATGTAATAGAATATGTTTAAAAAAAAGGTCTCAAGGTCTCTCTCATGTGAGTAAAAGGGAGTTTTTGACTGCACTGTTTACTGGATCATATAGAACGGGACTGTCCAGTGTGAAGAACTTGCAAGAACAAATACATCCTGTGCAAATACAAGAGAGCTCACAGTCACAGCTATGCCAAGAAGTGTACATGTGCCAAGTTTCATATCTCAATCAAATATGCTTTTAAAAACTCAAACTACTTTGTTCAAAACCTTCTCTCAGTTATTTTCACAGCTAAATTTGTACCACTTATGGGAACACTTATGAAAACTTACAATCACATACATTTCACACGATCACATATTACTCATGTAATCATGAAAAACATGATCACATTTAATCTGTGGGATTTTTCTGGAAGGTCAACCTGCATTTCACCATGTTATGCCCTGAAATTAAACACATGTGATATCATGTGAATAACATATGATCACATGTAAAAAATAAAACCCCATGCCCTATATGTGAAAAGTCTACATGTGAAAAATGTGTGAAACGTAAAAGCATCTAAAATTCACATGTAAATGATGTGAACTTCCCATGTGAACTTGTGTGTGGGTTTTCTGTAGGGGAAGTAGTACTTCATATTTTGGACTTTTTAATTTGGTGCTACAAAATGTTAATTTGTGCTGCAATGTTTGTTTCTTTTCTAGCACGAGCAAAATTATTATACCGCAAGGAACTGGTTTTAGCACAGAAACACACTCAGGGATTGCGGATAGCTTCCCTGTACACAGTCTGAACCATGAGATGATCATAAATCTGTTTTTTAATTGTTGTCGAGAAGTAATAAAGTCTGGCATCATGTAACCCTTGTATTTTTTTCTCTCTCTCACTGCTATCAAGAGTCAGGAACACTTAAAGAACCTTTTGACTGTCACTCGTCGATTTAGCAACATCATTATTATAGGTTGAACTTTTGTAAAATACCCAAAGTTTCAGGACTTGGCACTGGGGTCAAGGAAATCCATCACTTCTGCATGGATCTTGTCTGGGAAAATCACCCTGCTGGGCACAATACATTCTTATCATGATTTTTCTGAGAACAAGTCCCTTCCTCTTCTCCTCTTCCTCCTTTCCCACATTGCCATAGATTGCGTTTAAGTAAAGGCAACTTATTCCACCTAGCCAGTGGCATGCTGCTTGGTTAGTAATGCACCGTTTTTAGGGGGGAGGGGGGTTTGGGGTAATGGAGGTCTACTGGGTGATACCTATGATGTCGTAAATGCGAGACGGAACAACTAAGCAATAATAAGTCTGATTCTCTGTGACTCACAGGCAGCAGTTTTGTATCGCTAATTTGACATCTATGATTAGCATCCTGTTTAGACCCACTTTGCTTATCTCTCGTTTCCTGTTTATTAATACAGTCATCAGCTAATTCAAACACACTGATCATTCCACCGCAATGCCTTGTGACTTGTGCTGCTTTGACTAAACATTTAAAGGAGCTGTTTGGACTTTTTGAGGACTCATTGAGCTCAACTCTATGTTCTGATTTAAAGCCTTAAGGCAAGACAGGAGCTTGTCATATTCATGATGACTTGATTGATTGCCATCTGTTTAATTCCCTCTTGTCATGTTTCACCAACACTGCCTTTGTAAGGGAGATGGGTGAGAGACAGGAGGTCCTGTACTGTGTGGCTCTCTCCCTCCCCCCCGCTTGGGAAAGAACAACTCTCCGGGTCTCCCCTGTCTAGCGGAGAGAGAGGAGGGGGACAGGTGTTCAGTCAGGTCTGCTAGAGTCATCTGTGTTAATGCGTTCGGTCACGCCGGCTCCCGGACCGCTCTTTCCCACGCTGCCGGGGGTCAAGAGTGGAGCAGGATACCGGATGTTGGGCTCCCACAAACCCTTATGCCAAACCATGGACCCTCAGGTAAAATCCAAAACGCTGTCTTCACACCACACTCCATCACCCACTACTAAAATGCTTCTTGCATTTCCTTTCTAATTTAATTCTAATTTAATACAAAATGTTTCAATGGAAGGGAGGAGACTAAAGGAAAATCTGACCATGTAAAAGCGTAATATCAGAAATTTGCTTACATTTAAATAATGACCTAAAAATCATTAAATCATTGAATATTCAAGACCTTGAACATTTGCGAACTTTGTTTACATTTTTATTCCATTGTCAATAAGCAAATAACTGGAAAAGTCATTGCAAACCACTTCCCAACATAAAAGAGGATCTGGTAAACACCAAAAAGTGACTGATTCCCTTCTTACGTAAACAATCTTGTATCCAGACCTTTAAAGACCAAAACATCATTTCACCATGACCTCTTTGAGCCTGACACCAGGATGTGGTAAAACATGAACGTCATCATGATCAAGCACATGTGTGTGTGTCCATATCCATGTGTTGCACACACAAAATCCCACAGACAGAGAGAGGAAAAGACAGCTCGTAACTCTTTACCTGCCATTATAACATGTTGGAGGGCATAGTGAGGCAGCAGGAAGCTCAACACGGCATTAAGGTCTGCTTGCACGCATTGATTTACAACCTCATCAATCCTAACCAAGGCCTCAGATAGATCAGCAGAAAGCAACGAGAGTAGCTGGGGAGGGGGATTCCGTTTTCCCGGCCTTCAGTTCTACAGTTCTTCTTTTTCTTTATGCGAGTGAAGAGTTAAAGCCACTGTTTTCTTAGGACTGAAGGGAATAGACAAAATGATTCCATCTGTTCCTCAAGAAAATAGTGAGAATCTACAAGAAAAACAATCTCACTAACACAATGCTCATGTTTTTTGCCTCTTTACCTGACACAAGATGTTCCCGTAAAAGAGATTCTGTTGTGGTTGCGTGATAATAAATCTTATTAGAAATATCACCCATTTAGGAAAAACAAAAGGTCCTCAAGGGTTGTTTGGATAGTTATTCTAAAATGCTTGGCAACACTTCACTATAAGCAATACAAATAAGCAATATTCTAATACTTCTCTAATGTCTTCATAATGATGAATTTAAAACAAGCAATACTTCTTAGTGCATCAGGAAACAATAAATCATATACAGAGTGGTCCAAAAGTCTAAGACTAGTGAAAATATGGTTATTTTGCATTCTGTTAATATGTTCTTAATATTTAACTATAACTATTGTTAATGTCTATTCATGTGTTACTCAGAGTCTGTTAATATACATGCATCATTATTTCCTCATGAGTTAACTATTAGTGCATGTATTAATTCATCATTAAGAAAGCAATCAGTTACGTGTGAATATATTACTTATTTTCTGGACCTCACAGTAAAATGTTATTAATGCTATTAAAATTCTTTCTAAAAATAAATAAATAAATAAATAAATAAATAAACACATGTAGAGTTTTACATAGGTGAATTTAGCAAGATGAATCCTTTATTCCCCAAGAGTATTATAATAATGGGGTCATTTGCACTTACATTAAGATTACAAGTCTCAAAGCAAACTGGCTCGTTAGGCTTTTTAGGCTTCAGAATTTCCTTGTTAACAATTGTAGGAAATTGGCAGTCTGTACAGTCTGTTATGTTTACCTTTTCCTTTAAACCTCACATGAGACAAAACACAGTGCAAAAGTTATGCATACCTCAGCTTTGTGGGAGGAAAGAAAGTGTGCCTCTGATTACAGCAAAAAGAAGGAGGGGTAACAAGAGTTTTGTTGACTTGGTGCCTCATATGGTTTTTCGGTCTGTTTTGCTACAACTCTGGCTATCGTAGCCTTCACCCTCCCCCACATCCCTTTTCCTCTCTGCACATCCCCTCCGTAAGACCACTCAGTTGGGCCTATATTTGTGTTGGTCACTTCCTAGTTGTCCCAACCTTTGACATCTGGGGTAACAGCAGCTGAGGAGCAGAGGGTGGTGTCAGATCCTGACCTCTGAAACAGTTCTACAGGATCTAAGAATCCACTTTCTAATCATAATCAACCACAACTTCTGTCTAACTGAGGCTAAAAAAACACATGTGAAATAGGGTGAGATCTGGACTGTTGCAATAAAAAAAAAAAATAAAAAAAACCTCTCTAATCTTGTGCATGCTGCATGCCATGTACAGTGTGTGTGTGTGAGGGAACATGTGTGCTGGGTTGTGGGTGGCCAGGAAAGTGCTTCCTTTCCTCAAAAAGAAAGAATGGGGTCTGAGGAGTGATGAGTGTGCCAGAATAAGGTTCACTTCCCTTCCCATGTCAGGACCTATAAATATGCTGAAAACAGGAAGCTAACAGAAAAAGAAGTGTGGGCAAACTTTAGTCCGTGTGCAACCCCGAGACGCATCACTACACAAATACGTGCTGGCAAATATCACGTCTTTTCCCACAAACAAACTTTCCACCTTTGCTTTTAGAAACACTTAAACCTGCATGTTATGAATTTCAGAGCCGTAAATGCTTCAACAAGGCTAGCAATATATTCTGAACCTTGAGCGTCTAGTGTATGTAGAACTCCGAACATAGTGCTGTGCTTAAAGATCAGGGTGTGGAGATGATAACCATCAGAAACAGAAGCAGATGAGCAAGTGGTGTTTCATTCTTCACATGCTTCTTCTTCTTCTTTTCTGCTTGTGTGTTTTTGCGAATGTATTTGTAATTACTTATGTTTAAATTCTTTTTCCGTGAATGTGTTTTAAATGTTATTAAATAGATACAGTGAAGTTTTTGTTACGTCATACCCTTTCCAGTAACTGTCAAGTTTCTGTTACTTCACTGGGTGTCAACATCAACAGTGTTTAGATGGATTTTGCTTGTGTACACTACTTTCTATCTGTATGAACTCCGAGAGAACTGAAATAAATTTAATATGGTGTTTCCGAATAGCAAGATAGCAAAGTATTCCAGGCCAAATTTAGTTGTTTCAGCACATAAGGGACAGTTCCGGCAATGACTGGTGTATTGTTAAAGTGACCCAGTCATGAGCAGCCATTTTAAAGGGTTTGAATGGTATTTGGAATCTGAGCCATAAACTGCCCAAATGCAAGCAGTGATTGTGCTGTGTTTCAATTTTAGGCTGAAAGTGGCCCAGCTATAAGGTCTGCTCTGAGATACAGTTTTATCATGGCTGCATTGTGGCTGTGTTATGGCAGTGTTTTGCCCTGACAACAGTAAATATTACAAAAAGTTTTCATATTTTAACTTGTCATTACTTTAGGTTAGGTTCAGGGTTAGGGTCTTGAATGACCTGAATGTGTATCAACCATGATTGGGTATCTAGTAGCAAGAAGGATTGATTGCAGAATGCCATGAGCGCCTGATGCTAATATGGATCACTGCATGCTTTTAAAAAGCAGCGAGAGAGTGATGGTAAAGGAGGACGTCATGGCGACTGAAGAAAATCAGCAAGATTTTCCAAGTGCTGCAATTTAACAATATTTTAATCACCCCAAATTTATTTCTGCACATGTTGGCTCTATTTTTGTCATATCTTTTATGAAAACTCTGGCCAAGGTACAAGTCCTAACCAGAGAACAGCTTGTGGAATAGCCTACTTGTACTTTCAGGTTGAGATTGTTTATGCTGAAATGTACTGCAGTGGGCATTTTTTCATATTTAGATTCATGAATATTTGATTCCTAGACTTTGCATGTTGAAACAAGCAGAAACAATTAAAAAAATTGTCAAAAGGTTCAAATACATATTTTAATTTCCGATTTTATTTTGTGGCAACAAAAAACACTAAAATAAAATTTTTAAAAAATGTGGTGTTCTCCAATTTTCATTTCAAAACTAAAAGTGAAGTAATTCAACGTACACAGGCCATGGCTCTTAATTTGCTTGGGTGTTGTAGTCTAGGTAGCGCATACATTTTGGGGGCATGGCTTTAGACTTGGCAAGGTCACAAAACAAACATGATTCACTCATAGAAACCCTATATGGCAGAGAGACGGGAATCAGACAGTGAAAACATAATAGGTCACCACTGGCACATGCACAGAGTAATTACAGCCTGTTGTAGATTTTATAATACATTTACAGTCAGTGCTGTGACACAGATTTAGAAGTGAAAGTCTAAACTTCACTGTGAGGTGTCAAGTGCTTTACTGACATTCATAGAAATGACAAATTATAGATTGCTCTATTTTGAAGCAAAAAAAAAAACCCTTCTGTAGTATGAGGAAATGTGTAACAATATAAACACCTGAAGTCACGTCATGCTGTCATGATGGCAGAATAAATGACTAACAAAATGAGCTATTATGACAAAATTTTCTATGATTTCCAGTATATTTACATTTTATTATTACATAATATAGTTACAGAACATAGGTAGCTTTTCTATGAGCATTTTGACAACAAATGAACCAAATGTAACATATAAACTAAAAGGAAGGATGAAGTAAAAGATGGAATGTGAGGTGTAATGGGTATGCAGGACTTGTTACTGTGACCTTTGCTAAAGGGATTGTGCAGAAGTGCTGCTGACTTTGGACACATAAATGATTGTTGGCAGTTTCCTTGCGTTGTCAGCTTCCCCTCTCTTGGGCCATACAGGATTGAAAGCAGACATGGTCTGATTGGAGAGGTGGAGCGTTGAGATCAGCAGTGATGAACTGATGACAGGTGTGTCTTTTATCTGCGTGGCCTTTCACTGTTCTCTTTCCTCTTTCCTTCTATCCTGTAACAGATACAGTTCTTGTGAATTAAAACAAACTGTGACTTTCCAAATGTGAAGCAAAAAAGGTAGCTTAGTATTGAGTGTAATATAATGAATATTCATAAGGTTTGGATGAAGTAATTGTCGTGCTTATGGATAAAGTACAGGGGCAATGCTGCGGCTGTGGCTTTGAACATTGCAGCAATGACAGCGTCACTCAACAGTGCTGTGAAAACATTATTGTAGTCACTTTCAAACCTGAATCTGAACTTTCCAGGTAGACATCTATGGACGAGAAACAATAAAACAGTCATATAGATAAAGTGACGTCCTAATGACCATCACGGTTATGTATATGTGTAGATAATCAACTAAACAAAAGTGAAACCATTATGGCTGTAAACCATTAACACATGACAATTTTCTTCATTTGTGTTGCAACTAAAAAGTACGTGTATGAGACAGTGAGTAAAACTATGATTAAAAACATTTCTTTTACCACAGCACTGTTGAATTCTCAAATCTGATTGGTCAGAAGGTGTTCATTATTTTTCTTTAACAGTATAGCTCTGAAAATAATGCCAGCTGTTCTATAGTAATGCTTTTGTTTTAATATTTCTAACATTATCACTTCTATAGTAACTGCTCATTCACAGGAACTAAGTTTAATCTAAGTTTAATAATAATAAACAGACAAAAATGTTATTTAACCAAATGAAGGTATGATTGTTGATATGGTGAAGATTTCTGTAAGGAGAGGTTTATTTAACATTTATAGAAGAAGTCTCAGGTGTCAGTTCTTTGTAACAGTCAGTAAGTTTTCTGCCATGAGAGAGTCTTCAGGACATTGGTGATAGCAGGAACTATGTCTCCTGGACCTTCCATAACCTTAAATGTAATTATAAACGGTTAAAAAGCACAACCTGTCACTAAAATGATATATATAAATTTTAATCCTTGCCAGATTGCTGTGGTATAAGAAGTTATTAGAAAATAATCAACTTGGGGTGGTATTTTCCAATAACAGTACGCCCCTTCATGTTTTATTCCTTCTTTTTCAAATGCAGCTGAAAAGATACTATAAAATGTCTGTAGATTTGATTCTTCTATTTGCTTTGTACTGAAATTCTCCTGTAAATTAATGCTTTTGTTTTTTGCAGAATCGTGAAGGTGTTTAAATAGATTTCTTCTCAAAGGCTCTTTTTGTGTCGCGTCCTTAAAAACAATGTAGCATCTACTTGTGCTGTCTTCCAGAAGGGTCAGAATTAGACCTTGATTTGTTTTCAAGTGGCTTTGAAAGTGGAAGGACAGCAGGGAGAGGTGACGTAGAGTTATCAGACATGAGGAAGCTGGAGAAACCTGAACTCCTTTCTCTGAGGCCCGTTCACTCTGAGTATCTCCTCACGAGGTAAACAGGACCCTAAAGATGCCCCTGCCCCAGCTGCGGGCCTTGGCTGCTCCCTGCTATGTATACATAAGCGCATCCTGTTTTTGCCTGGACAGAAAGCTCTGGAAAAACACCTTCCTGCTCCTGTATGTGCTGTCCAGCTTACTCAGGAGCAGAGAGTGATAAGGTATAATGAAAGGTTTAACAGACAGGGTGAGAGCAGGTGGAAGCCACCGGCAGGTGTGTGTAAGGTGTGTGTGTCCTTCTACACCTGGCACATGAAGACCACCCATTATGACCAAGCATGTAGTAAATTATTAAACGCTCACCTTTGTTTGAATAGGCTTAATATACACTGGCTGCAGGATTATAGGGCATAGATGACACACTCTCAGAAAAAAGCACCTTGCTCTCAAGCTTCCTTTCTTTCACCTGGAAATCTGGATAAAGTGTTCCTGTAAATTGATTTGTGTACTGAGAAATGAAAGCATAGATAATGTATCAAAATCTTTTGTGTGTCCTGAACTATTAAAACATAAAGTAAACTGATGAAAGTAAGTTATTGTGTTATGAAAACTTTTATTATTTATTTAAAACTGTTAGAGAATTATTTTCATATTTCAAGCACATACACCATTTTTCCTGGAACCATCATTAATCTCTGTAAGTTTGCTTGTCAAATGCATGACTAACACTACATAGTTTGTTAATGACTTAATCAGAAGTAAAATAACATGTAAATATTTACCATTAGCTAGAATTTGATTTGCTGCCTAGCCTATTTTATTAGTTACTGGAACCAGTGATAGTGTAGCCTGCCATTAGAAAACATGCTAAATTGGTTAAATATAGGCAGTTTATGTTAGAAAATTAGTGAAACTTGTATCAACATGCTTTTTCAAATTATATGGGTATTGCCTTCTAGGGAGGCAAAAGAGATGGCTCATTTCATATGAGTCTTTTCCAGCTCCAGCATAATGAAACATTTTACTGAGGTGTAGGGCCAGGGACGCTCGTCCTCAAGTTCAACACTGCAGTCTGGGTATCTAACACTGCATATGGATAGCTGTAGCGCTAAAGGTACTTAAGGTACGTAAATGAACTGTAATTACCTTAATAATTAAGAGTAAAGATTTAAAGGTACACCACATGCACCTTTCCAGGTTAAAGATACACATTAAAAGTACAGAAGGTGTGCTCTTGAGAGTATCAACCCAGTGACAAGGAAAGGTACAGTTTAGTGACCTTTTTTCTGAGACTGTCGTTAGGAGATGGTGCAAAGTCCAGCTTTTCCTTTTTTGGAGTTGTGCAATTCATATGCCATGTGACATAAAGAGGAAAACAGGTCAGGTTGGCTGGATATGAATGCTGGAAGAGGGTTAAAGGGGAAACTGAAAGCAAGAACTGTATGTGGAACAGGAAAGACCAGAAAAGTCTTATCTCCACATAATCTATCATGTACTCTTTGTTCCACTCTCTTTGTTTTCACTCTATGTCCAGTGTGCAGAGCAACTGTGATTGACTCTCTGTGCATAATCTCACACACACACACAGTGTGTAAACCAGCAATGCTAAGCATTAGCACAAACAGTGTATGCAATTTCATTATTAGTTCAAGAGGGCTGATTTTACTATAAGCAATTGCGGCCACTCCTCGTCCATAGTGCAACCATATCAACATAAGCAACAAGGTGAGCAGCAGGTGCGGGCTTATCTGAATGTCAGTTTTACACCAGGAGTTTTATTTGAGTAGGACAGCTGCTGAAAAAAGAGGAAGAGAAATTCAATAAGTCTAGGTATTCCCAAAAATCCAGTACTTATGAATCATAATGTAGGAAACAGATCTTGTTATCAACGCTGTTTAATGTGTGACCGGACAGAAATCTGAGGGAACTCACAGCCCTTTCATACTGCTGTGGCACGCTATGCAGTTCATATTTGGGCTCATCTGACAGTCACTGTGGTTTTATGTGGAAGCCAGTCAAAACATAAAAGTGATATACGGCATTTAAAAGTGCTTTTCTCACACCCAAGGACATATTCTTTATTATTTCTTACCCCCTCTCTTGTTTATGCTTTTGAATGGATGTAGATGATAAAGGGTGGTGGAAGAGGCAGACCTGTGTTCTGACTCAGAGGTGGCTGGTGGGTTTGATGGGGCAAACGACAGGTGCTAGGCTCCCAGGGGAGACCAATGTGGGAGGCCGTCCTCCCCCTATTTAAGCCTGAGATTCAGTTTTTCTGCAGCAGCAGGAAGAGTAGGAGGTACAGGAAGGATAAAGGCTTATGAGTGGCAGGTGAAATCAGTCCGAAAGCCATCAATAACTCAGCACGAGTGGACACAACGGTGTGTGTCGCTTCCAAAATTCCCCGATGATTCAAACGTTTAACAGCTAAAAGCTCTACGTAATTTCTGTGAAGTGGATGTGGGCTGCTCTGTGTTTGGGAATTTGCATATAAATACACAAGCAATGAGGTGATGGATTAAAGCTGTTCTTCAGAGCCTGATCAAGTATGCTGTGGAAACTCCACCTGAGGCTTTAGAGAATTTGCTATTTAGGCTTTTCATCCATTAAGCCCTGGTTGAGGCGTCTCTTTCATTTCTCAATGAATAGTCATCCAGTTGTTAGCAAAATCTGCAAGGAGTCCAATCCAAACCTGTCTTTATATTTCCTCACTATTTCAAACAACCAGAATACTTTAGGAGGTGAGTCATTTAGAGTGCTGATACAGCAGTTCTACTCATTTCAGTGCTTCACCTCCCACACTACCACAAGTCTCATTTGTTTATTGTCCCTGTTTTTTAAGATGATTCACATACGTCAGAGTAGGGAAGAGGACTGGAAGACCAATGACAAATCACTTTTTAACATCTTCCCTATAACTGAGCAAGACACAAGAGACTGATAGATTTTATGATTTATTTTAAGAAAAATATATATATTTCTTTGTGATAATAGGCATATAACATTGACATATATACAATTCTGTTCATAAATACAAATTATTTACAAATTAAATAGTAAGAACATCTCAAGGTTCTGTACAACACTGCATTGTTAAATTAAGAAGGATATGAATATAACATATAAGAAGTTGTCTATTTGGTATAAAGTGAAAAAATATAATAAAAACTCTTTAGTGACGTCTTTTTTTTAAAGACCCTGATGCAGAACTTCAACAAACCAGGAAATCTTAATAGTTATGATTCCATCTGCTGGATCAAAATGCTTCTTTTAAGTTATGGGAATGTAGGAAATAGCTTAATGATTGGACAGTGGCTGGATGAAAGCTATATTGTAAAAAAAAAAAAAAAATTAACAAACATCTCTGAACCCTGACTGCTGAGAGAAATTACTATTCTGTATATAGAAAATATACTTCTAGTTCTTCTTTTACAAGTTCTAAAGTTAAAAAAAAAAAAAAAAAAGATTCAGTGTTTCTAATAAGTACCTCTTCATTCAGGCATGATCAGATTAGGCACTTATTTGGATTGACTTTGCTTTCATTGATAGTCAAGCTCATTATAGACATTAGGTGTTGTGTAACAGATCCTGCTTACACAATATCTTAGATCATTTCGACTAGTGTTCACCTTGCCTGCAGCAGCACCAGTCTTTTGTTTGGGTTGATTACTTGTCATCAGGCAGATCCTCATTCTGCACATTCCATATTGTATTCCACGGTCAGGCTCTTGAATTGTTCAGCTACATTGACATTGCCTCAGCAGTGAGTCTTTAGCTTTGATTGACTGGATGCAAGGCCTCGTTTGGTATAAAGTGCTATCTTCTTGATTGAGATGCACTTTTTTTTTTCTTCATCATAAGGCATCTAGAGAGAAAAGGTCCTGCCTTTTTGATCAAGGATCGTTTGATTCATTTCCATTGTTCCATAGGGTTCTTTTTCTTTTTTTAAAAAAAAAAAAATATATATATGTATTGGATATAAAAAAAAAAAGTAAATTGTAGTGCAAATTATGCTCTTGCTTTGTCTGCGCAACATTGTCCACAGCAAAAAGTAGTCCTTTCATATGAGCAGCATCAATAAATATTAAATATGTCAATGTAATATATAGTCTCTTTGAACTCTCTTCAAAAAGCTTGTAAACATGTTCAGGCGAGGCCTGATGATGATTGAGGTGCTCCAGATTAGACAATACTGTTAAACCTGATGGGGGGGAGAGAGGGAGAGAGAGAGAGAGAAGCTGTTAATCTCATTCTTAAAACAGATAAGAAGCATAAGCAAAACTACACTGCTCTAAGAGATATTATTAAAGAATGATGCTTACCTCAGTAGCAAATACACGTGGTTCCATTTGTTCAGGAATGATGTATACAGGATGATACAAGTCTTCTTTAGGGAAGCTCAAAGTGGGAACTAATTTAGAGGACTCTGAGTTTTTCCTGAAGAGAAGACAAACAAAAAAAACAGGTTAGACCAAATTCAGTTTTGCCTAGTTATGCAAGCAGAGAGAGAAAAACAGAAAGAAGAAGGAGACACTTACAGGTCTAACTTATCCTTTGTATTTTTCTCATCTTTGGCCAGATTGTAGTCCAACATCTTTTGCTTGTTGTTGGCCTTGTCGTTACAAAGTGTATCCATGATGCCGGAGTTGAGCGCCGCATCCTTGTTGGACACCTTGAACGGACCACCAGGGATGAGGAAAGCTTCTTTCTCTTTGTAGCTGGCCTGAGCATTAGAGATCACCGAGTTGCGATTGTTGATGGTGTCCAGGTCGTTACGCACAGAGGAGAACATGGATTCGTTGCCACGTCTAATCTGCTTGAGGAGGATGATGGCAGCGCACAGCACCAGCGTCAGCGCGAGAAGGCCCAGGGTAAAGGAGATGGCCAGGGCTATGGGGAAACTGGGAACAACAGGAGGCTTTGTAGATGGCTGGCTGTACTCGCAGCGCAGACCCATGAATCCTGGCGGGCACTGGCACATCGGCCCGCTGAAGTGAGTGTAGCATGTGCCGCCATTTTTGCAGGGCAGGAGGCTGCACGCGTCAGCCCGCACGCTGCAGTCCTTGCCTGTGAAGCCCAACGTGCATTTGCATGTGTAGTCATTAATGCCGTCGACGCAGGTGCCCGCATTGCGGCAGGGGTTACGGGCACACTCGTCGATGTTGATTTCACAGCGCAGTCCTTTGAAGCCAGGGCGGCATCGGCACATTAGGCTGTGACCCAGATCTAGACACTGGCCTCCTTTAAAAAAGAAATAAAGGAAAGGAAAGGTTAAACATCGAAACATCACTATTTACTGTAAATCAAATCTTCCACTTAAAATGCAGCTACTTGATAGTAGATTTTTGCGGACAGAGATGGTATAGCTTATTTATAGGAAATATTAACAGCAGACATGTAATACTTAATTAGCACACATGGGAAAAGTGTGTTAAAGTTCTTTCGCAATAGGACTTCTGTGCTGTTTCATCATGGCAGGTCTATCTTCCATGCTATATCAGCATGTGAGACAAACTGGCGTCTCTCCTATCCTGTTCGAGCAGCAATCATGATGGGGCTGGCAGTCATGCTAAATGGATGCATCTCAAGCTACACACATAGTGGGCTGCCACTCAAGCAGAATATGATTACAGCTAAGAAATGCCAAAGCAGCATAATTGCTTGAATTTTTCCTGATAAGAGCTTCATAGCAACCTTGTTTAATGTGTCTGTTTTTCTGTGTTGTTAAAGGCTGCAGCACTTACCGTTGGCACAGGGGTCACTGCTGCAGCGGTCGATTTTCTTCTCGCAGTTGGAGCCCATGTAACCGGGAGGGCAGCGGCAGGAGTAACTTCCAGTCGTTGTCTCCACACAGGTTCCACCATTGAAGCATGGTCCATCTGCACAGGTCATAGCGCTCACCTCACAATTCTTTCCATAGAAGCCCTGGGGGCATGTGCATGAATAGTCGCTCACCAGATCCTACAAAGAAAAAGGGGGAGAAAAACGTAAGCGATCTGCTTTTTGAGGGCAAAAGACATAAGATCAAGATAGTTCAGTTCTAGGCTTGAATATGGGCACTTACATTACAGCTGCCGCCGTTTTTGCACGGATTGCTGCTGCACTCGTTGGTCTCGATCTCGCAGTTGGTGCCACTGAATCCAGGCTTGCAGGTGCAGGTGTAGCTTCCCTGGCCCGTGTTTGTGCATGTGGCATCATTCTTGCAGGGTTTATGATTGGTGCAGAAGTTAAGGTCTTGGTTGCAGAACAGGCCGCCCCAGCCTTCCTTGCAGTTGCACTGAAATGGCTGGTTGCAGGTTCCATGCAAGCAGCCAGGGTGCCGCTGGCACTCATCGCAGAGGGGGCCCTGCCACCCGAGGCGACACTTGCACTCACCGGGGGTCTCACAATACCCGTGCTTGTCGCTGCAGCCAGGCGAGCAGATGGCTGTTAGAAACGAGAGGCAGAGAAAAGGGGGAAATTAGAATGAGGGTTCCTCTTGCACTACAACACACAAACACACACCCCTTACCTTCCCAAGGCGCGGGTACGTCAAGTATTTGTTAAGTACTAAACTAAGCAGCTGGGAGGCAGACAAAAGAAACACATGCTGTCTTTTTCACGCAACGCAGAGCACATTACGATAAACCATCCTCCTTAGGCTTATTGTTAGAGGAGCATAAAGAGATTGGAGTTAAGATTTTTCCACTGACCCAAAGGGACCTTGAGTTAACTGACTGCAGGAGTGCATTTTTATCCCAAACTGCTCTAAGGTTATCTTAAATTGGGTGGGGAAAAATACAGTAAATAGTCAGATTAACATAAAAAAAACTGTAAGTGCTGCAATGTGAGAGGCTGCTCTACAGGATAACCCTGAGGAATAAGGGAAAGGCTGAAGCAGAGCGCGCGCGCACTTCACTTCACTTCTTTTTTTTACTTACTTAAACAGAAACTCGCTGCGCAAAGCATTAAAAAAAAAAAAAGATTAAAGACACTTACGCTCAACGCAGTATTCGCCTTTCCATCCAGATAAACAGATCCTCTGCCCGGAGGAGTCGCAGGTGAAGTGGCCGAAGGTGTCGTCCCGGGGGCGGCAGTAATCCGAGCAGCTCTCTCCGTAGTAAAACTCATCGCACATGACATGGTACGAGTAGCGCAGCTCGCTCTGCTCTCCAAGCCGCTCGTCCTGCAGCGAGTTCTCCCCAACGGTCAGGCTCCTTTTAGTAGCCAGGAGGCTGATCCGGTTGTTTTGGTTTTCTAAAAACACACCACAGAGACTGAGAAGTTATTCATCTGTTCGCTAGAATCTGGTGTTAAAGCTGAAGGGTGAATGGAGGAGGACAGAACAGAACAGGACAGGGGTTTACCTGTGGACTGGTCTGACGAGGACTCTGCATTCCACGCTTCAATGATCAACGAAAATGTTCCCTGTGAGAGAAGAACATGGAAAAACCATAAATCCCAAAAGGCTATTAAATAGATCTAATGAACTGTAATCATTAGTGATTCATATTTAATGTGTAATTCAATTGCAGTAGGATAGAACTGAAGTGGATGCAGGATGCAGAAGAAGAAAGAAATATGCATAGCCAGAGTTAGGACTGTATTATTGTTGTGTATAGGGGGGCACGCTTGCCTCGCACCTCCGGGGTTGGGGGTTCGAGTCCCGCCTCCACCCTGTGTGCATGTTCCCTCCGCGCTTCGGGGGTTTCCTCCGGGGACTCCGGTTTCCTCCCCATGTCCAAACACATGCGTTCTAGGCTGAATGGCATCTCTAAACCGGTGTGTGTGTGTGTGTGTGTGTGTATGTCCAGGGTGTCCCCCGGGAGAGGCTCCAGGCTCCCTGTGACCCTGTGCAGGATAGGCGGAAACTTACCGGCCATTTGAAACTGAAGGGCACTTTGATGGGGGCGCTGCTGGCGATGGAGCTCGGCTCGGCGCTGAAGGTGTCCGTCCGTCCCGTGCCGTATGTACACGGAGGTTCAGCCGAGATCACATCCTGCGAGTGTTTGAGACACACACGGAAGAAGATGCGGCAGTCCTGGGAGTTCTTACACACACCGCCGGGGCTGGTGAACGAGTGCACTTTCAGCTCGAACACACCGGATGAGTCGACCTGGGGTGGAGGGGGGGGACATGGGGAAAGAGGACATAGAGTAAATACACGCGCTCGTGCGGTAAATAAATGCGCTGGTGCGGTAAATAAACGCGCGCGGGTTCAAAGGCGTTCTTCAAGCACCTACACAGCCACAGAGGCACTACTCACCAGCTGGGACGCTATCAAAATAAAGATGCACGTCGATAAGATATGAGCCATTTTCCTCATGGTCTGCCAGAACAGCAGACAGGACTGGAGCAGGTATCCGATACAAGTTTCTGATGTCTGGTTTCCAAAAATACAATAAAATAAGCACTAAAAGGAAAAAATAGAAGTAAAATAAAAAATAAAGCTTAATTGGAAACTAAGAAAGCGAGGTTAACAATGCAAATAACCTGTTAACTACAGTAACCCTGACCTGGAGCTTACTATCACTAAACTAACCTATGAGCTTCGCAGTTTGTGCTCTTTGAACCTGTGTGTTTTCTGTTTAGTAGGACACAGTGCACGCGCCGCAGCTTTTAAAGCCGCCTGCACAGGGGGCGGGGCTTATGCAAATGAGCCTGTTGTTACCCTATATGAAGGACTTATATAGACCTCTGATGAAACGAGTCAGTAAACAAAAATAGAGAAAATATGAGATGTCCTGACTGGACAAGCACTAGAAAAATAAACAAAATGCAAATCCAAGTGAACTCGTATAACCTATTAAAAATATTTTCATTATATATCATTATTAATAGAGTTTCTCCTAGCTAGAGAAAGTATTAGGAATATTTTCTACTAATTTTAGACCCCACTTTTAGATTTTAGGATCACACATTTTATTTAGCAAGGATTTGGAAGTGCATAGTGAAGTGCATAGTGTGGAAGTTTTTTGTTTTTTTTTTCGCTTTAGTATTTCCCCTGTTTCTGCCGCGTGCCGGGCTTTTTCATATGGATGTTGTTGAGCTCTTTTTCCTCGGGGGAGGGCTGCAGAGGTTGTTCACACTCGCCCCTTTTAATTCAGCTCTACGTGTGTCATTGTTCGGGCGCGTGTGAGTCGTTAAACCCGCGCGCCGCTTATTGTACCCTTAAGATCCGGGGCTCCTTTTGTTCTCTGGGCTTCACTCGTGGGCCTCTGGGGGATGAAAATTACACATAATTGCTTTTGCGAATTGTGTTGTGTTGTGTGTGTGTGTGCGTGCGTGTGTGTGTGTGTGGAGGGGGACTGTACTGACCACAGCTGTATGCTAAACCAGCACCTGGTGAGACTGAGGCTGTGTCGTCACCATTTCTCCAGTAATGAACACCTTCGTCATAATTAGTCTCAGAGACCCATTAATGCGTGGCTCGGGATGTGGAAAGAAGCTCTAGTGCGGTAATTAAGCCACTCTAACCGTCTGAGGTTGACCTGAGGGTTCTCTTCAAGCAACATCATTTAAAATCAGCAAAATAATCAGCACCTAATCAGGGTGGATAGAGCCTCTCAGGCTTTCTATCTGGCTCTTGCTGTGAGGAGTGTGTGTGTGTGTGTGTGTGTGTGTGTCACCCATATGCCACGCTCACCGATCGTTGCACTCAATTACAATACACTCAATACAGGTAAACAGAAATCCAAGAGCAAGAAATCTCCAAGCCTCAGCTTGCACCAGGATCTGGGTTGAATATCTAGGTCTATAGCCTACAGATTTGGTTAATTAGATATAAAGCTAGTTTCTGGATATAATTATATATTTCAACATGTAGGAGCTAAAAGTCATTTCACGTCCAGTAACAACAGTTATGTGATGGAGAATGATCAGAGAAGGACAATAACGAGCAGCTTTCCAAACTGTTGCTCCTCTCTAGCGGCTGTCTGTTGTTATGCTAATAAGCGCAGCGCGTGCCTCCGCTGGCACGCTTCTCCTGCGTCACGAGGGGCGGGGTTTATTATTCATTGACTAACAGACAAAAAAAAAAAAACCTTTTCTGTTTGAGCTCAGAAATAAACAAGCATAGCCAATACTTATTCATAAGTATTTTATAAGAATAGAGTGACAAACTTTAAGTAGATTACGTTATCAGTTATGTGGAAGGGCTTTTTTGTTTGTTTTGATTAGATTTAAGCAATTAAAGAGTTTAGATAGAAGGCTACAGATAATGTGTCTTGTGATTTATTATAGCCATATCGAAACGAAGCTCGCGGTTCTTCCGTGTTTTGTTAATAGACATCATATGGTATTGATGCAGTTCTGCAGACGTAGATAAACGAGGGGTCACGTGACCGAGGAAAAGCTTTAATTAAGCAAATCGATGACCATCTGGTGTAATCGAAAGCGCACGCGACGCACGTCTAATGTTTGCAGACGCATATATAATGATCAAGAAAACTCCCCTGATCGATATAATGCAAGACGTCTTTCCAAGACACCATCCAGTATCAGGTGTTAAAAGTGCTCAGTTCTGTATAGACGACCCAGGAAAGCTGAACCTGCACCAGTATTAGTGTTCTCCCTGCTTGTGCATGTACACTGCTTGTTTTTTTTAATCATCCACGTGTCCAGCGGTGTAAGAACCAGCGCCTGAGGGCCAAGGCGGCGTTGTGTCTCCACAGGTGTGAGGACCAGGAGGAGGAGGAGGAGGAGGATTAGGGGAGAGCAGAATAGTCGGAAAGGCACACTCCGACTTTTGGGAAGGTGTGAAGCAGTGGCAGAAGGCACGGTGCGCCCACAAATGTGAATCTGTCGAGGTGTTAGGTGCGACACCGGGCGCTCGAGCCACGCTGGTTCCCACACACACACGCGCGCATATACACTCTCTCTCCTCCTGCACGTGCACGGGGAGCTGAGGTGTCACTCTGGCGCATGGCATTTGTTCACAGCTTTGGCCTGCAGTTTGGTCAGGAGATGTCTTGGGAAACTGTAGTTTGCAGGCTGAGCAGTTATTAAAAGACAGTTAGTCGAATGCAAAGATGTATCCAATTTTAGAGGCATCCAGTATTCCAACCTTAGAGCTTAGAACAAAATCTAGCCACAAAAGGAAATTACAATAAAATATAGAAAAATGCATGCAGCACAAGATTAACCTATGCTTAATACATGTTTACTATGTGTGTAATCTAGGCTAGCACATGTCCAACATGCTCCATCTTAAAGCTGCAAGAGTGAACTGAACACGGGGTTTTGCCATGTAGTGATTGCCGCTCATCCATTACGTATAGGCTAGCTAAATATATACAGCAAATACAACTAAATTTGGACTAACTGATCATTCGAAATCTCAAACGCACGCAAAAAGAAGTGTTTGCACGCGCGTGAACTCTGCCCGAGGACACTGCGGCACGTGGCCGTCTGTCGAGCACCGAGGCGTCAAACTAAAGCAAAAGTTCAACACCTAAACATGCGGTGAGCAGCACCATGCCTGGTGCATAAAACAATCTGGAGCATGCATGATGTGCAGAGAGAGAGAGAGAGAGAGAGAGAGAGACCGACCTCTCATGACCTTTTCACTGAGGTTGCACATTAATGCAGATACCAATAAGAAAAAAAGATTAGTCATATTGCCAGCACAGTTTAATCAGATCAAGATAGTGGATTTATGCCTCATAAATAGGACTGACCTGTATGGAGTGTACTAATATTTGCTTATGACAGATTTACAGCCATAGATGGTTGGTAAGAAAAAGCAAGTGCAGTCATGAATTTATCTAGCAAATGCTTGCTGACTCACAGTGGACTTATACACAATGTCCAATTATACACAAATGTGGAAATGTGTATAATGTTTCAGTGTATCTTTGCTCAGCTAATATAAGGTAGTGATTATCTTAATAAAATCTGAACTAAAACATACCTGGTTTTGAAGTGGAGTATACAAGAATTTGTGGGATTTCCTTATGAATTTCTTTGAAGTGGTGCATAGAATTTCCAGTTATTGGTCTATATGGCCTTTATCATTTTGTTAACATTATATTGGAAATCTGACCAGCTTTCATTGAATTTTTGTATGTACAGTAAACATTGTAAACATTGCATGATAGTGAGTTTACACTCAAAAATGATATTCAGCTCTATAGCATCAAGTAAAACTGAAAATCCACACACACATGTAAGAAGCTGATGGGAACATTTCAGAGGACAAGGCATAGTTTATATGTGTGTGTATATATAAAAATATATATATATATATATATATATATATACAGTACTGTGCAAAAGTCTTAGGCATCCTATTTCTTTAGTACTAACTTTGTTATAGATTCTTATTTTATGATTTCTACATTATTGATTCAGTACAAAAACATTTTAGATTTCCAAACATTAGTTTTCCAAAAAAAAGTTAAATGTTACAGAAAAATGTTTGTATGTCAGTAAAGAAAGCAGAATATTACATAAGAGACAGTTTTCAGACAAAAAAATATAATGAAGGCTGCTGGGTTTTGCTGCAAAAATAAGAAGCAAGTGTGACAGTCAAAGTCTCCAGAGGAACTGTGGCTGCTTCTGCAAGATGCTCCGTATAACTTACAGCTCATTTCCTTATAAAACTGCACTAATTCTACCTGAGACTACTTTTTTTTTAAAGCGAAGGATCGTCACACCAAATATTGACTTTGTTTCATTTATTACTGTTTACTGCTCTTTATAGTATTTTTGTAAATGTAGAAACGTTTAATTTCATTATTTTTGAAGGCATCTTTGCTCTACAGCATTTCTTTGCATGTGCCTAAGACTTTATATAAGTATAATTTGGCTGACACTTTAATATTTACAATAAAATATAGAAAAATGCCTGCAATAATTCCCCATGTCTTTGTGCTCTAATGCAGCCTTTAAGAGTTTGGACTTGATTGACTGTTTGTCCTCTTCTAATACGACCACAGCTGAATCTACTCTACTTGAAACAGTGTTTGAGCAAAAGCAAAACTGATCTGTCTTTAACTATCCAGTGTTTGGCATATCAATGTCAAACTTGTCATTCACTCATTCATTTTCAGTAAGCGATTCATCCTGATCAGGGGCGTGGTGGATCTGGAGCTTACCTCGGGAAACACTGGGCATGAAAATGAGCACCATGTGTGTACGTTTTCACACACACATTCACACCTGGTAAATGACAGTCACCAATCCGTATACAGGCATGTTTTTCAGAGAAAACTCAGAGGACCCACAGCGAGAACGTGAAACTCAGTACAGACAGGATCCCGAGCTCAGGATCAAACCCAGGACCCTGAAACTGTGAGGAGGCAACGCTACCTGCTGCACCACCATGCTGTCTGTCAAAAGTGTATCACTTAAAATGTGGGTGTGGGTTTTATAAATCACACCTCACGTGTTCCTTAATGCTCTATAAAGTCATCAGTGACATAGTTGTTGTGCAGATGGCAAGCTGTCTATCAGCAAGGTGTCAATGGGGTAGAAGAGCAGAGGTTACTGAGAGTGCAGGCAAATGGAATTAGTCCAGCGTTAATCACAATTTGAGATGCCAATGACCCTGCTTTAAGAAAGTCTTTGAAGTGGAGCATAATAAATTTCATTGGTAATTACATTATTTGTTAGCTGAATGTGTATATGGTGCCCTGTGGAATCTCGTGCCTAGTGTTGCCAGGATTGGGATAGGCTCCAGACTCACCATGGCCCTGATAAGGATACAGCGGTATTACGCCATTACATTATATATATATATATATATATATATATATATATATATATATATAATGACACCTGACCATCACACCCATATGTGCTTTTTGAACATCTCATTCCAGATTTAGTCCCCCTTTGCTGTTATATTAACCTCCACTCTTCTGGGAAGGCTTTCCACTAGATTTTGGAGTGTGGCTGTGGCAATTTGTGTCCATTCAGTCACAAGAGCATTAGTGAGGTTAGGCACTAATGTCTGATGTTGGGTGAGGAGGCCTGGTGTGCATTTGCCATTCCAATACATCTCAAAGGTGTTCAGTGGGGTTGAGGTCAGGGCTCTGTGCAGTCCACTTGATATCTTCCACTCCAACCTTGGCAAACCATATCTTCATAGACCTCACTTGCATAGGGTCACTGTCATGCTGGAACAGGTTTGAGCCCTTATTTTCAGTGAAGGGAAATTGTAATGCTACAGCACACAGAGATATCCTATACAACTGTATGCTTCCAACATTGTGGCAACAGTCTGGGGAAGAACCACATGTGGGTGTGATGGCCAGCTGTCCACAAACTTTTGGCCATATATATCTATATCTATGTATATATAACCTTAGTGTTACTGCACCTGATTTTTTTTTTTACTTGAATGCCAAATGACACAGGACAAATGTAAATTTATTTTCTTACATATCAGGAGAATTGTATCACCTTTCTCAAGAACCAAGCGATCTGGATAAAATCTGCAAGATAAAAAGCAACAAGCAGCCAAATAGGAATAAGCAAGAATCACAGGTTTCCCAATTTCTTCATCCACCCACTCGTTCCATGGAAGGTACTTCAATCTTCACTTCAATCTTTTTCCTTTTAAAGATATTTTAATTTACTTTGAAACTACATGGGAATAAAATCCATTCTTGTTCATCGAATCTCTGTATAATATCAGTTTAATATTTTATTTATTTACGAAACCAGTGCATAAAACCTCTTCAGTTCTGTTTCCATGTTTACTCAGCAATGTTTTCCTTTCGCCATCTCAACACCAATTGACTTAACCAACATTTATTATTATTATCAGCTCAAAAGCACCCCCTTTGACACGTTTCAAATAATTTATTGAATGCCTCATTAAATTGTCTAATGGCTTAAAAAGTCAACTAATCATGACTTCAGTATTAAAGTTCTTTCTGGATGAAGAGCCAAGTGAGACATATGGGACAGTCTAGAAATTTACAGCTCAAGATTACCTACACTTTAAAATGACTTCAAAATTATATGAGCAAAATTCTGAGATCAAGTAAAATTCAGAACACCGACCAAACGCAAACATTTATAATCTCATAATTTCATTAAATAACTAATACAAAAGTTTCCTTACTGTATTCTCTGAGATCTAAAATGCAAAGATATTAATTTATAAAATCTTAATTAGATTAAAATTTGAACATATAACTACTGACACATAGAAGGGTCCCTGGAGGACTGGTGGTTAGGCACCTGGGTTCAATTCCTGGCCAGGGAACCAATCCCAGCCAATGGGGTTGCGTTCAGAGATATAAAAAGTGTTCAGGGATATAATTACCAACACTAAAAAACTGGAAGAAACATGGACAAAAAGACATGATCAAAATGTAGAAGTGGAAAATACTTCCAAAATCCAAAAACGCAGGAGATTTCACTAGTAATCCTAACATATACTTGTAACCATTTTAATTACTTCCATAAATTAATGATGTCTTTGCACTCATTAGTACACAAAACTAGCACGTCCTCTTGAAAGTTGCATTTATCCAAGGTTGTTCAGGTCTACTGCACAAGACTCATTAAGAGCATTTAAAATTAGTGAAGTGGGGAAAAAATATCACTGATTGTAGAAAGTCAAACACATTTTGTTTATTGAAGGTCATTTAAGCAGTTCACATGAAATTTATTACACAAGCACATTAAATGTAGTGTACCATTGCAGTTATAAACAGAAATGGCACCCTGTCAATGTCATCAATAGATGTGACTTCACTTAATATGAACTACAATCTGGCGTGCTGTGACACAGATGCAGTCCTTACAGCAGCAAGAGTACACAACTCCAGGACATAACTCCTTAGGTAAATTGGGTGGCCACACCTCATCAGTGCTGCAGATATAGCACTAACCCGGGATTAGCGGTCTGAAACGAGACACACACAATCTTCTAGTGAGCACTGATTGTGTCCAATACAAGGCGTGGCCGATAACAGGTTTTTTTTCCTGCATGAGTAGAAATAATAAATGAGCTAAGGAGTGGAGAAAAATTGGTCCAGGTATATAGACCTTTGGAACGAATTTGTAGACACAAACACAACAACTGAGATCAGAGGAAGGTGTGCTGTAGGCTGCATTCAGTCCAGAAAGCCTTCACCAGCACATAGGTACTAAAAGTCTTTTTGGAGTTCCCGACTCCTCTTCCACACCATGGCGGCAAGCGTTCGGTGGAAGGAACTGGATGTTTTCCCCCCCTTAATCTCCCTCCCATGCAGCCAGGGGTATCACCTGCCCAGTGACCGTGGCTTTGCCCCTCTGACCAGTCACTGCCCAGGGTGGCCCGGAACTGCCAGCCTTCAGCGAGGACAACCTTCACTGCTGCTTGCGGGACCAGAAACGGCCTGCAATGGAACCTAAAGATAAGCCCTGCTTCTTCTGCTGAGAAATATCCGCCAGCCTCTGCTCCTCCTCCTACACACAAACACAAGTGGAATATCAAATCCTGGTCACAAAAATCGAGGGATAAAATCATATTAGGAATATTACTATCCGGATCAGAATACTAGAAAGTTAATTAACATGACTGATCTATAGCAGCAGATCTGACAAAGCACAGTGGTAACAGAGGAAATACACACTTTGGAACCTGCTGTTACAGGAAAGCAATCCATGTCAGGTAGGACCAGTAACTGGTTGCATCACCACCATGTCTTTTTCCCATAAGAGCACATCCTGTTGTGTTTTATTCCTTATGTTTATTACAATGTGTATTAAATAATGTGTATGAAAACACACAACAGCCAACATTGAAAACATCGAGATTTAAGTTGTTCTTTATTGTTCTGCTTTGTTGTCAGAATGTGATGTTAATGTACAAAGCTCAGTTCAAGTGTCAAGGTTTTTTTTTAGTAACTACTTGCTAGCTAAACCCTTTTTTTTTTCCTTTCTTTTTAAATGCCAGGCAAATAGGTTTGAGGCTTGGTCACAGAGTTCAAATATAGAGAGGGTGCACAGAATCGTCTGCACTTGTGGAGTGACTGATAGCCTTATAGCTCTGGATTACAATAACTGACATGCGCCATGTTATAAAGGTTAAAAGAGCTCTTCAGTAGCATAAAAACGACAGCGGCTCTGCGCCACTGTGATATACGGTGCCTGAGAAAGAGGCTGTGGAAGTTGGGCATTTTAGTTCTATACCCAGATACAAATGACACCTCAGGAGCTGCAGAGGACCTCAATTTGTTCAAATTTGTTTATTTGATCAGTGTGTGTACACTGCCAGCTGCCTATTCTACACATACTGGCATGGGTTGTTGTTTTCTATTTTGGACGCCATATTGGTGACTCTACAGACTTTATATTTTAACTCTACAGGCCAATCAAGAATGTTCAGTACTGCAAACTCAATGCCAGTAATTCACAAAAAGGTCCACAAAAAAAGTCTGGATTAGGAACTAAAACAGTTCCAGAAACTATGGCCTAGGATCAGCCCTGGTGGAAACATGCCTCGAGTTTCAAGGATTCTAAGCTGGTTCTTGTGGTGGAAAAATATCTAAAGCCTCAGTTGACTTGGATAGTGTGTGGGGAAAAAAAAAATATGACAAGGTTACAAGAGGAAAACTGCTCAGCGTACCAGTGCGAGCTGTGCTTGTCTCCTTTTAAAGGCCTCGATGGGGTCTTCCTCATGGGCGTAGTTTTCCAGGACAGTACGCACATCCTCCACACCACTCAGCGCAATTGCTACACAGGACAAAGAATCGTTAGGACATGGGGTGTGTGTCTGTGTGTTTTTTTTTTTCTTACAAACTCAACAGCAAACTTCACACACTTACTTTTAAGAAAGGCGGCTAAGTCGTAGAGCGTGCGGTCCTCCGAGTTGCCATCCCACTTGCGCAGTGCCATGCCGTTGAAGGGCTGCAAGCTGAAGGCCTCTCGCTTGCAGTCCACTATAATTACCTTAGAGGTGTCTCTGTTCAGACAAGACACATCCTGTGAAAAAATGAAATGTAGAGTGAGAAAAAGAGAAAGACTTATATAATATACAGTACAGTTTCTTGGCCTGTTGGTTAAAGCAATTCAAGGATTAAATGCACTGTTCACAATACATGTATATAATCACAAACAGTGCCAATAAAACAGCAGGAAAGTAAGTTATATTAAATAGTATTATTTTTATTAACTTAAAGTTTATAAAAAATAATACATCATTTAGCACAGAATAGGAGTGAAACTGAAACATTTGGTTCCAAAATATTTTTCATATCCAATCAGATACTTGTTATTGTGTTGAAACAAATTATGTCAGAGGCATACTATATCCTGGGGACATGTTCCTACTGCTTTTTAAAATACCTTGTTGAAAGTGCAGAGAGTTAAAAATCGTTTGTAAATAACTCACAGCAGATGCTGTATTTCTAAAAACGTCATTAAAACCTGCTTCAGTTTCTCAGGGTGGCATCTGTAATAAAATACAGTGGAGTCCAAAAGTCTGAGACCACACTGAAAATCTGGAAACAAAGAAAGTTTTCCCATTTTTAAAATTCTGTTGCACTATTTCTAGGTCCCTATTTACATTTAAGCAAATTTGCGATATTGACCATGTTAACTGCTTTGTACAAAAGGGCAGATTTACCGTGAATCTTATCCCTTCCACTGAAGCGTGTGTACGCGGATGGATTCAATCTACTATGAATCATCAGGTTTTACATAAACTTGTGGAGTCTGCGCCAGCTCGAGCGCATGCTTTCATTTAAGCAAAAAGGGGAAATGCCAACTACTGAGAAATTCTGAAAGCCATGTAAAAAGCTATTTTAAGATTCTACTTTACACTCATACAGAAGCCTTTTCACGTATTGTCCCAGACTTTTGGACCCCACTGTATGTGCGTCTCTTGTATGATACATTTCTTGCGGATGGACTTCTTTTCAAATCTAGATGTAGCACATGCGGTGATTTGATCACATCTCAGCATCCTGGATTTAATCAACACTACAATTATGATATTGTGGCATGTGAATATAAAGTGAGCACTATGAGATGGTGCTTGGTTTACTTCTAGGCTGTAAGTGAAGACAGAATGTAAACCAAGTGATTCATTCTATGTTCTCAGAAACTGAGTCGGTTAACCACATATCACAGAGGTGGTGTTAATTAAAACGTTGGCTAAAATAGAAGTGGATCAGTTTCATGAAATAAGCCAGATGATCAGGGTTGCCGGGTTTGTGGCTTTAAAGTCTAATCGATCTAGATTAAAAGCAGAGTCGCAGAAGGCAAAAGGTTATGGGTTGCTTAACTAATTTCAAATTTTGATGGGGTATCAAAAGCATTTATTGCAGATGACATTAAACTGATCGTTCTCGGAACAACGCTCCAAATTTGATATCTGGAAAACATGTTTACTAAAATGCTTCAAAACATTTCTGTGGTATAAACCGTACTACAGATGAACTCAGACATAATGTGTCTTGGCCATGGGGTTTGTGCAGCTCAGTGTTTTGAAAGTGTTTAGTGTTTTAGCAGTGCAGTCAGCTGTATACATAAGTCTAATTACAACAGGAATGTGGACCTGTTTCTCATTAATTCTACGTTGATTCCTTTTTCCAGCCTGCTCTCCTTCTTTCAAAGCACCTTCAATGAACCTTCAAAAAAAACAATATTACTTTAAAGTTCAGTGAAAAAGTGCTGCTGACACTACAATATCTCAGAAAAATGACAAATTTATCACGATATATAATACTGTATTGTGCGGCCCTAATGTGACCCTTCAAAAAATAAAATCCATGCCCCTGTAATGACACTGACATGGACCATATTCACACCTACGCATCTGTAAAGAAGTGCAAACTGTTAACACCCACTCATTCACCCCTGCAGTGTCTCTCTATCTCTCTCTCTCTCACACACACACACACACACATTTTCTCTGTGGCAGCTGTCTCAGTTGTGGGCCCCAGGAGCAGATGGACAGGGACGCTGTACTCTCCCTATCACTGAGGTCATCTGTATCCCCCTGAGGGGCTGAACACAGGAGCAAAGTGAGGGGGAAGAGTGAAGGAAAGCGACAGATAGATATGAGAGAGAGAGAGATAGCTAGGAGAGATGGGTAAATATTGAATGAGCCAGCCAAAAAAGGAAACCCCTGTAGACCAGTACACACACGGCACGCTTCACACTGATTTACATGTTTGCCCCTCCTGTAAAGACGCACCAGGAGCCCACAGGGAGCTGTGTGTACATGTTTGACATGGTGCATGTGCAAGTGTGTATTTAAGCTGTATTTAAGGTGATGGTGATTGGCAATGCTGTAAAATAGAGCCTGCAGAGACTTAATACCTCAGTGAGTGTTTTCTTAGCAGAGCTGTGTTAACTGGTAGCAGTGTAAGAGTATTAGGTTGCTGTATCAGACGAGCTCTAATCCCCCCAGGTGAAGTGCAAGAGGATGCGTGCCTCAAACACACACACACACGAACACACACCACGCTAAACACCTGCCAATCCAGACTCTCCATGTCCCCAGTGCAGCTCTGTGACTGGGAGCATGCCAGAGGTCAGCGTGGTGTTCACCATCCACTGGTGTCATGTCCACACATAGGCTTTGCTTTGTAAAATACTTGCAATGTTTTATGTATACCTGTAGCTAAATAACGCTGTGCCTACACTTAACCCTTAGCGTAAATTAATGACTGCTGTTTTTTTTTTTTTCCTCAGTACAGACAAATTCATAAAAATTCTTGTCTGGGGAACAATCACACATATGCATTAGTAGATTGAGATTAGGCTGAAAAACTGCAGTATTCCATCAACCTCAGGACACGAAAGAAAATACTTTAGTGCTGAAGTTTGCAAATAAAAGCACTTTTGTTTATGGTGACAATCCAAATATCACCAGGAGGTCAAAACTGTCATGCATGTATGTACCATGCAGTCATCAAATCCAGCTAAATACACACATACACAGAAACACGCTTTTTATGTCTGTTGCCTCCCGCCTTTTGCCTCTCAGTATGCCAGATGGGAGGTGAGGGAGGGGGGACATGGGGGAGGGGACGAGGAAAAAGGATGGAGTCAGTGCAGGAGGTGAATGAGGGTGCGAGTGGCCGATTATGGGACGAGGTTGCAAGGCCGGTCAGACACTAGTGAAATGTGACTGGCAAGCGCATACACGCACGCACGAACGCACACACGAACACACACACACACGATTCTATCATTCACACATGCACTTACAGGTTCCAACAAGCAAAAGCAAAAACCTGGCTCAAAACTCTGTCACAAACTTTGATGTATGTTTTCAGAACCCGCATAGCTGTATGCAAAAAAAAACACCCACATTTCATTCCACAAAATCACTTAGCAGTTTAGGGCTACATTCAAAACGGCCAGGACAGTGCACATGTTGACAGTTCACGGTTTAACCTTTGTCCTTTCAGCCTACATTTATCTGCACCACCAAAGTCAGGGTCAATGCCTTACTGTTTAGCAATAAACACTGATACAGCGGCACGTTACACCCATGAATAGTTCTTAGCCTTAGAAGAGCTGTTTTGATGGGTGTAATTAACATCGAAAGAAAGAAATGGTATCTAGACATAAGATTCGTCCATTTACCTTGCTGAGATCTTCCTAGTGTGTGAGAAATTATCTATCTAAGTATTCTTTTTTCACGTTAATCACTGTCTTGAAACAGGTCCTTTCCGTGCAGTAACACTATCTGGTCTTATACTGGCACATGGAGAACGTGGCTTCAGTCACAACGGCCTAACGAAGTAGCTGAGAGGGACAGAAGGTTAATGAGGCACAAAAAGAGGGCGAGGAGAGGACGGTAAGAAACTGCTATTGTCCTGGGCTACTGAGAGAAGGGGGAAAAAAAGAGCTGCATAGCACGAGGGAAAGAAAGGAAAAAAAAAATCAATGGAGGAGCAGAAGGGCGGCACGAGGAAGAAACATGGGGGCATTGCAGCATTATGCCACCTGGGTCACTGAGGAGAAGGGGCCCTTCAGAGGGGGGCAGGGCTGCTAACATGTGCTAAATATGCTAGTACAGTTAGAGAGCGAGAGAGAGAGAGAGAGAGACTAAAATGTAACAGCAATGTTTCAAGCTTTACTGTTTCAATGTTTAGATAGAACGAAACAAAGACAGAGTGAGGGCCGAAGACGAAAGCGCAATCGTTTATAAATAGTTGGTGAATTAGTAATTATAACATTGGCAAAAGGCTGTTACAGTCAGCTACCTTACTGGAAAAAGACAGTAGAAAATCCCCACCACACACACACACACGCACGCACACACAGTAATGGTGAACAATTCGAGGGAGCAAATTAACTTATCAACTTTACCTTGACGTGGTGGCCCTCCATGTAGCGTGTAGCATCCCGGAAGAGACGGTACATGATGAAGCCCTGTGGGTCTATGCTGTCGATCAGCGGGAACGCCGTCTGGCCAGATACACACAATTCATGGTTAACACTCAGGTGTCAGTGAATTAGGAACTCATGGCCTAAAGCAATCATTCCCAACTCTTGTACTAGTATTCATGTGCCCTGTACATTTTAGAGTTTGTCCAGCTATAACACACACACACACACACATATATATGCACACAGCAATTTAGGACAAGCCTTTTAATTCGCTAATATGTTAGATTTGATATGTTAGAGCAAGGAAAACTAAATATGCAGGAAGTACTGGACTTCCACAATTCTGAGACCTGCGAAGCAACAGAACCTGAAATCACTTTCTGGTGAACTCGTGTGAACCCAATCTTACTCAATAAGATTTCTTTAAGAATTCTTAAGAATAGAACATGACACCAAAAATGTGATTTTTTTTTTGCTGAACTTGTAGGATGAGTCAAATTCCACCTCTACAGCACATTAGCCGTAGAGCCTCTTCCTGCTAAAATACGTAAAAAGCGTCTTAATCAGTCAATTTTAATCATCTAATTTCTATACTGTCTCTGTATAATCCGGCTTCTTCATGAGAAATAAGTGACTCCGGCTGGTTTTGGAGGTGAAAGAGACAGCTTTAACAAATCACAGATGCATGCAGTCAGTTCATGGTTCATATCCAAAAAAGCTCCACAGATGCAAAGCCTCAAACATCACTTTGAGGAGAAATATCTTTTGTTGAGCTGTACTGAAGAGACTAGCAGTCTGACCTGACGTGCCCTAACAAACACAAAGAAAGATCTCTCTGACCATGAGAAGAAACAACAGACTGCAAAACAGAAGCCTAATTAGACCGTGTGTATGCCTTATTAGCATATCAATGTTGACATAATAAAGGCGTGTGCCCACTTTAAAAGACTACACAGAACCCACAACAAGTCCAGTCGCATGGTGGGTAATCGGGTAAACAACCATGATTGATAACACAGCTAGTGCAACAAAACAACAAGAACAACAAACACGAGGACAAAGCTGTGTGTATCGTCCATGTGTGTTGGGTTTACTATGGAATTACAGCAATGTTATTTTGGAAAGCTTAGGTTTTCCACACAGATAGTGAGGGAGAAATGTAAAACATAAGCTCTGCTATAATCGCTTTAAACCATCATGAATAGGGCTTAATCAAAGCGAATCATGGTATTCCACGGTTAGTGCATTGCCCTCATTGGTGCAGCCTCTTCATTCTGATATTCTTTTTATCCACTGATGGAGAACATGGTGCTGCTCCTCCTCTTCATGCTACTCACCATGCCAGTTTCTGATGTGAAGATGACAATCTCATAAAGAGGCGCTAGCTGCTGGAACAGGTAGTCGATGCCTGGCCGCTTCTTAAAACGCCAACCTGTGGCCAACTACCCACACACACACACACACACACACAAACACACACACACACACACACACATTGAAAAGTTCATGTCAGTACTACAACAGAGGTCCAGAGGATGTGTTAATAACTTTTCACTTCAAAAATCAACAAAATGTGTCATTTGGCCTGGAGTGGCCAAACCTTTGCATACAACTGTATATGATACAGTATATGTGGTATAAGAGCTTGTATGTGCAAATAAGAAATATCAGAAACAGGGTGAAATGATTGCTACTACAGTTAGCTCAGCTGGTATAAAAAGCTATCCTAACAGAATCATATTGCATTGTGTCCATGAATTTACTGCATATTTTAACCCCAACAGCACTGCAGCAGGTACAGACTAGTCAACCAGAGGTCTACTTTTACAACACTACACAGGTTTGTCTAGAGTGACAGCTGGGGATTGTGATTGCCTCATTTTTCTTTTTGATGGCTCAAAACAAACAAATACGAATTAGATCCACCCACCATGACCATGCAAAAAAAAACCCAACTGCAATAAATAGTGTGTCTACAAAATCCTGAAAAATGATAGGTAGATTATATCTATCTATAAGGAACAAAGACAAAATGGAAGACAAACGCAGCCCAGGGTGCTTTGGTCGTGTCACTGTAGATGGTTATTAAAGGGGGAAAGCACGTACCGACCATTCTGGATGAAGGAGAACATCAGTGAGCTCTAGCACCAGGGTGTATGGAGGCTGGTAATATGGCTCCTTCAGTGGGTCGGGGAGAAGCTTCGGACTTGTGGGTTCAATGATCATCTGCAGAGAACAGAATTGTACACTTGTTGTTTATAATAATTCAAATAATTGTAAGCGTATTTTGTTGGCATATAAAGGAGTCGGGACGATTTGGCTCACCTGTCTGTAATCTTTGAAATATTTGAATGTTCTCCTGAGCTGCTGGATAATGGGTCCATCTATATGAGAAGAAAATGTAGATATAAATGCAAAGACAAAAAAAGATGAAGCAGAAATGCAATCCATTCAGAAGAAAGGATCATAAATAGTGGCATGATCAGTTATGTAAGTGTTACAGAGTGATTCAGAACATGAGATCATAGCACAAATGTAAAAATAAACTAGTGCAGAGATTTAAAAAAAAAAAAAAAAAAAAAAAGTGTTGGATTAGAATAAATACATTATTAAGAGATGTGCTTAGGTCCGCTGATGTCATATCCAAACAAATCTGCTCCAGTCATTCCCCTCTTCTGTCAGTCCAGTGATCGCAAATATAAACAAATTTAAACACTGCTAAGACAGGTAAGTTTTTGTTTTGAAATGCCTTGTGTTCTGGATATTCGGATGAACAAATAAAAAGTTGGCTGCGATACACAAAATTTAAACAAGTTATTTATATAATTATCTAAACATTTAACTAGTACCGGCTCCATGTTCTCTACGCTCAGATGATTTTTTGTGATCTCCATGCGTACTTAGCAAAAGGTTTGTTTTCCTTTTCGCCATATTTCTGACCAATGAATGAAATAGTGAGTTTTAGTTTTCAGCCATGCATGCTCCTCAGCCAACAGTTTTTTGCTTTTTGGTTAGTTTAATTATAGGCATTGTGAACGAATGAACCAAAAGTATCAAAGACTCAGTAAACAGACTAATAGGTGTGAAAGCATCCTTACAGATTATTTTAAATAGGCTTGGGATAAATTTAAAGGTAGTATGAAGAACAGAGAATGCAAAGCTGCATTGAAAAGCGAGGAGAAAAAAGGAAAGAATGTTTGATCTTTGATCACAGTAACCCACAAAAACCCACTAACCATAACAAAACATCACGTTTCTAATCGTTCGTTTAAGACTTTTGTCTGCCACAAGAGGTCAAGATCAACCCAAAAGAATGGACAGTTGCAAGGACCGTTAAAGCTGATCTGAGGAGACACCGGTGAAGAAAAAAAAGTTCAGTGCAACAATTGGGTGTACTTTGAAGAGCCCCTTGTCCTAACCTTGTTTGTCAGTGTAATGGAGAGGCCTATTGTTGAGCTAGAGAGGCTCGGTGGCTCTCTGGAGGGACGTCTATTGAAATGCCGGATGGAGGGAGTGAGAGAAGGATCGATGGCTGGGCCTCTAGCCTCAACAAAAGCCTCCTTTAATCTGGCACTAGCATAGCATATGCTCCGCTATTTTGCCAAAGGCCATTATTGCTCAATTGCCTTTCTTCTCCTTTACCTTTCTTAGGAACGGGCTTGGGATTTTTTTGTTTGTTTGTTTCCCATTTTATCGTCGGATGTGTATTTAATGAAAAAAAACCCCACTAGACTCTAACGCTGCAATCACTATGTACTAGGGCACATGGCCAATCAGCCCAGTAAGGCATTCAGGGCACTGTTTATTTGTTTCTGCTTCTGATGGTAGCTTACTGGCTTTGTGTACCTGAGGACATACAAAGTTTTTAGTCGATACGCAGGACACTGTTGATGTAAACAAAACGTAAGACAAATGTTGAGGTAGCAAGGTGTGCTCAGGTTTGTGACAAAAAAGTAACACATCATCCCCAAAAAAAAAAAAAAAAAAAAAAAAACTTGGTGAATGATGTAATACCTTTCTACATCCAGCATACCAGCGGTTAGTAAGAAAAGGTTTTCATTACATTGGAACAAAACATACCACCACCTGCAAACTTGTTAGAACTCGACATTGCTCAACGTAGTGTAGCACCTTTCGATTAAGGGAAGTGGCTTGTACACACAGCACACTCACACACACATACGTATGTTCGACGGAATAATACCACTTGGCAAGGAGCCAAGGCTTTCAGAGGGACGCTTGCTTAGCTCCCCAAGGACTTCTCCACTGAGGGGCTCGGCCTGCATCCCTCCGCCAACCTGCTGCTGATGAAGGGAAGGTTAGCGTGAGGCCAGAAGGCAGCTAGGCCACATCCACACTCCCCTTAGGGACCTGGTGTTACACCGCAGTCTCTAAAGTAATTATCGGCCTTCGTTATGACATTAAACGCTTTCGTGTTAGACACTAGTGTCCGAAGCTTTGGAGGTTATAAATCAAAGTAGTGTCCGTGCGCATAGGGGAAGACTTCGGGACATGATGTTAATTAAGCGATTACTACAGCATTAGGTGAACATGGTGCGACTAGCCATCTTTTTTGAAATCGGTCTGAACAGAAAGGCACAGCTGGCTCTCCATTACCACAGCTATGTGACAACATCGCTTTCTCCATTTGCAGTCATTTCCTGCTCTGTCCTGAGTGTATCACTCGCTGCCATCTTAATTAAAACCATTAGGAATAGGACCATCCATCTGGATCTGGCAGGAAGAGACAGCTCCAGTGGAAATGGTAAAAAGTGCCCATAGTAACGGTCGCGATCTGGGCTAGAAAGTTATTAGGACAAGCAGTAGCTTTGAATAAAAGATTCAAATTTTAAAAACAAACAAAAAAAAACCTAAACAGCAAATGGAAAATTTCAGACTCAGATCTTATGTTTTCTTATGCACTTCTAAAGAAATTAAATGAGATTTCCTGCTAGTTGTTATCTTGTGCTCTGTGTAACAAACACACAAGCACATATGCTCAATCACCCTTAAGGCCTTGGTGTAACTAATTTTTTCCCAAGTCCCAGTAACTGAGTTCTTGCGCTAAGTGAGTACATATGTGAGGCACTCAGCGGGGAGACAGAGACCATATGTAAGATGCAAAGTATCTGCTTGTTTGTTATGTTCCACATAGGCAATGTTCAGTGTATTAAATGGCAAAGAACATAGCAATCCCACACACAATAACGATAGCCACATGTTTTCCTCTTTCATCTATCTGCACATTACAGGACTAGATATGGAGGAAAAGTCTGACTTACCATTATCAAACTCATCTGGTATCTGAAAGGGAAAAAAAATGAGGGAGATGGTCAGGCAAAAACATCAGATGTGTGCAACTTAAAGTAAGTAATTTAATTATGATAACCCTAAATTCTTCTATGCATATTAAAACCAGGAAAACAATACTGCAAAGCAATATTAACTTAACAAGACGACACCATCATATACATAATTCATTATTATGTACATAAACATTTTATTCACACTGTAGCGAGAAAAATTAAACAAACGTAAACAACCAACTAGGCATGAATATCGCAATAAAATAAATCAAACCCTTCATGACAGTTGATAGTGGAAAAAAATTCCCCAAAGCTAAAGATTTCCACTAGTCACTAGGTTTTAATTATTGCTTAAGTATCTTATCCCTGATCAGATGAATTAATGTTGATGCCGATTATTATTTTTAACTGGAAGCTCAAACGAAACACAGGGATTTAGAAAAGGAGCTGTCATGGTAACAAATCCATAAGCTACCTGGAAATTGCATGTGACAGTGGGTTTCTTTTTCATTCACATTCAAAGGACATGCTGGATCATGCATAAAATGCACTTTCGTTGATAAACTGTTGACCTGCTGAACAAGCTGATCCATCATACCTACTCATAAATCCACCACAAGTAGATAAGAGAAGGAAGCTACCAACAAGCGGCTAACAAATATGACGTAAAAGTCAAAAGTCAGTCAGACAGATTGCCATTTCCTGGCAGGGCACAAAAAAAGGGGGGAGTGTGGGACCCTCAAATGTTAGCCTGAAATGCTAGCCTGGAATAAACTATGGACAAAGTAATCGGTGCAAAAATCAAACATGCACCTGATGCTGGCCACAGTCCCAAATTATCCATACAGAAAGCCTGAGATAAACAAAACCTTCATTATCATTATAAGCTCCTCCTCCACTTGTATCCTTCAATTAACTGTGCAGAAAACCAGCCAATTAATCAGCACTCAGAAACACAACCAAGCTGATGAATATTCAGCTGCATCTGCCAGGACGGCCCTCGTGGGTTCCCAGCCCTCCCCTGTGTGGCACAACAGCCACGTGCTGGCTCTACAGCCATGCCTCTGGAGTGGAAGAGTAAAAAGGAAACAGCAGTGCCCCTTCTGGTCACAGGTTTGCATCTCAAGTGACATGTTTGCAAATGTTTCCTTATTCAAAAATGCTGAACCATGTCGAACCTTCTGAGTAAAAAGATTGGAGAACTTAGCACTGCAGCTGTATCGACACATTTACATGTACTGGGAAGTTTCTCTCAGTGTTGGGTCAAAAACTCACCACATTCAACACAATCACATTCTATAACACAGCAGCTATAGTAGTTAAAGTGTGTTAAACAGCAATAATTTATACCTGTTTGTACAGGTTTTTTCATAATATATGGCTAAATGAATACAAAGTATAATTTATATAATAGAGGTGGATGCACAGGTGTTGCACCTCTGCACCTCTGATGGTGCCAGTGATCCAGGTGCAGGATCATCACCGGGAGCCACCTTTCATCCGTGTTTCCTGGTAGTGGGGCAGTGGCAGAGACATCTCCCTGCCACCCCTGCAACTGGCCCTAGGATCCCTGCCTTCCACAGCCAGAAGCTGCCCTTCTCTGCCTCTTCTGCCAGCTCCTACAGTGTCTTCCTCAATGCCTACCTTGACGTTCCAATTCCGTGGATAAACCGTTGGGCAGATGTTCCTACAAAACCTCAACATCTCACCTCCACAGGGCAAACCCCCCTCCACCACGCTTCTCTGCACTTACTTGCCAGCCCTGGGTACTTCTCCCTCTTCCTTTCAAAAGCTACCTCCAGTCCCTCCTTCTAAGGGACTGTGAGCTTGGCCATTATGACGATTTTGGACACTTTGTGGCCAGAGAAAAGTGAAAAGATGCTAAGCTGTACCTTTCCTTGTTGCTGAGGTGCTACACTTAAAGGTACATTTTTGTCCTGTAGTGTTTATATTTTATCTGTAATAGTGAATACGGTATAATTGGAATTGGTGTAATTGGTCTATATTCAAATATGTTTTTTAAATAAATCATTAAGAGACAAACTAAATGCATCATATCAGGTCAAAGATACATATTAAAGGTATAAAAGATTGATAAAATTGATACAGCGTACCAATGCAGCTTTAAATAGTTCAGTTTGGAAGAAAGATTGATAAGGCAATGTAATGTACAGCCTTTACACAACCAAAGCTGATTCGGGCAAAGTCCAACAAGGATGCATCTCTGCTGCCTTCAGATTAGCCAGTATGACAGAATGGCTGGATAAACTGCACACAACTCTCCTGACACCTACTGGAGATTTATATATACACACACACACACCACACACACCACACCACACACACCACACCACACACTTTCTCCTAACTACTTTGTGTATACATCCTTCTAAGGTCGTTATATGTAGACTCAATTTCAAAATACCTTCCTGTTTAAATGATATATCAACTTCCATAGTTATCAGGTGCTAATAAACTGAAAAAGTGAAGTGAAGAATTACAAAGCACACTACATTATAATTTGGGTTAGGGTTGATGAAATAGAATCATAATGATGAAATCATAATTCTTGGGCTTAAAATTGAGATCATACATCGCTCATTTTCTCAGTTTCATTCATTTGACAAATTTTGGCTCATCTTCATTTTGAATTACTGATTAAATGGTGTATCAAAATAGCCAAAATCCTGTGCAAAATAACTCCCATTTAGTATTAAACTGTAATCATATTAGGGAGCCAAGAGTGCAGTGTGTTCAAAAGTTAAAAGAAAACCACAAATATTAATGGCTGCTTAAAGACTTAGTAAGGGCAATGTTTCTGTTCTTTTGCCAAGGGCAACTAATAAATAACTAATAAAAGCAGCATGCAGCCATCACTCACTCGCCCCATTCATTCATTTCACAGATTTCATTTGTTTACTAATTGGGAGTTGAACATATTAGATGTTTATTTAGAATAAATTTGTTCCATCTCACTTGTATGGCCAATTGGGAAGCCACTTATGGTCATAAATTATGTACAGAATTTCAAGCTGATTTTTTTTGTGCAGTCCTTGTAAGGAGTAATAAACAGTTGACTCTCACTGCTACAGACAGCTAGAAGCACAAATGTGCCACCTGCAGGTGAATTTAAGTTATGACTACTGAATTTTTGTTCAACCTCAAAACCATATACTGAAAACAGAAAACAGATCAAAGCAAACAAAACGCTTAACAAAGCAACTGACAGTTTACACAAATGTAACTAATCACTCCAATTAACAGAGCACACAGCGTAAGATTACTGGAATAATGGTGGTATAAATGTAATTACTGTACCCTGGTCTTTCATTCAACTGCTTAAAAAAAAAAAATCACAAGAGTTTTTACATTTTAGAATGTAAATTAGAATTTATTAGAATATGTGGACACCTGACCATCACACCCATATGTGGTTCTTCCCCAATCTGTTGCCACAAAGCTGGAAGCACACAATTGTACAGGATGTCTTTGTATGCTGTAGCATTACAGTCTCCCTTTACTGGAACCAAGAGGCACAAACACGTTCAAGCATGACAATGCCCCTGTTCATGAAGACTGTGAAGGTCCATGAAGACATGGTTTGCCAAGGTCAGACTGGCGTGACCTGCACAGGGCCCTGACCTCAACCTGACCCTGTTCATGAAGACTGTGAAGGTCCATGAAGACATGGGTTGCCAAGGTCGGACTGGAGTGACCTGCACAGAGCCCTGACCTCAACCCCACTGAACACCTTTGGGATGAACTGGAACGCCGACTGTGCCCCAGCCCTCCTCACCCAACATCAGTGCCTGACCTCACTAATGCCCTTGTGGCTGAATGAGCACAAATCCCCACAGCCACTCTCCAAAATCTAGTGGAAAGCCTTCCCAGAAGAGTGGAGGTCATTATAAAAGGGGGACTAAATCTGGAATGAGATGTTCAAAAAGCACATATGAGTGTAATGGTCAGGTGCCTACAAACCTTTCACCATACAGTGTATAAGTAAGCGTAAAAGATACTGTCTCACATATGATAATAAACAAAGACATTACCAGCAAGAAGACAGTTCACTAACCTTTTTTAAGGCTGTTTCTATGGTAGTGGTTATAATCAAACCAGGGTTAATCAAAGTCACTGACAAAGACATTTTGATAAAGGTGTACGGTTGAAATGTGTAATTGGTGAAATTAATGTTTGTGTGTCAACTTCCTCAATCAAAATGTGTTTTAAAGAAAGAAAGAAAGAAAGAAAGAAATGAATAAGGAAATAAATAAATAAAGGTTTTCATTTTAGAACTTTAAGAAATACATAAGTACTTGGCCTTATGAAACGCCTCTTAGAGCCTGTTGAAAAGATGCCAAGAATGTACAAAGCTTCATCAGGAATCCTGCTGATGTAATGAACACTTATCAGTGCATAATTCAATATGTGTCATTTGATAGTTTATTAATGTCTTCATTACTATCGAAAAACTTCCTACTGGTGGTGGTGTATAACCCAATATATAATTGGAGTCCATTTCCATCACGGGTCATGAATAGCTGTCTAAGTAGGAGTCCAGACCTTTGGTTCTTAAAATGGAGTCCAGCGAGCCTCAGGGGGTCCGTGATTTTTTGTTTAGTTACAGTGGTGGAAATCACAACCCACTAAGCTATTATACGTAATCATTATTGGGTTTTTATATGCGAGAAACAATATTTTATGTAACAATTTAAAAAAAAAAAAATTTCACCAAGTCTGTAACTACACAGCCAACACAATAGACCTCCCTCTGAAAGAATGCATACTTGAGGCTCTATTTCCTGATTACAACACCAGACTCCTGTGACCCGGACTCGGCTCCTGCTCCCACGCCATCACCTAGAGTCCTCCAATTAAAGCCCAGAGGTGTTCAGAGCAGCACCTTCCACCCTGGCACACTTCACATCCAGCTCCCGCCGGCTCTCAGCTGTCTGTTAGCTTTGCTCTTTCAACTCTGGCCCAAAAGGTGGACGACAGGAAAGAACATCTTTAAAGCAGGCTCCATTCCAGTTATGCAGGCCACACAAGGATAGCAGCTGGCTGAGAAGTGTGCCCTTCACACCTCCACACCAACGCGTGACACTGAACAGCCAATTAGCCATCAGTATTACAGGAAACATGCTGGGAATGGGTGAAGGACCCAAGTGTCCTTAGAATCAAAACAAAAATAGTTCACATAGTCCTTCTGTTCAATGCCAGAAAAGAGTTTAATGCTGGAAAAATAAGTAAACAGGAAAAAGGGTGCATGAACGTATAAAAATGGTGGGTTCCTGTAACAGGGGAATTACTGGAATCTGTTATTTTGACAATGCAAAAATTGCCACATAGATCTGGAAAAAGATTCTGCTGTTCTCTCAGTGTGACACCAGTCAGCTTAGTGAATCAGGTACATTTGTTAACACCCACAAGCCTGGCACACTCTTTACACGTCTGTTATCAAGTGTCAATGGTTCCCTGTCTATGAAGTGTGCCCTAACAAGTACTTCTCAGAAACAAAAGGACTTGGGACGCAAACAAAGAAGAACTGAATATATCTTCCCATCAACACACTCACAGAGTGTGGCTAGCACAGAAGAGCAGAAGACTAACACAAGACCTGGTATTTAATTTCCAGTGTCCTGTAATAAAGCTACAAACAGTATATCATGTTTTGGGATTTTTGAACCAATAGCATTATCGACATTAGACTGGATAAAACGCTAGAGCAAATCAAGACAGTCAGAGAAAGTAAATAAAATCATGGCATTATAAAGCATTTATACACCAATACACTGATGCTGGGTGCAATTTCCTGTATAGCTTAACAGATTTAAATTTTATGGCCAGTCAGAATACATATAAAATTGTATTTCTATATATAAATATGAGACCTGATCCCCACATAAGTCATCAAAAAGAAATAAAAAAAAAAACAATTTGTCTATTGGACAAATTGATGAGACGTGTCTCGTGTTTTCTGAGAGGCTTTTGGCTCACCCGCTCATCACTCATCACACTCATGAGTTCTTTTATTAAAGATTTCTACAGTGACTTCTTGGATGAATTTCTTCAAAATCTTTCCCCAGGAAATCAACAACAACAACAACAACAGTTCATTCCAAAGTGTTCACTCTAAGTGAAAACTATTCTTAGATATTTGTGTGTTAAGTTAAAACTTTAGAAATAAAGATCAGATGAAACAGCACGCTCATCCTGGGAAACGGGATTCAGTTCCTTTTTTCCCGCACATCTAATGACCCCCTAATTAGTGACACCAAAAGGTCTGGCACACTTCGAATCGGTCTCCTAAGCAGTCCCACCTGAATGAGAATTGCGTCCTGAAAACACCTCGGTGTAAAGCTAAAACAAAAAACCCTTCCCGAACACACACCTGGCTCCTGGCACATGGCACATGTCACAACAACACGGCAAAGTGTGCACTTTAAAGAGAACAATGTCATTATCCGAAGCGGGCTTTCACCTCCAGAAGTGTGAAATTTTACCCTAAAAGAGTACAGAATCACTGCATTTTAAAGTGAGGAATAATATAAGCTGTGCATCCAGGATTTTAAGAGTTTCACATTAGAGTCGACTTAATGTTAATTGTTGAGGTTTGGGGACATGGAGACATCCTGATGCATCATTAACACAGCTCCAGTTCATCAGTTTACCTCTAAGAAATTTTCTTACACAGGTTAATACGACTTAGTAATGCTAAAAGTCAGGTTAATACTGCAATACTGTAGAATTCTCAGTTCTGGTTGATTAATTTTCTATAAACATGGCTCTAAAGCAGTGCTTGCTGCAAGGTAAATCACAGCTGTGTATTAAGGACGAGTCCACATTTTCAAATATGCGCAATGTTTTAGTATAGTGTAGTTTAGTTATTTATTAAATAGTTTTCATAGTAGTAACCAATTCACAGACAATTATATGGCAGGCAGTAAATATCATGAAAAATCAGCCTAACAATGAGAAAGACTCCAGTTTTATAAGCGTTAAATGTAAATCTGCTCCTTTCATTTTTCCTCTGTGAGAGAAAGTCTTCGAGAGAGAGAGAGAAAGAGAGAGAGAGCGAGCGCGAGCAGGAGAGAGAGAGAGCTTGTTATACATGATAGCAAGGGTTAACTTATGTTGCAGATATTCCACATTAAACATGTTATTAACTATAAACTGATAAATTATGCTAAATAAATCGTTCTTTAGTAGATAAAAATGTGCAACCACTGTCAAATTGGCATGCTATAAAAATGCTATATAAAAAAATGACTGTTATACAAAAATAATAAACTAACTATTTTTCTAGAACAGCATTCCCATTGTTATGTTTTATTTTGTAACACTTGGGGGAGTAACTGTCTAAGAAAATAATTAATGAGGGTGGCGTGATGCAGCGTGATGCAAAGCACAGTTATTGCTAAGTCAAGTCTATTTATCATTTGCACAGTATGCCAGGAGATACGCACATTATAATGCTTGTGGCGAAGGTTGAGTAAGATTTATATTAGTAAGCACAATAACAAAGTATATGCTACAACATAGTGAGAAAGCGTCATCACCCTGAAGTTGATTTTCTTATAACAGCACGTCCTGAACTGTTTGTTCCCTCTTATACCACAGCAATTTGCCAGTGATTACAATTGTTTTTTTTTTAAATATAAAATTAAATCAACATCCTCTGACCAATCAGAACTGAGAATTCAGCACCGCTGTGGTATAATACCTGCCATTCCTATGTGTGTTTTTTTTTTTGGCTTAAACATATTACCTAAAATATCAGTAACAGTGAGCTCAGCCACTGTAATGATGATTATTGGAATATTTTCTGAGCTTCATAACAATAAATTTAACAGCAGTTCCTTCTGTATCACTAAGAGTCTTAAAAAACCTATTTGAATACCTCTGTTCCAGTTAAACAGTTGTAGAAAACAACGGGCCACAAAGCTATTAACGTATAAAAATCCACAGACAGGATGTAGGTTGCGCGAAACGTCTCGTACTGCCGAACCCTCAGATCTAGTGAACGAGGTGTGAACGAGCACCACAGGCCCAATTCAGCTCTGAACTCCAGTGAGATCACGCTTACGTGAGAAGTGTGCCCTTTCAAGGTGAGCCCTAAACAGACTATCCAGTTGAACAGGATCTCCCGCAGCTCCTCGAGTAGCTCTGCTCTTTGCAGCCACTTTCCCAGATCAACACCTTCATACACTGCAGAAGTCACACACCCGTGAGGAATGCTCTTTCAAGTGGACTCAGAGTGAATTAGATTTAAACTATAATTTTATAGGCAATAGTTGTTTTTTTAAATAATAATTTAATGATCATTTTTGATCTTGTTCACTAACTCTGAAAAAAAAAAAAAAAAGTTTAATGTTTTATATCAGTGAAATTCTAATATCTAGCCAATATGTTTTACACATTAACATGTCAATCAGTTACAGTCCTGTGTCGAATTTGCTCGGATGTGTGAGTAACTCGGCTAACAAGCAGCAGCTAACGTAATTTAACACAAAAGCATGACAAGTTAATTACACAAATTAATACAGATTATTAAAACCAAGTGAACTGAAACTTGCCTTCCTGGGAGAAGGATCACAGTGCACAGGTGCACTGTCATGCTGGTACACATTTGGCCCTCTTAGTTCCAGTGAAGGGAAATTGTAATGCTACAGCATACAAAGACATCCTACACAATTGTGTGCTTCCAACTTTGCACCAACAGTTGGTCAGGTGTCCACATATATACACTGTATGGCCGAAAGTAAGTCCAAATGCAAAGTCAAAAACACTGAAATTTCCCTTCTTAACATATTTGCATTGCTATGGAGTGCTCAAACTTTCAGCTGAACAATGGCATGATAATTACACGTAAGCATATAATTCTAGCACAAATGCTACTTTAAACTTAAATATGTACAACGAGGAAAATAATTTTACTGTCACACCACCATTCTGTAAGTTTTTTCCCCCCACATGACTGCAGCCATTTCAAATCCTTTTGTGAAAGCCATGACATCTAACTCATTAACATAACACAGGTCTACTGCTCAGGAGGAAGGACAGGTACGAGATCAGACACCAGCAGTCCTGGCACACTCCGCTCGTCTCCTTCACTTCCCTGAGAAGTGTGCCAAATAAATCTCACCTTCAGAAGTGCGAGGAGTGTGCTCTTTGAGAATGCTACCTACACTCATTCACACCGACCTGAGAAGTGTGCCCCAGCACCTTTGAGCTGACCACCCGCAACTTCTAACAAAGTACAGACTTACAACTGAGGTGCAAAATACAGACGGTGCGGGAGAGAGAATAGGTGAGGAAGTGTGCCGCTATCACACACTTCCTGCTGTTACCAAGGGCTTCTAATTAGCGCAACAACTCCGACATCTGTCAAAAAGCACTACACATCTAGTTCTGGATGATTTGTACATTGAAACATTGATATGTTGCAAACCATGTTGGGAAAAAGTTTGCCATTAGCAGCCAATCATACAGATTCTCACATTTTTCCACACTACATCTGTACTTACCTTATTTCCATGCTCATCTACCGAGTTGCTACCTACAAAAGCAAAGAAAATTTATTAGTCACAGACTGTAATGTCAGTTTTTATAATAGACAGCTCTTGATACAAAAGAATTTAGTAGTGATGCCACTTCATTTCAGATTAAAATACATATAATTTGTACATTGCTTTACATTTGCCAAAACACTCAACACTCAATTTACACTTTAATTTATCGAAAATATACAACAGCTCAGAATTCTTTCCCTCCTTGATAACTTAGCTAAATCTGCTTGCACATAAATAGCAAATGTTTCAAAAATTATAGTGCAGGCAAAGCAGTTTAATGCATCATCATTCATATACATCATTAGTTTAAAACACAAAAAATACATAAGCAATTTTTTACATTAAAAACCATAAGCAGTCAGAACATCCTTCATACATATATATATATATATATATATATATATATATATATATATATATATATATATATATATATATATATATATATATATATATATATATATCACACACACTCACAACCCTTAAATAAAAATAAAAAATAAAAGTAACATTACTTTTTTTTGGGTTTCGTCATCTTCATTTCAAGTCCCCCTGATGTAAATTAATCCACAGTATATCCTATTCCACATGTCAAATATTCCAAATATTCCAAATAGTCCAAATAATCCAATAAAACAAATCGACCCAAAAGTAATTCCAATAAATGCCTTCTGTTTAAAATCCAATCCAAGTCTCCTAACTGAAGATTCATCCAAGAAAAAAAGGTCCACCCCAGAGGATCAACTCACCGAAGATGTAGACCACGCCGACTGCGCCACCGAGTCCCATAAGCCCCGCCAAGCGAAGCACCACCTTCTTTGCATACGCCGTGTTCTCTTTCTGCTTCTTGTCCTCGCTTTGATCATCCTGCTGGTCAGAGCTTCCCTCCCCTATAGGAGGAGGAGGTTGACCCTGCGAGCACAAAAAAAAAAAAAAAAAAAAAAAGTTTCTATAAAGGCTACTCATGAATTGAATGGAATATTCAAGACATAGTGAAAGGGTTAGGGTGATGGTTCATCGTTTCACTCAATACCATTAAATTAAATGCACCTTTAAACACATTAGAAAACATCTACCTGGATTTCTGATACTATAATATTAAGAATCACAAGCAGCACAGGATGCTGCCACAGATACCCATATCCATAGACATATCTTTTCTATACATATCTATGGTTTCAACATGTGTGTGATTGAGGACACGATCCATTGTCATGTCCAACACATCTGTCAAATCCAGCAGAAGTTTAGATCTTACCCAATGACTCTGATCCTGATGTATGTGTCTAAATATTTAGACATGTGTCACATATTCACATATTATGTAATTACAGAGCGGCATGGTGGGTAGTGTTGCTGTCTCACAGCTGCAGAGTCGCCAGAGCTCAAGTTACTGTCAGTGTGGAGTTTTGCATTTTCTGCCTGTGTCCATGTGGGTTTTCTCCAGGTTCTCCAGTCTCCTCCCATCATCACCCCCCCCACCCCAAAAAAAAAAAAACATGCCAGTAGGTGAACCGCTGCCTCTGAATTGCCTCTAGGTATGAAAGTGTGTGAATTTGAGTGTGTCCCTGCAATAGATGTCTCTTCCAGGGTGTATTCCCGCGTCACACTCAATGTTCCTGGGATCCACTGGGATCCTCCCCATCCACTGCGACCCTGACCAGGATAAGGCGCTTACTGAAGATGAATCAATCTAATTAGTAAGTGAGTATTATGGGATACACATAGTTGAGCCCCTTGCAAATACTGAAAAGCCTCCACAATAATGTATAGTACATGATAAGAGACATACATTTATGTTATAATTTCTCATTAGGTCTGATTAGATCATGCCAGAACGGGATCCTCTTAGATTTAAAGTGGATTTCTGGATTTATTTAGAAAAAGTAGCCTTTATTTGTCACAAACTCAAATTCTTTTTTTGTATATACCAGCCTGAAGCCCTGACCTTCTGACCAGTAACCCAGAGCCTTTAACCACTGAGCCACCACTGCCCACACCATATCGCCAAAAGTCTGTGGACACCTGACCATCACACCCATATGTGGTTCTTCCCCAAACAGTTTTCACAAAGTTGAAAGCACACAATTGTGTAGGATCTCTCTCTGTAGCATTACAATTTCCCTTCACTGGAACCAAGAGGCCCAACCTGTTCCATCATGACAATGTCCCTGTGCACAAAGTGAGCTCCATGAAGACATGGTTTGCTGAGATTGGAGTGGAGGAACTCGAGTGGCCTGCACAAAGCCCTGACCTCAACCCCATGGGATAAACTGGAACGTCAAAATCTATTGGAAAGCCTTCCCAGAAGAGTGGAGGTTATTAGAACAGCAAAGGGGGACATGAGTGTGATTCTCAGGGTCCACAAAGTTTTGGCCATATAGTGTATGTGGATCAGGACCCTCTGCAGCTTTTTTGTGTTTTAATAAAAATGTAGTTAAATAAAGCAACAATAAGAAAAATCATTTTAATAATGAATGACTATGGTTTGCGTCATCTCCCTTCCGGAAATACAGCTGGCTCATTTCCATGATGACCAATTGGTGAGTAATCACAGTGTACTCGTGTTTTCAGTCACCAATGTGCTCACGCATCATGGATACGTCAATCAATCAATCAATAAATAAATAAATAGGCAGCTGACTTGTTGAAGTAATGGGGCAGAAGAAGATGCTAAAAAAAGCAAGGGAGGAGCTGTTTGTGATTTACCTGTTGACCAATTGCTGTTTGAAAGGACACTAACTGCCACAGACGCGCAAAGCAAAATCACAACCTCGGGAAAAGACTGTACGTTATATGACTGCTTTGTAGAGTAACTTGCCTGAATGAGGCAAGCTAAGAAAATATTTTTTTCCCATTAATATCCGTATCTGTGTTGTTATATTGATGTTACGCTGTTTAAAGGGCATAATGTTCTTTTGTAAGTGCTCTGAGCAAAATGTTTGCTGAGATGCCGAGCACTTATTGTGAAGCTTAACACATAAAAAATGTGCTGCTGACTCTAAAAGACACACTGAAACATCATTGCATCCCTCATTGCACCATGGTCATCACACCTACGCTACCAACCCTCGGTCTGTCTTCGCTCAGCATGAAATTTCTGATAATTTTACAGGTAATTTCCAAGGCGCATAATTTACGGGGGCATAAGAAATTCCAGATTCCCGACTAGCTAAACAATTTCTTAGGCAGTTAATTCTACAAGCATTCATAACATCTACAATATTTCAAACCTCAAGCTCACCTGCTGATCTTCTATTACACAGGACAGATTAATTAATTTTGCGAGGTTTGTGTTTCCAGATAAAGTTCAAAAAGGTCTTGTTTATATCAGTACTGGTTTTATCACTGACAAATATAGAAAGTGCGGGATAAACAAGACGGGACAATTACCTGAACAATTACATGTCGCAGCAGGTTGGATGGTGAGCTGTGAAATGAGTTTTGGTTTGCATAATTTGCAGTTGTTTGCTTTTAAGAATTTAAAACTGAAAACACCTGATAAATTATTTTATTTGAGTTGGGCCTCAAAATGGAAATTCAAGCAAAAGTACTATGATTTAATTGTACTCAAAAACATTCAGTACAGTACTTGAGTACATGGTTTACTGTGCTTTTTTGAATTTTGGAAGACATTTTGCTAAAAAGTGTTAATTTCCCATATGTATGGAAACCTACGTTTCAAAAAGTTTCCATACATATGGGAAATTAACACTTACTAGCAAAATGTCTTCCAAAATTGTTCATATTCTGACAACATACTGAAATCATTCTCAAAGCTGGATCAGGAAGCTGTCGGACTTTAACAGGAAACAGAAAACATGGCAAGCACATCACACACGACACTACTGCCAAACTTATTAACTTATCTGGAAGTGTTGTGGACCAACCGAGAAGTGCACGTCCACGAACATCCACTGACGAAGATACAAACCAACGTGGTGCTGGCTTACATACTCCCTTATGTATGGAGACATTTGGGACACCCTGTAGAATCACATGAAGTGAAGTTCCAGGTCCTGTTTCCACCCTGTCCACTTTCTGGTGTTTTACACTTTAAGCACTGTCTCTGCTAATGAGTGAGTGTTACTGCATACACCTAGTAGGGCTCCTTGCATCAATGATAAACATCCATGCTCTACCAACACCATAATGTACAATACATGACAATCTAATCACACCCAAATACCCTGATGCTCTGGAAATGCGGTATAAATCATTATGTTAAAGACCCTCTAACGTCACATGACACTGGGTAAATCCCAAAAGGCTTCGAACTCCCTATATACACAATATTGCTAAAAGTATTGGGACACCCCTCCAAATCATTGAATTCAGGTGTTCCAATCACTTCCATGGCCACAGGTGTATAAAATCAAACACCTAGGTATGCAGACTGCTTCTACAAACATTTGTGAAAGAATGGGTCGCTCTCAGGAGCTCAGTGAATTCAAGCGTGGTACCGTGATAGGTTGTCACCTGTGCAATAAGTCCATTTGTGAAATTTCCTCACTACTAAATATTCCACAGTCAACTGTTAGTGGTATTATAACAAAGTGGAAGCAATTGGGAACAACAGCAACTCAGCCACGAAGTGGTAGACCACAGTGTGCAGAAGTCGCCAACTTTCTGCAGAGTCAATAGCTACAGACCTCCAAACTTTGTGTGGCCTTCAGATTAGCTCAAGAACAGTGCGTGGAGAGCTTCATGGAGTGGGTTTCCATGGCCGAGCAGCTGCATCCAAGCCTTACATCACCAAGTGCAATGCAAAGCGTCGGATGCAGCGGTGTAAAGCACGCCGCCACTGGACTCTAGAGCAGTGGAGATGCGTTCTCTGGAGTGATGAATCACGCTTGGCAGTCCGATAGACGAGTCTGGGTTTGGTGGATGCCAGGAGAACGGAACTTGCCTGACTGCACTGTGCCAAGTGTAAAGTTTGGTGGAGGAGGAATTATGGTGTGGAGTTGTTTTTCAGGGGTTGGGCTTGGCCCCTTAGTTCCAGTGAAAGGAACTCTTAATGCTTCAGCCTACCAAGACATTTTGGACAATTTCATGCTCCCAACTTTGTGGGAATAGTTTGGGGATGGCCCCTTCCTGTTCCAACATGACTGCGCACCAGTGCACAAAGCAAGGTCCATAAAGACATGGATGAGTGAGTCTGGTGTGGATGAACTTGACCGGCCTGCACAGAGTCCTGACCTCAACCCGATAGAACACCTTTGGGATGAATTAGAGCGGAGACTGAGAGCCAGGCCTTCTCATCCAACCTCAGTGCCTGACCTCACAAATGCGCTTCTAGAAGAATGGTCAAAAATTCCCATAAACACACTCCTCAACCTTGTGGAAAGCCTTCCCAGAAGAGTTGAAGCTGTTATAGCTGCAAAGGGTGGGCCAACTCCATATTAAACCCTACGGATTAACAATGGGATGTCATTAAAGTTCATGTGCATGTAAAGGCAGACTCCCCAAAACTTTTGGCAATATAGTGTATGTGCACTACATAGGGCATAAAGTAGTGGCTCACACACTATGTAGTGCACTAAATGTCTTACACAGAGAGATTTGAAGCTTAGCCTGTTGCTCACATCAACGCCAAACTCCTCCCTAAAAGCATGACTCCATTCAAACCGATAACCGGTACACCGTTAATGATAAACCAGAAAACATTACAAAATATTATCAACTATTAAATAGTGTGCCACAATAGCATGAATAAATAGTGTGCTTAAATAGAATGCCACAATAGCATGAATAAATAGTGTGCTTAAATAGAATGCCACAATAGCATGAATAAATAGTGTGCTTAAATAGTGTGCCACAATAGCATGACTAAATAGTGTGCTTAAATAGTGTGTTTAAATAGTATGCCTGAATAGCTGGGGACACTGATTAGTGCTGTAGTATGTAAGCTCGTTCTGAGAGACTCTAGTATTGTCAGTGTGGGTGAATGTCACAGCCGGCGAATGGCGCTAATGTGAACAGCTAGCCTACCTGACTGCCCTGCTGCTGAAGTCTCTTCTGGAGGATAGCCTCAGCTAGCCCCTCTGTGGCGCCGCTCTCTTTACCTTTCCCCGGTTCAGCACAGAGTCTTCTCACTAACCCCGCCGCTGCAATAGCCGAGGCTTCCCCTCTCAGCCTGAGGAGGCCCCGGCTCACCCTGACACACATGGGATACACACACACCGCCGACATCTTGAATAGAAAGTAACCCGTCGCTCTAGCGTGAGTGGGAAAGGACAAACAAACACGATTGGTTAAATATCACGTGATTGACAGGCACGGTGACCAACCGCAGTTCTCAGTACGGCCCCGAAGGCGGGACTTCTGCTTCTATAACGGTGACCTTCTCGAGCAGATAAAAGTCGCTGTGATGGCAGCGTGTGTAAGAGTTCCCTAGAAATCTGGTATGTGATGGTGTGTGATCTCACACACAACATAGTGCTGGTGTTCCTGCACAAAAAGAGTGATTGATTTTCGCCTAATGAAACACTTTACCTTTGCTCTGTATTTTAAATATACAGTATATCAAAGTGCCCTAAATAAAATAAATAATTTAATTTAAATTATAATAATAATAATAAAAGTAATTATTATTTAAATTATAATATAATTTAAATTACTCATGCTGTCCCAGGGTTGCAGGATATCATATTATTTATCCTGGTGAAAAAGACACAGGCTGAGCTGGTTAAGCTGCTAGACCATCTTTAACTGCTACAACTGCACCATTGTACGTGAGTTATTTTAAGAAAACAACAAGAGTAGGCCAGTTAGAAAACCTCGAACCAACAAAATTGTGTGCAATGTTGCATTAGTTGCAGTAAAGGATTCAAACTAAAGCAGGGTTTCCCAGACTTTTTTCAAACAGGGCCAGTTTAGACCACACCAATGTACCCGAGGCCCGAAGTCAACAAAATATTATTTATTCAATTCAATTCAATTTTATTTGTGTAGTGCTTTTAACAATGGACATTGTCACAAAGCAGCTTTACATAAATTTATAAATTCAGGATATAAATTTGAAATTTATGAATTTATCGCTAATGAGTAATCCAGAGGTGACGGTGGCAAGAAAAAACTCCCTGAGACATCATGAGGAAGAAACCTTGAGAGGAACCAGACTCAAAAGGGAACCCATCCTCGTCTTAGTGACACCAGATAGTGCGATTATAAATAATTCCCTTCTATAACTGTTTACTACATGATCAAAAAATGCAATTGTGTAACCAGGAAATTCATTATAGTTTTCACATAAAGTCTATTTTGTTGAAGTTATCAACTGTTCACTGATGGAAACTTGAGTGCAGAACTATTCATGGCAACTGCAGTCTTAAAGTTATCAAAGCAATTGCAGTCCTAAGCCATCGTAGCAAAACTGTTCATATCAGTTAAAGTCCAAAGCCATCTTCAGGGTTTTTAAGTGATACCATCCTCAGTAATCTCATGTATCTTTAGGCTGTCCGTGTTGGGCCGTCCTCAGCAGCTCCAACCAGAAGCAGGGCATCAGGGTGGATCAGGCAGGTCTGGAGAGCAGAAGGGGTCAGAATCCCTGGCATCTTAGCATTTATGATTATTAATATCATATATTATTTATGAAAATGCATTTTATGCAAAATATGAAATATTTACAACAATATATAATATACAGTACTGTGCAAAAGTCTTAGGCACATGCAAAGAAATGCTGTAGAGCAAAGATGCCTTCAAAAAATAATGAAATTAAATGTTTATACATTAAAAAATACTATAAAGAGCAGTAAACAGTAATAAATTAAACAATATTTGGTGTGACAACCCTTTATTTAAAAAAAATAGTAGTTTCAGGTACAATTAGTGCAGTTTTATAAGGAAATGAGCTGTAAGTTTTACTGAGCATCTTTCAGAACCAGCCACAGTTCTTCTGGAGACTTTGACTTTCACACTTGCTTCTTAGTTCTGCATGTTCTCGCCTTGTCCCTGTGGGTTTCCTCTGAGTTCACAGGTTTCCTCACACTTCTAAAACATGCCAGTAGGTGGACCGGCTAATCTAAATCGACTCGGGGTGTGAATGAGAGTGTGAATGTGTATGCACATGATGCTCAGAGATGATCTGGAGTCCGGTCCCAGGTGTGTTCCCGCATTAGTGTTTCAGGGACAGGCTCTGGACGCACTTTATCCACTGTCATGTATTTTGTTGCACTGTAATTGCCACATGTCCTGAACTGATGTTCAGAAAGTGTGTATTTTGTCATTTTTAGAGTAGCGTAGAGAGCAGAGAGGTGTAGCAGACTCCTGAGAAACTATCTTCTCACCTTAATATTTATATTCATCTGAAATTCAGAAAAGACTGAGGGGCTGTAAGTATCAGATAGTGCACTGAAATGAGCAGAAAATACACTGTGGGGTCGAAAAAAAGGGTGTAACTTGATGACATGGATGGAAAGTCAGAATTAGAGCAGATTTCAGCAGCTTATACACCATCATTATATTCGCAGCACTGATCAACAGAGGGCAGCAGGAAATCACTCAACTTTCTGTGCCTTGTGGAAGTGTGATACAGAAGAAGAGAAAAACACGTCGAAGGCATTTGGGCTAAAAGCTACAGCGTCGCTGTGAAAAACTGGCTGTTTGTCGCTGACATTAAGTCATTGTATCTGGGAAATGTAATGTATATAGCTGTCGGGCTCCTCTACTGGACCTATGAGCAGAAAAGAGCGGCTTATTGATCAGCTCCGAGGTCAGGCAGTGTTCATGTCTATGCTAACTATGCTAACTATGCTAGCGACTGTTTCATAAAGTTTGCTGTATCGGTGGCTTTTCCGCGCCTCTTCATTTCCTCCTGCTACCTGCATAGTTACTGCTAACAGTGCCTTCAGACTAACTTTATCACTCTGACAAAAGCTGAAAACGTGAAATTATCTAGCTTTCTAACGCTGGAGTGCTAACCACATAGCAGAACAAGGTGTGTGTGTGTGTGTGTGTGAGACCGCTGGCCTGCTCCCTGCTAAACTTTACATTAGATTAGCTGTACATTGAGCTGTTCATAGCCAAAACTAACATAGATAAAACTTTACGTAAACTAACTAGTAGTAGACTAGTAGTAAATTAACTTATACTAAACTAACTAGTAGTAAAGAAGTAGTAAACTAACTAGTTCTAAACTAACTAGTAGTAAACTAACTAGTAATAAATTTGTAGTAAACTAGTAGTAAGCTAACCTGTAATAAATTAGTAGTAAGCTAACTTGAAGTAAACTAACTAGTAGTAAAGAAGTAGTACGCTAACTAGTTCTAAACTAACTAGTAGTAAACTAACTTGTAATAGATTAGTAGTAAGCTAACTAGTAGTAAATTAACTTGTAGTAAGCTAGTGGTAAGCTAACTAGTAGTAAATTAACTTGTAGTAAATGAGTAGTAAGATACCTAGTACTAAACTAACTAGTAGTAAATGTGTAGTAAATTAGTAGTAAGCTAACTAGTAGTAAATTAACTTGTAGTAAACTGACTTGTAGTAACTAGTAGTAAGCTAACCAGTAGTGAATTAATTTGTTGTAAACTAACTAGTAGAAAATTAGCTTGTAGTAAACTAACTAGTAGTAAACTAACTGGTAGTAAACTGGTAGTAAGCTAGTTTTAAACTAACTCAGTATCTTTATTTATAATGAATATCTCCATGTACCGTATTTGACTTTATATTTTTCTCATTTAAAAAAGGAACATCTGTCGAACCTAACACTGAATATCTTGTTTCTGTAAATGACTTTTCTTTGTCTTATTCGTTTCTTCCCAAGGGTGTGCAAACTTTTGCACTCAGCCGTAGCCAGGATGTTATTCAGCTTCAGTTTTTTGTCTTACTTTAGGTATGGGCTGAGTGCCATGTTTCTAAAATCACTAGAACAACATTATTTCAGCATAAACGAAAGATGAAGCTACTGGTAGAAGTACTGAGCTCAGGGGCTTTACTACACAGCGTCAGGATAACAAACCTCTCAGAAAACAAAAAGAAATGTGCACTTCTTTGCTCTTTTTCACATTTACACACCTGCGCTATGGGAAACGCTGCTTTGAGCCCTATTCAGACTCGATTAGTTTATCAGGGGAACGCATGTAGTAAACTTTTTATACGTCTCTTCAGTGATAAAACTCACATCCAGACAGTGATACAATTTCCACAGGAAGAGTGAGTTTCCAGTGGGTTGTATTTCTACAAACTCGGATCTTTGCATCGCATGGTCATATGATCACACTCCATTCACAACGTGGAATTAATAAATATTAATTTATAAGCCTTTAACATGAAATATTTGAGCAGCTGGCAGTCATATAACTAGCCATTATTTATAGAAAACTAAAAATTGATGATATTTTGCATATGTAAATATGTAGTAATGCTTTATACCTGTAGCTGCCATTATAATGGCTCCTTTAATCAGTCTGCAGAATCTTGTTTTTCTTAAGGATTTTATTTTCTTCTCCTGGAAATGCTTTCCCAGGTAGCGTGTGTACTTGAGATTTTACCACCCGCACCAAGTATGTGGTTGTATGCCTCGTCTAAATCATCCGTTTTTTTGTTTCGAGACCAACCACGGCAAGTAGCAGCAGTCAAACATAATTTTATTAACATAGAAGATCCGTTGTACCGTTGAGTTCGGCAAAAAACAGTATGTAATTCATCCTGTACTTTTCCCGCAGAAGAACGGAGAAAAAAACAGCGTCATGGCCTATCCAGACGTAAATAAACTCATAGAGTAAAATTACTCAAGGACCCCATTGCAATTTAATCCTGTGCAAATAGGGCTTTAGTTGGTTTTTTAGTTGGTTTGTATCACAAACTACATCCAAAACTGCATTCCTGTTTAATTAATTAGTGGGTCAGAATAGTACCGTGTTGTAATTCTTGTCTGTGGTTATTTCACATGTGCTAGAGACCGTGGATAAGCATGAAGGGCCAAAACACACGTGTGTATGTGAAAGCAAATGACAAAGTCTGCCCAAAACTTTGTTGTACATACTCAACATGCGTTCTTATTGTCCTACTGTGGCTGTTATAAACCTCAGTACTCAAGAGGGTTATAGAGTGTGTCTGAAACTTTTAAATGTTTCCAGTAATATTACACAGTCATGCTGCGTTATAAATATGCAAGGACGCACAGAATCTATTGTGTCATGCATTCACCTAGATGCGCAGGGTATGTTTCGGCCCTAAAAACACTGTAGTACTATTCTACAGTACTGTACTTTGGAAACAGCATACAGGTTATTGTGGTATTTGGATTCAGTTCTTTACAGTTTGTAAAAGCCAGTCTGACATAAACATGTTATTTCTGGTCATGAAAGTGTTCACTGTCATGCTGCACTGATCTGTGAACAGTGCATGGAAACCGTGCTAATCCACCTTACCCTGTGTTTGTAGCTATGTGAGGAAGTGCAGAAGCTCGCACTGGCAGCTTCCCCAGCGGCGTTCACCACGGCGGGAAACATCAAACCTACCGTGTGCAGGGTGGTCATCTACCTCCAGAGGGACATGTCGGGAGAGAGCTGCCTGCACCCGCTACGGCCTCAGGCCAACCCCGTCCTCTCCATCACTTCAACCGAATGTCCCAAGATTAAGAGCTGCAGCCAGCGAGGCACGGCGGGAAGCAAATATGTCCGCCTTAACGTGGGAGGAGCGCTCTACTATTCCACTGTGCAAGTGCTTACGCGACAGGACACACTGCTCAAGTCCATGTTTAGCGGCAAGATGGAGGTCTTCACCGACAAGGAAGGTGAATGCTGTAGAACGATCCATTGACTGTTTATTGATCAGATATTCATTTTTTTATGCTTTTATACAGTACGTGTTCTGTTCCTATCAGGTTGGATTTTGATAGACCGCTGTGGGAAACACTTCGGTTCGATTCTCAGTTACTTGCGGGATGGAAGTGTAACTTTGCCCAAGAGCAGGCAGGCTGTCATGGAGCTTTTCACTGAGGCAAAGTATTATCAGATCCAGGGGCTGGTGGACTTGTGTCAACGTGCGCTTCAGGTGAGGAAGCCATGTTTGTCCGGATTAGTCGAAAGGCTGATTTAAAGTTCTGTGCACAAGAATTTATGGATGTTCCGTTTTGGTGCATAGACATTCATGTCAGTCAACGTGTGCATTGGGGGCAGAGTCGCATATACCAAACCAGAATGTACAGAAAACAAAGACAAAGTCTCAGATTTCACTGCAGCAGAGGGAATGGAAAAAAGAAACAATTTACTGTATACAATAAAGGACAATTTAGTTCTTTACACTCGGATCATTTGTGATTACACTCGGATCATTTGTGGCAATATTACACTGAAATTTCCTGCACTCCTCCAAATCTTTACTCAAAGCTTTCACTAACTTCTGTTGTCACTTTTAAAGAAGGGGCATATAAGTGCTTATACAATTGTACCTCTACAAACTGCTCCATTTTGCTTGAGCGATAATTCTGGTTCGGGTCTCATTCTAACCCCAGTGTGCCAAGATTCATGTCCCTACTTAACTAGTCAGCATTTACAGGAAACGTAGTTGTAGACATTTGGAAAATGTGCACTTCTGCTCATGTGCAAGGTACACTCAACTTGTACATTGTGTCTATATAAATCAGGTTTAAAGTCAAAATATAACCAGATATCCTTATCTCCTAATAGTCAGACTTAAAGATAGAACTGCCAGATCCCAGAAGCGCTGCTGTTTTTGTTTATCATATATATACGCAGATCAGCCATAACATTATGACCACCTGCCTAATATTGTGGTGGTCCCCCTTTTGCTGCCAAAACAGCCCTGACCTGTTGAGGCATGGACTCCACTAGATCCCTGAAGGTGTGCTGTGGTATCTGGCACAAAGACGTTAGCAGCAGATCCTTTAAGTCCTGTAAGTTGCGAGGTGGGGCCTCCATGGATCGGACTTCATGGCCAGCACACCGCACAGATGTTCGATTGGATTGAGATCTGGGGAATTTGGAGGCCAAATCAACACCTTGTCATGTTCCTCGAACCATTCCTGAACAATTTTTACAGTGTGGCAGGGCGCAATATTCCATTAGGGAATACTGTTGCCATGAAGGGGTGTACCTGGTCTGCAACAATGTTTAGGTAGGTGGTACGTGTCAAAATAGCATGAATGCCAGGACCCAAAGTTTCCCAGCAGAACACTGCCCAGAGCATCACACTGCCTCTGCCGGCTTGTGTTCTTCCCATAGTGCATGCTGGTGCCATCTCTTCCCCAGGTAAACGATGCACATGCACCCGGCCTTCCTCATGAAGTAAAAGAAAATGTGAATTATCAGACCAGGCCATCTTCTTCCATTGCTTCCTGGTCCAGTTCTGATGCTCACCTGTCCATTGTAGGCACTTTTGGCAGTGGACAGAGGTCAGCATGGGCACTATGACACTATGAAAGGTCTGTGGCTACATAGCCCCATACGAAGCAAGCTGCGATGCACTGTGTGTTGTGACACCTTTCTATCATAGCCGGCTTTAACTTTTCAGCAGTTTGTGCTACAATAGCTCTTCTGTGGGATCAGACCAGACGGACTAGCCTTCACTCCCCACGCGCATCAGTGAGCCTTGGGCACCCATGACCCTGTCGCTAGTTCACTGGTTGTCCTTCCTTGGACCACTTTTGGTAGGTACTAACCACTGCATACCGGGAACACCCCACAAGACTTGCCCTTTTAAAGAAGCTCTGACTCAGTCATCTAGCCATCACAATTTGGCCATTTGGCTTACGCTTGCCCATTTTTCCTGTTTCCAACACATCAACTTTGAGAACCGACTGGTCACTTGCTGCCTAATATATCTCAACCCTTGACAGGTGCTATTGTAACGAGATAATCAATATTATTCACTTCACCTGTCAGTGGTCATAATGTTATGGCTGATCGCTGTGTATAGTTAAAGGTGGGGTTAATGATTTCTAAGTCAGTTCTTCTCAAATTCCTTGTGCATTGAGGCAGCATTAAAGAGCGAGGTTGTATTTATTCACATCTTCAGTCTCAAAACAGCAAAATTTGGCTCACTTCTGGCAAAGATTTCTGACTATATCTTGAATAAAACAGTAATAAAAGTCATAATGAGCTTAATCAGACATTAGTCATATTACAGAAATTATGGTGTCATGGTGGAATAACAGCACAAGTTGACAGTAGAAGATATAAATATCTGTCGACTTCAGAGCAAAGTTTTCTTCTTTGCAGGATAATATGCAGAAAGCTGTGTGCGTTATCCCGGTCATCACATCTCAGAAGGAAGAGGAGAGGCTGATACAGGGCTGTACAAGGGTGAGGCTCTGCTCATAACCCTTTCTAAAATGACAGAGTAATTCATCTACACTGTTAATCTTTTATTTGAACGTCCGAAAAGATGATGATACATTGCAATATTCTGTTACTGTTAATTTTCTGTTCCAGCCTGCAGTAAAGCTACTCTACAATCGAGGCAACAACAAATATTCCTACACCAGGTGAATATCATTCATCAGAAGTATTTAAGCACTTTGACTACATCTGGATTTCTTGACCACTGCTTTATTACCTACGTGCGCATTTCTCTGTTAACTCATTGACTTTTGTTTTCTGAAAGCAACTCTGATGACAACTTGCTCAAGAACATTGAACTGTTTGAGAAGTTGTCGCTGAGCTACAATGGACGTGTGCTGTTCATTAAGGATGTAATCGGCGATGAGATCTGTTGCTGGTCCTTCTACGGGCAGGGCCGCAAATTAGCAGAAGTTTGCTGCACATCCATTGTCTATGCTACTGAGAAAAAGCAGACCAAGGTAGGATCATGATTCTGCACAACTATATGATGTGAGAAATTTGCATGTCATATGACTGTCTATCATTATCTAGATTTAGAGATTTATGAATTTATATATGAGATGATTTTATTGATACTGACATTTAGCAAGCAAGTGTATGACTCCCTAGTGAAGTTCCATCAATCATTTGTTATTGTTCTGTTTTACATTATTCATTCGGCAGATTTATATTTTATTTTTATAGATTTTTATTTTTATAGATTTTTATTTTAAGTGACTTGACGCAGTGTAGTCTATGTGTATAACTATTAAAGGATATGGCAGGAGTTTTTTGTTTTATTCATTTATTTTACAAATTAATCTTAGAGATATCGCTCTAGCTATGAAAATGGATTTTGTATTTTGAAATGTTACTGGGAGTCGCATTCAATCATGCCACATTTAAATGAAGAGTGTGTATGCTGTTATGGTCTTTCCACTATCCTTACACGCAGTGCTAGCGTAGGAATTCAGTGACAAAATGGACAAATTTCCCCTCAGCTAAACACACTAGTGTTATTTCTTAAATCACATACTTATATACTATTCTAGATCATTATTGTGTACTAACGCTAACTGGTTTTCCTGTTGCAGTTAGTGTTTGCATTTTACCCTCTCATGTAGCCTTCAACCCCACTGAAAGATCTGCATGCTAGCCTTCTGGATTTTCTAGATTAGTAAATACTTTGGAATGTAAGGTCAGAGTTTTTGATTTAAGATGCAGCCCAGGTTTGAAGGATTTGTGGATTAGGAATTTCTCTAATTGCTGTATATGTCTAAACTGAAGCCAGAGCACTGCTGTGATCCTCCTGTGATTCGCTGCTTTGTCTCAGGTGGAGTTTCCCGAGGCTCGTATCTATGAAGAGACACTAAACGCTCTGCTTTATGAGACACTCCCAGTTCCTGACAACTCTCTCCTGGAGGCCACGCGCAGGCGAGCTCACTGCTGCTCACACAGCGAGGAGGATGAGAGCGTGGAGCTGAGAGAGCGAGTACGGCGCATACACATTAAGAGATACAGCACCTACGACGACAGACCACTGGGACATTAGCTGAGAACTGAAAGTCTTCTCTGCTAAAGGGCGAAAGCTTGCACAGTCTACTGAAAGCTCACGTACACACGTTTGGGACACATTGTTGAGTGTGAGCAAAAATGATGACACTATAATCAGACCACCCTGTGAGCCATGAATTAGCACATTGGGGTGTCGTGTAAGTCCGTCTAAGTCAGATACTGATAAACAAATCATTTTGACTGGTACTTATTTTGGGGGGAAATGCACACTTGCCAGTTTTCTGGTGACGTATACTTAAGTGTACTGAACAGCATGAAAGTGTGAGCTTTCGCCCACAGACGAAAATTCTGTGAAAAATATCACACTACAGACAACTCTCTTCTCTCTTCTTGACAGTATTTAACCACTGTTTTAACTCTGCCATATCACAATGATAAATCCTGACAATCTGGTCAAAAAAACTGTCATATTCCTTCTGCTCAGTTGTGTAGTGAAAAAGAACCAGCACCTTTGTAGGATGATAGTGTTTTTAACCTCCTTTAAAAATGTTTTTTAGCTTTTTTTTTTTCTTTTCTTTTCCCAAAGCTCTGTATAGACACTAGAATTGAACTGACTGATATACCACTTCTTGAATAACCAGCGTTGGTTTTTAAAAACCTAATCCTATAATGTGAACACAAATAGCAATGTTTGCTGGTGTTTTTAAAATTTTATTTATTTATCTATCTCAGAATTGTAATACTGGCAACTTTTTTTTTTCTTTGATTGAAACACGATGCAAACTAATTGAGAACATAGCAATGATGAACATAAATTTACTGCACCTTGTCTCTTTTTCTCTTCATTGATATTTTTGGATGCCTTAGTGCCACTCATGCCTTCCTGTGTATCAAGTAAACAGCTGTGAGCCTAAGGTCGAAATAAGTTCTGATATGAGATCTAATCATGTGATGGAGAAATCGGTGAAAATTGGATACAGAATGTGCTTTTGGAGTTCACTAATTATATATTTGTGATTCTTGATAAATGATGTATTTTGTTAAATCTGTAGGTTTATTTTATCAAGCCTTTCATACTCTTTATAAAAGATTTTATTTAAATGGACTATGTGTGGTTCTTTATCTTGTCAACATATGGTGAAAAAATATGTGTATTGCTGAAATTTCACAATTCTACCTACCTACTCTCGTCTTTTACATTTGGGTCAAAAACATCAAAAAACATGCCTGTTGATAAAATCTAGTAATAGAATCTGTGGCGCTCTTGTATACAATCGTTCTACACACTCATTCCCCACTTTAATAGGAACACCTGTACTCATTCATGCAATTATCCAATCCACCAATCATGTGGCAGAAACTCAGGGCATTAAATTCTGCAGATACAGATGGAGCTTCAGTTAATTCACATCAAACATCAGATTGGGGAAAACATGAGATCTCAGTGTCTTTGACCATGGCGTAGTTGGTCCCAGATGGGCTGGTTTGAGTAATTCAGGTTTTTGGTCTATAGTGTTTACATACATTAAGCGGCAGTTCTGCAAACAGAACGCCTTGTTGTTGAGAGAGGTCAGATGAGAATGGCAGAGTAGTTCAAGCTGACAGGAAAGCTATGGTAACTCAAATAACCACTCCTTACAACCATGGTGAACTGAAAAGCATTACAGAACACATAACACAATGAATATGTACAGCATTTGGCAGACACCCTTATCCAGACTTACATTTATCTCCTTTATACAACGGAGCAGTTGAGGGTTAAGGGCCTTGCTAGTGCTGGGATTTGACCTTATGATCAGAAAGTCAACATCTTAACCGAGCCCAACGTTTACCATTGAGGTGAATATGAACATTGACGTGGATGGGCTACACAGTAGAACACATCCGGTTCCACCCCTGGAGACTCAGTAGCTAAGGTTCTGGCTTACTGATCAGAAGGTTGAGGGTTGAAGCCCCAGCGCTGCCAAGCTGTTACAGCTGGGTCCTTGAGCAAGGCCCTTAAGCCTCTCTGCTCCAGGGGTGTCATATCATGGCTGACCCTGTGATCTGTCTGCCTCCAGCTTCCTAACAAGCTGCGATATGCAGAGAAAAGAATCTCACTGTGCTGTAATGTATATGTGACAAATAAAGAGCAGACCTGTCAGCCAAGACCAGGACCCTGAGGTACAGGTTCACTGCCACTGCTGTAGACTGGAAAAAGCCAAGGCAATGTTTTTCTATGAATGAACATGTGTTCCTATTAAAGTGGCCACTGAGTGTGCATTCACAATATACTGTGCTTTATAAATACTGTATATCTGGGTTATATCAAGCAACTGAGAGCAATTAATGCAAAGGAACATTTAGTTCCTAATGATTGTTATCCACTGGGTGAATAAGAGCTTGGATGCAATGGATCTTATTATTAAATTCCCCCAGATCTCCATACAGGAGGACAGAGAGAAAAGGTATCACCCGTATCACATCTTCTCTCTGTCGCTTTAACGTCATATAGCTGAGTGAGAGGCTATAAAAAGTGCGCTCAATGGATCCTGGCCACTTTAGTATTCAAACAAGACAGGGATCCAAAAATACATGGAGGAGCAGCAGAAGCCGTGAACTGATTAATGCTATTGGTCAGCGATGGCCGGGGGGCGTGTTGGTGGCGTGACGTCACCGCGGCGGTACGGAAGATGGCTCCGCGGTGCGTTAACGCGACTCCTGGATGCGTCAGCGCTCCACAGCTACAATACGCGCTTATGTGAAAAGAAAGGAAGGAAGGAGGGATAAAAACAGGAGGAAGGCGAAGCCTGTCATCTGCGCTGGGGAGAGAGCAGTTTATGCTGTGCGCTGGGTGGCAAGCAGTGCGGGGCGATGGGTTCAGCGACAGAGGAAGAATTTAAAGAGAAATTGCTATGGAACGTGAAACGAGAGGTGAGTGCTGTTTCTTTTTCAATGAGATGCTCGATAGTGATAAATATGGAAGACCAGTGCATCCGTCCAGTGCTCACGATTAGTCCTCATCCACTGTGTTTACTCCCCAGTGCATAGAGCACAGGCTCCTGAGTGCTGTGCCTTCATGTTGTGGGAAGTTTTATTATTGTTTACTGTCATGTTTATTGTTTATTGTCATGCAATGCAACAACCTGATTTCAATTCTACTGTAAGCTCCTGAATGATGTCGCTTCCAGTTTCCTGTTCACGCCCCTCCAGTTTACAGGCGGATGATTACTCGTCCTTAGAGGACAAATTAAAGCAAACTACCTAATACCATATGCACTTTTTCTTTGATTTCATTCTGATCTTGTTAGATTGCTAGCACAGCTGTTATTGTTATCCTGCTGAAGTCTGCATGCTGAACCTGTTGAATAGAGTACACAAATGGTTTGTATCCTGCACCACTGTAATACACAACCTACTGGTTTTCTTTTTTTTTTTTTTTTTTGAAGCTTATGTACACACATGAAAGCACTGTAACTCCAGAATTATACTAAATAACTGGGAGAGGTACCTTTTTTCTCAGATGTAGCACCATCTGGCATTTCCACTATCTTGTGAGTCAGTGGTGGATTTGTAACTGTATGCATGTATATAAATGATGTACAGAAATAACAATGGAGTGTAGTGCGCTTCAGACTTAAGTTGTGGATTTAATACGGATGATCTATTGCACATCAGAAATAAGAGCTACCTGTCATGTGTTTGATCTGATGCTCAGTTCTGAGTGTTGTCCGTTTCGTGCCCTTTCTGTTTGCCTTTTTGGAGGTTGTCAATCACCTCACCTCATTCAACACATGTCAAATCAGTGTGTTAGCACTGTCGCCTCGCATCACCGGGGTTGGGGGTTCGAATCCCGCCTCCGCCCTGTGTGCGCGGAGCTTGCGTGTTCTCCCCGTGCTTCAGGGGTTTCCTCCGGGTACTCCGATTTCCTCCCCCAGCCCGAAAACATGCATTGTAGGCTGATTGGCATTTCCAAATTGTCTCTAGTGTGTGAATGGAGGTGTATGAGTGTGTGCGTGATTGTGCCCTGCGATGGGTTGGCACCCCTTCCAGGGTGTCCCCTGCTTTGTGCCCCGAGTCCTTTGGGATAGGCTCCAGGCGACCCTGTGGCCCTGTGTAGGAAAAGAGGTGCAGAAAACAGATGGATGGATATTTAGGAAAGGCAGTGTTATCATTACAGGCATTCATTTATAAGGTAGAAAATTGAAGCTGCTTCACTGATAGTTACCAACGTTCCTCCATGTCATTCAAAAACTACATTTAAACAGTAAAAACTCTCTGATTAATTGGAGCAGGTGCATGTGGGGTGGCAAAGTAGAGCCCCAGTTTGATCCTGAGCTGGGGTTACTGTTTTTTGTGGCGCTTCCATGCATGTTCTTACCGTGTGGGTCTCATTCAGGTTCTCTGGTTTCCTCCTGTGACTTGAAAAACAAGCCAGTAGGTGGACTGGCTAAGATTACACCTAGGTGTGAATGAGTGTGTGAATGTGTGTGCATGGTGCCCTGCAATAGTCTGGCAGCCCATTCAGGGTGTATTCCGACCTGAAACCTGGTGTTCCCGGGGATAGGCTCCGGTCCACCACAACCCTGACCAGAATAAAGCGACTACTGAAAGTGAGTGAGATGCATGGGGATCATGATTGGAGCATAACTTTCTGAAAATGTAAAATGTGGTATGGTAACCGTTGTTGTACACTATATGGCCAAAAGTATGTGGAGACCTGACCAATTGTGCTTCCAACTTTGGCAATGATTTGAACCGATATGTGGGCTTTCCCCAAACTTTTGCCAAAGTTGGAAGCACACAGTTGTACAGGATGTATACTGTTGTATACTGTAGCATTACAATTTCCCATCACTGGAACTAAGAGGCCCGAACATGTTCCCGCATGACAATGCCCCTGTGCACAAAGCGAGGTCTATTGAGTCATGGTTTGGTTTGGAAGAACTCGAGTGGTCTGCACAGAGCCCTGACCTCAACCCCACTGAGCAGCTTTGGGATGAACTGGAACTCCAACTGACCCCAGGCCTCCTCACCCAACATCAGCGCCTGACCTCACTAATGCTCTTGTGGCTGAATGAACACAAATCCCCACAGCCACACTCCAAAATGTAGTGGCAAGCCTTCCCAGAAGAATGGAGGTTATTATAAGAGCAAAGACGAAAATGAATCTGGAATGGGATGTTCAAAAAGCACATATGAGTGTGATGGTCATGTGTCCACAAACTTTCGCCCATAGTGTAGACCATAGTCTAGTGACCATAGTGTAGAAGATATTGATAAGTAAGACAAATGCAAAACAGAGTCTGAAGAAGTGCAAAATAACTTCATAGAGCATTCAGCAGGTTTTTAGCATATGGTTTTTCTCTGAATTTTGTATAATCACACTCACAATCACATGCATTAATATTGTGCAACGGCGTGTAAGCCTTCATTTAAATCACTTCATTTAAATTGCGTGTGTGCAGATAGGTAGAGAGATAGATGTATATGTATAATTGAATCTACAGTACAGTGGGTTTGCGACTGGATGGCAGTACCTAAAATGAAAACTGTCTTCACTGGCTTATAAATCTGCACTATACTGCTAGAACAGCAGTTGAACTCAAATCCTTATTCATAAATCTATAGGAGTAGGCATGAAGAAGCAAATAGATTATTTGATGATGTAATAAATCAAAATGACAATCGAAATTCTCACTCATCCGTCTCCTCAGCTTGGATGAACACTGAAAATCTGTTCTTTTGAATGAAACTTCCAGATAAACCTAAGAGACTACACCTTTTCTTCTTTTCGATGAGACACAGACTTATGTTCTCTCTCCAATCTGTACCCTCGAGAGTGGTGCAGTGGCCGGAGTTAATGAGGAAATGAATTTTTAACGTCATCCTGTTAATGAAGTTTTAAAGACATTTTGTACATCCGTCTTGCACGGCTTTCAGCTCTTTGAGTGAGTCAAGCTATACTTGTATCAGAGATCTAGTCTTTATAATACTCATGGGATAATTGAACATTTTAAAATGATTCTCATCGGTTCTACACACCCGTTTGAATGCTTGTCCTTACGCTTACACAAACGATTATTGATTTCTTTGTCAGAGCAGAGTAACTGAGTCAGTATCCCTGAATGAAATCTAATAATTTAGGCACTATTTGTGTCTGTTCCATCAGTGAAACACGAGATCAGTATATCAAAAAAAGAAAGCATACTTTCAATCTGGAAATGTTTGGTGAATTAGGAGCATCTCTAAATGCTGGGAGTCAATCCTCCTTTCCCAGCCCTCTTTGTGTTACACCTCAGACCTCTGTCACTATCAGCTGCACTTAGCGGCCTCCTTGTTGCCTAGGAACTGAAAGCATCAGCAACGACCTCAGAAGTTTAACTGCATCAATTCACCATTTATACAGCTGCAGCTTGCAGGGATTGTGTGAGGAGGCTTTCTCCACACCAAAACAGTTGCTATTACTCTATATTCATTACTCTGCCTCGTCTGCACTTTGTGGTCATGCAGCGTTATTGAACATCATTCAGAATGATATTGACCATCATTCCATTTCAATTCAGTTTTGCTTCCATACACGTAGACTTTGTACATGTGTCTTTTTTATTGAAACTGATTTTTCCCCCGTATGATGACTGTCAGTACAACTTTAGTTTACTTTCATTCTAATTTGCTGTGCCGTCATAAAAAGGATGCTGACGGGATCTCTCCGTACTGGTCAGCGACCGTTATTCAGAAGATTCTTGTATTCATTCATTCATCTTCAGTAACTGCTTTAATCTGGGTAGGAGCCTGTCGCATTGATACTGGGCATGAGGTGGGGAAGCACCCTGGATGGGCACCATTCACACACACACACACTATGAGGGGCAATTTAGAGTAGCCAATCCACCTGCATGTTTTTGGGAGGTGGGATGAAACTGGAGAACCTGGGGAGAACATGTGAAACCCCACACAGACAGTAACCAAAGCTCAGGATTGAACCAGGGACCCTGGAGCTGTGAGGTGACAAATATACCCACTGTGCCACCCTATTTTGTATTTCCCCAATTCTAATATGAAAGTTTTTCATTAAGAATATACACACTGTCTGTCAGAAAGTTAAAAAAAAAAAAATTAAAAGATCATCTAGATTACCCAAATGTTAATTTCGTCTGTTGGTTTACTTCTGGATTTTATGCAAAGTGCATGCAGATTCATAATGTATTTCACTTATAGTACTATATGTTCTGTGTAAAACTGAATTCTATGGTGATACTCAGGCTATTACCATTAATGTTCAATGCTGTACTATTTACTACACAATAAACTACTAATGTAAAATGAATGCAAAATACTTTTTGTAGCATAAAAATATATATTTTTTAAAATGGAGACTAACTCACTTCCAGATATGAGATTTTTTATTTTTTAAATTGGCATTTCCATTATATTGTGTACTCTTCATTTTTGTTACTGCTCTTCTCTTTTATGCTCTTAATCCCCAAAATCCCAGTTTTTTTGTGACAGTAATTTTCTGCTTGTCATAAGTCTATTATAGCCTTTTAAATTCAGTCAGGGACCAAGGTTTTACGCTGTACCATGGCCGCAGTCAAGTGAAACATCTGGGATGCTACGATATGTCCATAAAACATGTACGCATCAACTGACAGGCCCCCTTTATCCTCCAGCTGTAATAATCCATGAAAAATGACTTCATTAAAGCCATTGTTCCTGCTGTCAGCCAGGCTGGAGGATATTATTTAATGCCATACTGTTCAACCCAGTTCAGTAGGAGGCTCTTCAAAGCAAATCTTCTGACTTGCATTAAACTTATATTTATGCAGTCTGTGACCCCATCTAAACCTGCTGAACCATGCAGTCAGAAATGCATAATGTAATCGGGTGTGTGTCAGCCACTCAAGTGCCAGATACCTGTTTAAAATATTTGAATAAATGAACTAGCAAGTAGTGCTGACATGATGACTGAACAAGTGAGATCCAGCAGCAATGCAAACACATAGCACAACGTCTTGTGATAAGAGTTTCCCCACAATCAGTGGAGTAATACAAATTTATAGCATTCTCCAGTATTACTTTTACTAGCTGTGGTTCTATTTCACCCTTGCTAACCACCAGGGGTGGTGAGAATTATCTGGATACCTTCTTGCGCCCATGTGCACACACACCTTAGACCTTCAGCAAAGTCACAAAATGACATAAGATGCAGTATTTGGAACAAATACCGCTGTCACGCAGCCATCTTTCCCTTTCCTCTTCTTGCCTTGTTTAAGTGTCAGATCATGTACACCCTATGGAGCTATCTTCTTAACAGCTTGTAAGCACAGTCAGAGCTTTGTCCTCCAAAGCTGGTGATAGAATCCTATAATGTCTTCTGCTTAGAGTTGATCTTCCCAATATAGCCTTATTAGCTGTCACTCACTGCATTATTAGCTCTATGAATTGCTCCTTTCCTTCTGGGGTGGGGTTCTCCCTCACCAACACTTTTCCAATTGTTCACATCCACTGCCTGTCAATAAGTGCTGCTGGTCAAGTTGCTCTCCCTCGCCATACAGTGCTCTCTTAGCCTAAGCTTGAAACACAAATACTAGGACTGAAGTCGAATTTCCCTCCATTCTCCACTCATTTTTACTGCTGGCTCAGGTTCTCTCCCAGTGTTATGTCCCCAAATTTCCCAACCTTTTGCTGTCTGACTCACTGGCGAGCCTATGGCTAAGTGTCACTAGCATGGTTGATTAGGTTTCCCTTGCTGTACTGTGCACTGTTCACTATATTAGGTGGATTGCTAACACACAGTGCTTCATTACTGTTCAGGGTGCTAGGACTGTTGACAGCAGCTGCAGCATTAGTTCCCTTGGGCTTGCTGGAACTTAGAGACTTTCAGAAGTAGAATGTCAGCCTATGGCTGGACTCCAAACATCACAGACAGAGATATGTCCTCATTTTAGCAAGAGGAGCACAGGCTATAGCTTGCTGGAGATGTAAAGCTTTTCTAATGAAAGGGGTCTGCTTAGCACTGGTGCCCATTGGTGAGAGATAGTCACCCCAAACACATCCCTTAATGTACTATCTGGGAAGCAGTGTGGTGCCAGAAGTGATGTCCTAGATCTGAGAAAGGTTTGGCAGGGCACAGGTGGTCCTTTTCACCAAGTCAATTCATTGCTGATTGCAGTTCTCCCTACTGAAGGTAGACAGCACACTGGGATTAGGATGCACTAACACACAAATGGCTTCACCATCCACTGTACACCTTTCTGCATCTACTGCTGATTCTGCCCACATTACGCAGAATTCATAAACTTGGCCAGAGATTCTTACTCATAGCCTTGAGATGGCCACGAAGGCTTTAGTTTCCACTGCTATTTTTGCTAATGGTTGGAATACCTTGGCAGCTTCCTCTCTGAGCAGATCTGCTATACCAAATGAATGGAGAGATTTGGCATCTCCAGCCAAGTCACATGTACCTGTGAGTTTGGACCCTCAGAATGAAGTGCAGACTGAGTACTGTGACCTAGTGATCCAGGAAACACTCCTGAATGCAAAAGCCCTAGTACACAGGGCTTGTAGTTGGTAGCTGTTCTGGGAATGATGTGCACCTTGTTGACTGGATGTGGTACACTGCCCCATTCCCAACATGCTAGACAGGAGCAAGTCCCTGTCTACATCACAGCACCATGGATGGCATCTCTCAGGGGGCTCATAAACGTATTACGACTTTTCTGAAAGGGGTGAGGTGCCTCTAGTCACCACGATTCCCCAAGAGCCTGGCGTTTCTTCCTTGCTTGAGTCCCTTAAGGCTCTTCCTTACAAGCCTATCCACGAATCCAAAATGAAAATGGTGTCTCTTAAAAACTGCCAATCAGCAGAAACAGTGCGAGAACTGCATGATTTGGCAGTAAGCTTGCCTTGCATGCACTGGTGGCCAGATGACTCTGGGGTGGCGCAAACCTGTATTTTCTGCCCAAGGCCATATCTCCCAATTGTGTAAATCAGTTGATTTGACCCTGCAGTGTTCTAAGGGGGAAAACCTGCAGACCGGTCCTTCTTGTTCCCATCTAACTACTGCAAAGTTGATTCTATAACTTGAGGGTGTGGCAAAAGACCACAATCAAATGATTGTGAAATGCAGACATTCAGTAAAATAAAACTGTGAAAAAGAAAACAATTCTGTAGGTTGTACGTGCTCTGAAAGTCTATATTTAAAAAAAAAATGAAAGTACAGTAAAGATCATAATTTTTTTTTTTTTTTTTTTTTACATTTTTTTACATTCTACCATTGCCACAAGCTATTCCAAAATTAGGCTGCTTTTTATCTGATGTAACTGCTGAACTGGTTACAGCTAGAATCGAGACTAAGTTATACTGTATTTCTTGCTTCTCGCCCCCAGCCACAGCTCCCACTCCAGTCACGCTCACTTGCACAGTCCAGGCAGACACCCACATCCCACCCTATCACAGTGCTGTAATTACCCTTGCTTTTGGTTCTCTTCTAAAAGCTTAAAACTTCCAGGAAGAAACTGCGATTAATTAGTGTGCCTGGCAATCTATTGACAGTAGAAAAAGACCAGAAAGTTCCATCTATGTTTGTCACAGCTTCCTACATTCCCAGGGGAACTTATCAATTAAACACTGTCTAATTATAATCACATGCTGTTACACTATCAGAGCTAATTAGCAGCTGTTAATCTCTTTTGGCACAAATGTGAGGTGGACGTTGAGCTGGACATCACCTCCACATTTGCCATAATGATGACATGTCTTTTCATGTTATTTGCAGGTGAAGCAGATTATGGAGGAGGCAGTCACCAAGAAATTTGTACATGAAGACAGCAGCCATGTCATCGCTCTGTGCAGTGAGTAGATATCTTAGATATCTCCTACATGTACTTCTCAGATAGGTATTAACACAGTTGAAAAGATCCATGGAAGCTAATATCGACGTGACTCATCCTGAAAGATGGCTTTTGATGTCATCCGGATTAGCTTTGCACAGGTTTATGAGCAAGGGTTTGAAAGGCATCATTAGGGACTGCAATCTCCTGTGAGAAGGCAGCTGACTCTAAGTGACTTGGTGGTTCCGGAGCTTTGGAAAAGAGCCAGAAGCATCCGCTGTTGATGACTGGGAACAAAAATGTATGACTCACCTCTCTCCTTCAGTGACGTAGAGGCAGGTGGATGCAAGCAGTACTACAATATATCAGTCATTACTGAATGTAGCACTGATCCCCTGTTAAGCAAGTCTGAACAAAATGTGCCAGGATATTAGATTAAAAGTAGCATGACTGCCACAGTGTGAATAGACTATACTACTCTCAGCAGCAGAAGAAGACAATCTCCGGCTGTCTATATTTATTATTATTATTATTATTATTATTATTATTAATAGTAGTAGTAGTTAGTATTATCATTATCATCATCATCATCATCACTGTTTTTTTTTGGCATAAGTATGTTTCTGCTTTACTCATATATACTGTACTTTCATTGTTTACTGAAATGTTAAGCCTTTCATGCCACCAATCTATTTTTGAAAAACAAATCCCTTGTTATTTCTCAGCTGTCCAGTTACGAACATGGTTCACTTCAAATAGCCGTCTTTGAGATCTGACTCAAAACTGTCTCTTTGCAAAAATATTGTTACTTTATTCACTGTTTCATACCGTCACACTGTCTCCTAGAATTAGCGCAAATACCAGAAATGTTCAGCCTCTAACGCATAATTTTTAGTTATCCTCCTAATGAGACAGTTGGCTAGACATACTTACATACTTATAGTCTGATAAAGTAGGCTAGCCCCAAGCTAACTAGTTAACTGAAATATAGCAAAGGCATGTAGTGCTGAATCGGACATCAACATCATTAGTACTGACTTGAAATTGATTGAATAATTTTTCATGTTTTTTTTTTTGTACTGTGGTTGTTGGCGCACTTTATGCTCTGTATGCTCTTTAATGCTAAATCCTCTATTAGTGTGTGTAATAATCGAGCATGCTACATTCTTCAGTCTGCCAAAGCAGAAATCAACAAACTCTTTAATCATTTTCTTTAAGATCGTTCTAAATGAACTGTCAGGACTGTGTAGTTCTTTAATGCACTTTTGTTTCAATACTTGCACACCACTTGCTTCACTACGCCTTCATTGCACTTGTTTTTTTGTTCAGAAGATTTGTATCAGCACTTTTTTTTCACTGGTGCTAGACTTCCTCTTCATTAACTCGGGAATACAGAGAGTCGGAGCTTGACGTTAGAGTGAGCAAAGTGTTAGCTGGTTAATAGAGCGGCTATTTAGTGTAGCCGCTCTATTAACCAGCTACACAATTCTTATATTTTGGCTCTTATATTTTCTTCAAACTGAATTTTTCAGTTTTCTGTCTCTAAAGCTAATGATTAGAGTGAAGAATTTCCTTTTATTCAGCTTTTATTCATGGAAATATTATTTCCGTGAGCAGTAACAACATATTTGTAATTGAATAGAAATTGAAATTCATTGAGTTACATTAGGAAGAATTAAAGCTCACTCTATGATCTTTTCTACTAACACATTGATGTAGTGGGCATAAAATAGGCACGTAAGACAAAATTTAGATTATAAAAATGCAAGGTAAGACTTTTGCACAGTATTGTACATCATGTCCTTCTGAGGCAGAAGATGGAGCCATATACGCAGTCGAAAGCTGTGTGTGCTTGATGGTCCTTGTTTTTTGGATGCATGAGAGAGTCGTGACAGCGAGGGTGTGCTGGGTGAGGAGCTTGCTCTCAGGCAGTGGTGGGGGGGGAGAGAACTCTGGGAGTGCTGCCAGCTACAGTCAGCACGGCTGAAACAGACAGCAGCTCTCTTTTAGTATACATCACAGCCACACAACAAGGATTCCCCCGCACAGCCTGCCTCCTCCACAGAGGAATCACGCAGATGACCCAACCCACACAGCCACACTTCCCCAACAGAGTATATTTGGAAATGCTGTGATCTTTTGGAGGAAAGCTGATGAAAGGCAAACTTGAAGCACATAATGTTGCCAGTCAGGAAGGAAGAAGAAGAGGGAGTTTGTGTAAAAGTTGAATCTGATCTTGACTGAGAAGTATGTCTGCTGTTTAGGTAGAAATGGGCAACTTTTCCGATATTTGTTTTTCTGCTTGAGTTTGGCAGCTCAAGAAACAGACTCGCACAATGACCAGATGGCTTGTGTGTGAAAAGGCACCTGTTTCCAACCTTCATTAGAGTGCTGGTCTTGCGTTGGATGTGTGAGGTTAGCGGTGGTGATGTGCCATCGCGTCTCTGGAACTTGCACTTGCTCCCCTCTAGAGAGTACACACCGTACTGCTACCTCTATGACACCGACCTATTAGCTACTTAACAGGAACCTGGTAATAGCCGCTCTCCTGGTGCCTTCACAGCAGCTGCTTGTTTGAGGACCTCACATTTACAATCTGAGACCACTAGTGAAAATGCTTCTGTTTTGCATTCTTTCCTTTTCTTTCAAAATTTTCTTTACAAATTGTATTATCAGCATTAACTTAAGTGAAAAGTAGAATCTTAGAAATATTTACATCAATTTCATAATTTCCTTGTATATGCTATATCGCCCTTTTGTTTTAATGACAGCTTGTATGTGGCATGTGGCACGGACTTCATGAGTTTATGAAAAACCTGGCAACCCAGGTTCGATCAAATCTAATCATCAAATCATGTAAGAACACATGCTTTAATGAAAGAAATAAAAATTTTGTACAAAATAATTAACATGAGTCAATTACAAATTTGATTAAATATAAATTCTAAGCTAAAAAACGGTGCAGTAGTAGTTTAGTATTCAAGATATTGAACATTTCCTTTCTTCATTTAAAATTTTCCAAGTTCGAAAACATTCTTTTTTAATTTTAAAACAATAATGATCGGTGTGGTTTCAGACTCGTGAATCCCGTTGAATGTGCACCTTGTGTATGTGAGTGTGAGAATGTAATGGCTTGATTTTCCAGCATTACAGTTTAATGATTATCTAAACCTGTGGGCTTTAGGCAGAGAACTGAAGAAGCCTCATCATGCCTGTTTATTTCTTTAATTTTCAGCAATTTAACTTTTCCAGAATTTTCACTGTTATAAAAGTGCCTCCTTATGCTTTTTTTTTCCCCCTCATGAAATCTTTTGCATTTGCATGTACGCTTCATTGCCCACAAGCAGATTATTATGAGAACATATGCAGTTTCTCAGAAAATTAACAAATAACTCGTGTTATTTGGCGTGTGGGCAAGTTCAAGGGTCAACACAAATGGGTGGGAGTGGAATGAACATTTAAATAATTAACACAGCTTTAAAAAGTGCCTGAGCTGTACAGAGACTCCAGTGCTGTGTGCCCTTTAATTTGGAGAGTGTTAATGAGTAATGTGGAAATAATTACCTAAATCCCAGTTGGCATTACTTGTTTGGTTGTGGAAAATACTAATTAATTAACAATTACTAGGCAAAATCTTATGATGATTGTCGTAAACAGTATATCTTGCATTGATCTTTTTGTCCAGCTTGTTGTGCTAGAAACTTTTGTGGCTACAGACTTTTTGGTGCACAGCAGTGGTTACAGAACATCTTGATATCTTATACTCTGTGCAAATTTAGCATTAGAGCTTTCTCTTGTCTAAAATATTGAAATAACCAGTAAACAATCTTAGGCCATATCATGTGACATCCTGTGGCTTGGCGAAAAATAAAGAAAAAGCAGGACATTCTGGGTTACATCAGCTAGCAGCTCCTCTAGAGACTACTTCAAACAGTGCTATAGACAAGTAACTAATGGTGCTTTTATGGTCTTGTGTGCTACATTTGCAGTAAGAATCACTCAGGGTTTGAAAAGAGCTTGCCAGCTTGCAAATTGAACATCTGCAACACTGTGGTAATTAGGTAGTAATGACTGAATGAATAGAGATATGAGTCACTTGTGTTTATCTAGTATTGCCGCTGCAGATTCTCACAAGGCAACAAAGATTGAACATGCAATTGAAAGTGCGGAGAGGTTATTACTGAGAAAATAAAATTTCATTGCAAGCACACATGGTGTGTAGATGTCAAAACTGCTCCTGCTTCATTCACCAATCAGCTAGTGGATGCCATGATGCTTTCTGACCGCCACACAATGTCTCTTGCACTTTTTTTTTGGATGAATTGAGGTGAAAGCCATGATTGATTACACCTCTTAATGCACTTCAGTCTCAAAGTCTAGACTTGGTTTTTAAATGGTTTAAACATGTTCGTGGATTATTGTCTTGAAGAAGAAAGCAAACCCCACACCCTTGCAGAAGATACTGAGGAACCTTGAGAAAGAAAAAAAAATGTTCCTTTTAGTGAAGTGTTATAGCTACATGTTATACAAGTTTTAGAGTTTAAACAATATTAAGCTAGTGGAAGCCCAACAGCACTTCATTTGCATCTGGAAGTTCTCAAAACACAACCCAGAGGCATCCCATCTCAGGAACGTCAGCCTGTAATTTCAGAGCCAAATTTCTGGCATATAGTCAGATGACCAAAAAGTATCAATGTGCAAATGCTATTGGAGGTGATCTGTTCGTATTTATGCAATATCCATATTGATAACGAACCTTCACCTTTTAATAGCAAGTCTAATTCCATTTATTAATTGGATAGCAAAGAAAAGCAAATCTAATTTTGGGCATCTCTTCCATCTGTTGAAATGTAGCCTTGTGGCTCGATGAGACAAGCTGTAGGTTGATGAAATGTCTAATTATTTGCACCAAACCCCACTTTGACAGGCATCATTACATTTGAAATTGAATCTAGTTGTGGAGCTAATTTAGAATGACAAGCTCGAGAAGTCACTAGAGACCCTGGAAAAGGCTCAGGTATTCCACCGCTTACTGCATCTCCATGACAACACACTGTCTCTCTCTCAGCACACATTTGGCTATGTCAAAAGCTATTACGTGCAAATACATTCAAACATACTCTCTCTCTCTCACACACATACACATGCACACACGTACACATTCACACAAACACAGGCTATCTATTTTCTCTGTTAGTGGTCTTAATTAAGGTTATTTCAGGATTTCCAGAGGCTTTGTGGCTGGCATGGAGTTTTGTGATGACTTATCCTGAACTGACAAAGTCCATCGCACTGGGTGGTGTTTCAGAGCATCCCTTTATGAGTTTTGGCATGTCTGATAGTCCGCCTCTGATCTCTCCCAGATTTGGACAGAGCAGATTCAAGAGGAGCTCTTTGAGACATCACACTGAGGCATGTCGGCTCTCCTGCAGCGTGACTCAAACACACACAGTCGATAAAGCTGAGTCGGATATGGTAGTGGGGACCATGAGAAACACCTGCACGCTCCCTGTTCCCTCTGATTTTAGCTCCAGGGGATGCACTCTGGGGGTCCCTGTGACATAGCTGCAGCAGTATGAACTCAGCTGGGCAAGAAGAAGCCATTTTTAACATGCTCTCTCTTTATTCAAGAGCCTACAGAGATGTCTACTCATTTACTTTTATGTGGGAACTGAACAGTGATTAATTGGAAAGGGGTTAATTGTGAACACAAGCTGAAATCACAGGAAGATTGACACTGCAATTGATCAAGACTTGTACATTCATTACCGGGAGAGAACGACCTCTTGAAGACTTGACAGCTGATTTTAAACATCAGTGCAGTGAAGTGACAACAGGTGACTCAGTGAAGAAGAAGAAACGGAAGGAGTGAATTTGGTGCGATTCAGAAACAAAAGAGCCATTGGCCATTTGTGCTGAGGATGAATTCTTCCTAAAATGAATGGCGCAGCTGGGATGCAGACTGAGATTATGGCTTAAGCAGAAAGAAGATGCAGATGATAAACATATCTCAAGTAGCTGAAATGTAAATTGCACAAACTGAGTCCCGGTTTGTTTTTAACTGTGAAGACTTTTATAAAGTTTTCAGTCACCCAGGATCCAGAGGCAGTTTTGGGAACACCTTGAATGGGATGCCAGTCTATTGGCACCATGCTCACACACATTCACACATTCATTTTCACCTAGGGACAATTTAGCATGGCCAATTCACTTACCTGCATGTTTTAGGAGGTGGGAGGAAACAGAACCTGGAGAAAACCCACACAGGCAGAGGACACCATGCAAAACTCCACACAGACAGTAACCCAAGCTCTGGATCAAACTGGGGACCATGGGGCTGTGAGGTCTCAGCTCTACAAGCTGCTTGTTTTATAATTTTGCCACTAATCAGACACAGTGAAGCCTCTAGGATTAATTTTGAAACATCCTGTACACTTGATTTACTACAACAAGCCCTCTGAAATTATGACAGTCGGGGTACTACTAACTTCATCATCACACTCCAACCAACTGAGATCACTGACACTCTCCAGGTCCTGGATTTTAGTGCATGACTCTCGGTGTACATCTTGTGTTTGCACCTTTTGTGTTGTCATGTATCAGAGATCAGTGTTTCATCTGTCTAAGGAGTTATCCAGAATGACTTATAGAAGTGCTTCGTACTCTCCCTCAAAAATATCGTTATGCTATTTCAATAGCCCAAGGTCTAAGAATACCATCGAGCTAAGAAAGTCTGTTAGAATAACAGGAAAGCTCCTGAGTGGTGCAACAGGAAAGTGTTCACCCTATTGTCCGGAGATCACGAGTTTGAATCCTGACAATACCACAGCTATCTGTGGCCGGGAGTCGAGAGCACAACTGGCCATGCTCCCTGGGTGGGGGGGATGTTATATTCTCTTTTCCCAGTTCAACAATAGCCAATCTCAGGTGTCTGTGAGCTCATGCATGCAGAAGAGGGCAGATAGTGCTTTCCTCCGGGTGTGTTACCCTGCCCTGATAGGAGAGAGTTAGCTAGTGAGTGGGTGGGAATTGGCAAGATCAAACTGGGGAGGTTTTTTTAAAATCAATTAAGGAAGCGGTAATTGAAGTAGAGGTAGGTCTTTAGTCTTTGTTGGAAGACAGCTAGTGACTCAGCTGTTTGGACAGCCAGGGGAAGTTCATTCAACCACTGAGTCGTGATCAGTGCACCTGTTGGAGTGGTGTGTTTTGTGTTGTGTTGGCTGGAGTATGACCAGGTACACTGTTAATTAATTACTTGACTTTCCTTTTTAACATGAGCAGTTGGCCTGCACAAACAAACAGAATCAGAATGCTAAATGAACATCTCATTGCCAGACGGTTTACATTAACTCCTATGTCGCTCAGTTTAACCTATAAAAAGCTCATCCTGCCTCTACTGAAAAGCTGTAGATTTGTAGTTCTGTTGTTTTGTTCACACAGTACACAGTAACCCAATTCACTCAGATGCTCTCAGCAGGAGCCCATCGAGCACGACTCCAGGTGCCCATCGGAAGTCCTGTATTGTCTGTAATCCCTTTCCCACGGATGCTATTTCACAGACTTCTGCTTAATTAGAGAAGATGCCCTGGCTGAATTGAGAATTGAGCACAGGGTGGAATGGAGTGTTCATAATTTTTTATTGTGAAGATGAATGGGTTGTACAGGCTTCATGGCTTTGCGCCGCACCTGTTAAATCGGAGCTTGTGTGGGTAAGGAAAAGGAGATTTATCTGTTTAATATTTTAATATTCCCTTTCCCCCTTATGATATTTATTTCAAAAACAATGTTTATCATGTTTATGTGACCCTTTAGTCAGACAGAAAAGATGGTTTTATGATATATGATGTTTTTTTTTGTTTTTTTTAACCCAATGATGTGTTTCATTACACTGTGTATATAATTGTGGTCCTATTGATACTTGCAGATGTTTTTCAGATCCAAAGCCATTTGTGATGATGAGCTTGAGCTTGCTTGGTACCCACTGGGTTGTTCCATATGATGCTATATAAGGATGGTTTCTCACCTATTAGTTGTTTTTTTTGGAATACGAACAGTATCCAGTATTTTGGTTTGGAACAGTATCACAGTCAACATAATTAAACAAAAGAAAAAGCAAAAAAAAACATTGGCCATCTGGCATGTAGGGCTGAAAACAAACTTGTAAAATGCTTTCATTCATTGGTCAGAAATAGGAAGACTGAAAAAGGTAAACCTTTGCCAAGTGTGCAGAGAAATCACAAAAATCAACTGAACACAGATAATATGGAGCTGGTGCTAAATAAATGAATAGATAATTCTTTAAATAATTAGTTTAAAACATTTTGTGTAGAAATGCCTAGAACATTTCTGCAGCACTACAGCTCTGTCATTTGGCCCAGTTTGCACCTCGCAGCTCCGTTTAGCGGCTCACATCTACAGGATGTTGTGCCTGTAACCGAAAATACACAGCATGTTTGATTTACTTCCTGCAGTTGGGTTGATTCTTGGTTGAATTATTTATTCACTGCAATCGAACCACGCTAGTGAGTTCTACCTCGCTCAAACCGTCTCAGATTGCTTGTTTAGGTCTACACCTGAGTGTGGTTGCTGTGTCCTCTCCTGGCCAAACGACAGCACCAAGGGGGAAAATGTGTCAGGATTGGATTCAAACGTACTAAATACTTCATATGTGAAATCTGGTTCTGAGAACCTCAAAAACACACTGGTCTGGGGCTCACATTAACCAAACTCTGGTGTGGTTCGCATTGTGTGTGTAAGATATCCACTCTCAGTGCTGCATGCCAAGTAATGTGATTGGTGCAACTAGTCCTGTCTCAAGTTGCGTGATGGGAAAGGGTTATTATAGTCAGCAGAGGAGACTGAACGCCCCACTGATATCTGATATATGAGGCGAAGAACGCGTTCAAACACAAATGGCCACAACTCATAAAAATTCTGAAGTGTTTTTATATTTAAGCAGCTTCTACTCAAAGGCTTCACTCGAACAATTGATCAGGGTTGAGCTAAAGTAAAGAAAAATAAACTCCGTCAGCAGTATTTGAAAGTATACGTTTCGTCATTTAGAAAGACAGGAAGAAATGATCACTATTATCATAGTACTAGTTTTCAAGGTTACCAAGGTTAGATTACCAAGGTTACTGTAATTAGCTCACCTTTGTGGTGCGAGTTCTTGCCCTGACAGCATAGTGAAAATCGCATGTCTTTTTGTATGGGCTTGGCTCCTCATTCTCAGCTGTTCCTTCACAATGACACGCGATGCATCCAAAAAGCTCTGTTTGGGTGTTCAGTACCAAAGGAAGATAGTAAAAATAAATAAATAATTAAATAAAAAATAAACGTACATTCACAAAGTGACGTAATCGAGCCACGGTTTGTAAGGAATTCTTCTATGTGGAAAAAAACCTGAGCCTATGAGTCCCCAGACAATCCCAGAATTTGTCCTGGGTGCAGACTCGAGTATTTGGGCCGAGTGTGAAAACACCCTAACAGAAAGTTGATTTGGGAACCTTTCTCTCAGCGTAGGCAGAAGATATCACAACCAACCTGATTCCCATTTGGCCCATAGTCCAACTTATGATCCTCTGTACCCTTCTCTCTTTTGCACAAGAAATTACAGCTCTGATGGACAATCAGAGAAAATCAATATTTAATCACCTCGTGAGATATCCTGGCCAAAGAGGACTAGGAAAATGAGCAGGTGCTGGCCCCTTGGTCATTGGTATCTGGACTGACATTTGTCTTTTATGTCATCTTGTCACCTTAGTTGCTTCTTTATTCATCTGCATGATTGGAAATCAGGATGCTGATAACAAGTTGACGCATTTGCATAAACAAGTGTATGTTTGTGTTCATTTATCCATCCATTCATCCATCCATAATGTAAGCTTTAAGTAACCCACCATTTTAGTTCCTTGTTAGTGAGCTTGGTTAGAGGAATGGCATGCTTTAACACACTCAGTCTCCTAGCTTCTGTCCCAGTGACGACATCATGCTGCTATTATTAAAGGTGTTGCTCTGTTGGATAAATTTCACACAGCAGAAATAGCAGGGGTGCAGTATAACTCTGCCTGACAAATTTCCACAACCCTTCATTTTAGCTGTCAGGTATTATTTGGGGTGTTGGGAAAAGTGGTTGTGGGCTGACTTTATATGACATTAAAGTACTTATCCTTCCACAGCAAAGGGATCATGATTCTTTCGTGTTTTTCTTTATGCCCTGTCAAACTGGAACTCTTCTAAAAAAAAATTCTCTTCACCATCAGCATCTCCTGAACATCTGCGGAGTACGTTGTACTATTGCAGAAAATGCAGCTCTCTGGTGAATCTGGAATTAGTTTTCTTCCGGTCTTTATGGAAAGCATGGTCATCTGTCCAAAGCGTGTTTGCAGAAAGGAGGATAATATAAATCTTTACATGAACCACTCCTAAACTTACTCTCTGCTCCCAAACCACTGCAGGGTGGGGTGTGAGAGGGATGAGTCATTAAGCTGCTCTCCCACTCTCTTCTCACGCTCCTTCTTTGTCCCCTGTCTCCTTTCCTCGGTCTTTGCGGACTTGTGACCAGCAACTTTACATTTTGTCCTGCTGATACAGAGGAAGCCAACCCTGTACGCTTACTGACTCAGTGTTACATTTACATTACGTTTACATTTACGGCATTTGGCAGACGCCCTTATCCAGAGCGACTTACAATAGTGTATAGAAGTCTATCAAAAATACATTCCGATATTGGCTCGCTAGGTCACAAACTAGGAATACCATCAGTCCAAACTCTATTGGGGAGGTAATAAACAAGCACTCAGACAATGCTTTTTTTTTGTAAGTGCTAACTTAAGTATTTTATGAAGAGGTAAGTCTTTAGACGTCGTTTGAAGCCTGCCAGTGACTCAGCTGTTCGGACATCCAGGGGAAGTTCATTCCACCACCTAGGTGCCACAACAGAGAAGAGTCTCGATGCATGCCTTCCTTGTACCCTGAGAGATGGTGGGACCAGTCGAGCAGTGCTAGAGGATCGGAGGGAGCGTGGTGCCGTGCGAGGTGTGATAAGTGCTTTGAGATAAGTGGGTGCTGGTCCGTTTTTGGCTTTGTAGGCGAGCATCAGTGTTTTAAATCTGATGCGGGCAGCTACAGGAAGCTAGTGGAGGGAGCGTAGCAATGGGGTGGTGTGGGAGAACTTAGGAAGGTTGAAAACCAGTCGTGCGGCTGCATTTTGGATCAGTTGCAGAGGACGAATGGCGCTCAGAGGCAGACCTGCCAGGAGTGAGTTGCAGTAGTCCAGTCTTGAAATGACAAAGGATTGAACAAGCACCTGTGTGGCCTGTGTGGAAAGAAATGGACGGATTCTTCTGATGTTATAAAGGAGAAATCGACATGAGCATGTCAGATTAGCAGTGTGAGAGGAGAAGGACAGGTGATTGTGTTGTGAAATGCTTTTTCCTGAGCAGCACCTGCAGGGGGTCTGAATGATAACACAGAAACCCAGTCAACCTGTGAACGCTTGTTTATGACCTCTCAATGTTCGGATCTAATTACACTGAAATTCGGAGTGTCTGACTCATCTACACTATCCTGTTAATTAAACCACAGCAGCCCCAGTGGCTGTAGTCACTCTGCCGTGTACCAGTGCTCACAGTGTGTCTAACTGTAGATCGTCCACTCACATTCAGTACTCAGCAACATTCTCATGGGCTTTGTACGCACATCAAAGCAAATATGATTTTTAAAAAAAAAATTCTATTTGTAGTGTACAAATTACAAGTAATCAAATCTGATATGTTTGTTCAGATGGGATTTGTTTGTTCTGATTTGTTTGTTCAGTAGTTTTAAGGAAAAATCAATCCTGAACAACTTACATATTAATATTTATAACTACTTTTTGATCTTCCAGTATGTAAGGTTTATTTTATGGTGACATTCTGACACCGGTTACCTAAAGAGAAAAGATGCAGCAGCGCTTTAGTCCTTAATCTCTCTCGCTTCCTCATCTGTACACTCCGCTCAAATAGATAAGGTTCCAAAGCTTCAAATTTTCATGCTAAAACCTCCTTCAACTCCATCATGCTTGTCATTTTGTAGATCTTTGCTGTAACTCCGTGCACCTGAATCGTATAACTGCATTGCATTCACATTCTTTGAGTCCAACATTTGTAATCTCTACTCCTTTTAAATGAGGTTATTCATGGATATAATGTTGAATGTCACCAGAAAATGGTGAGTAAGTAAAGAAGCTGTTGTTCTTTTTGTTTTTTTGGAGCTAACAGTAAAATCGGACTGTTATTATTTATCACATGTAACTGTGTGAACAGTGTTCCTATTTGACATCGGTGTGGCAGACAAGCGCTAACGTCTCACAGGACTAACGAAAATACAGCAGCAACCAACAAATTAACACTAGAATCATTAGGCAAATCACAAATATTTCAACATGAACATATTTAATGTGTTTCAGAGTGAACTTTTCCTTTAAGTATTGACATGGGTGTATGTGCAATGAGTAGTGCAGGGCAGGTGAAAGCTAATTAGCTAGCTACCAATATACATATATTTTACATGATGCTAATGCCCAGCTTTGGTTCTGAATGTATTCAACACAGACAACAGAGATGAAAACTGAACAGTTTTTAAATGAAAAAAAAAAAAAGACAAGCCATGTCGTCATTGCTCTAGGCTTACAGACTCTCCTAACCTGCGTTCATGCTTGTTTTTTTCCATGTTCTTGTTCTTGTTTTTGACGTCAAGAAGTGCTGCACATGGAATAACAAAAAACTCCCACATGAAATCTGATTTGGCTGGGCAGACTGAGCCACATGTTCAGAAATCCAATGTTAATTAGATTTGACCCCTACATACAAATGTGGCTAGAATCTGATTGGAAATTGTTGGGTTTTGTGTGGTTTTTTTTCTGTTTCAGACTGACAAGAGAGAAAAGCTTTTTTGTTTAAATTGGATATGCTGAAAAATCCCCAAAATTTGAGCAGCCCAGTGGAAGATAACCATCTGATATTCCATAGGTGTAGTTTTCAAAGTCCAGATTTTGACCCCTTTGAAAGTTACGAGTCATAATACAGACATTAGAAACAGAATTATAATATGTATTGATTGAAAAAATCTTTAAAAAGCAGCCCACATGACTGATGAATCAGTGGGGAACGTCCATTTCCACAGACTTACTAGGTCAGCATTTTGTGCCAAATAATAGGCTCTGAGGAGGCACGCATGGCTTAATGCTACTGCAGTGAAGATAAAGCAGACAAAAGAAATAAAGGAGTTGCAAGCCATGTGATGGGAGGACAATCCTTTCTGTTAACTCTCTTAAGTCAGGTTAGTTTACTAGTTACTAGTTTTCTAGTTCTGTATTTACAAGCAAATAAATAGTGAAATGGAGTGACTTGGTTAGCTAACGTTAGCTGGCTTTAACATTACCACTGGCTGCTGAAAGTACTCAACATTGCATAAAATGCGTGGGTGTTGTCTAAGCTTATGTCACTTACCATTCTTTAGCACAATTGCCTTCTTTTATTACAATTGGAGCTGAGCATTAGTCAGGCACCTGCCACAATTCACGGGCCCTCACTCTCTGCTTGATTGTTCTTAACATTTCTCCACCGCTTTTACCCCAACCTTCTACCTCGTGCTCTCTCTTTTCTACTCTCCTGTTTCTCCTCTCTTTCCCTCCCACACAGCATACAGCTGCCTGGTGCTTCTGTTATGCAGTTCATTACTGTCAATTACAATGACTCACATCTCCAGCTTGGCAGCACATTCACAGGTAGCTCCTCCCAACAAAGGCGCAGATGTCACACAGACACACACTCGCTCGACTCCCATCTCTGTCATGGATGATTACAAGTACTGGTTATAGCCGTGGATCACTAGATCATCACTAGACATCTATTTCTTTTAGTAAATGGTAATTTCTTTTCAATTTATAAATCATAACTTTATTCATTTAAATTAAATACACATCGAAAGCATAACCTATATTAAATTAAATTAAACATCAGAAGGAAATAGACTACTTGTAGATTGTGGACCTCTACAAGCCAAATGGTAGACGGTAGGTATTGATCTGATCTGCAACCTATGGACTGTTTTCTTTCTTTCTTTTTTTTTCTTTCTTTAATTAATTTTAAAAAATATATCCACCGTAAGTTGGTTTACACATGTAATAATACTGGGTAGGACCCAGCCTTTGCTCAGAGAACAGCCTTCATTCGTCATGGCATGGATTCCACTAGGTGTTGGAAACATGTTTTTGAGATTCTGATCCATATTGACATGATTGCATCACATAATTGCTGCAGATTTGTCAGCTGCACATTAATGCTGCGAATCATCCGTTCAGATCTGGTGACTGGGGAAGCCACTGAAGTACACTGAACTCATCGTTATTTTCCTGGAACCAGTTTGAGACTTATGCTTTGTGATATGGCACTTTGTCATCCTGGAAGTATCCATTATAAGATGGCCATAAGTTGTGGCCATAAAGGCATGTGGTCATCAACAGTACTCAGATTGGCTGTGGAATTCAAATGATTCCGTTATTAAGGGGCCCGATGTGAGCCAAGAAAACATTCCCCACACCATTACACCACCACTACCAGCCTGAACTGTAGACACAAGGCATGCTGGATCCAAGGATTCATGCTTTTGAGGCCATTCTGTGTAAACTCTAGAGACATATACATGAATATCCCAAGAGTTTCAGCAGTTTCTGAAATACTAATCTGACTGGCACCAACAACCATACCACAGTCAAAGTCATTGAGATCACATTTCTTCTGCATTCGGATGTTTGATGTGAACATCAACTAAAGCTCTTGTGCTGCTGCCACATGATTGGCTGATTGGGTAATTGCATGAATGTACAAGTATACAGGTGTTTCTAATAAAGCACACTATATGGCCAAAAGTATTTTGACACCTGGCCTTCACACTCATATGCTGGCCCTCAAACAGTTATATAAAATGACTTTGTGTGCTGTTGTATTAATATTTCCCTTCACTGGAACTAAGGGGCCCAAACATGTTCCAGCATAACAATGCCCCTCTCTGAGTGTATACTTTTCCGCATTACAAAAATTACATTGAGTCTATCAGCGAGGCAACTTCGCATGTGGGACTGGTGATTTCCAGGGTGTATTTCAAGTGTATTTGTCTATGAGCTCTAAAAGATGCAAAGCGTATAGCATTCAGTTTGTCATTCTGGCTGCTAGAGGAAGTCTGGTAAAACACTTAAGATGGCGATATGAGAGCAGCCCTACAAGTTAATATCTAATGCCCTTTTAATTATTGTTGCAGAAACTGTTCCAAAAAATAGTTCTTATTCAAGACAAATGAATTACGTTAGCTGGGGACATTACAAATCAGCAACCAGTAACCTCACAGTCAGTGACCCAAAAACAGCATCAAACCAGGAAGCCAAGAGCTGTAGTTTGGCAACACTTTTTTTGTAGTGATTCAACTTGTTTTAAGTTTAGCAAAATTTTAGCAAAATAATAATAATTTGTAAAATATGTATATCCATTAAGGCCATGCTTGAAAAGCACAGTGACTGTATTTAATCTGTCTGCCTGCTCAGTTCACTCTTTCCTGTTAGCCATTGCTATCTGTGCCTCTGCCTTAATTAGATCTGCTAATGAGCTCATAGAAAAGATTGAACTACGGAGACATTAGGTCCAGATAACTTCTTTCCTCCTCCTTGCTCAGCCTGGCTGTTCCCTCCATTTGAAGAGAATCAGGGAGCTTTCAGCTATTAGTGTGTCATTAGGACCCCTCTGTCATTTCCTAAGCAGAGCTGCAAAACTTCAGCTCTGTGATTTGTCAGGCCTAATACGGTCGATCAGCCTCAGCTCATTAAAACCCATGTGAAGTGCGAGATGCATTTAACAATACTAATTCCCTCTGATTGAGTGGAGGGTATTCAGTTGAATCTCCATAAAGCCACTATTGCAAGGGGAAATTGGCCTTCTGGCACGTTTTCAAACTTGCATATTACAGGCCGAATGTTTTAAAAGCTTTAATTATTTCATTTCATCCTCTGCAGTTTACTAATGTCTTGGATGCACCAATATCAAGAGAGCATTTTTTTTTTCTCACATTTAATACAGTTGTGTTGCATGTGTGTTTAAACATAGGTGTACATAGGTGCGCACCAGTGGGCAAATCACCAAGCATGTAAACACAGAAATGAAAGTGTTTCAATTTACACCTTGCCCATGTCACACCATGACCTATTGGGTATGCCTCATCCCTGCCTCAGTGTTACCTACAGTGCTCGTTTTATTTAAATATGCTTTTTAACAAAGCACTTAGCACTTCGATGATTCATCTGATGCATACACACAGTGGTTAGGTCTGACTGCTTGTTTATTAAAAGAGTGGTGGGGAGACAGTGGTTTCTGCAGAGGGATAAGCCTACTGAACTGTATATTCTGATGGAGAGAAGAAACATGACATTTTCTGGAGGGCTCAAATGTCATGAGAAAACAAGGGCATTGTAGGGAGCATTTGGCTGCTCTACTGGCCTCCAGATGCAGACAAGGATTCAGCATACAGGCAAGACAGATGACTATCCAAGTTCTCATGGACATCTAATGACCTTTAATCCTAAGATCCAACAAATGCATATTCGGTGACTCATCGTCTCTTTGCACCCGGGGTCAAGCAGTGGAGGCTGAAATGGGCAAATATGGCTCTGGTTAATATTTACTAGGAATGCATTGGTACTGGTCTGATACTTACTGTGCATTTTCTTGTACTTGTAAAAAAAAAAAAGAAAAAAAAAAAGCCCCAATTCCAACATATGATACCACATTATATAGCATTATGTGATGTAAGCCTAGTGTACATTGTCATGCTAATAAAAAGACGGCACAAAATGACAGTGATCTGGAGCTATTTCATGATTAACAATGGAAATCAGAGCAAAGCAGACTGCAAACTGTTCTCTGTGAGAATATCAAGAGGACCCACTACAATACAAGTAACAGGATAAAACATCTAATGGCATTTAAATAGTATCATTAATAGAGAGGGCGAGGATGGCTGACCTGAGTGTGCAGAGTGATATCAGTGAGCATGGACATTAAAATGAGTGCAAGGTGCTAATTTTTACAAGGAGTTAATTGCTAGCAGCACATGGTAGCAGCCAACATAAGCAGAGATAAATAAAATGTTCCATGATGCCCCTGATTGCTTAACTGATTAGGTTTGAGGGGGAAAAATGGTATTTATTTGGAAATTAAAGTGGAAATTCAGTCCAACAATGAAAGTTGCATGTGATTTTTTTTTTCCAGTGTGATGGTACCACTGTGTGTGGCAGAGTTACCAGATAACTGTTGTTTCGGCTGATCTAATCGTTACTTTTTGTATGTTTTTTTTCTCTTTATGTTTGGGCACTTTTCTGTGCACACATCCGTGAAAATAGGGGGCAGAGCAACTCAAAGAGGCAGCTTTAGTGTTGCATGGCCAGCAATAAAAGAGCTATTAGCATCATAAAACTGATTATGCAGTCGGCCAGCGCCTAGATTGCTCCAAGATATCAACAGCATCCATCATGTTGGAAGACAGCAACCTGACTTAATCCCACTGTCACGACAGATGCAAATTTCATGAGTGGCCTTTGAGACGCATTAACCATCATTTATTCTACTGTCACTGCTATTTAACGGGAATCTAACAAGATTACTTGTTGTCCTATTAAAAAGTGTGGCTACTCTGGATTGACACAGTGGAATTAAAATCTTTCATTAGGTTATTGGGGACTGTTTGAGGCTGAGCTGGGTTTGTTTACCCATTTCAGTAGGGACCCTGCAGGGCCAAGCAGAAGCTGTAGCACTAACATGTTCTTTTTCCTGTTTCCCCTACTAAAATATTTACCACATCTTTAGTATCAGCCTGTAAATCGTGTTGCCAATGGTAATTGTGTTTTGCATCCCGCATCATTTCTTTCTGTCTGGGGCAGCTGTCTGAAAAGCCATCTGGCCCCACACCGTCTTGAAGAAAACAAAGCTTTCGCAAAAATACATTTCTAGTCATGTTCGTTGAAAGCAGAGCTCCTTGGGATTACCTGGGGTGGGTGAATTGTAGATTGTTGCACGTGTGATCACTGCTCTGTTTAATGTGTACTCCTCTCTCTGCGTCCCTTCCCTACCTCTGTCCCAATCCATCCTGTCTTCTCTTCCACTCTCAGGTGCTATTGAGGCTTGCCTGGGCCACATGCTGAAGCGCAGAGCTGCAGGCTTCCTCCGCAGTGACAAGATTGCTGCCCTCTTCACCAAGATTGGAAAGGTGTACACCACTGCTGAAGAGGTGTGCCGCAAGGTCCAGGAGCAGCTGCAGCAGCAGGCTGACATCACCAGGTCTGAGTTTTCACATTCGAACCCTCTTCAAGGTACTTTAAAGCTGCATTACTGTGGAAGTGGGAAGTTGGAACTCAGAATTACGTCATTTTCAACCTCTGTGTGTTGAAGCTACAAAGTGGGAAAAATAAAACATGGACAGCACCTTGTTCGTCTACGTTAGTAACAGGCTAGCAACAGCTAACTGTGATGAGTGGTGTATATAGTCATTGTTATAGATTTAACAAGCTAATAGGTGTGTATGATTGAGCTAAAGCAAATGCTAGTATATAGAGCATAACTCAAATAAAGGTAAGAGGTGCTACTTTGTTTACAGTTCATGCTGTGAACAGCCAGTTGATTTGATGTCACTTGCTGATCTCGGGGTTGTTTTTTCCTAGAAGGTCGGAAATTACAACTTACGCTGTAACTTTAGTAACCTTTAGTCAAATGCAGCCTAAGTACTTCTGTGGGATCAATCTCCGGTGCATGATAAGAGTATTTGTCCGCCTTCCATTTAGCCATAATTGTTACACCCAGATAACAATCAATGTTTATCCATCCATTCTCTGTACCACTTATCCTACACAAGGTCACAGGGTAACCTGGAGCCTATCCCAGGGACTCAGGATGGCAACCCATTACAGAGCACAATTGCACACACATCCATTCACACTATGGCCAATTTAGAACCACCAATCAGACTACACTGCAAGGAAACCCCCAAAGCATTGGGAGCAGAGACAGGATTCGAACCCTCAATCCCAGAGGTTCAAGGCAAACATGCTAACCACTAAGCCACTGTGCCCCCAGCTGAAACGCTGTGCAAGAAATTGGAAAAACCACAGAGCTGTCTGGTGGGTCCCTAAACAGCCTTTGCAGCTTTCTGCTGTAAGTGAGAGATGGTTTGTGTGGATGAAACAATGCTTTACTTGGCTTCATATTTGCCCATTAATTCTCCATTAGCAGACCAACATGGCATGTGTAGCACAGAGGGCTTCTGCATAAAGGGGAGAAATCTCTAGGTGACTGTAAAGGAGTGGCACACACAGCCTTTGTCTCCTGTGTGTATCTATAACCGTGCAAAACACAGAGTTGCAGCTTGCAATCAGCAATGCTTCGACGCACAGCCTTAATGTAGTGCATCTCTTACTCCTTTCCACTCCACTGAGACCCCATTTGCTCAGTTACTCTAATTGCCATGGCAACATTACAGCATCATGATTGCAAGAACAAAGGACAAACTTGCTCATTATAGGATATCTGTGAGACAATGATTAAGGCTCTGGTTGATAGCAGAATGAAAGGTTATTACTAAGTACACCATGGACTCAAACAGATTTGTGATGGCAAGATGGTTATTGCACTCGTGGCATGCTTGAGCGTCATTGTTTTCTGAATTCACTTGTCATCTTTCTCTTACAGTGGCACTCTGAGCTGTGAAATCTAATTAGGCTGCTTCAACCGATAGGAGCCACTCGGTGGAGCCCCATCTCGCAGCGCAGACCAGATCTAATTTGGTTGATCCATTCTAGGTTTAAATTATGTTAGCTGGATTTTGCTGAGAGATAAAAGAGAGGTGGACCTTTGGCTTATAAGCAACAGTGGGAATGTGTACCGCTTGCCCTAGCAAGGGCTTCTCCTATCACAAAGATGACAAGTTAAAGGTGATGTAGGGTGCTAATCGATCTGTACTATGAACCATCATAAAAAATTGACTTGTATGTAATTCAGTTGCTGGTTGTAAATGTATTTTAGCCCTCTTATCCTGTAGGAGGACCTGATCTGACCTGAACTGTACTCAACAGTATAGCTTATGATGTCAGCTAGGATCACTCACAGCAGATGGGTTTGTTGAAAACAGAGTGCAACATGCACAAACATTGCTGAAGAGAACAATATTCAAATGTGTCCTGTAGTGTCCTTTTCATTGATTTAACTTGTCATTGAGCAGCACTAAGGTGGCAACTTGTTTGGAATAAAAACCTGATTAAGCTTAATACATCTGATTACCTAATTTCAAATTTGTAATGAGTCTGCATTTTGATATGAACCTGATTTTATCATTTGCATATGATGGACTAATCCCAAACGCTTGATTTTATATATCTGCACTTTGTTGGGGTCATCAACATATCGACATACGTGTTGAAGGACCACATTTGAGATCAGTCTTTATTCTGTTCATTAATCATGGTGGCCTGTTGCTGCCAAGGTTTTCATACCATGCATATTAATCGTCCTCTGAAATGGCACCAGTTCTTCAAGTCAGGTAAGGCGTTATTGCTCTCAGTGCAGAATCTGACTGTAAATCACAATAGTATATGCATATCTTGAGCAGCCATCTCAGGCACTGGGATTTATTTGTTTAAAATGCCCTGCACCCAGCTTGACTGGCAGGGCACAATGGGATCGATTGTAATGATGGTTTGTAGGGGATGAGGGAGAGGCAGTGGTGCAAGAAGTAGGATCGTTCATCTTTGGGCTTGCCTTAGCTGGACAGATCAATGAGTTATTGGCTCAGGTCACTGTTGAGCTTAATCATGTTGGTACCCAAAATGCCCACTGGATGTCTCTCTTCATAATTTCCTGCTTGGTGTAGTGGCTGGAAACCTGCTTTAGTCCTGTCGACTTCTACCAAGATTACTCTAACAGTGCCATCAAGACATTCTTGGTTTTCAGCGTGTCAGTAAAGGTCACGCTGTTTCCATGTCCTGATGTCTTCATTCCAAAAGTTCTTGTAGACTTGGAAATCAGACTCAGCACTGTGATATCCTTTCTGAAGCATCATTTATATGATTGCGGTTTGCTTGAAATTGGTAGTTTAAGTGTAAGAGTTAGAGGTACAGGCAGATTTACAGTAAATCGTTTGGAAGTGTGGTATCTAGCTGTCCAAGTCCTGATGTTACTCCCTCTTTTATCTAAGAAAGCAGCACTCTGAGATGATCCTCACAAGATGACACATTCCATTTATATGTATTTTATCACCACTGGGTGAATGGCTTTGCAGGTATAAGTGGCTGTGAATAAGCGTGTCGTGACTGCTGCTAGCCCTTCTTGTCTGCAGTAGACAAGCTGAACACTGTTGCTCCCCTGTGGATAGACTGTGTGAAAAGTACAGAAGATTGCATCTCAAGATAAATAATCCACCTTCAGGCTCTGTGATACTGGAGATAATGTCATTCTGGGTCCTGTGTGGCTTTACTTCTAGAAGTTTGTGCGTATGCACACACGCAGAAAATCTGATTAGTTAAGGTGAACTTGTATCTATCTATATCTATATCTCTCTCTCTCTCTCTCTCTATCTCTCTCTCTTTCTCTATAGTGCTTACAATACAGACGACAGGCTGAAGTAAACCAAAAAATAAGGGACTATGTTATGCGACCAAAGTCTTTAAACAGTGTATTATTATTTGCTTCATTGTTACTGGCTGTATATTATGGCATATTGATTAACTAGGAATTCTGTTTTCTGCCCATATCTTGCTCTCAGAAGGACCCAGAGCACAAGTGGACAGGAGCCTCTCCGCAGGCAGGGTTCCTCTGCAGGCCGAGTTCCTCAGCCTCTCTCAGCTCAGGCCATCAAGCACATCTGGGTCCGCACTGCCCTTTTTGATAAGGTCCTGGACAAAATAGTGCAATATATTGTGGATAACTCAAGGTACGATGGAGCTTACTTGTGCATACTCCTTAGTGCATTTGAATAAACTCATTTTTAATTGTTTTGAATAAAGTAGTCGAAGGAATCAGCTTGTCCTGTCTGTGTGTTTGCAGTAAGTATTATGAGAAAGAAGCCCTGATGCATGACTCTGTATTCGGCCCTATCTTGGCAGCGCTTCTGGGTGAGCCTGTTTAAATTCTCGATACCACACTGTGTTTGACAAAGTAAACCTACTGAATTCATTTTATTGTTGTATTTAGATTGGTGTATATAGTCACTTTTTTGTTTTGTGTTTTTACAAAATTGACTCCTATTTCTCCACCTTGATTTATCTTGACCGTAGTTGGGCCTTGTGCTCTGGAGTACACCAAGCTGAAGACATCAGATCACTTCTGGACAGATCCTTCAGCCAATGAACTGGTCCAGAGGCACAGGATCCATGGAGCCCATCGAGGCCAGGAAGCATCGCCCAGCCGCAGACCTGCTCTCGGGGTGAGAGAGAGCAGCATGAGGGGTGTGGATGAGCAAATAGTCATAACATAGCAAAAGTAATATCTATTTGATACTGACTGAAGTATTTATCATATGCTACAAACAAGATGCTAAAATAGATACTAGATAATAGAACCATCAGTAGGGTCACTAATATTCAGTGAAGTTCTTCTGTCATAAACTCTGGATTATGTGGCTGCTCCAGGCTGTGTAACCTGGAGGAAAATAACAGTATCTAATTAATTATGATAAAAAGGCATCTCTACTTGCTTGTCAATTGTGTGGACTGTCAATTCAGGAATCTCAGTTCTTGCACTAGCACTCAGGCATTTAAGGAGCTGTCGCTTTGGAGGGAACCCTGAAACTTTAAGCACTTATTAGCTCTCCTGCCCTGTGACATACTGTTTAAAAGCACATATTAGCTGAGAACTTGGAAATAGGGATGAGTGAAAAGAGACTTGATCTATTGAATCAGTAATTTTTCTTGATACATTGAATGTACGTGTGTTTCACAATCCCTCTCAGGGGCTGGAATGCTTTTACAATTTATGCATGATTTTTGTATTCCATTGCATATTATAATCCTCTGTCGTTGCCTGGTCTCAGATCCGTAAGCGACAGTCCAGCGGGAGCATGTCTGAGGATAAGTTTGCAGCCTCTGCGAGGGAATATGTGGAGTCTCTTCATCAGAACTCACGTGTACATCTGCTTTATGGAAAGAACAATGTGCTCGTTCAGCCGGTGAGGAACTCCACACACTGACATTTGTGTTTGAACAAAGGAAAGATTAATCATGTCATTCAGTACTTCAGAGTAGTTAATCCAGGTGGAGAAACACTGCAGGAGGGCCTTTTTAATCGCACTGCTTATCACTCAGGTTCAGTCTGCACTCATTCAGATGGCAAGAGTGCATGCGTTCAGTCAATGACTGGAGTTTCCTTCCAGGATAAAAGCACTGAATTGTTGTAAGCCTACAGGTATGCTGAAGTAATACGATCTATCAAATCATGTTATGAATGAAATGAAATGAAATGAAATGAAGAGAAACAAAAGGGCTGTATCAGTGCTGATGCAGAGCGCCAGTGAGAGACATAACTTTCTTGAGAAAGCAGCTTTTCCATTTTAATGTTGGTAGATCAGGATTTGCACTATATAAAGATATATAGATATATTTGCACTGTGTAAAGATCTTAGGACTAACGTACACAATGAGCCTAATTTGTTGGAGAGGTGTATGGGGAAATTTATTATCAAACAAGAATAAGGAGCAGGGCGTAATTTTATGATGACACGATGGAGGCTAGATATACATAAAATACATTTACTATAGTCTATAGTTTTCTTTAGAAACCAAAATAATACAGGATGTATTTTATGAATATATTAAAATTTAAGAACATTTGAGAAAAGAATGAAATAACATTCATTCTTTATCTTCAGTAACTGCTTTATCCACATCATGGGTCTGTGAATCCAGAACCTACCCAGGGAACACTGGGGAATACACCCTGGATGGGACGTTAGTCCGTCTCAGGGCACCACACACACACACACACACACACACACACACACACACACACACACACATTAACTGACCACATCTTGTATATTACCTTTTATTTAAAGTTGAGCATTTCTGTTCAGGCTGGAGTCATAGCTAAATTCTGTTGTGGCTGAAGTCATAACTAAATTCACTATAGGTCTAGAATAACGTAGAAGTGACGAACTCTACCATTAATTTCAATCTACCTTGATTGTAGTGTGGATGCAACAAAAAAGCAATGGATATAACTAGAAGTATTTTTGTTTGTACCTGCCTGCAATACTTTCTAACAAACCTAGGTGTTTCTATTTCTCAGAATATTAATAAATTTGCAAGCCTGAATGAATGAATCCTGTAAACCCAAAGTGCAGCGCTGCGTAATAACCCCACTGCATCCAACAGTTTCTCTATCCCGCAATTTTGATATCTGATCATCTGCTCCTGTAAGCATGAGAGTAAAAACTGCTTTTTGTATTCCGTGGTGGAGATGTGTAGTAAAAGAACTGATCACAGATCAGTAAGACTCATGATCTATCCTGCTGTCCAGAACTCTGCAAAGCAGTACTGAGTCTGGGAAATGGGGGCTTAGAGGTTCTCAGTAACCAGGCTTATGATTAGGTTGCAATATAGCAATTATAACTGTAAGGTCAGGTAATAACAGCAAAGTCAGCGAAATTGACTGATTTGAACAGGAAATAAGGCATGCTGGACCTGGCCAGGTCTTATGGAAATCAATAATGTAAATGACCCAGGCCTTTAGAGAATGGGAATTTTTTTTTCTTCCATGAAACATAATAGTTGCTGTTGTAGTTGTATTTTGATTCTACCATGCTGTCATTTGTTTACTAAGGAAAAGCAGAATTCATTTCATTCATTCATCTTTGACTCACTCTCTACATATTCTTTCTCTATTTGTATAACTCTATTTTATTCGAAGATTTCCCCATTCATGCATGATAAAGAGTTTTATATTGCTTTAGCCGATCCAAATGGACCATCTGATATCTGAGAACTCAAAGTAACGCACGTCTGGTTTTTTTGAGTTTAGAAGAAGGACATGGAGGTGTTGAGAGGTTACCTGTCTTTACATCAGACTGCTGACACGCTCACACTGAAATGGACGCCCAACCAGTTAATCAATGGCACTCTGGGAGACTGCGACCTGGAGAAGAGGTAGCTCAGCACGCACACACACCAGCTTCCACACTCACATTGATTTAGCAGTATAACAGTGCAGCCACATAAATCGACTCTGACACACATACTGATCCTCTGCTCACAGTATTTATTGGGACTATGCATTGACTGTACCCTTAAGACAGATTGTCTGCATCCACTGTCATCAACGGCGTAAGTCTCTCTCTTTTCATTCTTTAATACTGGCATCACTCAGTCAAGCTTAACTTTGGCTTAACTGTGCATCAAAGCAGGATGCTTATCCATTATGTAATGTAATATCATGTAAATCACATATTGTAATTGTCTGAAAACTTGTAACGGTAATGGCTTAATGTACTAGGAAGCACATTCCTTTTAAAAATTTGCTTTGTGCTTCACATGGCTACCACAGAGCATTAGAGATGAACATTTCTGATAATTCTAGATGCATTTCTTTTAACAAACCTGAGCTGTAGGAGGAGATGGCCATTGTTGCCAAACACAGGGTTTTCTCTTGTGTTAGGAAAAGTGTTAATTACTACACTGTGATTTCCCCTGAAGCAGTCTTGGGAAAAATTGTCTGAGTTAAACAGCCTATAAATATTAGAATTATGTTAGTTACAGTATCTTTATATTAGGAATCATGTTATCACTCCACAAATGAAGTTTAATCATTTTAATAATCCAATTAAATACTCAGTTCATGTAAACATCACATAAAAACCCACTCACTTGGCAGTATATTAGTAATAGTTTCACTTTTTCCTCACACAACACTGAGATAAGCTGTATGGCCAAAGGTTTGTTGACACCTGACCATCACACACATGTGGCCCCAAAATGTTGCCACAAAGTTTAAAGTACACAATTGTCGAGAATGTCTTTGTGTGCTGTAGCATTAAGTTTTCGCCTTTACTGGAACTAAGAGGCCCAGACCTGTTCCAGCATGACAATGCCCTTGCTCACAGAGCGAGCTCTCTGGTTTGTGATGGTTGGTGGTGTAAGAACTTTGAAAGGGAAACGTTTTGTTGTATGGGTCTCTTTTGAGGGATTTACAGAAGAGAACAGCAAAGAAAGTTGCCATTTAGTTGTCATTTTCCTAAGAGAGTGTTGAAATCCCTGATAATTAATTATACAGTATATTTCTGTTTCATTTTTGTGTTTGTTGTACTTTCTACTTGTGTATACTTTCTTTTGTGTGGACTAGTCTTTATTTACGCACTGTGCTGTAACTGCTGTAAACTGCTGTTCCCTTATATCAGTAAAGCTTCTATGCATTTATATGACACATGGTGTCTTCTCTCAGCCGATTGTGGTGGGACTCTGGTGTTGGTGAGTCAGGATGGGATTCAGCGGCCTCCTCTTCACTTTCCTCCTGGAGGTCACCTGCTGGCCTTCTTGTCTTGCCTGGAGACTGGCCTGCTACCCCGGGGGCAACTAGAGCCCCCACTCTGGTCCCAGAAGGGCAAGGTGATTGTCTTCATTACATTCTGCCTCAGTTTAGTTTAGAGTTTAGTTTACCTAGTGGTGCACGTGATAGCGTTCAAATTTTGCACCTAAAATCAAATGGCAAAAAAAGTCTAAAAATGTTTAGGGCCTCTCTATGCAACTTGGCACATCAAGCCCTATTGGAGTAGATAAAGCTCTTATTTGCGTTAGCCACCCACCATCAGTTCCTTTTGTTCTGCTATGCTCTAACACTTTCAGATGTGCCCTGTTGTTTTGTATAGCGTCTTGAATGAATTAAGTTTTAAGCACTGCAAGAAGAATGCTTCTTTAAGTTTAATGTGTGTGCTTGGCTATGTATCTGGTAGGGTAAAGTCTTCCCCAAGCTGCGTAAAAGAAACAGCACAGCTCGGTTGCTAGATCAGGACAGTGATGATGAGCCGGTTGCTGCAGACTACGTGTTCCGCATCGTTTACCCAGGACACCGTCACGACTCCAGTGAGTTAGCTCTGATATTGCTTTCTTTCTCCTCTCAGCCATTTATCTGTTCATCCACCCATCCATCCATCCATGCCTGGAAAGCCACTGCCACAGATTTTGGGGCCCTAGTGTTGATTTTTTTATGTTCTTATTTCCTGGATATGACAGCTGCTGTGGAGGCTGCTGAAACAAATCTGAGTTCAGATATTCCCATCAGGTGTCAGAAATAATCATGCTAAGGTGTATGTGTGTGTTTAGTAATGTAGCACTAAAGTCCTGGACTTTTATGACGTAACTTGATTTTGAATTAGTAACTATAACATAAGACTTAACTTAGTCTGGATTGATGAGACTGAGGGTCAGATGTACTCAGCTTTTAGTCCTCCACACAGTCTACTTGCTATGAGTGTCTTCATTGAATAAGAACTTCATTTATTGACAAATTTGTCACTGAAATTTCATTTCCTTGTTATTCCTGAGCTTTTTCACAGCTCTCTGATTGCCTAATTCCACTGTTTCACAGTGGCTTTTATACATTATTATGTGCTTTGCATTTAGTAGGCTATCTCAGGTGCAGTTAGAATGATGAGCTGCAGCATTAATAAATGAAGTGTTAAGTGTTGTGAGTGCATATTGTGGTCACAATCAAGTTGTGTGCTCTTGCGTACATCAGGCCCTCAGACTTTGATTAGACTCGAAGGTTTGTATTCGATTTTGCATGCACTGATATATAAAATAGGGTATGTAATTTGCTTAAATTAATTAAGCATATACAAACCACACTACTCCAGTCAACTACAGATTCAGTGAGTTCCCCTGATTAGCTAATACTACTACATTGAATCATCAGCAGTGTTAACACCACCCTTTTTTAGGACCTGACCTAGACTTGACATGAGTAGTCATGTCCAAAAGTATAGTGCACAATATCCAGTGTACACATGAAATCCTGCAATGATTATCCATTGTTATCACCAAGTTATCCAAATGATATAGCCCAGAAGGTACTGAACACCCATAATGCACTTTGATGTTTAAAGGGAGTGTGAGGGCACCATTTCAGACACAGGGTTAGATTTGATTAGTAGAGCTGATGACTTGATACTCAACGTGGACATGAGGGTAAGTGATGAGTAAAACTGGTGTGTGTGTGTGTGTGTGTGTGTGTATGTGTGTGTATGTGTGTATGTGGTTTCTGTGTGTGAGCACGTGTGGTGTGGTTTCGTGTGTGGAGGGTGCTAAACTGTGTTTTCTTATTGCCCGAGCAGTCACTATAAACTACCACCACACCACGGGCAGTCGTGCGCCCTCTCTGGACGACGATGAGGAGGAGGAAGATAGACTTCACGCAATGATCTCAATGATCTGCTCGCGGAACCTCACAGACCCTAATGTCATGAAAGGTTTTTATCACGAGTGCCACCCCCACCCCACTCACTCTCTCTCCTACTCTCTCCATCACTTGCTTTTGGCATGCCTTCTTACCTTGCTTCTGGATGCTTGCCTGATCCCCCCTCAAAGTCCTAGTCCAACAGTGCAGGTGTTAACGTGTCAGTCAGGCCAGTTGGATTTGCACTAGTCTCTACAACTTCATCACGTTGACATGTGTGTGATTGGCCAAGCCTGTGTGCATGGTAACCATGGCAACACCAACACGGAGAACAAAAGCTAGGTCAAATGACGAGGCCTGGGTTCCAAAGCTGTCCACAACAGAGCAGAGAGAGACGATGTCGCAGATGCAGTTGCTTTCTGCACACGGCTTAATGTAGTCATCATCCCTTTTTTTGAATGATTCACACATTGTCATATATTAACCGCATTTGCCATTTTGTCATGTGGTAAAACCAACAGAATGAATGTTCTTATTCTTATCAGCCTTGATAAGTCTTGGTGGTGAGCCTGGGCAGTGTGTGTGTGTGTGTGTGTGTGAGTGTGTGTGAGTGTATGATTGCATGAGTGTGTGAGCGTGTGGGAGGGAGAGAGAAATCAGTGCCACGTTTTCCCCCCTCCGATACCCCCACCCCCCTCGCTGTCGTCACTTTTTCCCTTGCACTCCTCTGTTGCTGGGGGTTATCTGCACTAAACTGTCTCGCTGGCATTAGAACTGTCATCACATGGCCACGGGGACACACTACTACACTGTAGAGCTGCACAATATAGACAAAATCAGCATATTAGCGATTATATTATATTATGTATTATATTGATCATGATGTGCTTTACAATATATTTCAACTAAACTGGTGAACCTGTGATATGCAGGATAAAAGACCATTTATTTGACATTTGAAATGGTGGTTAAAAAATGTGGAACTTAAAAAATATTGTTTTGTAAAGCTGCGCATTTACATAACGCAGGCTGCCAGGCCAATACTGTGATACCAAGTAACAAATGGTACATTGTGCAGCCCTACTACACTCCATCTCTGCTTTTTGCATCACACCCACACACAAGTATACGGAAGCACTATGCTGCCTTGCAAGAAATAAAATCCCCATCAGCATATCATTATTAAGAGAAAAGCATCTCAATACTACAAGAAAACATCATGTTACATCAAGAAAAGCATCTTGTTGACTGGTTTTGACAAACTGGGAAGTTGAAAGAATTAGTCCAATTTTACGTCGTGCTTGGTTTAAATGACGAGATTTTAATGTCACTGAGCAGTGTAGAAGGTATAGTCATTAGTATACCCACATTACAAAAGATTCTCAAATTCTAGTATTTACTGGTCGATGCTGATTATGATTGCTGGTGCCATATACAGTCAGATCCATAAATATTTGGACTTTGACAAAGTTATTGTTATTTTAGCTGTCTACCACAGTATATTGGAGTTGAAATTAAATAATGAATGTGCGCTTAAAGTGCAGATTTTCAGCTTTAATTTGAGGGTGAGCTCAGGAACACCAAAAGGCCCGGAAGACCATGGAAAACAACTGTGTTGGATGATAGAAAATTCTATCCTTGGTGAAGAAAAACTCCTTCACAACAGTTGGACAGATTAAGAACACCCTCTAGGAGGTAGGCGTATTGTGTCAAAGTCAACAATCACGATAGACTTCACCAGAGTAAATACAAAAGGGTTTACCACAAGATGTAAACCATTGGTAAGCACTGGTTCCCTTGTATTTACTGACGATGGGACTGCTGACAAACGCAGGAGGATGAATTGTGAAGTGTACAGGGCTATGTTATCTGCTTATATTCAGCTAAATGCTTCAAAACCCATTGGACGGTGCTTCACAGTGCAGATGGACAATGACCTGAATCATACCTCGAAAACAACCCAAAACCTTTTAAGGCAAAGAAGGGGAATTTTCTGCAATGGCAAACTTAATCACCTGACCTGAATCCAATTGAGCATGCATTTCACTTGCTGAAGACTAAACTGAAGGCAAAACGCCCCAAGAACAAGCAGGAACTGAAGACCGTTCACCTTATGTGAATATCTTCCAAATAAAGCTGAAAGTCTGCACTTTGAGCTCGTGTTCATTATTTAATGTAAACTCCAATATACTGTGCTAGACAGCTAAAATAATAACTTTGTCAATGTCCAAATATTTCAGGACCTGACTGTAACAATGTACAGCCTGTGTTGCAGGCAATTGCTGCGTCTCAGCTCAATTCCACACGGATCCAAAGTTTTTAATAAAAGCCTGTCTGCGTTTCGCGTAACAACATACCCAGGCTGTAATTTGTGACCATGAAGCTTGTTGATCAGCTAGAAATAAAACAATGTCTAAATGGTCTGACCAAATTTTGCATCTGTATAAACTGTAGATTTGCGAGTTCTTTGTAAAGTGCATATAGTAATGATAATCTCAGTGTGGTTTAAGCTAAGCATGAAGTAAAATTTGACTAATTCTGTCAACTGCACCATTTGTCAAAATCAATTCAACCTATGAATTTGTAACCATGTAGGCTATAGTGTAAAAACAAGTTCAGTTATGTTTTTTGTATATGCTGTATTTATCTCATAATAACGAGATGCTTTTCTCATAGTAATGACGTGTTCTTGTAATAACGAGATGTTTCCTTGTAGTAACGAGATAATGCCATGCTGATGGGGATTTTTTTTTCCACGGTAGCACTGCGTTTCCATACAAATACACACACATGTAAATGGTCTCCGGGTGGTTGCAGACTATTTATTTGGGAATGGATGCGAGTTCAGTAGGAAGAGCAGGCCAGAATAATTTTCATCCCAATTAGGGCAGGTCTGCCTCTCTCATTCCCTTTTCTCTGCACTGTTGGGCAGGCAGCAATGCTTCCAATTATTTGCTCTGTTTTCCTTTGGCACTCCTTTTGGTTGACTTGACTTGATGAATCACCTGATTTTTGGGTTCCACTTTTTCATTTGATTTCACTGCAACATGTTTGATGACTCTGCATGGGAAAACTGCACCTACCAGTATCTTTTGTTTCATTATTATTTAACCAGAATGTGCACCTCTGCTGCTTTGACCAATCTATGTCTTACCCCTTATGACTTTTCTGTTTTGTTCAGTTTGATATCATTGAGTTAATGTTTATTTCCCTCCCTCTTGTTTTCAGCCAGTTTTCTGCAATGCTGTTCACTATAATTCTTCACTAACTGCGGTCACCTTTCATTACAACAGTCTGGTCCTGTGGGGTTCTGGCGTGGTAGATATGTGAATCGTTCCGTGAACACATCACCTATTTGACCATAACGTTGGCACACTTTAAAGTCTCGTATCCCACACAAGAGACCCACCAGCAGTGAAATTCAGACATTCTGTCCTTCTGTTGTTGTTTTTTTTTTTTTTTTTTTTTTTTTTTTTTTTTTGGTCACGGCCCAACAGGAAGCTTATAGTGTTATCAGGTCACCAGCTCGGGCCTGAAGAATTAAGGTGAAGAGCATTTGCTCAGTGTGTACTGTTGAACTGTTTTGGTTCAGTTGGCTCAAGTACATTTACATTTAATGACATGAATTTTTTCTCTCTTTAGTTGTCCTTTTTTTTTGTCCTCCTCTCTACTCTGTTATTTGGTTTGATGCATCCAGCATGGTGGGAGCAGTGGCTGTATGTCCCCTCTCTTCCTCTCGTAGCTATCTGAATGCCTGGCTCTGTCCGTGCAGTGGCACGCTGTGATTGGCAGGTCTTCTGGCATGGCCACCCCCCTTGCATCGTTCATGCCTTTTATCTTTTGGTTTCTGTTCCTTCACAGATGCATGCTACCTCAGGAATCCTTTTACCTCCCTGTGTCTGTATTTTAGGATCTCAGGGATCTGAAACCAAATCTGATCATATAATAGATGAATCTCTACCCTAATTTATGTGATGGTTGAGCTGACAGGCCTGTTATAATTATATAAAAAATATTGTTATTTGTAACAGAACATGAAGATCAATAAAATTGATATCTTGTAAGGGCAAATGGGAACCTGTTGTTGTAGTGCAACATTGCTGCCACCATAATTCTTTTTTTCTAAATTAATCTAGTCAAAGATTAAAAACATGCTCAGTTTAAGCAATGCAATCAGCAGTTCTTGCCAGATCAAAAAAAAAAAAAAAAAGCAGACAGGCTTAAACTGATGATGCATTAAGAAACACAAAGGAATTGTGGAGGAGCAATCTTGTAATGAAGGTTACTAGGGTAGGATTCACATAGCTCATTCATCTTTCTCTCTCTTTTTCTCTCACTGTCTCCCCTCCCTCTCTCTTCTTAGACCATGGGGACATGATGGAGATGCAGGGTTTCGGGGGCAGTCCGTCGTCATGGCAGCAAGTCGAGAATGCCAGTCATGCGTCGTCATGCTTGTCCTGCTCTGTTGGGGGCGGTAGCTTGTCCGTAGAGCTTCCTGGAGCGTGCACCTGCATGCATGACCGGTGAGAATGCATCAGTTTATTTTTAACATACAGCCTTTTCATGGCTAACTCCTCATTTCCACCGGATGCTGATCTCTGCTGGTGTTTCCGTTCTGCGTCCAGAATCCCCCTCAAGATGCTGTGTCATAACATGAAGAGGCAGATTGTCTCTAGAGCCTTCTATGGCTGTAAGTCTGCAGCATTATATATAAAAGCACTATGTTCCAATTCATCCAATTCAGCATGCTAAAAAAAATATGATTACTTTAGGGCTGGCCTACTGTCGGCATCTGTCCACGGTGAGAACACATCTGTCAGCACTGGTCAACCACAATATCGTCCCACCAGACAAACCTTGTGAAGCATCTGGAGGCCTCAGCAAAGACGTCTGGAGCAAATACCAAAAAGACTGCAAGGTTGGTGTGGGCTAAGTAAGGCCCATTAGTGAGCATCATGGTTTTTGCCTGGAGTGTTAAGTTGTCATCTCTCCTCCTTTTACCATCATATTTCAATTGTTTCTCAGAACTACAAGGAGCTGGAGCTGTTGCGGTTGGTTTATTATGGCGGCGTGCAGCATGAGATCAGGAAAGAGGTGTGGCCATTTTTGTTGGGCCATTATAAGTTCGGCATGGGGAAAAAAGACATGGCCCAGGTAAAACAAATCCCTCAATTTTTGGGTAAAAAAAAGTTGATGAAGAAAAACTAGTGAGCTGTTTCTCTAAGCTGCTTTGGGAGCAGGTCTGACTGTGTTGCTGTCTGCAGATTGACGAGAAGATCGCAGCACGATACAAACAAGTGATGAGAGAGTGGAAGGCCTGTGAGGTGATCGTGAAGCAACGGGAGAAGGAGATGCAGTCAGCCATCTTTGCCAAACTCTCATCGGGTAGCAGCATTGACAGTCACGTCATGAAACTCATACACAGAGACTCGACTCTCAGCAATGAGGTAAGCTTCTCCCTTCTGTAAAGTAGTGCTTCAGCTGAGGAGCTATCTATTCACCTTTGACAGTTGTGGTGTGTTTTTAAAGTTAAGTACAGTGAAAAAAGTAAACGGAAAAAAGGTTAACAGATTTGGATAAAGGAACTCTGTATATACTCGAGGTGTAAGCAAGTATGAATACATTATAAAGAATGAACAGGTAACGTGATCTAAGCAGATACAAATAGGAGGTACACTATTTTTTAAGAAAGCTTGCCAGAAATGACTGGGACTGTGATCCCATATAACACAGTAAGCAAAAGTAGAGTGAGTAGGGGTTTTTACATTCACATGGGTGTGGACGAGCGCTCACATACGAGGCATGAAGGACAAACACAGACCATGTTCATTAACATGAACTTGCAGTGCTGCCTGATGCATTTACAGCATCCTTAGTAACTGCCTGGGCAGGACAGCGGTGGTTTAGTTAGGATATTAGTCTGTTCATATTAGGGGTTAATAGAACCAACTTAATTTGGATAACTGTATATATATAATAACTGTATATAACTGTAATCCTTAATATATATTAATTTCTACTTTGATATTTTCTCTCTCTCTCCCTCCTTCTTTCAGGTGTTCATGTCAGTGGATGAACCTGATGGGGTTGGTCAGGACACTCCGTGTGAGAGTGATAACACCCCCACCATGACCGCTGTGGTTAATCCGGTCGCTCTGGCTCCCGATGAGAGGTCACTAGTTGAGTTTGACTCTCCAGACTCAGGCCTCCCTTCTTCTAGGAACTACTCAGTAGCGTCAGCACACTCCCAGATTCTGTCTAGCATTGATGATGGACAGAGTATGGAGGAGGAACCAGGAGATGAGGCCACACCTAGGGGTGGACTGGGAGAGCCGAGTGGGCAAGACTCACTGAGTGAGGACAGGCTGTGCAGTCAGCTGGATAAGCTGGACACTAACAGTGAGGATGTTCCACCGTCATTCTCCTCGTATACGGTAAACTCAGCCCCCCTTATTAGGTCCAGACTATGACCAGTAAAATATACATTCAGTCATTTAAACTAGACACTGTTTAGTTTTTAATTTTAGTATTTTGTTTTTGTGTAATTATTTTCTCATTTTTTAAAAATTAATTTTAATTATTTTTAGCTTATTTACTTTGCACTTCATACTGAATATGTTATATACTAAATATTTTTATTTGTGTTATAAAAATATTGAATGGATTTATTGAGTATGTTGTCTTCTGAGCTGCATTATTATTGTTATTATTATTATTATTATTATTATTATATGGGAAACAATAGAGTCTGGTAAAGTCGGGGTTTTATAATTTCTCACAGATTGAGCTGTTGGACACTGTGGCTCTGAACCTGCACAGGATAGACAAAGATGTTGCACGCTGCGACCGCAACTACTACTACTTCACCACGAGCAACCTGGAGAAACTGCGAAACATAATGTGCAGGTGAGCCAGATCTGTGCTTTTCGCCTACTCCTGTTATACAATATGCAACCTATTTGAAGTGTATATCTGCTGAACTCTGAACTCTCCATTCTACTCAGTCTGATTGGTTTTCTCCTCTCCTGTGCTCTCAGTTACGTGTGGGAGCATCTAGAGGTGGGCTATGTGCAGGGCATGTGTGACCTCCTGGCTCCTCTGATGGTCATTTTGGATGATGGTGAGTTCATTCCTTAAACTTTGTGTTTGCTGGCTGTTGGTTTAATAGAGGGGAAAAGCTTGTGCATATTTCTTAACCCCCTTAGTGTATTTTCCTGGATATTAAACACATATCAAAGAACTCCTCTATTTGCTATTTATTATCTTTGTAGAGTTTTAAAATAATTTTCCTGATGCTGCTTGATTAACAGCCTTAAAATTGTTGAATTAAGCCTGTTCTTATCTGTCCAAATCCATGTTAAAGCCACAGGGTTAAATGCATTAAATATATAGCATAAAGAATCATTTAGTGTCCATCATTATGATGGAGACTAAATTTAGGAACAGCTGTGTCCATGAGTTGTGCTCTCTCATTCTCTCATGCTTTCTCTCTCTCTCTCTCTCTCTCTTTCTCTCAGAGTGCCTTGCCTACAGCTGTTTCACACAGTTAATGAAGAGGATGAGTCAGAATTTCCCCAATGGAGGAGCCATGGACACTCATTTTGCCAATATGAGGTCCTTGATACAGGTGATATTTCCTTTCCCCTCACAGAGGCCATCTGGATAGAGATTCATACAGTGTAAGACATGATTATTAATGAGCTGTCAATTTTGCTGCTTTTACAGATCCTTGACTCCGAGTTGTTTGAGCTGATGCACCAGAATGGCGATTACACTCACTTCTACTTTTGCTACCGCTGGTTCCTGTTGGACTTCAAGAGAGGTATGATGACATTTCCAATGCAAATGTTTATTATTATTCTGAAATGGTGAAAGCCTCTGCTCATTTCTGCCTGTTTGCATATGTGTGTGTTAGAGCTGCTCTATGAGGATGTATTTGCTGTGTGGGAGGTGATCTGGGTGGCACCCCGTATCTCCTCCCGGCATTTTGTACTGTTCATTGCGCTGGCTCTGGTGGAGGTGTACCGGGAAATCATTCGCGACAACAACATGGACTTTACAGACATTATCAAGTTCTTCAATGGTGAGGAAATTTGTTTCATTCTACTCAACTAAAGCACTTAGGGCCATATTCTCAGGGCCAAATTCCTTAAGGGACCAGATGATGCATTTATTTTACTGGACCGTTTTAAATGTGATTGGAAATATTTCTGTCTCTTATGTTCTTATATGTGTTTTTTCTTTTCTTTTTTGATTTTTTATAACCTGAAGTGACAGACTACACTTAGTGGTTACCACAATGACATATGACTACTAACAATAAGATGTGCAATCTAGTGGGCAATCAGAATTGAGAATGAATAGGCATGTGAAAAAGTAGTGGTTTGTACTAACATACAGGCCCATATTCATCAAAGTTGTGTAGAAACAAGCACATTTTTGAGTGTCAGGAATGATGTACAAACAAATTTTCATCTGACTCATGAAACAACATCAAAATAAGCAGTGATTCAAGTGCAAATGATGAATCAGCTTCAGCTATATGTAAACAAGCTCCTGTCCACCAGGCCCTTATTTACAGCACACATCAATTTACCCATCAATTAAATGTATTTGACGACATTTAATTTACACAAAACATTCCCACCATTTACGTGGGTGCTGTGATAGTGAGTCAATAAAAGGAAAGCACTCAGCAAGCTAAGGTCATCCAAGATCCAAGAAAACAATTCAGTCAAGAGGGGTAAAAAAAAACATTAGCTGAAAATAAAGATGTTCTCATTGATATCCTCAAAAATGGCACAAAATTAAATATATACCAAACATGAATTGATGAATTAGGAAACTTTTACTGGAATTAGTGTATGCTCATTTCACAATCAGAGTTCACCATACACAACTTTAATGAATAAGGTCTGTAGTAACTATATGCCTTTTATTCTGTCTAACAGAAATGGCTGAGCGGCATGATGTCCAGCACATCCTGAGGATAGCCCGAGAGCTGGTACACAAGGTGCAAACGCTCATAGAGAACAAGTGAAGCTCACTTCCTGCTTCATCACTCTATTTCTCATTACTCCTTCCCCTTATGGTCCAGTTGGCAATCCCTCTACTGAGAGATAGAGGGGGAAGGAAAGCACACTGGCTCTCAGTGACTCCCCCGGGGTAAAGCGATGAGACTGCTTGGGACCTGCAATTAGACTAAATGGCCTGAAATCGTCCTTTTTCTGTATCCTTTGCCTGTAACGGAACGCCATTGTGTTGGCTGTTGGAGTTGTCTGCATGCATGTGGGATTTGAACACACTGTGACTGGTTTTTCTTTTCTTTTCTTTTCTTGTTTTTTTTTTTTTTTTTTTTTTTGCCCGTACATGCCTCCAGTATACGCTGCATCCACTGGGTCCTTTCAGCATCCACTTTCTAAAAAATGACTTCAGCCTCAAGATTGCCACAATGTAGTTTTGTTTTACCAATGACTGTTTTTCCTCTCTGCCAAATGTACAGAAAGTATTCCGTACTTATCAGTGACTCTCAGGAGGATCCCTTCTTCTCTTTGTCTGCCTTTATTAGATATGGCACTGAACATTACAGTTGAGCACATTTTTCTGAATCCACAAAGCCTGACATTACAGTACTGAAGAAAAAGCAGAAGCTGCCTAATGTCAAACCCACTAAAGAACCAAGCCACGAAGAAGTCATTAAAGCATCGATTTGTGACCAAAAGGACTGTGCCAATTATATGACCTTGTCATAGTATTTGTCTACCTTGTATATGTCTTTGACTTTGCTGGCCTTTTTTCTCTCCTAGATCTTCGGAAACTTTTCTGATGGTTGATAAAAAAAAAGTGGCTACTTTTGCACTTTTGCACATCCCTCCCTTCCTCAATCCAAAAGAGGGAAAAGGGGTGGAGGTGTAATTCCCAGAATCCTCTCTGCTCTGGTTGAGAGTCTGCTCTGAAATGAGATTGACGTGGAGACACAAAGGCAAGCTGCTTCCACATGATGGCTGCAAAGCCATGTAAAAATGGGCGATGTGATATGTCTCAGTGTGTGCCACATCAAGAATGGTGCATGGCTTCTTTACACACTAACGAGTATGTAATTGTTCACTCATTGCAGCTTTACTGAGTGAGTCTTAAGTATGATCTTGGCCTTCTGATCAGTATAGACATTCCTGAATTTAGTAGAACATCTCTGCAGAAGACGGTCCTGCAGAAGAACGTCACTCTTATGTTTCAGCCAAAGCTCCTTCTCAGTACGCACAGCACTCTTGGTGCTCAGAACCTAAACATGTCCAGCATTGCCCCTTAATGTCTTCCCCTATCCTGAGCTACTGCTGCCTAATTCCTCCAAACACCTCCAAATCAAATCCCCTCAGATTCTTTGTACTCCTACAAAGCTTCTGTATCTGTTATCAGGTAGCAGTTCCTTAGTGACCCGCTATAGTTTCCGTGCCTCAGACCCTGCTGATCAGTTGTCTTCATTTTGTGAGTGTGTGTGTGTGTGTGTGTGTGAGGGACATGATGCATCCTATGAAAGATTACTTCCAAAAGGAGCTTGTGTACCAAAGCCTCCAGAACATCATCTTTAGTGTCATACAGTTGTGCAACCTCCATGCATAACTCAAAGACTGTTGAATGAAAATAAATCATCATCTTAATTTTTACTGTGAAACACTTAATTTATTAACATTTTCCCCATGTCCTGCTACTGTAGTGTAAATAAAAGGAGAGAGAAAGCCCTGGAGTTCTCTGAGGCCCATAAAAGCAACTGTATTTTAAACACTATTTTTTACTTTTGGTTGTAGAGGTGTGCTTCAGTGAACCCTGTATAACTGGAGAACTGTACAGTTTGAATGTGGGAAGCCTTTGTTACATGTTGACTGTTACGGTCTTTATTCATGTTGTGCCCTGGATTCTATGGATTTGAAAATTATATATTTTGTTTTGGATGCCAAACTCTGAATGCTGAAGTATGTATTTTAATGGATGTATAATTTTACCTTGAATGTATTACTAAAAAAAAGTTGTTCCTAACATATTTTGACACAGTCAAGTTTCATTTGTCAAAGTACAATTGCTTTTTCAACAGTGAAGCAGAAAATCCAGAAACAAGGGGGAATGTTTGTATATTAACAGCAGTAGCAAGAGGAGACTTGCTTCCGAAGTTTTTCAGAAGACAAACCAAACCCTGTTTCCTAAAGTCACCACTAGTGGGTGCCCCAGTCAAATAAATAGAGTCACAATCAGAGATGCATTAATGGGTAACTTGGAGATTCTGAAAATGTACCCATGTTTCCTTACAGAGATTAAATCATATGCAAGTTGGACAGTTGTTGCAAAAAATATCCAAAATATATTATTTCCATTGGATCTAATCCATGTATGTACATGATCACTTCAGTAAAAACCACTTCCACCACCAAAAGTGGAGCCTGAGGACCAGATGGTGAAAGGTACTAATGGCCATCCATGAATGGTAACGTTCATTGTCATTCCCTTTGGATGAGAAAGCTGTTCTTGTCCAATATTATTAACATTAACAATATTAACATATTATTATGAATAACATAATATTCCTGCTTTCTGTCTATATTTCAGAAAGTGAACAGCATAGAGCATTCGCATTTAGCCACCAAGTTATCTTTAATCTTTGTTCGAAAACTTTATATATAAAAGTACTACAGACTACGTATAAAGTTCTGTCAGCTCACTGTTTTTTTTGGGGCTGGTTCTCGGTCAACAAGCTCAGAATTACTGTTTTTCAGCCTAATTTCTACCAACCACATCTGTGTGTTTACCACAGACAACAGCTTTGCATATTTTAATGTACATAGAAAAGAACTAAAAACTAAAATCAGAAGACTAAGTGCAGTTAAAAATCAGTAAATGTTTAAAATATGTGACTAACAGGAATTCACAACTGTCTGAACTCAAACAAAAACTCATGATTAGATATGGGAGAACGTATTACCAAAGCTGTCCTTATGAAGTTTATCATTGTTACTTCCAACCACACATCCAAGACAGTAAAACACAGTTTAAACTAATTACTACACTTTGGGGCTTTGTGGTATCTATGCATGCTCAGGTGGAGAATAAGGAAAATAAGTAGTCCTATCTCTGGACATTTTATACAGATATAGAGCTTAACTCACAAATACCTTTGAGTGAAGAATTCATGATTGTGTTCTGTATGTGTTCTGCAGATAAGTTATTATCTGTGGTAATCACACACATGCTCCAGATGCAGTAGACAGAGATTATGTTGAAAAATTGTTGGAGTACTCTCAGACACACACTAAAGATTTTTAATTGAAAATCCATGGTATTTTCTACAGTTGGTGGGAATCAGACCCAAAATTGCAAACAATAAAACACCCTTCATAAAACCACAATTACAAGACTACAACACACACACCATTGGGAGGGCCTATGGCAACGTGGACAATCTGGAGAAAGTGCATGGTGACATTCAGGTAGCAGAAGCACAGACATTCTAGAGTGACATACCTTTAAATAAGGCACATGAGGAGGTGATGCTCCTCATACAATGGCACGTCATAGTAGGGGCTTGGCATCCATTCTGTGTATAAGCCAAGTTGATGATGTCCACCACACAGTAGGCCATCCTCTGCTTAGACAAGTGAGCCCACATAGCTGTGTCTTACCTCCATAACAAGTAAACAGTTGGTCTGGGGATTGGAGGTCTGCTAGCAGATCCAAATAGCACTGTTGAGCATGTACTGGCAACAGCAGTGAACACTCCACCAGGTCACCCTCACTGAGGGCTGCAAGGTCAGTGGACTGATTCACAAAGATGAATGATATGACCTTGAGAATGCCTGAGGCTGCTTGGCTTAAACTACATGTCACCCATAGCATATGAAAAGGGAGAGTCTTCAGGAACTGGGATCTAGAATTTGACAGAAACCACTGCCCTTTTTACGAACAAGGAAATACGTCAAATAGAACCGCTTTACCTTTTCTATAGCACATCTGTTCGAGAGGGAATGAATTTCCTGGGACAGGCATAGTACTTGGTTGAGGTCTGAGTTAAAAAGGCATTACGTGTCAAAAGGCAGGGACCCAGAAGTGGAACTGTAGTCTGTATCCCTGCAACACTGTCATCAGGACCAATGGTCTCATCATTAGCCGCATTGCCAGCTTTCCTACAGGGATATGCTCAGCAAGAATCTTAGATCCCAGCCTAGGGCCTGTCCCATGGAGGAGATGAGGGGTACTCAGACACCTACCAGAAGTCTGAGAGAGTGTGTCTCCCCCTGCCTTGGGCCTCCTGTAGGTGGTGGATCACAGAACCAGGGTGTGGCATCCTAATGGAACCTCCTATATAAGGCTGGTCCAAGAGTGACACTGGCACAGAAGTTGATTTGGACACCAGTGCATCCTCAGTGGGTCTGCACTCAGCACTTAGGCAGTGTACATCTGGGTATAGTGCATTTGTTTGATGAGACTGCCATTAATGCATTGCAAGCATCAACAGCAGGCATATGGCCAAAACTGACCTGCTCATGATTCATCATATAAGTCAGAATATATGCCACAGGGCTCGGGTACAGGTGAGCTGAAGTCCTTCTGTGCCATAACATGGCACATGTGAACAAGTGCTTTTAATGTGGGTTGCAGTACCATCCAAGTGTACTCAGGCCATAACTGTTTTCAGAGTGGCCATCACAACTAGCATAGGGTCTATTGTATTTACCTGATCCAGCAGAGACAGAATAAACCGCTCTTTAGATGTTGCTGAGAGTGGCACTGAAAGTGGTGGCTCATGTTGTAGGTCATTATCAGCCTAGAAGAAACCTCATGGCTATAGACATAGCATCCTCATCCTCCTTCAATAAGGGGCAAGAAGGATGACTGGCCACTAGAAGAGGGTTCTGTTGATGAGAAGTCTAAACCTCTTATATGGTCCCAGCTCCTTGATTACTGATTTCAGCTGAGCCATGTCTGCCACGAAGACATTGATTTGTCTAGTAATTCAGTCTGTTTTCTGGCCTTTTTGTTATGCTTGTCGGTCATTGCTGGGCCTGCGTGTTTGTGACTAGCAAGCTGTTCAGACTGAGGGGCTTGGGCCAGATTCGACTCTAAGCCAGAACTGAAATCTGCCAGCCGAATGCACCGTGCTGACATTGCCTGCGCTGAATGTTCGGCGATGCCAATGTTCAAGTCAGACACAGCGTCACTGAGATGGTCAATTCTAAAGCACAAATATTCAGACACGACATCAGTCAGAGTCTTGTAGCAGGGTTGTCTATGGCTACTATCGAGGAGACATCACCCAAGTGTAGAGAAAAAAAATAAACACTGTGTGGAGGGAATGCCCAGTCGATAACAAGAAGCTATGAATTAGTGTGCAGGCTTTGCATAGACAATGTATAATATGTTGAGAGAGAATCACTCAACAATGCTAGTAAACATCCAGTAAGCTAGATGGTGGGGAATGTGGAATACGCTAACCTCAGTTCATCCCTCATCGGGAAAAGAAATGTGCAGTATTTAACACTCACTGTAATGTCAATACAAACTACTCAGCACAGGCAAAGTCACTGACACTGCAGAGAAAAACGTTCAACTCTTTCAAGCCCATAAAATGAATATCTGCATACAAGAAGAGCGATTGACTAGCTAAATGCAGGGCAGTAATGCTAATGAGGGAAACCCAGGCTAACAGATGCTCATAATATACGAATAATGCTTGTAATATAGAAGAAAACACACTCACCAAGGCATAAAGGAATAAGTGGATGCTATCCTTTGGAGGACAGAGTAAAGAGTAAAGGAGTGATTGCTCTATGACCTTGTTGGAAGATCTTGGTATGTGTGCACACACACACAATGGGGTATCCAAGTGTTTGACAATGCCACTGGCAGATGGGTAAAATGGAACCACAGATCACCACAGTGGACTACAGTGTAGCATAATAGCACCTTGGGAGTATCATGGTAACCTCAAAGTACAGTAGTAAAACCATGGTTAACCATAGTATACCATAGTAAGCCATAATGATTTTTCATAAATGATTAGCAATGTACAAAAAAGGGTCAGACGATGCTACTGTACACTTTAGTACAAGAATTGAGCATAGTGTCTCTTGCATCCAATTTTTTCATCAATGGAAAAATTGCAAGTACATTTTCTTGCCTTCAACACTGACAATTCATTTATTACATTTCTCTGTGTACAAAAGATCATACTTGTGAATGATGGTACAAAATGCAATTCTGTATTTACCACTGCCAATGCCTCCAAACTGTGATCTTGTACACGTGTACCCGAGGAATTGCACAATACAAAGGCATGAAAATAAAACAGAACATCAAAATAGATATTGCATCTTCAAAAGCTAAGTTTCTTCCATAAATACTTCCTTTGCTAGCCACTGTATTTTCTTATAACAGAATCACAGATTTATGTAGCCAGGAAAAAAAGTCAGATGATTATCATATGACCAAAAAATAAAATCCAAAAAAATAATGGAAAGAAATTCAACATAGCAATGACATTCGTAGGCCACAATTGTTACAGTACAACATCGAAGGCCAAAAGTTCTCCATATAGTGGTCCAGGCCGATGGGCCAGAGAGGGTGTGTGGGGTGTGTGTGTTTGTATGCAGGTGAAACAGTCTGAGGGGTATGTGTGGGTGAAAGAGCACAGAGGTCCGAGTAGGGGTTGCGTGAGCACACCATGGTCCTGCTGCATCTGTTCCTGCTTTGTCCTGTAACACAGTAGGGCATAAGCAGCTGAGTAAGTATATGAGGAAACAGTAACTACACTAAAATAAACTAGTAATAAACAAAGCTGGTGACAAACTACTGCAACTAAAACCTCAGGAATACAGTCAATAAAACCTTTAAACATTTCAACTATGTATTGAATGGAAGACCTTAAGACAGTGTACTGGTCCAGACTGAAGCTTTGATTATAGAAAAAGCTCCCAAGAACCTGAAACCTAAGTTATGTCAGAGTTTTCCATGTGAATCAGTTGGCTTTGATAATGAAATGGGCCACTCACTTCTATGGATGTGTCGACTCCTTCTATTCCCTCTTCTCCTAACTGGAGTTTGGCTTCTCTGAAGACTTTTGCAGCTGTAAAAGAGAGGTGAGAAATATTTCATTGCTTAAGAAATCCAATATCTAGGTGTACTATAGATCTGACACTGTGAAGAACCCAGTTTGTAAAATGAAGTAAAGACCAAGCTGATCATCCTTTTTCTGGAAATCGGTCAATAATGGTGCAACATGCAGGTGAGTAAGCTTTAATGTATAACAGCAATGACACGTCTTAATAAAAGCATCACACCTGCCCAAATCTGCCCTTTCAGTGTGTTAACAACATGCAGTGTTTCAGTGACAAGCATGGCTCATCACCAGTCAATTTTAAGCTTATTCTAATCACATGTGAAATTACAGAACTCCACATGATCTTTTCTTGGAGCTTGACATTGTTTTACTTTTACAGATCGAGAGAGGGCAGTGTTTATCCATCAGACAGCCAGAGGGCGTCTGGCTTCCACTCCCTCTCTATGGAACTATCAGAAATCAGAAATGAGGAATCTAACCACATAATGTCAGAAGACGCATTTCCAAACAGGAAAATAAGGCAATAAAGAAGATCAAAGGACCACAGACTGTAGGATGGTCCAAGATAAGTAAGATAATCAGAATGAGTACCAACAATTTTAGAAGATGGTAAGCCCACACGAGAGAAGAGATGGAAATGAAAATCAGTACTACTGCAACAACTACGGTATTTTAAGGAAGATTAGCAAAGAAAGTTAAAAAAAAGGGGGTGGGGGGGATTTGTAGGGGAGAAAAAAACCAAATAGACTAGTGCTGTCAAAAAAAGCCACCATACCTGTGATTGTTCTTTAAGAAAGTCAGGTAGCTGAAATTCACCTTTAAATACCTAGAAAAAAACAAAGAACTGTTTTAGAGGCTGACATGCTGCAGTCACTACAACAGAGCTTTGTTCCTACATCTAGAGCAAACAACACAGTGACACTGAACCCATGATCTGACCTGGATCATTCTATTCTCTCACTGCGACAGAGCTACGACCACAGATTTTCTGTCTTTTAACATCTGTAGTCTATCAATTCGAAGCTCTACTTAGTGGTTTACCCATATAATGGCAGTTAAGATTGAAATCAAATGTAGCACAATAAGCCAATTAAATGGCCACATTTTGAAATGATCTCAGAGCAAATGCAGGATTTAAAATGTAAAATAAGCACTGTTTAACTAAAACTATTCAGAAGAGAGACATTCTCTCTCAGCCAAGGTGTTGGACTCAGCTGAACCCAATGCTCATGTCTCAGTGTGTCTGCCAAGTCATAGGATGAAAGGGAGGCAGAGAGAGGAGGGGGGTTACAGGGATGGAGCACTTGTGAATTCTGTGCACTGTTGATATCAGAGGCAGCCTCGTTACTGAGTGTTTAAGGAAAGCCCGAGGCTGCAGAATGGAACAATCTCCAATTAAGACAAGTCCAGTTCATGCCTCTCTGTGAGAGTCTGGTGAGGAAGTAGAGGAAGGTGAAAAAGAGTGGGTCTGAAGGAATATTAAGTAAGAATCAAATAATGAAATGAAAGAACCAACAACAATAACAACAGAAAACCCAGACCAAAAGTGGCAGTCAGAACAGGAAGTAACAGTGCAGGGGGGGAAATGGAAAAGGTCAAATATTGTGCTAAAACTACAACTTCACAGTACTAACACACTGCAAAATGTAGAACAAGCAGCTATTCGGAAACCTGAGGGTCTCTCACTTGTTTTACTTTCCCCCACTGATGCAGCCACCGCTGGGGCCCGTCAGCCATCAGAGCCCCACAGAGTCTAATTCTTTCAAATCAATCACACCTCTTTTCCCTGGAGAGCGAGTTTGAAAGGAAAAGACAAAAGGAAGTGGGAGTGCTGCCAATCACGTCCTTAACATAAAATGCTCATTAAACCTTTTGAAATGTAAAAAGAACAATAGTAAGTTATTCCCCTAAAATCTGAAGTTGTAAATAACAAAAACAGTAAGAAAACTTGAGATGCAACAATATCATTTTTTTAAACAGAGTACGAGTGCATGTTTTCTGGTACTCTCTAATATCAATACCGAATTTGGTAACCTGCTTATTAATAATCAATAAGAGGTGTAACGGAACCCTTTATTTAGCTCTGTTTGTTTTCCTGATTTAAAGAGTGGCCATGAAGAGCACACACGTGTGTGTTTATGTATTTAGGCTACTAGACCTGTTCTTTAAAATGTGACTAATTGATTTTAAATAAAGTGAATTGGTTAAGTACCTAATCATTAGTTACCATGGATGGAGTAGGGTTGCAGAGAAGAGCAGGCTTTTTTTCCAGTTCAGAAAAGCGCTTCTGTACAGCTTTAAATAAAGTACGCTTTTGTTTTCATTACATCGAAATCCCTCGTTGTCAATGACTCATAGTGGCTGAGCAGCAATAACAACATACGGGGTAAGCGCTGTTATTTTCACTCACCTAAGGTTTTTTTTGTAGCCATTTTTTCTTGCCTAGTTAGCGTCTACGATGTTTTATCAGGTTGCTTATACTGTAAAAAGATGCTGTAGTACCTCCTCAGGATATTTTCACAGAGCACAGTTTGCAGTCCTCTTTGCTTTGATTACCATCGTTAATTGTGAAATATGTCCAGAGCGCTGTAATTTTGTGTTGTTTGTTCATTAAAGCGATAATGCATACTAGGCTTATGTAACATAGTATCTCATGGTATCTTGTATTGGTATCAGTATGAGTTAAGGAGTATGAGTAACTCAGTGAAAACAATATAAATAACACAAAGGGGAAAATTTTATTCTATATTTAGTATGTCACCAGTAGTCTAAGTAAATTTCATTATATAGTGCAACTTGTTTTTTCTGTTCATAGAAAAACATAGAGAACCTGAGCTGAAAAAAACTCTAAACCACTTGAAGCAGTGCTGTAACTTAATATCTGTATGAGACGATAGAGAATATGACAGATAAGACACTCAGGGAGCTGGACCTAAACATTTATTTGACTCGATGCTTTTTAGTGTGTTTGAGTACATGACATATTCTTTCACAGAGGAGCTGAGCAAATTAGGCTTGCTTGGCCTAGCCTGACTACAGGAGACCAGCATTACTCAAGTTTTTAGCCCTAATTAATGAGAGGAACGTCTGGAGGTGGTAGCACCGGGTGGAGAGAGCTTCCTGGGCCAAACTGCCTCCTCCTGCTGAGAGCTGCAAGCCGGATTGGAATTTGTTTGTAATAGTTCCAACACTGATGGCAGTGCATGGTGCCATTTCATAACGCTCCAAACCTAGAGACTGAAATAGTATATCTACTCCTCCCATTTTAATTTTGGATAAAGAATGGTGACTTAAAGCTGCATCAATCACACTGATGGTTGTACATGCAGGAAGAATAACACACTCTTATCTCTGAAAAACTCCAGAGCCTAACGCCTGCCCGCATGTAACTCATCAATGTCTGAGAGGAACGCAGGGCCGAGAGCCAGGTACTGTTGTGGATAATCCATAGCCAGGTTCATTTGCTTCTCGTGAGGTTCTGTTGCTGCTGATTAGAAGCCAAAAGCTGTGGAAAAAGATATTCTGACAGCAGGGGCCCAGAATAACATCTCATATTTTCTCATCTTCTCTTGTGACACCCCCTCCCTTTCCCCACATATCACTAATGTCCCCATAAAACCTGAGATGATAATCAGGATAGACGGCTCATGTGAGTTCATTATCCTTCAGACGGACACCAATCAGCCAAAAGGAGGCAGCCAGAGGCTCACACGAAGCTGCCTGTTTATTATAAGGCTGATTAGTGTAAAGGAAAGGACAGTAAAGGACACCTCTAGGTAAAGCCACTGTTAAGATTTTAGGTAAGAGTTGAATCCAATAGCACTTATAGCACTTAAACCTTAATACCTTAACTTCATAGCTTGCACTTAATCTTAAACCTTAAATAAAAATGATTTCCATTCCAGCAGCCCTGCAGATTTTGGATCAAGTGGAAAGTGATCAGAGAAACTTGTGTGTCTGTGTGTGTGTGTGTGTGTGTGTGTGTGTGTGTGTGGTGTAAAAGTAATGTCTGCCTTCATCTGCCCATGTTTTTACCAGAAGCTCGTACAGTACTGAAAGCATCAGGGGTTTGTCTGAGGCGAGGATGTAAGTCGTCTCACCCCAGAAGCACATATGGAAAAGTGGAGAGAGACAGAGGAATATGGCAGATGCTGTTTCAGCTGTACTTTCATTCTCCACAGTAATGTTTAAATTCTTTTTTTTTTTTTTAGCCATTTATGGAACTAACTACAGCTGTCATTTGAAACAAAGGCCAAATGTTAAAAAAAAAAAATATATATATATATATATATAATAATAATAATCCATATGTAGAAACACTCTTCACTTGCACATGAATATTTTTGGGCCTAAAAAAAAAAGTGACTTCTGTTAGAGGATAATGTAGACTTACTAAGAAGAACCACTAATAACTCTTAATACTAGCTTTAATTATTTTCAGTGTCATTCTGTTTTTTTGATCAGTTTGATTTTTAAATATAGATGTCAAGATCTCTGAGGGGGTGATGATGATGATGATGATGATGATGATGATGATGAATCAGGACATTAAAATTACTGTCTGCAAACAAATAAGAGTGCAAACAACATTAAAAGTTTGTTTAAATACTTGTTCTTTATTATTATTGTTCTTAAGATGAATTTAAATGTGAAATTTTCAAGACTCTGCTTTTGAGTTCCTCAGACGTTCTCCTATTTTTGGTGCACCTAAATGGGTTGTCACTGTTCTCTTTTTTGATTGAAGTTGTTTATTCAAGCCTCATAAATCCAAGCAGTGGGTGGACAAGCTTCAACAGCCAGACCCTTCCTGTCCATATTTACAGCCACACAGCATTCACTCTTCACACAGGACTGAAATTAAATTAAACCTCAAATCAGACCTTTCATCTGCTTTTCCCCCTTATGCTAAATAAAAACAGAGGGCTTTCAAACCAATATCCAGGCTGGTACGTATACGTCTGTATTTCTGCATCATCTCATCCTGCTAAATGAGACCGAGGTTAGAGCATGCCAATCCGAGTTAAACACAAACTCATCATAATCGTCCTCAGACCAGGAACGTATTGATCCTGATATAAAATTTCTCAACATAGATCAGAGAAGCTGTAAAGCCACTTAATAGGTATTGATTGTGGCTTTGGAAAGGATTCAAGACGTTCTAATTCACAGCACATGCTGTACAGACAAATAAAGGGGAGAATGTAAGAATTATGCTCGACAACCACAAAATGATAATTACTGTAACAGTGCACTTATAACCACTGAGAGCTGAGACTGTGAGTAAGACAGAAAGTAGCTTAATTCATTCGTTTTACTGTGAAAACACATCACACTGCCATACAGTTTTAATCACACTGACGCCAATGTGCCAAATAATTCAGACTGAATTACTGCAAATATGAGATCAAACAGTTCATTCAAGGCAGCTGACGGAAAAGAAGTCATAAATGACCTCTCTGGGAAACTTTTGAACTCCTCCGGTATGTGGATGATTGAACATTTGCCCTTCACTTTCATTTAAATCATTTTCAGTATATAAAGTGTTGCAGAAAGTGAACACAGGGTTATTGATGCATAAGGCTGCACGCAGCAGTTTGCTTAGTAACCTGACGAGCTAGCTCCATGCAATACACTGAAGCTATTCTTTCACCCTTGTTTATATTGGAATTTAATATGTAAGTTGGAGCTGCTATATTTGGAGCAAGACAAAATAAATACCAAGGTGTGTCCGTACATCACAGAATGACACATGGGCTGCCTTTCCTGTAGTGTGTGTAGTTTCAGGGAACAACCCTTTCATTTCCTGTCTTGCTCAATATCTCACACACCTCATCTGATCTTTACAAGAAACTCTATAAAAAAATAAGGCATATATTACAACACTTTATGTTATAACTTAACATAAAGTAATAAATTGTAATACCTGTATTTTTATCATCATCATCATCATTATAAACACTGAGTATCAGCAAATACCGACACCCATCCAATACTGTTTTCTTTAAAAACTACTAAGCTTTAAAAAAATGTTTTGACTGAAGCACTTCACAGTTTAAAACTTTAACAGAAAAATCGCTTATATTGTAAAAGTAATAAATATACTAAAGTACACAGTATGAAGTCAACCAGTCTAGTCTCTTTATATATGAACATTTCCAGTTCCAAAAATACATTTCTTTTTCAAATCCGATTTCAGTCTTTGCCATTTGTTACAGGATCTGCTATCAGATATCAGATAGTTTTCCCTGATATCAGATCCACCATTTTTTGCTGGTATCAGGACGATACAGATACTCTGTATTGGACTGGTGCCATCTCTAATAATAATAATAATAATAATAATAACAGTTATTATTATCATCATCATTATTATTATTATTTGTCACATGTTTCAGTGGGTAGTGTCATCATTACAGGTAAGCCCATCCAATACTGGAAATAAACCTGGAGCTTTCAGCTGCCTGTCTAGTGGAAAACTGCTGTTAGAAGAGCACTGGTCATAAAAAATGCATGCCAAACTACATAACATTTATCCAGCTGTCAGATTTAATAAGCTAGTGAAAAAATATTAAATAACTCTAAAATATTCTAGATATTCTAATAGAATGATCTTCAAGATATCCTCAGTAATCATAGTACATTACTGTGTAAAATACTACTTTACAATTGAATCAGTCAGATTTTTTATGATGCCATAAAATAGTCTATAATTTCAAAAACAGTATATAATCTTGAACATGGAAAATGTCCTCTTCCATCCAAACAAAATCCTAATAATTAGAAATTAGTATTAGATATGGTACCACGACCCTCCTCAGGATAAAGCGGTTATTGATGGATGGATGGATGGATGGATAGATGGATGGGTGGGTGGGTGAATGAATGAATGAATGAATTAGAAACAGTGCACCAGTCACCAACATGCACATTCTGCTCTGCACATGACCATGATCCAGGGTGTCAGACCTCCTTAAATTTTTTTGAGCGCTGTAATATTTACTTAAAATTTTTAAATCATTTGCTGTCTGATAAGTGTGTTGCAATCACAATTAGTCAATAGTTGGCCAACACTTTGTTTACTTCTCCCTGTTGAGATGTACAACACACATGTACAACTCCTGTATAACACATTTGCACACCGTGCGTCAGTGAAAACAGAGAATTTCACCATGAGCTGAAATTCTCTGCGCTTCACGACTTTGGCAGGGAAGAATGACAACTTAAAGGCCTTGGGAAGTTTAAAGTTGTCATGATCTATCAGTTCAGCCAGGATGAGTCAGGGAGCTCGGGTCAGAGCCAGCTGAAAGTCTAAAGTCTATCAACAAAATTCTGAAATATACTTCCACTCTTTGTTCAGTCTGCTGACAGGCTCTAATTTACACAGGTCACTGACGCCACTGTGAGCGTGTGTGCGTATGCGTGTGTGCGTATGCGTATGCGCGTGTGTTAGATTGGGAGAAATATCATCTGGACACACACTATGACAGTTCAATCCTCTTGTGATTACTCACTCCTTGTTCATTATTGCGTACCTGCATCCAAACACTCTCTATTATCTACTACGTACAGTACTAATCACAATAGATAAACATGCACGATAAGGAGTTTATGACAGAGTGACTAATCTTTTCTCCTGAATACGCTACATAACGCCGTTCTGTCAAACACAGTCTCCGCTTGCGTTTTGTCCTTGAGCAGAGGAAAGAAAAATGAAGTAAATATTTGTGGTCAAAGTCAGACCTTTCAAGCTAAACAGTGCATAGCCACATCTGGTTCCAACTTATTTTGAATGTGAGGCTTGCTCATAAGGAGGAATTGATTTAGTCATAGGCCTAGTGGCATCGCAAAGAATTAGCTACATGAAAGAACACAGTGACACATCACAAGTATGAAGTACATTTTTCCTCATATGGTGGATAAACCATTAGGGTTTTTTATGGTTCAATTGAGATTTGTTTCAGAACGATGATTTTTGTGATACTTGTGTAAACAAAGCCCAGCCGCTATATTTGGATTATTGAAACCAAATGCTGTAACGTAATGCGTTAACTAGAGCAACATCACTGATTACTTCATAAGGGAAAAGGATATTTGGATATTTCACATCTATTTATCCTGTCAAGTAAATAAAATATTAGCATAAGCTAAAAAAAAAATTTAAAAAAAGATGTCCAAGATGTTAACTATCAAATAAAGCATGCCAATAAAACAAATGAAGCAATTATTCACCAATATTACACAATTTTTTTTTTGAATCATGCTACTTGATTTAAAGGGAATCTTCAAGTTAGCTAATGCTGATGTGAGCTGTGATGTGTAATGCTGACACAATTCTTCACGCAGTTCACAGACAACAGTACTCCCATATTACATAACCTCTGATGCGTCAGCGAAAAAGGACTAAAAAATATCAACCCAAATGCTAATCAAATCCATGGGTTGTTTCAGTCTGTGTAATCACCTGACATGACTGTCACTAATAGGCTGCATGAAAGAAATCAAGCCCAGCCTTGCTTCTTCATACCATTCTGTGTATTTTTCTTACGGCCAGTGGTGGTGCTGCTGCGCTTGGTTGCTAACAGCAAATGATCTGCTATGAACGGCAAAAATGAAACTTTACATATATTGAATTCTTGTTATCTTTAACAGACAGTTTAGACTTAGCCCTGCCAGCCCATTTACACCAGCTGTGCCTGACTGATATATCTTTTTATTTGGGAGAAATACTAACGGTTAATGGTAAGTGTGTGAATGCAAATTAAACTCAAGATGTTCGTGTTATTGGGGAGGTGTACTTCCCATGACAAGGTATTTAGCAAAAATGTCAACATGTCTAAATGTTAATTTACTGTTTTGTTACCAGTCAACATTAACAACCACACTACCGTTCCAGTCCACAGTACATGAAAATAAAATAAAGACTGGCTAAAAGATCTTAATCAACATTTTAGCAGGGAATGTAAGGGAAATGCTGAGGATAAAATAGGAAGAATAATGCTGGTAGAACTGAAAGTTTAAGTGCTTAGTCTCATTGATTATGAAAGAAGCATGACCTTAATACGTTTCAATACTAAGCTCAATAAATTGATATACATGGTTTTGGCCACAAGTACCTCCAGCCAAACAAACAAACAAACAAAGTCAACTTGCTTGACCTAGTAAATAACTGATAGACGAGGGACATTTGTTGGCTTTTAGCCAATTGGTTAACCTTGGTTGGACTAGTTACTCACAGTTAGTCATTCAAGCATGTCATCATTTCTCAGCATTAGGTACTTCTTTGTGTGTGTGTGTGTGTGTGTGCTGGCATGGAACATTTTCTAACACTAAGACTAATCTAGTTAGCTTCGTTTGGGGATATTCTCTAGGTAAAGTTAGGTACTAATGTTAGCTATATAGTTTTGTTTGTTGTGTGGACACATGACCATCACATCCATATGTGATTTTTGAACATCCCATTCCACACTGAGTCCCCTCTTTGCTGCTATAACCACCTCCACTCTTCTGGGAAGGCTTTCCACTAGATTTTGGAGCGTGGCTGTGAGGATTTATGCTCATTCAGCTACAAGAGCATTAGTAAGGTCAGGCACTGATGTTGGGTGAGGAGGCCTGGGGTGCAGTCTGCATTCCAGTTCATCCCAAAGGTATTCAGTGGGGTTGAGGTCAGAGATCTGTGCAGACCACTCGAGTTCTTTCTCTCCAACCTCAGCAAACCATGTCTTTACTCTTGTGGCATATTTGTGATCTACTAATGCAAGGTTTTGATTAAAAAAAAAATTTCTGATACTGAACTTCAGTAAAACTCAGTCCTGATTTCATTTATTATTCCTCAGGAAAAAGACTAGCAAACAGACTTAGCAGCTATGAAATATTAGCAATTGTTTACAGAGAATGTAGCTTGTAAACAAGTGTGTAAACAAGAGTATCAAGAGCTCAAGATATGAAAGATAGGACAAATCTTGTCAATAATGTCAACAATTTCTCATACATTTTCACAAAACATTTTAAAGTAAACATTTAAACTTAACCACATAGCTATGTCAGATAGCTAGCTAGTGGCCAGCAGGTCTATGGTTTAACTAGCTTAGTGCTAAACTAAGTGATTTCTAACCTCTAGGCTACTGTTAAGAAACCTGAAAACAAGAAATCATGAAACTTTTGTAACACAAGTGTAAAAGGTATTGCAGGAGACTGAATTAAATTCCTTTCATACTGAAACTGAGAAAATTCCATACACAAATTAATAATACTAAACTAGATCAATTAAACTTCTGAATAAATCTCAGTATACCAATTGCTATGGTAAACATTGCCATGAATCACATCCGAGTCGCAGTCTGTTCACAACATTGCATTTACAAAGAAGCAATATAAATGTTCAAAATTCTAGGAAGTCTTATGTGCACCTAGAAATACCACCTATACCAGTATAGCACCGTGTATACAATCATTTCAGATTTTCTTAACACACTATACTGTCATACTGGTATATTGTAGTACCCCTAGTCTTCATAATAAAAGAGGAAATTCAGCCTGGTGTTGAGTGTAGTAGGAGAGATCACCATCGGAGGTGGATACGTTTCCCTGTCATTGTTGTGGTAAATTCTAGATCCTTTATTTTATCTTTACATAGAAATGAGTATATAGTGTACCTTTAAATACTAATTATGGTACACTATAGCCATGTTTCCAGGTGAAAGATACATATTACAGGTACCGAAGATGCACCCTACAGGGTACTACCCCCGGACAAACAAAGGTTTTCTTAGAGTGGCTCCTAATGAAAATCTTTGCCTTGTTGGCTCTTGTCCCTGATCATATTGTGCATAATTCATCAGTATTAAAAACATAATACAGAACAAAACACATTCCATTCCAATGCAGTTGGGGGAAACATATTATTAACCAAAAATATTGTGTTATATTTCACGTCCCCCTCCCCTTACCAACAGCTATCACCGGACAAAAACACTCGGCCGAATATGATCAGAAATGCATAATGAAGAATACAGAAGAAATTTGCATTGCAGTTTCTGTTTCTCTTATCTGGTAGAAACATCCATGCAACAACACCTTAAATTTCCAATATGCCATTGTCTTCCAGTTAGGCCCTGTTACCATGGAAACCTTGCTCTTGCAGGGCCATTTGCAAGATACAGTAGAGAAAGCCCAGTGGGATGTGTATTCATTGAACAAGAAAAAGACACTGGAACACAGCATGCATGTACATGCAAGCACGTAACAAAGGCTGAATCAATTAAGCCTGTGCATTGTGTGTGTATCTGCGAGAATTCTTGCATTTTATTTAAATCACACAATGCCTCCATGCATCACCAGACATCGTACTGTTATACTAAAAGGGAATAGCAATGGTTTAAAAGTACATGAACTGGCAGAAATGCATCTTGTTTAGATCTAAGCATGCCTATAGCATAAACTGTAGACACATAGGGGGAAGAAGAGTCATGTCACATTCTGAGAGGAAAAAATAAAAAGGGAAGACAACAACTATTGCATATATTGCTTTCGCAAGGAAAATGGGGTTGTGGAACACCACTGACGCATTTTCTATTTTTCATCACTTAGCCCTTCACTCAACACACTTTCCAAAACTCTCAGCAGCCTTTCCCCTTGAGGAAAATGACCAATTATCATCATGTCACATAGAACTGTCGAGAACATCTGCATAACCTGTCAACTGCATTAAGATTATCGTTCATTCTAATTGAGATCTGAAATGAAATATGCGGTTACACTGTTGGAGTTGGATGTTGCATTGGCTCATTTGTGTGGAAACCAGATTTGAGGGCTTTAGAGTTTTTGGTTTTAGGGATTTATTGGTTTCAATTTCAACATTGTGTACAGAATATCTGGCTGAAAAGTATCATCTCCCTTCATATTGAGCAATTTAAAAAAAAAAAAAAAAAAAAAAATCCAAGATGTGACTGTGCACGTGAGCATGCATGTAACATTGTTCATGTGTGTGTCTGTAGCTGTATTATTGAAAAAAGTGTTAGTAATAGTTCTTGTAACCCATCTAAATATTATCTAACATTTCAAACAAGATATAAACAAGATACAAAGCTAATATTGGCAAGCTGAGACCTTCCTCTTTACAGTTATATATCAAACTGTGGTTCTGAGTCATAATAAATCAAACATGTTGGATTGGGTCAGATAGGGGGAAACAAAGTAGTAGCCTAATCTGTGTTCTTCTTAGAGAAATATTCCATTCTGTACACATACACTGGGGAAAAAAAGGGAATATATGGTCTGGAACGTATTACGTATAGTTAACATAAAAATATTTAGTTTCTCATCAAACTGTGATTTCATTGCTTATACTAAATTTAATTAAACAAGTTTCTAATTACCAGTTTGAGTCATGTAGAGTGAGCGTGATTAATTCATGTAACATTAACATGATCCAATTACGTTATAAAATCTTGCGAGGATGTTGGTGCTGACAGGAAGAAATAACTATAGTATTAAATTAACCTGATTAAGTCATGCGTGGCACAATAGTGACGTGGGTAACGTTGCTGCTTCACAGCGCTAGAGTACTGAGTTTGATCCCGGGTGAGAGTGCAGGGTTTGATTTTATTCAGGACTTCATCAGAAAATCTACAAAAACACGTTGCGTTAATGTTACTCAGTTCATTCACGTGGAACTGATATACACATTTGAATAAAGTAAATTCAGTGAGCTTTTTTTTCAGTGTATCGTGAGCACCAGAGGCTTCCTGTACCACACACGTTGGGAGCAGTTCCTATAGCCTTACTGCTCTGTGTGTGTGTGTGTGTGTGTGTGTGTGTGTGTGTGTGTGTGTGTGAGAGAGAGAGAGAGAGAGAGAGAGAAAGAGAGAGAGAGCCTGTGTGTGCATGTTGTACTGCATGTAGAGGAGGAGAAGAGTCATGCAGCTGTGCTTGATCTGGGGGGAAACACATATTAATACTCTGCAGATGTGTAAGGCCGGTCTTGAGCACATGCTTCACACTCAGAAGAAGGAAGAACGGCAAGGAAAAGAAGGAAGAAAGGCAGAATCTAGCTATTGTAGCACGAGAGAATTAACACTACTACAAAGTACACTGAACCCAGAGGAAATTGTGTAACACAGACACAAAGGCAAGCATCAGTGTTCATGCAATGTACATATTTTCCCGTAAAGAAACGCATACACACACACATACACGGATATAAGTGTCGACTTCTGGAATTAATCACTTCGACTCTTAGCTTTTCAAACCACTGGGAAATATGAAGGGTATGCGGTTTTAGCTAATGCCAAAGATTCCTTTCACCCACAAGACACATGTAAAAGTTTTATCATAACAACAGCACATATTTCACCTAATCAAATAACTCATGGAGCTGGTAAATCTGCCAAACTGGCAACAGTTGAATGGCTAAGAACGCAGTCTTCCCAACCTCACTAACCTCATCGAGAGGGTGGGGTGGGGGGTTTGCATTCTACAGTCTGTCCTTTTTGAGTAGCACACCCATACTAAGTGTGTAAAAAGTCAAGTCTCTGTTATTTTTCCATTTCTTACCTCATGGAAAAACTTTACACACTTGTTTTAAGCCTTTCGAGTGAATGACAGATCACTTCAAGGTGCCAAAACAGTTAGCTCCATTTTAAGCTCATTGACAAAAATGAGGCAGGAAATTGAAACACAGAATTTGCCAGACATTTCCCATAGACGATGCCCTGCCCTTTAAATCTACTTACTAGTTCGCTGCCCTGGAGCCATTTTGGCATAACTTATGGATACTTATGAGGCGTTAAACAACTTTAATTTCCCAGAGTTCTCCACAGCACACGATTTTGTCATTAACTACAGCACATCCAAACCTGCAGCAAGTGACCCTTGTTTAAAGCTGCTGACGCATAAAAAAACCACTGAGACACACTTACTGTGTGAGAGTGACCAAGCAGAGACACACTGAGGAGGACATCTCAGTCCACACCCTGCTCACACACATCACTGATAGCCATTAGACATACAGCCGTGCCACCAAATGTCAACTTTCCTCCTGCCTCCAAAGAGAATTAGTCCAAATGGCAGAAGCAGATTTTGACCTTTAACCTGGGAAGAATGACTGAGATGAGATGCGCTGAAGTGTGGTGTCCTCTTACACACTACATACTGAACTCCATATCCATATCTGCAAGCAACCCATCAGCAAACTCGTCCGTAATGGAGTTTGGCGAATGAGGAATAATGTTAACACTGAAATTGCCTACCAGTCTCTTCTCATTTCATAACAGAGTGTACTATTAGGTCTTGAAAGCACCAGTGGGCTTATGTCCAACAAGGCATCAAGAATTATTATGGATCAATAACAAGGGAAACAATAAAAATACAGCAGCTGCGCCTTCACAACCTTTTCCAAGCTGTCAAAACACTACAACTCTTTATGCCAACTTTTTAACAACTAAAGAGCATTTGAGATACTTAGAATTTTCATTATTATCAATGTCCTTGTATTTTAAACTAAACTAAACTGTATCTGCACATGAGGCTGAAGTCAGCAGTGTCTCAGTGACATAAAACCCCATCTCTAAGAGCCTGTCACCTGATACACAATGTTCAGATGTTTTTTTAAAGTACAGTACATACTGCAAATTTCAGTGCAAGTACAACCAAAAAAAAAAAAAAATCTAAGCAAAATCATGGTGCACTCTGCATTGTATGTTTATTAAGTAGGTTTTCAACTTTATGCAGATGGCGTCACAGGAGATATTTACCAACTGTTATTTATAATGTAGTCCTATGCCTAGAAATTTGATTTCTGGAATATTTAATAATAATTAAAGCTCTTCTTAATCCCGTTTCACACCAGACAGCAGTGGTGTTGTGTCCTACATGCTGTCATGTAATCAAAGTGGCCTTTAGACACTGGCAGAGCACAAAGCGGCTATTTAAAATAAAAATAAGCACAGTTTTGTGTTACATGCTCATGGTTTCTAATTAGAAACACTACAAATACAATACTGATGCTATGTTTTGTAGTGTATGCCCATAATCTGAATGGTACATGGGTGATATTTCAGTCTGTAGCCTACTGTAGCACTGTGCACTCTGGCGTCGGTTAAAATCCAAACTTCATGAACTTCTAACTGCCGCAGTGCGTAGAAGTGAAAATTTCACTGGCTTAATGAACTTTATGCGATCATAAACAGTGGTAATGCACGTTTATAATATTTACAGATATTCACACATTATATTTACAAAACAAGTGTACAGAAATGAATGCTCTGCAATGATTTTGGTGTAATTTGGGCTTCATGCTCATGAAAATGGGGGTCACAAGAGTTTTGGGCCCTTAAAATGGGGTCAGTGGCCAATAAATTTGAGAATCCCTGGTTTATTCATTTACTTAGCTGATTCTTCACACAGTATGATACATGATTTTATTTCCTAATGAGAATACAGAAAACACTGCTACTTTTCTCAGTGATTAAATTTTAGGCACTTGCATTGACAGTAAAACTTGCTGTTGAGAGTATATTCTGTGTATCTCAGGCTCAAGAGTGTGCTACAAAATGATAGGAACTTCATGTACATGTTCATAATTCAGTAGACAGCATGAGATGCTGTTAAGAGTTGAGCTCTGGAGACCTACTAGTAAAGTTCAGGCTCTTAAGTATTCACCAGGTTTAGCACGTAATATGAACTCGCCAACGTGGCCTGCACTCATCACTTTAATAGCCCTACATCACATCATTAATGATCGTGGATATACAAGAAGGACCACTTTTTCCTCAATGATGACTTGCTCATCAGTAGGTTGTGAGGTCAAATCCTGCACTGCCAAACTGCCACTGCTCGGCAAGGTCCGCAGCCTGATCAGCTTTTGGATAAGTATATGTAACTGTAATGCAAGTAAATGCAAATGCAATGCAAATGTACAGCCTCATGAACAGGAGTGAATTTTTTACTGGCATCCCATTACAATTCCACTGCCAGTCACCCGAGAGCTAGCGTTCACTGATTTGCAGGTTTTACAGTTTCTGCATTTGTAAGATTAGCAAACTAGGAATGTTATTATACTTATCTGTGCATGTTGAGTATATGAGAGTATACTTGAAACTGAACGTGCAGTGTTGTTTTATGGGTAAGCACTCACCCTTCTAGTATTGTCCAGAACATGTGGGTCAGGGCGACCATAATTGGGTGGGTTAGCATGGGGGTCGTAGCCTAGTCTGGCGAGCATTGGTGCGATGACAGGCATGTCCCTCAGTACGTCCACCGGGATTTTCCCCACCCACTTGGACAATGCCTCCACGTTGACTGGCTTGATCACCTGGTCCGTGGAGCGCTCCACCCTGTGAAACACAACAAGCTCTGGGATTAGCACTAACACTTTATCATTCCTCATAATCCAACTAGCTGCCTAATTAGCCCTAAATGCATCATAAGATACAATTAAATAATGCTCCAGACCTTCCTCCATTTACAGTGGCATGTAAAATGGTTCAAATGAACAACATTTCACTCGCTGAGATCATCTCCCCATTGCCACGTATCATATTCCACTGGCCACATAATGTTTGGATTTCATTAAGATAATGACAATGGCAGTAATGGCTCTATTAAAGACAGAGTCCCAATAACTCTCCTTAACCAACCAGTTATAGTCCACTGATCACATGCTAACGGAAAATGCAGTGAAATAGCTTAAATAATGAAATAATAACCTGCAGGTTTATAGTATAGTTGCAATTTATATGGTTCACAACAAATCCCACGTTGTGTGTAGGTACGTTATTTTTGTACGTTATGTTAAAGCTTCCAAACAGCTCGAACAAAACAACATTGTTACTATGGTTACAGTGAATCATGCATTATGTCACACCCATGCTAAATTATTGATCTCTGTGAAATGAAATATTCAGCAAGTTGGGGAGAGCTGTTGTTTATTAGAGAAAATACAATATCAGGCATACAGATAATTTCAATACTTTTAGCACTGAGAGGACATTAAACAGTTATCCAGGCTTAAGAGAGATGATCATATAGTCATGGAACATATGCAGGGTTTTTTCTCCGGAGAATATTGAAAGCGTGCTATCTTCCTCAAACTAAGTGTCTCTTGCAATTCTGGCAAAACTATTTTTGTGCTCATACACAGCAAACACTTTTCCTTTTTGTAATCGTACTGCAACAACTTTGCACACTGTTAAGACAAAAACAGAAGACAAAAACAGTTATCATTTATAGCAAAGTCATTTAGTGTGTTAGTTTTCGCAGACGTTCCTTCATTACATAAATATCAAAAATGGTCAAATATCTTAATGGCATATTAAGATATTAATAGTGAAAAAATATTTTTAAAAAACAGTGAAAAGGTTGCATCTGTGTTCCTGAATGCATTAAAAACTCTCTAATAAGTTGCCCAAACCTCTCTGAACAGCTTATGGATCCTCTTGGCTGTAATATTCTGCCATGCTTTAGCTCACCAATTTAGGATTCTTTATGTTTTTGGGTATTGTCTTGTTGCAGGATCCACATTTAATTTGAAATATTTTTTAATTCTATTTTTGCTAGATAAACAGTCAAAAAAAAAGAGGTACGTTTCCAGGGGGGGGTGCAAACTTTTACACAACTCATCAAGTTACTGCCAAAGAAGAACAAATCAAGTTTATCATCATACAGCTGGATCAAATGTTCTTATACACACAAAGACAATACAATTATTGAAAGAAAATATTTTAATAAGTTACATGGTATCAATAGTTTAATAAGTTACATGCTATCATTTGCCAAATTTATGTCCAATCACTTTTCTATATTACACTCTGGGCTATTTTGAACTATTTCATAAGTTTTTATTTTCTTTATAGTTTAACAACAGGTAAAATACAGTGACATCTTATTGTAGGATGATTTACTTTAGTTTTCTTTAATCTGAGACTTTGTGTAAACTTAACCCAGAGAAAACAGTATCCAAATCCAAATCCAACTATTGGGCTACAATATTAGTTAATTATTTTATATCTATAACTAGTAAAAAAAAAAACAAAAAAAAAAAAAAACAGCCAATTCTCAGAATCATTAAAATATAATCACATATTTATAACAAAAATATTAGTATTTTAACACATACTTTAAAAAAAACATAGTTGCCACAGTATAAATATTATAAGTTTGTCTCTTTCTTCATCTCAGTGAAATTTTTTCAGTGAATTCGGAACTTTCCATTGGCTTTGAACCGCAGGGAATGGGAAAAGTGCTTAAGAAGAATGCTATGCATTAATGCCGTCTCCCTCCCCTCTCACTTTCACTGTTTTTGGAGCAAAGACTAGTCGAGGCCACCTTTGTTATTCCCCCTGTAAAGGCAGATGGGAAACAGATTACAGCAGTCAATCCCCGTCTGTAGTCGAGGCACTGGGAATCTCCAGCAAGCCCTGACTTTCTACATCAGAGAGCTGCATGGTTGAAATGCCAAATGTCCTCCAGGACAGGAGCTCTAATATGACATGGCCAGAAGGATTTTTTTATTTTTATTTTTCCGTTCTTTTATTTCCATTGAGCCTGCTGTAAGTAGGGTAAGGCCTCTAGTGTGACTCACACTGCCATGTGTTTGCGTGTACAAGCGTATGAGTGTATAGCCCAGGAGCAAGCGTGACTGCCTGCCTCGTCACGTCTCCTTAGGCATCTTTTACACTCTCAGAGGTGCCCAGTTGAAATTGAAGAATCAGAGTGAGTGCACATCTCTTCTCCTAGACAGTCTGTTCCTCCCCCACAAACACAGTAGATTGTGGCTCAGACTATCAAAAACACTGGCTTTGCTTCCTCACATGACTTCATAACTACTTGGCCAGTTTCAGGCTCTCCCTTGCAGGGGAAGCAGCTAGTGTTTAGTTTTACTGAGTAGATCCATACTGTACACTTCTTCGAGTTAGAGACCTAGCCTTCTCCCCAGACACTGGGCAGTCCATTTACACTACAAACAAGTGGTGCTTTACGTGTTGGACTCCCAGGCCAATACAGTGCTTTACTTCAATAACCCATCTTCGTTTGAATTGCACGTCGGCGCTTACTACATGATTAATAGGCTTATTTCAGTCTTAAGACAGATGGAATTGCTTTCCCCCGCATTTTTTTAAGAAGATTGTAGCTCAAGATATTTTCCACTAATGGAAGCTGGCACTAAGTTTCACTCTAAAGTGATGCTCTTAGAAATAAAAAAAAAAAAGCGATGCGCAAGTGTGACGAAGAAGTAAAGCCGATCCAGGCAGCCTCTTGCTGATGAGTCATGCCATTCTCTCTCGAAAAAAAAATATAACATCTTCTGTCATCCGCTGTTGCCATGGCCAACTAATGGAGAGCCAGCATGGCTTCAATACACTGATGCTAATTGCCATGAATATATAAAGCTACAAAGACACCCTTTGAGGTGGCATCTGAAAGCATTTGCAATTCAAAAGCTGTCACACTGGCATTATAATGGATGGCTCATAGTTAGTCAGCAGAGAGCAAACTTGACTATGGACAGATCTGCAGATTAGACATTAGTACAGATTAGAACATCTGGAACCCCTAAATACAACAGTTTTTATTAGGGATGCATTAATAGCTTTTTTCAGTCCGAATACAAGTTTTTTGGTACTAGTTGATACCAATCCCGATACCGATCCTATTACTAGTATACTAGTATTACTAGTATTAAGCAATCAGGTGCATTAAGAAACATTTCTTTTTGTTCTGTTTATGTTGATTGGTGCCATGTGCTGCTAGCAATAAACTCCCTATGCTGAGTTTTATGTTTAAGATGTTTAAACGCAATAACGCTCGATATTGGTATTTGTATCGATATATCCCTATTTCTTATGGTTCAGCAGAACTGATAGCTCTGAGTCTCATATAGTCACATTCTCATGGGCTGGCCAAAGTAGGCATGATCAATCTTCATCTTCTCCACCCATAGCCCATGTGTACAGGAGTGCTTTTAGAAAACACAAATCCCCAAAGTGTCTGAGAACAGTGCTGGTAAAGAAAGAGGAATAATTTAACACAGATAAAGATGTCCATTTCTCTAGCAAGAGCCATAAGGCCTCTTAATATTGAGATCAATATGGAGATATAGAGAATGGAGAACAAACAAAAACACTAAAATCTGTCAGGTGTGTTAGAGCAGGAGCAAGACTAAACTGTGCAGTGCATTTCAAAGCAGCAAGCGGATTCCTAAGCTACACCAACATGAAACTACAGCACTCACCACTATCTTTTTCCAAACTTTCAATAATAAACTCAAAAAAAACCCCACTGTTCCTGATCAGCTCTACAAACAAGTTTAAAAAAACATGTGAAGTTCTTCCTCACTGAGCTCTGCTTAATGGCCTCTGCCTGGTTGTCAATTATTCATGATGAACTCTAGTGCTTTTCTACTGGGTGGTGTTTTCCTAAAGTCAGATAAGAGAGATCCCCAGCTGCATCACACTCAGTAATGGCCAGAGCTCTGCCACAAGTCACCTTAAAAATATGAACATGTAATGGATCTTAATGGTCAGGTCCTGGCTTTAGTGACTCTGGGTTTGGATTATGTGGTGCACCATAGCCAGAGACCTGGGCACTTTTCTGGCAGGTGCTGTGGGCCAAATTTAATGGATGGTTTTCTGTAAGTGCCCTCTGGGAGTCTGGGTGGGGTTCCGTGTTCATCATTAGCCATTAGAGCCCTGTAGGCCCCCCTCCCCCACCTAAAATCATATCAATGCCTCATCTGAAAATGAGCTATGGTGCCCCAGTTCCCCTGGAGGACTGTAGAATGATTGAGGCTTGAGTAGGCATGTTCTACTGACTACCTCGTAAAAAATGGAGGGCCACCTTAGGCACAGTGTGCAGTGGAGCTCTGCTGATAGACTTAGTTTGATGCAAATTATATACCAGTAGGAAACCCAGCACACGCCATGCTTTGGCCTGCCAGACTATTCCAGACCTGGCAAGCCCAAAGAGGAATAGTGAGTATTCCCACAGAAAGTTGTGGGATCTGACATGGTTCCATAGGGCTGACATTTTCACTGCTGTGTCACTCTCAACACTTTTTCTCCAAAGAATGAACGTTTATGACTACTTTCGAATGAAAATTTTCAGTGGCTGAAATTCAGAGCATCCCTAATAAATATAGTAGTAGTATACATTTTATTTCACATTTGTGAACTCAAACCATTCTCCATTTATCTTGACAGAAAGCAAAGGCACTGTGTTAGTGCATCTTTCATGTGGAAAAGTTGAGTCGAAGATGACTAATCCGAGATGGGAAGGAATGGAAGAGCTTCCAGAGGGTGTAAGTTAACATGTCAAAGCAGCTACACAACTGTCGATCATACCAGATTCATTTTGATTGGCTCATCTATGTTTTTTTTTTTTTTGGGAGGGGAAGGGGGACTGTGCTTTTTGTGTATTTTTGAGTGATAATTCAATGCAGTGAACGCCGATGGCAAAAAGCAGAGCTCCTACACAAAATGCAAGTGCTGCTATTCCTTGTTTCCTGTCAATCACTGGCAGCATTGTATTCAGTAAAACACCACTCCTCATGTTTCTTTTTTTTTTTTTTTTCCAGCAGCACTATTGACATCAGTTTGGTCATGTCATGTGTCCAGGGCAAGTTTGTGGCTTGGGACACTACATTAGGTCCCTTTTTATTAATATTTGATTGGAATCAATGTGTTGAAGAACAACATGCATATGGTCAAAGACTGGGACACCATCTGGTATCCAGAGAACTCAGAAAGCCCTCCTCATCCATTCAGCTCTATCCACAGTCCCTTTTTCTAAATATCCCTAAATTAGCACACCTACAGGACAGGTTTAGAGTGTGGAGCTGAGGGACTGTCTGGGAATGAACAAGTACAGCACTGTTTTGGGTGCCTACAATGGCTTTTAGTAGACCACCAAAGCTTCCATTCAGAAGCAGAAACCCTTAGAAACTAAAGGCCCTTGCTAATTTTACCGAGTCTTCAAGCATTAAAGCACGGAAACTCTGCCTTTGGACAAAGGGAAAATGAAAACATATATGCACCTGGTTGTATTCATAGTCAACATTAGTGTTTTGCTGGATTCACATGAATAGCTGGTGTAGTACAGAGCAAACCAGGACAAACATTCAACAAGAGCAGGTAAACTGAAAAAGGCACAGATAAAGAGAGAAGCGAGAGCTTTGAATAAAAGCTTTGGCTTTTTATTTTATTAGATCAGTACTTGTAATAGACAAACAGGAGACAGTCCAGTCAGAGTGATCAGTATAGTTGTGCTGCTTGTGTTTTAGTGAATTTTAAATTATTTCCAAAACATCATCCAAATGTCATTCTTGAATGGACAGTGAGTTTGTGACCGTAGTAAAGTTGCTCAATATTTGATAATTGGCAGACATTTTAAAAATAACAGAAAATGAACACATTGGTAAAGCTGATATATTGCCTTTACTCATCTTCTGTCTTCTAATTTCTCTACAAACTGCCCAGTTTAAATTAAAAGGAACATTAAAAGGAACTAAACTAAAAGAAATATATGTTTTATTAAAGTTTTTCCCTTTTCCTGTGTATGTTTTCTTATTTATAGACTGATAAACAATTCAGATTTACCTCTACCAGTTTATTCTGTTCTGGCATGAGGTGGATACATGAACATGTTTCATGTAGTCGAGTTGTGCTGTTAATGTATAATTAGGTTGCATGTAAACACAGGTAGTGTTTCTGCTGTTATAAGATAAAACAATTATAAATATATAGCAATTAAAATAACGTGGAAAGTCCTTGGAAGTTGATGAAGGGTAGTGTGAATTGCTTGCATATGGTGTCCTTTTGCAATTTCCTCCAGAGGATGTTACAACACTGCAGAGAAGCCACTGTTTACCCAGGCAGAAACATGAAATTCAAGGAGTAAAGTTCTCATTAAAGCATACTACCCTAATCTGTACAACTAGCACAAGATACAAAGATCAGGAACTCACATCGAGGCCAAACTATGCCACCCAAATAATATCCGAAAAAGTAACAAAGCGTGTGTAATGCTCCCTGTTACAGTTCTCAGCTGCTCACGTCTACTTCTTTGGCTTCTTCGGCTTATTAGGAAGGACAATCACACAGGTTGAAATGTTACTTGGCAACTTTCCCCTAATTCTGTCCATTTACATAAAATTATTGCAAACTTTATTTGGAAACTGCCAGTGAAATTCATTCATGCACCAATTTTGTTGTGCAAGGTAATCGATTCCACCATTAAGCGACTAATAAAAAGTAACATCATTTTTCATCAAATATGGAAAATCACTTCCAGGAACTTGAATATTCCTTCTTGGAATATGCTACTGGCATTGATACAAAAGACAAACAGTATGGAAAGCACACAACTATTCTTTTAGCCTCTGTGTTATTTCCTGCCCCTTTCCAGAAGCTCTGAGAAAGAACAACTACACAGATAACTATAACATGGGCCATTAGCATGCCAATATGGGAAGTTTAAAGCACTCTGCTGGAATTATGCCTGCTCCAGTGTCCATTTCAGAAGAGGTTTCACCGGGCCACCCAGAGTAAAATGAGAAAGAAAATTTACAGTATATGAGATAAACACAAGCAAGATCAATTTTAGAATGTGTTTCACAGAGCAATTACTTTAGCCATACTGCTAAATTACCTGACTCTGACAGTGAGCGAGATGAAAGGGAGGACTAAGTGCCTCAGGAAAAAAAACGGGAAACTGAATTCTTGAGCAGTGGCCTGAGAGAAAACAGAGAACTGCACAGCCTTTTCTGCCTGCATGCTTTTTATCAAAAACATTCTGTATTCCTTTCTACAGATGACATCCAGCCAGAAGCCAAGTTTCTGCAGAGGATCTGGAGGGACTGAAGGGTTGCTATGTAGCATGACCCTTTGTAGTTTTGATTCTTTAATGAGCTCTGGAATTAGCTTACAAACGTTCACAGATTTGTCGCCAATACTTTATTGGTAGACCTTGTAACAAGAGTTGGCCAACAGTGGCCTTTAGGTCAGCTCTGCTCTGGGCTGCCATTATTATCTGTACTGCCAAGAAATAGGAAATTTTCTCTTGATTGACCTTTGGGACTGGTTATGCTTGCTTGGGTCATGAAGCAAATTATGTAAGTACAACTTTGGTGGACTGAAAATTATCAGTCGAGCTGGAGGCTGAATAGATGGTATGTTTCTGTCTTCTGCAAGTTAGTTAAATAAATAGAAAGCAACTCTAGGACAGTTGGCAAGCTGCTAGCTAACCACCACCTGTCTATAAAAACTCCTTCATGTACAAAAACCTTCTTACACATAGGTCTTAATTTAATCCCCTAAATTGATTCAGGAAAGCTGTAATTCCATTTACAAGCAAAATAATCTGCTCTGGTGTTTCTACAAGATCCACAATTAAATGCTTAGCCACTACAAACATCACACTGCAACATGATGGAGAACTTGTCCTAATCACTATTCTTCTGGTTCTACCTATTTGCCAATGAAACAAGTCCAAATTCCCAACCCTTATCCCTGGTATGCTTGCAGATAAATCTACCTCAAATTCCCAGATTTTAAAACACGGTCTGGACTGACCATCTCAGATTTGTTTCATACTTTCTGGAAATAATGTCACTATTCCCAATAAATGGTGTGCAAAATCTCAGGCTTGTATCTGCATTAGTTTCTGAGATTGAGAGGCTTTAAAAGAGGCCTGTTGTAATTTTACTGTAAAAATGAGTGCTACAGAAAAAGTACAAATTCCCATAAGTCATTACTTTTGAACTGCTCATGCTAGAAGAATGAAGTTGTCTGGAACTTTTGTCTAGTGTAAGACTTCTAAAATAGACATGTAATAAATGTGCTACAAACTCAATATATAACAATAACTGGTGAAAAGGTTCCACACATTCCTTACATGTCCAACTGATTATGAATAAGCTTATGTTTTGAGAATTTTTTTTTTTGCACAATCCAATTTGTGACAGTCTTCAGTACAATTGAGCATTTAAAGCCTCTATATCTCAGACACTGTATATATACACATAAACTGCAGATACAAGCCTGATATTTTGCACACTATTTATTGGGAATAGTGATATTTCCATAAAGTATGAAGCACATTTGAGATTTTCAGTTGCAAGGTCTTCACTGATTTCACATGGATTGACTCTTACACTTTTTTGTTACAGTAGTAGATATTATACGTTGCATTAGCAAACACACTTAAGGTCAAAACGCTGATAAGACATTTTTGTTGATGTATTTAATAATGATTTTTGAAGATGAGCTGGCTATTGTAATATTCTCCAAATGTAAATACAAATTTTGTTTTTAAACCCTTAAAAACAGTAGGCTGTTTGCTGAAGCTTTAATGCAGCTACAAAACCACAATGTAGGGCACAAGAAAAAGCTGTCAACATCCTGCCGTAAAATATCTAAACAAGTATTAAAACAGATAAGCTTCTCATGCCTTTTTACTTTGGTAAAAATATTACCTTCAAAACTCTGCAACCTCTTCACACCTAGTTACAAAGTGTATCTTGAGATGCTATATATATATATATATATATATGTGAGTATAATACAGCTGCTTAAGCCTGCGAAAAGACGTACCACTGAGGGCCTGTATCAACATGTTTTAACAGTGTCAGGAACGTGAGTGTCGACCCAGCCCATTCATTTATCCTGTCTTACACACCCAAAAGTCTTTCACCAGTCATTAGCACTCACCACATCTTAATTCCCTTAACTCTTTTACCGCTAACAGGAAACAATCAGATATCTTGGATCTTCTAAACAGAACTGTGCTTTCATTTTTACTTCTCAATTTAGCAACTAAAGGACAGATACACGTGCGGTCCTAAATTGGGACAAAGACACCAGGCACACATTCAGAACTATTTAAAGAGACCAAGTGTTTAAATAAAAAGAACAGCAGCCGAGAATCTTTACTGAGTGAGTTAAAATGAACCAGACAAGACAAGTCACTGTCTGGAGGCCAGGAGAATTAAATGGGTGTTGGGCTCTGTTGTAGTAATCTGCCCTAGACTGTAATTACAACAAAACAATTAAGCCTAGTTACCCAATTAAAACAGTGTCTAATAACACCCTTTTATATGACTTCTGCAGAAGAGAAAGCCGTTTATACAAACCTGGATATGACTTCTGCAGAAGAGAAAGCCCCACCTCCCACACCTACTTGCAGCCACTTACTTGGAGAGCGATACACCTCCTGCTTTCCCAATGAGCTCCTCGTGATGCAGAACAGCTTCATTCCAAGGAATGTTCAGGAATTTCAGCAGCGTCCGCATCCATTTCTCCGGATGCAAGACAAGCTGCTCATAGTGCATGGGCAGGCACTTGTCGGCTGCCTCCAAACACTGAGTGTACATGGTCTCTATGGCCCGGTTCCACTTTGTGAGGCAGTCCCGGTAGCTGTTTAAGTCAAAGCCAGCGATGGTCACTTTGCGGGAGATCATGGAGTGGACAGAGGCTCTGCCGTCACGAATCATAAGGATAAATTTGGCGCGTGGGAAGATCTTCGCCAAGTACGAAAGGGACTTGAGGGCAAATGGGTCCTTGTTGCACAGGTAAGTGGCTGGCTCACCATGTTTCACAATGATCTCCAGTAGGAAGGCCTGCATGGCTGAATCTAGCACCTCATCTGTGACACCAGCTTCGTCCAGGCGCATTTTCTCACGTCCCGAGCGGCTCCACATCTGCTTCATGGCCAGGATGCGGGGGATCACGCGCGTCTCTTCACCGCAGCGGACATCCGGGTGCGCATCCAACATGGCCCTCATGAGTGTGGTGCCACTGCGAGGCACGCCTCCGATGAAGATGAGCGGCATGTCCTTGTTGTAGACGAAAGGGGCACTAATGTTCTGGCCAGTGCGCAGCGTAGCATGCAGGCTGCCCAGCAGTGGCTGGCTTCGCTCCTCGCGCTGGTGGCACTCCATTGCATGCCGACCCAGGTAAAACACTGTTACAGAGCTAATGACCAAGCAGGCCACCAGCAAGTTTTGCTTCAGTTTGCCAATCATTTTGGGGCCAGAGAAGGAGCCAGGGATGGGCCTGTGCCAGACAGGGTGGGGTTGTAGTTGGAGAAAGGGGAGGGGAAGGGTTGAAATTGACACCCGCTTTTCAGGACTCCCTGCTGAAGGACGGGCGTAGATCAGGATCTTCTCCGTGCGGCTCTCGTCGAGTTCCCAGCTCCATCGGGCCTGCAACAACAATCCAGACCAGAGCCTCATCACCAACTTTGATACAGAATTGACATTTGTTTAGGCTTATTTAAGAAAGTTGCAAGATCAAGATATCAGTTTGATATTACACACTCATCTCATCAAGTTTTTGATGTTTGGCTCTCGTTCAAGCCACAGTTTCTGCTTGTACTCCAGCACCACTTCAGAAAATCTCTGCCAGCAAGAAAGATGCTTGAGCTTAAAGTCTTTCAACTGCTGACTGCTACATAGATTTAAAGGCGGAGTGGAAAACTGCACACAATAGGCAGCACATGTAAAAATTTACCACACAGTGCTGGCTCGCACTCAATGGTTATGTCGTGAGGTTTTCTCCTGTGCTTTTCTTTGACCAAAGGGCCACACACTGCCCTGAGTAAACTCCATGCATAAACACACTTGTGGAAGTCGGGAAGGATATAGCAGCATATAGAACAGCTGGAAATCTCTATTTTCCATAAATCTAAAGTAGATAAACATATAAGCCAATTTTTACTGCCAATTTCTCATGCACAGTTTGTCTTTTTTAAATCCCTTGATTATCTTGACAAAGGATAATGAGTGGAATTAAGCTTTTTACACTTTTAAAAAATAAACATCATGCACTGACAATGCTCTCTACTTGAAAAAACCCTACACTTAAAGGATTTTAACTTAAACACCTTCCCTGTGGACATCTAAAGAAGTGAGTTTATGGTAACAAATGAAATGGAAGTCATAAATACTGCTTAAAGAGGTCCTTTGAAAGTATAATACATTAGTCTTTCCAATGAGAAAAATTATCATCTATAACAGCTGGGGCAAAATATGGATTTCTGTGACTTGATGTAACTGGAGGATAAGATTTCTTTTCTTTGTCTTCCCACTTCTTCATCACAATCTTTAGCTCTGAAATACATTATATCAGTACTCCCCTGTGGCTTTATTTCTCAGTAAAAAAAATGGAAGGCTATCCAGAAAGACTGTATTAATCAGACTGAATAATATAATATATATTCATTCAAAATCTTGATAATTTCTTACCCAGTATGTTCTAACTCTAAACAAGCGAATTGATACAGTCTGATACTAAGACGTGCCAAGACTTCTTCTGGCTGCTGTAATGCAGCCAGCAATAAATTGGGAATTTTATGGCTCCAGAAGAATCTACAAAAAAAGCTTTGTCAAAAGAATTGCTGCTACTCCACCCAGCAAGGAAAGCATTTCACGTTTCTAGAGCCCTTTTAATAAGAATAGAATATATGAAGCTTCCACCAGACAAGACATCCTTTGTCTTGTCTCCCTTCTCAGGTGGAAATAAGCTGAGCAAGAAGGACGTTCAAGAGCTAACATATGTAATGACAGATGCAAATGGATTATCATTAGGCGCCTTAATCAGATCAATATAAGCCAAGCATACCAAGAGTATGGAATAGAAAATCCCACATGACCTGACTGAGCACTTTCCTGTGCTGCACAGTGAGGAGGATGGAGAGGAAAGCAAAGAAGAACCCAAAGATTAAAGTTTCAGAATTGCACGGTTTAGCAGATTCTTAGGGTCGTCACATTTTAAAATCAACTACTAGATGAAATTTAGACGCCACCTCCATAACAAGGTCTACGGAAGTGTCACAAACCCTTTCTGAAAACAAACCGCAAAACAGCAACTGAACTTCGATAAGCGAAGGAGCTGGAATCATGTGTCATGGTCAGATGGGATCACGCCATTGGCAGATTTGCATCCAAGGAAAAAGTACTCATTATAAAATATGATAACATATGGGTGTTACTGGATGTTACAGGAAAAGGCTCTGTGCTGCAATTCTCTGCAGGGGAGTCTTCACCACATTTTAATCGTAGAGGTGTTGGTCATATTGAAACCAGTGTTTTGCAGATAAACTTCCCTACTTAAAAAAACTTCTGTTTCAAAAAATATTGTGTTAAAGTAAACTCCTACAGTGTCTCCATATGTTTAAGCTCAAAAATATGACTCAGGACATGTGCTGCTCATTTTCATGAAAGGTGCCAAGCATTCTGGAGTTGACTGTGTAATACTTGGAAAGACTCCAGCCTCGCTGCTAAAACTTACTATGTATCACTATTAGAGGCTGACAGGCTGATCTGAAAAGAATGCATCTCTAGGCTTATACTTTTTATACGAAAAGGGTGATAATGGCTTTTGAAGTGGGATAATAGCAGCAGTGATTTAAATGTTAACTCTTGTGTTCTGTAAAGGGTCAAAATAACCCATTTGATTTTTTTTTTTCCCCTCAGGGTGATCTGCAAATTGAGTTCAGTCAAGAGCATGTGAGATTGGGGGTAGGGGACAGGGCTTCCAGGCGTGGTCAGTTAATATCGGAGAGTCTAAATCCCAGTTCAAATCATTCCAGATTCACACGCTGATCGACTTATCTCCCATTTAGTTGGGGAGAAAAAGACTGCCCTTTGGGTGTAGTTTTTACTGATAACTCACACTCCAACATTAAATTGCAGTGCTCCTATGCAAAATGTATAAAGGTTGGCAAGTCTGTTAATATAATATAATATAATGTAATATAATATAATATAATATAATGTAATATAATATAATGTAATATAATATAATGTAATATAATGTAACATAATATAATATAAGATAATATAATATAATTGAAGTACCTGTCACAGGATATCGTGGCAGCGTAAAACTGTGTAGCACACAACCCTAGATGGGAGAAACTCCTATCCAAAGCTGCTGAAGAAAAAGACAGCTCATCTATATATAATTGCCAAAGAAATCCCTAATTAGTAATTAAGCCATTTGTTCCAGTTTTTTGAGAGATTATTAAAAATCTTCAGTCACACACTCACACCTATCATCACCTTTGTTCAACATTCGCCACTTTGGTCAGTACTTACAGACTGACACTGATGTTTGAGAAACAAAAGAGATCGCAGGCTTGACTGGCATCAATAAAAGCCAAGGAAATGGTGGAGTTCAGATATGAGGACATCAAGGACAATATGTACACTAAACATGATGATATGCTGGAACAACAACTAACTTACTTTTGTTTGTGATTTTACAGACATTAAGAGTTAGTGCAATCTATCAGGAACAGCCACTCTTCACACTGTTACTGACATCTTAGCGATTGTCAAAGGCCAGTAATGAAAAAATGAAAAAGCTGAGAAAAAAACAGCTGCTGTTGTCCTTCCAAAGTGAGCAAGAGGAACACAAAGAAAGATAGCAACAATGTCAGAATCTCATGCTCCTTTTGTTTTATTCCTTTTGAAGGTGTTTATTGGGTTTGGCTTGGTGTCAGATCCGGCTTTTTCCCACTAAATAACATCACCAGAGCACATCAGACACTTCGGACAGGTGAGACATAAAGCCATTCATGGACCTAGTAGATGAGATGAGAAAGCCTGGGATTGATGGAGAGAGACCATGAAGTTGAGAGATTTCTTAGCCAGCGGATATTCGTGCTGGAAGGAAAAAACAGACCCTGCATTCCAAAATCATGATTGTATAAATAACGTTGGATCAGAAACAGCAGGTCCTTGGCTGAAGTGATGACGCATTAACTGAAAAGCCCATTCTCAAACAACGCATTGGTACAAATTAATGCTAAATCCAAGCAGAGGTAAGAAGATACAGAACAAACGATTTCCAAAATAAGTCTAATGAATAACCATGAAGCAAAAATAAAGAAGGTGTTTTTTGAAGAGTTCCACTTCAGGGACATTCAAATGAAATCAACTTCAAACACTGACCCACAATCAAACATATAGGTCTACTCAGACCAAGTCCATATCCTTATGTAGATTCAATTCTATCTGAGACGAACTAACCCAGGAGGCCTTGTAACTGATTTACTACTGTGGTCAAGCAATGTTTGCTCTCACATTTCATCTTGGTGAAACTGAAATCAAGAAAGTGTTGGTATTAAATTAACAGCGCTTCTTCACTTCTGTTACGGATATCCTCCATTGGATTTGCCATTGATCTGTTTGGTAATTCTCCATGGACCTGTGCGGCAACCAGACCACATCAACACTTAATAACGAGTGCTTCGGGCCGACTTGATAGGCAACACGTGAAGGGGACTTCTGGTCTGTTTTACAAAAATGGGAGAGGAGAAAGGGGAAATGAGACTCAGCTCTAAAGTAGAGAGACCAAGAGCACAACTACTATGCCTCCTGTGAATAATTTCTGGATTTGAAGGCCAATCAGGAGGCCAGTCAAGTAGTTATCCATGACTAATTTCTGGGAAATGCAGATTCTTTGAGGTGGTCCTCTTCTCATTCTTGCAGTTTCTCAATAAGACTTGTAACCCTCGTATATTCTACTGTAACACACTGACCACATCTTTGAAGGCCTTATTGTAAGCAGCAGAGAAAAGACTTCAAGATTCTTGAATATGATTGGTCAGAAGGTGTTGATGAATTTTCTATAAGAGCAACTCTGACAGTAATTCCAGCTGTAATTTATATTGTTATAATCTTCTAATACATTGTTGTTTCTATAGTAACAGCTAATTCATAATCTAAATCTAATAATAAACATTTGTTATTTTACAAAGAAAAAACACATTGCTGATATGGTGAAGAAGTTTTCTGTAAGTAGACGTCAAAGGGAAAGTCTTCAGGACTTCTGATTTCTCTGTAGAGCAACAATCCGCATAGCAAATTTTTACAATTTTCTTATTAACTTCATGAGTGAGGAAAAAAGAAAGGTTTGTGAGAGAACGACTGTTTATAGCTGTTATAACGTGATAACAGGAACTAACTTGTCCCATGGAACTAACTTGGAACAAACTTGTTAATATTCCACAACATTAAACATGTCCCGCAACCATACATTTTTAAAAAGCATGACAAGTTATTCATTATTAATAAATTAAAAATTGTAATGGTTGGCAAATTGCTGTGGTATAAGAGCAATAAACACTTCAGGGCATGTTGTACACGAATATACTCCACTTTGGGGTGCCACCACCTCGTGTTGGATTATGTTTCTATAACAGCACACCATGTTTTGCGTTTCATTCTTTACTTATACCACTGTGTGGCAATGGCATGGCTGCCAACTCCTAAATATTATTCTCACTGCCACTTTGAAAAATGAGAGAGAAACATTAATGGTAAGAAGGAAAATTATTAAGACAATGCAACCGTTGAGTTATATCCTGAGCTATAACCTCAGAGAAATTCTAAGCTCTGACACCCCCCTCCACACAAACACACACACAACCACACACACACCACAAAATAAATCAACGCTTCTGCTGCTACCATTCTCTTGAATCATACCCCTGGTTAATGGTATCCAGGCTTTGTACAGACCATTTTAGTTTTATCAACAAAAGCAAACCATTACAAACTGTGGGTTTAGCCACATTTTATCCTTAACCTTCAGCCCAAGCACAACTATAAATACATCAGAAGTGTTACACATTGCTTCTTATCACTATGTATTATGCTCCTTTTTATACAGTCACCTCTGAAAGTATTGGAACAGCAAGGCCAGTTCTTTTGTTTTTGCTATACACTGAAAAGTTCTGGAACCAAGATTAACCTCCCCCAAAGTGATGGAAAGGCCAAAGTGTGGAGAAAGAAAAGGTCTGCTCATGATCCAAAACATGCACAACAAGCACAATGGAGGTAGTATCATGGCTTGGGCTTGCATGGCTGCTTCAGGAACCGTCTCCCTAATCTTTATTGATGATGTATCTCATGATGGGAGCAGCAGAATAATTTCAGAAGCCTACACAAACATTCTGTCTGCCAATTTACAGAGAAATGCATCCAATCTAATTGGGAGGAACTTCATCATGCAGCAAGACAATGATGCAAAACACACTACCAACACAACAAAGGACTTCATCAGGGGGGAAACATGGAAGGTTTTATGCAGACCTATGAAGAATGCAACAGTTTGCTGATGTTAGTTGGTCGCAGGCTTGATGCAGATATTGCCAGCAAGGGACAAGCAACCAAATATACTTTTGCTCACCTAAATATTTGGTGGTTTGCCATGTTCTAAGTTGTTTAACATATGTAGATGTTAATATAAGAAAATTAAAGCTGAAATTCTGATCTGTCGTCTCATATTCATCGTCTCATCTCAAATCTTCAGTGTATAGCAAAAACAACAGAATTGGCCTTGTCGTTCTGATACTTTCGGAGGGGGGCTGTACGTTATGGCTGGTCCTGAGAAACAGGTTATGATCTGTCTTAATGGTTGCTTTTACCCATTCAATGGGATTGTTGCATAGTGCATGTGATGTTCAGACATACAGCGCTGTAACGAGAGATCCCTCTACGCTGGTAACGACAGCTCTGTGACGTCCTGCTGTTCTGTTAAATACTAAATCTGAAATACTGGAATTATTTAAAATGCAACAGCATGTTCAGGATCAGCTTCATTAAAATTTATTCCAGATGTTGGCTAAAATCGTCCATTGTTGCTCAGAGAAAGGCTAGCATCTTTGTTTGATTACAGTCGAGGCATTCCATAATGCTACAATGTCAAAAACCATAAGCAATTCAGCATGACGCCATATGACTAAACTTTGGTTAGATGCATAATGTCAGAGATGCTATTTCTCCAGTCATGACACATTTATTGACATTAATTATTGTAGTATATCATGCCAATAATGTCCCTACTATATTCATTATATTCAGCACATCCTCAAAGATTAGTTACCCAAATAGTGTGTACTGAAGTACCACAGCATTGTGCCAGTAATTATATTTTTATTCATTAAAAAATGACACATCATACTTTTTATCTGTTTACAGTTAAATTTAGTGTCCACAAAACAAGTTAGTTTCTGTTATCGCTTATGTTATAGCAGCTGTAAACAGTCTTTTCCTCACCGCCTCTCTTTGAAGTCAATTATTTAAAAAAAAAAAAACAACACACATAATTATCATAATGATAAAGCACAAAGTCCTCTGTCCTGAAAACCTTCTTGTTGCAGAACACTATTACAAAGCTCTGACATCGGAGATCCCATAATTTTATAGCAATTTTCTGTAATCTTCCATAAAATATATTTATTACTATATATTTACTATATCAACAATTTTCTTTGTTTCTTTGTTTTCTTTGTTAAATATGGTTTATCATTAGATTTTGTGGCACATGTGCTACACAAGCCATAACAATTAGCTATTATTATAGAAATAAAAACATATTAGAACAAGCATATTAATATAAACCTGTGATTTGAATTTATAGCTGAAACTACCGTCAGAGCTGCTGTTACAGAAAAATTAATTACTACCTACTGATCAATGAGATTTCAGCATTCAACAGCGGTGTGGTATAATTAAAACACACATCATCTTTAATTGAACGACTGATCTGTAGTGTCACAGACGTTCCACATACACATGTACTCTTTATCAACACCGTCAACATGAGCTAATGGTTCCCGTAGGGGCTAGAAACCCATGAAACAAAACATATCAATCACCACTGCCTTCCAGAAGCCCCGTGACCTGGTCAGCACAGCCAACTTTAATGGGAAAATATTGATTGACTGGCCAGGCCAGGACAAAATGACCTTATCAGAATAAATCACCTATATATAATGATCAACCAATCCCCTAACTAGGAATTAAGATTTTAAAAAGTTAGAAAATGCTGACACTTTCAACCAGAAGACACTGAGATAAAAACATTGTATGTACAACATTACTTTTGGCCTGTACTTAGAGACTGATGTTGTAGTCTGAGATACAATAGAGACAGCAGGCTCGACTGGCAGGGAAGTGGTGGAGTTTAGATATGACGACATCAAGGACAACATGTACGGTAAACATGATGATATCTCGGAACAAACTAAATTACTTCTGTATGCTATTTACAAACATTAAAGAGTTATTGCAATCTATCAGGAACAGCCACTCTTCCTTCACACTGCTACTGACAATCTTAGCGATTGTCAAAGGCCAGTAATGAAACAATGAAAAGCTGAGAACAACACAGCTGTTGCTGTCTATAACAAAGTGAACAAGAGGAACACCAAGACAGATGGCAACAATGTCAGAATCTCACGCTCCTCTTGTTTTATTCCTGTATAATATGTTTATTGGGCTTGGCTCGATGTCAGATCTGGCTTCTTTTTTTTTTTTTATAAGTAATATGACCAGAACAACTCAAACACTTTGGACAAGTAAGACATAAAGCAATTCATGGAACTTGCAGATATGAGAAATGAAAAATGACCTAATGGAAAGAAATGATCAGGATTCAAATATCGAGACAAAACAAGCTGAATATGAAGCTGAATATGTCACGCTATGGTGGTCGGTCCAAATAGAAACAAATAGCTGACAAAATACATTTAGTCACTTAACTTTTAACAACTGTGTATGGAGCAGAGACATCGTGATACTGGCATGTGTTTGCTCACAGGTTTAAAGTCCAGATTTGTAAGCGCTATACAAACAAACGTAACCAAGTTAAAATAACAAAGCACAGATTTTTGGTGAAATTACCATCAAGTACTTGCTCAACTGTGATCTGAAAGAAATTCCTGATTCAACAAGTCAGTCAGTAAATTTAACCGGAAGACTGAAGCCTGTTACAATCCTGAATAATAAACCTCCAAACACATAATTCAAGCTTTCCCAACTGGGAGTTCTAAAAGTTTTAAATACATATATATTTTTACAAGTTACAATTTAAATAATAAAAAGATCACAAACCAAGTTCAACCATTTATTACAAAAGTAATGATTGAATTTCATGTTAGCCTACGTAAAGGCTCAGTGGGTACTAAAGACAAATAATTTACTTACAAGGGGTTCAGCTGACAAAAAGGCTGAGGAAAAAAAAACCTGATTTAATGAAATAAGAGAAAATGAGAGATTCTCCAATCCCACTTTTTCATTATCGATACAGTACAGAGATTACAGCTCTAAGAATTAGCCAATACCAATTCAATACTGACATTTTTTATTATTATCTTCTCATAAATAAATGTCATATCTGACTGATAATGATCAGTCTTATACAGTAGGACAGCACCAAACTCATACAAAGTCTAGAAACAATTTGTTCTTTTAACAAAGACAGTCCTGATATTCACATTTTTTGACTGAATGATTTACAGTTTGAGCATCAGAACGAGACACAATGTTGACTGAATATGGAGGTGGCACGACGGACGGCATAGTGTTACCATGTCTCTGGTTCAATCACGAGCTCGGGTTACTGCCTGTGTGGAGTTTCTGTGTATATTCCTGTGACTGTGTGGGTTTCTTCCAGGTTCTCTGGTTTCCTCCCACCTCCTATAAAACATGTCTGTAGGTGGATTGGCTATGATAACTTGCACCTAGCTGTGAGTGTACAGTATGCGTTAACGTGTGATGCACTGGTCTACTCCCGCATTGCGCTCAGTGCTCCTGTGCCAGGCTCTGGATCCACCATGACCCTGACTATGACAAAGTGCTTACAGAAGATGAATGAATGAAGGATTGAATGCAGGAGTCTCTAGAAAGAGGGATAATTGCCCTCAAATGAGATAAATACATCCTCAGATGCGTGAAGCAAGAAAATGTTCCAAATCCAAGGCAGAAGCTGTTCACACACACTGAACGAAAACCAGACCACAAAGGTCTATCAAAATATATATCAATTACTTCAGACTATCAAAATATAGTTATTATTTTAGACTAAAAAAAGTGATCCAGTGCATAAAGTACACTATGCAAGTCTAAAATAATAACTAATATTTTGAAAAACCTTTGTGGTCTGGTTTTCATTCAGTATGCGGACATACACGAGTCTCCAGACCGGTCCAAAATTGCACAACTGAACAAACAAAACACACAAACGAAATGAATGTACACGTTGATTTTTCAAATACAACTCCAACTAAGATAAAATCCTCTATTCTGCCTAACAGACCGGTTAAGTAGGTTATGAGTGGATTAAAGGTGTATAATACCAGTAAATCCATACTGCAGCCAGAATATAAACATGGCAGAGTTGAAATGAGTTGAGAGCAGCTACAGGAACACAGGATGTTCATATGGAAGCTATAAATGTCAGTGTAAATCAGCTTGGCACCTTGGATATCATGGAGAGGACATCTTTAAGCAAGAATTTTTAGCAGACTCCAGAGCATGATTCAACACACACACACACACAAATACAAATGCACAGCTCTGTTGATTGCTTCAAGAAAGCTGATGGAGACTGCAGTTAAAGCATTAAGTTAGAAAGCAAACTTAGAGAAATGGAAGATACTGCCAGCTCCATGCATCTATTTATAGGTAGAGTGAAATCAACTCGTGTTATTACTCCCCATGGTCTGTGGAAGGTTTGTGCTGTTTACACAACGACCAGAGATCACAACAAAGGTGATGAAGTGGTGATTTTCTGTGCAGTCTGAGTGCATCAGTCCATCTCGACAGACACACTGCCTGACAGCCTGCTGTGAAGCTCCTGCACGCGCTCGGAGCTGCAGTCCTCCTGCACATGCACACTCAATCATCTGCAGGAAACAAGCAACTAAAAACATCAACAGGAGGAAAAGCCTGGAGGTCTGGAGCCCAAGTTGCAGCCGCACCAGCACAGGGAACACGAAAGGAGCTTTCCCATCGCACCATTCGAGTCTAGGAACGAGTAATGAACTGGAACCCACCTAAAGCACAAGATGTGCCTGCAGAGCCACGGTCAGATGTTCAGGCAGCAGATCGGAGCCATAAAACGCCGCCTGTCGAGCTTTCCATCCGTTTACTTTTCCTCTAGGCGCAGGAAAAACGCGACACTGAAACCCTCTCGCCTCTCACCATAACTGTAGCACACAGCATGCGCGTCATATTGGCTGGGTTGCCAGATCTTCCAGATATATTAACAGAGTATTAACAGCCAAACATTTAAAACTATTTTAACATACAAATACGTCAACTTAAAGACAATTAACAACACATATTTGTTCATAAATTATACAGACGCGTTAAAATCTCACCAGGATAGCCAATTAAACAAAAAAGTTCATAAAATGAGGATTTACTTACAACCAGGCAACCCGAATCAGGAGGAGTCGGGCTTGCGCGATACAAAAATCTGATTGGGTCACAGAGCGCTGACCGTGTTTGTCTCCAAGTAGATGATTGGTTCAGGTATTGAGGACAGCGCTAGGCCCCGCCCTTTGTGGTTGAATTTCAGAAGGCAGGCTGACGGTGCTTCTGGTGTTAAAGCGACAGAGAGGGTAGTTTTCACAAACGTGCTGCAAAGAGAAACAGTCTGGAAAATGTACAGCATAATTAGCTGTAGTAGATGTTTCACTAAAAGCTGGTCAGTTGGAGATTAGAAAAACGTTTTTCCTGTCTTCAGTTCCCCAGTTTCAGTCAGTTTGTGTTCACTGTAGCCTCAGAGTCCTGTTCTTGTCTGATAGGAGTGGATCCTGAGGAGCGTGTTGTGCTTTCTGAGTTGCTTTTCTGCTCACCCTGGTTGTTAAGAGTGGTTATTTGAGTTGCCACAGTCTTCCTGTCAGTTTGAACCACTCTGGCCATTTTCCTCTGACCTCTCTCATGAACAAGGCATTTCTGCCTGCAGAAGTCAAGCCAAGTGGCTTTACTGTCATTTCAACCATATACAGCTAGTTAGTACACAGTGAAACGAAACAACGTTCCTCCAGGCCCCAGGTGCTACATAAAACAAAACACAGAACTACAGGAGACATGACATATGTTTACATAAAGCGCACAGTGCAAACATGAGCAGACGGCACAAGACAGTACAAAACTATCAAAACAAGACAATGGGCACGGTGAGTTACAGTGCAGTGCCGACTAGCACACAGTTCTAATGAGTAATGACATATGACATATGACAGAACTGCTGCTCACTGGATTTTTGTTTCACACCACTGTAAACTCTAGAGGCTTGTGCATGAAAATCAGCAGTTTCTGAAATACTCAAACCAGCCTGTCTGGCCCCACAACCATGCTATTTTCAAAGTTACTGAGATCACATTTTTTTCCACATTCGGATGTTTGACGTGAACATTAACTGAGGCTCTTAACCTGTATCTGCAGGAATTTATTCCATGCACTGCTGCCCCATGAGGATGGCACAAGTGTCTATTATTTGAAAAAAGAAAAAAAAAAAAAAAAAAAAAAGTTACCGCATATAGCCACCCTGCCTTAATTCCTGCATATAGTTCTTCATAAAATGAAATCACACATATTCCCACAACTTTTCTACAGTTTAAAGTAATTATCTGTTGTCTTGCCTTAATGTCAATAATTCTCATCTCCAAATGCTACACAGTGCTACACACTTTCACAAAAATATTTGTGACGCTCTCTTCAACTCAGAGGGAAACTGGAAAGTCGTCTTGCACAGAGGGCAGCGCCGTGGACAGGTCAATCTCAGCCCAAAGAAGCATCTAGGTTATATCTATGGCATTATAGCCTTCTGATTCTTAAAAATATATTGATTTTCTTCTTATAGGCCTGAGCACTTTCAAGCTAAAGTAACTTGTTGGCAAAATAAAAAGAGTAAGCAAATAAATCCTCAACAAGGCATCTCAGAAGGGCAAATCGGCCAGCCTTAACAGGACTAATGGTGCTTAATATGGAAGCTGAGTGCAAGACGAATACTAAGCTAAGACCTAGAGAAGCCATGCAACCTCAATACAGAGCATAATCTTACATTGTTTTTGGCATTCTGCAAACAAATCTAACATTTTTACTAGCATCCTTATCAGCCATCTGCATATTTAGAAATTATACTCATATAATAATAAAAGAGGGATTTAGTTCTAAAAAAACAAGCAGTATGAGGTGCAGTAACTCTTCTGTGAGAATGGTCTCTGTTAATCCTGCTTAATTTGTTAATGCAGTAAACATCTCTAGTGACTGGTTTGAGCTCTATTGTTAACACTCACTGGACCAATTTAAAATAATTTAACTAAAAATAAATGATGAAAATAACCAATTAACCAAAAACTGACCCAGTAAACCCGCACCCATTCAACCTTAACTAAATGCCTCAAATCTGGGATCTACTCTTGCCTATGTTTTTCATTTGTTTTGCCTTTAGTTTAAACTTTTTAAAAGTGATTACTATTACTTCTGCAATTATTTTTTCATCTTCAACAAACTGCACAGACAGTCAGCAGAGGCATCACAGCATATTAGCTCTGGAGGGGATACTTTCAAAAGAGGGGCTTTTCAATGAGACAAATACATACGGAAAGATAAATGATGCTTATTGTACTGGAATTCTTTAGCAGGAAAGTGGTCACATCTGTCATCTCTGCCTCAGTTCAAGGGAGCTGTTAACAGTTCTGTGGCTTGCCGAGAGCCCTGGGCACTGGCAACTGATCTCATCACTTTCATCAAAGTTCTGGGATAGCAAAGTTGGCATTTTGATCCTAACCAGAGAATCTGCTGTACTTAATCATGCTAAGCTGAGTATTATTATATAGCAAGAATCCATTCAGGGTTTCTCAGGCAGAAAATATCTCACACTCATATCTTACTTCACTCTCCCTAGGGTACAGTTTTCTATGCATTTCCTTGTCTGGGATGTCGACTATTCATATACTGAATTCTCACCACACAAAATGCGAAGCAGAGGGGTTAAGCATGGCATCTTTAACAATATGTCTCTGGAGGTTGGAGTAGAATATACCCAGACTGTACTGTAAATTGTGGGAACAGATGGGAGTCCTGGGAGAATGGGAGGAAGTCACAGCGTCCCACACCGTGTGGCCATATGGGCCAGCAGAGATGGAGTGAGATCAGGGGAAGAGAGAAAAACAAAGGAGCCCTCCTGAGTGTTCTAAAGTCATCTCTCTGTTCTAAAGACTGCTGGTTGGTGGTTACATATGGGTGACAAATTAAAGAAAACTTTACTAGTGGCTCTTGTCCCCTTAGACGGAAGGGTCACTGGAAATCAATACAAGATTATTTTGACTGATCACCTTTATTCTATGATAAAATTTTTCTATCCTGATGGGAGTGCTCTGGGTGGCAGGTGGTTGCCTTTGCCACCTCACAGCTCCAGGGTGCCTAGTGTGAACCTGAGTTTGGCTTACTGTCTGTACGGAGTTTTGCACATTCTCCCCATGTTCTCATGGGTTTCCTCCAGGTTCTCCCTCCTGGTAGGTGGATTGGCTACTCTAAACCGCCCTTACATGTGAATGAGTGTGTGAATGCTTGTGTGCATGGTGCCCTGCAATGGATTGGTGCCACATCCATGGTGGATTGAAGCCTTGCATCCAGTGTTCCCAGGATAGAATCCAGATCCACTGCAACCCTGACCAGGATAAAGCAGTTACTGAAGATGAGGCATGAGATTCACTGAATGGTTCAATGAGCATGACGTAAATCATAAGCTATGACCTTCACAGATACTAGATTTCAACCTACTAAACACTTATGAGAGATTTTGGAGGGACTTGTTCTACAGTGCCTTCATTTAAACACCAATATCTTTTGGAAGAATGGTGTTCTTCCCTAGTACAAGTCCAGAAATTTCTAGAATCAGTGCCAAAGCACATTGAAGCTGTTTTGGTGGCTCGTGTTAGCCCAACCTCTTAATAGACACTTTATGTTGGTTGTTCCTTTGTCACCTATCTGTATATGCCCTCCTCTACCCCTTCCAGCAAAGGAAAGGGACCACTGTAGGGCCATCACTGCTCAGATAATATTTGGGTGATTGAATATTCTGAATATTCAGGGAATTTTAAACACATCTAGTAAGAGGTTGGGCCAACACGAACCAGCAGAACATCTTTAATGTGTCTTAGCAAAAATTCTACAAGTCTCTGGAACCATACTGGAGGGATGAGTTGAGTAACCAAACGTGTCCAGCCAACGGCAGTGCAGCGATCATAAACTGACAGTGATGGGCTAGGGGGCAATTGACACACTATACATGTACAAATATGTGGTACTATATTGTACATATCAACAGACCACAGTCCGTAACCATATACCTACAAAGTGCAACAGTATAGTAGGTTTATCTAAGCAGTGACTGAAGGGTCATATGAATATAATGTATGTGCATATCTGGAAGCCTTGCATGTAGGAAGGAGTCACATGGGTTACTAGGGTCATAAACACATGTTGTGTTTGTTTTTTAGTGACATATGAATGAGTGAAGTCTTGATTTAATTAAATGTGTTTTCATGCCTGGGCAGAATCTTGATTGAATAAATCTGTTTACAAGAAGATGTGACGTCGAGTCAGTGTATATTCCTGCTGTCTAGATAGCACACTGCTGTTCTCATCTGTAATGGCTGATTGCACATTCATAAACTCGCTCGGAAATTTGGTCCCCAGGGGAAAAGAATATTTTTCATATGTTGTCAGACCCTGCTACTGAGCCCTCTTTTGAAAAGGAAGAGTTTGGAGAGTCTTGCTCTGCTTTTCAGTCAGTGAGCTCAGAGCACAGGATGAGTGCTCCAGCTGCTTTCTGACCCCTTCCTGTAAAATAATCGTTTATTGCTTAAAGCCTCCTCTCCAATTGCCAGATTTGCAGTGAAATGTTTCTTTCCAACTGTCCTCTTCTCCTCTCTATATGTGAGAAAATACTTCCTGAAATAGAATAATAAGCAAGTTAAAATGCTGTTCACTTTATTATTCTGTTTTCTGTCACAGCTTGTTGTGTTGGCGTGTTGGAAACCACAGTCCCTGCAGAGCCTGACTCATACTGCTTAACAAGCAATTTGGAAATCAACAGTGATGCGACTTATGTGAGAAACAATGCAGATTCTTTTCTAATTAAAACTACTCAGTGTTTCACTGAAGACCAAACTGGAGCCCTGAGTGCAGCTTGGTCATAATGAGGAAGCTGTTGGCTGGATTTTATTCATAGCCGTTGACAACAGGAGACAAGCAGGGGACTGCAGACATAGCCTGGGGAGAAAAAAGATTTCAGTTTATAGCTGAAATAACATAACAAAGTCCAGACAATAACTTTCAAGGGGACAAATGTGGTCGATATAAAACATGTAAACTCTCATCATGGGGATTTAAGGCTTTCAATGAATAATAACCCCAGGGAAGTATCAACATTTCAGAAGAGAGCACATTCAGAGACTAGCAAACTCTGCACTTTTCTTCCTCTATACTTTGGAACAAGACCAATTTGCTAATTAGTGGTGAACTTAATTTGCTATGAAGAAAAAAGATCACATTAGATCAAACATTTTCCCATCAGGATCCAATAGTTTTCAAGAGTCTACTTATTCTTGATTCAGTTATAGATCCATGACATTTTGTGTGTGTATGAATGAATTGTAACAGCACTGTTGATTGGCCAGAAGGTGTCAGAAAGTATCAATAAGTATTAATTAATTATCCAATTAATAAATTATTTAATTAATAAAAATGTAATCATTGGCAAATTGCTGTGGTATAAGAGGAATAAATCATTTCAGGACACGCTGTTATTGGAAAATAATCAACTTCGAGGTGGCATCACACCAACCAAATTATTTTCATATAATCACACATTCAGAAGTGCTTTATTTTTCCCTTGTCAAATGTATCTTAATCCTCACCATCAGAAGCCACCAGACTCTAATATGACACCTTTGGAATACTGAGAAGCACTTGTAGGATCAGTCACACCCCACTTGTTAGGCCATTAGGCTTTGTGATATCATTTATTTACTTTGATAACAGTAAACAGATATTTACTTTGTGATATCAAACCATTTAGGAAAAACACAGACTACCTCAATAATTACAAAACCAACAACAACCAACTGAAATCTGTAATGGTTTCTCTTCCATGTTTTTCAAACCGAAACTGACATTTTAAAGATCTTTTCCAAATTTTTTCTTAAATAGAAAATGAAAACCAAAAAAAAAAGCCTCTAAAATCTTATAGTGGAGAGTGCACAGGCCTATAAGAAGTGATCTGAGGAGAATGAATCTGTATTATGTTACTGTAGTAAAGCATCAGTATACACTATATGATTAATAGGATGCTATATACAGAGGGTAAGCAAACTAAACTCTACAGTTATGGTTGTATGCTGGTGACTGAAAAGTGAGAGTTTAAATCTGCTCTGCATTATTTGAATAAAAGCAAAAACAAAAGTGTCTGCCATATGAGTAAATGTAAATTATAGTTCTACATAGCCTAAAGTCCATGTAAACCAAAAGGCTTTAAACTGTATAGAGACCAGCTTTAATTATTCTTACTGAATTTGAGCTAATTAGGCAAAAGCCTTGAACCTCTACCACATATCTCTCTGTATGCTCAAGGAGACCCAGAGTCAAGATCATACATACTGACCCAGACCCAGAGTCAAAATCATACATACATACTGTATGTAACAGCAGTTTCCTTTATTAAATGCCTACTCACTTTGAGAGTAAGAACCACCCACATCTTCCAAAAATACTACATTAATGTGTGTATCAGTTATGCTTAAACAAAGAAAAGACACAAATACATGTATATGAGAGCATGGTGGCTTAGTGGTTAGCAGATTTGCCATTCAACTTCTTCTGTAGACTTGCCATGACTTTCCATGGTGGAAAACCTACTGACTGTTACGCAGCACACTGCAGAAACACTTCCTTATAGAAAACTTAATCATATCAAAAATTATACATTTTTCTTTGTTTAATAACAACCACATTTTTAAATTATGTTTATTATTCATCTTAGGTTACACTGAATGTCTGCCAAACTAGCCACTCATTTTTTTTTTTTAAATTCACAGCCAGTCCATGTGATTGATTACAGCGTAAGCATTAACTGCAGAGACTCTCATTAGTTAGAAGTGCTTATCTTTAAATAAGGACAGAATTAGAAGGTGCACTGCATGTGCTGAAGATAACTGTCAGCGTGAAAGGAAATGGCCGTATCCGCCACATGTGAAGGATAACAAATGAGCTTTCGATTTGTTTACGATTCATCCAACCTTCACGGTTGAACAAATGGCCCCTGGTAGAGTGAGTGCTACCATGTAGACACGAATACACCCATGTTTGTGAATTACTGAAGCCGAAATATGTTAACCGTTGGTACAGCGTGACTGGATAAACAAATATAGAAGGCACAAAGCGAAGGCTGTTGTTTAAACAATGGTCAATAGATCATAGCCATTCTGAATTCAGTAGCTCTCATCTAGTGCATTAGCACATAGTTTACCATACTATGGAGATCAAATACTGTATTGTTTCATTTGTCCATTGGGCCATCTCATGATGTAATCTGAACCGTGGGCTAACACATATTTTTATTGTCTGCCTCATAAAGGTTTGTTTACTTTGTTCCCTCCCACAGAGTATACAGACAGAGTATACAGTCATCTGTGCTACACTCACAGAAAAGTGTACTAAACAGCAACGTTTCCTGATGCTGGGGTGGTACACTTATCTTTTATACCTGTAATATGTATCTGGAAATATTATGGAAATATTTAAGGTATATAATGAGGACACCACTCCAGCAACAAGGAATGTACAGTTTGGTATGCTTTTTTATGAGAATGTACGGCACCAATTGCTCTGTTGTCTACCATTTGCTGAAATGACATTTTGCATGTATTAAACTGTTTATAGGGCAGCATGGTGGTGGAGCAGGTAGCATTGCTGATTCACAGCTCTCAGGTTCAATCCTTATTATTTGTACATTTGTTTCAGGTTCCTTTTCAGGTTCTCCCCAAAAAAAGGTGGTAGGTAGATTAACTGTTCCACACTGATCTTTAGTGTGATTGTGTATCTATTAACCTTTCATCCATGGTTCTAGAGTGTATTCTGTACTGTTTTGTGCCAAGACTCATTTAAAGCAAGATGAAAACACAACACGCACACATAACAACAGGTTAATGCCTGGTTCATTTGTTTTCATGAGTTCATTATGTTTTCAGGTTGTCTGTCCATCCCTTTGTCTGTCTGTCAGGTTGTATGTCCATCCCTCTGTCTGTCCGTCTATCCATGCATCCATCTAAGATTCTCGTTAGCACTATATGTAAGAATGAGTGGTTGAAAATTTGTAGGATTTATATGGAATTATCATTGTAACCAAGAGATGAACTGATTAGATTTTGGGGTTGATCCAAATAGGGTCAAGGTCACAGCAAGGTCAAATGTATGAACAGTTTTTCTTCAATAGCTTCCTTCCTGTTTGATGTATATTTTAAAGGTGTTTCGGGTATACAAATTACTAGACTTACTAGACAAATTACTAGACAAGTACTAGACTTGTTGGTGGTGGAGGTGTTGCCATCGTCAAGTTCTGCTTGTTTTTTTTTTTTAATATTAGTCAATAAAGACACTGGTCATCATCACCTTATCTTTATCATCACCTTCTGGCAGGTTCATACAGAGGTGTAAGATGTGATTAGGCTTAGACTAAAGAAGTTTAAATCAGTGAGAAATGTAAGTCTACATTCTTAACACATTCTGTTAATTCATTCAGGTTCACAGTGGGGTGAGCTTGCGCTCCCACATACCTCCACTGCCCGTCTCAGGCCGGGGAGCCATCCGGCCTGCCACAGACAACACCAGGGCGTGGTCCGAACATAGGGTGAAGGTCCGTCCCAACAGATAGTAACGGAGGGCGAGGACCACCTATTTGATGGCCAGATACTCCTTTTCTATCATGCTGTACTTAGTCTCTCGCACGGAGAGCTTGTGGCTGATGTACAGCACGGGGTGCTCCTCCCCTCCGCCACCTGGGCAACATGGCCCCTAATCGTCTGTCTGCAAAACAAAAGGTAAAAAAATGTAAAAGCAGTCCGCCACAGAGGGCAGCTTTTACCTGAGTGAAAGCCTGCTGGCACAGCTCTGTCCACTGGACCGGATCTGGCACTCCCGTTTTAGTGAGACCAGTCAGTGGGCTGGTGACATATGAATAATTAGGCACAAACCTACGATAGTAGGCAGCCAGCCCCAGAAACTCTCACCTCCTTTTTGGTCTTGGGCCTCAGGCATGCTGCAATCGCTGCTGTCTTATCAATTTGGGGATGCACCAACCCATTGCCCAAGTGGAAACCCAGCTACCGTCATCTTCCTCCCACCCAACTGCACACTTCCTTGGGTTTGCCATGAGCCCCATCTGCCACAGTGATCTCCGAACAGCCCTCAGATGCTGCATGTGCTGCTGCCAATCTTTGCTGTAGATAATAATGTCATACAGATAGGCAGCAGCATAAGCAGCGTGTGGATGCTGGATTCTGTCCATGAGTTGCTGGAATGTCACGGAAGCCCCAAACAACCCAAAAGGAAGGATCATGAATTAGTGTAACTCAAACAGAGTCGAAAAGGCCATATTTTTGACGAGATATCGGAGTCAAGGGGATCTGCCAACATCCCTTTGTCATATCCAGTGTCGAATAAAACGAGCCAAACCTGACCGATCGAGCAGTTCGTCAATGCGAGGCATTGGGTATGCGTCGAATTTAGAAACCATGTTGACTTTTCTAAAGTCCACACAAAACCTAACCGACCCGTCCACATTGGGAACCAAAACTACTGGGCCAGAAGAGTCACCGTGGGGCTTCTATTACTCCCATTTCGAGCATGGCCTTGAGCTCCGCCCGAACCATCTGTTTTTTTATGCTCGGTTTGACGATAGGGGCGGCTGCATACCTCCATCCCTGGGGGTGTCTCTATGTGGTGCTCTATGAGGTTAGTGCGACCGGGTAGAGGTGAGAACACATCAGGAAATTCCGCCTGCAACTTGCCAATGTCTATGATTTGAGAAGGAGTGGTGGCCTCCATAAGGGACCAGAGTGGATTGAGCCACCATTTTTAGACATACCTCCAGTCCTAGCTCCTCCCTCTCTGGAACGACCATCACCAAAGCCACGGAAACTGCCTCCCTCCATGGTTTGAGGTGGTTAAGGTGGTAAATCTGTCACACCCCACCTCTGTCCATTCGCCTTACCTCTTAGTCGACATCCCAGACCCGGTGTGTGACCTCAGAGGGTCCTTGCCACTTGGTGAGCACTTTATCTCCTGTCGAGTACCCCATACAGCTGGGATTGATGTTCTTGCGTCTGACGCAAATTCTCCTGCGTTATGTGACTCAAGGTGTGGAGTTTTGCTCTCAAGTCAAGAACGTACTGAATTTCGCTTTTACTGAAAGTCCCTCCTCTCAATTTTCACAAATAACGTTGAGGATGCCACAAGTCGTCATGAAAGAACTTACGAATCACATTTTTAAGCGTTTGATTAAACCATTCGACCAGCCCATCCGTCTGCGAATGGTAAATGCTGGACATTGCATAGTCCACTAGAACCAACACAAAGCATGCCTTCATGCCTTCATGCAGTTCGATCTAATGGCCCGATGAGGTCCATACCAATTCGTTTGAAGGGGACCCTCAACTAACGGAAGTGGGCACAATGGTGCTTTTGGGGTGGACAACAGATTCACCAGCTGACATTCATGACATGCTTCGCACCACCCGCGAAAATCGCCACGAATGCCCAGCCAATAGAAGCTCCCCGCTCCCTGTGTCCCCCTGATTGGGAGATGACACTGACAGCCCTGGCACCACCTCCCCAGCCAATGCTGTGCACATTCCAGACCATTTCTTATTACTGCAGGACCCATCCACAAACATTCCTCTCACTAACACTCAAAACCCCGGCTAATTTGTCCCCAGGATTAGTGGATGGGTGAGGCGAGGACTAACCGCTGCCTCCACAATGTGTTTTTGCCCCTGAAATTTAATGATAACTGGCACCAATGGATATTCATTAACGTCCCCGTGCACACAGCTCACCTTCACCAAACGTGCATTTCCCAATGCCTCACCATGAACCAAGCGTTGGTGGATTGAGGTCTGGTTACAGCCTGAATCCACCAATGTGCGGTATGTACCCCCTTGAATGCTCACCAGTATATGATACACCAGTCAGTGGCACTGAACCCACTCCACCGTCCCTGTTCCAGCACCATGAGGTCGATCACTTCTTCGGTGCTGCGCCCCTCAGCCAGTAACCACCTTCGGCAGGTGTCCCTGAGCTTCTGGGCAAAGGCAAACGGGAGGCCGAGCTCCCAGAGCGTCAGCAAGTGGAAGCGCTGACAGTGCTGATCAGGGATGCAGCCAACCCGTTGCAAAATGGCTGCAGTACCCAACCGTTTCAGGTCCAGGTACTGCAGCATGTTGGTGACCAGCAGCTGCTGGGCCACGGGTTGGACATCTCTGGTCAGCAGCGGCAAAAGGCGGGGCACCCACTGGGCAACGGGCCAGCCCCATACCTCCATGGAGTGCTCATACAGCTCCAAGAAGGCTTCAGGGTCATCTTGCGGTCCCATCTCAGCTAAGGTGAGGTGGAGCGTGGCCCCGGCAGCTGTTGGAACTGCGGCTAGAATACCTGCCTGCTGGCCCAAGCCATGGAGCACCCGCTGATCCTCCGCCTGGGCATCTAGCATGTCTTTAAAGCCCCGCTCCTGGTCGCAGCGCAGCTGGAGGAGGGCCTGATGCTGTGTCTGGTGGAGGTTGTTTTATGTTGTACAGATTCTTACTATTCAGCACTGGAAGTTGATCAGAAATAAACAATCTATTCTGTTAGATAGAGGAGTAAAAGTTGATGGGGTGAAAAAAAGCCATGAAACTTCATATCTAGATTACAAAAAGAAAGCATCAGTGAGTGTCAATGTGGCTGTGGAGTGAGAACTGAATACTGTAGCAGACTGGTAATGAAAATGCTGCAAAAATGAAGCATGAGTCATTGTAAAATTGGGGTGGTGTGACAACCACGTTCTTGGTGCTTTCAGTTTGGACACGAGCCTTGTGGATGCCATTAGACTACATGCATGGAACATCTGACTCTATTAGATAGTGCTGCAGTGTAGGTCTTTAGGAAGACAGCCTAGCTGAGGTTTACAAAGGACAGGAGTCAAATGACACAGACACGCAGGCTGTCTGCAGTGTTGTACTGCATCCAATGCTGAGACATCACAATCACACAGCTCTCCAAGAGGCACTGCAGGATAGCCATCTGAGCCACTGGCCAGCTAGGCTGAGTTGGTCTATCCAATAAGTGTGTGTATGTGTTTCATAATTTCTATTAAGCTTTTCTTGGCATTGACATTTATTTTCAGGGATCCAAAATGGGAAAAAAAATTGGAGAACCAGAGCCATCACGTTATATAATCACAACTCTTAGCATTGTAGCCACTACTAAGCAAATGTCTGACAGCATTTGTCTCTGTCATGCACTGCACTCAAACAGCTTAAATAAGGTTTGGCGTCATTGCATTCACTGACCCAGCAGATTTGGAGGCCTCTAAACACCACTAATGGACAAAATACCTGCCTTTTTAAGAAGAGCTTATAATTTCATTAACTATATCATACACCATTATAAATATTGGTAGATCAGCCATGTGAACTTTCACATATTTCACTTTTTGCTTGCCACAACAGCAGACACAGCATAATAAATCCCGGCTGCTCATAAAGTGAACAAACACAGTAATTGGCAGTGTGTGGCAATAATTTCAAGCTAATACAGCAGCTGGCTCCAAAACTGCTGTCTGAGCTTTTAAAGATATTTCTCACTCTCCCCTCTTTTCTCACTCTCCCCCTTTCCCCTCCCTGCTAAGCATGCAAGAGGGCCATTCTTTATGCAGCTGAATCCTTATCCTGCACATTCATAATCCAGCAACTGATTGAAAAGGAATGGTTTGACCCTGAGTTGACTAGTGAGAGCATCATAAAGACAACTGTGGTGTTGCTGTGTTTGCTAAGTCAGGAGGTGTCCACTGGCAACAGTGCTGTAGTTAATCCACTTTCTGAATGCTGATGGGTCATGGTGAGGGCAAGGTTTGTAGATGTAATACTAAAACACTATCATCCACCCAGACGTGCAGCTAACAATTTGCGGCTAGCAGAAAGTTTTTTAAACATTATGGTTCTTGTATCAAGCTATCTCTTTTGAGAACGAGAAAGCTTATAAACTTTCCTACAAAATCTGTATTTATAGGAACAATAGCATAAGCATTTCCCTACTGCTAGTTGTGGTTATAATTAACTTTGTGAAATAAATCATTATTAAAGTAGATAGCTTTCATAACATTGCAGGAACAATACTTTTGAAGCGTGACAGTCTAAACCTACAGTCTAAAGTTTTTCAATTTACTTTTTCAACTTTTGTAGTCAATAAATTCCAGTAACCTCCTCAGTACAGATGTACTCTACAAATATAATCCATCCATCCATCTTCCATGCTGCTTATCCTACACAGGGTAATGGGGAGCCTAGAGCCTATCACAAGGAACACTGGGCACAAGGTGGGGGACACCCTGGACAAGGGTGCCAACCCATTGCAGGGCACAATCACACAAACATTCACACACCATGAACAATTTAGAAACGCCAATCACCCTACTACAACACGTCTTTGGACTGGGGAAAAAAAAACCAAAGCACAGGGAGAAAAGGCAAACTCTGCACACACAGGATGGAGGTGGAATTCGAACTCCCAACCCCCGAGGTGCAAAGCAACCACTAAGCCACCATGCCCCCACAAATATAATCCAACTATTCAAATATTAATCTCATTATTTAAATACAGTATATACATTAATATTTTGGAGCCATAGAGCTTTTTTCCCCTGAACTTTCCACCCACAGGACACATTCAGTCCAAGTTAACTTTATTTATAGTCCTACTTGTTTTTGAGTAAATTTGGATTAAATACATTTAATTCAAGTGACCAGTAAAATAGGCTAATATTTAATAGAACTTAATCATAAATATAATACCATTCATAATAGTGGCTTTTTTAAAAAAAAAAAAAAAAAAAAAAAAAAAAAAAAACCCTTGACTATGCTTCACAGACCCCCCAGACCCCAATTTGAGAATCAAAGCTCTAGCTATAGACAAAGTACTTACAAAGTTATTGCTTAAATCTTCAACCTGGCATTTAAAACAAGTATATGATATCCAAATTTAAATAGTATGTTGAGTGGTAATCCCCTAGAGACATTTCATTCCAATCAAGCAGGAGCCACACCTGATTCCATCTGTTTAATCAGTTAACCTTAGCTTTCAATAGACTCAGGTGTGGCTTCTGCTTGGTTGGAATGAAAACCTGCACCCACACCAGCCATTTCCGGATAAGACTGGACACGCCTGATTTATAATCCTACTATCTGGTGTCACCTAGAAGAGGGTGGATTTCCCTATGAATCTGGTTCCTCTCAAGGTTTCTTCCTTATGTTTTCTCAAGGAATTTCTCTTTGATCATTAAGGATCTAGATCTATATCCAGATTTCTATAAAGCTGCTTTGTGAGAGTGTCTATTGAATTGTATTGAATAGTCATTTTCCGTTGCACACAATACTCTGAACCCTAGAGGCAGCTTAACCAGATTGTTAGCACTAATGATACAAGGCTCCTCCACAACCCCACCCTATGTGGCTAATCAGACATAACAGATTCACTCTGGAATACTATTCAACACTTTGCTATCTTCCAACCCCACTCTTCTAAAGCCCAGAGGATTAATGGCCTCAGCCACTGCCTGTGTGGCGAAATATGAGCCCAATCAAGAGTTCTGGAGACTCCATAAATGTGCAAGGTCAGAGATTCTGCAAGATGAAGAGGACAATAGTGCTGTCTACTCCAATAGCAGTGCAGTCTTTTAGTGCTTACTCTCTTCCTCCAAAGTCTAGTTCCGGGAGAAGTCACCAAGGTGAGGGGGATTCATCATGGTATGAAGAAGCCTGTCAGTGAGCTACTCTATCAGGCTCGGTTTACACTTCTCTCTATCCATATGCTCCAAGGCAAGACCCAGTAGGGTTCCTGATCTACAGTACTAAACACACTTACCAACAGGTAAGAGGCAATTCTAATGGAAGGAAATGGCCAGAGGGAATTGTTATCAGTATGTAAGACTTGTTTACTGCTTTTTCATTTGAACCAAGTGCCAGATTGCATTAATTCTGGATAGGTTTCATGTTTAACTAGTTAGATTCCACTTAATAGAAGAAAAGTACTGGGTTCTGTCTCTGCTTATGAAAAAGTTTTCATCAGATTTTCACTGAATCTTTAAGGGTTCTCATGGTCCTGCAGAGGGACAATCTCATGATACTTGTCAAGGTTGAGATGGATCCGGAGCCTGTCCCGGGAACACTGGGCTACTTCTTAACTTAATCAGGAATACAATGAATGATTACTTTATTTAGGCTAAAATTTCAGAACATTCTCAGAATTCACTGAAGTCACTGAAAATACAAAAAAAAAAAAAAAAAAAAATCACAGGAAAATGGAAATAAAAAGAAATACACAGTCCAGCAAAGTCGTGGCTCTCCTGTGGGAACTGTCTGCAGTTTCCAGAGATAGTCATTTAATGTCAGGTTGACCTCAATGAACTATGACAGAGGATGTGAAAAGTTATTTTTAAATAAATCGTGATTAGTGCAGCCATGAATCATGCTCTGAGTGTACTGCAACAACAGGCAACAAACAGCTTGATATATAAAAATATGCTGGTCTTACGGTGCAGCTTGCTGAGCTCATCCTCATGCTGGCTTAGATCTTAATAACCACCCAGTCAAAAATCTCTCATAATTGCATTTATTTTACAGTAAGTCATGTCCTATCCAAACAATGACAAGATCACTGTCCAAATGTAACACACAGAGAAGCAAGCCTAATCTTGGTGTTGTTCGGGATTAAACTTTACGGGATGGCACATTCTTCTGAATGTTTTGTGAGAGCTTTTGTTGAGTGCAAAACTGTGTTACAGTGTATCACTGCAAATACCACCACTGCAGCAGTTTTATTGGCAAATACACATTTTAAAAAGTATAAAAAGTGTTTAATAAAGCAACCATTCAGTGCACATGAGAACAAAGATAAGATTACACAATAAGAACTTGAGAACAATGAGAACAACTTTGACAGAATCAGTGGCTCACGATCCTGAATACCACAGAAAAACAAGAAGAAAGTAAACTATAGGTGTTATCTATTTAAAACATCAGGCAGCTAGTGAACGTTAGTTACCTAGCTAGACAAAAATGATCTTTACCTCCAGTTTAAATTTAGTGTACTTACCCTGCTACACTCAGATATGAGAAGCTATACAAGCTTTAGGATGACAAAATAAAGGACAAACTGAGAAATTTTTATGCTTTTGGTGCATAGTTTTACAGTATGGTTAATGATACTTTATGTTTACTGTGTTATTACAATATGGTAATAAGACATATATAAGATGTATAGTAATAACACAGTAATATATACAATGCAGTGTTACAGTAGCTGTACATTAAGGTGCTTAGATGATCTGCCTACTGTAAACATTTTCCCAGAATACCAGATGGATTAAAGTATCGGAATGTAACACATTTGCAAATGTGAAATCATTTGATAAGTGATATGGTAGAAAGACTAAAGGCAACATTTTCCCTTCTATTCCAAAATCATCAGTTTAACTGAATTCTAGTTTGTTTTGATGGATAAAGTAAATAACATTCAATTACTGAACTGGCTGTTTATCTATTTTACTGACATTTGACATTTCACTGTCCTAGAAACCTCTGTGTATGAAAAATACATTCTACTATGTGTTTTTTGAGGTTTTTAAGACACTGAAAAAGTCAAAAGTCATCAGAGCCAGTTCAAAACTCTGAACACTTTATATATGACAATATGAACACTTTATACTGTATATGAATAAAGCTCTCCAGTATAAACTATATGACTCTCCAGTATAAACTATATGTTTTGAATCTTAATGCGCAAGTCGCGCATTAAGATTAATGAGTATATACGTGCTCACAAATGTTCGACAAGATTGTTCAAACAGAGACAGGATGTAAATAAGTCCAGTGTAATCGACACTTTGCTGTTTGCAGCCACCCACAAAGCTAATCTGTTAACCAAACAAAATGCACACATGGCATCCACCCACACTGCCCGTGTATCAGTTGATATGATTGAAATGGACAGCTTTAGATAGAAACCAGAGATCAATGGTGTCTGGAAATGTCAACATGTGGGTTTGGGTCATAATTGCTCCGGCAAAAGGCTTTTAGTTATCTGCAAGTCCATGTCTCAATCTTATCTTTGATGTGGAGCCATCATAAAAAAAAATAAATGACCATTACATACCCATGGAAACGGAGACTAAATGTGGAAAAAGGTCTATGTCTGTGGTGATCAATTGATTTTTGTCAAAGCGGGACAAAATGTCAGCAGGAACCAGGATTACAAGGGGTGTAGTGTGTAAGAGAGAAGAGAGGTCCTTCAAAAGCATTCGGGTGGTCAGAGCAGTGAGAAAGAACAGACTTTGAGTCGTATAAGACCAAAAGTAGAACACAGAAGAAAGTAGGGCACATTTGTCTAGCTAGATATGGAAGCTGGAGATGGAGCTGAAATACAGCATCCCCAAAAGACTTCACTCTGCTTTGGTGTCCTGCTGTTACCTCAGATGCTTCAGAGCATGAGGGAGTAATAGACAGAAGTAGAATAATGAGATCACACACACACACACACACACTCACACACCCAGTGGCTCCTGCAGCTTTGTTATAAGGGCACAGAATACTTTAGACCAAACCCACTGCAGTATAATTGAAGCCACTTATCCTGATGTTTGAGAGGGTTAGGCACCAACAGAAATTTACATCTCACACTGGAACTTCTAATGGCATTAATGGCAGGACAGCTTAGTCATTTACTGTAATACACTATTTATGTTAATTCATGTAACATGAACTGGGGGCTAGTGCATGTTCTGTTAAGTAGCAGCAGCAAAAATAATAGACTGAATGTAATATTTTGGCTGCAAAATTGGGTTATCCACGCAGCTGTTCAAACATGTGAACAAGCCACAGCTCAGTGATGATTCAGCCCAAATGGACTTGTATTAATATCACTTTCAGGCTATATGGCTATATTCAGACAGGCAGCTCTTATCACATTTTTGCCATTTCTAATCAGCATTCTCCACCCTCTTTTGTCCGGGTCACTGTCATCTGCACCAAATATATTCAGAATCATTACTGGACATTACCATTTTGTAAAACATAATCCACAGAGAAATTACCATATTGGCAGCTATGCTGACTAGCATACTCCTGCACTGCACTAATCAGCATACAGTATATGCTAAGCAAACTTGGTTACATTCTGAACAATCGAATCAGATTTGATCACTTGACATCTTCAAATTTAAGAAATCAATCATATTTCCTCTGTGTAAACAAAGATTTCCTGGATTGTTGGAATGAAAACCTGGAGCGATATCGGGTCCTTGAGATAACATTGTACATTCACATTCTAGACTGTATTGTTCTTAAATCAGCAAATCCCAGGTGGCCCTGTTAATATCTTTTCCCTGCACTTCTTTTAAATAGATTTCACCTTCCAGCTAACAAACGTCTGGCTGACACCGGGGAGTCCTCACAGTGTAAAATTAGAGTATTGTTTGTGGGATTTTTCTTATTTTTCCCTGGTTATGTGATGATGATACATAATGTAATCACTTAAGATCAATTCAATGTGATTTTTGCTTACTCCTGATGCATACATCTGTTCTTTGTTCACTCAGAATGGACACATCTGTTTTTTGGGTCACAATGTTTTTGTCCTTGATTATGTTTTTCTCTTATGTTTTCCTCTTACTAGCCTTGGGTATTATCTATATGGTCTTGAGTGTGTCCTTTGCACGTATACATTAGTATAAAAGTCGACATTGTCCAACTTATTTTTAGAGCGCCCAGGTTGTCTTCCTGCATGAAATAAACCATCTCTTTTATTATAACCTGGCTTTTAGTCTCCTGATTCTTCACTCATCTTACTTCTGGTGAAACTGCAGTATTTCTGACCCTCTGGAAAGATTTACAGCATGTTCCTTGCCTAATTGACTGTGCCTTTTACAATTATCCTAGATGTTGTGTGCACAAAACTGTCAAAGACACTGAGCTTTTCCCCTTTGATGCATATTCAAATAGATTTTTCTCTCACCAGGGGAAAAAAAACAAAAACTCTGTCAGGAGAAGTGTGTTCAACTTGTTAAGACACTCTTGACCTCAGCACAGAGGGACAGACAGTTGAACTCTCAGTGGTTAGAACAAAGCGGTTAGAATATGAGTGGAGTGGAACAGCAACAGAGCACTCAGTGAGCACTGGAGCATGCGACAAGGGGCTCTCTGACATGCTTCATCCTCTGTTGCCTCCTGTCACTAGAGTATTTGTGATGAAACTTCAACCTCTGTACCATGAAGTGGAGCGAGCTAAGTGTGAAGTATTCAGACATGCATGAGAGGAATGGGTCCACTTTTCTGGAACGGTGGCTAGAACGGATATATTTTTGACCTCCTGTTAAGTTTTAAAAAACAACAATGTTTAAATGGAGCATAGCAAGAGCATTGGAGTAGAGAATTATCACCAAGAAATGGGAAATATTCGAGGAAAGCACTGAATTTTCCAATTGGCCAAAAAGAGAAGGCCCCACATTCATAAGATGGGTTTAGCGCATACTTAGCAAACACAGATCATGATACAGTCCCTGAAAACTTTTGTAGAAAAAGAACACTCTCTTGTTAAAGGAAACGCAGCTTTGTTGCAAAACACACTGCCGGTTTCCTAACTCTAGTGGTTAACTATAGCCTATTGTAGCTCTTGAGGTCTGGCGACTTCATTAGTTGCAGCAGGTCTCCTGGCCTCACTGTGTCGTATATTATAGATGTCTCAAGACTGAATCAGAGGAAGGAAGGCAGAGGGAAGGGGAGGTGAAGTGGAAGTAAGTTGAACATGCCGGCTGCAGCATGTCTGGATCTTGCTTTTGTAGTAGGCGTGCCAACTGCAACCCAATTTGGGGGTTTACGACAAACTCGAGCTCTTCTAAGAATAACGAACTAAGAATAATTAAGAGTTTGTGCAATAACTAATATATAAGCAGATGGGTGGGATGTGGGGAGGGGAGGATGTGGGCATTTGTCGTCTGTTACATGTTTGCAACATATAATATAATATGTTAAATGTCAGTATCTTTGGAGATGCAACTGCAATTTTGTTGTCAATGATAATGACAAGCAACCTTCTGATAAACAAGTACTGACTATCAGTCTCTGCATAGCAAGCTAGAAAGCTATGTAAAATGGAAACTTTTCTAAAAGTTGTTAGATGGTAACAATATTTTTTAAAAAACACACTACAAAACACATGACAAACACGGATTACCTTTAATATTTTGCTGATTACTTTACTGAGTACATTGTTTTACCTGGATAAGTCATAGTCTATTAATTCATAATGTAGTGCGTACATTATTCTCATTTACTGCATAATATCTGTCTCTACACCTGAGTCAATGTTATTGGTGTGTAGTGGCAGTAGAGCTGGTCATCCAACCTTAGTGTTTAATACTGGATGGCGAAAGCACTGGTTGCTAGATATACAGCTAACTAATTAGAGAAGGTTGAGACAGCTGGAAAAAATGATCTGATTTCTTATTGAAACATAAGATAAGCAGTTACATAACGCTTCTCTGAGACATGCATAATTACATGATTATTTTTGCTATGTTAAAGTCTGGTTCTCATAAGCAGCCTAAATAAGGAGTTTGTCTTTGTGTCTCCCTTATTTTGAGATATTTAATCTAATGTTAACATAAAAAAATGTTCTGGTCTAATCTTTTATTATATTTACTGCACATAGAAATCTACTTATGTTTGTTTTGTGAGATATATGAGATATATGTTTTTCTTTTTATGCTAGTAAGGACGTAAGGAATAAAACACGTGAGGGTGTGCTATTATAGGAAAATAATCAATGACGGGGTGATGTGATGTGACTAGATGCGAAGCAGAATTACTCTTACCATAAGGTTGATTTCTTTTCAATAACTGCAGGTCCTGAAGTATTTTTTTCCCCCTCAGCAATTTGCTAATGATTACAATTTTTGAATGAATTAAAGACACAACATACTTTTTATTTGTTTATATATTACAACATTAGTTGCTGTTATGATTTACATTCCCTCACCAGCATTTCTCTTTTTTTCCCTCTTGAAATTGATCATACAAAAAAAAAAAAAAAAAGAACCAGCAAAGCTCTCTGTCCTGAGGAATTTCCCATGTCAAAACAACCTATAGTTACAACTTCACCTCTGACTGTTATGAAGTGCTGACACTGGAGACTCCTTCCAAGTGATAAATAAACAGCTCCTCACAGAAAACAGCACCATATCAATGGTTATACACATTTTTTAATCCTTTTGTGTGGAAATCCACCATAAAAGTCCCTGTGTAAGTTGTTACTATAGAAACAAATGAGCATGTTAATATTAACTATTGCCAGAGTTATAGAAGATGAATCAACAGCTTCTGACCAATCAGAATCAAGCATTCAACAGAGCTGTGATATAAAACAGGATAAGATTATTTTACACAGAAGTATAATTTAATCGAATAAAACCGTTCCAAAAGCAATCCAGGCTTACTCAGATTAGGTTGCAGTTAAGTAACCAAAAGATCACATTACTGATTACATCTTCAGTTGTGTAATTTGTAATCAGTACAGGATTACACTTCCTCAGTAATTTATCCAACTGTGTTTATAGGCAGTAGGAGGAGAGAATTTGGAAGACAGAGCAGAACCACATGGGAAGCTGAGAGGAAGGGGTGTGTAGCGGAGAGAGAGACGTGTGGGCCTAGCGTGGGAGGTACAGTCACTTAGCGAGCACACACACATTCATAAATGCTATGTGTGCCAAGGTTAGCAGGGTTAATATGTAGTCATGGAAACTGCAACACTGGAGCTGTAAGACGGAGATGTGCCTCTTTTTTTTGGAAAAGGAACAAGATGAAAGGACAGATAATGGCTAGCCAGAGACAACCAACTAACCACAAAAGAAGCTTCTCTGTAGCATTCTAATCACTTAAACACAGTATGAGATTAGGAGTTATGCTTTATATACAACAGAAAAAACAGGAAGAGATTGCAAAGACAGTCTGACAAGAGCTTCTTTAGTTAACTTTAGGTAGTGCAGTGTTATGGTTCTCAAAGTGGGATCTGTGAAGCATAGCCAAGGGGTCTGCCAGTTTTTAATGTTGTCACAGTGGTGGAAATCACAACCTACCATTAATAAAGTTTAATTTATTATCGCAAATATAGTTATTAACCTGTCTGTCTGGTCATTTATATTCCGTGTATATTCAATAGCTCAAAAAAAAAAAAAAGCAATTCCAACTTGGACCTAATGTTTCTGTCAGAGGAAAGTTCAGGAATAAAAATCACAATGGCTCCAATGAATAGTCAGAATATTACTGTACATATTCCAATAATGAGAACCTCTGAAGTAATATATATGGGATATTAGTTTCTTAGTTGGTTTAATGTCTTTATGCCTCTTGTGTGCATGTGTGCGTGAGTGTGCATGTCTGCATATTTCTTGCTAATGATAAAGGTTATACTGGCACCCAGGGAAGTTACCAGTTCTGTTTTCTCCTTTGTTTTTTTTTTTCTGTCAAATCTATCAGCCATGTTATGACTGTGCACTTTGTGTGTAAAACCTCTGTATCTGAGAACTCTGCATCTATCTCTCTGATACAGCGGTATCTCTTGTTTTATCTTTTTGTTCAAGTGTACAGAACTAGATGATCAACTCTGTGTCAATCTATATCTGCGTCCTGCCTCAAAAAGCTACACTCAAGAAATAAACTACAATGCTCATTAAATAGTAACTCTGTTCATCTTGGTTCATCTTGGCTAGAAATAATGAGAAAACAGTAGTTCTGATATGCTCAGAATCATTAGATACAAGCGGATCAACGAAAAGACAACTGATGACATACAGTAAGTTTGATAAAACTAAAAAAAAGTTTAAAAAAAAAAATTCTGAAAGCGTCTGCAACATGCATCAATTCAGTGGCATTGTAGCCCCTTAAGACTGTAAGCCACACTAAGGGCTATAATCCAAAGTAAACAGACACTACAGCTCTGAGCTTGTGCTGGAATGCATGAACTCACTGAAGTACATGAGAGTAAAGCTGTACCACAGTGGGGTCATCGCCTCGGGGGTCCACTAGACGCTGTGAGTCATGGTAGAATTGCGGTCTGATGAAATACAGAATGTAATATTCATGAATCACATATGGAAAATACAGTACAGGACATCCTTAAGCAGAGTCTTATGCGTATAAAAATATTTGTATTCCCAGCGTGTGGTATACAGAATGTGGAAACCTAGATGATATTTGAGAAGAACAATGTGTATTGAATTTGAAATATTTTGACTCAGGTGTTGGATGGGGAATTAGAGTTAGTCAAAGGTCTTTCTCAGATTAAATCTAAGCCAGAAATGTAAAGGAGATTTTCATCAGTAAGAAATTCATAGCACTTCCAAAAGAGTAGTAGCAAAATTAAAGCTCTAATTCAAGAGCCAATGTGGGTGTAGTGTGCAGTTTCGCTTCATTGTGAATATTAGTTGACATAACATTTTTTTTAATAACTTACAGATTAATTCCATAATTACGAATGATTACACTTCCAAGTGGAATTGAGATTACTGCTAAAAATAGAAGAGCTCATATTATTCTGTAGTAGCATTACGCCACCTGGTGGAAGATGTTTGTCACCATTCAATAATGCCAAATCCTTCCTGAGATTCTCACTGTCTGGCTTGAGCATCAAAGCACAAAGCGGAAAGAACAAGCTCTTTGTTGCTTGCTTCACTGAACAGTGAAAAAGGCTTATCCGAAAACATTGGCAATTCAAATTCCCTGTCCAAAGCTCAGGAAATTCGGGTAATGCTGACAAGTCTGTGTTTGTCGTACCCCATCTTTACAGAGAGCACACTGTTCAAACCACACAGGGTTTGAAAACAAACAAAGACAACGTGTAATGTACATAGGAATTGTGCATTAAAAAGTTACAGTAGATTTTGGTTCAAATACTATTTGGCAGGCTTTGCTTTAGTTCAACTGCACCATCTGTAGCATCTGTCTTGAGGTGTAGATCTTTAGGTATGATGATCAGAGTCTTCAAATCACGATACCCTGTGTGTAGGAAAAAAATTAAACAGTCATTATCAATAATATTACTATCTACAAAAAGTATTTGTCCCCCGCCCCCCCCTTCCCTTTGTTTCTTTTTCATATTTTTCCTGTTACGCCTCCTTGAAATTTCTCTACCCGTCAAAACACAAGAAATTCGACACATATAAACAAAACAAGCTTTCCTTTTCATTTCCTCCTTCTGAAAAGCTACCACAGGACATCATGCTGCCTACACAGTGGTGATATCTGTGGATTTTGGTTGTGACAAACAGTGCTTTGCCTTCAGGCCAAAAAATATCATTTTGTCATATAAAAGTTTTTTCCGGTTTTGTCAGATGGCTTCGAGCAAACTCCAGGTGTGACTTAATCTTGGCGCTTCTCAGAAGTGGTCGAAGTGACTGTGAAGTGCTGAAGAGGTTGCTGATGTCTAGAATGCTCTGTAAAGAGCTCTGTAACAACGTCTGTGTTGTACCTGGCTTCTTGTTCACTTCTCTACTGATTGACTGTTCAGTTTAGTAGAATGGTCTGACATTAGTATTATCTGTGTTGTACTGTGCTTTTTTAAATTGAAACTTTTGTTACAATGGAGCTTACACTGCTAGAAATTTCAAACCAATATTTTTGTATATTTTTTCTTCAATTTGTTTCTCAAACTTAGTATCCAGGGCAGCTATGTGTCTTCACAGCAGCAGCACTGGCTGAATCAGCAGTTTTATTTGTGTCCTCAAAAAAGTGATATTTATTGTGTAATCAGGCAACTGAACACAGCCGTATTTGAAACGAACACTGTTTTACCTTAATAATGCATTTAGATGCAATTCAATACCTCACACAGTGCAGGCTGTTAAATTAAAGACAGTGAATATCAAGTATTAAGTAATTTTTAGATTTATAGATGAGTCTGAAGACATTAAAACACTTTATTTTAGCATTATGTTTGACTTTTTCAAGCAACAGAATGAGAACTAATAATTGGGGGTGAATACTTTTTAAAGGCAATTTACACTAGATCCTTGATTTAGGAATGTTAAGTAAGGTGAAAGCTTATTTCAAAGATTATTATAACTGTTAAAATAGTTTGTTGTGACTGTATTTACTGTCTGTGATACGATTGTATCAAATCATATGAAAGTATTCTAAAGTTTGTCATCAATATAGGTATACAGAGGTGCAATATCATCTGATAGGACATAGTAATGAAAGATAAAATAAGAGTAATGAGACGACAACGAGATTCTTTTATTGATTACTGATTATATGATGCCACTTCATGGTTCTTTTTACTTTTATTAATAATAAAAAAGTTAGACACTTAAAAAAGTGTCCCCTGCTGATGGAAAGAAAGGACAGCTAACCTTGAGCAGGACAACCAGTAAGGCGATGAACAGACCCAAGGCCAGCATGGTGGAGATGATGGCCCAGGCAAAGGTGAGATGGGTGCAGCTGCGCAAGCGGCTCAGCATGAAGAACCGGGCTCTGCGCAGACGGGACGCTGTTTGTGGAGGGTAGCGCGCTTTGTTCAGACTCTCCATACCTAAAGACTTGATGAGGCAAGCACGTTTGTGACTAAGCTGGTCAAATGTATGCTTGCCATGGTATCTGCCCATCCCACTGTTTCCTGAGAGAGACAGTGAGAGAGAGAGACAGAGAGAGAGAGAGAGAGAGAGAGAGAGAGAAGTAGGGTTTCCACTCCTTTTGTGCACATTTTGAATTTGTGAAACTGAATGGAAACTATAAAAATGAAAAGAAAATGGCTAAAAGGTTTGTCTTTAGACATTGGCTAAAAGGAAAATGTCTAAAAGCTACACCATTAATAAGCAAGGATGTAATAAATAAATGATTCATATAAATGATAGATACATGTTTCTGGTACATGACTGTGTGTTTGGTTTATACTCTTTGATCCTCAGCAGGTGATGGAAACAGCAATTTTGCATTTTCTTTTGCTGAGTTTCTGGAAATTGGCTATGTATTTGTGAAGCACTATAAACATTTTCTCAACATAAAACCTCATTACAGTAAAGTATGCATTAGACAGATAACCAGGCCTGTTTGTTGCTGTGCTGCACTCGTAAGAATTAGAGAAAAACAGCTAGCAAACTCAGATGAGGGACGGCATTAAGCCAGCTAACATTATATACATTTTTTTTTAACAGAGAATTTGGCCAACATGTAACATGCTTTTGGGCTTATTCTAATAATAACAACCTCTGGTAAATTATTATCTGCTATTTCATAACAAACAGTAAAATTTCATAGCCTGAGTGTTTCCTTATCAATATGAACAGCTGTCAAGATTCATAACTTTCAAACCTTACTATTTTATTATACTAGGTGTGCATACAGCCTATGTAAAAGAAACAGAATTAACCATTTCTTCGTTTTTTTCTAACTGGTTTAGTTAAGTTATATTAGAGGTTGGAACACAAGAATTTCCCTCATGGGATCAATAAAGTATATCTATCTATCTATCTATCTATCTATCTATCTATCTAAGAACATTAAAATAAAGTTAAAATTTTGGTTCTGCTCGGAGCAAACAGATGATTTGTTTATTCTTTTTCTGAGCCCTGATCACAGTACCTAATACAGAATGATAACATAGCATAAAAATGAAACACATTTGTACAGATGATATTACACCATTTTGTATTTTTGCTGATTGTTAAGATTGCTAAGAGCATGAGCTCATATACATTACTCAGGCCTGAGCACACTGATATGTTTATGCACAAATAACAAGCTCGGATTTCTAACAGGCTGACGCACCTACTCCGCCGAAGGGTAAGGAGCTGACTGTGTAGTGGATCATTACATCATTAACCACCACTCCTCCACTAGTCGTCTCACTCAGCATTCGCTTGATCACCTCCACAGAAAGAAAAAGAAATTTAAACGTTTTTCACCCCAACTCCCAATCTCCCGATACCAGGGCAAACCCTCTGAAACGAAAAGTTTAAAAAACTGTTTCCACCAGACATATTGTGTATTATACAATATTATCAGCAGCTCAGAAAAATACCTTCTTATCAGAAGAAAAGATGTAAAGAGCCAAAGGTTTTTCTCTATCATTAATGAAGCGAATGGCCTCACTGACATCACTGACAGTTAGGATTGGCAGCACGGGTCCAAAGATCTCTTCCTGCATTATCCTGGCGTGAGGCAAAACATCCTTCAGAACGGTAGGAGCTGGCAGAAACCAGGAAATACACATACACTAATACTGTACACAAATCCATCAAGGAACAATCTACTAATCTACCGATTGGACCAACACATTATATTTCATCACAAGTCATTCTCATACCAATATAACACTGTGATTTATCGCTTTCTCCCCCCACAGCCACATTGCATCCCTCCATCAGGGCCAGCACACGCTCAAAGTGATTCTGGTTGATGATGCGGCCGTAATCTGGAGAGCTTTTAGGGTTCTCACCATAGAACTCCTGGAGTTAGCACAGACATTGGATCATTTACAATCTTTGTATTCAAGAGCACTATTCGCATATAAATAACAATATGATTTCCTTGAAAAAAAAAAATCAGTGTACAAACCTGTAATGTCTGACGAATCTCTTCAATCAGTCTGTTCTGGATGCTGGCGTTACAGAGGATGTAGTCTGGTGCGATGCATGTCTGGCCACAGTTAGAAAACTTCCCCCAGGTGATTCGACTGGAGACAAAACCAGCAAATATTAAGTGAATATGGAAAGTAGATGGATCCTCTGTTTTTGAACACCCTATATTTTAGCATTTCGATTTAAATGACTTCTTTTTAAATCTAAAAATTTAACATTTGAAAAACTAACCATGGAATAGGTATAAGTGAATAAATAAACTGGAAATTGGAAAAGGCCAAAAGCTTCATCCCTCTGATTAGACTTGCAGCACACCACAAATTTATGCTTTACAGTTAACACTTGTGCTGTCTATGAGTCTTTTGTCTATAGGCATAATGGGTTTCACCTTCAAGGGTGCCTGCCTTTAATAAAGCAACTTTAATAAAGATCTCAATCTAAAGTCACATCTAAAGTAGGATTTGAGAGTCAGCAGTTGATTAGTTCCACAAAAAATTCGAGGCTTTCATTCATTCATCTTCAGCAACCATTTTATCCTGATCAGGGTTGCTGTTGATTTGGAGGCTATCCTGGGAACACTGAGTTGAGAATATTTATCTTAGCCAACCCACCTATCAGCATGTTTTTGGGAGGTGGGAGGAAACCCAGACAGACACAGAGAAAACATGCACAGGAATTCTGCACAGCTCAGGATTGACGTGGGGATCCTGGAACCACGAGGTGGCAACACTGCACCATATAACAGTATTTATATAGTTTCACCACCTACAGCCTCAGACACACTTTGCTTACACAGTTGATTAAGGACAGTTGTCCAAAATGTCCTCTTTCAGTCGAAACTTTATGTGCTATGCTTAACCTTTGAAGATTAGAGACTACAGTAAATCATTTTCCATGCACAGTGAGATGTAGTAATCCTGATGCTCATCACCATGACCACAGCAGCAGGTGGTCCATCACCCAAATAATATCTGGTTAGTGAGGGCTACAGTCAGTGACTGTAAACTGACAAAATAACATATATGGCTTACTGTAACATAATTTAAGGTAATAATGAAAGCATGTTGGTGCATTCAAATCAAATGAGCTTGTAAACAATGTGTTACCGGCAAGCAACTGCAAGATCACAGTTCTGATCAATATAACAGGGACTTTTCCCCCCCAGCTCCAGAGTGACTGGTGTGAGGTGGTGTGCAGCTGCTTCCATAACCAGTTTCCCCACTGTGCTGTTTCCTGTGTAGAAGATGTGATCGAAACGCTGCTTGAGCAACTCCTGGGTTTCAGGAACTCCTCCAGTCACCACATGGTACATCTCCTTAAAGATTCAAACAAACATTATATTACACAACAGTCATGCTTATGTAGGTTCATAACAAATAAGATGGACCAGTAAAATGAAGGGAGCCTCTGGTTTGGACTCTGGCTAAAATGTCATATGCTGATGCTGGACAGTCTCTCCTATTCCATCTAATTAAAAAAATCACCATAGTAACAAGGTGGGCAAGGACAGATCACAAGCCTGAGGCACCCAGGTCAAGAAGATTTCATGTTCAGGCTATTCATAGTTGACCAGAGGACAAGTAAGTGTAGTAGGCTAGAGGTCACCAGTGTTTTTTCCTTCTCTTGTTCAACAACCAGAGAAAGAAAGATCCTAATTCCTATTGACTTTCAGAAATCAGAAATTGTTTTGTAATGTATATTTAAACAAAATGTGCTTGATGCTGGTGTGATACCTCGCAATGCTGTAACTATAATGTGCTACTCATTCTGAATCAGCTTTCACTAGGATGATTAGTTAGCAGGCATGGACAACATGCAACCTTTTCAGAATTACCAACACGCAGGTATGATAAAACCAAGCAAAATAAAGTCTATTATACAACAGTTAGTTCCGGTTCTCTAATTGGCTTGGACGAGTGGAGTTCCAAGAGTGATTATATATAGCTTGTAGCACTCCGCTCATCTGTATTCGCCACATAAAATTCTAGTTAATGGACTTATGATTTGTCCACCTCTGTAAAATGAAAACTCACTGGAACTCACAGACCTGATCCAAATACTGAGGAAGTAGTTCTTTCAGTAGGCTGGCTGAATTCTTACTCAGTTCTGAAGGCTTCACCACAGCAGCATTGCCTTACAAGAGAAGTTTCAGAGTGATTAGATGTTTCTGAACATGAGAGTGAATTGTACAGTACAATGCAAAAAGATGACAGTTCTTAGTAAGATACACCCCTATACAGTTCTTAATTAACGCATATTATTCAGTGGCTATTATGAACTGTTCAGTAATGGCAGTGAAACTAAGATACAGATATGTAGTTAGTTGCAAGGATTAGACGTACGATAGCTCCTAAGCCCTAGCTGTTGTACCTGCTGCAATTGCTCCAATGAGCGGCCCCAAGGTCAGACCCCATGGGTAGTTCCAGGCTCCAATGATCAACACCACACCCAAAGGTTCAGCTTTAATGAAAACATCATCTGTCAGGGTGAGGAGGTTTTTATGAACAGGCTGAGGTTTCGTCCAGTCACTGAGTTCACGTTCAGCCAGCTTGATCTCATTCTCAAGCCCAATGAGCTCCAAAAGTGGTGTGTTGAACTCACTCTGCAGCCAAAAGCACAGTACACAGTGCATTTTTTTCATTGAATACATTTCCTGACATGTAAATCACTATTTGCAAAAATACTTTTCATATAATTTCATATAATATGCATTAAACCATGCATGTCTATACCAGCAGTCTGACTTTACAGTCACCTGTTAGTCTGTGGTCCACAAAAACAAACCATTCTGTGCAAAGTATTTTTGGCAATCCAGAAATATGTTACGATTAAGATTGGCAAACGTAATCCATTCCAATTATGTTTGATCTAAAGTGAAATATAGTGCATAATTCTGTAAAAGGCATATAAAGTGTTTTGCTAATTTGCGTTTAAGCCTATTTAAAGTCCATGATATCAAATAATTGTTTCTAGGTGTGTCAGATGGTTGCCATTTTATGGTTTGTGAGATAAAGTTTAAATAATCTCAATAACTCATGGATAAGGAGAGAAGAGTTTCCTGAGAAACATGAGCAGGACTGTTAGTATTACTTTTGACAGAAATGATTTCAGTTCAGTGGATCATAGGAATTTCTCAAAATTCTCACAGCCAAGGAACATTTTACTCTAAAATAAATTCCACAGATTCAGACACAGTACAGATATGTTTTCATCCAACTATTCAAATATTAGACTTAAATATTAGAATATTATCCCTCTACTGCACACATTATGATACTCTCATGGGAAAATATTTTATCCTGTTTAAGCAGTTTCAATACATTTCAATGTTTTTGTTTTATTTTATCTTAGTGGTATTTGGGGGTAAGTTGTCATAGCAACAACATACAACTATTATTCTATTATTTATGTCACTGCTGATACAATGCAATGATACACACTGCAGTTGAACTTGTTAACTCTGTGCAACCAAGATTTTTGCTTTTTCCTTTGTTAAAATAAACGTTCTACTTAAACATTCCTTAAAGCACATTCCTCTACGCTGCCTGTATCTAATAAAACTGACTCTTCCTCGCTTCCTGCATTATTGGTCCCCTCCCCGTATGGTCTAACTCATCCTCACTATTATGTATCAGAACAGACAATGCCATCCTCTTCTTACTCTGGCCATAGAACATTTCCATGTCCTTGTCCTAAACAAAATGCACATAAATGTTTATTATGAAAACTTCATAAAATAAAAAAATTAATAATACATTTCCTCTTTACAAAAATGCAAATGAATGCAGCTTGCAAATTAAATGATGATTTTTTTGGTGGACTTGCCAAATTGGGTAATGTGGATCCTTTATCTTACGATGTTGCTGTATGGCCAGACCCCTGGAGGTCCCTGGACCCCACTTTGAGAACCATTTCTGACAAACATAGTTGGTACTATTTGCCAAAATATAAACAAATTAGTCATTTAAACCATTTAGACCAGGTACTGAAGATGAACGAATAAACGTGGTAAATATCTCAAGCACTCGTATTAAAGAACGTGGTCTTTCTTTGTCCTGTGAGCCACATATCTGACCGCTCTCTCCTGCTTGCATCAGAGGAAAATTGGCCACTCCAGTAACTTTTTTTTTGGGAACCCAGTCCCAATGCACACCTCTACCCTGTACTCTACTTTGAGATCCACTGTTCTATGAGATCAGATCATTTTCCTTAAAAAATCATTCTAATTCTTGCAAAAAAGGTACTAAACTGTACCATTCCTTGTTGCTGGGGTGGTATCCTCAAATGTACACCTTTTTATACGTTTTCGTATCTACCTTTTACATAAAAAGGTGTATATACACTATACCTTAAAAATCTTTACCTCAAAAGGTAATTATGGCCCAGTAATGCTTAAATCTTTTTAAAGGTACACTATAGCCACATTTCCAAGTGAAAGGTACATATTAAAAGTACAAAAGATAAGAGTACCAACCCAGTGACAAGGAAAGCTATAGTTTAGTACCTTTTTTTTTCTAAGCGTCAAAAGTATTCAGTGTTAAGATACTTTTTTCCTTTTCAGCGTAGGGCAGCACAGCTCTTAGACAGTGCAGCTCTTAGACAGTGCAGCTCTTACCCCATTCAGCTGTTACCCCGTGTATCTCTTACACGGTACAGCTCTCACACAGCGCATCTCTTACTCTGTGCCGCAGTAAGTTCCTACCCTGTGCAGCTCTTACTTGGTGCAACTCTTACACTGTGCAGCTTTTACCCTGTGCAGCTCTTACACAGTGCAGCTCTTACTCTGTGCAGCAGTAAGCTCTTACCCTGTGCAGCTCTTACACTGTACAGCTCTTACACAGTGCAGGTCATGTGTGAGGGCAGCCCTTACCCTGTGCAGGTCCTGGGTGAGAGCAGCACTGATGTCCACCTGTTTCTCTCTGATGAGCCGCAGTAAAGCTCGGAGCTGCTGAACTCTGTACTGCAGGACTCTGGACCTACCCGTGTTAAAGGCTGTCCTGGCTATATCCACCGCCTGTTTCTCCATTTCTTCGTCTCCTAATCATATTAGTAAAAAAAGATCATGTAAAATTAAAAAATGCTGGTTAAAATATGACCAGCATGCTGGTAAACAAACACTACACTGACTAGCTCGCTTTGCTGACAATGCTGCGGTGGCTAGTTCATTTTAGGCATATGAAACATGAAACATGTATCATAATGTACCATATCTTAAAATGTTTTATTTTTTAATTAATATTTTTTTTACTTAGAATTTACTTAGAGTTCACATCCTAGTCAAAAAACAACATCAGATAAGTTACATTTTCTGCAGGTTATCTTGTGTTACGAGTCAGCTAAGCATGATGCATTCTGTCATCTAAAACCAGCTGTTTTTGCAACAAATTTCTAAAAACAGAAAGAAACAAGCTTTACTTACTTTTTTCATACAAGAATCTGCAAGGGTAAGTGTTACAAAGTGAACAAACGCCACCTCCAGAGTGGGTTAGAAAACCCCAACAGAGCAGTAAAGAGCAGTATTTATTGTGTGCTGCACAGAGGGAGGTGCATCTCACATAAAGCCCTTACTGTTACTGAATAAACCACACATCAATCACACTGTCCAAAGTTACAAACTGCACACAACCAGCCTAAGAATTAAACAGCCAATTACTTTTATTTTACCAAAAAGAAAGCTCAACACTTTGTATCATATCTTGTGTATAACTTTAACATTAACACAATTTACCAAATGAATACACCTCAAAGTCCAAAGTAACTTGTCAGAAGAATTAGATGAATTATTAAACAACCAAGTATATAATCCTCATTATACAATTATTATCAATAATAATATACCATCCATACCTTCCTTGAGAAACTTTATACAGTGTAAAATTACCCTGGATATAACATGATTTACATTCAGTATAGAGTTTAACACAGTTTTTGCAAGGAAACGGACATCAAGGATAAGCCTGGAGCTTCTAACTACAGTTTACTTTATTTTCCAAAGCATTCTCACCTAAAGGATATTTTACATCTAAAACTCACATTATAAAGAATACACCCTGAAAATTTGTAACAATTAATATCCCCAGTGTCTACCAAAAATAGTTATTATAAAATACACATTGTAAGAGCTCTGTACTTCTATTATAAGGGTTTTTTTTCAAAGGGATATGAAAAATGCAATCCCATTACAATACACTTGAAATGCGTCTCAATTTGCCTACTATCCATCTGAATAGTACCCAAGATTAGAACTAGTGCATTCCAAATCGTAGCGTACTGAAATGAGTATCCCAAAGGTACCCAGATTGTCTACTAGATTTTCGAGGTGTGGATCCGTGGACACATTTTCAGCTAATATTGCCCACAACTCCTTGCGAGAAGGAGGAGGAGTTTTGTGACGGTTTGCTTTGCTGAATTCAAGGACGCATTTTACAGCGGTGTAAATGAAAAATAAATCAAGGGAATGGTAAATTAAATTATATAATATAAATTATATAAGGAATTATATTTGTTTATGATGACAGAGTGCCTAACTAGGCAACAATGTTCTCTTCCTTTACATGACGTGTTAATATGTCCCAGTACTTGCATATTCTTTTGCTACACACTCAAAAGTATGTATTTTTCTTCACAAAAAGAGTACATACTTTTAGTGCACAGTATAAGTAGGTGACTTGAGACACAGTAATAGTGTTTATCTGCATAATAGAAGTATTTAATGTTCGTTTTATTTACATTCGGTAATGTCCATAATATGAACGGTAATGTGTTACCTTTTTCATTTTTCAATCGTTTTTTTGTTTTGTTTTCTATCACAGTAAAGTTTTATTACAGTTTTACCCTTTATTATTAATTCTACAGTAAAGAGATGAAGTTTCCAGAGAAGCGTGGATGGGACTGTCAGTATTCCTTTTCCGCCACCTTATCGCAAGAACCTCTGCAAAGCACACAACATTAAAATCAGTTCACACAGTACACGACCCTCATTGACAGGAAACTAAATAAAACAATGTACCACCACAAGTAGCATTTCATAAGTTCACACAGAAAGCCTGGTGTGACTGCTTTTCCTGTCCTACCCCCACCAAGGTAATTACAGCATCAGTCTTCTGGCCACATAAGAGAAAACTAGTCATGCCTAGACTGTAATTTTCCTATTGTTCATTCTTTTCAGTCTGTTTAGTTGAGGAAGGGGGGCTTGGCCAGTTCAGTGAATCTCTTTCTTTGGACAGAGACTCATTGTGGTGAACTTGTTGCCCATGTGGCCACTCATTCTGTAAGAGATTTCACTGAAGAAGATTTCTGTTTCGTGAAAATAGGATGCAACGCATCAGGGAATGTCTTTTGTTTTAAATTCCTGATGCAATAATATTCTAGCACTGCTCGACTGGTCCCTCCATCTCTCAGGGTACAAGGAAGGCATGCATCGAGACTCTTCTCTGTTCTGGCACCAAGGTGGTGGAATGAACTTCCCCTAGATGTCCGAACAGCTGAGTCACTGGCAGTCTTCAAACGACGGCTAAAGACTTACCTCTTCATAAAATACTTAAATTAGCACTTTCACCAAAAAAAAAAAAAAAAAAAAAAAAAAAAACCTCCCCAACAGAGTTTTGGACTGATGGTATTCCTAGTTTGTGACCTACCGAGCCGATATCAGAATGTATTTTGATAGACTTCAAAGCACTATTGTAAGTCGCTCTGGATAAGGGCGTCTGCCAAATGCCATAAATGTAAATGTAAATGTAATATTCAAACCCCAGGGGTATAGGCAGAGGAGTGATGCTGGAAATAAGCCTTGTTACCCCTAAATCTGACATCAGATTACATTGCAATCAATTTATGAAGCACACTTCATGATTCATACCTACCTCACGTTGATTTAAAGCATCATTTTATTTTGACCAAATCCCTTATGTATTAGGAACCAAAGAGGAACTATAAAGCCACTACGGTAATGTTGTTACTCAGACATTATATATGTACAAAGGATTCCACAAATACAACCTAGTTCTATACATAAATCCATCATTTTGTCCCTCTTTAACAGTAAGATCATCACATTCATACTACTAAGGAACATTAATCAACTTTGTCATTATACATATTGACATGTATATAGTAGAGTATGATTTCTTTGCCTAACCCGACTTGGAAGTACGCTGCAAACAGAAAGCAGAAGCAGCAAGGACCAAACTGAAGCTCTCTGCTGGTCCGCACAGCAATCTGGTCTCTAGCACATAATCTTAACCACAGATCTACCACTAACATAACCCATGCAAGTATTTTTATTTTCTTTAGGGAAGGATAGGGGAAGGAAGGTGAAGCATACCTGCACAACAAAAGCTGCCAGCGCCGCAAACATAGCAACTTGCGCCAACTGTCGCCAGCGTTTCATGTTCACCTGCTTGATGAGGAGCATTCGGGCCCAGCGGAGTTTCTCTGCCGTGTGAGGCGGGTAGCGGATCAGGTTGAGCCTTTCCATGTTCAGATTTTTAATGAGGCAGCTGCGCAAGTGACTCAACTGATCAAACGTGTATTTGCCGTGGTAGTGACCGGTCCCGCTGTTACCTGTGGGGTTTTGGGATTTTTCATAAAAAGTCAAAACCAATGGAATTAAAAAAAAACACACTCAAAATATCAAATGATGTATAGTACTGAAGGCTTACCAACACCACCAAAAGGCAGGTCACTGATGGTATAGTGAACAAGGCAGTCATTGGCTAATAACGCTCCACTGGACGTTTCCAACATCATCTTTTTTATTACCTTGGAAATTAAATGTCAACAATAAGCCTGAAGGACACAGTAAATGCATACAGTATAACTGTGCTACTTATTTAGTACAGTTGAGTTCATTTACCTTCTTACTGGAAGAGAAGACATATATCGCCAAAGGCTTCTCTCTTTCATTAATGAACTGGATGGCTTCGCTCAGTCCATTTACAGGGACGATGGGCAGTACAGGCCCGAAGATCTCCTCCTGCATCACCTTTGATTGTGGGGTTACATCTTTTAGGACGGTGGGAGCTGAGGTGCAAAGTTAAAATTAGTGCTCTGGACATAGCAATGTTTTGTTAAAATAGACTAGTTTCTCCGCAATGATATATTTGTATATTTTTCACCAATGTAGCACTGGGATTCATCATGTCCTCCGCCTATAGCCACTGTGCTACCCTCCATGAGAGCCATTATCCTCTTGAAATGCCGCTGATTGATGATGCGTCCATAGTCTGTGAAGGTCTTAGGATCATTTGTATAAAATTCCTGCCACAGAAAGGTTTTAAATGTCACAGGCAGACAAATCATAAATTTATCAGCAAGCCTACCATGCAAGTAAAAGCTCCAGTGTGCTTCATTAGTCACGTTTTGGTTGCCCGGAAAACCTAATTGACTCGGTTAAAAAGTGGTACAGAGTAACGAAAGAATATATGTGCGTTATCTTCTTCTAACAAAGTTTTTAATTATCACGACATGTTTTCATGCTCAACAAAAAGTCTACAAGGATTTGGCCAACATTGCAGCTTTAAGCTGTGGTGTTCTATCCTCACATCACACATACAGTACTGTGCAAGTCTTAGGCACCCTATTTTTTTTAGTACAAACTTTGCTATAGATTTTTATTTTATGACTTCTACATTACTGATTTTAGATTTCCAAACATTAGTTCTCCAGAACAAAAATAAATATTACAGAAAAATGTTTGTATGTCAGTAAAGAAAGCGGCATATTAGATAAGAGACACTTTTCAGACGAAAAAAACATAATGAAGGCTGCTGGGTTTTGCTGCAAAAATAAGAAGCAAGTGTGACAGTCAAAGTCTCCAGAAGAACTGTGGCTGCTTCTGCAAGATGCTCAGTAAGACTTACAGCCCATTTCCTTATAAAACTGCACTAATTGTACCTGAGACTACTATTTTTTTTTTAAAGCGAAAGATCGTCACACCAAATATTGACTTTGTTTCATTTATTACTGTTTACTGCTCTTTATAGTATTTTTTAAATGTAGAAACATTAATCATTTCATTATCTTTGAAGGCATCTTTGCTCTACAGCATTTCTTTGCATGTGCCTGAGACTTTTGCACAGTACTGTATAAAAAAAAGCTATAATTTGATTCTGGCTATCACCTTTATTTTCTCTTAATATGTTTAACTGCGAGGTGACTGACAGCGAGGTAAGCACAACAGCCGCATAACAGTTTTGCACTGCACTTCATTTTGTTCAGATTCATTTTCATGCTTTTACATTACTGCATATTCTAGATTCCGAAAAGTTTGTTTTTTCGTTCTACCTCCAGCAAGATTGCGTCTTGGCCAATGTGTGTAATGCAACAGGCAGGAGGATCCAGAAAAAGTAGCATGCTCTGTAGTTACAGCAAGTTAATGAAACACACTTTAACATGTTTTAACCTACATAATGAAATCAAAACCTTTGGTTCGCGAAAGTCAATAAGGAGTATTTTTTTTCTTTTACTGATTATTAAACCTACTTGATCGTTGGACAACTACAAATTAAAACCAAATACACCAAACATGAAATCTGCTTGTCCCAGGCGCCCAGCCTATTCACTTGTCCACTCCCGAATGTGATGTGCTAATTAAGCGTTATGAAACCAACAGTTATCTTTAAATACTTTCTGTATGTACTAACCTGAATGCATTTTCTAATCTCCTCCACCACTTTGTCCTGGATGCTAGGTTCACAAAGGATGTAATCAGGGGCAATGCAGGTCTGACCACAGTTAACATACTTCCCCCATGTGATGCGGCTGAGAACGTGGAAACAAGACCGTGCATGAGAAGCACAGAAAACGACAGAGTGTTGTTAAGAGTGATGTTCTTATGTGATTTTGCCCCTTATTTATTTCACCTTGCTGCACAACAGCTACCAATTAGCAAAGGCTAAGCCATCACATCAAGCTTTCTCTCAGGCAATGTGCAGCTGCTTGGTGGAGCGTGTGAAGTGCCCTCTTCTGCACAGCCGAGCTAACAGACACCTGTGATTGGCTAGTATCACTCTGATTGAGTGGGAAGTAAGGAATCCTGATCTACTGACTATAGGGCAAAATCTTAGAGTTTTGCACCTCCACATGTTAGCTCCTTACATTTATTTATTTTAAATGTTAGCTCAGAGCCAGTTAATTACACTTTCTTATGCAACAGTCTACATTCACTGAACATAAAGGATCACAACCTTTTTTAAAACCAGGAATTACTAGCAATTTGACACTGATAGTGTAACAATAAAGGCCTGTGTGTGTGTACTTATCTCACTTATCACAGACCTTGATCTGAAATCTTAATGACACACATTTTTCCATGACTCCTCTCTAACTTGTGATGTGTAAAGCTCACCGGCAGGCTATTCGGAGGTCACAGCCTTTATCGATAAAGCAGGGACTTTTCCCCCCCAGCTCCAGAGTGACTGGTGTGAGGTGGTGTGCAGCTGCTTCCATAACCAGTTTCCCCACTGTGCTGTTTCCTGTGTAGAAGATGTGATCGAAACGCTGCTTGAGCAACTCCTGGGTTTCAGGAACTCCTCCGGTCACCACATGGTACATCTCCTTAAAGCATTAATGCAGGTTTTAGTTGAAAATATGGAAATATTTGGGCAATCTATTTCATTTTATGTAGTTCGGTGTATGTATGCAGCATGGTCTTGGAAGCATGATATTATGAATATTATGAAGTCTGAGACCACACTGAAAATCTGTTTTTTTTTTGTTTTGTTTTTTTATTGGAAATAAACAGAAGGTTTTAGAATTTTTGAACAAAGAAAATAAATGTTCAACATCTTGAATATTTAATATTCAAGATTATGAACTACTTCTAGGTCCCTATTTAAATGTAAGCATATTTGTGATATTGAGCGTGTTAATTGCTTTGTACAAAAGGTCAGATTTTCCTCATGCCTGATCTCTTCTGTTGAACCATGTGTTCAGACGACACTCCAATGGATTTGATTTAAAATGGATCAAAAGATTTTGCACAAATTTGTGGAGTCCATGCCAGCTTGAGTGCTAAGAAACTAAATATTTCTACATTTTACTAAATAAAGATTCTACATTTCACTCGTTGTTGTCAATAATATAAATTTTAGATTAGAAAAGAATGCAAAATAGAAGCATTTTCACTAGTGCTCTCAGATTTTCAGACCCCACTGTAGATTGGATGTAGTAATATTATTGATATGCAGATAATAATAACACTGTATAAGGTTTTACCAGGTCCAGGTACATGTGCAGGAGCTCCATGACCTTGGCAGTGTGAGAGCTGACCTCTGATGGCTTCACAACTGCTGCATTACCTATAGAAAAGATGATACAGAAGACAAGATGAGAGGAGAAATACAACTACTGTGTATTTAAACTGTACTTTTGTCAGTCTGCTTGATATGTACAACAGTAGCATCTCTCCAGTTGGTGAATATGAAGAATTACATTATCTCTTCTGCAAACAGATGCTTTACCAGCAGCAATGGCTCCTACAAGCGGCTGTAGTGTCACAGCTATCGGATAATTCCAAGCTCCGATAATAAGCACCACACCGAGAGGTTCTGGCCGGATGTAAACCTCATCAGAGATGGTGATAAGATTTCTAGCCACAGGACGAGGGGCTGCCCACTCTTCCAGTTTGCTCAGGGCGAGCTTGATCTCGCCCTCAAGGCCGAAGATCTCATACAGCAGCGTTCCATTCTCGCTCTACGCAAAGCAAAGGAACACTTACAACGAAAAGAAATATCCAGAAGCATAAAAGTTTCATTGTCAATTACAATTCACCTTGCACAGGTCCTTCTTGAGGGCATCAGTGATATCCTTTTGTTTTTCTGAAATGAAACGCTGCAGGTTTTTCAGCTGCTGCACTCTGAACTCCAGCGGTTTAGATCTCCCTGTTTGAAAAGCCTTCCTGGCCTGCTGAACCACCAGCTGCTCCTGAGACATCTTTAACACACAGGACTCATATCAAACTGTGCATTTACAAAACATATTGAAACCAGTGTAACAGTGATTGTACATACTGTTACATTTTTAATTGTGATTAAAACAGGAAAAAGAATGAAAAAATTGAATCATGGCTCTTTTTGTAGGAAATGCTTGTAATTCCTCTAAATGATTTGTCAGGCACCAGCAGGTTTGCTACAGTAGATCTGAGGGTTTCCTGTCGAAATGGACCCCGGAGAAATGGAGTATTTTTTACAAAGAGAAAGTGCACAGTCTATTTGATATGTTCTGGAGTTTAAAAGTTCTGAGAGGGTTAGATTTTAGTTTTACTGACCATTGGTCTAGTTTCAGACTAGTTTTGAACAGTCTTGCCAACTTAGTGACTTTGGCACTAGGTTTGATGGCTTTTTAGATCCTTTAGCAAATTTATTTCAAAAAGATCCTACCAACAAATCTAGGGACTTTTTGAGATTAGTAACTGTCCTGCATTTGATATGGCACTCCAGCTCACATCACAGCTGCTGGTTATATGAGAGCAGGTTCACTCGACTCACCACCAGTGAATAAAGTTCGACTGAGTTGCACTTGCGTGATTCAGTGTTCCCAATAACCAATCACTGATCACCATTGTTCTCAATAACCAATCACTGATCACCATTGTTCCCAATAACCAATCACTGATCACCATTGTTCTCAATAACCAATCACTGATCACCATTGTTCCCAATAACCAATCACTGATCACCATTGTTCCCAATAACCAATCACCACTGTTCCCAATAATCAATCACTGATCACCATTGTTCCCAATAACCAAACCCTGATTACCATTGTTCCTAGTAACCAATCACTAATCCCCACTGTTCCCAATAACCAATCACCATTGTTCCTAATAACCAATCACTGATCACCATTGTTCCCAATAACCAATCACCATTGTTCCTGATAATCAATCACTGATCACCATTGTTCCTAATAACCAATCACTGATTACCATTGTTCTCAATAATCAATCACTAATCACCATTGTTCCCAATAACCAAACCCTGATTACCATTGTTCCTAGTAACCAATCACTAATCACCACTGTTCCCAATAACCAATCACCATTGTTCCTAATAACCAATCACTGATCACCATTGTTCTCAATAACCAATCACTGATCACCACTGTTCCCAATAACCAATCACTGATCACCATTGTTCTCAATAACCAATCACTGATCACCATTGTTCTCAATAACCAATCACTGATCACCATTGTTCCCAATAACCAATCACCACTGTTCCCAATAACCAATCACTGATCACCATTGTTCCCAATAACCAATCACCACTGTTCCCAATAATCAATCACTGATCACCATTGTTCCCAATAACCAATCACTGATCACCACTGTTCCTGATAACCAACCGCCATTGTTCCCAATAACCAATCACTGATCACCATAGTTTGTCCCACCTGCACACTTACTTCTTCATTTTAAACTCTCGTCTTGGTTATATTTAGATGTAATTAAAGTGGATGATTAGATCCACTTCTTGTCTGCTCACTACCAGTGCTTCATTTTGACTGCATTCTTGATAGAAATCATAGTATTTTGTAAATATGTAAACAGTTAGTGACCAAAGATTTCTTTTCTCTATAAGAAATAAGTTATAATCTGTTCTTTTTCCATTCTGATAAAACTTTATCCTCTTCTATTCTGATAAAACTCTATTCAACTCTTCCATTCCAAGTCCCTTCAGAAAACCTTCCTTCATTTGATATGCAAATGATCATAATGGCTCAACGAATATGCAAATTAGCCCGTGACATCATCTGGTGACGAGCTGGGAAAACTAGTGTTGAATTTCTCACACAGTCCAGGCAGCCCTGAGCACCGCTTAAATAACTTTTAACTGAAACAACAGAGATTGACAATTTTGTTGTTGTACTACTGGCTATAATTAGGTAGTTTCTTTTAAATCAATGCTGAGGTCATAAAACTGTGACATTACCATACTACAGGGTGTCCCAAAAGTCTCCATACATACACATTTTTAGCAAAATGTCTTCCAAAAATTTCATACTTAGTTTATATATATATATATATATATATTTCAGATTGCCTTTAAGAATGCCTTTGACAAAAGAAGAACACAGTAGCACCGCTCCCAACACACGGATGATGCGGTTTGCGTACGCCACCAACTCCCAAGGTGACACCATCTCAGTTGCTCAAAAAAAAAAAAAAAATGTCAGTTCTAATTTTAATATCACAACATATTCTGACAATTACAATATGGAAATATAATATAGAAAATCTAAGTTTATAATATATAAAAAGTAGGCACATTATGTCACTGTGCATCCATTTACACCTGCATGTATAATGGATGCTAGTGGAAAACTATGCCTGGGATGAGAAAACAGGAGTCCTGCACTGAGAAGCCAAAGAAAGAAAAAAAAAAGCTCCGGATGAAGCATGTGCAGATCATAAACCTCCCCCAACTGCCACCACACACACCGGCTCTGGAGACGCTTCATTTCTTCATGACAACCACCTGCAAGAGCTGAACCCAAATCTCTGGATTGCTCTGCACAGAGCAATGACACTCAGTGTGACAGCTGCCTCTGAGCCAAGTTTTTCTAAATTGAAGCTCATTAAAACATCGTGCTCATCTATGGCCCAAGAGCGCTTGAGTGATCTGGCAAGAATCAGCATCAACTCCGAACTGGAAAAGCAATTATCTTACAATGAGCTTATCGATGACTTAAACTGCCGCCAGAAAAAGCAGGAATCCGCATTTGTAAACGTTTGAAACTTGATCTAGCAGAAGACATAGATGAATGTTTATTTATAAAATTATTTTTATTATTATTTTATTTATTTTTATTTGTTATTTTTTAATTATTTAACATTTATAATTTGGTTTGTATTATTTTTGCTGTTATGTTGAACAACATATGTAAATAGTTTAACACTAATATATTGTTTTAATAATTAAAAAAACCTGTTCTGTTCTGACACGTAATGTAGTTATTTTTTTAAAAAAATTTGTAATGTTAGGGAGGGGGGCACGGTGGCCTTAGCACTGTCGCCTCGCACCGCAGGGGTTGGGGGTTCGAATCCCGCCTCCGCCCTGTGTGCATGGTGTTTGCATGTTCTCTCTGTGTTTCAGGGGTTTCCTCCGGGGACTCCGGTTTCCTCCCCCAGTCCAAAGACATGCGCTGTAGGCTGACAGACATTTCCAAATTGTCCGTAGTGTGTGAGTGTGAGTGTGTGTGGGATTGTGCCCTGTGATCGGTTGGCACCCTGTCCAGGGTGTCTCCTGCCTTGTGCCTCGAGTCCCCTGGGATAGTCTCCAGGCTCCAGGCTTCCTGTGACCCTGTGTAGGATAAGCGGTACAGAAAATGGATGGATTTATAGATGGATAGCATTTGGTGGGGATGGGGGAACCACAATACAATTCCGAAGAAGATATTGAAATCATTCTCATGGCTGGATCAGGAAGCTGTCACAAGGTTGCAATGGACTTTAACAGGAAACATGGCAAACACATCACACACAACACTCCTGCTAAACTTCTTAACAAATTCAACAAGACTGGAAGTGTTGCAGACCAGCTGAGAAGTGGACGTCCATGAACATTCACAGATGAAGACACAACACAACAGACAAGGTGCTGGCTTACAAAGACCCTTCTGCATGGAGACATTTGAGACACTCTGTACTGTAGTAAATGAATAAATTTACTATTTATTATTTTCCTGTCAGTCAGCAGTCTTCACTAACCTGGCTAACTAGGCAGCTAACAAGCAATGAAACAGACTTATAGGCTGGTGGCCAGATAATAACTTAATATCCTGTACTGTACAAGTGAGCTACATTTACCTTAATAAGCATTTAACAGATTTATCTTGATAACAGAAGCTCCGTTTACTCGCTAATAGTCACACTGTACCTTATTACTGCCTGAGTTGCTGCAGTTCCATTAGCGTTAATGAGACTTCTTCACTTATCAACACTGTGTAAAGAGTGTGGGCATATTTACCACAGCGCCATCTGCTGGTTAACCACATTACAGCAACACAACCTTGCTGCAAAACTGCTCTATAATCATGTATAAATAAATAAACAAACATACAAACTATTTATTTATTTATTTATTTATTTATTTGCTTGTTTGTTTGTTTCTTTGTTTGTTTTAGTTATTTTTCATCATTCAAAACCATAATTTAAACATATTATTATGCTTCGAATTACACCATTTCATTATACATAATGAAACATATATATGAAATACAAAATTCAATTCAAAGCATCATACAGATACATTTGATTGGCCAATTTTGGTTGATACGTTGATATTTTTTCTTATTCATAACACCATATAGTTTCAGATAACCAGATAGGCTTTCAGATAACTTGTGAATTGTCAATTAAAATGATTGGGTGCTTTGAAATGAAGCATGTCTAGAGTTGTGACTGTAATCTTTATGTTTATAGACCGATTTAAGCTGCTGGAGCTTGTGAATATCAGTATAATGCTATTCCATATTATTTCTTTATTCTATATGTTGTATTTTTTCCACTAGGCTAGTACTCTGTTTCACTGTGGATGTGTTGTGCAGAGTTAAAATTTAACATCCTTTAAAGGGAGTGAAAAATAAACCCACAAATCTACAAAGTACCCCAATTACAATTACGTTTGTCATTATTTTTTTAAGGAAAAATAACTTGACGAAGCTACAATATTTTTAAAAAAATGTCTCTGCATCTCTGCCCCTAATTATATAAATCTTTTGGTGATGTTTTAACCTGAGTAACTTTTTTGTTATGAAGCACTTGACCAAATATTGGAGGCAACAGTAACACATTGGTTGGAGAGTTGGAGGTGGTTAAAACCAGTTTATGAAGGTGTTATAAAGTTTAATTAACACAATTATTACATATATTACATGTATATAATAATATTTATGAAAAATACAACTGCTTGGGTTGCTCACAGGGTCATTGGTATTTATCTGTGGAGCAGAAACTTTTGCTTTTTTGCAGCTGGTGTGTTTGCATACAGTTCTGTGCAAAAGTCTTAGGCACATGCAAAGAAATGCTGTAGAGCAAAGACGCATTCAAAAATAATGAAACTAGATGTTTCTACATTTAAAAAAATACTATAAAGAGCAGTAAACAGTAATAAATGAAACAAAGTCAGTATTTGATGTGATGATCCTTCGCTTAAAAAAAAATTAGTAGTCTCAGGTACAATTAGTGCAGTTTTATAAGGAAATGAGCTATAAGTTATACGGAGCATCTTGCAGAAGCAGCCACAGTTCCTCTGGAGACTTTGACTGTCTCGCTTGCTTCTTATTTTTACAGCAAAACCCAGCAGCCTTCATTATGTTTTTTTATCTGAAAAGTGGTCTCTTATGTAATTTGCTGCTTTCTTTACTGACATACAAACATTTTTCTGCAGTATTTAATTTTGTTCTGGAAAACTAATGTTTGGAAATCTAAAATGTTTTTGGCCATGTAATGTACTATATGTATATTAAGTGCAGCTTTTTTTTCATTTTTGGTGAAATGTGTAACATTATAATTTGTAGCGCTGGTCTCGTGCACTTGTGCACCTTCAGTGTAGTGAGGTAACCTACCCTTAAAGGGGGGTGAAATATCTATTTAGTCTACTCAGAATGTCTCTTGATGTGCCCTGCTGAAAAATCCAGCATAGTCTGATCAGCTACTATGTGCCAAAACACAAGATGAGCTGGTCACTCGGGTAGACTATCTCTGAGAGGTGGTAAGTGCTGGTAGAAAGGAAACAGTTTCTGAATTACAGCTAATATAGTTCTTAAGAAATGAGTAGTAAAGCAATTAGAAGATCTCAAACATTTTTTATCAATATAGCCAAGTCATAGGGAAGTTGGAAAATAATTTACCAGCTGATAAAGACGATCTACCAGATTGACCTACTCGGCTTGTGTTTTGCCAGCTGGTCAGATCAAGCTGGATTTCATGGATTTGACCGTGATTGTGTGTCTCATAATAAGGAATTATATCATAAATTAAAGGTGCACTTTAATGACACATTCCTCTCTTCACCAGCTGCTGCAGTATAAACATCCACCAGCAGGTGGAGCTCCTGAAGCATCACCTGCTTTACTGCATTGGTGCATGTGGCTCGATATAAAGCAGTCAATGGAGAGTTTGTCAGATTCATTCACCCACCTCTTTAATTCATTCACTGATGTGCTCATTATATAAACTCGATATAAATGCGGAACCCTTCCTAGGATTTTAGAAACAGCTGTGCACTACTGAAAACCTGACACATGCTATTAGATCATGTCAGCCATATTAAACCCAGAAATAAATAAACAAATTTTTACACACACACACACACACACACACACACACACACACATATTGTCTTAATAAAAGTGAATTGTCATATTAGGTATGTACAAATTATATTTGCAGTCTTGATAACAATAAGACTATATAGTCTTAATAATAATAATAATAATAATAATAATAATAAAAAGAAAAGGAAGACGAACAATAATAACAATATTAATGATAATAGTAAAAGCAACGACAATACTAATACTACTACTACTATTAATAATAATAGTAATAATAATAATAAAAAGAAGATTAACAATAATAATAAGATGAACAATATTAATGATAATAGCAACAACAACAATAATAATAAAAATACTAATGATAATAGCAACAACAACAACAACAATAATAATAATAATAATAATAATAATAATAAAAGAAGAAGATGAACAAAAATAATGAGAAGAACAATATCAATGATAATAGCAACAACAACAACAACAATAAAAATACTAATGATAATAGCAACAACAACAACAACAACAACAATAATACTACTACTACTACTAATAATAATAATCATATAATAATAAAAAGAAGAAGAAAATGAACAATAATAATAATAAGAACAATAAAAACAATATTAATGATAATAGTAAAAGCAACAACAATACTACTACTACTTCTACTACTACTAATAATAATAATAACAACAGCATGAGCGCTATTGCTTGTGGCGGAGGGCGACGCGCAGGCGCACATCGGCTGGCGGATGAACACTTTATTATGATGTAGGGCAGCTCTGCAGTTACGTCAAGTCTCGCGCACAGGAAGAGTGGGTCAGTGTGGTGATGCTGGAGCGCGAGGGACATCAACAGCCTGATTAATGCCTTCTTTAGCTTATGTATTATTGTTCAGGAATAAGGAAAGGCGCTTGGTTAAAGATAGATAAGAATAATCTTATCTTGAGAGGACTGAGGAAACTGAAAAGGAAAAACACACCCGAGCTGAATAAACACCTAGCCAGTTGTGTGTGTGTGTGTGTGTGGATGTTGAGGAGCATCAGCGTTTTTCCGTTATTTCCTGGAACTGTGCAGAATTCGGATTATAATCGATGAAATCTGCATTGCATGTTGTTGTTTTGCGGATAGACCGTTCATTTATCCGCTCTTACACGGATATGCTCATGCACGCCTAGTCCATCGAGCATTATTAAAATTAGATTCAGTGTACTTGTTCACATGCTTTGCTTGGTTTGTTGATTTTGCCGTTTGGACGCTGTGTGAATGCTGCTATGGGTTTCAGCCTGAGCCTGAGCTCCAGCACTGACTCCCAGCTCTCCGGCACACGGCTTTTATCCGGAGACAAACTCCTCTGACACCATGTAGGTAGTCGTGTTTGACGACTGCTTCCAACGGAAACACAAAGCAGCGCTAGCTGAAGTGCTAACTGGGTCAGAAAATGACAGCTTAGGCCAGCCAGGGGAACTAGCTAGCTCCTTCAGCTCTCCATCTCTTATTACTGCAGCCTGCGCTTAGCTAACGCCTCGGAGCCCTCGGCTAGCTAGCTGTCAATATATCACATAAGATTAGCCAGCTAGCTAGCTGTATAGCGCTATAGCTATGCTTTGACCTTATATATATATGTATGTGTATATGTGTGTCGTTATTAATGCGAGCTCTTTTGGTATGGGTAAGAGGAATGCCCGTCAGGTTCAGGTGTTTAGCTAGTGTTTAAAGCTGTCCCTCGTCCATTGCTCTGTATTGTCCCCGGCTACACTGTGGACAGACATGGAGACGGTTGGAGACTTCGAGTACAGCCGAAAAGACCTGATAGGACACGGAGCCTTCGCGGTGGTCTTCAAGGGAAGACATAAAAAGGTGAGTGAATGAAACTCATGTCTCTGAGGGTCTGCACTGATCATCTCTCTCCATTCACTCAGGACTGGGAAACTGATTTCCTTTAGTTTTAATGGTGTTATGGACAAACATCTGTAATGCATCTGTAACTACAGTATGTGTTTATTATCATAACCACTGTAAACTAATGTGTTTTTCTCACTGGTGTGTCCAGCCAGTGGAGAGACACCTGCATCATTCATTCAGAAAAAACAGCTCCATTGAGACTGCTGGCAAGTGGCAGAAGAGAAGCACTGATTTAATACATTACACACACACATATATATATATATATATATATATATATATATATATATATATATATATATATAAAATAAAAACAGCATCAGATATTTTATTTCTGGTTATATTTCATGATGCAACAAAATGGAGCTGTGATATCTAAAGAGATGTTCTTGATGTGTCACTACATGGTTACTCAAATGTTACATCAGCATCATTTTAGTGGACTAATGCCTGTGTGTGTGCGCGTGTGAGTGTGTGAGTAAGGAGTCAATCATTGCTTTAAAGCTTATCTGTCAGCGCGTGGTTGTGATCAATAGAATCAGGGCAAATGTGACAGGTTTGTTCCTTGTGCTCTGATATCGGACTTGTTCCTTGTGCAATGGTATTGGATTTGTTCCTTGTGTTCTGATATCGCACTTGTTCCTTGTGTTCTGATATTGGACTAGGGATGCTCTGATTTGATAATGAGTATCAGTGGCTACATTTACATATCAATAGTCCAATATTAATAGGAATTTGGCAGTATTCTAATTAGAATTGAGTCATGACCTCAACCCCACTGGAACTGAACTGGAACGCTGACTGCACCCCAGACGCCCCTCACCTAACATCAGTGCCTGACCTCTCTAATGCTCTTGTAGCTGAATGAACACAAATCCCCACAGCCACACTCCAAAATCTAGAGGAAAGCCTTCCCAGAAGAATGGAGGTTATTATAACAGCAAAGGGGGACTCAATCTAGAATGAGACATTCAATAAGCACATATAAATGTTATGGTCAGGTTTTTACTGAAAAACTTTTGACTGTATGGTGTTCATGAATGTCGCTGAATGCGCGTGTTGACTAGGACACAACACGGACCTATCACTTCAACACAGGACACAACTTGTCTTTCTGCATGTCGCTATTGCACCTGTAAGTTGAGGACAGAAGCATGAAGAGGGCAGGCTCAGTTTCTGTGTCTGTTTTCACACGGTAATGTGAGCAACTGTGGCATGTATTTCATCAGACAGTCACAAATAGGACTAGAATAAATGAACTGAGCAAGAATGACTCTTAATGTAATGATTAAGAGGAGTGTGATAAAGGTTTAACTTTTTAGTGAGATAATTGCAGTTATGATTCTGTTATTAGTCATTTATAGTCCTAATGGATTTACACCACAATTCCACGACAACCACAACCATTATGCTGGAAGAGGAACTAACAGAGTTGTTAGCAATATTTGTTAAATTGTGTAGATCAGGGGACTGAATCCCGAGTCTAAGATATTTACTGCCCTTGGATGGTGCTTAGGGTCTTGATTAACTGGATTTTTTACTAAACTATGCAGAGTCAGGCCATGATTCAAGCCAACAGAGACGGAGAAGAAACTTGACACTCGTTTGGTTCATGGCCAGTTGTACTCTAAAAAAAAAATCCAAACATACTAACTGAGCCACTTATTTTGTCAGAATTGTGTTGTGAAGCCACTGACGGAGAACAGTTTTCTCTAGTTTATACCATAACATGACAGAAACACACTGCTGATGAGGAGGATTGTGCACAAAATATGGCTTATTACTTTCATTCTGGCGTAAATTTATGCCATGTCAGATCGACCCTGAACCAGGCCTGGAGTGTGACTGATTCACCGTCATCACCTGATCATTGCACGTTTGGGAAGCGTGATTGATGTTCTTTCTCTTGATTTCCTCTATAGTTAGCTCGCTTATTGGCAGGAGTGCAGGAATCAGTTTTTTTATGATGAGAGAGAAAATGGTTGATAGATTCCCTTGTACATTTAACTGAGTAATTATTTAGAAAGCCTGTACTGTCACACCAATGATCTAATTTACAGACCTGTCTGTATGATGTGTAGATGGTGTTGTACTGGATGTGAGGGTTGTGTTTAAGATGAAGCTTGGACGAGGCTAAATGAGCTCTTTGCTAGATTAGCTGAAGTGTAAATGATTCGACCTCAAAAAAAACCTCTTTCTGCTGAGGAGGCTGAGTCTGTATAGCAATGGCTTGTCTATGCCTTTTTGTTTCCATGCTTTGCTGAGCAGCCTTTCACTGAAATGATCTGACTGTCATTCTTGCATGTAGGAAATCTCCTGGTAATGCCCTCTACTCGTAGATTTCCACTCAGCCGATGCTCTGCTTTGGTCACGCAATTCTTGCCTAAGTTTCCTTCCTTGGTTAAATGTATCTCCAAGTGTCTAAAAATCACTTTATACCACAGCGTTTTAGATTCCTAAATCTGCCAGACCATAAGGTGTTGATGAATTTTTTATGAGTACAGCTTGGACAGTAGTGCTGACTGTAATTCAAATCATAGGTTTATATTAACACACTTATTTTTATACATTATTGTTTCTATAGTAACAGCAATTTCACAGGAGCTTGCATTGTAGACGCACCAAATAATAAGCCTAATAATAAACACATTTATTGCTGTTTTTTTAACAAAACACACACAAAAAATATCTAAATGTCTAATAGATTCTAATAGATTTGGTGATGTTTTCTGTAAGGAAATGTTTATTTACCATTTATGGAAGGAGTCTCCAGTGTCAGAGCTTTGTAACAGTCAGTCAGTTTTCCATAGCTGCTATATTTAAGTGATAACAGGAAATGACTTGTTTTTTGCAGGCATTCCACAGCAATAATGTAACTGTAAATGGTTAAAAAGTATAATGTGTCATTGATTAATAATATAAAAATTGTAATCATCAGCAAATTGCCATGGTGTCAGCAGAATAAAACCCTTCAGGACATACTTGGGTGCTAAGAGAACATAATGATCATTATTGATTGTTGATTATTTTCCTATAACAGTGTGTGCCCCTAGATGAAGTGTCCTCTGCACAGGTTAGAATGCCAAATCAGAAGAAAATTAGTGATAAGCTGTAAGAGGCCTCACTGAAAGACTTATCAGTGTAGTTTGCCTGTGTGAATGAAAAAGGCTTAAATTAAATAATCTGCTCCATGCCATCGTTCAACCTGTCTTTGTTTTCATTTGTGTAATCAATGGCTGTCTCTCTTTTTCATATCAATCCATTGTCAGAAGACAGATTGGGAGGTGGCCATCAAGAGCATTAACAAAAAGAACCTCTCCAAGTCTCAGATTCTGCTTGGGAAGGAGATCAAAATTTTGAAGGTGAGTTGCTGTTTGAGGCTATGTTACAGAGTTTCATCATGTTCAAATTGTCCCGATCAGCGTTTTGAGAAGCTCAGCTGCTGGGGTTTGTTACATACGATATCTGATTTCTTCTCTCTAGGAACTGCAGCATGAGAACATCGTGGCACTCTATGATGTCCAGGTAGGCAAACATCACATTCAGATTTGTTTTGCTGTTTATTCACATTTCTGTGTTTCTGTACTTCTGCATAAAGGTGGCTGCCAAGTTTCACAATGCCTCTCTTGTGTGCTAAAAGCTGTCTCTCCTCTCTGACTTGGAATAAGAAAGTCCTGGGACACAACCATTAACTAAAACTATACCACAGCACTGTTGAATCCTCGAATCCGAAGCTGTGGATTTAAAAAAACAGCAGCTCTGACAGAACGTAACGGCTCATTCCCAGGGACTTCACATAATCTAAATCTAATATTAAACAGATAAAAATGTGGTTATTTAACAGATAAAAATATATTGATATGGTGATGTTTTCTGTTTACGTAACATTTATGGAAGGAGTCTCCAGTGTCACAGACAATACGTTTTCCACCACAGGAGAGTCTTTTTAATTTCTAGTTCATTACTAACATGACAAGTTGTGCTGTAAAAAGACAGGCTGGTCAGGAAACAGCTGTTTGTAGCTGTTGTAACATATGTTATGACAGGAAATACCTTGTCTCACAGACATTCCGCAACATTAAATGTAACTATAAATAGCTAAAAAGCACAATTTGTTGTTTGTTAGTAAATCAAAAATGTGATCATTGGCAAATCGGTGTGATATAAGAGAAATAAAACACTGTGATCTGTGGTTAAAGACAAATAATGAACTTCAGGGTGGTAGCAGTAACTCATCACATTCTACCTCCCCAGTGTGGATTATTTTCCTATAACAGTATGCCTTGATGTGTTTTATTCCTTACATAGTGACCAACAAGCTTAGTTATCGCATAGGCTTATCTTACATGATACACCGTGGCTTATCCTGACCTGCAGCTCCCTGTATGTTTTTCCCAAACATTTACTGCTATTAATATTGTTTAAAGAGGTTTGTATGATAATGAATGCAATATTGACTGTTCTGAAAATACAATTCTACATATAGCAAATAGGGAAGACATTTTTATCCCTTACACAAAAGTCATTACTGTAAGGCTGAAAGTAACATTATACTCTATACGCCGGTTTATTATATTATTAGCAAGTGCCAAAGGTGAATCAATCACATTAACTAGTTAGGCAAATTTTCCCCTTCAGTACCATCACTGCCTTTAGCTGTGCCTTTAGCACAATGGTTTATTCTAGAAATGTTTAGTCTTTTGTGGTATGGTGTAGGATGGATATGTGTCGCTCCACTGGCTGTAAGCCTCAGCTGAAAGATTCATGTCTACGGCTAGATGAATACGAGTGGATGCTGAGAAGCAGCCCGGGGTATAAAAGCCAGCACTGTTGGTTTAATTGGGCTCATCTGGATTCAGTAGCGTGATGTCTTCTGGCTTTGAGGAGAAAATAGACCCAGATTTCCACACACTTGGGAGAGGAGAGTTGTTCCCTGCTCATCCCACATAACGTCCTTATGTAACTCTCCCACTCCGGAACAGCAGTGCTGACAGTGGCCCTTAAGCTACGCTTTTCATCCTTTAACTTAAGCATCAGTCACTCTGTCTTGTATGCCTCCATCACATCTCCCAATCCATCATCTGATGGAAATGGAGTCTTCGTGCCACTTTTTATTGTAGTCCATATTATAGTCAGAAGTAGGAAGTCAACTTTATAATTCCTGACTTGCAAAAAGATGCTGGAGGGCAGATTTTGTATTGGTGTGAGAAATAACATGGCTGTGACTTGTTATTGCCGTGCCAGCTGACTGGTTTTAATGCTTTTCCTCCACATTGGAAATGGAGAAGTGGGGACCTGCAACAGCATGCGGCAGTTCATTAGTTGTTTGTCAGGATACCACATGCTGTGATATTAGGCTGGGAGCTATAAATATACATGCTCGGTCAACTGATAGTTTATTAAAAGAGCAGTGCCGGTTACTACATGTAAATAATGAGCACTGATCATTTGTTGAATGTAACTGTTTAATGGAAAATACTTACAATATAACAGATACTGCAAATTTGTTGTATGTACCAGCAGAACTATTGTGAGCCTTGGTTTATTGAAACCTGCATTCAGATGGATTACTGTGTGTTTTAATTTAAGTTTTAGTATTTGATACACAACGTCAAACGTGTAATACCGGGGACAAGGGAAGGACCAGCAGTCTTGCTGTGATTTGAAAGAGCTCTATTATGTCCGTTCTTTGCTACGGCTTTGTTCAGAGCTCATCTATGTCACAATTTATGACCACTGTCATTGAGAGATCAGGATTAACTTTCTTCTCCTGCCAGAGATGCTTTATTAAAGGCATGCATTTAGTGTCTCTGTCTTATTGTGTATTCTTTTCCATTTAAATTGGACTGATGTAAGCCACTTGTGAGTTTATATTCAAGTGTTAACACCAAACCTACTCTAGAGCTACTGAAATCAACTTATTTCTGTTGTAAGGCAGTGTGGATGAGCAGCTTGAATTATGGTTGTCAACAAGAAGTCTAAGTGAATATGCTGTAAAAAAAAAAAAAAAAAAAAAAAAAAAAAAAATAATATTAACAATAATAATATTTCTATACCTATGGCACAGGTTCGGTCTGAGTTAACATTTAAGAGCTAATGGTACCGTTCTCTGCTGTATTTTTTTCTGAATGGGGCTGTCTGCACAGCGGTCTTAATTATAGCCCTGTAGTAAGAGCTGTATAGCTGCTATCAAAGCTCTGCACGGTGTGGAGGGGGCTTGATGCTCTGTAATAACAGGAACAGGGAGGTGGCTGCCTATATTAAGCCTACATATGCCTCTAATAGAGCAGTTAAAACGTTCAGATATAATTTTATATCTGAACCCCATAATATGTAGATGGAATGTTCGCCTCACAGGCACACTGTGTGATGGAAATGAACTAAGGACACATGGGACTGATAAAGAGGGAAGGATCTTTATCAAAAAAGGATAAGGATAGAATGTAAGTAACCGGTTCAAAGTTTGTTTATTGTAAATTTGAGCAGTCGCAGTCCTCCTACAGACTCATCAAAACAGAACCTGAACTTCCTGTTGTGGAACACAGTGTCCCTTCTGTAAGGGTTTGCTTCATTTTTTTTTCTCCAGTTCCTGGAAAGCAGTGGGAGGGGTTTGTATGTATAAACAGGCTGTGAAAAAGAGGAGCAGGAGGGGCTTGGGCTTGTGCTTTTCAGGAATGGTACTAAGTCACATAGTTTAACACAATCTTACGTCTTTTTTTTTTTTTTTTGCTATCTCTTTATGATTATTATTTAACTACAGGTTGACATCACAAGCCCTTGTTTTGGTCTAACATATGCTTCCTTTGGTCTGTCAAACTGCTTGCTGAGAATCACAGTGAAGGCTGTGTGTGTGTTTATTGGCTCCATATAGGAAGGAGAGATGAAAGCCCCGGGTTTGAGATGTGTATGTGTATGTGTGTGTTTCTCACAGCTGACAAAGATGTAGTTCTAGCATGGTTCAACTGTATCTGCTTGTTTTGTTCTGTTCAACAAGTCATCCTGCGAATTCATCCAAACTTTAAGCTCCAAACTTTAAGCTTCTCTTAATGCTGTTCTGAAAAGATATATAACTAGAAGTTATAGTTATATATACCACAGCACTCAAATCTGATTGGTCAGAAGGTATTGATTAATTTGTGTAACAGCATAGCTCTGGCAGTAGTGTTGGCTGTAATTCAAATAATGGGTTTATATTAGGTTCGAATACATTATCATTTCTATAGGAACAACTCATTCACAGGGAAATGGATGCTCCACGGTAATCTGCACATAGTTAAAAACCTGCAAAACGCATAATGATTTATATGGTGAAATTTTTCTATAGGGAGATAGTGGTGAGGTTTTCCACCACAGTAGAGTCTTCAGGACAGATGGTTTCTCAGCAACATGACAAGCCACATTTTTCTTTTGTCTTATTAACTTTGAGAGAGAAAAAGAGAGACGCTGGTGAGGGAATGACTCTTTATAGCTGCTGTCATGTAAGTAAAAGAAATGTGCTTGTTCAGCGAATGTTCTAAAACATTAAACTAAAAAATGTCATTCTTTTATATAAAAAAAATCATTGGAAAATTGCTGCTGTACAAGAGGAATAAAACACTTTGGGACGGGAAAATACAATTTGAGGTGGTAACAGTAACTCCACTTTACTTCAGTCTGCATTAAAACACACATTTTCCTATAACAGAACGTCCAGAAGTGTTTTATTCCTTGCATCCACCCTCACTTTTATTTAACTATATGGCCAAACAGATGTGGACACCTTACCATCACAGCCATAAGTGGTTCTTCCACAAACTGTTGCCACCCACAAAGTTGGAAGCACACAATTGTATAGTTGTCTTTTTATGCTGTAGCTTTACAATTTCCCTTCACTGGAACTAAGAGGCCCAAACCTGCTCCAGCATGACAATGCCCCTGTGCACAAAGCAAGCTCCATGAAGACATGGTGGCCTGCACAGAGCCCTGACCACAACCCCACTGAACACCGTGAGGATGACCTGGAACGCTGACTGCACACCAGGCTTCCTCACCCAACATCAGTGCCTGACCTCACTAATGCTCTGTTGCTGAATGGGCAAATCCCCACAGCCACGCTCCAAAATCTAGTGGGAAGCCTTCCCAGAAGAGTGGAGGTTATTATAACAGCAAAGGAGCAACCAACACCCATGGTTTTGCAATGGGATGTTCAACAAGCCCATATCAATAGACTGTCTATTGATAAAAGAAGATGGCATTGTCTTGAAAAGCTTCCAAGTTTGTGGTTGGTACACAGTCTTGTACCCCGTGTAATTCCTTTTTCAATCAGTTCTTACAAACATATTAAAATGTGGTTTTGGTTTGTTTTGTTGATCCTCATCTTACAATTAGCTAAGAGATTATAACTTTTATATTTTTTACGATGGAGTGTCTGATCTATTCTGTATATCAGATGGAGGTTCCTGCAGTCTTGTCCATGTTTATATAATAATAGCTACTACCACTATGAGTCCTAGTCACACATCATTTATTAGGCAGGAGACCAAGTGCAATCTCTTGCCAATAGAAATAGAAGAAATGCCTGGGAGATCATGGCAGTGCTGTGTGTGTGTGTTTGTGTGTGTGTTTGTGTATGTGTATGTGTGGTTTTGGACTTAGTGCTGTTTGTTTTTAATTTTTTCCCAACCCACACTTGATCATGAGGTCTTATCAGGCATATCACACCAAACCTTATGCGTGTCTGCTGTCTGAAAGCACTTGGCAGGCATGCTGAGGAGTCCAGAATGAAAAGTTAGGCAGTTCCACATTATCCTAATAACAAACCGGCTGCCTCTGTCCAGAGGTGAACTGACTAGACATATTTACGCAGCTCTTCCTTTTTCCCCATTACCACCGGTCACACCTAACAACTCTTTATGTAATCGCTGATGGCCGTAATGTACAGTCAGTTATTGGTTGTCACATGTTTCCCTGGTCAGTATTAATCCCACCCGACGCCCCATTACTGGAACCACAGTGGAGGAAGCAGGAAGGACACTCAGCCTCATCATCAGTGTGAGGAAGAGTGGGGGAGGACGGACCAAACCATTTAGACTTGCATAAAGTGAACCTCAGCTGGTTTAGAGCCATGCTTGTCTGAGGAGTCATTAGCAGAGAATAATGGCATTTTTTTCCCCTGTGCTGCTGAGATGAATAGTGGGTTGTATAGGTACTGTTGCCCTGAGCCAAATGAATAGTCTTGAGTTCAGCTTCAGCATACAAATGTGTGTGAGAAAATCAGCCTGTGTGAGAGAGTTAATGAGATTTCTGGGGAGGAGCTAAACCCAAGATGGCAGCTGGAGCATTGATTGCTGGTCCTGGACTCTTTACTGTAAATTCCTTCCTCACACACCAAGCCTGTCACATTTCCCTGTATAATGGACCACGAGGTCAGAATATAAATGGAAACCATAAAGTGTCTAAATAAAACTGAGTAATCACTGTAGGAAAGATAGACACTGGTGATCATATGATATTCATATCATTACTTTCCGTCCTGCTGCCATGCATTTCTTCATCAACCTCAGTCATCTGGCTTTGAATGGTGTCATGCATTCAACCATTTAAGCATTAATAAATGTCAGGTTTCGTAGTGGACGATTTAGGCCATGGGGACAACGTGTTTGACGGCCTATATGTAATAAAACATCTATGTTCTTGTGATAGGTACAGGATCATAATATGGATTTTGACCTTTGGCAAAACTTCAGGTCTGCGATCATCAACTCAGATCAGAGACAGTGTGTTTATGGTAACACTATCCCCCTGGTTTTAATTAATGTGCTGTACCTGCCCTCCCTTTCTATGCACCACTGAGTGCATCTGGGTAAAGGTAAATGATGTCTGATTTGCAAATAGAGGTATAAATGACTGTTTTCTCTTTTCTTCCAGGAAACGCCTAATTTTGTTTTTCTTGTAATGGAGGTGAGTACATCATCATCATCATCATTTTATATATATATATATTCATCATATATCTCTTCTTCTCTTTTTCTGTCTGTCTTCTTTCCTCATGTCCTTGTCCATGTCCTCATGTTCATGTCAAACCAAGTCACATGGCTGAGTAACCGGTGTTGTAGGAAAAACAAACTGTCTACCAAACTAAAAATACCTTCCCAGGGAAGCCTATTCTGAAAAACAAATTCATCGACTTTGATATCAGCTCTGTCCTGCTGATAAAATAAGCAAGTGGCCACCTGATTTATGTTTATTGGAACAGAGTCAGTATGACCACAGAGATTAGTCAGCTGAGTTGAGTGTTTGGTTAAAGTGGTTGTTGCAGGTAGATGTTTATATTCTAGTCTGTCCAAGTCCCTACATTACTTAAGGTTTATCAGACTCTATACCGCAGTGCTGTTTAACAGCACAGCTCTGACAGTAATGCCATATTTTATTAACACCTTATTGTTTTTATGTTGAAAATACAGAGATGTGTATGTGCTGAAGCTCCACATAATCTTAGCCTTTATATAAACAGATAAATAAACATGATTATGTAACATTTATGGAAGGAGTCTTGAGTGTCAGCACGTAGTATCTGTCAGTAAGTTTTCCCCATAGGAAAGTCTTCAAGACAGAGGACTTTGTGTTTACTTGGTAACATAACAAGCTGCATTGTTTTTGTCGTTTTAACTTCAAGAGGGAGAAAAAAGTGAGAGGCCGGTGAGGGAATGACTGTTGATAGCTGCTGTAACATAACAAGTAATAACAGGAGCTAAGTTGTTAACATTAACATTAATCAACATTAAACTATAAGTGGTTAAAATTAAAATGCCTTGTTCTTTAGTAAATGAAATATTGTAATCACATTTTATGATATGCAGTGGTATAAGAGGAATAACACACTTCAGGATGTGCTGTTATTAGAAAGCAATCAGTTTTAGTGTGGGCTTTGCGTTGGGTCGCATCTCACCACAACAGCATTGATTATTTTCTTATAACAGCACGTCGCCAAGTGTTTTATCTCTTATTTAGCCAACACAGTTCTGTAATACTGACAAGTCGATCTTATTAAACAAAGAACAGTCTGATCAGCATGTTATTTGAGTAGCTACTATCAATGACCCTTGCTGAAAAAAAGAAAGAGTACACTTCTTTGAAACCTTTTGGCAATGCGTAGTGCTATTCTGTTTGGAGAACTCAGTATGCATATCCTTTCTTCTCATTACACTCTTCCTGTCATAAGGAGATTAACTGCCCCTGCGTGAAGGAAGCTGTAACACTGCATCACTTCAGATCAGATTAATTGACGATCACATCGTTATGCCTGCCTTGTTCTCCCCCCTTCATATTTTGAAATCCTTGTCTCACCACACTAATGTATGTGATTTTGTATTTTTTGTATACTGATATGCTGAGAATCAGAATGCGTTTCATGTGTGTGTTACAGTTTTGTAATGGAGGAGATCTGGCAGACTATTTACAAGGTAAGCACTTCAAATTAATATTGCTTCACAACGGTAGAACTGATAAAGATTACGCACTGTTCTGTAGTGTACTATAGTGTGTAGTGCTAATGCGTGGGTAGAGCAGGCATGCATCTGACCCCAGCAGTCAGTCCTAAAGGTCATCTAGCAGTGACGTCTCTCTCACCCAGAGGTACCCAAATATTAATAGGGTTATATGATTTGCTTTCCGTTTCTAAGTGATCAGTGTGATGTTGTCCAAAGTTGCCTTTGTACCATTTTTGAACTGGCCATCTTTCAAAAGGTTCTTCGAGTTCTATTGTGACATGAGTCGAGGTGACGTTGCATTGCCTTGTTTTGATGAGTCAGGTGACCTCCACCAAGCTCCTCAAGTGTTTGTTTGTGTGAGTGTGCACAAGATAAAGAGCAGCTGAACTCTAGCCTCTAACTCTAGTGCTTTGGAGTTTATTATCACTACGTAACAGTTTTGTCCAGTAGTTTATTGGAGTTTATTATCATTACCTAACAGTTTTGTCCAGGTAAACGCCATAACGTCAGCTGGCGTGGTGCAGCATGTCTCAGCCGCGCACCCTCCCTCCTGCGAATTATGCAACTGTTCCTCAGTTATAAAAGTCCTCTGTTGTTGACAGTGGGATATGTTTGCGATAAACACTCATAGCAGGATCCACCATGATTATTGTTGCTTTTGTTTACTGAGTAGACTGGAGGGAATCAAATCCTCTTAACAGCTCATTGTTTTAGTGATGTTTTGCTGTAACAGGGGACCAACAACCAAATCAGCACCGTGTCAAACTGCGTCCCACACAGCAGCTGCACTAATGTCAGCAAAATGTATGTTCCTCAGTCTAGATGTTAATGGACATTAAATGCTACAGCGTATATTTGTGGATTTGTTGCCTATAGCTGTAGCGCTCACACGTGTTTCATCAGCTGTCAGAGCAAATGGATGTTGTAGTGTGTGTGCGTGTGTGTGGAAGTGGCTTTCTCAGCAGCAGTGCCTCTGTGTTGTTCCAGCTAAGGGCACTTTGCGGGAGGACACCCTGAGGGTCTTTCTCCAGCAGATAGCAGCAGCCATGCGTGTCCTCAACAGCAAGGGTATCATTCACCGAGACCTCAAACCCCAGAACATCCTCCTGTCCTACACTGGCCGCAAGAAATCCAGCGTCAGTGGCATCCGCATTAAAATTGGTAATTGGATATGCCTCACCTATACTCCCTACTACGCTGTGCACATATAGCTGTAATAATAACTAGATGCATTACATAGGGCATCTTTACATTAGGGATTTCTGTCTGTAAAATGCATACTATGAAGACAATAGTGGTGTTAGTAAACACAGGTATACTAACGGTCACTTTCTGTGTCCTACAGCTGACTTTGGCTTCGCACGATATCTTCAAAGTAACATGATGGCAGCCACTCTGTGTGGTTCGCCTATGTACATGGTGAGCACCCTTAGGTGTCTAATCACACCGCACTGCTGCTTGACACTTTGACACATATAGTTTGTGTTGGTTCATTGATTATGCCCCTTTTCTCCACTCCAGGCTCCAGAAGTAATAATGTCACAGAACTATGATGCCAAAGCAGACCTGTGGAGCATCGGGACTGTTATTTATCAGTGTCTTGTGGGGAAGCCACCCTTTCAGGTCAGAGTCTGGTTATAGATGTTTGTCAGCCAGTTGTAGTTCCTATTTAGCCAGAAACAGGCACCTGTTGTATTTCTTATTAGCATTATGAAGACCACAGTGTTGGCGCATTCTTGTATCAAGTCATTGTGGTGGAACAGATTATGTGGTAATAGTGTTATGCCATTTATATCCTAGTATCCTTTTTCTGCTCTGTTTCCCATAGGCAAACAGCCCACAGGACCTGAGGATGTTCTATGAGAAAAACAAGACACTGGTGCCAAAGTAAGAAGAAGCATTACTCACAGGCCTGTTACTGGAGGAGATGCAACTCATAACTCTCAAAGCTAGACTGTAATACAGCTTCTATTTACATCATAACTAAAGAGCTCTTCCTTCCTGCTCTCAGCATCCCGAGGGATACATCTCCTCCCCTTGCTGATCTGCTGCTGGGTTTACTTCAGAGGAATCAGAAGGACCGGATGGATTTTGGTCAGTGCAGCTTTTCTGTATTGGGCTGTGATGAATGCATTGCTTATTATCATTAACTTCAATAAAATATGTATTTTTTAATATCTAGGCTTATTTCCACATTTTATGGAACCCAGGAACTTTTTGAGGAACTTAGTAACTTTAGCCATGTTTCTACCAGAGGCAACAGATCTGATTTTTTTTCATGGGCTGCATTTCCAAAACGCATTTTTTTTCCTGCAAGCTTCATAAAATGACTGAGACTCTTCCCCAGCATTTGAAAAACTTGTGTTTCGCTAATGAACAATTACTAAGGCTTGTTTTATATTAGAGGCAGAACTGCATGACTGGTAAAGTGGGACGTTTCAGTGCACCTTTACTTTTTTCACAAAATCAAAATGTTGTGAATTTTGTGCATGCTTTTAATGACATCATGAGCTCATCACTTCTTCTGCAAAAAAAGACTTGAAGCGTGAAATTGCTCTCTGTAGATAAGAAAGCTACATTACTGTTAACATCACATTTACACAGCAAAGTAAAACAGTGGAGAGCAATGCAAATTCATTCTCGACCTCCTTTATGTCCACCGTGTTGTGGATGTTATATTGTGATTCTGGTCCCTACAGTGTAGTGGAAACTCGGAATCAGCAGGAACTGATCCAGGAACTGTGTAGTTCTTGTTAAGGAGATTGGGAAATGCATGTTATTACTCACTGCACTCTGCTCTCTTTACTCCTTGTAGATACATTCTTCAGCCATCCCTTCCTGGATCAAACATCTAACATCAAAAAATGTGAGAAATACGATCACATATTTTCATGTTTTAGAGCCAGAGAGATGTTGACCTGATAACTAAGCTAGTGCTTTCGTTCTTTTCTCTCAGCTTGCCCTGTGCCAGTGCCTGCATGCCCTAGCTCAGTGTCGGAGAGCACTTGCGGCAGCTCGCCTTCCTGCCGTTACGTCTCACCTCCGGTGAGTTAATCACTTTATCCCATCTAAACTGTCACGCCACTGCAGCTGTTCTGCACTGTTAGGTGAATGCCTTCATATTATGATGCATGAGAGGATTAACAGTGTTGTCGCTGACTCAACTCCAGGTAATCCATTGTTTTCCTTCCCCTCCTCTCTCTCTTTCCTTGCTGCAGTCGTTGCCGGACATGCAGACTCTGCCCGAAGACGTGCTGTCCTCTCCACCTCTCGGCCCTCCCAACTACCTGCAGCTGTCTAAAGAGTCTGGTGGCAGCACCAGCAGTAAGAACTCCTCCTGCGATACAGACGACTTTGTGCTGGTGCCGCACCTCTCTGGAGAACAGTCCTGTGAGTTAGACCTACACCAGTACACACACTTGGTTCATATGGCCAGCCGTTTGTGTGTACCGTGAGTTACTCAGTTACTCTCATTCTCTTCTCAGATGACCTGCCGATGGGGGCCACTGGCCGTAGACCTTCCAGTGAGTTTCTGCTCTGTGGAGGGTGAGTGTGACCTCATTGCCATGAACAAATTACACACACACTCTCTAACCAAGTTATACAAACAATCTGAACTGCCACACACTGTCACTTTCACTGGGTGATGAGACCATGCAAAATACAGAGCATTAAAGATTAACTGATGGTTATAAATACGACTCATCTATTTAAAGAGGTTATGTTTTGTATCGTGTTTGTGACATTTAATTTAGCGCACCAAGAAGATTTGCATTGGATTTGCATGTTCTTCTGTTGTCTTCTCAGTGAAGATATGTTCAGTCCTCTGCTCCTCCTAAGTTACTTGGTCATGAAGGTGAAAGAGACAGCAGATTCCATTATGGGAATATGACCTAGCGTGATGCAGCTGCTATTTTCTGCACTGAAGGTAGCTGACGTAGCTCGGCCATGGTGTGAATCACAAGGCTGTGAAAGAGAGCGTTTGTGGTGACAACCTACCCTTTTATGAATGTTAGCAGAATGAAAACCATTTAGTCATAAATGACAGTTATTTTTTACTGTTCTAAATATGGAAAAAAGTAGCAATAAAAATCACTGAGCTGAATTGTCTGGCTGTGAGGACAGAGTGATAGAGATAAAAGACCTGTATTGTAGAGATTTGGGAAAAAATATTGTTTTTGCAGTACAAAAAAAAAATATGTGAATCTATTTTTTATGAGCATTTTCATTAGCTTACATTTAAAGGTATAGTCAACAGTTTTGGTGGAAGTTAGCCGAAGCTACCTGTTTTGCAAATTTAAATGACTTGCATGCTATCGAGATGAGAACACTTGAATGCTAGTGCAAGAGGGACAGCTTTCTGATGTGACACACAACAAGACACCGGTCCAATCTGGTTACCCCCAAAAGTGAAAAGGCAGAAAATCACATTTCATTTCAATTCCACTGAAAGACATCTAATTATGGAAAAACATTACTGCCACATTAACAAGTTACAAACTGATTATCAGCATTATCCTCATCAGTCTCTGTCTCCTCACCTGTGGTAAAAATCACTCTCAGCGTGTAAATACGAGCCTCATCATTGATTCATCACTCCACATCGGAGGGAAAATAATTGCAGACTAATTCAGTCAGTTCTGTTAATGAATTTAATCAGGTTCTATTTAATGTATTTTTATTCGGTCATTCAGACATTTTTAAAACTTTGTTCTCTGTCATCTGTACAGAATGTGTAAGCGCTCTTCTCGGTTGAGATGTGACAGCGCAGGAGCATTGTTACAGCCGGTATCTGGTTACAAACGTACTTGCTGTGGCACATAACTATCCAGAAACTTGATCAAATTGTGTGAGGTTACCAAGGCAAGGTTAGAAAGTAACTTCAGTGACAACATTTTTGTGTCATTATGATAAAATATATTTATGTTGTCTTAAAGCAGAGATTAAAGCTTAAAGCAGTGCATATTATTGGCAGAAAAAAGAATCAAGTTGGGTCAAAACCTGATTTATCGTTATTTTTGGCGTTTTTCTAGAATTTAGCCACAGCGACATCTGACAGGGTTTTTGCAGACTACCAGATATTTTATGTATAGTGCCTGGAATTTGAGCAGAATGGCAGATATTACAGAAAGTGTTCTGTCTTGAAAATCACCAGCCCCACCTTTAAAGGTTCTTTACAGAAACAGATTTGTTGTATAGTTGTAGCATATATGTACATGTCAGCGAGAGAGATCTTTCTGTGCAGTACTTCTGAGAGTCAATGCATCTAGTGAAAGCTACTTCCTCCTCTGCCTCAAGTTAAACCCTTTTAGCCATGTTTTTCTTCTTTGACTGACACATACACACAAACACACACACACACACACACACACACACACACACTGTTTTGCTTGTCCCCCTCCTCTGTTTTTATTCTTCTATCACATGTCCTCTGAGTGCAGCATGAGACACTCTTTGTGTATATGTGGGTGAGCTGGTTGAGCAGTAGGCCATGCAGTGTTTCTCAACACACTTGTGAAGTCTCATGCAATACTTTGGGGGAGTGCCAGCTCCTCCAGGAGAGCTGCTGACTTTTCCTGGAGTTGAGAGCTACAGTTCAACACAGTGTTCCCATGTAGTGCACTCTGTAACACCTCATGTTCATTGTTTGTTGACTCTCGAGAGTGCGGCTCTCTGGGGCAGGCAGCCCAGTGCTTCCTCCAGGCAGGTATACAACACTAGGTGTTAGTCCATACCAATTTGTAAAAACATGCACAAGTAGGACATAAACAAGTAGGCTTTAAAACATAACAAGTAAAAACATAGACTTTTATTGAAAACCTGATGATAAAAATTTCTGATGCTGCCTATCTGTCTTGTGGTGGTTTGTTTATGCCCTGGGGTATTTACAAAGGGAATATATACACTTAATTTTTTTTTATTTCCAGTATCCTTTGTGAAATAACTGTTGTGTGTGTTTAAACCAGTTTTAGCTACTTTTTCTCCTAAGATTTTTTTTTATTTTTGAGCCGTGCCATGCTGAACCGACTATGGATCAAACAAAGAGACTGTCTTTGTGTAGCTGTCTGACCTTGTGTGGCTCACATGTACCGTTGGTATTGCTCCTCCCATTATGACCCTCCCCTGCTCTCCAAAACACATTTGATGTTTTAGCTGGTCCTTCCCTCACTATAAGCTCTAAGTAGCACATAGTCACAATCACACCTCATGTGACCCACACATGACTTCTGTCCAAAGACATTTTGTACCCTATAGAAAACAAAAGAGTGCAAATGAGCTTTTTCTTTGCCTCTCAGTGTGACTGGTGGAAGTGGGAGGCCCTGGCATGAACCATTGGCTTGAAAGCTCAGCCCTCATTTGCACATGGCCAGACCCTAAGCCCCTCCCTTCTTTCTGATAGGCTGGAAGGTGCATGTGTTTACATGGTTTCTCTTCCCTCTGCTGCTTAGCCAGGCCCTTTATACAGGAAAAGGTTTTTCATACTGTATGAAAACAAGCTCACTGTCAGCACTCTGTGAAACAAAGATCAGAGTTCTTACTTCTGTTAGTTTTGGCTTTATTTTAGTTCTCTTGTTATTATAAATATATAAATGCATATTTTTTGTTGTTAAAGGTATTTTTTAAACAATTGAACAGCCACCATGGTTGAATTCATGCTGAAACATGCTGAATAGTTCACTGGATTTTCTTCTACTTTATCCAGGCAGCCGCAGCCCTCTTCAGGCCAGAACCCTGTGGTGTCCCCTCGAACAGAGACCACCCCGATCCCTGTGCCCACTCAGGTGCGCAACTACCAGCGGATCAAGCAGAACCTCTCCAGCAGCCCCAGCACCACCCTCTACGGCTCACCCAGGTGAGACACCTTGCACTAGGAATTTGGGTTAAAAATCATTAGCTTAACTACCAGTCAGGCCGTATCCTTTCTTCTGCGACTTGTGAATGGCTGTTACTTAAAAGGCTTAGTGTCCAGGGTTCATCAACTTTATGTATTTGCAGTGGTAAATGCATGTATAGAATTTGCAACCAACCGGAAAGTACAAAAGCTGGGTGGTGGTGGAGCAGAGGGCGTGAGATATAATAGTCAATAGCGGTTAAAAAGAGGAAGAGAAAGGAAGATGCAGCTTTTGTTTGCAGGTCGATTGTCTCAGCATGTGGCTGGTTTGGTTTAGGCAGGTGGCCAGAGGGAGCTTAGAGATTAATCCTGCTCCACCTCCACCACCTCCCCAACAGCCCCAACTCAGCGCCTGCTGCCAGGCTACAGCTGCTGCCCCACTTCTGTTCTCCTGACTGTGTCTCAAACAAGGATTAAACACACCACCCTTGACTCCTGTGAGCACGGCTTCACACTCGTCATTAGACCACACCGTTAGTGGCTGTGGTAAAGAGCGATGCATACCAGTGTGTATGTGACGACTGCCACCGGGATTTCATGAGTCATGTTTGTTTTCCAGTGTTACTGGGATATCTGTACAGAATTTCCAACAAGTTTTAGCAGGACAGATTACAAGAGCATTGCATTGCTTCCTGGAAGGAGCTGGCGCTCAGTGCCAGTGTAAGGATTTTGATATTAGTTGTGGTAAGTCAAAGAAAAGGCAAAGGAAAGATGGCTGAGGAATGTGAACCACTGAGCTTTTCATATGCTTGTGTGCTTTGGTTTTAATGCCTGCCATTTTCGCCTGTGGCTGAATTTTGGATGGTAATTGTGCATATGACACATTTATGGAAATTAGCTCTAAAAATGACTGAGGATGGATCACCTCGTTCATGTGACAGTATATGCTCAACATATAAAACCAGCATTTCATTTAGAAAATCGAAACTGTATGTTGAAAATCTGTACTGGTTGTATTCCGCTTACTGCTAATCTACAGTATGATGTTTGATTGTATTGTAATATCATAATCATGTTGTGCTGTGTGGCTGCAGGTCTGGTACAGTGAGGCGCTCCAACACAAGTCCTATGGGATTTCCAAAAGCTGCCTCTGGGTCCCCCAGCCCTGCTGATGCTGCCCAGACTGTGGGTCGAAGACTGTCCACTGGCAGCTCCCGTCCCTACTCGCCTTCTCCACTGGGTAAGAATATCTGTCTCTTTCTCCATTTATCTTTTCTTTTTTTCTAGTCTTCGTTTCTTTCCTGTCCTCTTCCTTTCTATTATTTTTTCACCTCTGTCACTATTCTGTCTCTGTCCCAGTGTTTGTAGAGGTTACCAGGGAGCTGTCCACTTTTTGGGAGGAGGGGTTTGTTTGCTTTAACATGCATCATGTCCTGACATATCTGTCTGTGTGTTTTTTTCAGTGGCTACTATTCCTGAGCAGCTGGGCCATTGCTGTTGTGGACATCCCCACAGCCACGAGGCACGCAGCCGCAGCTCGTCTGGTGGTAAGTGGACCACGTTCTGTGTGACCGAGAGGCACTCTTTTCTCCCAAAGCCTGTTAAGATTCCCATGAGGCTTTATGTTTCCTCTGAATTCTATGCTGGGTCAAAGTGTGTCTGTGGAATGGTTTTTATAGAAACCATCTTTTCTTTAATGACTACAATGTTTAGGTACAGCTATAGTTCAGACCGAACATACAAAATATTAGGCTTAGGCTCATATCCACCACAATAACCAAGGCAGTTTAGTTTCTGGGCCATAGTTCTTAGAACCATGTTATTTTCCTGTGAACTGTTCTGTAAATCAGGCACTACAAAGTGAAGGTTACCGTACTGATACAGCGTATCAGTGCATCTACCATCAATTTAGCTTTTTGCTGTTTTAAAAACACTATATGGCCGAATGTTTGTGGAAATCTGACCATCACACTTATATGTGCTTTTTGAACATCCCATTCCAGATCTAGTCCCCCTTTCCTGTTATTATAACCTCCACTCTTCTGGGAAGGCTTTCCACTAGATTTTGAAGTGTGCCTTTTTTTTTTTTTTTTTTTTTTTTGCTCATTTACCCACAAGAGCATTAGTGAGGTCATTTGTTTGTTTGTTTGTTTGTATTTAAGTTTATTGCCATACCAGCTTCAATGGCTATTTCATGGCAAATACGGATATTAATCAAACATTAAATAAAATTCAAAAATCCAACATTTCTGTGCAACATGACAACTCTATGAAAGATTCTTTAAATATACGTTAGTGAGGTCAGGCACTGCTGTAGTGTGAGAGGTGTACAGTGGGGTTGAGGTCAGGGCTCTGTGCAGGCCACTCAAGTTCTTCCACTCCAACCTTGACAAACCATGACTTAATAGACCTTGCTTTGTGCACAGGGGCATTGTCATGCTGGAACAGGTTTGGGCTCCTTAGTTCCAGTGAAGGGAAATTGTAATGCTACAGTATACAACAGTATACATCCTATACAATTGTGTGCTTCCAACTTTGTGGCAGCAGTTTGGTGAAGAACCACATATGGGTGTGATGGTCAGGTGTCCACAAACTTATGGCCATATAATATACCTTGATGTTAACATTATATTCACAACACAAAGCATGTTAGTCATTGGATCCATTAAAGAGTATACATGAATCATGCAGTTGTACATAATGATCATGGTCTTTGCAGTGCAGTGGAAATGCAACTCAGAAACTCTTCCAGGAACTGTGTATTTCTGGGTTATGACAATTCTTTATTCCACCTGTTCTCTAGACCATCAGTGTGTGTCAAGGAGTGTGTGTTTATAGTAGTGGTCATGAACTCTACATGGTGGAATATAGGTCATAGTTTGAAGTCAAGTTAAAATGAACTCAGTAGCCTCTTCTGCTGCAGTGTCAATGGCAGTCACCTGAAGCATAGCGATCTCATATGGACGGTGGTGCCATCTAATGGGCATAGCATGCAATGTGTCAGTCAGAACTGCTGGAAAATGAAAAATCACTTCAATATTAACAGACATTTATATGACTGAGATTAATTTTAATGTTAAATAGTTGCCTGATTTGTTTTTTTTTTTTTTTTTTTAATACAGGTTCCCCTGTGCCCTCATCTCAATTGCTGGGTGCCCGTCTCCAGAGCGCACCCACCCTGACTGACGTCTACCAAAACAAGCAGAAGCTATACAAGCAGCTGTCTGATCCTGTGCAGCCTACTGCCTTAGCCTATCCCCCTACCCACTCACCACAGTTGGGACGCCCTGGCAACCTGGGGACCTCTCCCACCAAGCACCTTGGCTCCTCCCCCCGCACCTCTGATTGGCTACAGAAGTCCCCCCTACCCACCATCATTGGCTCACCAACCAAGGTAGTCTTGATGAAAACTTAACATATAGACTGGGTTTGTACTTTTTCCTAGGCTCACCATGTTTTGACCTATCCTTGTTTTACAGACAACCGCTCCCTTTAAAATCCCTAAAACTCAGGCCTCGTGCAATCTCATGGCGTTGGCTTCTCAACAGGGCATAGTGGACAGCCCTAATTCCAGTAAGATGTCTACTGATGCCCGGGAGATCTGCCCCCACCACTGGTCACCGTACCCCAGCGGGCGACACTCGGCTTCCGAGAGCTCCAAAACTACCTTTGGCAGGTACGAAGAACACAAATTCTGTTTCCTATACTTTATTCATGTTTATTCTTTTCTTTGATACATTAACTGATATTCTAACAGATGCTTCCATGGATCCTCCAGGTGAAACATCTGCGCTTACTAGAGTGTGCATGGGTTTTCTAATGGGTTAACCATACGTGGCACCAGGATATAATTACTGAATTTGATATTTGGGCATTCATTATACACTATGGCGATAGAAAGTTGGAGGCTGAAATAGAAAAGCCATGTCGGGCAAAATTTTGGTGCGAGAACAGCACTGAAAAAGTCAGAGAAGTGGGCAGCTTTTACTCTCATACTGATGGGAGCGGGCTGACAGAAAAGAGAGACAATACAGTTCCAGTCATCAGTACAACTCCATTAAACGTGTCTGGTTGGAAATCAAGTACCACGGGTTTGCAGATTAGTCTCGTTTTACATCAAAATTACTGCTGTATGCTGTAGCACGTCACAACCTCTCGTTGATGCCTTTCCTTTTACACCAGGCACTGCTCTCATGTTAGCCATTTAATCCTGTGCACTACAGAACATGCATTCATGACCTAAGTATGCTTTTTCTCCTCAGGTCTGTGAGTACAGGGCGTTTGTCAGAGCAGCCTGTGAGGATCACTCTGGGAGGACAGACGTACCAGGGCAGTACAGACAGCCTCAACACAGAGAGACCTATGGACACAGGTAACTTTTCAGTGTCATTACATAATAGCATGGATTTATTGCGATTATATAGCAAGTAATTACTGATGTTATATAATAATTGGCCAGTCAAGCTCTGCCTACTCTGACGGTGTAGTTCAAGCTTCTAAAAAAAAAGCCTGGAGTCAATATGATAAACAGCTATCACAAAATGTAGTAGATCTGGTTTGCAAATCAGGATAGGTTTTAGGTAGAATCTGACAGCAAAACCTTTATAAAGCATTTGAAAAATAATAAACATTGAATTACTTCAGCAAATGAATGATGGCAAAAAAAAAATGCTACCAATTCCTTCTTGAGATTGGGTAACCAGCTAGCTTCCATCATCTATTGTGTTAATGTATATTTTGTTAAGGCTGATGTCCAAGACTATTTTTTTAATAGCTTATTAAGTCAGACTCGCTCATATTACAAACTAAACAGCAGATGAATGTTCGTCCTTAAGCAGAGGGGTCAAGGGTTACAGTGTCTGTTTTCGGCTAATGGGTACAACTCAGACCGTAGTTTATATTTTAAAAATCTATTTTTCACTTTGGAAATGCATAGAAAACCACCGCCTGCTTCATCAGGATACGATGTGTTGCTTTTACAAATCTTTCAGGTGTGTTGACCATATCAGGAGCTTTAAATTCAAATTATGCTCACAGGAAAAACACTGGTGCACCTGCTTAAGTGGTGAATGTTAGACTAAGGTAATAGATATCAGTGGTTGCTAAGCAGTCATTGAATGGCCAAGAAAATAAGGCATGGCATGGAATCTCTGCTGTTGTACGTTGTTATTTTTTATGTAGGTATGCAGTGTTCTTTTGTCCTAAATCTCATACAGTATGTTTCCACATCTAAAAGCTCCTGTTCAGCTTATGCTCTGCAGCTTATGCTTGATTGGCTTTTGGTGTGTGTAAAGCTGCCCTGGGTCTTGGCGTGAGTTTGTGAGTGACCCCTGTGTTGTGTTTGTGTGTGTGTGTGTATGTATGTATGTGTGTGTGTGTGTATGTGCGTGTATTTGTGTGTGCCACCCTCAGCGCCTACAGGGTCATGTGGTTTGGCAGTGGGCGGTGCGAGTCCCCGTACTGTAGTGTTCACAGTAGGCTCGCCCCCCAACAGCATCACCCCTCCCACTTGCAGCCACCTGAGCACACGCCCTCGCACCACATCAGGTGAGAGCTTCATCTCGCTACTGCCGACCAGGCCACCACCATCATCACCACCACCAGACTAGGCTTCATAAATAGCAATGGGTTTGGTACTGGACATCAATGGATGTGTGCTATCTGTCTGCTGCACAGATTCCAAATACAGTTACAAAGAAATAAGCCAGTACATCATCTTTAACTTATCTAAAAGCTTATTTGGGATATACTTGTGTGGCATTGATGTAATTTTTCAAGTCTTCAAAGGATCACTGACTACTAAATTAGTAGTAGTGAGTTAGGACAGCTGGGTTTGTGGTATAGTCTTGGTGAAGCCTCTAATACCACCAGCTCATGCCCATTCACTTAGACTTATTGTTCATGTAGGTGTAATCCTTGATATATTTCTGTGTGTGTGTGTGTGTGTGTGTGTCTTTCCGCAGTGGGGTCCAACAGTTCAGCAGGCTCGCTGTACTCCACCAGTGGAAAGGTATGCATGGGTTCTCCTCCTGCTATGGCCATGGGTAGTTCTCCCCCCGGGGCAGAAGCGGCCCCCAGCAGCCTACGCTATGTCCCCTACGGCACCTCTCCACCCAGCCTTGATGGGTTTATCACTTTTGAGGCCCCTGAGCTCCCAGAGGAGACACTGATGGAGGTGAGAGGCTAACTTTTGTGTAACACTAAAGTAAGCCAAGGCAAGTTCTCTGAAAAGCAGTATTCTCAACTACAGTCCTGTGGACCCACTGGACTAAAGAGTTTCATTCGTTTCTTACTATCAGCACACATGATCAAGTTCATGATGGACCTGATAATTAGCTGATCAGATAGGGAAAATTATAGGCTCTGTAGGGAAGTGGGACTGGAGATGAGAATCCTTGCTTTAAAAGAGTTACGTGTTAAATAGTTTAGTCTGTTATATAGTTCACGATATAACCCTTAAAACAGAGGAGGGTATAGTGAAGGAGTGAATAGTGAATAAAGAGCGACCCTCGAACTCTACAGGTACACTGACGTCTGTGTGTGTGTTTTGGCAGAGAGAGCACACAGACACACTAATGCACCTGCGGATGATGCTGTCCTTTACGGACTGTGTGTTGGAGATGGCTGCTGTGAGAGCAGGAGGAGCAGACCTTGGCATTTCTGCAGCCTCGCTTTACCCTCCTCAGGACAGTGTGGTGGTGGACCAGATCAGCCAGCTCAGCAAGGAGTGGGGGTGAGACACACACACACACACACACACACTCACATGCATAGCACCACGATCTCTTATTTCATTAGTTATCAAAAATGAATTCTGAATTTTACTTAATTGAATTTGTTTTTCAACAAAACTGAGTCAATTGAGTTTGTATTTGAATATCTCATTTTTTAAAACTTGCCTTATGTATTTTATCCAAATGGTAATAAATGTATTCTACTAACATACAGTGTTAATTTGAGTACAGTGTTAACAGAAGGTCTAAAGCACATGTATATGCAAAACTACACACCACACATATTCAGGCACTCATTTATGCTCCATCCCATCACCCACTGTAGGCAAGTGGAGCAGCTGGTGTTGTATATGAAGGCTGCTCAGCTGCTCGCGTCCTCTCTGCATCTGGCCAAAGCGCAGATCAAGTCTGCCAAGCTGAACCCCTCAACTGCTGTAAAACAAGGTGAGCATGTTTGTGTGTGTGTGTGTATAAGAAGGTTGGTATATTTTGGTGGACCAAATGTCTCCACAAGGACAAGAATATCTGATAGTAAAGCGTCACCTATATGCATGTTTCAAATAAAGTAACTTAAAACATAAATAAAACATCTCTACTTTGCTATATAGCCCACTATAACACTTGAAATATCGTGAAGTATAATTATTAAAACCCTTCAAAATCATATTATTTTTACATTAATGTGAGAATCCATTTAATATCCACAGTTCTTTTCAATGAAGCATAAGTTATGAAACGAACACCTTAGTCTCACAACATTCAGTCAAACCTGTTACCTGAACATGTTCACCCCTATGAAATATTTGGAACATTTCACAACTCACATGTCAAACATCTGAATTACCTGAAGATCATGGGAGCAAGAAAAGTAGTTTCTCTCATTCTTTTTTCTTTATTTTCAATTATATTTGATGTCGACTGACAAGGTCATATAAATCTGTGATGCTGCATCTATGATGCTGCGTGAACAGCAGTTCAAAAAGATATAGTCACCCAGAGTGTATTTGAACACATGTTGGTGTGTGTTTCTCAGACTCATTTGTTAGTCTCTGATACACTTGTCAGTCTTTGCCCCTCTGCGGGAAACATAATGCTCTCACTGGGGCACTGTTTCAACCCGATACTGATCTGTGGCTTATTGCTTGGGAACCTCTGCCCTATTCCAAAATAGTCTAGTGACAATAAGTTCTGACATTTGACACAAATAATTAATGTCATTTACCAGGAAAAGACACATAAAAACAGTTTCATAGAAAGAGCAGCATGTCCTCAATCTCTGCTCCTCTCTTCTGCAGTGGTGAAAAGCCTGAACGAGCGCTACAAGAGCTGCATCTCTCTGTGCCGCCAGCTCACGGACAAACTCAACCACTTCTTCTCAGACAAGCAGCGCTTTGTGGATGAGATCAACAGCGTGACTGCTGAGAAGCTCATATACAACCACGCTGTGGAGATGGTGAGCGAGACAGACAATAGCATGCACTCACACATGTGTCTGTGTCTCTGTGTAAAGGATTGACACGGGCTGTGTGTTTGGGACAGGTCCAGGCGGCAGCACTGGACGAGATGTTCCAGCAGACCGAGGACATCGCGTACCGCTATAACAAAGCCGCCATGCTGTTGGAGGGCCTTGCTAAGATCCTGCAGGATCCGGCAGATGTAGAGAACGTCACCAAGTGTGAGTATAACTGCACACACTGTACACCTTTAATCATCACTTTGAGACGTTGTTCTCAAAATGGGCTCTCAAAGGTCTGTTAAGCATAGCCAAGGGGTTAATGATTTTTAATTCATGGGGTGGAAATCACAACCCGATGTTATATTTATTATTAAGTTCTTATAGCTGTTAGCTTGTTTGACTGGTCAATTCTGAATGGATTTAATCCAAAAATTCAAAAGTAAAGCTATAAATAATGTTTTGACCTAATGTGTTCTGTTGGTAGAGAGTTCAGGAATAAAAAGATCTATGTTCATGAAATAAATCTGTCCTGAGGCAGTCTATGAAATTGATTTTACAGTTAAAGGAGTCTCTGGCTACAAATCTTTGAGAGCCTCTTCTATAGGAGGAACTCAGACACTGTCTGTTCTCTTTGTTCCAGCCCTCTCCATGCTTACAATGTGTCTTTCCTGTGTGTGTGTGTGAACAGATAAGGCGAGTGTGGACCGGAGGATCTCTGCGTTGTGTTACTGCACTGTCACGCTGTATGAATAGATCCCTCACACACACACCACTGGCCACAGGGACCGTCCCCCTTCTAACCTGCTCAGACTAGAGGATCCCCTCACTCCCACTTCTCCGACTTCGTAGCAGCCAGAGCACTTTTCCTTTGTAATTATTATTATTTTTCACAAAATCACCAGAACCAACAGAACAAGTATTATTTTTTCATAAAGGACCTCTTCCACCGAGTCACTACCAAAGATCAAATGCAACAACAATACAGTTTCTGTTCTCAAGAAAGAGGCACTGGACTCAGCAAGCTGTCTCCTGTTTCTTTCAGCAGTTCTCCTCAGAACACCTCTTTTAGCTTTTTCCTCTTTTTACACTGAGGACTGGTCTTTTTTTTTTAAAATGACTTTTTTAAATACTGTATTCTGTGATAGTGTTGCGATTATTTATTGGTTATAGGAGGATATTAGTGTTGTCATGTTATGTTTGGATGCTTTTCTTGAGTCAGACTCATGTTGGACTGTAATTAGCACACACACGCACACATTTACTCGGCTGTCTTTAGCACGGTAGCCTGAGATTTGTAACATAATCATTTTTTTTTTTTTAAATCAAATGCACTTTATTGACACAGACGTGGAAAAGACTTCTGCTAGAACCCACACTGAGCTATTCTCTATGGCTTGACTTGCTGCCTGGCTCAACAGGCTGTAAAGAGAAATTAAAATGCTTGTCATGTGCAGGGACAAGAGTTTTCCCGGCGTTCCCGGCGTTCCTGGCTTTCTCGGCGATCAGGATCAGTCGTGATGTTCATCAACAATAATGGTCAAGATACTTGAGTAGTTACTTTTTCATTTGTTAATATAGAAACAAGCATTATGTTTATATTAATACTGGATTTTTTTTTTGTTTTTATAAACTGACATTTGCATTGTGTAAATATTTGAATGTGCATGTGCGCTGTTTCGTGTTTTGTTCGTTTCGGAGCGAAAGGCAGTTGTAGGAGCTGTCATGGGATTCCCTGCCACTCAATCCAAGAGCACAAGTCATTTTTTTTTAGCAGTTTGATACTTACCCACTACTGCCATTCAGACTCTTATGCAGCCCTCAAGGAAGAGACCTCATGTTTGTCTTTGCATGGCAGCTCAGAATTCAGAAGACCTGTGCTCTATGAAGTACATTCCTTTTGGAGTGCAGTCGGATAAGGATACGAAGCAGAAATGCTAATGTGAACTCTCTCTGCCAGGCAGTAAGCAGCCAAGCTGGCTCTGCCTTTCCCTGGCTCTGTGTGTGTGTGTGTGTGTGTGTGTGTGTGTGTATGAGTGTGTATATATGATCCTGTATATATAAATGTGTGTGTGTGTGTGTGTTGGCACTGCTGAAGTGCACTAAAGGCCAGTTTAAGAAAACTGAACTGAAAGCACTGCAAAAGTAGCCTGCTTTCTCCTGTACATGTGTTAATAACAACCTCCTGGTGTTATAGAGCTGCACTGGCACTGATGCTGTTTCCAGTCTGTTCTTTTTTGCTATAATTTTGTGGTTTATACATTTTATTCTCAGACTTTACCTTCACAAATCTATATTGTGTAGGAGGGGGAAAAAATGCCAGAAAGATATTCTCCTGGCTCCTTTTATAAGACCCTATCAAATCCATGCACAGTCCTGTAGCCTGTAGATGTCACTCCATTTTCAGGCTCTGAGCACCGTGTACACGGGATGTTTCTTCGAATTGACTGGTGCAGAGAGGAAGTCGCACCTGTGGAAAGTTAGAATGTATATTCCCTGTTCTTGAAGTAAATAACCACATCTGACTCGTCTCGTATAATACAGCCAATGCAATGGGAAACCTCAATGGAAACTTTTTTTTTTTTTTTTTTTTTTTTTTTAACTGACACAATATTGTAATCAGTTCACCAACAACTCTGTTCTGTGTGGACTCAAAAATCCACTCAGGTTCACCAGAGCCACCTGCAGCACGGCTCTCTTTCCGCATTGTACCATGTTCATTGTTCATTTTGCATGGACATGAAATATAGATTTTATAACTTGGGACTTGTTACAGGACAACCAATAAGAACAGTAGTTCAGTCCACTATACAAATAAAATCATTTATATATAATTATAAAATGTAAACTGTAGCTGCCTCTTCTCATGGGTGGTGTCACAAAGTGGTCTGTCGATGTCATGGTTTACATCCAAGTGACTGTTATTGCCCATGAGGCATTTGTCAAGGATTCAGCAGTTCCACTTGTCATTCAGCTTGATTAGCAGCCTCCCAAATAGATCAGTCAAAAAATCAAATAAAAATATAGTTTTAAAATATATGGATGGGATTTATTAAAGGAATACTCCAGCATTTTTACTCACAATCTAATACCTATCCACCACATCTGTAGTTTCCCTGAACTCAGTGACATAGCCAGCAATTAATGTCTGGGGGTGAGGAAATATGTTCAATAATAATTCAATAAATCGTAGAGCCATGTGTACTGTTAAATTAATAAGTGTGATACACTCAGCCATTTTTGGTGTTCGTCAGACAGTAGTAGATATGTTGGTGGTATTCAGATTTTGTGATTCAGAGTTTTAATTATTTAATGCATAACCTACCATCAATTAATCGTGCCATATTAATAATGTTAATAGGCGTAGGATAGAAAATATATTCATTTCCACTGAAAATGATTAAAAATAACATGTTAGTAGTACAGGAACGACGTCTTACCTTATAAAACCAGACCTACAAGGAAAAGTGCATGATTCTGATTAGTTAGTCATGTTTCTCACCATAGCAGCTTTTAGCCAATAAAATGTGAATTAAACAAACTGAGGGAGGCATTTGTTTGACCTTTTATAAACATCATTAGAGCACACTTACTGAGCAAAACAATGCTATCTGATTGGTCAGAAGATGTTGATTAGTTTTCTATAAGAGCACAGCTCTGACAGTAGTGATGGCTGAAAATTAAATCAGAGGTTTATATTAATATGCTCATAATGCACGGTTTGTTTCTATAGTAACAAGTTGTACCACATAATGATGCTACACATAATGTACCAAAAACATCTTATCACTGATATGCTGAAGCTTTGTTTAACGAGATGTTTATTTAACATTTATGAAAAGAGTCTCAAATGTCATTGCTTTATATCGATCACAGATTTTCTGCCATGGTAGCGTCTTCAGGACAGAGGACTTTGCATTTTTCACAGTAACCTGACAAGCTGTGGTTTTTGTCTTATTAACTTTGAGAGAGAGAAAAAAATAGCGTAAGTGGGGGAAAAAGCATATAACTTAAGTGATAACAGGAACTAACCTGTCTCTCAGACATTCCACAACATTAAATGTAACTATAAACTGTTAAAAGAATGATGTGCCATTCTTTAATAAATTAAAATTTGTAATAGTTGACAAAGTGCTGTTATAAGAGCAATAAAACAGGACGGGTTGCATGTCTTCAACTTCAATTTTATTGTCTCTCTAGGAGAAACTATTTTTGCAGCAAAGTGCCATGCCATAACCACATCAATACAGCATTTTAGTATTAATAAAAACAACATAACATACATAATACATACAATACAAATCTAAAATTGCAGGTTACATAAGATCACCAACTTTATAAAAATAAATTATCTGTCATCAGAGCAAGCAGAATTCATTAACCAAATGATCATAGCCACAAGGTAGTCTTTAATTCGTTTAGTCCTAGCTCTTGGCTGAAAGTCAGTGCATAAGGGATGATCCAAAGTACAAAGAATGGCTTGGGCCTTAATCAGAACATGCATATAAACTATGTCAGTAAGACAGGTCTGTTCCTCTCCAGTAATTTTCCCAGCCATCTTCGCAAGGCTGGCTAATCTATTTTGTTTGACAAGGTAAGAGTTCCATGTCATGCTACTCCTTAACCCTGAAATATCGCCTAAACCTGTACTGAACAAAATAATGACAAACCTGTTTCTCAAAACCCTACTATAATGGAAGCCTAGGGGCAGGTGCTGAAATCATAAATAAATTAAAATTCAGTTTTAAAATATGCAACTAGGTTATCTGATACACTTTAAAAATAAAGGACTTGAATGAGACATGAATGAAAATCGTACCAAAGCTGTTCTTGTTTAGTATTATCGAACTTTCCAACAATCCAGTAAAAAGCAGTTCTGGTGACGTCCACTTTTACTGAGATTTTGTGGCATCCATGCACCATCAGGTCAAAACATATTTCTGTGTTTATGTGTCTATGTCGCCAAAACAACCATAAATTCATCCCTCTGAAAAAGGAGCTCTATTTTTAAAAGGAGAAATGATCGAGAGTTAGAGTTTAGTTTATTAATACATTTGGAAAATTAATGAGAGTCTCTTTTAGCAACTGCCCTTAGACACTGATTTAAGTGAAGTATTTTCTTACTGCTGGGAAACATATCATAAGTATAGTCAATAGTAATCACACACATTATTTAAGGAGATTAGACAGCATTTTGTCAATGATTACAATTTTCAATTCAATTTTATTTAGTATTAATTTTTAAAAATTTTAGAAATTTTAACAATAGACATTGTCACAAAGCCACTTCACAGAATATCTGATGTGGATTTATATTTAGAGCCCTAATGAGTAAGCTAGAGGTGAGAAAAGCAAGGAGAAACTCTTTAAGATGAAATAAGTAAGAAACATTAAGAGGAACTAGAGTCAAAACATAACCCCTATTCTTCTGGGATAACGGGCTTATAAATCAGTACTTGTAATGATATGTAATGAGAGAGACTAGGTGAAAAACATAAGCATTCTATTAACATAATGCAGGAATTTTAAAAAATCTGTTGGTTTCCTTTAAAATAAAATATTTGATTTTAAATAATGAATGAATCGGTTCTGTTCAGTTGCCCTCCAATTCACATGATCCTTTCTTCATTAATAATAAAAACGCTGCCGATGGCTGCTGAGCTCCAGTTTAGCTGTTAGACGTGTTTCCTTCACAATCTCCAGCAACTGCCTCACTTGATGTTCATCTCTCGTTTCATTGTTCAGGACATGATACCTGTATCCACACTTCTCCAGAATCTTCTGGAGATGTTTACCTCTCTTTTTCACGTGTTCTTCAATGCTCTTGCCTCTCAGTTCATCAGCCCAGGTAAAGAGCACCACGGTGCGATTCCACATATATCCGAGCAGGCTCATGTGTTCCTCCACAGCCTTGCAGTCTCGGTTGCTGAACGCGTCCACTGGGATGACCAGCAGGAAGGCCTGAGGTCTGGGAAGACATAACTTCACACTGCGCAGTATCTCCTGTCTCACAAGCGTTGCATTAGCTAAACCAAAACTGCTCCAGCCGGGAGTGTCCACAACGGTCAGTCTCACTCCGCTGATCCAGCCATGTCTTTGTACACAATGTCTGGTCTTCTCACCAGCCTCAAACACCCTTCCTCCAAAGATAGTATTTCCTGCTGAGCTCTTCCCTGAATTTCTCCGTCCAAGCAGCACAAGTGCCAGTGTTGAGACGCGCTGATCTCCAGCTGTGGGAACTAAAACTAAAGGATTAGCCATGCTTTCTTGTTCATTAACCTGGTATTATTTGCTGAGTGACAGACAAAATATGTGTTTGTGGCAGTCTGGGAAAACCTGTCAGATGTCAAATTCTGGCAAACAGTGAAAATGAAATGCAAAATACTGGAAAAAATAGCTTGTCCTGCTTGACCGTCACACCCTTAGGTCCTTGCTGAACATCCCATTCCAAAATTGTGGGTATTAATATAGAGTTGCCCCACAGGTCCCCAAACCCCCTTCCCCCCACGTTAGTGTGTAATATGGTGTTGCTTGCCCCTTAGCTGTTATAATAACCTCCCTCTTCTGGGAAGGCTTTCCACTAGATTTTGGAGTGTCGCTGTGGGGATCTGTGCTCATTCAGCCACAAGAGCATTAGTGAGCATTATAAACATTGTTTCCCTTGTCGACTTTTGTTTTCTTTTTTTCTTTCTTTTTTTGTATAAGCCATGTCCCTTTACTAGCCAGACCGGAGAGGGAAAAATAAAACGAGAAATCTATGAAAAACTGAAAACATCTTCCTCTATTACATCTCTGCTGTACTAAGGATCTGCCTTCAGCAGAATAATTTACATAAATGCGTGTGATTGGATAAACCACAACAGATCAGATCTGCGTGCACTGAGCGACTCTGCTACAGTTTTTGGTTGTTGTTTTTTTTTTTTCTTTTTCCAGTTTGGTCTACTGAAACACTTTGCTGGGTAAAATAATACTTTGCTCCAAGGGTTGGCAGTACTGCTGTAGTTAATCTGTTGCCTGTAACACACTCATACACACACACTCACACACACACATTTAGCTTTAAACAGTAAATAAACTTACCATTTGCCGGCAAGCTTCTAAATTCCATTTGCTTGAGGCTTCAACTAAGAACACTAATTTCTCTTAGCTTCCCAGTCTTCAGCACAATATCTTCATCATATTTCCTCCTTCACACCCAGTGACCAGCACACAAACACCGTGATTCAGTTCTAGTCACAAAGTTCACTTCTTTGGAAGGTGTAATCTGTTGTTGTGATACAGTAAAAACGTTCAACAACATTGGTATATGAGGTCTTCAAAACATTTAGGAGAACGCTACATCACTGAAATAAATAAATAATTCATAAAAGCTGACCTGTTTTAGTAAGGCGAGAAATTTAAAGTGTAAATGTGCTTGAGTCTGGTTAAGGAGTATGATGTTTATACAGTGCTGTCATGACTAATCCTGGGCTTTGACTGGGTGTTTGGTGAGTATTAAATTTAATATTTGTTTACATTATTTTCCTTAATGAATTACCTGTTTCAATAAGGGGGTCATCAAACAACCCTATATATAAGATGGTCTACCTTCTGCTTCTGTGGCTTAAAAATAAATAAATAAATAAATAAATAAAAAATTCACCTGTTAGAAGAAGTCAATTTTTCTGTTTCTGTCTACGTGCAGATACCGAGCACATAACCTGTACCAGCTGGGTAACATTTCAGAAGTGAAGTCACTGTCTAATCTATTATTGATTTAAAATTCATCGCCCGTTACATAATCATAATTCAGAATTCAAGGCAACACGCAAGTTAGGTCTTTCTCTAAAATTTATTTCATATATACTTTGAGTGCCACTGTTAAAAAGTGACATGTGAGCATAAATAGTGTCCATTCTCTTTCTCCTGTTAAATTAACTGAAAACAGTAACAGGTCATTTTCAGCACCACAGTATAGTACATTCTCTATATTGCATCATATATAAAAATATACAGATAGTGTTTTTTTCCCCCAAAACCTTCTTTCCATGTTGTTCAATGGCATGAAATCAAGAATAAACCAATCTGTATGATCAGGACTGCTAAGTGAACTATAATCAGTTCAACTCGACTGTCCTCTCATTCACAGCATTTGCGTATCAGATCAGTAGCAGCCACACTGAATAAAAACACGCCGCGGCCACACGGCGTCCTCTCAACACGACACACCTTCCACAGACCTTTTGCCCCTTTCAGCCCTCAGGAGAGTAAGAGGAGGGAGAGAATGGAGTGGATAGCGATTGGGAGAAAATGACAGGTGAAACAAATCAAAAACCAAGTCACTGAATAAAAAGCAGGGATGTGTAACAAACCGATGTATGAGCTGCAGCTTCGAGGTTGTAGATCTTGTCTCCCTCAGCAGAGGGAGCCTCACACCAGTTCATTCCCCCCGAGTGTAGGGAATACAAATAAAAATGATACAACCGACAAGAAAACACTTCTACGTTAAACCAGTCTGTGTACTGAGGCGATCTTGTACAAGGCGCAGACGGGACCAGAGTTCTGTTGCAGTGCATAGCGAGAGACTTGTGAGACCAGGGTTTTAATTACCCTACGGTGTCTCCCAAGGAGCTGCCCTCAGACACACACACACACACACACCCATAAACACACAGTCTCACACACATACATGGAGGCATCAGGACACTCCAGACCTCCCCAATGAAAATGAACTGGACACAGCAGCAGAGCGCCAGTGAGGACGTTACGTTTATTTCTCTCAGGTGTCCAGCAGAAGGCGACAGTGTCTTCTTTTCTGTGAGGAGTGCTGCGTGAGGGTGATGACCCCCAGGGGTCGTGGCCTCACTCCTTCTGTCTGCTGTGAGTCCTCACAAGCCGGATCGCTCGTAGAACAGGACGTACGCGTCACTGCTGCGCACCTGACTGGAGGACATTGGCGTTACTCTGTAAGAGAACAGAGAACAGTGAGAACCGGTACACTTCCAAACGAGTCAGATCATAATAACATTTGTATTATGTACATGGACTGAAATTAAGTTAGAGGCTAGTCGTTTCAAATTCAGTATTCTGTCACCATTTTGTTAACCAAAACATTGCCACCCCAAAGGTAGTGGTACATGTGGACGTTACAGCATTAATACAATGGTGATTAGTTTATTCTGTGCCTTTAGAATAAACATACAAGTCATTATGTAAGTGTGCATTTTGCACTCATGATATATTGAACGTCTGGATGCTGAATTCATAAAACAACAAATAGTGTGGTCAAATCCACTGGTCAAATTGTCAATCTGGTGATTAGTTAGCTAGCTAGCTAAAGGTGAAAAAACATTGGTAAGTAATAATTTCAAGCCGTGCTTATGCAACATGATAAACACTGTATTGTATTTTTTCATTCTGGTGTATGTTTGTTTTCCTGTCTACTACAAATAAAACTGTTGCACAAAATACCACAAACACTGGATATGAATAAGGCTCCAATATAGATACGCTGTAGAGAAGAGTCACGGAATAAAACAGGATGAAGCGTCGTCAGATCTAAAGATGTGGTAATGAGAATGAAAATGGCAGCCGCTTTTCACCAAGAAACAGAGAATGTGAGTGGGAGAGAGGTTAGAGAGCAGAAGTGAGTGTGGGGGCGTCACGGGGAGAGAGAAAAAGGAAAACAATAATAGCTGGGAGAAAAGGAGCTGGAAGACGGCAACAAGCAATTCAGAATCTTCACACAGGATAGATGTTAGAACCAAAGCAATGTCAGATCTAGAAATCCGAAGGAAAATGAACTCTAGCTTGTCTTGTACGTGTGGAACGATTACCTGGAGTCGTTAAACGTGTACCATTCTCCTGAGTCAGGATTGCAGCAGTATGCTGTGTAATGCCCCCCCATGGTAGTGCCTGAGTGATTGGACACTGCATACAGGTTATACACTGCACTACCTGGAGACACAGTGAGACATGCAAGAATATTTATGTGTAAACATTGACAACAGAAATGAAGAGAGCTATAATGTACACTATACGCACAATACATCACAACATGACAATCCTTTGAACTCATATTCCGACATTTTACCCATTGCGCCTCAGATGATTATTTTATTGTATAATTTTCACATTGTGTAGTTCAGTGGTTCCCCCAGGGGTCTGTGAAACATAGACAGGGGGTCTCTCTGTGTTTGTGTATTTTTTTATTTTTTTTAAATTTTGTATCTATTTTGAAATCATAACCTATTTAAATCTATTTTGAAATCACAACCTACCATTACCAAAGTTTTATTTATTATCAAGTTCTTAAAGTTTTCAGCCTTTTCGACTGCTCACTTGAATTAAATAGGTTTAATCCAAACCTAAAAAACAAGTAGGACTATATATAATGTCAACTTGGATCCAATGTGTTCTGTTAGTGAAATGTTTGGGAATAAAATGCCCTTTTGGCACTAATAAATAGCAAATATATTATTTTCCACATCTGAGTAATGATCTTAATATTTGAATAGTTCATGAAATAAATCTGCACTGAAGAGGTCTATGGAATTTTTATATTCTTCTTTGGTTCCTGGCTGCCAAAAGTTAGTCTAGTTAATATGGAATCTTGTAAATCCCTACATCACAGAATGAATGTGTTTATACTTCACTTGTATGAACCTGTGTAGACTTTTTTTTTAATGCATACAATAGCATTTTTATGCAATTCTGTAGCATATATGGACAAGGTGGACTAAATGAGAGATGGTTGTTATATGAATTTTTTTTGTAGGTCTAACATGTAACAATACTAACTGCTTCTGTCAGAGGCAAACTCCCTGAGGTCCAGGTCCTTCATGGGGAAGTTGACAAAAGTGGACAGTTTGCTGGATCTGACTCGAGCTTCTGAGAAACGCTTCAGATCTGAAAGTGTGAATCAAGGAAAGACTTTGTCCATCTAGTCTGTCAGGCAATAAACAGAAAAGACAAACAGAAATGGACAAACAAAACTACATTATATATGTATATACACACACTGTACTGCATGTACAGTCTGAGACCACTGGGATTTTTTTATTTATTTATTTAAAATTGGAAATAAACAGAAGGGTTTCGAATTTTGATATATTTAAAACAAAGAAAGTAAATTTTCAACATCTTTAATATTTAATATTTATTAATTTCCACGTCCCTATTTAAATGTAAGCAAATTTATGATATTGACTATATATATATATATATATATATATATATATATATATATATATATGTGTGTGTGTGTGTCTAGAGTCTGTTACAGGACACCTCTATAAAGTAATGATACTTAAAGACAGTCTGAAATCAAAACTGCCTTGTTAATGTCCTTGGTCATATTGTGAATAATTCATTAGTCATTAATTATTAATCATTAATCATTTAAAAGACATCCTTTTTTAACATAATCTTCCATCAAAATGTAATGACCTTTGATTACCACTAAATGTTGTCTGATGTTTAACTACACCACCATGCAAGCACAGACAAGAGGAAAATAACATTAACCAATAATATCATGTTTCAGCTCTCCCTCTCCCAGCCCCAGCTATCAGAGTGAAAATGCATTCACTCAGAAATATGTCACATTCTGGGGCATTCATTTCCACTGCATGATCATTTTAAACAATAAACCCTCCTGGATTTCTTCCATTAAAAAACAAAACAATGAAAAGTGTTTATTGGAAGATAGTCATGTAGAAGGATACGTAGCACTAAGATTTTAGGGAACTTCTGAATTGTGAACTTCTTTGTACATTTTCTTCTGGCTTTACATCTGTAACATGTCTGCGGAGACAGAGGTGAATATGATCTTTAGAAACACTACTATATTCTGAAAAATAGTAAAATCTCAACAGAAGTAGGCAGGATATAATCACAGCAGCCTCACTGGTTTCTCATCTCCATCCAGCACATCTTCTTTAGTGAAGAGTCGCACGCAGTCCATCAGACTGACCTCTCCGTAGCCCTTCTGGGTGCAATACACACTGTCATATATCACTCACTTCCTCTCAGTGTACTGCATTTACATTAAAGAGCACAGCGATAGCATGTGTGTAAGAGAGTTGCTGAGCTGAACTGACCTTGGAGATTGGTAAGGAAAGATCCCAGAAGGGATCAAACACAGTGGAACAGTAGCCACACTCGGTGCAGGTCAAAGAGCTCTTCAGCTGCCCTACGAACAAGTCTGAACACATACAGACGCATATGAAACACACCACATATGACATGTATTAGTTGTTATACTATATTTAAATTAGTTTTGTTCATGCATGTAAACCAGGAAGGCACATGTGCAGTCCTAGAAAGCTGTGATACAGCAGAGTTTGGTGATTTCTCTGCTGTAACACACCTAATAAACCTGTGACATTGTGAGTGGACTCATATAAACATACCTACGATTTTACTGTCCTCTCTCTCCAGGTACTTGCTCCACATCTTTTTCCCTTTCTCATCATCACTGCAGGAGGAAACCAAGAGTTAGTCATTGACGCTGTCTGTACAACAAACTCACAAAGTAATAATGTTAATGATCTTTATTTATGTTTTTCCATCCAATATATCAGACTGCTTTAAATATAGAGGACTAATCAAAGTGCCTTGAGAAAGCAGATTCATGTAACTAATGTTCTACTGTTCTAATTAATGTGTTATAAGTCTACGAAAATATTAAAATCATGACTAAAATCAAAATTCAATAGTGCAAAATCACAATACAGAATTACCCATAGGCCTAAGCCAGGTAAAACAAGCAGGTTTTCAATCTAGAATTAAAGGTATTATAGATGCTTTCCTAATATTCTCTGGAACACAAAGACAAGATTAGAGCTGTTATGCAAAAAACATCTTCCATTGGCTGAGCTTAAAATGATCCAGAAGATTAACAGAAGGCTTCAGCTTGCGATGGGCTATACTACTTCAGGACGTCAGCAAGAAATGGTAGAGCTAATATGCTCTGACTTTTTCTTTTTGGTGCTCACAGTTTCACACATTCTCTGCTACAAATACAGTTCAGAATTTGACCCCAGACCCATCTGCTGCTCATTCAAGCTTCAGTGAATTCCAGCCACTCACTGATGATAAATCAGCCCGAGTCAAAGCCAAATGTACACACGCTTACGGTAAATGGTCGAAGTCCTCTGTGGTGGCACGTGGCCGTACTGTAACCCTGTTCACCTCGTTGTGCAGGCCATCGAGCAGGAAGCGCAGAAACTCCTGAGCATCTTGTTGGCTGGAGAACACAGTGTATTTCTCTCAGTATTGGCTGTGTAACAGAACTAACAAAGAGACTAAGTTTCCTTCCTAGTGTTCAGGTTTAAAAGAGAGCTTAAGGTTCTGATCAAACTTACTTGTAGCCGACAAATCTGGGCGCGTATCTCTGGATCTGCGTTTTGAACTCGCTAGGGCTGACGGCGTCGCTGGTTGACGACGTCCACATTGTCTGAATGAGCTTGGCAAATTCTGCGATGGAAGAGATGGAGGATTGTTTTGAGCATGGTCATGGACAGGGCTTGTGCTTTAACTTGAGAAACACACAGAAATCCTGTAAGTGCTCTTACCCTCCATCAGTGCAGTGTTTGTGCGGTTGTTGTTGTTGAGGTCGCGGCGGTGGGAGTTGTGCAGACAGTAGTCTCGCAAACTGTGTGTGTTGCTTAGACACTGAAGGATGGAGTTCATAAAGCACTGCAAAAACAGATATAAGACAGGACTTTAACCACTATCCACATTACAGGTCATAGAAAGCTCTTAAAAAAAAAAAAAAAAGGTCGGTATAAACTGGAAGAGCAGTGAGAACACAAGCTCAGTCTAGTTTAGCGTGAAGAGCCTAATGATTTATTTTTGGACCGCCTGATTACTGTTGCCTGGCAAAAGCAACCTAACTGAATTTCTAAGGCAATGAGATAGCATGAAAAATAAGCTCAAGTGGAGGGACGAAAAGGAATGTGAAAGTGATATCGAAACACTTTGACCTGCTGGATTTGTCTGGAACAGAAGATAAAAGCTACGACAGATTAAACAGATTAAACATGGCAAAGATGTTGTGTTCCCTACTACTAATTCAGATGATCCCTTTTTAAGAATTGAGATTCAGATATACAGCCATGTGGTTTCTAAAAATACTATCACTTAAAAAAAAAAAAAAAAAAAAAGCTTGTAGTACTCACTGTATTGCCCAGATTCTTTAATCCCACCAGGCCTTGGGCAGCCTTGGAGTTCTGTGAAATGCGTAAAAGAAATTGATTCATTTATTAATTCATCACTTTCATTTATTTTTGTATGCAGATTAACATCCACATCTATGCTTCTTTTAATATATAAGGTGTCCGAAAAGTCAGGAACCAATGAGAGTAAAACTGCACATATTTTATTTTGTATTTATTATTTACAGGATGTGCTCTACACGTTCACCTTTACGCTCTAAGCATTTTCTCAGCCGCTGTATGTTTTTGCTGATTTTGCTCAACATATTCAGATTGGCATATTCGCTCAAAATATACCCATTGCTTTGTGACTTTTCCGACACCCTCCGTTAATGGAGTAGTCAGGGTTGACACTTGAAAATGTGCTGTTTTTTTCTAGCACATTCAAGCAGAGGAGAGGAAACACAATCCACTCTGAGCTACAACTTAATTGAGCAGCGAGGTGATGTTGTTTATAGGCCTCGGCTAGATCCTGGACACACCACTAACACACAGCAAACTGACGCACCACAGGGAAGTGAATGGCTCTCACAACTTTCCTCATAATGCTGGGAAATGTGAGCGAACAGACAATTCATTTTTACTGTGAAAGCACCTTCTGTCTAACCATTTCCAAATACTAACAGCAACAAAAATAACTAGTTTCATTAACTCAGGATTATCCAAATCCTTACTTCCCTACAATTTTAAGAACATGTTAAGATCCTCTGCACTTGGATGGACACCAAAACTCTTGCAGTTCCTTTAAACAGCAGTATGAAGACTCACAACAGCACTGATACTGGAAACCTGCTTGTTGTGTCATTTTGAAAGCAGACACTTCATTTGGATTTGTTGTACTCTGCTCGGTTATATCATTAATGCCAAATATAGAATCATCTTTCCTTTGCGCATTGGATGATCTGTTGTACTCTGCAACACTGACACCATAAAAGCAGCTGGTTGGTGACAGATTTCTCAGCTGGGAAGCTATTTTTACAGACACTGAGGGTACATTTGTGCATGCAGGCCTCCTCTGTGCATGTACACACCATGAATGTAAACTCCTTTACTGTACTGTAAACCATCTACTGGATTAACTATAATGTGATATGTGGACTTATTTTAGTATTACTTTAGTTCCAGCTTTAGAAAACAATTTAGGAATTCAATTTCCAAATGCGTCATATAGCTGAAATCAAGTGGAGGCACTGCCATTTTAGACAAAGTCAAAAGAAGAAGGAGAATATTCAGTTTATTCATACTCAAAAAGCTATCTGAATGTACGTCTAGTGTATAAAGTGTTCATGCTACTTTGAGTGTTGACAGCAACATGCAACATCTACTGTTGGAATGCAGCTTCAGATGTAACATAAGACCAAAATTTTAGTAATGGCATAACAAATAAAAAATCCCACATATCAAGGTATTTCAGAAAGGACGAATAAAAATGTTCACTCTAAAAGCCACTCTGATGGAAATCCTTACGGCTGCTGGTTATTGCTACAGCAGCTACAAGTGGCATTTTTCAGTGGATTCTCCATTTCTGTTTTGTGCCGTACTTGTTGCACCTCAAAACTGCAGAAGAGAAACTCATCCATGAAGCAGAGAAAAGAAGCGAGCTAAACAATCCGTCCTCTAAATGTTAGAAAGACATCAACAGAAAGAAGGCAAGTGTTCCCACTTACAAAAAACTCATATGCACTCATATACTCATACGGCCTGTCATATGCAACATGACTAGGAGCATTAAGGAGCTATAGCACTTATACTGTTATTATTACTTATACAATTATTGCTGTATATAAAATGGGCCATAATCTTATGTAATCATATGTAAGAAACATATGAGCTTATGATTATATTTTAGATATATATTTTGACACGCCTTTTTTTATATGGCTGGAAGATTCAGGTTAAATGAATACCACTGTTGTATCATTATTTTCGAACTGGCCTACTGTTAGCTAGCTATTTTGCAAATAAAAGCTGCCCTGTACTATGGCTACAGTGATTCCTGATACGACACCTTAGCTAACAGATGGTATTATACTGTATTTACAGCATATATTATTATTCACCTATTTTTCTGCCCCCATTACGTCTCGAGATAACAGCTGATAGGTCTGTACTACACGAAAAAATAGTTGCAGGACGACCTGAAAGCAGCAGGAACAACAGTTACACAGAGAACATCATACCCACAGTGAAGTACAGAGGTGGGAACATCAGGCTATGGGGCTGCTATAGTAAAAAACAAAAACAATAATAAACGAATATTTCCTGAATTTCCCCTTACACACATGGTCACATATGTTCATATTAATCTGACGGGCATGCACGCATCATCGCATCTGGTATAAATAGGGCTTAAAAGGCCACACTGATTATGCTGGCATACTGCAAGCGGCACCACTGTAGTGGCTGCACAGCACGTCTTGGCTTTGTTTTATAAATACCAAGAAACATGTCTAAACTGCTTTCATGGTAACTGAGTATACACTACAAATGTGGTACAGATTAGGTTTAAAAAATGTGCTGGAGCAAATCTGTATCATGCCATTTATATTCAAATGTGTAATCAAATCTAATACAATTTTAATAATTATTCAGAATATTAATTTGTATAATTCACACAATGACCAACTAGCAAACAAACTGCCTGCACTTCATCACTACAAATAAGCTATTCACCTCACATTAAACATCCTAATTACTATAAATGCATGTAAAATTGTTTATAACGAAGCAGTTGAGTAAAATGCAATCATTATATGACAGAGTGACCCTCTGTGATGCGAGCAATTGTTTCAAAGCAACGAAGTTCAATAATGATATTTTATGTGCTTCCTTAATCCATTTGACCTGGAAATATAGAAACAGTGCCTTCATCCTAATCCTGTGATTAACAACAAGATTCCTACGGTGACTTGCCGGGAAAAAGGTGGGTATGAACTTCAAATGAGATTCCACCTTGCTCCCAAAACTCCACACTGATCTGGCAGAACATCTTAGAAAGCTGGAGGACACCGTGTCCTGTCCTTCCTGTTTCAGCCAGCTGCTCGTAAACAAGCCACACTCACTCGCTACCTGTCACTCTGCCAGCACCCCAAGGGGCCAGAACAGAGGCCCACAGGAGGTTAGCACAGAGAGGACACATTCACAGTCACAAAGCATGGGAACTAGCTCATGTAATATCTCAAGTCTGCTTTTAATCCTAAAGATTAATATGGATTAATACAAACAAATGTTCACTCCTGGGCAATGGGCAAAAAAAAGGATCAAGCCCAAAATGGCACATATTAAGCTTTTAATGGTCTTAACAACAAATCATTGGTCAGAAAATTAGCAACAATTAAACAAATGCACTCCTGAAAGCTCCTGTGCCTCCATTTGCTCGTTTTCTTTTGCTGCAGTGAACTGTTTGAGGGAAAAGCTAGAAACATGGAAATTCACTTATACAGTCTTCTTGTACACAAAGGTAAAATCATGATAATGATTAAAAATGTTTGATGTCAAATTCAAACTAACACTAAACTAACTGGGTGTACAAAATTTTCCAAAAATATCTTCTGGGATGTTTTTGTCTTAAAAGATTAGTCATTATTTGGTGATCTGCCACAGCTGATGCAGCCCATCAAGGACCACAAGGCTTAAACATTTAAAGAAATCAAAGGGAAAAGCTATCCCATACTAACTCCCTTTATCTATTTGTTTAATTCTTGCTAATTTCCTGACCAATGATTTGTTGTTAAGACCATTAAAAGTTTAATATTTTGCCATTTTGGGCTTGGTCCATTTTTTGCCCAGGAGTGTAATAGATTTGGATGTTGTATTCTAATATAAATGCATGGGAAGCTATGTGCCTTGACTAAAGAATGCAGCTGATGATGATGCTGTATAAACTGTATACGCTGTATGGCAGCCTGCATTGCCCTCTAACGTGTTACTTGAGAGAAAAGGACACAGGAGCACATGACAGACTATCAATAATGTCATGCTGTCACTCCTCCCAATTAATCCCTGCTAAAGACTGCTCTATTCCCTGTCAAACTGAATGCACAATACTGATGAGCTGTTAATATCTATATTTAATTTATTCATCTAAAAATGTGCACACTCACAGATATAGACCTTCTACCCGCTTCATTCTGATTAATCTACTGACCTTTGTATTTCTATTAAAGGTTGTATATACATATCTTTATCTACCAATTTTGCACACATTGACATATATAATTTATGCGCACAGGCTTTTATACTTTATATACACTATATGGCTAAAAGTATGTAGACGCCTGTCCATCACACCCATATGTATACAATGTCTCTGTATGCTGTAGCATTATATTTTCCCTTCAGTGGAAACCAAACCAGTTCCAGCATGATATAGCAAGCTCCATGAAGACATGGTTTGAGAAGGTTGTAGTGGAAGAACTCGAGTGACCTGCACAGGGCCCTGACCCCAACCCCACTGAACATGTCTGGGATGAACTAGAATGCCAACTGAGGCCCAGCCCTCCTCACACAACATCAGTGCCTGACCTCACTAATGCTCTTGTGGCTGAATGAACACAAATCCCCACAGCCATACTCCAAAATCTAGTGGAAAGCCTTCCCAGAAGAGTGGAGGTTATTATAACAGCACAGGGGGATAAAATCTGGAATGGGATGTTCAACAACTACATATGAGTGTCACAGTCAAGTATCCACAAACCTTCGGACATATCTTATTATATTTTATATAAGCATCAAGCACAGGGACCTAATGTCACTGCACTCGTACAGTGACAATAAAGCTAATCTGTTCTATTATACCACTACATGCTAATGATATTACTGAGTCCCTCTGACTCATTCACAGTCAGAGGACACTTTAACAAATTCACACATTATTCAACAATCATTCTTTCATAACTACCTGCTCCATAGCATTCAAAGTCAATTTTCCATGTGCTCAGGCAAGTGCCATGAGTAATACATCACAATATAGCCTGCATATGACAGAACACTTCCACTGATTGTGCATGACGTGTTGCTATGTTTGCTGTCAGAAAAGAGAACTTCCCAGAATTCCACAACCTTGACACAGCCAATACTCAGAAGTACTGTGCCTGAGAGCAGCCAGAAACATGCCCAACAGCAAAGATGATGTAATGGTCAAGAGATACCCGGCTAGCAGTCTAGAACAGTGTAGATAATGGTGTAAAAGTATGAATGTGTGTGAATATCTGAGAGGTTCTGATGTAGTCTTTTAGAAGCAAAGGACATTGGTTTAGCCCTATATAAAACCAAGTGAATGCTTATTAATAAAAGCTTAGAGCGTACTGATATAAGAATGCATTGCATCAACAATTGACATCTGCAGCTATGAGCTCTACAAAGCTCATGCATGGCCTGTGCGCAGAGCTCCCCTAACACTTTATGTGAATGCCAAGAGGAGCTGAGCTCCGGTATTATAATTTGATGGGAATTTGAATCATAGCATGGCATAATGTTATTTTAATATCTTAACACTGCTTTATAGAAAATGTCTTCTATAAAGCAGTGTTAAGATATTAAAATAACATTATGCCATGCTATGATTCAAATCAGTGGGATAAAATCTGGAATGGGATGGGATGGAATCGGAAAATCTAAATAATGTACATGAAATAAATCCATACTGAGCAGGGCAATATAATTTATCTTACAGTTAAAGGGGTCCCTGGTAACAAAGATTTAAGTGATTCTTAAATTTTTGTTACCAGGGACCCCTTTAACTGTAAGATAAATTATATTGCCCTGCTCAGTATGGATTTATTTCATGTACATTATTTAGATTTTCCGAATAGTATTTTTTGGAGCCATAATTTTTCTATTCCTGAACATTCCACCAATAAAACACATTAGGTCTGAGTTGACTTTGGTGCTTGGACCCCTAAATATAATAACTTTGATTAATGTGGGTTGTGTTTTCCATCATTGTATCAAAATAAAAAGTTACGAACTCTCGGTGGTCTCCTTACCCTTCTTTGAGAACCACTGTTCTATAGTTCTGGCTACTGTAATGCCAGAATAGAATCAGATTTTATTAATTTTGAAGCCAAGAATACTAAAGGTCTGGCAAATCAGCTGTAGTTAAATTAAGCTCTAAGGACAGAACCAAATAAATAAAAACATTTGTTATTACAGTTGCATGATATCAATGATGAAAAGTCCTTATAATAGCACATAAGTCAGTTGTTCCAACACTGTTGACATACATAAAAAATTCCATAATCTCCTAAATCCCATTGTAACCCCTGGTTAATACTCCTAATTAGAGTTGCACCACAGATTTTCCCCACACACTCATACCTTGACTTGATTAATCAGGAGCCCCATGAAGGTGGACACGAGCACGGAGCCGGACATAGCCGAACTCTTCCGCCGCAGCTCGTGCGCTTTCATAAACGGCAGTAAAGACACGGAGCGCTCGGCAGTCACAGTCACGGTGTACGACTGACGCATTCTGTCCTTTAAATAAAACGAGCTGCAAACAATAACCACTGAGAGCTTTCTTTTACTCCTTCATGAATGACTTCAAGCAGAACTCTCCAGTGCTCATGTAGAGAAATGTAGTTCAGTAAACTGGAGGCACAATGGCACAGGTGGTGAACAGGATAATCACAGCGACCACTGATCCACAAAAAAAACTCCACAATAATACAAACAAACAGGCAAAAAATCCGTCAGAGCTCGGCGAGGAACAACTTATGTGTGTACAACAGGACGCTTCCCACATTCCTGGCTGCTATATTTGCAGTTGCGGGTTTTTCCGCTACCACACGCTCACCCACGTCAGTTTAGTGTGCATGACTCTCTCTCTCTCACACACACACACACACAAACCAGTACTTTCTCTGCATAGCCTCCAAGGACACCTTTTTCTGACTTACAATAAAAAACAAAGAATGCAGATCTGCCTCTAAGCAAACTTTTAAAAAAAAGGTGATAAACAATGCCATTCAAACATCACTAATATTCCCAAACAGATCTAATGACTTACAAAAGCTAATCACTGTACAATGCCATTAATCTTGATGGGAAAATGATAACATTTCTGGACTAAATATGGCACAGAAAGGGGGTTGCTAGACACTCCAGGGAACCATCTAACCTTATAATTAGCTACGAATAGCACTGCAATGGTGATGGCAATGGAAGTAGGACAATATGGCCGATCCTAAGGTTTGGGACTGTGTAAAAAGTTACTTTACATGTTGCACACTCTTAGAGGAGGACAGGTGTCACCACAAGGGTGCCACCCCATCTGTGACCTCAATTTATCTCTGAGAGGTGTACTGTTCCTATGCCACGGGTCAGAGACAGCTGTTCATGATATTAGATGTGAGGCTAAAATCTGATATTAATCAACAGCTCGACGACTAAACTATTGGGGTTGAGCAATGCATTATATCACAACGTCTCATCGACAGTATAATAAGAACGAAGTGGGGCAAACTATTACACACACACTTAAAGACAGTGTAATTTGTACTTTGATTGGACAATGTGTGCGAATGAGAGATTAAATAATCCATATGCATCTTCTCATCCTTTTTTTCTACCAAAATGAATTTGGAGGAGAATTCACACATATTGTCCAATCAAAGTACAAATTACACAATAGGGCAGAATGGAAAACTGTAAATTTAGTATATTTTTGGCTTAAAAGAAAGGGATACAACTTCTCTGTTTAGCATGTTTGGTATGAACCAATTATGGACTTGAAACAATAAAAAAATATTAGAAATCATGATGCAGCTGCCTGTCTTTAAGTGTGTGTGTGATTAATAGCGTTGTACAGCTGATGACGTGTTACGGATATACTAGCGAAACAAACATTGAATGGAGAACAAATCTAGGTGGTGTGTCACTCTGTGTTATCACCTGACATGAGTGTCACTGATAGGCTGCATGAATGTATAGCCTGGGCTAGAACAAAATCAGCCCTAACCTCACTTCTTCATATCATTCTGTGTATTTTGCTTACAACAATCAATGGTGCTGTTGTGCTTGGTTCCAAAATAATCCATATTTGTTAGCAGCAAATAATCTGACGTGGATGTCAAAAATGGAACCTTATATTGATGATTGATGTCTTATTCTCTTTGAAAGACTGGGCGCTTAGTCCTGCTAGTCCATTTATACCAGCCACCCCTGCCATTGGTGATTTAAATAATTAATATAGCGTAGGTATTTTGATCAAATCCATCAGCTGTTAGAAGCTATAGATCAACTATGAAGCCAATACAATAATGTCATTACGTGGCCATTCATTTTGCACCAAGGAAAATCAGATATTCTACAAGAGCAATGTTGTCCAAAAACATAATCAGGTGCTGCCACCACTGTATAACAGCACAGGTAGTTATAACTGTAACTGAACGATATGCTAATATTAATGTGCTCGTTCTAATACGTTGTTTCTATAGTAAAAGCTCATGCACAAGGGTTTGATGCTCCAAATAAATGAAGACTAATAATAAAAGGATTTAAAAATGTATTGTTTTTCTTATATAAGTAATTCTTTTAATGTGGTGAAGTTTTTTGTTAGGAGACGTTTATCTAACATCTATGGATCTATACATCTCGGTTGTAAGCACTCTCAGTCTTGGTTGCGATTTCCATTTTCTCTGAAAAATGACAGGCTGCACTTTTTGTGTGTGTATGTATGTGTGCGTGCGTGTGAAAATGAGAGAGAGAGAGAGAGGCTGGTGAGGAAATGACTCGTCTGTGTATTGTGGCTATAACACACACTCTAGATCGTGTTGTTACACAAAATGAGTGCACTTAGTGGCACTCTGCTTGCGTGTCATGCTGCATCACACCCCCAGGCATGCATTATTTTCGTATAACAGCGCAGTCTGTTGTGTGTTATTCCTTACGTATTGGCAAAACAACTGCATCTTTTATAAGCAGTCTAATAAGCAGCCAACCAATGAGGCACTGTAAAGGTTTTATCACACAAACAGGTTAGAGGGTTTTAAGCACGTGTTCCACTTAGTCCAGTAAACTGTATAAATATTAAACAGCTTATTTTCTATTTTATAAAAATTCTGCTGAATAATAGCAGTGGTGTTTGGTGGCCTAAACCCGCTGTAGAGAAGAAGCATCCTGTTGCTAACACTAAAGATTATGTACACAACAAAGACCTCAAGACAGGAAGGGTTTCTGTATATGTGTGTGCAGTGTGTGCGTGTGTGTGTGTGTGTGTGTGTGTGTGTGTGTGTGGACGCGTATGTACTCGCAGTTGCATGCAAGTTTGTTTTCCAACACATCCGTGATATTCCCTGGAAAAGATTGCGTATTCGATTCAATTTATTATTTTACATTATTACTTTTTACTTTATTATTTTACATTATTGTGAGCAACTTTCAAGGCTGCATTTGTAAGCTGATAAGCGATTAATTCACGAGTGAAGAACATGACTAATGAAGTGAAGAACATGACTCTTGCTCATCATAAAAATATACTGGATATCTAAAATCCATGTAGCATTATTTTCTAGTTCTTTTCTGTCAGTGTGTTAGTAATGTGTTAGTAAAGGTAGTAAAGGTAATCACTTGCAGGAAGCAAAATAAAGAAATTAAATAAATTGTCATATATGTAATATATATTTGTTTTATTTGTTGTAGCCTGAAATTCATTCATTCATTCTTCTGCAGTAAGCACTGTATCGAGGTCAGAGACAAGTGAGTCTGGAGCTTTTCTCTGACGGAGGGAGTAAACCGGAGAACCTGGACAAAACCCACACAGACAGAGACAACATGCACAACCCCAACCATGCGTAACTGGACCTCATAATCAGTAAATCTAGATTTTCTTCTAAGATTTGTGAATTAACACTGTGTTGCTGACAAACACATGACACAGCACCAGAGGCACATTCTGTTTCTCTGCCGAAGAAGAATTTATCTTTAACTCCCCTTCTCTGCCTCCAGCATGTCACAACAGATGAGAATAAAATGTCCTGAACTGTTGTCAGCTTCACTGATATCACTAATAATCAAGCGTTCTAGCATTAATGACGAAGGTTACTGTATGTTAGTGAAGACAATCTTGACAGCGTGGAGATTTCTTCTGAGAATTCAATGAAACAATCTGACTTTGGCCACAACCTATGCTAGACCACAAAGCCTTGCAGAAAACTGGCATTTCAAAATGTTGAAAAGATTTCAAAAAATTGAAATCACTAAATAGAACTGGAAAAACATATTTCAAACATATTCACATTTAAGCGAAACTTGCAAAGCACATACTGGCAAGAATCTGACAGGACAGCTCTGTTAATGCTCCAGTACTAACTCAGACACACTGTCTACTTCAATACCACAAAGTATGTTGTTACTGGAAAAGTGGTATTTGCTTCTTACATCTACAGCACTAAAGTTTGAATTAAGAGGCCCTCGCTTCAGATTTTATGTGTCAGGATCACTACAGAACTGCATCACTAATAGGGCCAGAAAAGACGTGAAACATTAACTATTTAAAACATGACTTACTTTGGTCAAATTATTCAATTATGCTTATCAATAAATGCCTTTCCCATTGTAAACAATTCAGCTCATTTACTCTCCGGTTCGAGATATTACTTTTCTCTTCTGCCATTAAGATGAACAGCGTATTGTCGTGTACTGGCCTGGTTCAGTGCATTATAAGTAGCCTGAATGGAATTGGTCCTAGATATTCAGAGCATTAGCAGGAGAATTAAAGTGAGTTGCACTCAGATGTGCACTTCTGAAATTCCCAGAAGTGCAGACTAATCTGCGAAATCCAGACAATTGATTTTGAAGTAAGACAGACGATGCTCTAAATTTAGCCTGGTTTCCCTGAAAAGAATTAACAACTAGGATGACAACTAGGGAGTTATTTCTGTGCCAGAAATATTCAACACAATTACAAGATCTGGAAGCCGACTATCAAAAGCAAGGAGTCTAAATCTTACCAGTGCAACAAATGCAAATTTTGAGAAATATCTTTATAATATCATTTTTAATCATTTATAATACGTGATATGTATCAGGATTTATAAGTTTGCTATGATACTTTTATTTAAAATCTATGAAAATAATAACATAACAGTGAAAAAAGAGGGAAACTAAACAATTTTGTACAAAATTGCAACAGTTAACAATTTTAACGATCACAATCTGCTGCTTCCAATCAGAGTTTAAACTGCTGCCAAAATCCTAACAATACCCACAATGTCTCAGAAAAGTGTGTTGTGACATAATTAATCATGATATTAATCACGATATTATATTGTCAAGTTCTAACAAGCAGCAGTAATAAAATCCAAGTTCATAAAAAAAAGAGTACTTGGTCCCTTTACTGCTGTTTCCTTTCTTCTTTTTTTTTTGTTCTGGAATTTTTTCCCCTCACTTTTTTCCAATTTTTCCACTGGCTCTAAGTTTGAACACTTTTTTCATGATTTCAGGGTTTTGAAGGAAAAAAAAAAAAGGTGTACTCTGAAAATGTCTGAAATAGCACTATGCGTAGCTGAACACATTGTTCAGATCATTCCACCATATGGTGTCAGTCCAAATTCAAGCTGAGTGCACAAATTATGTGAAAAATATGCCAACCCTTGGATAAAAAAATTCTTCTGCTTGCCAGTCTTGTCATTTTGTTTAATATTTTTGTCACTTAATTGCGGCAAACAGCAAAGTACGTTCTGTTATAGTCCTTTTTCTGATGCTGCTGAAATGCTAGTGATAATTCAGCAACTGTTACCCGAACTCCATTAAAGCCTACACTGTAACACTTCTTCAGAGTCATGTGTCTGAGTGGTGACTCAACATTCTTTCCACGTGGAACAGTTCCACTGGATACATTTGTTCTCAGTCTTCTGGAGTTATTCTTGGTTTGTTTTAGCCCATAAAGCACTGTGTCGAAATACTACTGTGGTACTGAACTGATGTATCTTTACAACAGCCTTCAAAAGCTCAAGAATAACAATATCCTTTAAATGCCTGGGTTTAAAAATCACCTCCAGTAGGCAAAAAACACAGCCGTGGGCATTCTGAAATCCAAGCGAGTTTGATCATCTTACATTCCCCTTCCCAAAATAATACATCTGCACTTCTTCGCAACAGTGCCCCTTAATGGTGCTCATGTGCATAAAAACCACCTCCTGCAAGAAAATACACCACTGATGTTGAACTGAGAGTGCAGGAAAGCTTACCGGTCTGACTGGCTCCTCCCTGAGCGGCGAACTGGAGCGTCCAATGGAGGTGGAGAAGCGGCTGCTGCTGCTGCTCAGGGCCTCCTGTGTGGAGCTGCGTGACATCCCGAAGCCTGAGCGCAAGCTGCTGCTGCTGTAGGACTCGGTGGCATCACTTGTCCGGCTCCTGTACGCCTGCTTCAGACTGCTGCTGCTGGAAGTGTCATTGAGGGCCAGTGAGGACAAGTCCCGCGTCAGGTCGCTCTGACTAACTGACTTTCTTCGGTTTAAGGAGACGCTGGACGACACGGGAGAGGTGGAGAGGTAGCTGGTCTGTGCCGGCGAGTAGCCGTAGGCCGAGTAGGCTGAGCCGCCATTCAGTCCTGAACTGTAGCCTTTCAAAGGCGTGCGACTCAGGCTCTCGCTGCGCCGGCCGCTCAGCAGGTCAGTGCGAGGGATAGGACGGCCGCGCTCAGGCTCTGAGGAGCTGTAATTCCGAGTGCGACTGCTGCTCGAGCTTAGGTAGCTAGAGGTGGAGTATGCCGTCGAGGGGGCTTTGTAGGGGAGCTTGTCACGATCGTAAGTCCCGAGCGAGGGCGTCAGAGAGGAGCTGTACGAGCTATAGTGGCTGGTATAGGAGGAGCCAGCGTAGCGCTTGGCCGTGGAGGAGACGCGAGACATGCTGAGAGCTCGGACAGAGGAGAGACAGTGACAGGCCGCATCGACTGCAAAATAAGAATAATAATTGCCTTTATTTTCATAGCACCTTTTTGCCTACTCAGGATTATTTCACAATATGAAATAATAATCACTATAACAACAGCAACAATAATAATCATCATAATAATCAATATTATTAATCATTAATCATTTTATTATTATTATTGTTGTTATTAAACCGTAATAATACTACTACTACTACTAATAATAATAATAATAATAATAATAAATACAAAAACAAAATAAATCTGTTTCCAAAATATTCATTAATATTTTGCAATATAAATAACACAATTCATTGTATTTATTTGAGCAAAGTTGAACAAAGTCACTCTCTCATTCGACAAACTGTAACACAAACTTCCAATCGGAAACTATACAATCACTGGCTATAAATATTGGATACCTTGGTGTATTGAGTGCTCTTAAAACCATTCAATTATTGATGACAAACATCACATGACTATTTTGAACATGGCACGCATGATATGTGTGTGTAAACAGGGCTAGATTTGCTAAGGTATGGCATCGGGAAGCTTCCTCCCACATTCTTCTAGGGAGGTCTGATGCACTGTGCACTGCAGACTCGGCTGTTTGTGTATGGGGGTGTGTGTGTGTGTGTTTGTGTGTGTGTGTGTGTGTGTAACATGAGACTCTCCTGAGCAGAGCTGTATGTTAAGGTGGCACAGCGTGTTCTCATGGAGAGTCAGGCTCTTGTTCGGGAGCCACTGCGGTGTCTGAATAAATAAAAGTATCTGGTGTTGTCGATCCGTGTTGGGTTCAGTAAAAAGGCTCCTATTTCTTTAACTGCTCTCTTTCGGTCTCTTTGCTCTCGCTCTTTCTCGCTCATTCAATGACACGCATCCACATTTGCTGTCTTTCCTCTCTCTGCCTCTCTCTCTCTCTCTCTCTCTCTCTCTCTCTCTCTCCGTGCAGTCCACAGAGACATCAATAATTCAGCACTTAGTTCTGGGGTAGGTAGCACTAGAGGCAGACCAAAGCACATGGCATACTAAGACTAGAATAAAAAAAAAAAATCCTCACTACAGAGGATACAAAAACCCATAAGACAATTTACCACTTTAAAACCATGTTCCCTTAGTGTCCAAAGTAAACAAAAACTAATTGATAGCATGTGGCATTGTAGTCAGTATCTAAGGTACGTTTCCTAGCAAACTATCTTAAACAAATACAGACTTATTTGCCTTTTTTTTTTATTATACTCTCTGAACTCTAAGATAAATTCAGGATATTTCTCCTGTTCTAAGACATTGTACAAATATATTGATTAAAAATTAATATTTTAATAATTGATTATTCAATTATTATTCAATAACCGCTTTATCCTGGCCGGGTCGTGGTGGTTGCAGAGCATATCCTGGGAAAAACTGGGCATGAAGCAGGAATACACCCTGGATGTACATACAGCACTGTGCAAAAGTCTTAGGCACATGCAAAGAAATGCTACACAGCAAAGACGCCTTCAAAAATAATGAAATTAAATGTTTATACATTTTAAAATACTATAAAGTATATACATATAAAGAGCAGTAAACAGTAATAAATGAAACAAAGTGAATATTTGGTGTGACGATCCTTTGCTTTAAAAAAAAAAATAGTAGTCTCAGGTACAATTAGTGCAGTTTTATAAGGAAATGAGCTGTAAGTTTTACTGAGCATCTTGCAGAACAAGTCACAGTTCTTCTAGAGACTTTGACTTGCTTCTTATTTTTGCAGCAAAACCCAGCATTATGTTTTTTTGCCTGAAAAGTGTCTCTTATGTAATGTGCTGCTTTCTTTACTGACATACAAACATTTTTCTGTAGCATTTATTTTTGTGCTGGAAATCATCAGCTGGAAATCTAAAATGTTTGTACTGACTCAATAATGTAGAAGTTATAAAATAAAAATCTATAACAAAGTTAAAAAAAAAACTGTACATCAGTCCATCAGTTGCACAGGGTACAATGCACACACACACTCAATCACGCGCAAGGGCAATTAAGAGTAGTCAGTCTGGCTGGGAGGAAACTGGAGAAAACCTGGAGGAAACTCCACACAAACAGTAACCCTAGCTCAGGTTTGAATCGGGAACCATGGGCACTACAATCTCTTTGAATATAAGACGCTTTACCTTTTGCCAAACGATATGTGAATTTTTTTTTTTTTTACTTCTTTTCTGACACTTTTGACCCATTGTTGAACATACAATACATTAAAAAAAAAACAACAACAACAACAAAACAGACAACCTACGGCCTGCAATGACTTTCATAAACAGAGCTGAGAGTATATCCTTACTTGGGTCTTAACAGGTTGTACCAATGCAACAAAGATAACACTGCAGCTGGATATTATAAAGAATGTTACCCAAAAGCAGCCTAAACAGAAATCTAAACCAGATGCGTCAATTCCGTGATTTTTCTCCAGTCGAAAAACAACAAAAACATGTCAAATATGGATCAACGTAAAGCTACTACATACTGATGTAATGAAGTTACAGAAATACTAAACCAACACAGCACACTCAAACTACAGGAGGAATTTAATCATTTCACATCACAGGCCTGGAGGTGTTTTTTCGGAACATAAACAATGCTCATGGTCAGCATGTTCAGCACTTAAACCAAAAGTCTCAGGCATGTCTATATTTACCCGGGAATATGAGCAGATAAGAGTTTGTGGTGTCCGTCATGGCCAAACTGACGCCTTAAGTCAAGCTGTGAGTCCCGTCTCAGCTAAACCAAGCCTGCTGAAGCCAAATACACCCTGCATCTGATATCATAAACTTTAAAATGTGTATAATGTAGCATGTTTGTACTGTTTCTAGCTCCATTTTTTTTTAGCACAAATCAAAGTAAATACTACATGAAACACTATCAACAATAAAATATACAGCATGTGTACAGTTATCCTGCTATTAAATTATATTTACATTAGTTATGTACTTCAAATTAAGTACTTATAAAAAAACTTACTAAAAAAAGTACTTATTAAGATTCACTCAGAAACCTTTGCAATAGCCACATTTTTGATATAATACATACACCATCATTTACTTATATAATAATTGATTTAAAATTAATTTGATTTAATGAATTAGATAAGCTCATTTAGTTTATCTGATTGAAGCCTGTTCAGAAACAATCTGCAACCCTCTTCATTCTTTGTGTATATGATCAGTGCCACTTGTATGTGCTCATGTAGGAGACAGGTGTTAGGTTAAGGGATACCTGCTGTACTTTGAGCCGTACTCAGTTCCAGTCAGTGGAAAAACAGAGGGTGCAGCTTGTCATATGTCCCATCCACCTTTCACTGCTCAAACCTGGAGAACGAAAAAAAAAACAAAAAAAAAAAAAACACACAGTCAACGTTCATCAGGCTTTGGGAGCTTTGTTTAAAAAAAAAAAAAAAAAGGAGGTCAAAGTAATACACGGATATGCAATTACAGAACATAAATTTGGATCAGCAGTCAGCTTGTTTCATAAATTCCAGTAGCACAACAAATGTAGGTTATTTCTATGTGAACCATCTGTGTGATATCAAAATATGATCAAAATGGCACAGTTCATGGTCAGAACATGGCAGGAATATTTTAGAAATCCCTTGGTAAATGTACAGGTTAAAATAAAGCATGACCTAAATGTAAAAAAAAAAAAAAAAAAACTTACATGGAACTGAAACACCAAATACTAGATTTTAAGAAAAGGTACAAAGTAAAGCAAGTACTTTATAGACTGGCTTTAAGGCTCACCAGTGGCGCATTTTGCAGCTAGAACCGTCTACGGCTTTGGAGGCTGTTGCCCCAGAGTGAGAAGACCAGGAGGATTGCATGAGCACAGTGATCCAGAATGCCAGAGATCATGTTACCCTGATGGTAAATATAGCTGTTGCCTACGACCTCGCTCGGTCACTCAACACTTAGTGGCATTCCAATCTGCTCTTAAAGGACTAGCATTGATGCTTTTTATGGGCAGGTGGGTGGTGTACTAATTTTTTTCCCTCACATTCTTGCTACAGGGAAAACAGGATCTGTTCTTTTGTCATCATTATATGATATGGTGCCCATATAACCACCATCCATCCATTCATTCATCCATCCATCACTTCAGCCCTTAGCCAAGATTCTTAACTCGCAGATGAGTTCAGCACCAAGAGCAGATCTACAAAGTGGCAGAGATGAGATTAAGGTTTTGCAGCTAAGCGCTGACTGTTCTTCCTCTACCTGTAAGATTGCTGTATAAATATTGCTCATATATTTGTATCTGCTGTAATTTGTGAAGAAGACGTCCAATATGTTATTTTAATACACCAGAAGAAACATATTTACACACAAGTATGCTTCCTGTTACCATCCAACCATAGACTCAGGTGTAATATTCACATATGAAGCAAGTATATGAGGATGTGGGTATGTTTATTTACGCAAAAGATTCTGGATGAGATTTCTGGTATTTGGCAGCGAAACAACCAAGTGACTGTATGTTGTGGTAGGTGGAAAATAATCCTTTAATACTGTAATGTGCACTGGAATGAATTCCATAATAATAGCATATATATGCAGATCAGAAATACATAAGTGACAAATGCACTCAAATGACAAGCTTGTGGCATTCAGCCATCTACAGATGTGCGAGAAATTAAAGGAAAAGAGTAGTCTTTTCCAGGACAACATCATCCCCACCCACAGCGCATGAGGGCTGACTGGTCTGATGAGGACGAAAATGGCGTAAATCATATGCTCTGGCCTTCACAGTCACCAGATCTCAACACAGCTGAACACCTGTGGAAGATTTTGGACTCTTCAACACCATCATCAATCACTGACGGAAGAAAAAAAATTTTTGGAAGAATGCTGTCAAGTCTCTGGAACCAGTACAGTTCCAGAGACTTGTAGAATATTAAATGCCAATATTTTGCCCTTTTTTCCTTTAATTTGTCACCTGTATGCAACTAACTAACTGCAGCAGAGTTGTATTTGCTCTTTAATTCAGAGACATGGCAAAGCGTCATACATTAGTGGTGTTGGAATTTTAAGCAGCATACATATGACATGTGCTATCTATATATTATTAATATTATTTTAGCAGTTAAAGGAATCAGTTAAACGTCAGAAGTGCTGCACCCCCTCTTTAGTATTCCTTGCTTCACTATCACTGTTTTGTCCTATATGTACAAGATTTACATTCAGCTGAAAGCAGAATTGGAAAAGGTCTGTGCACATGATCTGAGTTGCAAATTGTGAATTAAAACCTGTCTTCAGTCATAAATTCAGTGTGATCATATCACATCAGGCTACACAAAGACATCCAAATTCAGTTACGCAGAACAAAAAAAAAATCATAAAATATAGCGAGCCATGTTAGACACTGTTGTTTTTATAGAATGCTTAGTGTTCATGGTGTTTAGAGACATGAACAGACATAAAGAGATGTGGTCCTGTAAGAGGAACTTTTGATTAGACACAAATAAAACAATCAGGACAAAAGGATGACTACAGTATGAGGAGTGGCCTGGGAAAACCCACTGGATGTCGCTGAGACTGAATTCTGGCAAACAGCCAAAAAAAAAAAAAAAAAAAAAAAAAAAGGATGAAAAATCATTTTTACTTTAAGCAGACATCATGATGTGGAAATGATGTGAATGTTTTAATCAATTCTTAATCTTTGCAAATGGATGATCATGTCGGATAAAGAGTCAGTTTAAGTTATCTGGTGGTAAAAAACAATCAGTCTGTCTAAGGATCTGTCTTAATCCATGCTAGCTAAGAGCGATTTCCTAGAACAGTGCATTTTATGCTTTGATTAAATTTTTTGATAGCTCAAAACAGAAGCCTAATCAGTTCAGTTTGTTATCGGAAACCAGCTGTCAAAATGTCTATGATCATTCTTCAAAATTCTTCCCTTTTCACTTTTGGAGGTAACTAGACTTTAAACTAGAACTACTTTACATCTCATAGAGATACATGAAAGGAGAAGCATATTTCAGTTCAGGAAGCCTGTAGTATATATAGTGAAGGGTTTTCACAGGCCACCACACATGGAACCAACATGGAAAATCATTCATCAAACACCTACCCCCCACAGATCTGCCACTGAACTTCACACTCACCTGATTGAGTATGTAATGAGGCTAGGCTACTTGAGAGAGAGAAACACACTGACAATCAAATTTCTTGTCTATGATTAGTTTTGTGATGAGATATGAGAGTATGAAACACCGGGGATGCTAAGTTTCTGTTTTGGGGTTGATACTGGCCTGAAATCCTGGATCTGTATTGGATCTGATATTAGTTTATGTTCCAATTCACTCGAATAGTTTATGCCATGGAAACTTATTTACGTTTTAGTGGACACAGCAATGATCATACACGTGAACACGTGACACGACGGTGTTATTACACGCATGACGGTTTTGCGCAACTTGGCCACAGAAGGTTGTTACTAAATAACTCTGGAAAGAGCAGGTCAATATTTGATCAACATACAGTACATCATCAGCCAGAATGCAGAACTCTGATAACAGGAATTGTATTAAAAATGGAAAAATGGGATTTGGTCAGCTCTGTGATGAATTGTTGATGCACCGATGTCCCAAAAGACTTTAGTTATTGGACTTAGATCCCCCCAATATTTTCTTTTAGTATAAAAATTGGAGCTTGATGTTATATTCTCAAATATTATATTATCATTTAAGTCTGTATTAAATGAACTAACATTCATTCACATTCTGTATTCTTAGAGATAACACAATTATATCCAGTTATACTACAGCACTGTTGAATTCCTGAAGGTGTTGATTAATTTTCTATTACAGCAGCTCTGACAATAATTCAAAGTCAAATGTTGTTACAGAGGGGTACACAGTGGCTTAGTGGTTAGCACGTTTGCCTCACACCTCCGGAGTTGGGGGTTTGAATCCTGCCTCTACCCTGTGCGTGTGGAGTTTGCATGTTCTCCCCATGACTCGAATGGTTTCCTCTGCGTACTCCGGTTTCTTCCCCCAGTCCAAAGACATGCACTGTAGGCTGTCTGGCATTTCCAGATTATCTGTAGTATGTGAATGTGTGTGATTTTGTCCTCTGATTGGTTGGCAACCCACTCTGGGCATCCCCTGCCTTGTGCCCCTAGTCCCCTGGGATAGTCTCCAGGCTCCCTGTGTAGGATACGAGGTATGGAAAATGGATGGATGTTGTTGTGGTTTCTGTACGGAGATGTTTATTTAACTGGTGCGCAAATTAGTCCTTAAGTACAGCTATTTCTATTTACATACCCTGATAATCAAAGTTATGATGGGTAAAAAATCCCAGGACTGCCAGTGAGCCACTGCAAAGCCTTTAACCTTCGACTCTCTATACATGAATTACATTTTACCTCATTTGTAAGGCACTTGGGATAAAAGTCTCTGCCAAATGAGTAAATGTCCATGAATTTCAGATACATCCCAGCTCATCAGCTTAAGACAAAGCTCCTGGGGGCAGTAGATGAGGGTGATGATGTGCAGGTAGAAATGAATGTCCTGCATCCAGACAAACTTGGAGCAGTTTAACAGCTTTACAGCAGCAGCAGCAGCAGATCTCACCCTTGATATTAATCCAGGCAAAACAGTAAACTGCACTGCAGTCACAGACCCATTCATGCAGTAATTAATGAACTCCTCTAAACTCTCTGGGTTCCTTTGCAGTTAACAATGTTAAGAGATTAAAACATTATAATCTACTATAAGACAATAAAACTGCAAAGAATTATAGCTTTCTAGGCATGAAGATTAACTAGCTCTTAGCCATTAGCTAGGCACAGCTATAAGCCTTTTGCTAGGAAATTAGTTGTGTTTAGGAAAAGCAGAGCTAATCCACAGTTCAACCACACACACACACACACACACACACACACAGTTTAGCTAGCAGGCTAAGTGCATATCATGGGAAGAATGTGCAGCACAGCATTACTCACCACAAAGTGCACTGTATCATCCTCCTGAGCTCCTCCAGCAGAGCTCCCTCAGCCTCTAATCCGCCATTTCAGCCTCCTACAAACACACTCCGCAGAATCCACACACAAAACAACACCGCTAATACATCACCAACACAATTTAACGCACCGTGGCCTTTGTAAAATTCCAGGCTCTTGTGTCCTGATAACGGTTCTCTCACTTTAACTCTGACGTCAGCAGCCCGTCCGATAAGTTGATTGGCTCAAACCTTTCACTCAAACGTCAGTCTGTAGCCCCGCCCACAAGATCACCCTGGTGACAGAAATAAACACTGCATTGTTCTCAAGTGGTGGATCTGAAACATCTGAAGCATATTTTGGAGAAATTGCAGCTACTTAATACTATTAATGATTATATACAGCTATACAGCAGACCTCCACAGAGATATGCTATATGGCCAAAAGTTTGTGGACACCTGACCATCACACACATATGTGATTGCTCAACATCCCATTTCAGATTTAGTCCCCCTTTTGCTCTTATAATAACCTCCACTCTTCTGGGAAGGCTTTCTACTAGATTTTGGATTTGTGCTCATTCAGCCACAAGAGCATTAGTGAGGTCAGACGCCGATGGTGGGTGAAGGGGGTCTGGGGTGCAGCCGGCATTCCAGTTCATCCCAAAGGTGTTCAGTGGGGTTGAGGTCAGGGCTCTGTGCAGGACACTCGAGTTCTTCCGCTTCAACCTCAGCAAACCATATCTTCATTGTTATGCTGGAACAGATTTGGGCCACTTAGGTCCAGTGAAAGGAAATTGTAACGCTACAGCAGGAGTGTCCCGTCTTATCTGGAAAGGGCTGGTGTGGGTGCAGGTTTTCATTCCAACCAAGCAGAAGCCACACCTGAGTCTACTGAAATCCCAGATGAACTGATTAAACAGGTGGAATCAGGTGTGGCTCCGGATTGATTGGAATGAAAATCTGCACCCACACCAGCCCTTTGCAGATAGGACTGGACACCCCTGTGCTACAGCATACAAAGACATCCTGTACAATTGTGTGCTTACAACTTTTTGGCAACAGTTTGGGGAAGAACCACATATGGGTGTGATGGTTGGGTGTCCACATACTTTTGGAGCTATAAGCAATCCACATTACACTGTAGTACACCATGAAACATACACTATATTACCAAAAGTATTCGGTCACCTGCCTTGACTCACATATGAACTTAAGTGCCATCCCATTCCTAACCCATAGGGTTCAATATGATGTCGGTCCACCTTTTGCAGCTATTACAGCTTCAACTCTTCTGGGAAGGCTGTCCACAAGGTTGAGGAGTGTGTTTATAGGAATTTTTGACCATTCTTCCAAAAGCGCATTGGTGAGGTCACACACTGATGTTGGTCGAGAAGGCCTGGCTCTCAGTCTCCGCTCTAATTCATCCCAAAGGTGTTCTATCGGGTTCAGGTCAGAACTCTGTGCAGGCCAGTCAAGTTCCTCCACACCAGACTCTGTCATCCATGTCTTTATGGACCTTGCTTTGTGCACTGGTGCACAGTCATGTTGGAAGAGGAAGGGGCCCGCTCCAAACTGTTCCCACAAGGTTGGGAGCATGGAATTGTCCAAAATGTTTTGGTATCCTGAAGCATTCAAAGTTCCTTTCACTGGAACTAAGGGGCCAAGCCCAACTCCTGAAAAACAACCCCACACCATAATTCCTCCTCCACCAAATTTCACACTCAGCACAATGCAGTCCGAAATGTACCGTTCTCCTGGCAACCTCCAAACCCAGACTCGTCCATCAGATTGCCAGACAGAGAAGTGTGATTCATCACTCCAGAGAACGCGTCTCCACTGCTCTAGAGTCCAGTGGCGGCGTGCTTTACACCACTGCATCCGACGCTTTGCATTGCACTTGGTGATGTGTGGCTTGGATGCAGCTGCTCGGCCATGGAAACCCATTCCATGAAGCTCTCTGCGTACTGTACTTGGGCTAATCTGAAGGTCACATGAAGTTTAGAGCTCTGTAGCAATTGACTGTGAAGAAAGTCGACGACCTCTTTGCACTATGCGCTTCAGCATCCGCTGACCCCTCTCAGTCAGTTTCCGTGGCCTACCACTTCGTGGCTGAGTTGCTGTTGTTCCCAAACTCTTCCATTTTGTTATGATAAAGCTGACAGTTGACTGTGGAATATTTAGGAGCGAGGAAATTTCACGACTGGATTTGTTGCACAGGTGGCATCCTATGACAGTTCCACGCTGGAATTCACTGAGCTCCTGAGAGCGGCCCATTCTTTCACAAATGTTTGTAAAAACAGTCTGCATGCCTAAGTGCTTGATTTTATACACCTGTGGCCAGGCCAAGTGATTAGGACACCTGATTCTGATCATTTGGATGGGTGACCGAATACTTTTGGTAATATAGTGTACATAGTAGTAAAACCATAATGAACATAATATAATAATGATGTAGTAGTAATATAATAGCAGACCCATGACTCTTGAGTCATGCCTTCATGGAAAGAATAGTACAACTCTGTTTTGTTTTTGTTTTTTTGTTTTAGAAAGCTTGCTAGAAAGGTTCACTGAGCATCTGGCTGATACTCGAAGTGTGCATTTCTACTTTCATGTGAGTGAACGTGAGAGGTCACATACTGTATGAAGCTCATGGGACAAATTAAGACTATGGTTATTTATAGCGATCATTCTTTCATCCTTAGTAACTGCCTGGTCACAGTCATTGTACATTAAATTAGGCTACTAGTTTGCTTATATTTCAGATAATAGAACCAAACAATTAACTAGAAAATACTGCAGGCAGGTGCACCCAAAAATTATAACTGCCCAAGTGGGATTAGAAAAACCTTGTGCATACTGTACCAATTATGAATTCAAGTGAATAAGGAAGGGGGAGCAGGAGGCAGGGGGTTTGGAAGCAACTCCATGTTAATATGGGTGTGATGGTCAGGGGTGCACATACTTTTGTGTATATTTCTGGAGCACTAAACAGATGCAGGTTCAGATAGTGACATTTCTAAAGCATAGTTTGTTCATGATTTGCTTTTATACAAACAAAACTTGGTTAACTATAGTAAATGTAATGTACTAAAACCATGATGAACTTTCCAAGGGTTACTGATGCCAAATGTGAAAAAATAAATCTCAAAGTTATAAACATCCCTTAGAAATTTAGTTTATTTTCCTTCAACTTTAGTGGAATTTCTTCATCATCATCCAGAAAATCACTGACAACTCAATGCAAACTTATTTAAGCAACAGCATATTAATTAACATGCATGTGAATTGGTGAGTAGTGGAAGCAAATACAAACCAGTCACGTTTGAACTGAAAGTCACACTGCTGTTTATGCACGGATAAACCATTCAGTCGGGTTTTCGGGGCTCATTCAATAGGCGGGAGTAAATTAGGTTGTCTTTTGTGTTACAATATAAGACCTTTCACAATATACATTCATCATAAACTTAAACAGATAATGAAAATTCTCTTTTAATAGTTAAAGCAAGGTTTAAGAATAGTGACAAAACAAGAGGCAAAATAAATGTGGCTCTGATGTAAACGCAACAAAAGTGACTGTGAAAAACAAATTAAATAAATTAATTTAAGAATAACTTGGACAATATAAAACATCCACCAAAACAAATGATTACAAAATAAACCAATTAACTTTTTTTTTTTTTTTTTTTTTTTTTACACAAATGCTTCCTGCTAGTGTAAATGAATAATACATAACAATTCCTGAATACCATTACAGTGCAATGATCAAAATCAACACAGTAGCATCTTTCGCATTATCCATTACAGTACCACTTAAAAAAAAAAGGGATCATTTTACAAACTTCCTGTTCATTTTAATGTCTGTCCTTAAACACTTTCAGTGTGAATTTGATTCACTTCCTTTCTGGCTTCAACATAGACGTACTGGGTACAAACATGGCAACTGTGTATACAATTTTATGTGTAGTTTAAAACTCTATTTACTGATAGCTGAACTAGGTTAACATCTGAATTCAAAGAATCCACTCTAAGTACTCTTTTTTTATTTAAAGGGAAACTTGTTTTATATGGGACAAGTCCCTTAATTAAATATTCTACAAAGCAATTAGCTTTTATTCTTTCTTCAAATATGATTATGTGGTTATACAGATTAATTCAAATTTCAGTTATTTCTCTAACCAACTACTCACTGCAATACTATTATATGCAATCTATAAGGTATAGAAAATGACCACACACATTACTTGGTTATGAAATATGATTTGGAGAATTGGGAAAAAAAAACAACAAAAAAATGTGTACCAATCACCATAGGTAACACCATGCTTTGTGTTCTTCCTAGCTAGAATTCCAAGATTAGTTCCTCACACAGACTTCCACGTATCCTCTAAGCTTGAAATTACCAACACTGAACTTCAGTTGTCAGTCTAATGACTACAGAGACACAAGAACTGTGTCTGTCATTAATAATATAAACACAGTGTTTCATTATGACCATTATATCATAAATGTAATTACCTCCAGAGTAATAATTTTTATACTAGAAAAACAAGAAATAATCTTCTAGTTCTCACCAAGGAGAATACTATACAGTAATCAGTATCCACAATAAAACAATAAGGGAATGTAAAGGAGTTGCATTGAAATGAAAAATGATTCAGTTTATAGAATTGAGATTATTCTAAGAACTGCAAATTTCATCCTTATCTATGGAAAATAATATAAATCTAAAGCACAGATCTAGTGCAATTTAACTGTAATTATTATAGAAATCTGCTACTCAAATGCTGACATAGTATTAATGTAAATTGTCAAGTTCTGATATTTACCTCCCACTCCATACAGCATTCTTAGCAATCACTTTACTATTTAAAGAAAAAAAAGAAAAACATTATTATACACTGAAAAATTCCTAACCAGCCTTTTCTATTCAACATGAAATTAAATGCACTTAAGATTTTTTAATGAAAACTATATTTGTAAAAAAATTCTAGTCATGCTGCTTTATACATCATAGATATTGTATTTTACTTGTATATGTAGATACTCTGCAGCATTGTCTTAAACTCCAATCAAGTCAACCAAACTGCAAAGAAATTAGGCAAATTGTCTTTGCAAAAAATTAAAAAAAGGAAAAAAATGCAGCTAAAATCCACTGCATGCTTGACTGCACTTTGGGAGGTAGGGCTCGTATGACAATATACAGTATTTCATATAATTCAGGTTATTACATACGCTCCAACCTTACACCCTACACTTTATATAAACATTACAGATGTACTTCTATTACTTTATAATGCCTGTGTAGGTGCATATTTCTTTGATTTAAAATGAGCATATAGGACTAACTATATTTTCTGTTAAAAAAAAAAAAAAAATCGAAATTGACCAAGTCCACTGTCCCATTTCAGCTTCTGTTTATATAAAAAAATCATAGAATATTTGCTTAGACTACACACTGATATTGAGGATTAAGTATCATCTATCTATTCACCTCATTTATCTTTAGGATGTCCCTCTTTATTATACTGTCAGATTACTAATTACTGTTAAACATTATGGCCTGAGAGTTACACTATACATATACCATCTACAAATCCACCATTTTCTCCTTATGACAATCACAGGGTGTGATGCCTTTTCTCCCTCCTGCACCAAACCACAATATAACTGGCGGCAGATGATTGTCAAGTTTCACAGGATGCACTTTTTGAACCAGCAAAGCTCTTTTGTGCTTTCCTTTTAAAGAAACAGGCATTTACTAACAGTTAAAAGCAAACCCCATTCATGGTCAAAGGCAACATAAATGAATAAAGCCATATGTGCGGCACGGCAACAAGCGCAGTGGCACACACACTGAAGAGCAATGTGAGCTGCAAGATGCCCTTTTAAACACAATGTAATGTCTCTGAATTCCAAGGCAGTCTGAAAAGCCTAGATTTTTTTTTTTATTATTATTTTGTCTGGAATCATGTCTCACACACATTGTGGAGTCACATTGTGCAGTGTTAGTATGGACACAAATTATTCCAGCACAGTTTCGTCTTGGTTCTTGTGCCAGTCAGTCATTTGGTCTTGGGCACCACCAGGATCCCGTCCCCATCCCGAATGCTGTACGAATGCAAGGCCCTTGTGCTATACTTCATCTCTTCAGGCCCAAAGGCTGAGTGCATGTCCTTATCAATGTAGTAGAGACGCATGTTACTGGCTGAGAGTCGCACCACTGTTTTCAGCTGCTTTTTTAGCTCAGCCACGGTCTGGTCCAGCCTGATGCTCACCTGCTCTACGCGGTCCTCACAGTGCACCGCCACCACCGCGTGGCAGCGGGGCCGCAGATCGATCTCAGCCAGTGGCGCCAGCTTCCCGTACTTGGTCACCAAATAGTGGTATCTGTCACAAAAAAAGCACACGAATGCACATTTACTAAACATCTATACATATATTTTCATGTTACAATCACAACTGTAATCATGTGCCTTTCAAAATTATAGACACCATTTACAAAAATAATAAAGAATATATAAAAATGATAACACATTCAGTGATTAATATGTTGTACAGAATTATTGAAAAACATTGGACCTCATTTATCAAGATGGAAACAAACAAATTTATTCTTAAACAACAAGTACCCTGGGATTTATGAAAATCCAGTTAGGTCAGAAAAACGTTTGTATATATTACAAGAGCTTTTGAGTTTGTGTGAATTCACTTATAAGGAGACTCAGTAATGTGAACCTCAACTGATAGGCTTCAAATCATACAACTGCCATGAATTACTGCAGTTTCATACATGGATTATGCTGTCAAGCTTAAATAGCTTATTTCTTTCAACTGCACACACAAACTTAACAAAAATTTTGTGAAAATCAGTTGTTTCATATTAATGAACTGAAAGAAAGAAATCCAAAACAAATTCATAAATTAAGACAAATAAGACTAGCTGAGTATGGAAGAGTATGGAGTAGCTTACACACTGCAATGGCTTCCATTAGTGGAAGATGCTTGCAATGCTAAGGAGGCTCTAACCGTTTAGTTGTCATTTTGTCGTTTTCAGCTCTCAGTGAGCTTTGCTTTTATGAAGCTTTGTGGGCGTCACTAAATATAAATCAGCTGTGCTGTTAATGCGTTTGGTAATTTTTCAAAAACCACTGATATTCGATTAAGCTTCAAATTGACAGAATAACACTGAGTCTTTTTCTCACAGACTACAGATACAAAGCCACAGGCTTTGTATTAACTGAGGCTCTTGATTTCTGTCTGCATGACACTGCTACTTCCTGCATGAACTGGAATCACATTTTTCCCCCATTATGATGTCTAATGTAAACATTAACTGAAGCTCTTCACCTGTATCTGCATGATTTTAATGAACTGCACTGCAGCCATGTGATAAGCTGATAACTGCATGAATGAGCAGGGGTACAGGTGTTCCTGTTAAAGTGCCTGGTGAGTGTATGTTATAACTGAGCTCCAGCATACAGGTACTGAGCCCCTCCCTGTATTGAAGGCACTGTACCTGTTAGGCAGCTCCTCTTCAGAGTGATCCCGATAGTACCGGATGAAGAACCTCTCAGCATCCTCACGTTCTCCGTCTGTAACAATGCTCCCGTTGAGGCAACCCACTGAAGGCAACCTGAGGCAGGAGCACAACGGTACTTGGAGTCCTACAGGAAATGGCTGAACTTATACAAGTAGTAGAATGCTAATGAGACACTTACTGAGCTATCATGAGACTGCGCCTCTCTGTGTTAGTGTAGGGCTGCAGCAGAGGAATGCCCTGTAATCTCACCTCCTCCAGCTTGGGGAGAAAATTTAACTTCTCTATGTCTTCCCATTGACTGAGACCTACACACGCATGCATGCAATATCAGAGATAGTTGGGTAAAGCTGTATATGGGTTAAACTGATTTACTGTATATGGGTTAAACTGATTTACTGTATATGGGTTAAACTGATTTACTGTATATGGGTTAAACTGATTTACTGTATATGGGTTAAACTGATTTGCCAGCAGAACAGTAGTGTTGCATTTAAAAAGGAAAAAAAGAAAGACTGAGTTCAGCGATAAATAATGTTATATCTATCGTTGCGAGATTATGAGACAGAATCCCAGCAATGCCAAAGCCATGCTCTCTGGTTGAGAGGGATGACATTACTCTCTCTCCTGTCAATCAAAGTGAAAATAATAACATAATCTTGGGTGATATCCTCTGAGTATGTTTAGCTGCCCTGTCCATGTAGCATGAGCAGCAGTTCCAAAAGATGCAGAGGTTGATTTCATGTGTCTCAGACGAAGAATATGTGAGCCCTCATCCTCCCCGGTTACTAGGTGCCATGTAATAGGGGCGAATGAGCGGTTGGGAATTGGTAAATGACCAAACTAACATCTATAACCACTTGTCTCCGATCAGAGTTTGTATTTGTTATAAAAGTACTCAAATCTCAGTAAATTGTATTCTGACATAATTTATCATTATATTAATATCATGTCTCATATTTCCCATCCCTGTGGAGTGCAGTGATCAGTTAAAGCTGAAAGCTCTAGCATTACAGAAAGATTACATGATACGTTTTATCAGAAACTATACCCGAGTTGTGCAGATTGATGCTACGCAAGTTAGGAAAGAGCCGGCGGAGATTGTCCTCTGAGTCATGAATGGAGTTCACGTTGTTGTTAGCCAAGACGAGAGTGTCGAGAGAGGGGAACATGGTGCCGAACTTGCGCACCTCGCTCCAGTCCTGCAGATTGTTGTCTGTAATGTGCAGCAGCCGCAGTGAAGGACATGGAGTGGCAGACACCGTCACAGTGCTGTACTCATTAAGGCACAGGAACAGCTCCTCCAATCTAGAGGACACACATGGATGCAGGTGAGAACTTTACATTTTTTATGGTCAGCTAAAAAAAACAACGAGTAACTACCTACATGAACAATATAGTCATCATAAAAGGATGGAGACTGAGTTCATGTTTGTTGTTAAAAGGCCCTGACCTTCAGCAGCAAATCAATAATTTCCAACAGTATTGGAAGCAAGATACAGTCACAATAATATATTGCGAAAACCTGAACAGTTTCTTGCAGAACACTGGTATGGTGTCAGTATCAGACAGATATTTTCTGTACATACATTCTATAAATCTAGTAGCTGATAAACAGAATGAAAATTTTTTTTATTGCTGAATACATTTACATTTACACTTTATGATCAGTAGCCCAAAGCCTTAGCCCCTGAGACACCACTTACCAAAACAAAGCTCACTGGGCAGTGACCTAGTGGATCCCGATGTCATAACAAGGTCATATCACCCCATTTTGTTAACCAATCTTTTGACCTTGCAGTATTCCATGTTTGTGAACCTGAGGAGCTTTCCTTCATATGCTCAATATTCACTGTTCAGATCAGCTGTTCAGATCATCTGCTCAAATGTTCATCTATCATGGAGAGTAGACACAAGGAGCCCCCTGTTTAAACAGAGCCCCTACCATGGCATTTGTCTCCTCCTCATGGGCATTATATAAAAATGGGGTGGTGAATATCACCTGGGTACCATCTTGTGTGTGCGCACACATGCTGAGACCTTTCAACAGTCATAGCGTGACCATATAACACTGCATAGTGATATAAACATGATTTATATAAGTCTATAAAGCTATAAAACCGCTCCCAGGATGTGGTTTTAACTGAGACTAAGCTCATCAGTAAACTTTTAAGTTCAACTTTGTCCAATGAAACAGTAAAGAACAGTCTGGAGAGCATAACAAAATCTATTGATGCTACTTATATTCAGTACTCTCAAGATTAGATCATAATGATTTTGGTCAAAGAAATGCAGTATATTGGGAGCTCTGTAGAAATCTTACTCAGGCATCTCGCGTGTGAAGGCGTGAACAACATCCCAAGGAATCTGAGTGTTGTTGAGGACGAGGCGGCGCACTCTAGATAAAGCCTCAGCACAGTACGACTCCAGCACTGCGTCACTCAACGGGTTTGAGCTAAGGTTCAGGAAGTCCAGGTTTGGAATGTTCATAACAATCTTACTGATCTGAACAGACAGAGTTAAACATTAGACACTGTAACAGAAACTGTACTGGTTATGAGTGGCAATGAGTTGGCATGTTTCATACTGCCGTACAGTCATGGCCAGTGCAAATAAACAAGATTGCTACCTCATGCCAGTCTTGGAGTTTGTTATGAGATAAGTCCAGTTCAACCACATGAGCGCAAAAAGCTGCGATCTCTCCTTGATCCCCTGCATGGCTAATTCCACAGCCATTCAAGACCAGCACACTGGGCAGGTTCAGTCGGTCTGGTAGGGTAATAAAATATACGACATCTTGATTCACTTATCTCTAGACTTTATACTAACAGGCACTGACTGAGCTCATGTAACAAGAATGCTGACTGACTTTCACAAATGGTTGTCAGTGTCTGACTTAGTCATACCTTTCATAGGAGATCCCTGATGGCCAGAAGGTACAACCACCCCCATGCCAGGGCCCCGGCGGTAGGGGAAGTTCTCAGGGCTGTATTTCTCACTGATCACCTGCATAAATGTGCGGCCTTCCCCCTCAGGTGCCTCCATGGCCCTGTCCCACACACCCCACCAACTGTTGCTCTGCTGCGATGAAAAAGCCAAAACAGAATTACAATACTCTTAAAAACAGATTCTCTTAATATTTACTCACTGCTTTAAATACACACAGCTCAGTAAGCCTGTTTCTTAGTCACATCTTGAGTTCAACTCATAAAATCAGCACTGTACTAATACATCAAGTCTCAGGAAATATGGGCTGTTTCTTGTGTGCATTTATATCTGTCAGCAGTTCTTAACGTAGCTGTCGGTACTTACAAAATAATCTCACCTGTTGTAATGTGCAGTTCTACAACTGTGTAACAACCTGCAGTGGCTGGTCACTCGTGAAGGAGTGAGCGTCTCCTGAAAACCCACTCTGCTCACTGTACTCAAAGGTGTGATTAGATATAAAGGGAGGGACTGTAGATATTCCTGAAAAACAAACATGGGATCAGTCTTCCTGAAACAAATGCTAACTTTACTTGTGTTTAAGATATGTGCAAATAAGAAACAAACTTCAGTTCAGGAAAGCCACTAGGTTTCAGAACTACAGTCACGGGGAAGAAGAAAGTACACCGCCCTTCAATTCTAACTTTTTATTTATCAAGGCCTCAAGCAATGTTGTAAACAAGAGTGGGCCAAAACTGTATTTTACACTGAATTTTTTTATGTTGAGAAGCATCTAGAGTGGTACCAACCCACTTTTTCCATTGTTGATTGAATACAGAGTGTTGGTTGATACCCAATTTCAACAACATTTACATTTATCTCATTAGGCTGACGCTCTTATTCAAAGTGAGACAACTGAGCAGTTGAGGGGTCTTGCTCGAGGACCCAATGCCTTAACCACTGTGCCACCAGTCAGGTGCTAAGTCAGTTGCTAAGTAATGCAAAACAACAAAAGTAATTTGGTATGCTTTAACAAATGCTGTAACTATGCGCAATGAAAGAAATGCGTTGTGTCAGTTAACAATATGCAATCACAGAATAAAGTACTGTGGATCAGACTTGAATGTTTTTAGGTCAGTGCTACCCCCATTGATACTCAGCGTCAGATCTGTACATCTCTTCTGTCTCAAATTATTGAATGAATCTCTCCTGAACAGTAAATATGTGAAGGTCAAATTAAAACATGGTTAATGATTAGATTATATTACACGGAATACTGTGAAAGAAAGAACTACCTCCGGTCAGTACCACTCACACTGATCCTCAGTGTCAGATCTGTACATCTCTTCTGTCTCAATTTATTTAATTAATCTCTCCTGATCAGTAAATATGTGAAGGTCAAATTAAAACATGGTTAATGGTTAGCTCATATTACACTGAATATGGTAAGAGAAAAAAAAGAAAGAAAAATGAGTTAAATCAGTTTACATCACATGGGATAAGGTAAAAAAAAAAAAAAAAAAAAAAAAAAAAAAAAAAAGGATGACACTCATTTAAAAAAAGAAAGAAAGAAAGAAAGAAAGCTTGAGATGGAATGGAACTAAAAGACAAGTTTGACAAGGGACAAAGGACAGCGGTGCCACCTCACAGCTCCAGGGTTCCCAGAGTTCTCCCCGTGTCCATGGGGGTTTCCTCTGGGCTCTCTGGTTTCCTCCCATCACTCTAAAACATGCCGGACATCAGACTGGCATGTATATATTCCCCACCTTGCCCTCAGTGTTCCCAGGATAAACTCTGGAACCCCCACAACTCTGACCAGGAGAAAGCAGTTACTGAAAATGAATGAATGAATTGATGAATAAATGAATGAATGAAAAGCTATACACTGATTCATATCTTGTACTGTAGAAATGTAATCAAGTATTGTGATATATTTTCCATATCACTCATCCCTAAATTGGATAGAAATCCAGTGCCTTCATTTGAACAGCACTGGACTGGACTAAAACAATATTACAGTCAATACTGTCACTGTCCTTTGATTCTGTCAATGACAGCTTGACATTTCTTCGCCAGATATTCGGCTTGTTAAAATAAATAAAATAAAGTTTTTTAAAAAAAAAAACAAAACAATGCACTGTAGCCTAATAGACGAGTTACACACGTGTGAAACAGTAGCATCGTTAGCTAGCATCGTGTTTCAGGAACGCTATCTTGTCCTACTAGGAGAAAGCTAACCAGCTAGTACCTGACAACTGAGCCACATTAGCTTGGCATGCTAACAAGTCTACAATCCCTACAGCTCGAGTTACAAATGCATGGCCAGATGCTGCGCGCGCGCGCGCGTGCGTGCGTGTAAATTATCACACAACTGCCAGCGCATTTCAAACAGAAACATTTCCGAGCCACTGGAGCTGAGCTTTTAGAGAAATGACCCGCACGTCACAACAACAACACCGATTTCATACAGCAGACCAAAAAAAAAACAACAACAAAAACAACAAAAACAACAGCCAAAATACATATTAATTAAGTGGGACTAATAGTAACCAAAGATATATTTACTGTTATCGCTGACACGTTCCGCTTTGCTCTTGTTGTGGATGTTGCAGCCGTTACACTGAGCCACCTGCACAGGAAGTGACGTCAAGCCTAAAGAAGTGACGCCGTTCTACAAAGCTAAAACTGGATACAAAATAATGTAACGTACATTTGATTTTAAATTGAATTTTCCTTCACAGAAAATACCACTTACATAAAGCCAAAAGATGGAAAATCCAAAACATTTTAAAATTAATCAATTAACCAATTAATTAACTAATTAAGTAATTAATTTAGGTTTTTTTTTTTTTTTTTTTTTTTTTTTTTTTTTTTTTTTTTGCAAATTTCTTTCTGCAAATTTACATCACCAGTGAGGCATATTTCTAAAATATATAAATATTTCATATTTCTACCTTTACATTTATACATTCTCCAGAAACAAAGGGTACTAAACTGTCCCCTTCCTTGTCACTGAGGTGGTACCTTAAAGTACCTTTAGTACACTTTTTACCTGTAGAGTTGTATATAGGAGTATAAGAATTTAATGATTTTGAAGGGGAAATTTTTTTAATCTAAAAAAACAAGCATATATTTGGCAATTGTTGAAACATTTGGCATGTGCTGTACAAATATATTTACATACGAATATTTTCATCAACATTAAGTGGCCATGATCTTAAAATAATCATATGGGGTGACAGTGATTTTCCTTCCAAATAAAATGTTTCCTTAATATGCTTAACATTTTGACAAATTATTACAAGTACAGTAATATCTGTAGACAAATATACATGCATTGTGCATGAATTAGTGTAAGTCATGAGCTTATATTTACATCCTGTAACTGAACTGTCTCCCTGTTCTTACAGTTTACAGACTTGTACAAACCCATAAAACTAATAAAAAATGTACCTGGCCAGTATCTACTTGAGCACATGCTATCACTGATTAATATTTCAGCCATAGAACCTATATATTTTATTTTGAATTTTAATACAGTTATATAGCATCATGTAGCATTGGTTATGCTACATGATGAATGATTACACCAAATAATGACAACACCATGCATGGTTTGATGAGTTTAACTCTAGCATACTCTATCACTGATTAATATTTCAGCCATGGAACCTATATATTTTGTTTTGAATTCTAATACATTTCTGTAGCTTCATGTAGCATTGTTTATGCTACATGATGAATGGTTACACCAGATGATCACAACCCCAAGCATGGTTTAATGAGTTTTGGTTATTTGTTAATGATTAATATTTCAACCATAGAACCTATATATTTTATAGGTTATTGGTTAAATATAAAATATTGGCACTTTAAACATGCTAAAAAAAATTCTCCTATTCATTAATTAGAACTACAATAGGGCAATATTTTATTGAAATAGTAAGAAAACATGTTGAAAATGGAGAAATTAAACTGTAATAAAGAATTGTATGTATATAAGTCATGAATTGAGTATAAAAACCAACCAGTAAGAGCCAAAGGAAGATATACAGTGTATCTATCTTAGACAGTGGTCGCACCACATGATATTTTCGAGTTCATTCAAATTTAATAGGCACAGATTTGACTACCGAAGCAAAACAGGACTTCACAGCACCAACGTTTATTATGAAATTTATAATGCAAATATAAATGTACTGATACAATTTAATTTTCATTGTTTTCTTGAGATTTTGAGATGAAAGCCATATGGTAACTACATTGCAGTAGTGAAAAAGTGAAAGTTTTCCAAATTTGACACAGTCTTCCAAACCTTCTAAATGTTTCCAAGGATACTTCAGTAACCACTTTATCCTGGTCAAGGTAGCAGTGGATGTGATGCCTATCCTGGGAACACTGGGTTTGAGGCAGGAATCATGCCTAGGGACAACTGAGCATAGCCAATCCACCTACTGGCAGGACCTGGAGGAAACCGACACAGACACAGGGAGAACATGCTATGAAACTCTGCACAGACAGCAACCTAAGCACAGGATCAAACCGGGAACCCTGGAGATGTGAGGTGGTAATGCTACCTGCTGCCCCACCACACCACACTTTCGTAAGCACACCAAACAAAGTAGAAAATTGGTCTATTTATAAAGAAAAAATGATTCAGGTCTTTCCCTCTCATTTCTAGTTAGTGAGGGAATTTTGCTGAAAAAAACAGTGGTGGCTCGTACATTAATAAATATTAATCTTCATAAAGTCCTCATTCATAACTCCATATATTTTATATTCCTATGAATACCTCTTTTGAGTGAATGATGATTTTTAATGTTAATTTTTTATTTTTAACGTTGCTATTTGATAAGTGTAAGCCAATGTTCTATTCATGTGTTTGTCTTTTTAAGATGTTGCAATGGAGCTCGCTCACTGCACCATTTTTCTTCATAGAGTTATTATTGTATTTTTGACTAGTGGTCAAAAATGGCAATTGCAACAAGTGCTAATAGAGACCCATTGGGACATGAATCACACTGCCCCACGCTCACGCTAAGAACACTTTCAATGGAGGAGGAGCAGCAGAGAGAACAGTCAATGACAGGATTGTCAGGGTTGCAGGTTTACACCAAAGTTGTGAGGTTTAAAAATAGTTTGTGGCTGCCAAGATTGTTTTATAGCAAATAATATGAATTCAGTTTTATAAATTGCAAACAAAGGCAGAGTGTAAGTGCAGACAGTGGGCATCTTTTATGCTGGATATGAATGGATTTATTAATAAATCGTTCATAGGAGAATTTATACAAGTAATATGGTACTCATGAACATACCAAAATAAAAAAAATGTTCGTATAATAGTAGTGCTCCTGAGTGTCTGTAAATTTATACATAAGAAAACTAACTAATGTAAATCTTGATTGATCAGCTTCATATCATATAATTGAGTTACTGCACTTTTATATATTGATTATGCTGTCAAGTTTAAATAGCTTATGTTGCTATTTCAATTACACACATCAATTTAATGAAATTTTCATAAACCCAGTTTGTTAAGAGGTAGCACTAAGTGACCATTAAGTGACTGATCTGGTATGTCTCAAGCTGTAATGTGCCGAAGAGTCTCTAGTATACCATGGACAATTTTCTTCCTGTGGGCGCATGCCCTTCTGCTTTTCAAACAGGGCATCAGAGAGGGCACAACAGATCTCTGATCGAGAGACCCCAAGACACGTCTCTATGAAAAAAAAAAACAGCAACAACTAAACGTATCAGTTTCTATGTGTAATGTGCTTTGTGCTTTGCATAAGTATTCACCACTTTCCCACATTTAGTAGTATTGCAGTGTTGCAACCTTGAACTGAAATGGACTTATTGGGATTACAGTTCATGCATCTTCACAAAAGTGCTAATAATATAAAAGTTTGCAAAATTATTTATAAAATAAAAACCGGAAGACCTGTGATTGCATATGTATTCACCCCTGTTGCTGTGAAATCTCTAAATGAATCTTTTTGGAATGAGACTTGGTTACAGTAAGTTTAGAGCCCTGAGTTTATTGCTATATTTTGCCCCCTAGTGGAATACGAGACTAGCTTTTTTCTGAATATTTCTATTCAATATTGATCCAAAAGACAATTTTAATTTCAAACACAGATTCTAAATTCATTTGGTTGTCCGTGTTAGAACCTTTATCGTGCTGGTCCCATATGTTCCCTGTGCTAGATGGTGATTAAACCATGACAACTGTGGGTGATTTGGGTTTTATTGTGGTCATCAAAACATTGTGTATTGAAAGACACTGCTTTCAGGATGACAACATAAGGTTAATGGTACTTAAAAAAAACCTTGTAATTACAGTTACACAAAAATGAGTTTAAAAGGTCTGTGTACATCATGTGAATAATTCCTAAATATTCATGTAAATAATGCCAAATAGTTATTCTTAAAAATAAAACTGTAATATCAGCAGTGGCAGAACTTTGTCACAAGGTGCCCCCTGTGCACGCATTACATTTGGACCCTACACAATGGGCCTCATTTATCAATATTTTAGTTAATTCATGATCACAAGCCGAATCCTGACGATGCTACAGGCATCTCTGCCTGGGAGCCAAGAGAGAAAAACTGGCAGTACTCTCTCTCCCGTGTCAATCACAGCGACACTAGCTAATCACTGGTATCTGTGAGCTCATGTATGCTGAAGAAGGTAGATAGCACTTTCCTCTCAGTGTCACACTGCCCTGTGAATTGCATGAACAGCAGTTTGAAAAGATGCCCAAATTGGGGAGAAAAATACCGTGAAGCCTTTTTTTTTTTTTTTTTTGCATTGATGTTCTAGGAAAGCTCATCACTGGTGTCAGGCGACAGGGATGGACACAAGTGTATGTACCAACAGCTTTATTTAGAAAGCTTGCAAACACATCCAAATCATAAGGCAAACTCAGAACAGGTAACAGGCAATGGTCAGGCGAAAGGGTAAACAAGGTAAGATAAGAATAAAAAAAAAAACAGAATATCAGAATCACTAAATACAAGGCTTGGTAACAACTGGTAGCAAGGACACAGATCATATACTTTACAGTGAACTGTGGGGTTTGTGTGTGTATTTATGGTGTGGTTCATAATGGAGTCCAGATGTGCGTGATTAGTATAATAGCGACTGTGTATGTGACAGAGTCCGCGTGTGCTGGGTGTTGTATTTCGCGTCGGCCATGTCTGTAGGCTGTGTGGTGTTCTGGGAGATGTAGTGTGAAATGGTTAATTAAAAAGCTCTTAACTGTCATTTATAAATGAAGTGCCATAGAAGATATGTATGGCAAAAATCCCTTTAAAGGTCAGACATATTTATTTCACAAAAATTTCTTGTGCACAAGATAAAACCAACACACAGAAGATATCCAAAGCTTTTTTGTATCTTTAATGCAGATCTGGAAGCTTACACACAGGGGGAGTTGTACTCTGTCTCAGACTGGTCACCTGAATGAAAGAATCAGTAAGTGGAAGCAATACAGTCACAATAACAGAGTTTAAATCCCACAACCTAGGAAAATCTTACTTGTTTGGTAGTAATCATAAACTCTGATCACCGCCGGCTTGAGATTCTTGACGGGAAGCACCTGTGTAATGTGTAGCTTATAGTTGACAGGAATATTCCTTTGGAGCTGTTGGAGATACACCAGACATCATATTGTAAACACATTACATCATATCTGTTTTTCTGTTATAAATAAAACTTACATGTTTTTAGAGAGGATGTACAGCAGATGTTTGTAATATAGGTAATAATTAATGTTATGTGCAGATTTCTAAACTGTGTTCTCTTCTTACCTCTTTTATATACATGATAATATGGTCATCTTTGGAATCAACTCGTTCCACCAAAATTTGATTTTTCAGCTAAGAGAACAACACAAGAATTATTCAGCATTAGTAAATTAATACTTAACACACACACACACACACATAACTGATATTTTAACATTTTTTAAGCATTTTAGTGCATTGCTAGTCCTTACTTCACCAGGATCTGCTGTGAAGCCTGACAAGAGTTTAATGTCCACTATGATCATGTTAGTGCTGCTCAGTGCCCCATTATATCTGAAAATTGAAGACAAACAACAACAACAAAAATAAAACAAACAAACAAACAAATAAAAAATAGTAATACCAATAACTATAGCAATAATAGTACCAGATAGTAATCATTGTCACTGCAGGGTAAAGTGTCAGATATAAATACAATATGATAACAATATGATGTGTGTGTGTATTTGCTCATTAAATGTAAGAAGTCTGATGGCAATGAATTTTGTGATTTTTTTTGCAGAAGCACAGCGCCTGTCTCATGAAGTAGGTTTAAACATAGCCTGGGATCCTGACTCAGTATCCATTAACAAATCCTAACAAATTCAACTACAGTGATCTATGGTGATCAAATGCAACTAAGGTCATGTGATGTTTTAAGTTAATCATGATGTGCTCCTGAATGAGTGTGTTTGTGTGTGTATTTGTGTCTTCCCTCCACAATTATTAAAGAGATTAAGGAAGAGTCACTGTTTGGGGAGAATTGAGGGGGGTTAATGTGAACAGGACAAGCTAGGCTGAGCAGTCTGAGTTTTATGCCACAGTCACTGAGGTTTATTTTTGTTTTTAAACCAATTTAGCTAACTGATTTAGCTGTAAGTAACAGGGAATAAACTCCAGAAATGAATTTCCAGTCTCCTGTACATTTGTTAAAGATGCTACAACATTCAGTGAACATACACTAATGGCTAAACATATTTTATCATCACTGGCAATATACATTTGGTGGCTCAAATGATGGCTTATACAGGCTGTTGCCTTATAATTCTACTTTAATTGCAATACTAGCAATTAATTTTATGCTTTTTTCCCCCTTGCTCTACTAACATGGTTTTAGCTCAATGCTATTCTTAGACCCTTTACTGGTGAATGAAGATTGGATGAGGATATGTTTTTGATGGAAGACTAGAAAGCACTATATGTTTCTCTGGATAAGGCTGTCAAGGCTGTAAAGGTCACATCCATCTGGGACAACTCATTGCCACACCACCAGAGGGCACCCTCCTCCGAATTCTAAAGACACTGCCTCAGTTGCCACAGTTAATTCCTGTTGACACACTATATAAAGCATACGGTCACACACACTCACTGTTAAGCCTTACCAATATTCCCTTTTGTGTATGTTCTGAGCTGTTGTTTAATATTCTTCATATTGTGTATGACCCTTGCATTGCCTCTTTGTTTACCCATTTGCATTATCTCTTGGATTCTGGCTGATGGTGATATTAGATGTGAGAGCTAAAATCTATTATCCAATAACTTGACAGTGAAAGCTTGGATTTATAATGTAAAATAATTATATTATTATTATTATTATTATTATATAATTATTATGTTAGCAGCAATGTGTGCAAAATTTAGTGTGCGTTTCACTCTGTGTAATCAGCTGACAGGACTGTCACTCAGACTGTGTTCACTTTATTATGGTGGGATTGTTTGGGATGATTAGACTTAGCCCCCAGCTTCATGGTGTGCTTATGATTGCTGGTGGTACTGCTGTGCTCGGTTCCTCAAAGATCCAAAGTAAGTAAGGAATAACACTTGACAGACAGTGCTGTTATTATGATAATGGTTATGATATGGCATGACGCGCAGGGGGAGTAGTGCACCCCCTGAAGTGCCTTATTTTTGTATAACTGCATGGGCTGGAGTACATTTTTCTGCTTATACAACATCGACTTGTTATCAGTTACAATGTTTAATTTTTTAAATTAACAACATATTGCACATTTTAATGGTTTATAGTTAGATTTAATGTTGCGGAACGTCAAGTTCATGGACAAAGTAGTTCCCGTTCTCACTTACGTTATAGGTGTGATAAACACATGCTATAGGTGTGATAATACAAGAATGTATTAGGACGGGCTCATTAATATTAACCTCTTGTTCATGTTTAAACTACTACTGTCCAAACCATGCTGTTATACAAAAATAATTCACACCTTCTAACCAATCAGATTCGAGAATTTAACCTCTTTGTTTAATCTGCTTTAAGACATTTGTTATTTTATATATATATATATATACACATATATATATATGTGTGTGTGTGTGTGTGTGTGTGTAAATATAAATATATATAGTTATATATACAAAAATATAAATAATCTGATGAGGATGACAAAAATGAAACTTTATATTAACTTTTTTGCTAGCCCACTGATAACAGCTGCCCCTGATATAGCCATGATATTTACATGTAATAAGTCATTGATTGGTTGTGTAATTCTTGCCTAATATTGCTGAATGTAATATTCATAGCATTTTTCTGTGATATAATTTGCACTCATTTAATGTAAAAAAATAAATAAATAAATAAATAGATGGACTACTTAAAATCTGTTTCTAAATCACCTGAAGAAATCAGCCACTGTTTTTCTCATATTAGTTCAAGGATATCATTCTTACGTGGCAGTGAAATTGATTGCCAGAGTGTGTCCGAATGATTTTGTGCAGTTTCCATCAGTTGTAGCCGTGATGCTCAGTGTACTGGTGTGAGTAGGTGTGGGGACATTGTAGAAAAGTGCTGTCTGCAAGTGGGGATAAAAGAATGTCATTTATAATGGCAGAAATCCATCAGAACAGCCATTCAAATTTAAGAAGTTGTTGAATTGGCTGTAAATTACTAATACTATAAATAAATCAATAATTCAAATGAATAATTCTAATAATAATCTAATAATAATAATCCAATTCTTTTAAGAGGGGTTGAAAGTCTTTATAAAACTTTTTTTTTTTTAATTACTATTAATACTGTCTTTTTTAATAAATTCATTTGACTGGGCATATTATGTTTAGTGTGAAAATCAGACTTAGTCCAGTATATTTTTTTGCTGTTATTATGTAGTAAACAAGGAATTGTGAAACCTTTATTGAAAAAACTGATTTGTCAGTAGATTGATAAAGCTCTTATTAAAGATGTACTGACCTGCACTGACACACAGCTGGAGCCCTTCACTTCAATGCTGTATTTGCCAGGAACATCCTGCAATGATCTTTCTTGGAACAGTAACTTGTTGTTTTGGTTCACATCAAAGGTGTGACTGTGTCCATCTGCTGACTTTACAGTTACTGTGCTAGAGCCGTCTGAGCTGAACACTTTAGTGGAGTACAGAGCCAGAGCTTGGAGGGCCACAACTGTGTCCTGATTAAAAGAGGAGGAAATTACTATATATTTTGAAAAATATATAGTATGTGCTTGTTGAACCTCCCTCCAAAAGCATGAGCATTAACATGTAGTTGATCCCGCTTTGTGGCTAACAGCATCCACTCTTCTGGGATGGTTTTGCATAAGGCAACAAAAACTTATAAACTTTTTATCTCTACAGTTACTGCTCTGCTGAACAATTAGAAGTTTGTTCTTAATATGAAAAGGGAACTTTTTAGAAATCCATAGTTTTTGTCAACATTTATACTGTTTAGTGTGTGTGTGGTTTTTTTTTTTTGGTGAATTGTTGTTTTATGTGCTGGTTGTTGAGGCCTATTAAAGGTCAAATTTGTTAAAGGTCAAAAATATACTGAAATTGCATAAAGGGCTGCAAATCAGTTGAGTACCTGGGTGGATGAAAAGCCTCCATAAGGATTTTGCTGCTTCACCAGCCAGCTGACTATCCTATTAGCATATCCCAAATCAGCAGCAGAGAGTTGACCTGCAGTGAGAACAGCTAGCAGCACGTAGGAACTGATTTCCACTGACAAGGCCCAAGAGTCATCTGATGCTGACTGAGACCAGTGAAGCCGACCATCTAAAATGAAAGAGACACAAGATAGTTAACACATATAAGCATCCCCTAATCACTAGAGTCCTTGAATTTCTGGTACTACAAGCCAGGATCCCTCCTGTCCTGCTAATTTAAAAATTTTCTTAGAATTCTTATCTTCTAAGATAAGATAAGAATGTCTGATGTTTTAAAGTATATCAGTGTACCAAATAAATTAGGTAATCATGCCTCAACCATTATATAGCCTAGTGTCATGTTTCTCCTGCTATGCCATTATTTGAAATAATTCCAAATGATTCTGTCATATAGATACTTAGCTAGCATAGCCACAGGAAATTATTACCCCTAAGCTTGATAGCCAAATCAAATACATCGTCATATACCATGTTTTTCATGTAAATCGATTTTAAATTTAAATTAGTTTAAATTTAAAAGGCAATTTGTGCAATGATTTCACAAATTGGCCAACAGACTGTATTGCTAAATACACTCAAATGCCACATTCGCAATCTAAATAGTTAAGTAGATAACAATATAGATTAGACTTCCTAATCAGGTCCTCAATGCAACAGAGTTATTAGCTGAGTGTGATATGGATGGCCAGAGGAACAGGCTATTAACTAACTATTTTCCAAAGAGGAAAGATGATGTTGGTGTTAATCCTGCTCATTTAAGTCTTCACGGTATCATGTGTTTTTGCCACCCCTCCCTCTAAATAAATAAATAAATAAATAAATAAATAAAAATAATAATAATTTAAATGCCAAAACTGATAAACAAGTAATACTGATATCTGTAGGTCTAAGGATAAGGCCAGCTAAATGTAGCTACTTAAATTAAGCCCTGGGGGGAGAAGAAGACACAGATAATTTTAACTCCTGAATAACATTACCATAACACAATCTCATGATAGCATATTCATTCATTCATTCATTCATTCATCTTCCTGGTCAGGTGTTCTGTGAATCCAGAGCCTATCCGAGGAACACTGGGCATGAGGCAGGAATGCAGCCTCGATGGGATGCTAGTCTATCACAGGACACCATGCACACACACATTAACACACTCCGTCATACCTAGGGGCCACCCACTGGTAGGAAAGAAACCCATTTCGACTTGGAGAGAACAGGTGAAACTCCATAAACTCTAACTTGAGTTTAATTTTAACTGTAACACATCTATATGGTACAACTTATTCTAACCATCACATACCTCCTGTAATAGCAAGACTATGCAACTCTTTTAGTAAGTGCTCTCTAGTGTCATTCTCTCCAGCCAGACTGAAAGTGTAGGCCAACAGTGCAGTGGTGTAGGTGTTTGTCAGGTGACTAATAGAAGATTTTAGGCACAACAGTCCTTTATTCACAACAGGATCCTACAATCAAAATATACATAACTGTAAATTAGAAAACGCAATAGTTTGGAACATTTCCCTTTCCAGTTAGAGCTTTATTATGATCTTTTTTGTAGAGCATCCGTATAGAATCATGTCATCTGAAAGCAAAAATTTCCCGTGTCATGCTCTTACCTGCACTGTAATGCCCAATTCAAGGAATGACGCAGTGATGTAGGCAGTAATGGTCACATCATCATTTACACCACCCTGGAATACATGGGAAATTAGATTATTAGGATAGGTATATATATTCATACATGTATTCTCTAGCATGGACTGTCTTAAAACCATACACACCTTCATTCTGTTACTGAACAGGCGTCCCTGTCGTATAAAACAGCCATCTGTTCTTTGCATACTTATGAGCCATTGCTTTGCACTGTTAATGATTTCTGGATCAATAAAGATGTAACGTTGTGCTTTGCCAAAGGTCCTCAAGACAAAAGCAGTTAACCTGGTGATGGAGATTTATTTGTGTCCATAAGTAAAATATATGTATGTGCAACAGTTCGCAAAGTAATTTCACAATGACTGAAAAGTGTTAGATAAAAGTAGATTTGAGTTTTTAAACATTTGTATCATTACTACTACCTATAAAATTCTTACCATGTGTTCCCCTCTCCACTGCCAAATGTGCTATATGCACCGCTATAATGTTTATAGTTTAGCTGCCTCTGGTATCCTGTGTAAAGACAAATGATTGATTCTGATTACTTCAGCAAGAATATATTCAGGATAGCTATTGTTGACCTGTAAAATTAAAAAAAGAAATATAATCTCACTGACCACTCTTAAGGAAACCTGTAGCCCTCTCACGGATAGCTGTGGTGAGCTGCTCAGTGTTCTCTAGATACTGAAGAATGTAGATATTGGGGGCGAGGAGTGCAATGTTTTGTTCACCACAGCCATATGGCATCTGTAGCAGCCCATCTAGATTTTTTAACGCACGACCAAGTATGTCTCCTACATAAGAACACAATAATATTCTTTACTTAGAAAAATACATTGCTTTAAATTTTTTTTTCTTAGTCTAATTATATTGCTTTACCTGACAAGTAGAAAAGTAGAATTCATAAAAAAATTCAGACCACACAAGTATACAAGAGGAAAGACAAACAAGAATTAATCTACTAGATATTTCTTCATGTTTTTTAATGTTCAGCCACTGTATTTAAGACTCCACTACAGTGGTGCCCACACTCATGACAATGTTCTGGCTTCCATGTGCTTGCACCAATATCATCCCTAATCTCACCTGGGCATACTGTCCAGTTATTAAATTTACAATGCAACCTGACAGACAGCCTATATAACTTGATAAATAATGCTGGTTGTCTAGTTACCTATGTAGCTGGATACATTTGCACTTATGGCCAAAGGTTTACATACGTACACCTAGGCTAAACACATTCAGACTCAATTTTTCAGAATTTCTCAGGTCAGGGCTTTGTGCTGGCCACGCCAGAACTTTCATTTTGTTGTTTTTAAGCCATTTTGTTGCAACTTTGGAGGTATGCTTAGGATCATTGTCCTTCTGGAAGACCTGGTTGTGACCAAGTTAACTTTCTGGCTAATGTCTTGAGGTGTTGCTTCAGTATTTCTAGATAATCCTCCTTCCTCATGAGGCACGTACATATATTCTGAAATGCACCAATCACTTTTCCAGCAAAACAACCCCACAAAAGCACCACCATACTTCACAGTTTGGATGGTGTTCTTCATATTAAAAGCCTCACCCTTTTTCTTCCATACATATCACTGATCATTATGGCAAACAGTTCAATTTTTGTTTTATCTGACTAGTGAAAACTCATCCAAAAGGCTAAATCTTCATTCTGGTGATCACTTGCAAACTTCAGTCTGGTTTTTTTAATGCCAGTCTTGGAAAAGCACGACTTCTTCCTTGCGCGACAGCCTTTTATGCCATGGCAATGTAGGACTCTATTAATGGTAGATGTACAGTATATACTTTGTTACCCGATTCTGCCAATTCCTTCACCAGTTCGTTTGTTGTCTTGTGGTTCAATTGAATTTTTTCAGACCAACGTTTGTTCATCTCTGGGAGTTAATTTGTGCATCCTTTCTGAATGATGCAGTGTCTGTGTAGTTCCAAGATTTTTATATTTGCATAAAATTTTTTGTGCAGATGCTCATGGTACCTTCAGTTGTTTGCAAATTGCTTCTAAGGAGGAACTGGACTTGTGGTCTTCACAATGATTTCCTGAGGTCTTGGCTGAGTTGCTTGGATTTTCCCAGTGTTTAAAGAACAAAGACGCACTGACTCAAAAGGTAGGCCCTTAAATGCAGCCAAAGGTGTGCTCCCATTAACTCTTAATTACAATTGGCCAATCAGGAGCTTCTAATAGACATTACATCAATTTCTGGAATCTTTGAGACTATTTAAAGAGAAAGCTTGGTGTATGTAAATGTTTCAACTCTGGAATTCTGTTGTAGTGAATTAAAGCTGAAATAAGTCTGTCTAATCGACAGTATTTAAATTACCTCTGATGTGAACAAATTAGATGCCCTAATAGTCTTTGCATATGAAATGTATGGTAATGTGAGATGTGTGGAGTTGTGATACTGAGAAAACTGAAACTGGATATCTTTAGCCTAGGTTTATGTAAACTTTTGGCTTCAACGGTAATCATAGTTGTATTTTCTCTAAAGACACAAGCTAGCAGGTGAATTTATGGAACGGTTACTGCCTAAGACAGTTGCAGCAAACATTGTACTTTTTTCCCCCAAACACAATATTAGTATATCATTACTATAAGAGATAAGACAGTTATCATAAAAAATCATAGAAAATTTATTATACACGCCTAATAGTGAACCTGACTAGAAATGGGTATTTCAAGTCTTTTTAAGGAGCCAGAACTTTGGATTCATTCAATTTGTATTAAAATCTTTTGAAACTCCTATCAGTTCAATTTACTTCAAGCGTTGAGACTAATTAATAAACTGGTCATGCCTAAAGATTAGCAGTTAAGTCCATAGTACAGTCAACTCAACTTAATGAAAATAAATATAGTCAATTCCAAAATTTTTGGCAACCCTCATAAAATTAAGCAGAATGAAAATACAGTATATAAAAATGATATATGCATGCTTTATAGTCTTTTATAATGTCATATACTTTTCTATTGTTTCTGTTGCCAAGAACACATTTTAAAACTAAAACTTATGGCATATAAGATATTTACTTTTAATTTAATTTTTTATCCTATTTTTCTCTCTTACCAAGTACTGAGACAGAAGCTCGTGTTGATCCCTCTATTACATCCTCAGGAAGAGTCAACTCCAACTGCTCTGAAACACTGTTGCCTGTAAGTGAAAGTAGTTTATTAATTATCTAGTGACACAGTATTGTGGGCACCAGTTTATATGTGTAAGTCTAACCTTGTGGGCATAATAACCAGCTTTGGCTCTTTGTCTTTTCAGTTCCTTCAGCCTACATGGGAATAAAGTGTTATTAAATCATAGAAACAATTAGCCTAAGCATAAATTTTCTGATTAGACTATTTTAAAGTCACTAACCTGTACAATCAGGCTTCGTGTAACTGTGTCAATACGGCCTCTTTCTGGAACACTCACAATCTTATTGTCACACACAGTCTGGGATTGTTCTGCCTCTGCACTCACTGTCACTTTCAAGACTCCTGTAGCATAATAACAAACTCTTCAATTCTCCACAATATAATGCAATAGACATGAGGTTCTGTCTCAGCTGAAGAGGTTTTAAGTCTCACCAAGCACAGTGGGAATCAGAGTCCATTTGAAGGTTTTTCTGCCATTTGCACACAGGCAGGATGAATACTCGCCATCAGAAGAGGGTTTCAGAGTGTAGTCTGAGGAAGCCGCTGGAGTCATTTTAACCTGATGATGAGGCACAGGTGATAAATTTTCTGTGCATCTCATATGTTACAATATTTGTGAAGATGTAATCTCTGCCTTATAGTACCATAATGCATTTGGAAAGATAATTGAAGACAGTGGCCTTCAGCTCAAAAACCTCTCCCCGGATAATGGAGTAAGGCAACGAGAGCTCCAGGAAGAAGGGCTGAAATACAGTGAGCTGAACAGGAGGAGCCAGTCCCAGACCCCTAGAGGACACGCAGAAAGCCTCTGTCTCCCAAGTGGTGATGGTGTCAGGAACAGTGACAGGAAGCTGTGCTGATCCAGAGTCCCTGTCAAAAACCCTTAAATTTCAAGCTTTTCTTTTACTTATCATCAAAGGAATGATGCATTATTCAGTATATTGTAACTAAGTTTATTGTAACTCAGTACAGTCCCAGTGTATATGCTAATAAAATTTCCTGAAAAGTTGTCCATGGCAAAGTTTATCTATTTAAGTCTAAGAAGCACTGTGGAAATACATCCATTTAGGGAACAAGTGCACTGATTTTCATTATTTTCTGTTACTTTATTTTTAAAATTCTAAAAAAAAAGCAAATTGCCAAATAAAAATAAAAATAAAATGCTGATTCACTAACCGAACTTCAACAAGTTGCCATATCCAAGTTTCTGGGAAGAATTTGCGAACTGTTTTGATGGGTTCATAAGGTCCTGATGATAGTGATTCTAACAGGAAGTAATCTGTAAAATCTTCTGTCACGTGAGGCATTGCAAATCAGCAAAATCATAAATAATTAACATAACTTATACAAAAGATATTATACCTGAGGGAAGTAAGTACTTGAAGCTTATAATGACTATCATAACGGTACCCATTGGGGACATATCAACTCCATAAAAATACGTAATATTCTGATACACAATTTAGTGTACATACACCATATGGCCAACAGTTATATGTGCTTGTTGTGTAGCCTTTCCACTAGATTTTGGAGAGTGGCTGTGGGGATTTGTGCTCATTCAGCCACAAGAGCATTAGTCAGGCCAGGCACTGATGTCAGGTGAGGAGGCCTGGGGTGCAGTCGGCATGTCAGTTCACCCCAAAGGTGTTCAGTGGGGTTGAGGTCAGGGCTCTGTGCAGGCCACTCAAATTCTTTCACTCCAACTTTGGCAATTCATGGCTTTATGCACCTCACTTTGTGCACAGGGGTGTTGTCATGCTGGAACAGGTTTGGGCCCCTTAGTTCAAGTGAAGGAAAATTGTAATGTTACAGTATAATAAGACATCCTATACAATTGTGTGCTTACAACTTTGTGGCAGCAGTTTGGGGAAGAACTACATATGGGTGTGATGGTCAGGTGTCCACAAACTTTTGGCCATATAGTGTATCTTATTTGTAGGAACAAGAAACTCCACATTATTGAACAATAATATGAGAAAAAGCCCTGGATGTAGGATAATTACCATAAACATCACCACGATGATACTCCACACCTTTGTATATCAAACAGCGAGGATGTCTAATAGCCAAATTTGTTGCCATCTTCAGCCCCACTCCCTGTCACATGATAATAAGTCATAGTGTCAGTGTAGTACATCACTGAACAGTGATCCAGGAACCAGGCAGTTTCAAATTAAAATTCACTCTTCAAGTATTAAATAAAATGTATTTTAGTCTTTTCATTCTTGATTTGTTTTTAGATTAATAACTCTCACAAACATATATAATTAGTAATTACACAATCAGTTGTGCTACATTTTACAACCAGTCAATCTGTTACCTTTAATGTATTGTAAACTTGGTCAATCTGTTCATCCCGTCGGGGTCTAACACGCAAGCACTCCAGATAATCTTCATCCATATTGGGATAATCTGATACTGATGTTACTGGTAACAATTCATATATCTGTGGAATTATACAATAATAACAGCAAATTAACAATGAACTTCATATCATTATAACACACGTGCACAGTAAACTTTGTGACCTGTGTAAGGAAGCTTTTGCATATAAGATTTTATTTAAATTGACATGAGATGTACCAGACCAACGAATAGAGGTCTCAGTCTCTGGCAATCCAATCCCTTGAATTGAAAATTAAAGTACAGGTATATGAACCCAGCTGTAGGGCCAAACCCCCAGACATCACAGCTGGTGAGCACCTCAGCATTCCTATCCTAGAGAGACAGTTCCCCCATTCTATATAAGAGTTATAAGAGCTATATATTCAACCATAGTAACTTATATAGTTATAACTCATGAAAAGAGAGACAATGTAATGTAGAAGGCTATAGAAATATAGCTTGCAGCATTTAAAACCATGGCATATATACTGTCATCTAAGAAGCAAATGAAAAAAATTACATTAAAAATGAATAGATTAAGCAAAAAAAAAAAAAAAAAAACCTAAAGGTTAAAAAACAAACAAACAAAACAAAACAAAACAAAAACAACCAAGCACTAGTATATAGTGAATGTTCAGTATATCTTAATCTTAATTTCACCTTGTCAGTGTTTAGGCGTTCTCCAGACTCCAAGATGAACACACTCTGATCCACAACACTGAGGCCGCACAGTGAACCAGGATGAGCTGTGAGCTCGAGAGTGTTCTTCTCACCAGGAACTGCTTTAGAAGGAGAGAACTGTAGCGAAACCTGGAGTCCATGATGAAAACAAGTTTAGACAGGTTTAGGAGTTTTTTTTGGCAAAAAATTAGCAATCAGACTAACTGATTGAATGTAAAAAGTTAATAATTATGGTGCTAGCTTTACCTTATTTCTGAAACATTTTTCCACATCAAAATTCTTGCTAGCAGCAATGATGTTCTCACTGGGAAGGACAGAGTACCCCACCACCTGCACTACAGGAGCCAGCTCAGCAACAACAGATAGTTTGAATGAGATTTTTCCTTTTCTGACATCTGTAGAGTCTTCCATTTCAACTTTCTCATGCCCATGATGGACTATGGCTCCTTTAGATAAGACCTGAACCAGAGAGTCAAAATATATGATAATTTGACATTTAACACTGTCCATTTAGAGCTGCTGGAATGAAGGTAATACAGGCGGCTTGCATTTTCTGTCTCATTAAACATACTATTTTACTGCATGTACTTACCATGTATATAAGATCAAAACTGTAACTTTCAGTAGTTTCCCCAACAATATAGTAGTTAATGGTTATGGGAATTTCAGCACCACACTTAAATGGTTCCTCTGAGCTCTCTATTGACAGTTCACTGAATACTGGATTATAAGGTGTGGCAGGTTGGAGCAGCTGTATACGTGCATTAGCAGTTGTAAAGTATGGTGTTTTGCATGCATGGCATTTTTCCTCTGGATAGATACTTGCCTAGATAACAGTGAGACACAGGAACAATAATAACAGTAAAATTGTTTATGGAAGAAATTATACTTAATATGTATTTGTTTTTTCTTTTTTGGGAAGTGACTGACTCATCATATCATACCATCAATCTTATCTCTCTTGTAGGATGTTCAGGTGAAGCGATTGAGAAGTTTGCTAATCCATTACTATCTGTAGTAAGATTAAGTAGTAACTTTTGAGACCACTGTTCACCTTCTGAAAGATACACCTTCTTGTTTGGAATTGGTCTTCCACTGAAGGTAGTAACTTTAATCTGTTGATCAGGGAAAGAGGAATTGCTGTCAAGATATTATCAAACAAAACCAATAACAAAAATCCAAAAATACTAAAAAAAAAAAAAAAAAAAAGTATAAAAATACATAAAATTAGTACCTTTCCTTCTATAACTTTTCCCCGTTCAAAGTTTGTTGGTGAATCAAGGATTTCCACTTTACCAATTTTGAAAGAGAGGTTTATTGTTTTGGATTTCACCATGGCAATGTCTAAACAAAAGGAAACAAATCACAATATGTTATTATGACATATAAAATAAAATTCTGTTAATGTATAATATTAAGCATACAATTTAAATTTAGCAGTCAGATTGCTACAGAATGTCTGCTAATTTTGAGAAATCTGTTACTGATTCACCTGTTCCTTCCTCTGTGAGTGTAATAGTAACATTAAGCTGATTCCTAAAATTATGTTCAAATTCAGTATTCATGAAGGTTGACACATTGATGAAAGAAAATGCACAGCCAGTTTGACTCATCTATGGGAACAAATACAACTAGTGAGACTCATTTCATTAGAGAGAGAGAGAGAAAGAGAGAGAGAGAAATATTTGTCTGTGAAGTGTGTTATATACATACCTCCACAGTTTCACTCAGACAGGGTGAAATCATTGGGGCCTCATGAGAGCTCTGCCAAAATGTCCGGCACACCTGCACCACTGCTTGACCAGCTACTGGTTGTCCATAAGTGTACCTTCATATCATACAGTTTCAATAAAATATACATAAATCCTAGCATGTATAATATATACGAGATAAATATCATATAAACATGTGCTAGACATTCAGTTGTGTCAACAGTGTGCAATGCATTTACTGTAATAAAACTGAATTTTTAAGAGATTTCTTTGCTCAATTTTTGAGAAAAAAACTTGAAAATTACTTTCCACAAACTTCTAGCTTCAGTTCCTCCTCACCGACACTGTGTTCTTCTGGTGCTTTTACTGTGACTTCGAACTTTGGTAAAACTAAAAGTTAAGTTTTTGTTAAAAGTTAAAAGTTTTGTTTGATACATCTGTAAAAAAACACTCCAGTGTTACTAGTAATGTCATTTACCATGCTTTTCCACCTTAAATTGGTGTGTGATCAACCGATTTCCAGTGTCAGCGATTAACTGATAAAGTCCCTGTGGAGCTTCAGCATTTAGCTCATGAGAAAGCTGGAGTATCAGACCTCTCGAGGACACATTTGTCCACTGACCAATCCTGTTCTGATGATTATCCTGTTTGGTTCCACAAAAGATAACTACAATTAGCTCGGTGTTGTGAATACACTGAGGAAGCATTGCATTATAGATATTACAAATGAACAAGGGCGTCATAAAATATATAATATTGTGTATGATTTTACTTTACCTGAAGACTCACTGTGCTGTACTGTGGAGTATAAGACAAAACATCAAATTTTCAAATATAAAATAATTGAAACACAATAATACAACAAAGAGGCGACTTTTAAAAAAAAATCCTTTCGTTAAATGTTCATACCTTTTTTCCAGGGAATAATCAAACATCCTTACGTGCAAAACAATCGGGTCCCTTAGAAAACTGGTGGACTAGATTTTAAAGTTATTCAGCCACTTCAAGACGAGCTGTATCAACCTGATGAGTGGAAGTCGAGGCAGGCAGGCGAAGTCGAAGCATGAGTTGTCCATGCTTACAATCAATATTCAGCAGACTGGGAAGCCAGGATTTAAAAAACAGAACAGGATTGGTACCTTCCTCTCCCTCAGGTAGGCCAATTATTCTGATGTTGCACCTCCTGCTTCTATTCTCCAAGTCATCTATTTTGTCCAGAGCAGTTTCGAGGGTCGCCTTTATCTTGACCAAGTTTGCATTATCTTTGACAACTGTGTCTCCCATCCTGGATATACGCGACTCAGCTCCAGCAACGCGGTTTCCCACCTCTGCAACACGTGCCGTTACGGCAGAGAGCTTCTCCATCAAAGGGTCAATTCTGTTCTCAAGCGCTTTATCTACACCTGCGAGGACTTCCGAAGTAATGCGCTTAACTAGCGCGTCCATTTCACCAGCGGTTAACGATACCTCAGCCATCTTGGTTGTGTGCACGGGAGTCGATAGTTTCGATTGTTTTCGTCTTCTGAGCGTGTAATTTAGATTCACACTTTTCTCTGACATACTTTGCCTCGGCCACACTCAGAATAACACCAATTAAGGAAGACTATTCGGTCTGAAAAAGTTAAAATCAAAGGGCTCAGCAGCCGCTCAGCAAAAGTACGACTACTCCGCCATCTTGCGTCACGTGACTCCCAATTGAAACACAATAAATATCCAGCACATTGTAACAAAAAAAAAAAAAAAAAAAATTTTTATTCAATGGAAATTGTACCATATAAAAATACACTTTGACAGGAGCAACTTTGGTCTGTGATAATGTAAATGACAATCGAGCACCCTGTTGTACTGTTAAATTGGAATCCTTTATAAATTAACATAAAACTCTTCTCTTACTTTTTGTTCAAATGGGATGAAATTAGAATCCATAGAGACAATTCTGAAATTCACTGTGGGAAACAATAATAGTGAAAAGTTTTGAGTTGCACCTTCAGTAAAAATTCAAATTTCATTAAATAGTTTAAATTGAAAACTGAAAAATAGTGAGGCATATTGCAGGAATGAATCACCTGTTTGGCCTGGATTGTAGATGGGTTTATCAGTCTGAATAAATACCAGTGTGTTGTAGGATTTAAACATCACTTTCCTTTTCTCTGTCATCTTAAAACTTTCACCTTTGACTTCTACTTTGATCTCCTGCACTGATTCACCCTCAACCTGTGGAGCCTGTAGAGATGTATTCCATGTTATACCACATAGATTAACTAGTCAACTAACCTAATAATATATTAACAAGCTAAACAAACAAACAAACATATACATTTCTGGGATTTCTTACCTCAAAATGAGAGCAGTGGTGAATCTCCTTTTCCACTGTCTCTTGTAAAAGAGTTCTGCTCTGGTTGTTGTGAACCAGATAAATGTTCATTTGCAGAGTCTCATTAGGCTTCAGAAGACTCACACAGAACTTTGCATCAGAGCCAGACTCTATTACTGCAGGAAATGTCACCATGAAATATCTAAAGACAAAAATGAAGGTTTAAGATTATTTTCAACTGATTCATATGTAATCAATGAAAAATGGAGAAAGGTTATGTAAGTAAACTATTGTAGCCAGATCAGAGGACCTGATAAATTGAAAGGTCATATGCAAAGTCAAAGATTAGTTAAAAAGCCTACAGCTACCCTATGATATTGGACTAACTTTTGTAAAATCACACATAGTTATAGCAGGATGTCTGTTCCACAGGTTATGTAGACTTGTATTAAGTAACTTGTTATAGAGTCATTGTATTGGTGCAGCTTCTTGTTACTCATGACTCATTTCATTATGGTGTGTGTCTCACCACAGTGGTATCATTGCAATAATAATAATAATAATAATAATAATAATAATAATAATAATAATAATTTTTGATAATAGATATTGTGACCTTTCCTTTCTTCAATGAGTCATGCTTTTTTTTCTGAGCCCATAACAATTGCAGATTCTTCCCCACACCTGAAGTCAGTTCTGATAAGGTGGATTTTTTCATCTGTAGGTTGAAACCTTTGTGTAATGTGACTAAATTTGGTTCTTTTTTTTTTTTGCAGTGTGTGAGACCAGTGAAGCTTTGTTTACATTGTGTGTTTCCAAGTCATTTTTGCTGTGTTTGCACAGTCTGCCACTGCACACTCCCTGGCTGCAGTTTCTTGTTGGAGTCCTGTATCTAGTTATATAAGCTACAACTATTATAAATTTTCCTAATTCATTGTCTAGTTCAAAATACTAATACATAAAAAAAACAACAAACAGAAAAAAACTCATCTGTTTGAAACTAATTTAATGTAAATATACAGTAAGTATTTAATGTTGTATAATAGTTTTACACAGTGGCTACAAGATCTGGGATAGTTCATGACAACGATGTAAAATTATATGATACTTACGGTCCTGAGGTTTGTCCATAGACAGAGAGAAAGAGGAAGCTGGCTAACAGTAGCCTTATCCTTATATGGACCCAACCGACCACCATGATGAAGACCATCAAAAGTGCCAAGCTGTAAAGGCTGAATGCCTTTTTAATGATACCAGTCCGCCTGCACTCATCCTCTCATCGATGATTAACCACAATCTGAGCAAATATAGCAATCTGACTACATATAATTAGCCCCTTATACAGGCATAGATTTTTGATTGCACCTATTTGCTTAAAACAATTGCAGTAGAAATACAAATATCACAGCTTATTAACATGCTTTGTATGAAATATTGATAAAAAAAAAAGTACAAGAGTGTTTTCACAGTAATTTATTCAATTGTTTACATAGTCATCTATTACAGCAAGGGTAGCTGCTTACAGAGACACCCCGATTCTTCCTCCATATTTAATGTCCCTGAAATGTTTTTCTTTAACTAGAGCAGTGATACTTGAGTGATTTTCTTGGTGCATAAAATTATTTTATATGTAATTCTGATCATGGAACATGCATCATCCACACATAAGCATCTATAAGTATGTGCAATATTAATAAGAGTTCAACTTTAAATATGGTAAGACTACAGGCACGCTTAATAATACATTAAAACATAACTGTGATACTATGCCTCTTGTTGAAATACTACACATTTTCACAACTCTTCCACACTTGGGTGTCACTAATAGATAATTGTCTAAATATCTGTACATATTAAAGGGGTTTTTAGAATTTCTTTAAATTATATGGACATTGCCTTTTAAAGTGGTTGTCTTTTAACTGTATGGATTGAATGACAACATGTCGACAATATGATACTGAGATTTTTTGTTCAGTTGCATTCAACTTGCAAAAGTTCAAAGTTATGCCCTTGCTGTCTTTCGTCACACACTGTTTACTTCCAGTAAACATATGGTCACTAACCTATTTCATTTCACTTCAAACAAATCTCTTCAAACAAACATTGCCCACATAGGTAACAGGCTTTTGGTAATTTACTTCAAGAGTAAACACCCAAGTAATCATTTTCTTAAGAGTTTGAAATATAAATTGCACAAATACAACAGTGTAGTTGCATTTATTAAAGCATGGACCTATTGCAAGAGACTGTATATCACATTTCATATTAATAATTGAATTTAAGCCTCAGTGTCCATCAAAATCCATCTGTATTAATAAATTAGAGAAACACTTGAAGTTTGCGTATTCCTTTTGATGTTTTTTTTTTTTGTCAATATTCTTACAAATCTGTCAGTTCATGTACAATTATTTAATAAGAAATTAATTTACATTTATACAGTGATCCTGAGCTCAGGTGAGGTGATTTCAGAGGTAAATGATATCATAACCACAGCCAGACTAGGGTCAGCATTTTTAGTCCTGTTATATACAATTACTTGCATCAATATTCATCTCCCTTGAAATTCTCCACATATTGTAGTGTTAAAACCCTTGAACTGAAATGGACTGAATTGAGATTATATGCCAGGAATCTAGATGAAACAGTTTGCAAAATTATGAATAAATTACAAATAAAAATAAAACAAAAAGTTGTGATTGCATAAGTGTGAAACCCCAAATTTGTTCTGGTGCAACTGGTTGCCATCAGAAGTTACATACTTAGTTGACTGGAGTCCAGGGTTTATTAAAGAACATACCGAAACAAACCTGGGGATCTATCAAAGCAAGTAGCAATCCAAGTTCTGAAAAAAGTATCAGTCAGGGTTTAGTTATACGAAATATCCCAAACTTTGAACATCCTGTGGATCACCATTATATCCATTATTTAAAAAATGGAAAGAAGATGGCACAACCTAGAATCAGCTTGGAGGAAGCCATCCAGCAAAAGTCAATGACTGGGTAAGAAGGGCATTAGAGAAGCATCCAAGAAGGGTAACTCTGAAGGTGCTGGAGAGATGGGATAAGCTCAGATGAGATAAGCTGTTCACAGGACAACCATAGAATTTTAAGAGGAAACAAAATCCATGTAAGTTGCCAAAAGGCATGTTGGAGACTCAGCAAATGTGGAAAAAGGTTCTCTGATCAGATGAGACCAAAACTGAAATTTCTGGTTTAGGCACAATGCAGAATTTGGCAGAAACCAAATATAATAAAATAATAAATGTAATGTAAAATTTATTTGCATGTCGAAAATAAACATAATAAAACTTGAGACTAGAACAGAGGTTCACCTTCCAACAGGTCAATGACCATAAGCAAACTACCAAAGCTACACTGGAGTGAGTCAAAACCAAAAATCTGAATGTGTTAAAATGGACCAGACATCTCCAAGAAGAGTTGCAGCTGTAATTGCAGCCAAAGGTGCTACTAAGTATTAGTAGCTATATAGTTACGCAACTCATGGGGGCTCATGGGGAAAAGTTTGAATATGTCTGCTCTTCAGGGTTCATGCCACATTTCCTCTGAATAGCGAACATGGTAAAGAAAAAAGTTGTAACCCTTTTGTAACCAAAATCACTAAGCTTATGGTTCTGTGGTCTGTCCTTTTATGTAATTTGTACTTTGTTTGGACAATGTGTGCTTAGTCTATTTTTTTGTTTAACTTTTCTAAAAAAAAAAAAAATCTAACTTTTTTGTTTCTCCTCCTAACTAATTTTGGGAAAAATGACTATAATCACCTGACAGGCTGTGATTCTACTGTGCTGGGCTCATTAGGGCTGATTAGATTTAACCCCTCAGGGTCGTGAGATATATATTGCAAAAATAAAAAAATAAAAAAAAAAGCATTAAAACTTGAACACAATATGTATGCGAACTCCATATTTATTTCTCAGGCACAAGATATAACCAACACACCAAAGACATGCAGACCTTTTTTGTATCTTTAATGCAGATCTGGAAGCTTACACACAGGGGGAATTGTACTCCGTCTCAGACTGGTCACCTGAATAAAAGAATCAGTAAGTGGAAGCAATACAGTCACAATAACAGAGTTTAAATCACACAACCTAGGAAAATCTTACTTGTTTGGTAATAATCATAAACTTTGATCACTGCCGGCTTGAGATTCTTGACAGGAAGCACCTGTGTAATGTGTAGCTCAAAGCTCAAAGGAATATACCGTGGGAGCTGTTGGAGATACACCAGACATCATATTGTAAACATACTACATCATAACTGTTTTTGTGTGTAATAAATAATGCATGCATATTTTCTTTGGAGTGGCTGTACAGCAGATTTGTGTAATATAGGTAATAATTAATGTTATGTGCAGATTTCTAAACTGTGTTCTCTTCTTACCTCTTTTATATACATGATAATATGGTCATCTTTGGAATCAACTCGTTCCACCAAAAAAAAATTCTTCAGCTTAGAAAACATAGTATTTACTCTGCATTAGTAAATTAATAATGTAACAGCATACATACAGGTATATCTATTTAGGTATAGACACATGGATAACTGAATTTTTCTAGCAACAGAATATATGCTTCTCCTTACTTCACCAGGATCTGCTGTGAACCCTGATAAGAGTTTTATGTCCACTATGACCATGTTAGTGCTGTTTAGTGTCCCATTATATCTGAAATTTTAAACAAACAAACCAAAACAAAGTTAGTTAATAACAATAAAAGGATATTTACTCATTAATTGTAAGACATCTGGTAACTAATTTACTGCTTTGTGGCCCAGTTGGTAGACCAGGAGCCTGTCTCACCAAGCAGATCTAACCTAGCCTGGGTTCCTGACTCAGTTTCCACTTGTCAAAACCTAAAGCCTAGTGTACACTACACAGATTTAGCCCAGATTATCCAGTCACTCACTCATTTTGGTGCTCGGCAGCTACATCTTCCAGCTTGGCATCTACTCGCACAGCAACTGGTCACTGTACTGCACTGTCCAGCAAAGGGATTTTCTCAGTCTGAAGGGATCACTAAGGCTCTGGTATTTTCAAGCCTTTTTGATTTTCTAAGTGATGAATCGCATAACGTGAACCCCTCTGCGATTAGTGCAAATACATCAATAAGAAACAGCCAATGAGAGCCTGAAGAGGAAATCAAATTTATCTGCTCTCCTTCGCAACAGATCTCTGAATCCAGTTTATCATCCATCTGTGTATTTGTGTATTTTGGCATGACATACCAAATGATTGTTAGGAACAGCAAAAATAATAACAAACACAACATGATTCCTGATGGTGCACAGTATAAAAATAGCTACTCTTCTTTTCTCTGTACACTGCCTGCAAATCCCCAACTGATATTTTCTCTACATTGTCTCATATTTAATATTTTTCTTGTTTCTGTACAAAAGGGTGACAGTCACATGATAAACAGCTCTCGCATTTATTTTCAGGGGAGAACAGGATTTGTGGATCAGGTGTGCTTTGGCAAAGGTTTCACCAGGTAAAAGATTGTGTAGTGTGTGAGTCTTGTCTGTAAGTGATCATGTAGTTTACACATGTTACAACACCAAACACACAAACAATTCAAGTCATGTAGTATGACTGGGGGCAGCGATGTTTTCCGCAAAGTTAAAGCAGTGCTATGTCATCAAGACACTTTTGAAGAGCTAGCCCGTTCTGCATGTTTCTAAATCCAGCATTTATCTAAATCAAAAACGAAAAAATGGTTTTGCCTTCGGTTGTCCATTGAAAAAGATGGGAGAAAACACGTGTCATTATGAGGGCTTATCTTATTGAAAAGGTCACCATAAACTGGGTCAAAGTTGAATTTGAGTGAGCTTTGAGCAAGTTGTGTGAAAAGCGGCAATGCGGTCTTCATCAGGAAACAATCACTTCGCTGACAGAAAACGGTTTTGCCACTGATCCTCTGTAGGTGGTGTAAGAAACTGCAGTTAACTCATCTCATGATGCTTATGAACAACTTTACCATCCTGCTTTAGATGATCAGGATGCATGAAGCACAGTAGGGTGTGACTTTTGCATCAAAAGCTAATCACATGAGACTTTTATGCTGCAGAACAACAAATTCTACAACTACAATAAATGTCAAGCATATAAAGCATTGATCCCAAAAAAAAAGTTTCATGTTTTAACTTTATCAACACCTCCTAATACCCAATTTAGCGGTATGCAATTAGAAATAAACTATGGCACAAGATCTCCTGTGCAATTGTAAACAATGCTATACTGTGCTACAGTAAACATTATTTCATTCATTCAGCTTTAGTAACCACATTTATTCTGATCAGGGTCAAGGTGGAGCTGGAGTCTATCCCGGAAACACTGGGCACAAGGCAAGAATACGTGCTGGAGGGAAGGCCAGTCCATCTCAAGGCACCACCATGCTGCCCATTAGTTAACTATTACCCATCCCCAGTTTTATCTGGGCTGTGGCCTACTGTTGCACACAACCATAGTGGCTGGCGTTGGTTCCCTGGCTAGGAATTGAACCCGGACTGCAGCAGTGAGAGTGCTGTGGCCTAACCACTAGTCTTCCAGGGACAGAAGTTACCATGGTGATACAACCTGGTAAAGAGTACCTACAGGAAGTCCAGGATAAGATAAAACTAAACTCAAAGATAGCTAGCTAAGCAATAAATCATGCTTCATGAGACAGGCCCCAGTAGCTAGTCCTATAATGGAAATAGCATGCACAAATCAGGTAGTTGACCCATGGTATAGTCATGTTGCATGTTACTGATTTTATAATATTTGAGAATTTCTTTTGATGATTTGCATCAATTTAATGTAATGAGGGACTACTTATAATTTGTTTACAAATCATCTGTCAAAATCAGCCACAGGTTTTCTCATATTAGGTCAGGGTTTCATGACACATTGATTCTTACGTGATGGTGAACTTGAGGGACAAAGTTGCTCCAAATGATTTTGTGCAGTTTCCATCAGTTGTAGCTGTGATGCTCAGTGTACTGGTTTCAGTAGGTGTGGGGACATTGTAGAAAAGTGCTGTCTGCAAGTGGGATAAAAGGTGCCATCCATGAAGCAGTCAATAAACAGAAAATGTGTCTCTTAAAGCTGCATTGGGTACATCAGTCTCCTCTATCAGTTTTAATAAGAGGAGTGGAACCTGATGTGGTCTTCTGTTGTTCCTGTCATCTTGAACGAGTCTGAACATTCTCCTCTGACCTGCACAACTGGCACTTACTGGATGTTTTTTATTTTTCAAACCAAAATCTAGTGAGTGTTGTGTGCGAAAATCCCAGGAGAACAAGAGTATGTGTGAACATTAACTGATGCTTTTAACATGTATTTGTATGATTTTATGTGTTGCGCTTCTGCCACATGATTGACTGATTGGATAATTGCATGAATGAGCAGGTGTACAGATGTAACTAAAATAAAGCAGATGGTGAGTGTACATATACTGAATGTATATACTTTGCATATACACATATTTTAATTTTTGTCTCTTTTATTTAATATTCAGTCCCCTCTGAAAATATTGGAAAGGACAATTCTTTTGTTTTTGCTATGTAATGAAGACATTTTGGTTTGAGATCAAAAGATGAATATGAGACGATAGTTCAGAATTTCAGCTTTCATTTCCTGATATTTACATCTAGATGTGTTACACATCTTAGAACATGGTGGGTGTGTTTGAACCCACCAAGTTTTACAAGTGATCAAAAATACTGGAACATGTGACACATCTAAATGTGGATCTGCAGCACTCATCTCACTTTATCAACTTTTTGACAGAAGATTGATAAAGCTCTTTTCAAGAAGCTCTTATCAAGAAGAAAGATGTACTGACCTGCACTGACACACAGGTGGAGCCCTTCACTTCAATGCTGTATTTGCCAGGAACATCTTGCAATGATCTTTCTTGGTACAGTAACTTGTTGTTTTGGTTCACATCAAAGTTGTGACTGTGTCCATCTGCTGACTTTACAGTTACTGTGCCAGAGCCGTCTGAGCTGAACACTTTAGTGGAGTACAGAGCCAGAGCTTGGAGGGCCACAACTGTGTCCTGATTAAAATAGAAGGAAAAGTTGTTTTTCTCTTAATGTTTGTACATATATGATAATACTAATACCCCTAACCCTAACCCTGTAACTTGTGTTAATTTTTTTAATTGTAGTATGGTATAGAAATCTCAACTTGACTAGTAATCACAGACTTTTTGAGTACCTGGGTGGAGGAAAACCCTCCATAGGGATTTTGCTGCTTCACCAGCCAGCTGACTATCCTATTAGCGGAGCCCAAATCAGCAGCAGTGAGTTGACCTGCAGTGAGAAGAGCTAGCAGCACGTAGGAACTGATTTCCACTGACAAGGGACTGGAGTCATGTGACGCTGACTGAGCCCAGTGAAGCCGACCATCTAAAATCAACGAGACATAAATAAGATAATTTGCTTAGTCATGAGTTGATTGAGATATGTATGGCCAGAGGAAAAGGCTATTAACCGACTACTATCAGAAGACGAAAGATTATAGTGTTAATTTTGATAGTATAAGACTTTACTGTACCATTAAATGATATTTTCATTTAAATGCCAGAACTGACAAAGAGGAAATGTTAAAATTTTTAGGTCTGACCAGCCAAGGTCACAGTAAATATGGAGCCTCTCCCAGGAACACTGGGCGCAAAGCAGGAGAACAGCCTCTGGGATGCCAGTCTCTCACAGGGCACCACACATTCATTCACACCTAGGAGCAATTTAGTGTAGCCAATCTACTGGCAGGAAGGAAACCCATGCAGACACAGGAAGAACAGGCAAACTACAATATGCCCATGAAGCTATATTTGAATTAAAATTCAATACCTCCTGAAATAGCAACACCATACAATTCTTCCAGCAGTTGTTCTCGAATTTCAGTCTCTCCAGCCAGACTGAAAGTGTAGGCCAACAGTGCAGTGGTGTAAGTGTTTGTCTGGTTACCAATAGAAGACTTCAGGCACAACAAACCTTTATTCACAACAGGATCCTACAATCAAAGCATAAGTAATGGTAAATAAGAAAATTTTGAAAAATTTTGCAAAAGTTTGAAAAGTTTCAGTTACATATAGAAATTTATTATGAATTTTGCAGAGCATCTTTATAGAATCTTGTCATCTGAAAGCAAAATTTTAAACTGTATCATGTTCTTACCTTGACTGTAATGCCCAATTCTAGGAATGATGCAGTGATGTAGGCAGTAATGGTCACATCATCATTTACACCACCCTGGAATAATGAAAATGATGCACACATAAAATAGAAATTCAGTAAATTTATTCAGAAATGTGTTCTCTAGTATGGAGAGCATTAGAACCTTACATACCTTCATTCTGTTATTGAACAGGCGTCCCTTTCGTATAAAACAGCCGTCTGATCTCTGCATACTTATGAGCCATTGCTTTGAACGGTTAATGATTTCTGGATCAATAAAGACGTAACGTTGTGCTTTGCCAAAGGTCCTTACGACAAAAGCAGTTAACCTGGTGATGGAGATTTATTTGTGTCTATAATTAAAATATATTTGTGCAACAGTTCTCAGAGTAAATTCACAATGACTGAAAGTGTTAGATAAAAATAGTTTTGTGTTTTTAAACATTTGCATCGTTACTGCTACCTATAAAATTCTTACCATGTGTTCCCCTCTCCACTGCCAAATGTGCTATATGCGCCACTATAATGTTTATAGTTTAGCTGCCTCTGGTATCCTGTGTAAAGACAAATGATTGTTTCTGATTGTATCAGCAAGTATATGTTCACCATGGCTAGTGGTGTCCAGTAAAATTAAACAGAGAAATATAATCTCACTTACCACTCTTAAGGAAACCTGTAGCCCTCTCACGGATAGCTGTGGTGAGCTGCTCAGTGTTCTCTAGATACTGAAGAATATAGATATTGGGGGCGAGGAGTGCAATGTTTTGTTCTCCACAGCCATATGGCATCCTTAGCAGTCCATCCAGATTTTTTAATGCACGGCCAAGTATATCTCCTACAAAAAAAGGAGCAATAATATTCTTTTCTTTAACTTAGCAAAAATACATTGCTTTATTTGACCAAAAAAAAAAAAAGAATTTGTAAAGAGTTCACAGTTGTCTACTAGATATCACTTCATGTGTTTTAATGTTCTCCTTTCTTATTTTCTGGACTGCCAGGGCAGTTTCTTTTGGGACTAGTAGCCTTGGAGAAGCTTACTACAGCTGTCTCTCATATAGAGACAAACCCTGTTCTCTCAGTGGCATCTTCTTATTTTCTAAACTTGATTAATAAGCTCACTCTAATGGAGAGTGGCTGACAGCTTGCCATCAGAGCATTCTGATGATCAGCATGTAATGCAGGAGAGGGGCTCAGCAGCAGCAGTGAATGCACTGCAGGCTGGTATTACAGCTGCCTTACTGAAACTAAAGCTGGATCTTCCAGTCAGCAGATGTCACTTTAGTAAGTCTTGTCATTTAAATGATTCAAATGATTTAATCAGTTGCATGTTTTGCCCAAATATGCAAACCGATTGTAACACGCGTAGTTTCTATATGCGAGCTTCACAGTTCTTATCGCGCGCTGGCTCGTGGGTTCTTGGCTTTATTGCAAGGAGGACACCGACAGGGAGCTTGGGAGATCATAACACTTGATTTATTAAACATAAGGAGGTGAACATCATGAATTAGCCACATCCAATTACACAGTGCACGTCATCTCTCTCTCTCTACGCTCGCATCACTGCGCGCCAAACCATTCTCTCCCGCGATCCTAATCGCGGGTCTCTGCTCTCGCGATATTACCTCTAGATCTTATTTAAAGTTACAGAACATTAATTTTAACCTTAAATTTCACTCCCTACACGATCATGCAGCCTAATACTACCAGTTCACACTCTGAAACACTGCATAGCAGTGACCAATACCAAGTCTTTCCGAGAAGGTCCCTGGAGGGCTAGTGGTTAGGCCACAGTGGTGAGAGTGCTTTGATTCTGGGCCAGGGAACCAACCCCAGCCACTGGGGTTGTGTGCAACAGTGCGCTCTCAGTGCCAGTCCCAAGCCCGTCAGGAAGGGCATCCAGCGTAAAAAATTGCACCAAATCAAATATGGTTGGTCCAGTTGGTCGTCACCACACATCTCTATGAGGTTTTATAGGAATGAAGTGACTAAGCCCACATTGGCACACACTGTCCATAGTGTGAGCTCACGAACAGACATGCCAGACTGATTGGCTATGTCTTCGAGATAACCTTCTCGGGCAACTCGAGAGTCACTATATCCCATAGCGAGTTAATGAAAGAATTTTAGATTGCAAACATAACCCCAGCTCTCTGATAGTATGAGTGAGGTATCTCACCGGACCACCCTCCATGTGTAGAGCAAAGAAAAGGTATGTTTATCTAGACTGACTAGAATGTCAGGCTGATGTTGCGCTGAAGACTATAAGATGGGAGGAAGTCCTTCCTCTGTGATGCCCACATCATGTCCGCCAGCCAATCTTGGCTGTAGTAAGGGGGAGGGGGATGCAAAGGGGCATGTACAGTGAAATGTCTTACTTGTGCTATCAGAGAATTGGCGTTACTGTTATAAACTAAAGTTTTATTTAACACAATATTTTTAAAATATGGAAGAGGTTGCTCTCACAAGGACTGCTTTATGAAGGTTGTGTTTAATCAATTTTGAATTATAACAAGTTCAACAATCAGTTGAAATATGCAATTCTGAAACTGTAATCTTTGGGGTTTTCTTTTCTTTGTTTTTCCCCCTGTTGATAAATGATGCTGTCTGAAATCTCATATTTAGACCCAAAGCAAGAAAAAATTTAAGACAATAAAAGGTGTACCAATTTTTTATTTTCTCAGAGAAATGCTTTTATTTAAAAATAGGTTCTTAGAAAAATACACTACATGGCCACAGGTATGTGGACACTTCACCGTTTTACCCATATGTGCTTTTCTGTTATCCTATTCCAGAACTGGTCTCCCCTTTGCTGCTATAACAGCCTCCACTCTTCTGGGAAGGCTTTCCAATAGATTTTGGAATGTGGCTGTGGAGATTTGTGCCCATTCAGCCACAAAAGCACTAGTGAGATTGGGCACTGATATCGAATGAGTTGGCCTGGCATGCAGTCTGCATTCCAGTTCACCCCAACGGTGTTCAGTGGGGCAGAGGTACAATTATTTGAGTGGAAATTTTTAATTATCATATGTAAAGTTATTATGTATGTATATAAAGCATGCCATTCAGTACTGTTTGCATATTCTTTTGAAGGGTGGTAATTATTCCTGTGTTGACTTTCACCACTGCTGTATTTTGTAAAGTCTTCTATCATTATATATAATTTTCCACTTACTTGTTACTTGTTTACTTGTTGCCAATAGTGCATTTTTGACCTCAAAACCATGACATATGAGAAACTTTATTTACTTTATACTTTATATTCTTAATGTTTTCTGTCTTACCAAGTACTGAAACAGAAGCTCGTGCTGATCCCTCTATTACATCCTCAGGAAGAGTCAACTCCAACTCCTCTGAAACACTGTTGCCTGTAAGTGAAAGTAGTTTACTAAGTATCTGCACTGAGTGGCACAGTATTGTGGGCACCAGTTTATATGTGTAAGTCTAACCTTGTGGGCATAATAACCAGCTTTGGCTCTTTGTCTTTTCAGTTCCTTCAGCCTACATAGGGGAAAATTGTTATTAAATCATAGTAATAATTAGCCTCAGCTTAAATTTTCTAAATTTTAAACTATTTTCAAGTCACTAACCTGTACAATCAGGCTTCGTGTAACTGTGTCAATGCGGCCTCTCTCTGGAACACTCACAATCTCATTGTCACACACAGTCTGGGATTGTTCTGCCTCTGCACTCACTGTCACTTTCAAGACTCCTGTAGCATAATAACAAACTCTTCAATTCTCCGTGAAATATAATGCAATTGACATATATCTCATCTAAAGAAGTTTTAAGTCTCACCAAGCACAGTGGGAATCAGGGTCCATTTGAAGGTTTTTCTGCCATTTGCACACAGGCAGGATGAATACTCGCCATCAGAAGAGGGTTTCAGAGTGTAGTCTGAGGAAGAGGCCGGAGTCACTTTAACCTGATGATGAGGCACAGGTGATTAATTTTCTGTGCATCTCATATGTTACAATATTTGTGAAGATATAATCTTGGCATTACAGTACCATAATGCATTTGGTAAGATAATTGAAGACAGTGGCCTTCAGCTCAAAAACCTCTCCCCGGATAATGGAGTAAGGCAACGAGAGCTCCAGGAAGAAGGGCTGAAATACAGTGAGCTGAACAGGAGGAGCCAGTCCCAGACCCCCAGAGGACACGCAGAAAGCCTCTGTCTCCCAAGTGGTGATGGTGTCAGGAACAGTGACAGGAAGCTGTGCTGATCCAGTGTCCCTGTCAAAAACCCTTAAATTTCAAGCTTTTCTTTTACTTATCATCAAAGGAATGATGCATTATTCAGTATATTGTAACTAAGTTTATTGTAATTCAGTACAGTTCCAGTGTATATGCTAATAAAATTTCCTGAAAAGGTGTCCATGGCAAAGTTTATCTATTTAAGTCTAAGAAGCACTGTGGAAATACATCCATTTAGGGAACAAGTGTGCTGATTTTCATTATTTTCTGTTACTTTATTTTTAAAATTCTAAAAAAAAGCAAATTGCCAAATAAAAATAAAAATAAAATGCTGATTCACTAACCGAACTTCAACAAGTTGCCATATCCAAGTTTCTGGGAAGAATTTACGAACTGTTTTGATGGGGTCATAAGGTGCTGATGATAGTGATTCTAATACGTAGTCATCTGTAAAATCTTCTGTCATGTCAGGCATTGCAAATCAGCAAAATCATAAATAATTAACATAACTTATACAATAGATATTATATCTGAGGGAAGTAAGTACTTGAAGTTTATAATTACTATCTTAACGGTACCCATTGGGGACATATCAACTCCATAAAAATACGTAATTTAGTGTACATACACCATATGGCCAAAAGTTATATGTGCTTGTTGTGTAGCCTTTCCACTAGATTTTGGAGAGTGGCTGTGGGGATTTGTGCTCATTCAGCCACAAGAGCATTAGTCAGGCCAGGCACTGATGTCAGGTGAGGAGGCCTGGGGTGCAGTCGGCATGTCAGTTCACCCCAAAGGTGTTCAGTGGGGTTGAGGTCAGGGCTCTGTGCAGGCCACTCAAATTCTTTCACTCCAACTTTGGCAATTCATGTCTTTATGCACCTCACTTTGTGCACAGGGGCGTTGTCATGCTGGAACAGGTTTGGGCCCCTTAGTTCAAGTGAAGGAAAATTGTAATGTTACAGTATATAATAAGACATCCTATACAATTGTGTGCTTACAACTTTGTGGCAACAGTTTGGGGAAGAACTACATATGGGTATGATGGTCAGGTGTCCACAAACTTTTGGCCATATAGTGTATCTTATTTGTAAGAACAAGAAACTCCACATTATTGAACAATAATATGAGAAAAAGGCCTGGATGTAGGATAATTACCATAAACATGACCACGATGATACTCCACACCTTTGTATATCAAACAGCGAGGATGTCTAATAGCCAAATTTGTTGCCATCTTCAGCCCCACTCCCTGTCACATGATAATAAGTCATAGTGTCAGTGTAGTACGTCACTGAACAGTGAGCCAGGAACCAGGCAGTTTCAAATTAACATTCACTCTTCAAGTATTAAATAAAATGTATTTTGGTCTTTTCATTCGTGATTTGTTTTTAGATTAATAACTCTCACAAACATATATAATTAGTAATTACACAATCAGTTGTGCTACATATTACAAACAGTCAATCTGTTACCTTTAATGTATTGTAAACTTGGTCAATCTGTTCATCCCGTCGGGGTCTAACACGCAAGCACTCCAGATAATCTTCAACCATATTGGGATAATCTGATACTGATGTTACTGGTAACAATTCATATATCTATGGAATTATACAATAATAACATCAAATTAACAATGAACCTCATCATTATAACACACGTGCACAGTAAACTTTGTGACCTGTGTAAGGAAGCTTTTGCATATAAGATTTTATTTAAATTGACATGAGATGTACCAGACCAACGAATAGAGGTCTCATTCTCTGGCAATCCAATCTCTTGAAATGAAAATTAAAGTACAGGTATATGAACCCAGCTGTAGGGCCAAACCCCCAGACATCACAGCTGGTGAGCACCTCAGCATTCCTATCCTAGAGAGATAGTTCCCCCATTCTATATAAGAGTTATAAGAGCTATATATTCAACCATAGTAACTTATAGTAAACTCATGAAAAGAGAGACATCTGTAATGTAGAAGGCTATAGAAATATAGCTTGCAGCATTTAAAACCATGGCATGTATACTGCCATCTAAGAAGTAAATTAAAAAAATTACATTAAAAATGTATAGATTAAACGAAAGAAAAAAAATCAAACAAAAAAACAAGCACTTGTATATAGTGAATGTTCAGTATATCTTAATCTTAATTTCACCTTGTCAGTGTTTAGGCGTTCTCCAGACTCCAGGATGAAGACACTCTGATCCACAACACTGAGGCCGCAAAGTGAACCAGGATGAGCTGTGAGCTCGAGAGTGTTCTTCTCACCAGGAACTGCTTTAGAGGGAGAGAACTGTAGCGAAACCTGGAGTCCATGATGAAAACAAGTTTAGACAGGTTTAGGAGGTTTTTTTGGCAAAAATTGAGCAATCAGACTAACTGATTGAATGTAAAAAGTTAATAATTATGGTGCTAGCTTTACCTTATTTCTGAAACATTTTTCCACATCAAAATTCTTGCTAGCAGCAATGATGTTCTCACTGGGAAGGACAGAGTAGACCACCACCTGCATTACAGGAGCCAGCTCAGCAACAACAGATAGTTTGAATGCAATCTTTCCTTTTCTGACATCTGCAGAGTCTTCCGCTTCAACTTTCTCATGCCCATGATGGACTATGGCTCCTTTAGATAAGACCTGAACCAGAGAGTCAAAATATATGATAATCACTGTCCATTTAGAGCTGCTGGAATGAAGGTAATACAGGTGGCTTGCATTTTCTGTCTCATAAAACATACTATTTTACTGCATGTACTTACCATGTATATAAGATCAATACTGTAACTTTCAGTAGTTTCCCCAACAATATAGTAGTTAATGGTTATGGGAATTTCAGCACCACACTTAAATGGTTCCTCTAAGCTCTCTATTGACAGCTCACTGAATACTGGATTATAAGGTGTGGCAGGTTGGAGCAGCTGTATACGTGCATCAGCAGTTGTAAAGTATGGTGTTTTGTATGCATGGTATTTTTCCTCTGGATAGACACTTGCCTAGATAACAGTGGAACACAGGAACAGTAATAACAGTAAAATTTTGCTGCATATTTCTTTCTTTTATTTTTTTGGGAGTGCTTAGGCCATCCTACCATACCCTCAGTCTTATCTCTCTTGTAGGATGTTCAGGTGAAGCGATTGAGAAGTTTGCTAATCCATTACTATCCGTAGTAAGATTAAGTAGTAACTTTTGAGACCGCCGTTCACCTTCTGAAAGATACACCTTCTTGTTAGGAATTGGTCTTCCACTGAAGGTAGTAACTTTGACCTTTTGATCAGGGAAAAAATGAATTATTGTCAATTTCCTGGCTATCACAAGCATAAAAGCAATACCAAATGGCAATGCAGGTTTAAATAAAAAAACAATAAAAGATATACCTTTCCTTCTATAACTTCCCCCCGTTCAAAGTTTTTTGGTGAGTCAAAGATTTCCACCTTACCAATTTGGAAAGAAAGTCTTATCTTTTTAGATTTCAGCATGGAAATATCTAAAGAAAAACAAACAAATCGCAATATGGTATTATGAAGTATAAATGAAAATCCTGTTATGCTATTATAATAATAATACATATAAAGTTTAAGATTAGGAGTCAGTCTGCTACAAGCTCTGGCTTCTTACTTTTCTTTGTTTTGAGAAATCTGTTACTGACTCACCTGTTCCTTCCTCTGTGAGTGTAATATTAGCAACAAGCTGATTCCTAAAATTACGTTCAAATTCAGCATTCATGAAAGTTGACACATTGATGATAAATAATGCACAGCCAGTCTGACTCATCTATGGGGAACACCCAAAAACAAATGGGGAGAATTACTTTATTAGTGAGTGAGAGAGAGAGAGTAATGATTGTCCATTAACAGTGTGATATATACATACCTCCACAGTTTCACTCAGACAGGGTGAAATCATTGGTGCCTCATGATAGTGCTGCCTAAATTTCCGGCACACCTGCACCACTGCTTTACCAGGTACTGGTTGTCCATAAGTGTACCTTCATTTCATAAAGTTTATATATCATACTCATACATCCTGGTATGTATGATGTGCAGTATGAGCAATAAATATCATATCCAAATGTGCTAGACATTCAATTGATTCAATGCTATTTAATGTATTTAATAAAACAGAGTATTCACAAATCTCAAGAGATTTGTTTTTTTCCCCAATTTTGCACTTACTTTCCACAAACTTCTAGCTTCAGTTCCTCCTCACCGACACTGTGTTCTTCTGGTGCTTTTACTGTGACCTCGAACTTTGGTAAAACTAAAAGTTAAATGCAGTTTATTATTACAGTAAATTATTTTGGTTACATCTGTAAACAGTGTTACTAGTAATGTCATTTACCATGCTTTTCCACCTTAAATTGGTGTGTGATCAACCTATTTCCAGTGTCAGCGATTAACTGATAACGTCCTTGTGGAGCTTCAGGATTTAGCTCATGAGAAAGCTGCAGTATCAGACCTCTCGAGGACACATTTGTCCACTGACCAATCCTGTTCTGATGATTATCCTGTTTGGTTCCACAAAAGATATCTACAATTAGCTCGGTGTTGTGAATACACTGAGGAAGCACTGCATTATAGATATTACAAATGAACAAGGGCGTCATAAAATATATAATATTGTGTATGATTTTACTTTACCTGAAGACTCACTGTGCTGTACTGTGGAGTATAAGACAAAACATCAAATTTTTAAATATAAAATATAAAATAATTGAAACATTTTTCTGTGATAATGTAAATGACAATCGAGCACCCTGTTGTACTGTTAAATAGGAATCCTTTATAAATTAACATAAAACTCTTCTCTTACTTTTTGTTCAAATGGGATGAAATTAGAATCCATAGAGACAATTCTGAAATTCACTGTGGGAAACAATAATAGTGAAAAGTTTTTAGTTGCACCTTCAGTAAAAATTAAAATTTCATTAAATAGTTTAAATTGAAAACTGAAAAATAGTGAGGCATATTGCAGGAATGAATCACCTGTTTGGCCTGGATTGTAGATGGGTTTATCAGTCTGAATAAATACCAGTGTGTTGTAGGATTTAAACATCACTTTCCTTTTCTCTGTCATCTTAAAACTTTCACCTTTGACTTCTACTTTGATCTCCTGCACTGATTCACCCTCAACCTGTGGAGCCTGTAGAGATGTATTCCATGTTATACCACATAGATTAACTAGTCAACTAACCTAATAATATATTAACAAGCTAAACAAACAAACCTATAAATTTCTGGGATTTCTTACCTCAAAATGAGAGCAGTGGTGAATCTCCTTTTCCACTGTCTCTTGTAAAAGAGTTCTGCTCTGGTTGTTGTGAACCAGATAAATGTTCATTTGTAGAGTCTCATTAGGCTTCAGAAGACTCATACAGAACTTTGCATCAGAGCCAGACTCTATTACTGCAGGAAATGTCACCATGAAATATCTAAAGACAAAAATGAAGGTTTAAGATTATTTTCAACTGATTAATATATAATCAATGAAAAGTGGAGAAAGGTTTAGTTAAAAAGCCTACAGCTACCCTATGATATTGGACTAACTTTTGTAAAATCACACATACTTATAGCAGGATGTCTGTTCCACAGGCTAAGTAGACTTGTATTAAGTAACTTGTTATAAAGTCATTGTATTGGTGCAGCTTCTAGTTACTCATGACTCATTTTCATTATGGTGTGTGTCTCACCACAGTGGTATCATTGCAATAATAATAATAATAATGATAATGATAATGATAATAATAATAATAATAATAATAATAATAATAATAATAATTTTTGATAATAGATATTGTGACCTTTCCTTTCTTCAATGAGTCATGCTTTTTTTTCTGAGCCCACAATAATTGCAGATTCTTCCCCACACCTGAAATCAGTTCTGATAAGGTGGATTTTTTCATCTGTAGGTTGAAACCTTTGTGTAATGTGACTAAATTTGGTTCTTTTTTTTGCAGTGTGTGAGACCAGTGAAGCTTTGTTTACATTGTGTGTTTCCAAGTCATTTTTGCTGTGTTTGCACAGTCTGCCACTGCACACTCCCTGGCTGCAGTTTCTTGTTGGAGTCCTGTATCTAGTTATATAAGCTACAACTATTATAAAGAATTTTTCCTAATTCATTGTCTAGTTCAAAATACTAATACATAAAAAAACAACAAACAGAAAAAAACTCATCTATCTGAAACTAATTTAATGTAAATATACAGCAATCTGACTCATCTATGGGGAACACCCAAAAACAAATGGGGAGAATTACTTTATTAGTGAGTGAGAGAGAGAGAGTAATGATTGTCCATTAACAGTGTGATATATACATACCTCCACAGTTTCACTCAGACAGGGTGAAATCATTGGTGCCTCATGATAGTGCTGCCTAAATTTCCGGCACACCTGCACCACTGCTTTACCAGGTACTGGTTGTCCATAAGTGTACCTTCATTTCATAAAGTTTATATATCATACTCATACATCCTGGTATGTATGATGTGCAGTATGAGCAATAAATATCATATCCAAATGTGCTAGACATTCAATTGATTCAATGCTATTTAATGTATTTAATAAAACAGAGTATTCACAAATCTCAAGAGATTTGTTTTTTTCCCCAATTTTGCACTTACTTTCCACAAACTTCTAGCTTCAGTTCCTCCTCACCGACACTGTGTTCTTCTGGTGCTTTTACTGTGACCTCGAACTTTGGTAAAACTAAAAGTTAAATGCAGTTTATTATTACAGTAAATTATTTTGGTTACATCTGTAAACAGTGTTACTAGTAATGTCATTTACCATGCTTTTCCACCTTAAATTGGTGTGTGATCAACCTATTTCCAGTGTCAGCGATTAACTGATAACGTCCTTGTGGAGCTTCAGGATTTAGCTCATGAGAAAGCTGCAGTATCAGACCTCTCGAGGACACATTTGTCCACTGACCAATCCTGTTCTGATGATTATCCTGTTTGGTTCCACAAAAGATATCTACAATTAGCTCGGTGTTGTGAATACACTGAGGAAGCACTGCATTATAGATATTACAAATGAACAAGGGCGTCATAAAATATATAATATTGTGTATGATTTTACTTTACCTGAAGACTCACTGTGCTGTACTGTGGAGTATAAGACAAAACATCAAATTTTTAAATATAAAATATAAAATAATTGAAACATTTTTCTGTGATAATGTAAATGACAATCGAGCACCCTGTTGTACTGTTAAATAGGAATCCTTTATAAATTAACATAAAACTCTTCTCTTACTTTTTGTTCAAATGGGATGAAATTAGAATCCATAGAGACAATTCTGAAATTCACTGTGGGAAACAATAATAGTGAAAAGTTTTTAGTTGCACCTTCAGTAAAAATTAAAATTTCATTAAATAGTTTAAATTGAAAACTGAAAAATAGTGAGGCATATTGCAGGAATGAATCACCTGTTTGGCCTGGATTGTAGATGGGTTTATCAGTCTGAATAAATACCAGTGTGTTGTAGGATTTAAACATCACTTTCCTTTTCTCTGTCATCTTAAAACTTTCACCTTTGACTTCTACTTTGATCTCCTGCACTGATTCACCCTCAACCTGTGGAGCCTGTAGAGATGTATTCCATGTTATACCACATAGATTAACTAGTCAACTAACCTAATAATATATTAACAAGCTAAACAAACAAACATATAAATTTCTGGGATTTCTTACCTCAAAATGAGAGCAGTGGTGAATCTCCTTTTCCACTGTCTCTTGTAAAAGAGTTCTGCTCTGGTTGTTGTGAACCAGATAAATGTTCATTTGTAGAGTCTCATTAGGCTTCAGAAGACTCATACAGAACTTTGCATCAGAGCCAGACTCTATTACTGCAGGAAATGTCACCATGAAATATCTAAAGACAAAAATGAAGGTTTAAGATTATTTTCAACTGATTAATATATAATCAATGAAAAGTGGAGAAAGGTTTAGTTAAAAAGCCTACAGCTACCCTATGATATTGGACTAACTTTTGTAAAATCACACATACTTATAGCAGGATGTCTGTTCCACAGGCTAAGTAGACTTGTATTAAGTAACTTGTTATAAAGTCATTGTATTGGTGCAGCTTCTAGTTACTCATGACTCATTTTCATTATGGTGTGTGTCTCACCACAGTGGTATCATTGCAATAATAATAATAATAATGATAATGATAATGATAATAATAATAATAATAATAATAATAATAATAATTTTTGATAATAGATATTGTGACTTTTCCTTTCTTCAATGAGTCATGCTTTTTTTTCTGAGCCCACAATAATTGCAGATTCTTCCCCACACCTGAAATCAGTTCTGATAAGGTGGATTTTTTCATCTGTAGGTTGAAACCTTTGTGTAATGTGACTAAATTTGGTTCTTTTTTTTGCAGTGTGTGAGACCAGTGAAGCTTTGTTTACATTGTGTGTTTCCAAGTCATTTTTGCTGTGTTTGCACAGTCTGCCACTGCACACTCCCTGGCTGCAGTTTCTTGTTGGAGTCCTGTATCTAGTTATATAAGCTACAACTATTATAAAGAATTTTTCCTAATTCATTGTCTAGTTCAAAATACTAATACATAAAAAAACAACAAACAGAAAAAAACTCATCTATCTGAAACTAATTTAATGTAAATATACAGCAAGTATTTAATGTTGTATAATAGTTTTACACAGTGGCTACAAGATCTGGGATAGTTCATGACAACGATGTAAAATTATATGATACTTACGGTCCTGAGGTTTGTCCATAGACAGAGAGAAAGAGGAAGCTGGCTAACAGTAGCCTTATCCTTATATGGACCCAACCGACCACCATGATGAAGACCATCAAAAGTGCCAAGCTGTAAAGGCTGAATGCCTTTTTAATGATACCAGTCCGCCTGCACTCATCCTCTCATCGATGATTAACCACAATCTGAGCAAATATAGCAATCTGACTACATATAATTAGCCCCTTATACAGGCATAGATTTTTGATTGCACCTATTTGCTTAAAACAATTGCAGTAGAAATACAAATATCACAGCTTATTAACATGCTTTGTATGAAATATTGATAAAAAAAAAAGTACAAGAGTGTTTTCACAGTAATTTATTCAATTGTTTACATAGTCATCTATTACAGCAAGGGTAGCTGCTTACAGAGCCACCCCGATTCTTCCTCCATATTTAATGTCCCTGAAATGTTTTTCTTTAACTAGAGCAGTGACACTTGAGTGATTTTCTTGGTGCATAAAATTATTTTATATGTAATTCTGATCATGGAACATGCATCATCCACACATAAGCATCTATAAGTATGTGCAATATTAATAAGAGTTCAACTTTAAATATGGTAAGACTACAGGCACGCTTAATAATACATTAAAACATAACTGTGATACTATGCCTCTTGTTGAAATACTACACATTTTCACAACTCTTCCACACTTGGGTGTCACTAATAGATAATTGTCTAAATATCTGTACATATTAAAGGGGTTTTTAGAATGTCTTTAAATTATATGGACATTGCCTTTTAAAGTGGTTGTCTTTTAACTGTATGGATTGAATGACAACATGTCGACAATATGATACTGAGATTTTTTTGTTCAGTTGCATTCAACGTGCAAAAGTTCAGTTATGCCCTTGCTGTCTTTCGTCACACACTGTTTACTTCCAGTAAACATATGGTCACTAACCTACTTCATTTCACTTCAAACAAATCTCTTCAAACAAACATCGCCCACATAGGTAACAGGCTTTTGGTAATTTACTTCAAGAGTAAACACCCAAGTAATCATTTTCTTAAGAGTTTGAAATATAAATTGCACAAATACAACAGTGTAGTTGCATTTATTAAAGCATGGACCTATTGCAAGAGACTGTATATCACATTTCATATTAATAATTGAATTTAAGCCTCAGTGTCCATCAAAATCCATCTGTATTAATAAATTAGAGAAACACTTGAAGTTTGCGTATTGCTTTTGATGTTTTTTTTTTTGTCAATATTCTTACAAATCTGTCAGTTCATGTACAATTATTTAATAAGAAATTAATTTACATTTATACAGTGATCCTGAGCTCAAGTGAGGTGATTTCAGAGGTAAATGATATCATAACCACAGCCAGACTAGGGTCAGCATTTTTAGTCCTGTTATATACAATTACTTGCATCAATATTCATCTCCCTTGAAATTCTCCACATATTGTAGTGTTAAAACCCTTGAACTGAAATGGACTGAACTGAGATTATATGCCAGGAATCTAGATGAAACAGTTTGCAAAATTATGAATAAATTACAAATAAAAATAAAACAAAAAGTTGTGATTGCATAAGTGTGAAACCCCAAATTTGTTCTGGTGCAACTGGTTGCCATCAGAAGTTACATACTTAGTTGATTGGAGTCCAGGGTTTATTAAAGAACATACCGAAACAAACATGGGGATCTATCAAAGCAAGTAGCAATCCAAGTTCTGAAAAAAGTATCAGTCAGGGTTTAGTTATACGAAATATCCCAAACTTTGAACATCCTGTGGATCACCATTATATCCATTATTTAAAAAATGGAAAGAAGATGGCACAACCTAGAATCAGCTTGGAGGAAGCCATCCAGCAAAAGTCAATGACTGGGTAAGAAGGGCATTAGAGAAGCATCCAAGAAGGGTAACTCTGAAGGTGCTGGAGAGATGGGATAAGCTCAGATGAGATAAGCTGTTCACAGGACAACCATAGAATTTTAAGAGGAAACAAAATCCATGTAAGTTGCCAAAAGGCATGTTGGAGACTCAGCAAATGTGGAAAAAGGTTCTCTGATCAGATGAGACCAAAACTGAAATTTCTGGTTTAGGCACAATGCAGAATTTGGCAGAAACCAAATATAATAAAATAATAAATGTAATGTAAAATTTATTTGCATGTCGAAAATAAACATAATAAAACTTGAGACTAGAACAGAGGTTCACCTTCCAACAGGTCAATGACCATAAGCAAACTACCAAAGCTACACTGGAGTGAGTCAAAACCAAAAATCTGAATGTGTTAAAATGGACCAGACATCTCCAAGAAGAGTTGCAGCTGTAATTGCAGCCAAAGGTGCTACTAAGTATTAGTAGCTATATAGTTACGCAACTCATGGGGGCTCATGGGGAAAAGTTTGAATATGTCTGCTCTTCAGGGTTCATGCCACATTTCCTCTGAATAGCGAACATGGTAAAGAAAAAAGTTGTAACCCTTTTGTAACCAAAATCACTAAGCTTATGGTTCTGTGGTCTGTCCTTTTATGTAATTTGTACTTTGTTTGGACAATGTGTGCTTAGTCTATTTTTTTGTTTAACTTTTCTAAAAAAAAAAAAAATCTAACTTTTTTGTTTCTCCTCCTAACTAATTTTGGGAAAAATGACTATAATCACCTGACAGGCTGTGATTCTACTGTGCTGGGCTCATTAGGGCTGATTAGATTTAACCCCTCAGGGTCGTGAGATATATATTGCAAAAATAAAAAAATAAAAAAAAAAGCATTAAAACTTGAACACAATATGTATGCGAACTCCATATTTATTTCTCAGGCACAAGATATAACCAACACACCAAAGACATGCAGACCTTTTTTGTATCTTTAATGCAGATCTGGAAGCTTACACACAGGGGGAATTGTACTCCGTCTCAGACTGGTCACCTGAATAAAAGAATCAGTAAGTGGAAGCAATACAGTCACAATAACAGAGTTTAAATCACACAACCTAGGAAAATCTTACTTGTTTGGTAATAATCATAAACTTTGATCACTGCCGGCTTGAGATTCTTGACAGGAAGCACCTGTGTAATGTGTAGCTCAAAGCTCAAAGGAATATACCGTGGGAGCTGTTGGAGATACACCAGACATCATATTGTAAACATACTACATCATAACTGTTTTTGTGTGTAATAAATAATGCATGCATATTTTCTTTGGAGTGGCTGTACAGCAGATGTGTGTAATATAGGTAATAATTAATGTTATGTGCAGATTTCTAAACTGTGTTCTCTTCTTACCTCTTTTATATACATGATAATATGGTCATCTTTGGAATCAACTCGTTCCACCAAAAAAAAATTCTTCAGCTTAGAAAACATATTTACTCTGCATTAGTAAATTAATAATGTAACAGCATACATACATGCATTAGCATATCTATTTAGGTATAGACACACGGATAACTGAATTTTTTTAGCAACAGAATATATGCTTCTCCTTACTTCACCAGGATCTGCTGTGAACCCTGATAAGAGTTTTATGTCCACTATGACCATGTTAGTGCTGTTTAGTGTCCCATTATATCTGAAATTTTAAACAAACAAACCAAAACAAAGTTAGTTAATAACAATAAAAGGATATTTACTCATTAATTGTAAGACATCTGGTAACTAATTTACTGCTTTGTGGCCCAGTTGGTAGACCAGGAGCCTGTCTCACCAAGCAGATCTAACCTAGCCTGGGTTCCTGACTCAGTTTCCACTTGTCAAAACCTAAAGCCTAGTGTACACTACACAGATTTAGCCCAGATTATCCAGTCACTCACTCATTTTGGTGCTCGGCAGCTACATCTTCCAGCTTGGCATCTACTCGCACAGCAACTGGTCACTGTACTGCACTGTCCAGCAAAGGGATTTTCTCAGTCTGAAGGGATCACTAAGGCTCTGGTATTTTCAAGCCTTTTTGATTTTCTAAGTGATGAATCGCATAACGTGAACCCCTCTGCGATTAGTGCAAATACATCAATAAGAAACAGCCAATGAGAGCCTGAAGAGGAAATCAAATTTATCTGCTCTCCTTCGCAACAGATCTCTGAATCCAGTTTATCATCCATCTGTGTATTTGTGTATTTTGGCATGACATACCAAATGATTGTTAGGAACAGCAAAAATAATAACAAACACAACATGATTCCTGATGGTGCACAGTATAAAAATAGCTACTCTTCTTTTCTCTGTACACTGCCTGCAAATCCCCAACTGATATTTTCTCTACATTGTCTCATATTTAATATTTTTCTTGTTTCTGTACAAAAGGGTGACAGTCACATGATAAACAGCTCTCGCATTTATTTTCAGGGGAGAACAGGATTTGTGGATCAGGTGTGCTTTGGCAAAGGTTTCACCAGGTAAAAGATTGTGTAGTGTGTGAGTCTTGTCTGTAAGTGATCATGTAGTTTACACATGTTACAACACCAAACACACAAACAATTCAAGTCATGTAGTATGACTGGGGGCAGCGATGTTTTCCGCAAAGTTAAAGCAGTGCTATGTCATCAAGACACTTTTGAAGAGCTAGCCCGTTCTGCATGTTTCTAAATCCAGCATTTATCTAAATCAAAAACGAAAAAATGGTTTTGCCTTCGGTTGTCCATTGAAAAAGATGGGAGAAAACACGTGTCATTATGAGGGCTTATCTTATTGAAAAGGTCACCATAAACTGGGTCAAAGTTGAATTTGAGTGAGCTTTGAGCAAGTTGTGTGAAAAGCGGCAATGCGGTCTTCATCAGGAAACAATCACTTCGCTGACAGAAAACGGTTTTGCCACTGATCCTCTGTAGGTGGTGTAAGAAACTGCAGTTAACTCATCTCATGATGCTTATGAACAACTTTACCATCCTGCTTTAGATGATCAGGATGCATGAAGCACAGTAGGGTGTGACTTTTGCATCAAAAGCTAATCACATGAGACTTTTATGCTGCAGAACAACAAATTCTACAACTACAATAAATGTCAAGCATATAAAGCATTGATCCCAAAAAAAAAGTTTCATGTTTTAACTTTATCAACACCTCCTAATACCCAATTTAGCGGTATGCAATTAGAAATAAACTATGGCACAAGATCTCCTGTGCAATTGTAAACAATGCTATACTGTGCTACAGTAAACATTATTTCATTCATTCAGCTTTAGTAACCACATTTATTCTGATCAGGGTCAAGGTGGAGCTGGAGTCTATCCCGGAAACACTGGGCACAAGGCAAGAATACGTGCTGGAGGGAAGGCCAGTCCATCTCAAGGCACCACCATGCTGCCCATTAGTTAACTATTACCCATCCCCAGTTTTATCTGGGCTGTGGCCTACTGTTGCACACAACCATAGTGGCTGGCGTTGGTTCCCTGGCTAGGAATTGAACCCGGACTGCAGCAGTGAGAGTGCTGTGGCCTAACCACTAGTCTTCCAGGGACAGAAGTTACCATGGTGATACAACCTGGTAAAGAGTACCTACAGGAAGTCCAGGATAAGATAAAACTAAACTCAAAGATAGCTAGCTAAGCAATAAATCATGCTTCATGAGACAGGCCCCAGTAGCTAGTCCTATAATGGAAATAGCATGCACAAATCAGGTAGTTGACCCATGGTATAGTCATGTTGCATGTTACTGATTTTATAATATTTGAGAATTTCTTTTGATGATTTGCATCAATTTAATGTAATGAGGGACTACTTATAATTTGTTTACAAATCATCTGTCAAAATCAGCCACAGGTTTTCTCATATTAGGTCAGGGTTTCATGACACATTGATTCTTACGTGATGGTGAACTTGAGGGACAAAGTTGCTCCAAATGATTTTGTGCAGTTTCCATCAGTTGTAGCTGTGATGCTCAGTGTACTGGTTTCAGTAGGTGTGGGGACATTGTAGAAAAGTGCTGTCTGCAAGTGGGATAAAAGGTGCCATCCATGAAGCAGTCAATAAACAGAAAATGTGTCTCTTAAAGCTGCATTGGGTACATCAGTCTCCTCTATCAGTTTTAATAAGAGGAGTGGAACCTGATGTGGTCTTCTGTTGTTCCTGTCATCTTGAACGAGTCTGAACATTCTCCTCTGACCTCCACAACTGGCACTTACTGGATGTTTTTTATTTTTCAAACCAAAATCTAGTGAGTGTTGTGTGCGAAAATCCCAGGAGAACAAGAGTATGTGTGAACATTAACTGATGCTTTTAACATGTATTTGTATGATTTTATGTGTTGCGCTTCTGCCACATGATTGACTGATTGGATAATTGCATGAATGAGCAGGTGTACAGATGTAACTAAAATAAAGCGGATGGTGAGTGTACATATACTGAATGTATATACTTTGCATATACACATATTTTAATTTTTGTCTCTTTTATTTAATATTCAGTCCCCTCTGAAAATATTGGAAAGGACAATTCTTTTGTTTTTGCTATGTAATGAAGACATTTTGGTTTGAGATCAAAAGATGAATATGAGACGATAGTTCAGAATTTCAGCTTTCATTTCCTGATATTTACATCTAGATGTGTTACACATCTTAGAACATGGTGGGTGTGTTTGAACCCACCAAGTTTTACAAGTGATCAAAAATACTGGAACATGTGACACATCTAAATGTGGATCTGCAGCACTCATCTCACTTTATCAACTTTTTGACAGAAGATTGATAAAGCTCTTTTCAAGAAGCTCTTATCAAGAAGAAAGATGTACTGACCTGCACTGACACACAGGTGGAGCCCTTCACTTCAATGCTGTATTTGCCAGGAACATCTTGCAATGATCTTTCTTGGTACAGTAACTTGTTGTTTTGGTTCACATCAAAGTTGTGACTGTGTCCATCTGCTGACTTTACAGTTACTGTGCCAGAGCCGTCTGAGCTGAACACTTTAGTGGAGTACAGAGCCAGAGCTTGGAGGGCCACAACTGTGTCCTGATTAAAATAGAAGGAAAAGTTGTTTTTCTCTTAATGTTTGTACATATATGATAATACTAATACCCCTAACCCTAACCCTGTAACTTGTGTTAATTTTTTTAATTGTAGTATGGTATAGAAATCTCAACTTGACTAGTAATCACAGACTTTTTGAGTACCTGGGTGGAGGAAAACCCTCCATAGGGATTTTGCTGCTTCACCAGCCAGCTGACTATCCTATTAGCGGAGCCCAAATCAGCAGCAGTGAGTTGACCTGCAGTGAGAAGAGCTAGCAGCACGTAGGAACTGATTTCCACTGACAAGGGACTGGAGTCATGTGACGCTGACTGAGCCCAGTGAAGCCGACCATCTAAAATCAACGAGACATAAATAAGATAATTTGCTTAGTCATGAGTTGATTGAGATATGTATGGCCAGAGGAAAAGGCTATTAACCGACTACTATCAGAAGACGAAAGATTATAGTGTTAATTTTGATATTATAAGACTTTACTGTACCATTAAATGATATTTTCATTTAAATGCCAGAACTGACAAAGAGGAAATGTTAAAATTTTTAGGTCTGACCAGCCAAGGTCACAGTAAATATGGAGCCTCTCCCAGGAACACTGGGCGCAAAGCAGGAGAACAGCCTCTGGGATGCCAGTCTCTCACAGGGCACCACACATTCATTCACACCTAGGAGCAATTTAGTGTAGCCAATCTACTGGCAGGAAGGAAACCCATGCAGACACAGGAAGAACAGGCAAACTACAATATGCCCATGAAGCTATATTTGAATTAAAATTCAATACCTCCTGAAATAGCAACACCATACAATTCTTCCAGCAGTTGTTCTCGAATTTCAGTCTCTCCAGCCAGACTGAAAGTGTAGGCCAACAGTGCAGTGGTGTAAGTGTTTGTCTGGTTACCAATAGAAGACTTCAGGCACAACAAACCTTTATTCACAACAGGATCCTACAATCAAAGCATAAGTAATGGTAAATAAGAAAATTTTGAAAAATTTTGCAAAAGTTTGAAAAGTTTCAGTTACATATAGAAATTTATTATGAATTTTGCAGAGCATCTTTATAGAATCTTGTCATCTGAAAGCAAAATTTTAAACTGTATCATGTTCTTACCTTGACTGTAATGCCCAATTCTAGGAATGATGCAGTGATGTAGGCAGTAATGGTCACATCATCATTTACACCACCCTGGAATAATGAAAATGATGCACACATAAAATAGAAATTCAGTAAATTTATTCAGAAATGTGTTCTCTAGTATGGAGAGCATTAGAACCTTACATACCTTCATTCTGTTATTGAACAGGCGTCCCTTTCGTATAAAACAGCCGTCTGATCTCTGCATACTTATGAGCCATTGCTTTGAACGGTTAATGATTTCTGGATCAATAAAGACGTAACGTTGTGCTTTGCCAAAGGTCCTTACGACAAAAGCAGTTAACCTGGTGATGGAGATTTATTTGTGTCTATAATTAAAATATATTTGTGCAACAGTTCTCAGAGTAAATTCACAATGACTGAAAGTGTTAGATAAAAATAGTTTTGTGTTTTTAAACATTTGCATCGTTACTGCTACCTATAAAATTCTTACCATGTGTTCCCCTCTCCACTGCCAAATGTGCTATATGCGCCACTATAATGTTTATAGTTTAGCTGCCTCTGGTATCCTGTGTAAAGACAAATGATTGTTTCTGATTGTATCAGCAAGTATATGTTCACCATGGCTAGTGGTGTCCAGTAAAATTAAACAGAGAAATATAATCTCACTTACCACTCTTAAGGAAACCTGTAGCCCTCTCACGGATAGCTGTGGTGAGCTGCTCAGTGTTCTCTAGATACTGAAGAATATAGATATTGGGGGCGAGGAGTGCAATGTTTTGTTCTCCACAGCCATATGGCATCCTTAGCAGTCCATCCAGATTTTTTAATGCACGGCCAAGTATATCTCCTACAAAAAAAGGAGCAATAATATTCTTTTCTTTAACTTAGCAAAAATACATTGCTTTATTTGACCAAAAAAAAAAAAAGAATTTGTAAAGAGTTCACAGTTGTCTACTAGATATCACTTCATGTGTTTTAATGTTCTCCTTTCTTATTTTCTGGACTGCCAGGGCAGTTTCTTTTGGGACTAGTAGCCTTGGAGAAGCTTACTACAGCTGTCTCTCATATAGAGACAAACCCTGTTCTCTCAGTGGCATCTTCTTATTTTCTAAACTTGATTAATAAGCTCACTCTAATGGAGAGTGGCTGACAGCTTGCCATCAGAGCATTCTGATGATCAGCATGTAATGCAGGAGAGGGGCTCAGCAGCAGCAGTGAATGCACTGCAGGCTGGTATTACAGCTGCCTTACTGAAACTAAAGCTGGATCTTCCAGTCAGCAGATGTCACTTTAGTAAGTCTTGTCATTTAAATGATTCAAATGATTTAATCAGTTGCATGTTTTGCCCAAATATGCAAACCGATTGTAACACGCGTAGTTTCTATATGCGAGCTTCACAGTTCTTACCGCGCGCTGGCTCGTGGGTTCTTGGCTTTATTGCAAGGAGGACACCGACAGGGAGCTTGGGAGATCATAACACTTGATTTATTAAACATAAGGAGGTGAACATCATGAATTAGCCACATCCAATTACACAGTGCACGTCATCTCTCTCTCTCTACGCTCGCATCACTGCGCGCCAAACCATTCTCTCCCGCGATCCTAATCGCGGGTCTCTGCTCTCGCGATATTACCTCTAGATCTTATTTAAAGTTACAGAACATTAATTTTAACCTTAAATTTCACTCCCTACACGATCATGCAGCCTAATACTACCAGTTCACACTCTGAAACACTGCATAGCAGTGACCAATACCAAGTCTTTCCGAGAAGGTCCCTGGAGGGCTAGTGGTTAGGCCACAGTGGTGAGAGTGCTTTGATTCTGGGCCAGGGAACCAACCCCAGCCACTGGGGTTGTGTGCAACAGTGCGCTCTCAGTGCCAGTCCCAAGCCCGTCAGGAAGGGCATCCAGCGTAAAAAATTGCACCAAATCAAATATGGTTGGTCCAGTTGGTCGTCACCACACATCTCTATGAGGTTTTATAGGAATGAAGTGACTAAGCCCACATTGGCACACACTGTCCATAGTGTGAGCTCACGAACAGACATGCCAGACTGATTGGCTATGTCTTCGAGATAACCTTCTCGGGCAACTCGAGAGTCACTATATCCCATAGCGAGTTAATGAAAGAATTTTAGATTGCAAACATAACCCCAGCTCTCTGATAGTATGAGTGAGGTATCTCACCGGACCACCCTCCATGTGTAGAGCAAAGAAAAGGTATGTTTATCTAGACTGACTAGAATGTCAGGCTGATGTTGCGCTGAAGACTATAAGATGGGAGGAAGTCCTTCCTCTGTGATGCCCACATCATGTCCGCCAGCCAATCTTGGCTGTAGTAAGGGGGAGGGGGATGCAAAGGGGCATGTACAGTGAAATGCCTTACTTGTGCTATCAGAGAATTGGCGTTACTGTTATAAACTAAAGTTTTATTTAACACAATATTTTTAAAATATGGAAGAGGTTGCTCTCACAAGGACTGCTTTATGAAGGTTGTGTTTAATCAATTTTGAATTATAACAAGTTCAACAATCAGTTGAAATATGCAATTCTGAAACTGTAATCTTTGGGGTTTTCTTTTCTTTGTTTTTCCCCCTGTTGATAAATGATGCTGTCTGAAATCTCATATTTAGACCCAAAGCAAGAAAAAATTTAAGACAATAAAAGGTGTACCAATTTTTTATTTTCTCAGAGAAATGCTTTTATTTAAAAATAGGTTCTTAGAAAAATACACTACATGGCCACAGGTATGTGGACACTTCACCGTTTTACCCATATGTGCTTTTCTGTTATCCTATTCCAGAATTGGTCTCCCCTTTGCTGCTATAACAGCCTCCACTCTTCTGGGAAGGCTTTCCAATAGATTTTGGAATGTGGCTGTGGAGATTTGTGCCCATTCAGCCACAAAAGCACTAGTGAGATTGGGCACTGATATCGAATGAGTTGGCCTGGCATGCAGTCTGCATTCCAGTTCACCCCAACGGTGTTCAGTGGGGCAGAGGTACAATTATTTGAGTGGAAATTTTTAATTATCATATGTAAAGTTATTATGTATGTATATAAAGCATGCCATTCAGTACTGTTTGCATATTCTTTTGAAGGGTGGTAATTATTCCTGTGTTGACTTTCACCACTGCTGTATTTTGTAAAGTCTTCTATCATTATATATAATTTTCCACTTACTTGATACTTGTTTACTTGTTGCCAATAGTGCATTTTTGACCTCAAAACCATGACATATGAGAAACTTTATTTACTTTATATTCTTAATGTTTTCTGTCTTACCAAGTACTGAAACAGAAGCTCGTGCTGATCCCTCTATTACATCCTCAGGAAGAGTCAACTCCAACTCCTCTGAAACACTGTTGCCTGTAAGTGAAAGTAGTTTACTAAGTATCTGCACTGAGTGGCACAGTATTGTGGGCACCAGTTTATATGTGTAAGTCTAACCTTGTGGGCATAATAACCAGCTTTGGCTCTTTGTCTTTTCAGTTCCTTCAGCCTACATAGGGGAAAATTGTTATTAAATCATAGTAATAATTAGCCTCAGCTTAAATTTTCTAAATTTTAAACTATTTTCAAGTCACTAACCTGTACAATCAGGCTTCGTGTAACTGTGTCAATGCGGCCTCTCTCTGGAACACTCACAATCTCATTGTCACACACAGTCTGGGATTGTTCTGCCTCTGCACTCACTGTCACTTTCAAGACTCCTGTAGCATAATAACAAACTCTTCAATTCTCCGTGAAATATAATGCAATTGACATATCAGACATATATCTCATCTAAAGAAGTTTTAAGTCTCACCAAGCACAGTGGGAATCAGGGTCCATTTGAAGGTTTTTCTGCCATTTGCACACAGGCAGGATGAATACTCGCCATCAGAAGAGGGTTTCAGAGTGTAGTCTGAGGAAGAGGCCGGAGTCACTTTAACCTGATGATGAGGCACAGGTGATTAATTTTCTGTGCATCTCATATGTTACAATATTTGTGAAGATATAATCTTGGCATTACAGTACCATAATGCATTTGGTAAGATAATTGAAGACAGTGGCCTTCAGCTCAAAAACCTCTCCCCGGATAATGGAGTAAGGCAACGAGAGCTCCAGGAAGAAGGGCTGAAATACAGTGAGCTGAACAGGAGGAGCCAGTCCCAGACCCCCAGAGGACACGCAGAAAGCCTCTGTCTCCCAAGTGGTGATGGTGTCAGGAACAGTGACAGGAAGCTGTGCTGATCCAGAGTCCCTGTCAAAAACCCTTAAATTTCAAGCTTTTCTTTTACTTATCATCAAAGGAATGATGCATTATTCAGTATATTGTAACTAAGTTTATTGTAATTCAGTACAGTTCCAGTGTATATGCTAATAAAATTTCCTGAAAAGGTGTCCATGGCAAAGTTTATCTATTTAAGTCTAAGAAGCACTGTGGAAATACATCCATTTAGGGAACAAGTGCACTGATTTTCATTATTTTCTGTTACTTTATTTTTAAAATTCTAAAAAAAAAGCAAATTGCCAAATAAAAATAAAAATAAAATGCTGATTCACTAACCGAACTTCAACAAGTTGCCATATCCAAGTTTCTGGGAAGAATTTACGAACTGTTTTGATGGGGTCATAAGGTGCTGATGATAGTGATTCTAATACGTAGTCATCTGTAAAATCTTCTGTCATGTCAGGCATTGCAAATCAGCAAAATCATAAATAATTAACATAACTTATACAATAGATATTATATCTGAGGGAAGTAAGTACTTGAAGTTTATAATTACTATCTTAACGGTACCCATTGGGGACATATCAACTCCATAAAAATACGTAATTTAGTGTACATACACCATATGGCCAAAAGTTATATGTGCTTGTTGTGTAGCCTTTCCACTAGATTTTGGAGAGTGGCTGTGGGGATTTGTGCTCATTCAGCCACAAGAGCATTAGTCAGGCCAGGCACTGATGTCAGGTGAGGAGGCCTGGGGTGCAGTCGGCATGTCAGTTCACCCCAAAGGTGTTCAGTGGGGTTGAGGTCAGGGCTCTGTGCAGGCCACTCAAATTCTTTCACTCCAACTTTGGCAATTCATGTCTTTATGCACCTCACTTTGTGCACAGGGGCGTTGTCATGCTGGAACAGGTTTAGGCCCCTTAGTTCAAGTGAAGGAAAATTGTAATGTTACAGTATATAATAAGACATCCTATACAATTGTGTGCTTACAACTTTGTGGCAACAGTTTGGGGAAGAACTACATATGGGTATGATGGTCAGGTGTCCACAAACTTTTGGCCATATAGTGTATCTTATTTGTAAGAACAAGAAACTCCACATTATTGAAAAATAATATGAGAAAAAGGCCTGGATGTAGGATAATTACCATAAACATCACCACGATGATACTCCACACCTTTGTATATCAAACAGAGAGGATGTCTAATAGCCAAATTTGTTGCCATCTTCAGCCCCACTCCCTGTCACATGATAATAAGTCATAGTGTCAGTGTAGTACGTCACTGAACAGTGAGCCAGGAACCAGGCAGTTTCAAATTAACATTCACTCTTCAAGTATTAAATAAAATGTATTTTGGTCTTTTCATTCGTGATTTGTTTTTAGATTAATAACTCTCACAAACATATATAATTAGTAATTACACAATCAGTTGTGCTACATTTTACAACCAGTCAATCTGTTACCTTTAATGTATTGTAAACTTGGTCAATCTGTTCATCCCGTCGGGGTCTAACACGCAAGCACTCCAGATAATCTTCATCCATATTGGGATAATCTGATACTGATGTTACTGGTAACAATTCATATATCTATGGAATTATACAATAATAACATCAAATTAACAATGAACCTCATATCATTATAACACACGTGCACAGTAAACTTTGTGACCTGTGTAAGGAAGCTTTTGCATATAAGATTTTATTTAAATTGAGTGACATGAGATGTACCAGACCAACGAATAGAGGTCTCATTCTCTGGCAATCCAATCTCTTGAAATGAAAATTAAAGTACAGGTATATGAACCCAGCTGTAGGGCCAAACCCCCAGACATCACAGCTGGTGAGCACCTCAGCATTCCTATCCTAGAGAGACAGTTCCCCCATTCTATATAAGAGTTATAAGAGCTATATATTCAACCATAGTAACTTATAGTAAACTCATGAAAAGAGAGACATCTGTAATGTAGAAGGCTATAGAAATATAGCTTGCAGCATTTAAAACCATGGCATGTATACTGCCATCTAAGAAGTAAATTAAAAAAATTACATTAAAAATGTATAGATTAAACGAAAGAAAAAAAATCAAACAAAAAAACAAGCACTTGTATATAGTGAATGTTCAGTATATCTTAATCTTAATTTCACCTTGTCAGTGTTTAGGCGTTCTCCAGACTCCAGGATGAAGACACTCTGATCCACAACACTGAGGCCGCAAAGTGAACCAGGATGAGCTGTGAGCTCGAGAGTGTTCTTCTCACCAGGAACTGCTTTAGAGGGAGAGAACTGTAGCGAAACCTGGAGTCCATGATGAAAACAAGTTTAGACAGGTTTAGGAGGTTTTTTTGGCAAAAAATGAGCAATCAGACTAACTGATTGAATGTAAAAAGTTAATAATTATGGTGCTAGCTTTACCTTATTTCTGAAACATTTTTCCACATCAAAATTCTTGCTAGCAGCAATGATGTTCTCACTGGGAAGGACAGAGTAGACCACCACCTGCATTACAGGAGCCAGCTCAGCAACAACAGATAGTTTGAATGCAATCTTTCCTTTTCTGACATCTGCAGAGTCTTCCGCTTCAACTTTCTCATGCCCATGATGGACTATGGCTCCTTTAGATAAGACCTGAACCAGAGAGTCAAAATATATGATAATCACTGTCCATTTAGAGCTGCTGGAATGAAGGTAATACAGGTGGCTTGCATTTTCTGTCTCATAAAACATACTATTTTACTGCATGTACTTACCATGTATATAAGATCAATACTGTAACTTTCAGTAGTTTCCCCAACAATATAGTAGTTAATGGTTATGGGAATTTCAGCACCACACTTAAATGGTTCCTCTAAGCTCTCTATTGACAGCTCACTGAATACTGGATTATAAGGTGTGGCAGGTTGGAGCAGCTGTATACGTGCATCAGCAGTTGTAAAGTATGGTGTTTTGTATGCATGGTATTTTTCCTCTGGATAGACACTTGCCTAGATAACAGTGGAACACAGGAACAGTAATAACAGTAAAATTTTGCTGCATATTTCTTTCTTTTATTTTTTTGGGAGTGCTTAGGCCATCCTACCATACCCTCAGTCTTATCTCTCTTGTAGGATGTTCAGGTGAAGCGATTGAGAAGTTTGCTAATCCATTACTATCCGTAGTAAGATTAAGTAGTAACTTTTGAGACCGCCGTTCACCTTCTGAAAGATACACCTTCTTGTTAGGAATTGGTCTTCCACTGAAGGTAGTAACTTTGACCTTTTGATCAGGGAAAAAATGAATTATTGTCAATTTCCTGGCTATCACAAGCATAAAAGCAATACCAAATGGCAATGCAGGTTTAAATAAAAAAACAATAAAAGATATACCTTTCCTTCTATAACTTCCCCCCGTTCAAAGTTTTTTGGTGAGTCAAAGATTTCCACCTTACCAATTTGGAAAGAAAGTCTTATCTTTTTAGATTTCAGCATGGAAATATCTAAAGAAAAACAAACAAATCGCAATATGGTATTATGAAGTATAAATGAAAATCCTGTTATGCTATTATAATAATAATACATATAAAGTTTAAGATTAGGAGTCAGTCTGCTACAAGCTCTGGCTTCTTACTTTTCTTTGTTTTGAGAAATCTGTTACTGACTCACCTGTTCCTTCCTCTGTGAGTGTAATATTAGCAACAAGCTGATTCCTAAAATTACGTTCAAATTCAGCATTCATGAAAGTTGACACATTGATGATAAATAATGCACAGCCAGTCTGACTCATCTATGGGGAACACCCAAAAACAAATGGGGAGAATTACTTTATTAGTGAGTGAGAGAGAGAGAGTAATGATTGTCCATTAACAGTGTGATATATACATACCTCCACAGTTTCACTCAGACAGGGTGAAATCATTGGTGCCTCATGATAGTGCTGCCTAAATTTCCGGCACACCTGCACCACTGCTTTACCAGGTACTGGTTGTCCATAAGTGTACCTTCATTTCATAAAGTTTATATATCATACTCATACATCCTGGTATGTATGATGTGCAGTATGAGCAATAAATATCATATCCAAATGTGCTAGACATTCAATTGATTCAATGCTATTTAATGTATTTAATAAAACAGAGTATTCACAAATCTCAAGAGATTTGTTTTTTTCCCCAATTTTGCACTTACTTTCCACAAACTTCTAGCTTCAGTTCCTCCTCACCGACACTGTGTTCTTCTGGTGCTTTTACTGTGACCTCGAACTTTGGTAAAACTAAAAGTTAAATGCAGTTTATTATTACAGTAAATTATTTTGGTTACATCTGTAAACAGTGTTACTAGTAATGTCATTTACCATGCTTTTCCACCTTAAATTGGTGTGTGATCAACCTATTTCCAGTGTCAGCGATTAACTGATAACGTCCTTGTGGAGCTTCAGGATTTAGCTCATGAGAAAGCTGCAGTATCAGACCTCTCGAGGACACATTTGTCCACTGACCAATCCTGTTCTGATGATTATCCTGTTTGGTTCCACAAAAGATATCTACAATTAGCTCGGTGTTGTGAATACACTGAGGAAGCACTGCATTATAGATATTACAAATGAACAAGGGCGTCATAAAATATATAATATTGTGTATGATTTTACTTTACCTGAAGACTCACTGTGCTGTACTGTGGAGTATAAGACAAAACATCAAATTTTTAAATATAAAATATAAAATAATTGAAACATTTTTCTGTGATAATGTAAATGACAATCGAGCACCCTGTTGTACTGTTAAATAGGAATCCTTTATAAATTAACATAAAACTCTTCTCTTACTTTTTGTTCAAATGGGATGAAATTAGAATCCATAGAGACAATTCTGAAATTCACTGTGGGAAACAATAATAGTGAAAAGTTTTTAGTTGCACCTTCAGTAAAAATTAAAATTTCATTAAATAGTTTAAATTGAAAACTGAAAAATAGTGAGGCATATTGCAGGAATGAATCACCTGTTTGGCCTGGATTGTAGATGGGTTTATCAGTCTGAATAAATACCAGTGTGTTGTAGGATTTAAACATCACTTTCCTTTTCTCTGTCATCTTAAAACTTTCACCTTTGACTTCTACTTTGATCTCCTGCACTGATTCACCCTCAACCTGTGGAGCCTGTAGAGATGTATTCCATGTTATACCACATAGATTAACTAGTCAACTAACCTAATAATATATTAACAAGCTAAACAAACAAACATATAAATTTCTGGGATTTCTTACCTCAAAATGAGAGCAGTGGTGAATCTCCTTTTCCACTGTCTCTTGTAAAAGAGTTCTGCTCTGGTTGTTGTGAACCAGATAAATGTTCATTTGTAGAGTCTCATTAGGCTTCAGAAGACTCATACAGAACTTTGCATCAGAGCCAGACTCTATTACTGCAGGAAATGTCACCATGAAATATCTAAAGACAAAAATGAAGGTTTAAGATTATTTTCAACTGATTAATATATAATCAATGAAAAGTGGAGAAAGGTTTAGTTAAAAAGCCTACAGCTACCCTATGATATTGGACTAACTTTTGTAAAATCACACATACTTATAGCAGGATGTCTGTTCCACAGGCTAAGTAGACTTGTATTAAGTAACTTGTTATAAAGTCATTGTATTGGTGCAGCTTCTAGTTACTCATGACTCATTTTCATTATGGTGTGTGTCTCACCACAGTGGTATCATTGCAATAATAATAATAATAATGATAATGATAATGATAATGATAATAATAATAATAATAATAATAATAATAATAATTTTTGATAATAGATATTGTGACTTTTCCTTTCTTCAATGAGTCATGCTTTTTTTTCTGAGCCCACAATAATTGCAGATTCTTCCCCACACCTGAAATCAGTTCTGATAAGGTGGATTTTTTCATCTGTAGGTTGAAACCTTTGTGTAATGTGACTAAATTTGGTTCTTTTTTTTGCAGTGTGTGAGACCAGTGAAGCTTTGTTTACATTGTGTGTTTCCAAGTCATTTTTGCTGTGTTTGCACAGTCTGCCACTGCACACTCCCTGGCTGCAGTTTCTTGTTGGAGTCCTGTATCTAGTTATATAAGCTACAACTATTATAAATTTTCCTAATTCATTGTCTAGTTCAAAATACTAATACATAAAAAAACAACAAACAGAAAAAAACTCATCTATCTGAAACTAATTTAATGTAAATATACAGCAAGTATTTAATGTTGTATAATAGTTTTACACAGTGGCTACAAGATCTGGGATAGTTCATGACAACGATGTAAAATTATATGATACTTACGGTCCTGAGGTTTGTCCATAGACAGAGAGAAAGAGGAAGCTGGCTAACAGTAGCCTTATCCTTATATGGACCCAACCGACCACCATGATGAAGACCATCAAAAGTGCCAAGCTGTAAAGGCTGAATGCCTTTTTAATGATACCAGTCCGCCTGCACTCATCCTCTCATCGATGATTAACCACAATCTGAGCAAATATAGCAATCTGACTACATATAATTAGCCCCTTATACAGGCATAGATTTTTGATTGCACCTATTTGCTTAAAACAATTGCAGTAGAAATACAAATATCACAGCTTATTAACATGCTTTGTATGAAATATTGATAAAAAAAAAAGTACAAGAGTGTTTTCACAGTAATTTATTCAGTTGTTTACATAGTCATCTATTACAGCAAGGGTAGCTGCTTACAGAGCCACCCCGATTCTTCCTCCATATTTAATGTCCCTGAAATGTTTTTCTTTAACTAGAGCAGTGACACTTGAGTGATTTTCTTGGTGCATAAAATTATTTTATATGTAATTCTGATCATGGAACATGCATCATCCACACATAAGCATCTATAAGTATGTGCAATATTAATAAGAGTTCAACTTTAAATATGGTAAGACTACAGGCACGCTTAATAATACATTAAAACATAACTGTGATACTATGCCTCTTGTTGAAATACTACACATTTTCACAACTCTTCCACACTTGGGTGTCACTAATAGATAATTGTCTAAATATCTGTACATATTAAAGGGGTTTTTAGAATGTCTTTAAATTATATGGACATTGCCTTTTAAAGTGGTTGTCTTTTAACTGTATGGATTGAATGACAACATGTCGACAATATGATACTGAGATTTTTTTGTTCAGTTGCATTCAACGTGCAAAAGTTCAGTTATGCCCTTGCTGTCTTTCGTCACACACTGTTTACTTCCAGTAAACATATGGTCACTAACCTACTTCATTTCACTTCAAACAAATCTCTTCAAACAAACATCGCCCACATAGGTAACAGGCTTTTGGTAATTTACTTCAAGAGTAAACACCCAAGTAATCATTTTCTTAAGAGTTTGAAATATAAATTGCACAAATACAACAGTGTAGTTGCATTTATTAAAGCATGGACCTATTGCAAGAGACTGTATATCACATTTCATATTAATAATTGAATTTAAGCCTCAGTGTCCATCAAAATCCATCTGTATTAATAAATTAGAGAAACACTTGAAGTTTGCGTATTGCTTTTGATGTTTTTTTTTTTGTCAATATTCTTACAAATCTGTCAGTTCATGTACAATTATTTAATAAGAAATTAATTTACATTTATACAGTGATCCTGAGCTCAAGTGAGGTGATTTCAGAGGTAAATGATATCATAACCACAGCCAGACTAGGGTCAGCATTTTTAGTCCTGTTATATACAATTACTTGCATCAATATTCATCTCCCTTGAAATTCTCCACATATTGTAGTGTTAAAACCCTTGAACTGAAATGGACTGAATTGAGATTATATGCCAGGAATCTAGATGAAACAGTTTGCAAAATTATGAATAAATTACAAATAAAAATAAAACAAAAAGTTGTGATTGCATAAGTGTGAAACCCCAAATTTGTTCTGGTGCAACTGGTTGCCATCAGAAGTTACATACTTAGTTGATTGGAGTCCAGGGTTTATTAAAGAACATACCGAAACAAACATGGGGATCTATCAAAGCAAGTAGCAATCCAAGTTCTGAAAAAAGTATCAGTCAGGGTTTAGTTATACGAAATATCCCAAACTTTGAACATCCTGTGGATCACCATTATATCCATTATTTAAAAAATGGAAAGAAGATGGCACAACCTAGAATCAGCTTGGAGGAAGCCATCCAGCAAAAGTCAATGACTGGGTAAGAAGGGCATTAGAGAAGCATCCAAGAAGGGTAACTCTGAAGGTGCTGGAGAGATGGGATAAGCTCAGATGAGATAAGCTGTTCACAGGACAACCATAGAATTTTAAGAGGAAACAAAATCCATGTAAGTTGCCAAAAGGCATGTTGGAGACTCAGCAAATGTGGAAAAAGGTTCTCTGATCAGATGAGACCAAAACTGAAATTTCTGGTTTAGGCACAATGCAGAATTTGGCAGAAACCAAATATAATAAAATAATAAATGTAATGTAAAATTTATTTGCATGTCGAAAATAAACATAATAAAACTTGAGACTAGAACAGAGGTTCACCTTCCAACAGGTCAATGACCATAAGCAAACTACCAAAGCTACACTGGAGTGAGTCAAAACCAAAAATCTGAATGTGTTAAAATGGACCAGACATCTCCAAGAAGAGTTGCAGCTGTAATTGCAGCCAAAGGTGCTACTAAGTATTAGTAGCTATATAGTTACGCAACTCATGGGGGCTCATGGGGAAAAGTTTGAATATGTCTGCTCTTCAGGGTTCATGCCACATTTCCTCTGAATAGCGAACATGGTAAAGAAAAAAGTTGTAACCCTTTTGTAACCAAAATCACTAAGCTTATGGTTCTGTGGTCTGTCCTTTTATGTAATTTGTACTTTGTTTGGACAATGTGTGCTTAGTCTATTTTTTTGTTTAACTTTTCTAAAAAAAAAAAAAATCTAACTTTTTTGTTTCTCCTCCTAACTAATTTTGGGAAAAATGACTATAATCACCTGACAGGCTGTGATTCTACTGTGCTGGGCTCATTAGGGCTGATTAGATTTAACCCCTCAGGGTCGTGAGATATATATTGCAAAAATAAAAAAATAAAAAAAAAAGCATTAAAACTTGAACACAATATGTATGCGAACTCCATATTTATTTCTCAGGCACAAGATATAACCAACACACCAAAGACATGCAGACCTTTTTTGTATCTTTAATGCAGATCTGGAAGCTTACACACAGGGGGAATTGTACTCCGTCTCAGACTGGTCACCTGAATAAAAGAATCAGTAAGTGGAAGCAATACAGTCACAATAACAGAGTTTAAATCACACAACCTAGGAAAATCTTACTTGTTTGGTAATAATCATAAACTTTGATCACTGCCGGCTTGAGATTCTTGACAGGAAGCACCTGTGTAATGTGTAGCTCAAAGCTCAAAGGAATATACCGTGGGAGCTGTTGGAGATACACCAGACATCATATTGTAAACATACTACATCATAACTGTTTTTGTGTGTAATAAATAATGCATGCATATTTTCTTTGGAGTGGCTGTACAGCAGATGTGTGTAATATAGGTAATAATTAATGTTATGTGCAGATTTCTAAACTGTGTTCTCTTCTTACCTCTTTTATATACATGATAATATGGTCATCTTTGGAATCAACTCGTTCCACCAAAAAAAAATTCTTCAGCTTAGAAAACATATTTACTCTGCATTAGTAAATTAATAATGTAACAGCATACATACATGCATTAGCATATCTATTTAGGTATAGACACACGGATAACTGAATTTTTTTAGCAACAGAATATATGCTTCTCCTTACTTCACCAGGATCTGCTGTGAACCCTGATAAGAGTTTTATGTCCACTATGACCATGTTAGTGCTGTTTAGTGTCCCATTATATCTGAAATTTTAAACAAACAAACCAAAACAAAGTTAGTTAATAACAATAAAAGGATATTTACTCATTAATTGTAAGACATCTGGTAACTAATTTACTGCTTTTTTGCCCAGTTGGTAGACCAGGAGCCTGTCTCACCAAGCAGATCTAACCTAGCCTGGGTTCCAGACTCAGTTTCCACTTGTCAAAACCTAAAGCCTAGTGTACACTACACAGATTTAGCCCAGATTATCCAGTCACTCACTCATTTTGGTGCTCGGCAGCTACATCTTCCAGCTTGGCATCTACTCGCACAGCAACTGGTCATGTAGTGTGCACTGTCCAGCAAAAGGATTTTCTTAGTCTGAAGGGATCACTAAGGCTCTGATATTTTCAAGCCTTTTTGATTTCTAAGTGATGAATCACATAATGTGAACCCCAGCAAAAATAATAACAAACACAACATGATTCCTGATGGTGCACAGTATAAAAATAGCTACTCTTCTTTTCTCTGTACACTGCCTGCAAATCCCCAACTGATATTTTCTCTACATTTTCTCATATTTAATATTTTTCTTGTTTCTGTACAAAAGAGTGACAGTCACATGATAAACAGCTCTTGCATTTATTTTCAGGAGAGAACGGGATTTGTGAATCAGGTGTGCTTTGGCAGAGGTTTCACCAGGTAAAAGATTGTGTAGTGTGTGAGTCTTGTCTGTAAGTGATCATGTAGTTTACACATGTTACAACACCAAATACACAAACAATTCAAGTCATGTAGTATGACTGGGGGCAGCGATGTTTTCCGCAAAGTTAAAGCAGTGCTATGTCATCAAGACACTTTTGAAGAGCTAGCCCGTTCTGCATGTTTCTAAATCCAGCATTTATCTAAATCAAAAATGAAAAAATGGTTTTGCCTTTGGTTGTCCATTGAAAAAGATGGGAGAAAACACGTGTCATTATGAGGGCTTATCTTATTGAAAAGGTCACCATAAACTGGGTCAAAGTTGAATTTGAGTGAGCTTTGAGCAAGTTGTGTGAAAAGCGGCAATGCGGTCTTCATCAGGAAACAATCACTTCGCTGACAGAAAACTGTTTTGCCACTGATCCTCTGTAGGTGGTGTAAGAAACCGCAGTTAACTCATCTCATGATGCTTATGAACAACTTTACCATCAGGATGCATGAAGCACAGTAGGGTGTGACTTTTGCATCAAAAGCTAATCACATGAGACTTTTATGCTGCAGAACAACAAATTCTACAACTACAATAAATGTCAAGCATATAAAGCATTGATCCCAAAAAAAAAGTTTCATGTTTTAACTTTATCGACACCTCCTAATACCCAATTTAGCGGTATGCAATTAGAAATAAACTATGGCACAAGATCTCCTGTGCAATTGTAAACAATGCTATACTGTGCTACAGTAAACATTATTTCATTCATTCAGCTTTAGTAACCACATTTATTCTGATCAGGGTCAAGGTGGAGCTGGAGTCTATCCCAGGAACACTGGGCACAAGGCAAGAATACGTGCTGGAGGGAAGGCCAGTCCATCGCAAGGCACCACCATGCTGCCCATTAGTTAACTATTACCCATCCCCAGTTTTATCTGGGCTGTGGCCTACTGTTGCACACAACCATAGTGGCTGGCATTGGTTCCCTGGCTAGGAATTGAACCCGGACTGCAGCAGTGAGAGTGCTGTGGCCTAACCACTAGTCTTCCAGGGACAGAAGTTACCATGGTGATACAACCTGGTAAAGAGTACCTACAGGAAGTCCAGGATAAGATAAAACTAAACTCAAAGATAACTAGCTAAGCAATAAATCATGCTTCATGAGACAGGCCCCAGTAGCTAGTCCTATAATGGAAATAGCATGCACAAATCAGGTAGTTGACCCATGGTATAGTCATGTTGCATGTTACTGATTTTATAATATTTGAGAATTTTTTTTTGATGATTTGCATCAATTTAATGTAATGAGGGACTACTTATAATTTGTTTACAAATCATCTGTCAAAATCAGCCACAGGTTTTCTCATATTAGGTCAAGGTTTCAAGACACATTGATTCTTACGTGATGGTGAACTTGAGGGTCAAAGTTGCTCCAAATGATTTTGTGCAGTTTCCATCAGTTGTAGCTGTGATGCTCAGTGTACTGGTTTCAGTAGGTGTGGGGACATTGTAGAAAAGTGCTGTCTGCAAGTGGGATAAAAGGTGCCATCCATGAAGCAGTCAATAAACAGAAAATGTGTCTCTTAAAGCTGCATTGGGTACATCAGTCTCCTCTATCAGTTTTAATAAGAGGAGTGGAACCTGATGTGGTCTTCTGTTGTTCCTGTCATCTTGAACGAGTCTGAACATTCTCCTTTGACCTGCACAACTGGCACTTACTGGATGTTTTTTATTTTTCAAACCAAAATCTAGTGAGTGTTGTGTGCGAAAATCCCAGGAGAACAAGAGTATGTGTGAACATTAACTGATGCTTTTAACATGTATTTGTATGATTTTATGTGTTGCGCTTCTGCCACATGATTGACTGATTGGATAATTGCATGAATGAGCAGGTGTACAGATGTAACTAAAATAAAGCAGATGGTGAGTGTACATATACTGAATGTATATACTTTGCATATACACATATTTTAATTTTTGTCTCTTTTATTTAATATTCAGTCCCCTCTGAAAATATTGGAAAGGACAATTCTTTTGTTTTTGCTATGTAATGAAGACATTTTGGTTTGAGATCAAAAGATGAATATGAGACGATAGTTCAGAATTTCAGCTTTCATTTCCTGATATTTACATCTAGATGTGTTACACATCTTAGAACATGGTGGGTGTGTTTGAACCCACCAAGTTTTACAAGTGATCAAAAATACTGGAACATGTGACACATCTAAATGTGGATCTGCAGCACTCATCTCACTTTATCAACTTTTTGACAGAAGATTGATAAAGCTCTTATCAAGAAGCTCTTATCAAGAAGAAAGATGTACTGACCTGCACTGACACACAGGTGGAGCCCTTCACTTCAATGCTGTATTTGCCAGGAACATCTTGCAATGATCTTTCTTGGTACAGTAACTTGTAGTTTTGGTTCACATCAAAGTTGTGACTGTGTCCATCTGCTGACTTTACAGTTACTGTGCCAGAGCCGTCTGAGCTGAACACTTTAGTGGAGTACAGAGCCAGAGCTTGGAGGGCCACAACTGTGTCCTGATTAAAATAGAAGGAAAAGTTGTTTTTCTCTTAATGTTTGTACATATATGATAATACTAATACCCCTAACCCTAACCCTGTAACTTGTGTTAATTTTTTTAATTGTAGTATGGTATAGAAATCTCAACTTGACTAGTAATCACAGACTTTTTGAGTACCTGGGTGGAGGAAAACCCTCCATAGGGATTTTGCTGCTTCACCAGCCAGCTGACTATCCTATTAGCGGAGCCCAAATCAGCAGCAGTGAGTTGACCTGCAGTGAGAAGAGCTAGCAGCACGTAGGAACTGATTTCCACTGACAAGGGACTGGAGTCATGTGACGCTGACTGAGCCCAGTGAAGCCGACCATCTAAAATCAACGAGACATAAATAAGATAATTTGCTTAGTCATGAGTTGATTGAGATATGTATGGCCAGAGGAAAAGGCTATTAACCGACTACTATCAGAAGACGAAAGATTATAGTGTTAATTTTGATAGTATAAGACTTTACTGTACCATTAAATGATATTTTCATTTAAATGCCAGAACTGACAAAGAGGAAATGTTAAAATTTTTAGGTCTGACCAGCCAAGGTCACAGTAAATATGGAGCCTCTCCCAGGAACACTGGGCGCAAAGCAGGAGAACAGCCTCTGGGATGCCAGTCTCTCACAGGGCACCACACATTCATTCACACCTAGGAGCAATTTAGTGTAGCCAATCTACTGGCAGGAAGGAAACCCATGCAGACACAGGAAGAACAGGCAAACTACAATATGCCCATGAAGCTATATTTGAATTAAAATTCAATACCTCCTGAAATAGCAACACCATACAATTCTTCCAGCAGTTGTTCTCGAATTTCAGTCTCTCCAGCCAGACTGAAAGTGTAGGCCAACAGTGCAGTGGTGTAAGTGTTTGTCTGGTTACCAATAGAAGACTTCAGGCACAACAAACCTTTATTCACAACAGGATTCTACAATCAAAGCATAAGTAATGGTAAATAAGAAAATTTTGAAAAATTTTGCAAAAGTTTGAAAAGTTTCAGTTACATATAGAAATTTATTATGAATTTTGCAGAGCATCTTTATAGAATCTTGTCATCTGAAAGCAAAATTTTAAACTGTATCATGTTCTTACCTTGACTGTAATGCCCAATTCTAGGAATGATGCAGTGATGTAGGCAGTAATGGTCACATCATCATTTACACCACCCTGGAATAATGAAAATGATGCACACATAAAATAGAAATTCAGTAAATTTATTCAGAAATGTGTTCTCTAGTATGGAGAGCATTAGAACCTTACATACCTTCATTCTGTTATTGAACAGGCGTCCCTTTCGTATAAAACAGCCGTCTGATCTCTGCATACTTATGAGCCATTGCTTTGAACGGTTAATGATTTCTGGATCAATAAAGACGTAACGTTGTGCTTTGCCAAAGGTCCTTACGACAAAAGCAGTTAACCTGGTGATGGAGATTTATTTGTGTCTATAATTAAAATATATTTGTGCAACAGTTCTCAGAGTAAATTCACAATGACTGAAAGTGTTAGATAAAAATAGTTTTGTGTTTTTAAACATTTGCATCGTTACTGCTACCTATAAAATTCTTACCATGTGTTCCCCTCTCCACTGCCAAATGTGCTATATGCGCCACTATAATGTTTATAGTTTAGCTGCCTCTGGTATCCTGTGTAAAGACAAATGATTGTTTCTGATTGTATCAGCAAGTATATGTTCACCATGGCTAGTGTTGTCCAGTAAAATTAAACAGAGAAATATAATCTCACTTACCACTCTTAAGGAAACCTGTAGCCCTCTCACGGATAGCTGTGGTGAGCTGCTCAGTGTTCTCTAGATACTGAAGAATATAGATATTGGGAGCGAGGAGTGCAATGTTTTGTTCTCCACAGCCATATGGCATCCTTAGCAGTCCATCCAGATTTTTTAATGCACGGCCAAGTATATCTCCTACAAAAAAAGGAGCAATAATATTCTTTTCTTTAACTTAGCAAAAATACATTGCTTTATTTGACCAAAAAAAAAAAAAGAATTTGTAAAGAGTTCACAGTTGTCTACTAGATATCACTTCATGTGTTTTAATGTTCTCCTTTCTTATTTTCTGGACTGCCAGGGCAGTTTCTTTTGGGACTAGTAGCCTTGGAGAAGCTTACTACAGCTGTCTCTCATATAGAGACAGACCCTGTTCTCTCAGTGGCATCTTCTTATTTTCTAAACTTGATTAATAAGCTCACTCTAATGGAGAGTGGCTGACAGCTTGCCATCAGAGCATTCTGATGATCAGCATGTAATGCAGGAGAGGGGCTCAGCAGCAGCAGTGAATGCACTGCAGGCTGGTATTACAGCTGCCTTACTGAAACTAAAGCTGGATCTTCCACTCAGCAGATGTCACTTTAGTAAGTCTTGTCATTTAAATGATTCAAATGATTTAATCAGTTGCATGTTTTGCCCAAATATGCAAACCGATTTTAACTACCAAAGGGGCATATTGGTCGCAAAACCTCATATGGGCCCACCCAACGTGGATACAGTTTGTTGTGGCGGGAGGCAGGATCATCCACTAACACCAAGTCACCACTGTTATAAGGAGTGTATTTCAAATAACGATCATAGTTCAGGCATTGTTGGTCTTGAGCCCTGTCTCGGAAAGCAGTTGCAGAACGATAAGCACAGGTCAGTCTCTTGCGCAATTTGTTAGCATATGCTGCTGGTGTGCCCGCTGTTGCTGAACTGGAAGCATTATTGTCCTGGAGTAGTGTGTCCAAGGGAATGCGGGCTTCCCGGCCATGAGCCAGAAAGAAGGGTGTCAGTCCTGTGCTAGTGTGCTTAGTGGTGTTATAAGCTAATGCAACCTGTGGGAGGTGCTCATCCCACTCCGTACCTGAGTCAAAAAGATGTTTGGAAAGTTCATCTTTTAGAGTATGATTAAATCGCTCAACAGCTCCGTCACACTGAGCATGACAAGGGGACGTACGGAGCTTCTTGATTGACAACAAGTTACAAAGGTGCTTTATGAGGTCAGATTCAAACTGTCTGCCCTGATCCGAGTGTAGGGCCTGAGGGACGCCATGCTGCGGAATGTAGTGGTCAAAGATGCAACCTGCCACTGAGACAGCTGTCTGATCTTTTAATGGATAGAGATTGACAAACTTGGTGTACAGGTCCATCATTACTAGTACATAGCGGTTACCCTTGGTTGAAATAGGCAACTCTGTTATGTCTGCAGCCACTATTTGGAATGGACGGTCAGGAGAGATAGGAATGAGCGGCGCCTGCGGTCGGGGCACAGGAGAACGCCGCGACTGACAAGCCGTACATTGGGAGCAATGTTCGGCGATGTCTGAAGACATATAAGGCCAGTAAAAGGACCGCATAGCTCTGTCCAACGTTTTGGCCAGACCATAATGACCCACTGATGGGTGTCCGTGGACATGACTGAGTATTTCAGGAATCAATGATGTAGGAATGACCACTTGCAAGGCATTATCACCAAAAGAGTTGCGTAAGTGTCTGCATAACTCCCCATTGTGAATGATGAGGCGACTAAACTGTGTCCACAGTTTTCTGAGGTATGGGGAAGCATCACGTAGCCTCCATAAGGGTGGTCTACACCCTGTTTCTATCCAAGAGAAAACAACAATTAAATCTGGATCTGACCTCTGTTTGTCCATCACATCCCAATCACTTTGGATTAGAACGAGATTTGATGTTGTGTGACTTGGAACAGGTGTGGGCAAAAGAACATTTTTGTTCATGGACAATGTTTGGGTGTGTGCTGACACCGGTTTTGCTTGCAAAGGTATTGATGTGGTCTGAGTTGCTACTGAAATGGTGGACACATCACCCCGAGAGCAACTATCAGATTCCACAGGATTAGTGTCTGGCCGCCTAGACATGGCGTCTGCATTAAGGTGTTTAGCTCCATCACGATGAATGACATGCCAATCATAAAGGTCCAATTCTATGGCCCAACGAGCTCGTCTACCCGTAGACGAGGCTTGTGATCCGTAATTATAGTGAACGGGTGACAAGCAAGATAGTGTCGGAAGTGGCGAACCGACCACACAATGGCATACAATTCTTGATCGAAAGTAGACCATTTTCTTTCTGAAGCAGACAGCACATGACTGGCGTATGCAACGACATGCTCTTTTCCTTCCACCTGTTGTGAAAGAACAGAGCCCACAGAATGAAGGGAAGCATCTGTGTATAGGAGGAAAGGAGCTGAAAGTATTGGAAAAGCCATAATTGGCGATGAAGTCAGCGCCTGTTTCAGTACATTGAAAGCTTCATTTGCTTCTGCTGACCAAGAGAATGATACTCTCTTGTGTGTAAGATGGTACAAGGGTTCAGCCGTGCGTGCAAAGTGTCTAATGAATCGACGATAATAAGAACACAGACCCAGAAAAGCCCTGACCTGTTTGGCTGATGTTGGGATTGGCCATGTCTTAACTTTATCTATATTAGATGGGTCTGGCTCAACACCGGCACTGGAAACATGGTGGCCCAGAAAAGTAACAGAGGAGCGTGCTAGATGGCACTTGGATGGCTTAAGTTTTAGACCAGCTGTACGAAATCGCTGGAAAACTTCACGTAAGTGCTGTAGGAAATCGGCACTGTAGACGATAATATCGTCTAAGTAGATCAAACAAACGCTCCAGTGCAGACCCCGAAGCACAAGTTCCATTAAGCGCTGGAAACTGGGCGGTGCGTTGGAGATGCCCATGGGCATCATACGGAATTGAAATAGCCCAGTACCAGTGGAGAAAGCAGTCTTTTCTTTGTCATTCGGGTTGAGTGGTATTTGTCAATAACCAGCAGTCAAATCAATAGTGCTAAACACTCTGGCTCCAGAAAGCCTATCGAGGGTATCATCCACCCGAGGAAGAGGGTGTGAATCTTTAATTGTAACATCATTGAGGCGTCTGTAATCGACACAGAACCGGTGTGTGCCATCCTTTTTCCAACCGGAGCTGACCATGGACTATGAGACTCTTCAATGATGTTGTGATCCAAGAGTTTTTTCACCTCTTGTTGCAGTACAACCTGAGTAGCTGGTGATGTTCTATATGGGCGCAGTCTTATCGGAGCAGCGTCGCCAGTGTTAATGCTGTGCGTGATCAAATTAGTTTTGCCATAGTCATGAGAATGAGAGCTAAAAATGTCAGCAAACTCTGTCAGCAGGCTCTTGAGCTGTGCCTGTTCTTCAGCATTTAACTGTGTATCCTCCAAATGCACTTCAGGCATTGGATGGACAGCTTCTGTAGAAGTAGTCATGGCTGAGACTAATGCATACTCATCATGTGTATTGCCAGTGACTGAGAAAAGCTGACCTAATGGGCATCCAGCATCAAGAGAGACTAGTTCGTTAGTCGGGTTAACAACTCGAACCATGCCCCTCCCTTTTTGAACTGAGGTCAGTGTTCGAGCGACACCTAAGGTCATAACTGGAGGAGGCTGTGGTTCCAGTATACCCACATACGTGTCAGTGAAAGGATTCGCTACGCCATCATCTTTGATAGAAACTGGGATTACCATTTCTGACATAGGCAGGACAGTCACCTGAGAGACACTGACTGCCAAACTCTGTACTGGAATCAGTGACTGGGGTGGTGAAAGCGGCACTGAAGTGTTATATAGTTGTAAACGTGCATGTGGTATGTCAACAGTAACATTGTGCTCAACTAGGAAATCCCATCCTATAAGAACAGGATGTATAGCGGTGCGTACTACATGGAATACATGGGACAATGTGACATCCCCAATATGTATGGGAGCTGTCACAGAGCCAAGTATCCACCAAGTATCCACCTGACCCAGTATCCACCAAGGCATGGAGTTCAGTACCGGCCAGTGCAATTCGAATAAAAGGCATGGGTGGACTAGAGTTAAACCCAACTGTGTCAGAGTGGACCATTATTGGGGATGAAGCTGGCATTTGGTCCCCAATGACAGCTTCTACTCGTTTCCCTGATGTGGCGAGAAAGGGGCCTTCCCTCTGTGAGACTGAGAGAAGTGTACGTGCCATGTGGGGGAGGTGTAATACCTTGGTGAACTATAGGATTGGGGGGGTGGCGACGGAGAGCTATGTCTGCGATAACTGGAATGTCTGTACTGTGGACTGGGTGAGCGAGAATAATGGGCTCCATGTTTACGGTCGAGATCAGGCCGGTGCTCCAGTGAAGCCGAGCGGCCAGACCTGGAGTTTCCATAATGATGTCTGTGGGGGGTGTATTGGTCAGATTGTGTGGTGTGAGGAGTGTGTGACTCACAACTACATGAAGAATTAGAGTAACTACAATGTCTTTGGTAGGAGAAGTCATCATTTGGGGGTGGTTGATCATGTTCGGAGTGGCTATGGTGGTGTCGTGGAGAACAGCAGTCGTCCCGAGGGTGTTGACGTCGACCTCTCTGTGTGTGTTGTGCAGTACAGCAGCAGTCTCGATGGCGATGATGATCATCCCAGCCAGGCTGGCAATGGCGTGCTGCGATGTCGTAGTCCACGGCTGCACAGGTCTGATGTGGAGCGCGTGTGGAAGATGCCACCTCATCCTGAAGACTGGAAATCCGCTGCGAAAGCTGGTCCACACGTTCATCCGTCCATCGTAGATGAGACTGGCGTAAGGCATGCAAGTGAGTTCGGAGTTCAGCTATGGCTGATGCCAGGTCAGTGATGTGGGTTGCTGTCACTATGTTAGCCAATGGTTGTTGATTCACCATCACAGGCATAACAACTGAAGGGTTAGCAACACTGATGGCCAACTGAGCACGTTCACATTGAGTGGCCACTTTCAAAGCATTGTCCAAAGTCACAGCGCCATGCTCATGGATTTTCAGTTGAAGCGATGGGTCAAAACCGGTCACAAATCTACGAAAAATTTCACAATTTCGTGCTGCTGCATCATATTGAGGAAACGCTTCAGTCACTAAATTTGTGAGCTCAGCAGCATAGACTTCAAGAGGTTCTTGTGGTTTACGAGGACGTGCATTCACAAATGTCTGAAATGTGGCCAAAAATGTTGTACGGCCAAAAACAGTGGTCAAACTGGCTTTAGTTAACTCATAATCAGCTTTCACTTCAGATGGAAGAGACTGCCAATATGCAAATGCTGGACCAGTAAGCTTGACAGGGAGAAGTTTGGCCTTATCCAGGGATACAGCTGAGACATTAAGTGCAACTTCAAATCTCTGTATCCATGCACTAAAAGGCTCTGTACCGTCTCCAGAAAAAGGATTAGGAAGGTCAATTTTAAATGGCAGATGTGGGTTTGCTGCATCTGCAACATGTCTGTCTCTCTGCACTGCAGCTGCTTCATGCTCGTCGTCCGCCATTTCGTGGGAGAGAGAATGAATGTAATCCAAACTTGCAAAAAGAGCACGTGAAAAACAATACAAAAAACAGTATCAACATCTCTGCAGGTTAAAGTGGCGATATCCACCTCGATTAATACGAAAAAACAAGTGTCCCAACAAAAACAACAAAAAAAAAAAAAGCCAACCAGCGCTGCCATCAGTGTAACGCGCGTAGTTTCTATATGCGAGCTTCACAGTTCTTACCGCGCGCTGGCTCGTGGGTTCTTGGCTTTATTGCAAGGAGGACACCGACAGGGAGCTCGGGAGATCATAACACTTGATTTATTAAACATAAGGAGGTGAACATCATGAATTAGCCACATCCAATTACACAGTGCACATCATCTCTCTCTCTCTACGCTCACATCACTGCGCGCCAAACCATTCTCTCCCGCGATCCTAATCGTGGGTCTCTGCTCTCGCGATATTACCTCTAGATCTTATTTAAAGTTACAGAACATTAATTTTAACCTTAAATTTCACTCCCTACACGATCATGCAGCCTAATACTACCAGTTCACACTCTGAAACACTGCATAGCAGTGACCAATACCAAGTCTTTCCGAGAAGGTCCCTGGAGGGCTAGTGGTTAGGCCACAGTGGTGAGAGTGCTTTGATTCCGGGCCAGGGAACCAACCCCAGCCACTGGGGTTGTGTGCAACAGTGCGCTCTCAGTGCCAGTCCCAAGCCCGTCAGGAAGGGCATCCAGCGTAAAAAATTGCACCAAATCAAATATGCGGACTAATAATCCACTGTGGTGACCCCAGCAGGAGCAGGCGAAAGAGGAACAACAACTTCAAGCACTGAGAGCAACTTTTAAGATGATCATGTAAAAGATTAGCAGATTTATCGAAAGTGCAGTCAACTCCAGAATTATTGCAAACCTTCCTGAAAATAAATGAAAATAACTCAAAAACGATTGGCAACTCCAAAATTACACATACAAAGTAGAATGCGTATGCAGGATAAATACATGCAAATAAAAACTAATACATGCAATCAGTAATATTTTATCTTAGTCAAATGCAGATGCTGTGTAATTCTCTTTCAAGCATTCTTTTCTACATCTCGCTACGGGACACTACCCTTCATGCTGTCACAGAGGTTGGACTTCCTCCTGGTGGGTTAGCTAAACTGTTCACAGAGGGAGCCAGCCCTCAATCACCGAAGGCTGCCTGTTTAGGCATCACCTCATCTTACAAGATAATATTCTCCTGCTTGTGGCTAGTCTGTTTGCAAACAGTAGCCTTAGCCAGCTAGCCACAAAGAAAAGATATCAGTGGTGGATCCTCCCCTTACCACTGGAAAAGGCAAAGCACCAGTGAAGACATGCACCTTTGTGAACAAGATATCAAGCTTGGACACTAATCCAGTGTGTGTTTTGTGCCCAGGCTGCACTGGAAGGTGTGGATACCGTGACTGTGTGACAGTTTTTCCCTCAAGAGTCTCCAGCACGAGCTAGCATGCCAAGCTAGCATGATTGATGAAGACCCCATGGTGGGAGCAGCCATGTTCCTGTCACAAGGCCCAGTGGGCTGCTCTCAGGAACTCGTTATTCCTAAGGGAACTAGCTGGGGTGAGCAACTCATTGCGGTTTCCCCATTGCTGTCTGAGACAAACGAAAGCCTCGTGGCTGTACACCATACACCGTTCTTGGCCCAGTGATGACCACCATACAAAAGCAGTGTGAGGAGAAGTAAGGGCAAGGTGAAGCACTCTACTTATGTCTCCCCGGAAAGCGACAGCCCCCATGCCACCACCCAGGGTCAAAACAAACCTTTGGATCCTAGGGCTATGTGGGCTAAGAATTCCTTCACCCCCTTCACAAAGACATCACCCTTTCTCTCCTGCCTTTTTTCTCTTTGTGTGACATAGCATGCTGCACCTGGAGGAGTGGCAGGCCAAGCCAGACACCAGTCACTCTGATGCTAAAAAGTCGTGTTCCTGAGCCAGTTCTAAAGGGCACATTTCCTGCCCTACAAATGCCTATGGATAATATTTATGAGTGTGCAGAAATAAAGTTCTTGAAAGAGATTTATCAGTGCCCTTTATTCTATTCCTGGAATGGTCAGCATGCTCTGATAAGGGGGGATGCACTAGTGCATGAGTGGTCACAGACTGTTTTATATGCGTTTCCACCATTGGACGTGATTGCCCCAACTCTAACCAGTGTGCAAGAGGGGAGGATCTCACTTATTCTGATAGTCCCCTGCTGGCAGAAAAACAATGGCTAGCTGATATAATCCAACCAATCTATGGCTGACCATGGCCCCTGATCATAGGTGCCAACTTGAGTTAAACAATGGGGGACAAAAAAATTATACAGTAATTAAATCCAGTCTGGCCTTATTCAACATTATACCACCAGCAATGCAGATTGTTTGTGCTCAGAGATCAGATGCTGCTATCAAAGTGAAATGCAATAGTATATTACACTGTAGGATCACTATAAAACAAAGCCATTTAACACTTTAACAGGCGCAAAATGAAATATGTGTGCAAAAAATAATTTTTATGTTAATTCTCACTAACTCTCTAATCACATTCAACAGAGTTTCATTGATTTTTTTCAAATTCACCCTTTAGATTAGAGTTATGGACTTCTACCAGCTGGTTGATTTGCCGGTTTAAGGTAACAGTATTTACCATACTGTTACATCTGTTGAGCACCAGTATGAATGAACCAGCAGTATGGTTTTACTTTTACAGATGTAATGAATTTTGATTGTAGACTTTCCTAAGTGCTTACATATGAAATTACAATCAAATGTTTTTAGGTATTTAGTCTCCCATACACACTAGAAAGGACAAGACCACGACTGTCACCTTTTATAAGACTACAACCTTCTATAAGAGTATCATCTTTTATAAAAAACAAACAAATAAATACAACAAAATAAAATATTCTACATATCCTACACACATAGTTGGAAAGTTTATTCTACATAATTTAATAAAATGCTCACAGAAGTTTGACCCCTAGGTGCTGTTTGTGAGCTTGCCTAGGTTGTTGCTTTTTTATTTTTGTTAAATATGGGAAATAAACCTTGAAAACTGTGGTTAATGAGTGCAGGTTTCTCATTTATTCAGACATTTTCGATGTATTGTCATTTTGGTAATCGTTATATCGTTTATCTTGATAAAACGTTATGCTCATGAAATTGCTGATAAATCTAGCTCACAAATGTAAGACAAAATAGCAGACAAATGTGCCTGACTATGTGGTTGAGCCATTGTTAAAGGGTATAAACACTCAGTTAAATACCACAGTTGTTGTTTTGAGTTGGTATGAATGATAATAACAAAGCATCTGGAGCAGAGTAGGTCTTAAATTATATTAACCTTTGCTAAAGGCTGATTTTGGGAATTTTACATTGAATGAGATCTGTTTCTGAAAGAAAAGGGTTGAGAGTGACCAATCACATGAGTGGGATGTTTTATTTTCGCCCCCATAGTCTCAAACTTGAATTGCCAGCAGAGTGTAGACCTGTCAGTGAGCAACAGAAAAGTGCAAGCATGTATCATTGCTGAGTGTGCACAAAATGGAGGTGTTTTTGGATTGTTTTGGCATGTGTAGCTTTTCTTTAATTTGTTTGGGATCGTGGGAGTGTTGCCCCCAGCTGTAGTTTTGGGGGGTGGTATGGGGGGTTGTAAATGACCCAGTGACCCCTATAGATTGCACCTATTCCCCTGCCGATCCACAGAGATATCCTATCTCAGACTCACTGGGAAAATTTTCTTCCTCATCCTGAATGCTGTGTACTTTAATCCAGGCCTGCGAGAGGTTAAATTTGACCACAGGGGTGCTATCTGATAATGTTCTTGCAAACATTTCAAGTGGTGCATGTTTGAGGACTGGTGTTCGGCTTTAGGTTCATGTGCCCTCCAATCTACAGGAACTACTAGATAAAATAGAGGCAAAGCCTCCTCCACCACACCAAGTATACCTGGCTGCCATATAGGTTTTGAGAACATGAAAACGGACCAACACCCCTTTATATGTCTATACATGAAAGAGGCTCCTCAGCTCTGGCCTATGAATGCTCCATGGAATTTAGCTATGGTGCTGGAGGTATTATCCATCAAACCATCACATGATCAAATACATCTCAAGACAAAAGGCACTAAACTCAGCATTAGTGACATTTACACTCACTAAACCCATTATGTATGCCATTTTGTGGGGTGAAGGAAAGGTTTTACCGAAACTGAATCCTGCATTTATCCCTAAAGTTATTGATACATCATCTGATTTATTTGCCTTTTATCCTCTTCCCTTCATCGCCAAAGAGCAGAAGAGATTGAACACACTCTGTCCAGTACGTGCACTGCGATCTTATGTTGATCAGCTGTTTGTGTCATGGGCTGTGCCTTGCTTGGGTAAACCAATCACAAAACAGGACTTTTCACACTAGATTGTTGATTGATGTTATTCCCACAAGGGGCTACAGCATCCCATAGGCTTGCACGCCCATTTCACACTGGGACTGGCCACCTCTTGGGCCTTATGTTGCCAAATATCGATTAAGTATATTTGCACTGCATCCAGTTGGTCGTCACCACTCATCTCTATGAGGTTTTATAGGAATGAAGTGACTAAGCCCACATTGGCACACACTGTCCATAGTGTGAGCTCACGAACAGACATGCCAGACTGATTGGCTATGTCTTCGAGATAACCTTAGGTATCTGTCTTCGAGATAACCTTCTCGGGCAATTCGAGAGTCACTATATCCCATAGTGAGTTAATGAAAGAATTTTAGATTGCAAACATAACCCCAGCTCTCTGATAGTATGAGTGAGGTATCTCACCGGACCACCCTCCATGTGTAGAGCAAAGAAAAGGTATGTTTATCTAGACTGACTAGAATGTCAGGCTGATGTTGCGCTGAGGACTATAAGATGGGAGGAAGTCCTTCCTCTGTGATGCCCACATCATGTCCGCCAGCCAATCTTGGCTGTAGTAATGGACTATACTTTCTGTGGGGGAAGGGGGAGGGGGATGCAAAGGGGCATGTACAGTGAAATGCCTTACTTGTGCTATCAGAGAACTGGCGTTACTGTTATAAACTAAAGTTTTATTTAACACAATATTTTTAAAATATGGAAGAGGTTGCTCTCACAAGGACTGCTTTATGAAGGTTGTGTTTAATCAATTTTGAATTATAACAAGTTCAACAATCAGTTGAAATATGCAATTCTGAAACTGTAATCTTTGGGGTTTTCTTTTCTTTGTTTTTCCCCCTGTTGATAAATGATGCTGTCTGCAATCTCATATTTAGACCCAAAGCAAGAAAAAATTTAAGACAATAAAAGGTGTACCAATTTTTTTTTTCTCAGAGAAATGCTTTTATTTAAAAATAGGTTCTTAGACTTACACTACATGGCCACAGGTATGTGGACACTTCACCGTTTTACCCATATGTGCTTTTCTGTTATCCTATTCCAGAATTGATCTCCCCTTTGCTGCTATAACAGCCTCCACTCTTCTGGGAAGGCTTTCCAATAGATTTTGGAATGTGGCTGTGGAGATTTGTGCCCATTCAGCCACAAAAGCACTAGTGAGATTGGGCACTGATATTGAATGAGTTGGCCTGGCATGCAGTCTGCATTCCAGTTCACCCCAACGGTGTTCAGTGGGGCAGAGGTACAATTATTTGAGTGGAAATTTTTAATTATCATGTGTAAAGTTATTATGTATGTATATAAAGCATGCTATTCAGTACTGTTTGCATATTCTTTTGAAGGGTGGTAATTATTCCTGTGTTGACTTTCACCACTGCTGTATTTTGTATAGTCTTCTATCATTATATGTAATTTTCCACTTACTTGTTACTTGTTTACTTGTTGCCAATAGTGCATTTTTGACCTCAAAACCATGACATATGAGAAATTTACTTTATTTACTTTATACTTTATATTCTTAATGTTTTCTGTCTTACCAAGTACTGAAACAGAAGCTCGTGCTGATCCCTCTATTACATCCTCAGGAAGAGTCAACTCCAACTCCTCTGAAACACTGTTGCCTGTAAGTGAAAGTAGTTTACTAAGTATCTGCACTGAGTGGCACAGTATTGTGGGCACCAGTTTATATGTGTAAGTCTAACCTTGTGGGCATAATAACCAGCTTTGGCTCTTTGTCTTTTCAGTTCCTTCAGCCTACATAGGGGAAAATTGTTATTAAATCATAGTAATAATTAGCCTCAGCTTAAATTTTCTAAATTTTAAACTATTTTCAAGTCACTAACCTGTACAATCAGGCTTCGTGTAACTGTGTCAATGCGGCCTCTCTCTGGAACACTCACAATCTCATTGTCACACACAGTCTGGGATTGTTCTGCCTCTGCACTCACTGTCACTTTCAAGACTCCTGTAGCATAATAACAAACTCTTCAATTCTCCGTGAAATATAATGCAATTGACATATCAGACATATATCTCATCTAAAGAAGTTTTAAGTCTCACCAAGCACAGTGGGAATCAGGGTCCATTTGAAGGTTTTTCTGCCATTTGCACACAGGCAGGATGAATACTCGCCATCAGAAGAGGGTTTCAGAGTGTAGTCTGAGGAAGCTTCTGGAGTCACTTTAACCTACCGATGAGGCACAGGTGATTAATTTTCTGTGCATCTCATATGTTACAATATTTGTGAGGATATAATCTTGGCATTACAGTACCATAATGCATTTGGAAAGATAATTGAAGACAGTGGCCTTCAGCTCAAAAACCTCTCCCCGGATAATGGAGTAAGGCAACGAGAGCTCCAGGAAGAAGGGCTGAAATACAGTGAGCTGAACAGGAGGAGCCAGTCCCAGACCCCCAGAGGACACGCAGAAAGCCTCTGTCTCCCAAGTGGTGATGGTGTCAGGAACAGTGACAGGAAGCTTTGCAGATCCAGAGTCCCTGTGGACAATTAATGTCACTCAAATTTCTAAGTTTTCCATATCATGAAGGGAATTATGCATTATTTAGTATATTATAACTATATTTATTGTAAATTAATACAGTACCTGAGTATATGCAAAAAAAAAGGTCCTATAAAAGGTGTCCAAAAAATAATAGCTAAATTCACCATACACCATATTTCTTTTTAAATTTTCTTTTTAAATATTTACAAGATCAAATACATCAAATAAAAATGAAATGGTGATCCACTAACCCCACTTCAACAAGTTGCCATATCCAAGTTTCTGGAAAGAATTTGCGAGCTGTTTTGATGGGTTCGTAATATCCTGATGATGCTGAGTCTACTGAGAGGCTATATGCAATTTCTGGACTGAATTGCACTGCAAATCAGCAAAATCATAAATAATTAACATAACTTATACAAAAGATATTATATCTGAAGGAACTAAGTACTTGAACCTCATAATGACTATCTTAATGGTACCCATTGGGGACATATCAACTCCATAAAAAATACGTAATTTAGTGTACATACACCATATGGCCAAAAGTTATATGTGCTTGTTGAACATCCCATTTCATATTTTGTCCCCCTTTACTGTTATAATAATCTCCACTCTTCTGTGAAGGCTTTCCACTAGATTTTGGAGAGTGGCTGTGGGGATTTGTGCTCATTCAGCCACAAGAGCATTAGTCAGGCCAGGCACTGATGTCAGGTGAGGAGGCCTGGGGTGCAGTCGGCATGTCAGTTCACCCCAAAGGTGTTCAGTGGGGTTGAGGTCAGGGCTCTGTGCAGGCCACTCAAATTCTTTCACTCCAACTTTGGCAATTCATGTCTTTATGCACCTCACTTTGTGCACAGGGGTGTTGTCATGCTGGAACAGGTTTAGGCCCCTTAGTTCAAGTGAAGGAAAATTGTAATGTTACAGTATAATAAGACATCCTATACAATTGTGTGCTTACAACTTTATGGCAGCAGTTTGGGGAAGAACTACATATGGGTATGATGGTCAGGTGTCCACAAACGTTTGGCCATATAGTGTATCTTATTTGTAAGAACTCCACATTATTGAACAATAATATGAGAAAAAGGCCTGGATGTAGGATAATTACCATAAACATGACCACGATGATACTCCACACCTTTGTATATCAAACAGCGAGGATGTCTAATAGCCAAATTTGTTGCCATCTTCAGCCCCACTCCCTGTCACATGATAATAAGTCATAGTGTCAGTGTAGTACGTCACTGAACAGTGAGCCAGGAACCAGGCAGTTTCAAATTAACATTCACTCTTCAAGTATTAAATAAAATGTATTTTGGTCTTTTCATTCTTGATTTGTTTTTAGATTAATAACTCTCACAAACATATATAATTAGTAATTACACAATCAGTTGTGCTACATTTTACAACCGGTGAGTCTGTTACCTTTAATGTATCGTAAACATGGTCAATCCATACATCCCGTCGGGGTCTAACACGCAAGCACTCCAGATAATCTTCAACCATATTGGGATAATCTGATACTGATGTTACTGGTAACAATTCATATATCTATGGAATTATACAATAATAACATCAAATTAGCAATGAACTTCATATCATTTGAATGTATCTTAACACACATGTGCACAGTAAACTTTGTCACCTCTTTATGGAGGCTTTTGCATATAAGATTTTATTTAAATTGAGTGACATGAGATGTACCAGACCAACCAATAGAGGTCTCATTCTCTTGTAATCCAATCTCTTGACATGAAAATTAAGTATATGCACGCAGTTAGGGCCAAACCCCCAGACATCACAGTTGGTGAACACCTCAGCATTCCTATCCTAGAGAGACAGTTCCCCAGTTCTCCCAAGTCAACTAAGCTAAAAGTTTTGTAAATGATTTTGTAAAAGTTTTTTTTTAAAAATTAGACATTGCAACCACAAGATATACCGCAGTTGTACCGTATGTGCAACATACTAAATTCCATTGGCATAAAGCTGCTTATCAACAGTTTTTTAAATAACTTTATGCCTACATGATCTCTAGATCTCAATTTTATGAAATTGAGACCTATAACATAGGAGGGCGTTGAAAAAGTATGCTGTGAAGAACATTCAAAATGGCTGACAATCAGTTTTAGGATTTATTATGCATCAAACACAGAATAGTCCAACAATACAACTGAAACAAGAGCTATATATTCAACCATAGTTACTTATAGTAAACTCATGAAAAGAGAGACATCTGTAATGTAGAAGGCTATAGAAATATAACTTGCAGCATTTAAAACCATGGCATGTATACTGTCATCGACGAAGTAAATTAAAAAATTACATTAAAAATGATTAGAAGATAATAATGGTTAAAACAAGCAAACAAACAAACATAGCACTTGAATACAGTGAATGTTCAGTATATCTTAATCTTAATTTCACCTTGTCAGTGTTTAGGCGTTCTCCAGACTCCAAAATGAACACACTCTGATCCACAACACTGAGGCCACACAGTGAACCAGGATGAGCTGTGAGCTCGAGACTGTTCTTCTCACCAGGAACTGCTTTAGAGGGAGAGAACTGTAGCGAAACCTGGAGTCCATGATGAAAACAATTTTAGACAGGTTTAGGAAGGTTTTTTGGCAAAAAAATTTGAGCAATCAGACTAATTGCTTGAATGTAAAAAGTTAATAATGATGGTGCTAGCTTTACCTTATTTCTGAAACATTTTTCCACATCAAAATTCTTGTTAGCAGCGATGATGTTCTCACTGGGAAGGACAGAGTACCCCACCACCTGCACTACAGGAGCCAGCTCAGCAACAACAGATAGTTGGAATGCGATTTTTCCTTTTCTGACATCTGCAGAGTCTTCCACTTCAACTTTCTCATGCCCATGATGAACTATGGCTCCTTTAGATAAGACCTGAACCAGAGAGTCAAAATATATGATAATCACTGTCCATTTAGAGCTGCTGGAATGAAGGTAATACAGGTGGCTTGCATTTTCTGTCTCATTAAACATACTATTTTACTGCATGTACTTACCATGTATATAAGATCAATACTGTAACTTTCAGTAGTTTCCCCAACAATATAGTAGTTAATGGTTATGGGAATTTCAGCACCACACTTAAATGGTTCCTCTGAGCTCTCTATTGACAGTTCACTGAATACTGGATTATAAGGTGTGGCAGGTTGGAGCAGCTGTATACGTGCATTAGCAGTTGTAAAGTATGGTGTTTTGTATGCATGGTATTTTTCCTCTGGATAGACACTTGCCTAGATAACAGTGAGACACAGGAACAATAATAACAGTAAAATTGTTTATGGAAGAAATTATACTTAATATGTATTTGTTTTTTCTTTTTTTGGGAAGTGATTGACTCATCATACCATACCAGCAATTTTATCTCTGTTGTAGGATGTTCAGGTGAAGCGATTGAGAATTTTGCTAATCCATTACTATCTGTAGTAAGATTAAGTAGTAACTTTTGAGACCACCGTTCACCTTCTGAAAGATACACCTTCTTGTTTGGAATTTGTCTTCCACTGAAGGTAGTAACTTTAATCTGTTGATCAGGGAAAGAGGAATTGCTGTCAAGATACTATCAAACATAAAACCAATATCAAAGGTCTAAAAATCCAAAAAATACTAAAAAAAAAGTATTCAAATATGTAAAATAAGTACCTTTCCTTCTATAACTTTTCCCCGTTCAAAGTTTGTTGGTGAATCAAGGATTTCCACTTTACCAATTTGGAAAGAGAGGTTTATTGTTTTGGATTTCACCATGGCAATGTCTAAACAAAAGGAAACAAATCACAATATGTTATTATGAAATCTAAAATAAAATTCTGTTAATGTATAATATTAAGCATACAATTTAAATTTAGCAGTCAGATTGCTACAGAATGTCTGCTAATTTTGAGAAATCTGTTACTGATTCACCTGTTCCTTCCTCTGTGAGTGTAATAGTAACATCAAGCTGATTCCTAAAATTATGTTCAAATTCAGTATTCATGAAGGTTGACACATTGATGAAAGAAAATGCACAGCCAGTCTGACTCATCTATGGGAACAAATACAACTAGTGAGACTCATTTCATTAGAGAGAGAGAGAGAGAGAGAGAGAGAGAAATATTTGTCTGTGAAGTGTGTTATATACATACCTCCACAGTTTCACTCAGACAGGGTGAAATCATTGGGGCCTCATGAGAGCTCTGCCAAAATGTCCGGCACACCTGCACCACTGCTTTACCAGCTACTGGTTGTCCATAAGTGTACCTTCATATCATAGAGTTTCAATAAAATATACATAAATCCTAGCATGTATAATAAGTACGAGATAAATATCATATAAACATGTGCTAGACATTCAGTTGTGTCAACAGTGTGCAATGCATTTACTGTAATAAAACTGAATTTTTAAGAGATTTCTTTGCTCAATTTTTGAGAAAAAAACTTGAAAATTACTTTCCACAAACTTCTAGCTTCAGTTCCTCCTCACCGACACTGTGTTCTTCTGGTGCTTTTACTGTGACCTCGAACTTTGGTAAAACTAAAAGTTAAATGCAGTTTATTATTACAGTAAATTATGTTGGTTACATCTGTAAAAACAGTGTTACTAGTAATGTCATTTACCATGCTTTTCCACCTTAAATTGGTGTGTGATCAGCCTATTTCCAGTGTCAGCGATTAACTGATAATGTCCCTGTGGAGCTTCAGCATTTAGCTCATGAGAAAGCTGCAGTATCAGACCTCTCGAGGACACATTTGTCCACTGACCAATCCTGTTCTGATGATTATCCTGTTTGGTTCCACAAAAGATAACTACAATTAGCTCGGTGTTGTGAATACACTGAGGAAGCATTGCATTATAGATATTACAAATGAACAAGGGCGTCATAAAATATATAATATTGTGTATGACTTTACTTTACCTGAAGACTCACTGTGCTGTACTGTGGAGTATAAGACAAAACATAAAATTAAAAAAAAAATAAAATAAAATAATTGAAACACCATAAATATTATCCAACACATTATAACAAAAAATTAATGTTTTATTCAATGGAAATTGTACCATATAAAAAATACACATTGACAGGAGAAACATTGGTCTGTGATAATGTAAATGACAATCGAGCACCCTGTTGTCCTGTTAAATAGGAATCCTTTATGAATTAACTCTTCTCTTACTTTTTGTTCAAATGGGATGAAATTAGAATCCATAGAGACAATTCTGAAATTCACTGTGGGAAACAATAATAGTGAAAAGCTTTGAGTTGCACTTTCAGTAAAAATTAAAATTTCATTAAATAGTTTAAACTGAAAACTGAAAAATAGTCAGGCATATTGCAGGAATGAATCACCTGTTTGGCCTGGATTGTAGATGGGTTTATCAGTCTGAATAAATACCAGTGTGTTGTAGGATTTAAACATCACTTTCCTTTTCTCTGTCATCTTAAAACTTTCACCTTTGACTTCTACTTTGATCTCCTGCACTGATTCACCCTCAACCTGTGGAGCCTGTAGAGATGTATTCCATGTTAAACCACATGAAACCTAACTAAAATTACTATTAACTTAATAATAATTAAATTAAACATAAATTAACTAGTTGATTAAACTAATAATATACTTACTAACTAAACAAACAAACAAAGAAACAAACATATAAATTTCTGGGATTTCTTACCTCAAAATGAGAGCAGTGGTGAATCTCCTTTTCCACTGTCTCTTGTAAAAGAGTTCTGCTCTGGTTGTAGTGAACCAGATAAATGTTCATTTGCAGAGTCTCATTAGGCTTCAGAAGACTCACACAGAACTTTGCATCAGAGCCAGACTCTATTACTGCAGGAAATGTCACCATGAAATATCTAAAGACAAAAATGAAGGTTTAAGATTATTTTCAACTGATTAATATGTAATCAATGAAAAATGGAGAAAGGTTATGTAAGTAAACTATTGTAGCCAGATCTTAACTAAATAGAACAGAGCTCATCAATCAATAGTATTGCAAAAGTGTATACAGAGTGCCTTAACTTACACTGACCTAAATACCTATCTGCAGTTTGAATCATTTGCAAGATCTGTTTAAGATGTTTGTAACATAAGCTAATTTCTCATTTCGTGCATCTAAATTAACTGCTATTTATGGGAAAAAAAGGTTTAACACAGCATGACTATCTAAAACATTTTGCAGTTTTATAATCCACATCTTAAGTGCCCATGTGCAATGGATTTCTGTAAGATCACGAGCCAATTTCTTCACTTCGATGCACCTAAACTGTTGTTTATTGAATGCAATGGTATCATACGGTATGAGGAGAAGAAAAAATTTTATTCACAATTAGAGATCAGAAACACTCTCATAGTATTACGATAGTATTCTAGCATATTAGTATTGTTTTTGGTTATTCCTTTTCTATAGTCACTCATTCATTCAGCTGCTGGGACTTAATTGTGGGTGTTACATATACAGAACTGCACTGCAGAGGTAGGTATTCTAAAAGCCTTAGAATTTAAACGCTGTTTAGTCTCGTTGCTGTTCTGTGATGATGGTGGTTGACAAACAATGAACTTTTTGAATACTTTTATGAAAACAAATTTTATATATAAATATTAGTATATTCTTACAGAGTGAGGATCTGTAATTGTTTTTGACAAATATTATTAAATTGTTTATCTAAAATTATATGATACTTACGGTCCTGAGGTTTGTCCATAGACAGAGAGAAAGAGGAAGCTGGCTAATAGTAGCCTTATCCTTACGTGGACCCGACCGACCACCATGATGAAGTCCATCACTAGTGCCAAGCTGTAAAGTTCAAATGCCTTTTTAAAGACTGTCAGCCCAACTGCACTCATCCTCCCATTAATGATTGACCACTTTGAGCAATCTAACTACATTGCAAGCTTCTGCCATAAGCAAATATGTGTTAACATTTAATAGGTTTCACAATAGTATGTGATATCTGTGATTGCATAAGAAATATAATGACTTTCCTCAATTAAAATAATTAAAATAATCCTGCAGGCAGTGTAATTGGCATCTATAATTGATTACTTATACAGGCACAGATTGTGTTTTATTTTAATCATTAATTAGATATATTTAAATAGTATTCTTGTGACATAAACTTCTTAGTTTTTGAGAAAGTTACTGTAAGAAAATACCAAGTGACATCACAGTGCCAAAACTGCACCTATTTGCTTAAAGGTTTGGTAGAAATACAAACGTCACCTCTTAAAAACATGCCTGAGATTTTTATGTAAAAGAGCACAAAAGTGAGCACAATTTCCTCTTACTCTCATTAGTCACACATTGTTGATTTATAGAAAACCTACAGTCACTAAGCTATTTCACCCAACTTAAAAAAAAAAACAGCAACTCACCAACAAAGGTAAGGGCCTTGATCTTCTATTTACTTCAACAGAAAATGACCATGTGTAATTTTCTAAACAGTGATGTAAAGTGCACAAATACTCCATCAGCTATGACATACTAGCATGTATTATAGTAGGGACATAATGCAACATATGAAAGTATTTCTAACTTTATGTCACAATTAATGGTAAAAAGAACTATGCCACAATGTACATCAAAATGCATATCTGTAGTAAACAAATTTATAAAACTCGTGTTGGCAAATACTTCATGCTGTACTATATATGCTGTACATCTATATCTATCTATCTATCTATCTATTTATCTATATATATACTGTATATATATATATACAGTATATATATATAAATATATATATTTGCCACAAGCAAGAGTGCTGTTTTAATGAATACCAGCAAGGCTGTGATTTAGCTTATAATTTGTTGTAAGTTGTAATAATTGTTAATTGCATAAGTATTCACTCCCATTTCTGAACCACTGAACCGCTTTGATTTGTGCTGGTGCAATCAGTTGCCAACAGAAGTCACATAATTACAGTTTCATAATACACCCCCAAAATAGACCGGTCTGTGACAGGTGTTCAATAGTCCCAGCCGATTTAATGTCCTTCCTCAAATTAGAAAAATGAAATTCACACTGAGAGGTTAAACTTTTTTGTTTTATATATATATACATATATAATACTGTGTGCTTATAGTCCTTTATTTTGTTTATGTAATGTCTCTCTCATGTAACTAATTATTTTTTTTCTGGCATTCTTTCTTTTTTTTTTTTTACTCCAGGCCTTTGTCAATGAGATCCTCATAGAGTTCTTGAAATGCTGTGTGATCATGTATATCGATGACATACTAATCTACTCTGCATCAGAGGAGAAGCATGTTCATCAGGTGAGGATGGTTTTAAAACCATTCTGTAGCTCTTGGAAAACAACTTGTTTATAAAATTGGAAAAGTGTGAGTTTCATCAAATCTCTGTCAAGATCCTAGGCTACAACCTCAATGAAAGAAGTGTAGAGATGGACCAAACCAAAGTTCAGGCTGTCACCAAACCGATAAAGAACTGCAAAGATTTCTAGAATTTGCAAATTTGCAAATTTGCAAATCGGTTATTCAAGCATTCATTTGACAACAGTGCCTACACTCCACCACCCAGATCCTATACTCTGTTTCATACTGGAGGTTGACGTCATGTCAGAACATCATGGTAATCTTGCAAAAATGTACTCCTGTGCCTTTTTCTCAAAGAAATTAACTCAAACCGAAACTATGATGTAGGTAACTCGCTATCGAAACAGCGTCATAGGAGTTGCTGCATTGCCTCAAATGGGACGCACATTCCTGATCCTCACTGACCAACTGAACCTAGAATACGTCAAGTCTAGAAGTGACTAAATGACTGTCAAGCCAGGTGGGCTCCCTTTTTCACTAGGTTTAATTTTACCTTAGGATATTAACCTAGGTCAAAGAACACCAAAGCAGATGTTTTATCATGAATATATGAAAGTCCATAATCTCAGCAATCTCCTGAAACTATCATACCTGTGTCCTGTATTGCAGCAACAGTCCACTGGGAAATCATGGATGACATCCTAAGAGCACACCAAGAGGGCCAAGTTCCACCTGAATATCCACTCACAAAGAAATGTGTACCCCAGAGCAAATGTCTCCTAGTGGGTACACACTTTGCTCAGTTCTGCATTCAGCATTCAGCACATAAAGGTTAGTGGAAGAAACATTCTGGAGAACTTTGAATTATGATGTCGAACAATTTGTCAAGGCTTGTGTGTGTGCTCAGTCTTGCCCCACACTACAGTTACCAGCAGGTCTCCTTGAACCAGTGGCCATACCACTCAGACCCTGGTCGCACATTGCCCTTGACTTCATTATTTACCTTCCCATCTCTCAAGGTAACACCACCATCCTAATTATAATTGATCGTTTTTGTAAAATTGTCATCTGGTGCCCTTACCCAAACTCTCCACAGCCATGGAGACCGCTAAGGTGGTATTTAAGGAGGTATTCAGGGACTATGTGTTCAATTCACTTCACAAGTCTGGCATGCCTTTTGCATGACTAAATTTAATGTTATTCTGTCCTCAAGTTGCCATGCCCGATCCAGTGGTCAAACAGAACGTCTTAATCAGGAAATCAGGAGATTCTTAAAGGCTTGTTCTGCCAACAACCAACTCGACTGGACTCACTACCTCCCATGGGCAGAATACGCAGAGAACTCCCTGATTCACTCATTCACAGGTCTCACAACCTTCTAATGCATGCTTGGGTATCACTCTTCCCTTGGTCTGGAGAACCTTTGAATGTCCCAGCCTTCGATGAGTGGATCAGGAGGAGTGAGCAAACCTGGAAAGCCACCCACATGAGATGGCAAAGAGCCATTCACAGGCAACAGTGGCAACAGTCTGTCACTGCCGTCCTCACTTGATGCAACTGCACCCCAGACAGATGGTCTGGCTCTCAACAAGGGACCTGAGGTTAAAACTTCTATCATGAATGTTAAGTACTTGATTCACTGGTCCTTTCAAAACAATTAGACAAATAAACCCAGTCACATACAGGTCAGAGCTACCACCCTCATCCCGAATTGCACCCACATTCCATGTATCTTTATTGAAAACCTGTGTCTCATCTGCCCAACACCAGGTACCAAGAGCTGAACCACCATTCCTGTTGGAGGTCGATGGAGCACCAGCATACAGACTCAGAGAGCCTTGCCTTGCTTACACTGTCTTGGATAGCTCTCAGTTCTTGTTTGCCCTAGTTCTCTGTTCACAAACCCATTGCCTGTGAGATTTGAGTAAGTGTTTGGATTTATGATTTGGACTGAGTTTATCTGTGCCAATTCTGTGTATGATCCATAATTGTTCTCTGTTTATGATTTTTTGATTTTGGACATTGATAATAAACTTCTTGCTAACGGATCCTCGCGATCCCTCTAAATCTCCATTGTTACAAATACTGACATTCAGATTATATATAGAAAACATACTCACACTACTCAGACTGAAGCTATCAGAGATTACTACCTTATTTTATTTAAAATGTGCCTTAATCATAATATAATTACTTTGTCATGCTATCACATAAAGTGTGTAACCACGTTAGCTATTGTACCTTTTTACTGAAAATCTCCTGGATAGATTGACATTGATTGGTTCACCCTCTGACCCCAGAGAAGTAAGTCAGATGACTGAATGCTTAGTTGACTTTCTGCTACACTCTAGATAACGTAGCCCCATGTAAAGTACAAACATTTAGAGAAAAATCTAGCACCCTGGTATAACAATTACAACTGCACCTTAAAACAAACCAATGAAAGTTATTCCAAATTGCTTGGAAGTATAGGCTTCTTTACTATAGAAAGGCTCTAATTTCTGTTAGATCAGCATATGTCTTCACCCTAATAGATAACAAAAACTAATCGTTGATTAGGATTAGATAATCCGCATGTAGTAGCAATGACTTAATGAGGGTTTTTTCATGACAAAATTAATCTTTCAGACAGACTAGAAAATGTTTTTAAAGTTAAGGAAACAGGTCTTTCTTGGCTCAGGTCTTATTTGACTAATAATGTGTAATAATGTATTTGTAATGTAAATGGTGACTTCTCTTTGCTTAGAAAATTAATGTTTGGATCCATTCTAGGCCCAATGCTCTTTTCTCTATATGTGATAATATTTTCTCTATATATGGGTACAATTATTTGTAAACATGATATTAGCTTCCACTGCTATACCTATGACACATCTATAAGTTTCAGCAAAGGCAGATTGAAAGACGACAGCTTAATAAAGTTGAGGAATATGTAAAGGACATGTTTAAAGGCTGAGTAACTTCCTCCTATTTCATTTTGACAAGACAGAAGTACTTCTACTAGGGCCAGAGGCAGCTAGGAGTAAGCTTTCTGATGTGGTAACTCTGGATGGCCGTTCAATTACACCACATGCAGCAGTGATTGAAAGACCTTGCTGTGATTATTGTCTCCAATCTCTGATTGAAATATGAAATTGCTAAAGCTATGCCTACATTTTTAAGCTTTTTTGGCTCACTAGGGTTGTAAAAAGTGGTTATTTGAGTTTTATTTATATATATATATATATATATATATATATATATATATATATATATATATATATATATATATAGACCTACAGTCAGGTCCATAAATATTGGGACAGTGACACAGTTTTGGTAATTTTGCCTCTGTACACCACCACAGTGGATTTGAAATGAAGCAGTTAAGATGTGACTGAAGCGTAGGCTTTCAGCTTTAATTCAAGGGGTTTAACAAAAATATTGCATTAACCGTTTAGGAATTACAGCCATTTTTTACAGAGTTCCTCCATTTTCACAGGCTCAAAAGTAATGGGACAAACTAATATAATCATAAATATTAGGATTATTTTTATTACTTGGAGGTAAATCCTTTGCAGTCAATGACTACCTGAAGTCTGGACCCCATGGACATCACCAAATGCTGAGTTTCCTCCCTTGAGATGATTTGCCAGGTCTTTACTGCAGCCATCTTCGGTTGCTGCTTGTTTGTGGGTCATTCTGCCTTCAGATTTGTCTTCAGTAAGTGAAGAGCAGCTCAGTTGGGTTGAGGTCAGGTGACTGGCTCGGCCATTTAAGAACATTTAATTTCCAAGCTCTTGGGCTGCTTTCACAGTATGTTTTGGGTTGTTATCCATCTGTACTGTGAAGCGCTGTACTATCAGTTTTGCAGCATTTGACTGAATCTGAGCAGAAAGTATAGCTCTGTACACTTCGGAATTCATCCTGCTACTTCTATCAACAGTCACATTATCAATAAACCCCAGTGACCCAGTTCCATTGGCAGCCAAACATGCCCATGCCATAACACTTCCTCCACATGTTTGACGGATGATGTGGTATGCTTTGGATCATGAGCCCTTCCTTTCCTTCTCCATACTTTTCTCTTCCCATCAAGTTAATCTTGCATCAGAACTGGTCAGGCTTTTTTTAGAGGTTTTTTAGCAAAGTCTAATCTGGCCTTTGTGTTCTTGAGTGTTACCAGCGGTTTGCATCTTGAGGTAAACCGTCTGTATTTACATTCATGAAGGTGGCTCTTGATTGTAGACTTTGACAATGATAGGCCTACCTCCTCCAGAGTGTTCCTGACTTGGCTAGATGTTGTGAAGGGGTTGTTCTTCAATAAGAAAAGAATTCTGCAATCATCCACTTTAGTTGTTTTCTGTGGTCTCCCAGGCCTTTTGGTGTTGCCGAGCTCGCCAGTGCATTCCTTCTTTTTAAGAATGTACCAAATTGTTGATTTGGCCCTCCTAAAGTTTCTGCTATCTCTCTGATAGGTCTGTTTTGGTTTTTCAGCCTAATGATGGCCTCCTTCACTTGCATCAACACCTCTTTGGATGGCATATTGAGAGTTCCCATGAACAGCTACCAAATGCAAATTCAACACTTTTTAATCAGCTCCAGACCTTTTATCTCCTTAATTTATCATGATATAAGGAGGAAACAGGCCACAGCTGGCCATGAAACTGCTTATTAGTCAATTGTCCCATTACTTTTGAGCCTGTGAAAATGGAGGAACTCTGTAAAAAATGGCTGTAATTCCTAAACGGTTAATGCAATATTTTTGTTAAACCCCTTGAATTAAAGCTGAAAGTCTACGCTTCAGTCACATCTTAACTGCTTCATTTCAAATCCACTGTGGTGGTGTAGAGAGGCAAAATTACCAAAACTGTGTCACTGTCCCAATATTTATGGACCTGACTGTGTATATATATATAGACCAAAAAAAAAATTTTCATTTTAAAAGTGGTAACACAATATATATGAACTCAATATTTCTACAATGAAAATGTCTCTTACAGAAGAAAAAAACACCACACAGAAGATATCCAAAACTTTTCTGTCTTTAATGCAGATCTGGAAGCTTACACACAGGGGGAGTTGTACTCTGTCTCAGACTGGTCACCTAAATGAAAGAATCAGTAAGTGGAAGCAATACAGTCACAATAACAGAGTTAAAATCCCACAACCTAGGAAAATCTTACTTGTTTGGTAGTAATCATAAACTTTGATCACTGCCGGCTTGAGATTCTTGACGGGAAGCACCTGTGTAATGTGTAGCTTATAGTTGATAGGAATATTCCTTTGGAGCTGTTGGAGGTACACCAGACATGATATTGTAAACACACTACATCATATCTGTTTTATGTGCATATAAAGGTACAAGAAATATAAGTAAATATAGGTAATACAGGTAAAGGTTATTGTTGTACACAGATTCAGACAGAGTTTTCCCCTCACCTCTTTTATATACATGATAATATGGTCATCTTTGGAATCAACTCGTTCCACCAAAATCTGGTTTTTCAGCTAAGAGACCAACACAGTAATTATTCTGCATTAGTAAATAAAATTTGAATCAAATATACAAAGGCAATGGCAGACACACACACACACACCAGAAATTTTAGCTTTTATTTATTTATTTTTTAAAATCACATTGCTAGTCCTTACTTCACCAGGATCTGCTGTGAACCCTGATAAGAGTTTTATGTCCACTATAATCATGTTGGTGTTGTTTAGTGCCCCATTATATCTGAAAATTGAAAACAGACAATAACAAAAACTAAGTCTCAGTGACTATAACAAATAACAATAACTATAGCAACAATAATAATACCAAATAGTAATCATTGTCACTACAGGGTAAAATGTCAAAAACAGTATTTATATGCAAGTTATTGTAAGGAGACTGATGGCAGTGAATTTAGTGATTTTTGCTGAGTTTGTAGCCTAAAGGCCTATCTCACGATAGTTCCTGCTTAACAAAACTTAACAAATTCTGCTGGAACAAATTCTGAAATAAAAAATATTCATGGAAATCCAGTGGAATTTGGTGATCTCTAAATACTCTTGAAGTACAAAATGATCTTTTCACATGTTATGCTCCTAAATTCCTAAATTTTCAAGAAGTGATAAAACTATTTCCATGGCAGAAGCTTAATAACAGCATTTCCTATATCAGCATTTCCTGTAATGTAGATGACATGGACATGATTTTGCCATGATATAAACATAATAAAATCATAACAAAATAAATCATTATTTGGTTGTGTTCTGCTTGCATAATATTGCTGAGTGTATAAAATTTCTACTATTTTTTAAATATGATTTGTAGTAATTTAAAGTAAAAAAAATTGAATGACTATAAATATAATTTAAGCATACTTAAGATCTATTTCTAAATCACCTGAAGAAATCAGCCACTTTTTAAAAATATTACTTCTAGGATTTAGCATGAGTTTATTCTTACATGACAGAGAAATTGATGGTCAAAGTTTGTCTGAATGATTTTGTGCAGTTTCCCTCCATCATAGTCGCGATGCTCAGTGTACTAATTTCAGTAGGTGTAGGGATATTGTAGAGAAGTGCAGTCTGCAAATGGGGATAAAAGAAGTCAAAGCATAAAGCAGGCAATAAACAGAAAATGTGTCCGCATTGTGTACATCAGTCCCCATTTTCATTTTTAATTGAACATTATAAAGATGCTTCAAAAAGTATTTGTGCAGAAAACTGGCATGTAGATGGCAAGGCAAGTGGATTTGTACACTCCTGCCATGACTCACATATGAACTTAAGTGCCATCCCATTCCTAACCCATAGGGTTCAATATGATGTTGGTCCACCTTTTGCAGCTATTACAGCGTCAACTCTTCTGGGAAGGCTGTCCATAAGGTTGAGGAGTGTGTTTATAGGAATTTTTGACCATTCTTCCAAAAGCGCATTGGTGAGGTCACACACTGATGTTGGTCGAGAAGGCCTGGCTCTCAGTCTCCGCTCTAATTCATCCCAAAGGTGTTCTATCGGGTTCAGGTCAGGACTCTGTGCAGGCCAGTCAAGTTCATCCACACCAGACTCTGTCATCCATGTCTTTATGGACCTTGCTTTGTGCACTGGTGCACAGTCATGTTGGAAGAGGAAGGGGCCCGCTCCAAACTGTTCCCACAAGGTTGGGAGCATGGAATTGTCCAAAATGTTTTGGTATCCTGAAGCATTCAAAGTTCCTTTCACTGGAACTAAGGGGCCAAGCCCAACTCCTGAAAAACAACCCCACACCATAATTCCTCCTCCACCAAATTTCACACTCGGCACAATGCAGTCCGAAATGTACCGTTCTCCTGGCATCCACCAAACCCAGACTCGTCCATCAGATTGCCAGATGGAAAAGCGTGATTCATCATCCAGAGAACGCGTCTCCACTGCTCTAGAGTCCTACTCTAGACTTGGTGATGTGTGGCTTGGATGCAGCTGCTCGGCCATGGAAACCCATTCCATGAAGCTCTCTGCGTACTGTACTTGGGCTAATCTGAAGGTCACATGAAGTTTGGAGCTCTGTAGCAATTGACTGTTAAGAAAGTCGACGACCTCTTTGCACTATGTGCTTCAGCATCCGCTGACCCCTCTCCGTCAGTTTACGTGGCCTACCACTTCGTGGCTGAGTTGCTGTTGTTCCCAAACTCTTCCATTTTGTTATGATAAAGCTGACAGTTGACTGTGGAATATTTAGGAGCGAGGAAATTTCACGACTGGATTTGTTGCACAGGTGGCATCCTATGACAGTTCCACGCTGGAATTCACTGAGCTCCTGAGAGCGGCCCATTCTTTCACAAATGTTTGTAAAAACAGTCTGCATGCCTAAGTGCTTGATTTTATACACCTGTGGCCAGGCCAAGTGATTAGGACACCTGATTCTGATCATTAGGATGGGTGACCGAATACTTTTGGTAATATAGTGTATATGTATGTATGTATGTACATAAAATTGTTTTTAAGAATGAATGAACAAGGAAAACTTTGTTGAAAAATCTGAGTTAGGATTGATAATGTAACAGACAAATGTCAGCAAGATTAATAAAGCTATCATGACTTAAAGATACCTGCACTGACACACAGCTGGAGCCCGTCACTTCAATGCTGTATTTGCCAGGAACATCCTGCAATGATCTTTCTTGGAACAGTAACTTGTTGTTCTGGTTCACATCAAAGTTGTGACTGTGTCCATCTTCTGACTTTACAGTTACTGTGCTAGAGCCGTCTGAGCTGAACACTTTAGTGGAGTACAGAGCCAGAGCTTGGAGGGCCACAACTGTGTCCTGATTAAAAGAGGAGGAAAACAATTATATTATTATATTATATTCATATATATATATATATATATATATATATATATATATATATATATATATATATAAGAAATTAGTCACTCTGTCAAAAGATATGGTTATTAACTTTAGAAGGTTCTACTCCCACATCAAAAAAAAAAAAAAAAAGGCTCAGCAACTGATTTCGTTGGACAATTATAAACATCTTGGTATAGTGATATACCAAACAAAACTTCATCTGTTTAGAATTTGTGGACAAAGCATGCCATTTATTTATACTATAGTCTTATTCAACCTAACTTGACTAATAATATCATATTTAATATAAAAAAATGACAAGTAAAATTACTAAGTAAATCTCTTTCTGACATTTACATGAAACAAAATGTTGTCCTTTTATTGCCTTTAGGCCACAGGGTAAGCTCACCTGGTGGAAGGACTACACTTCTCAAAGTGTCTTTAACTCTATAGTCGTTGCTCTGCTAAATATTTAGCAGTGAATTCCTAATATTTAGTGGGAAATTTTAGAAATTGGTTGTTTTTGGTCTACATTTTAACTGCTGTTTGGTGTTTTGTGTGGGGTTTGGAGGTGTTGTATTGTCTGTGCTTTTTGAGCTGGTTGTTCAGGCCACTTGTTGCAAGTTAAATTTGGAGACAGTGAAGTTGGAACTGAAATTAAATAAAGGAATGCAAATTAACTAAGTACCTGGGTGGATGAAAAGCCTCCATAGGGATTTTGCTGCTTCACCAGCCAGCTGACTATCCTATTAGCATATCCCAAATCAGCTGCAGTGATTTTGTCTGCAGTGAGAACAGCTAGCAGCACATAAGAACTGATTTCCACTGACAAGGCACCAGAGTCATCTGATGCTGACTGAGACCAGTGAAGCCGACCATCTAAAATTAAAGAGACACAAAAAAATTAAGACTGACTTTTTTGATCTTCATGCTTATAGCCGGGACTCCGCTTGTGCCACTAATTTTCACAATCATCATCACAATCACCAAAATCAGCACTCAAAATTATTCAGCCCCCTCAAATGCAAGGTATTACTGTGATGTGAGTAACATTTAGTGAACATATATTAACTAAGGCCTTAAAAGAAAGTTTATTGATACATAATGTACTACTTAAACATCAAACAAAAAATCAAATTCTCGCCACAAATGCTCATGTGCGATGCAGCACAGATTTGTATCTCAACTGGAAAGCATGAAATAGATTCAAGCTGTCATAATAGTAAATAAACTCGATGAACAGAGCACTTGCTTGCTAATTGCTTTTCTTTTAAATCCCATATGTTTATGTTTTGCCATTGCCTCTACCGTATTTGTGGCTGCCCCATGAGTTTTCTGTAATCCTATTCCTTCCTCCTATTGGTGGCTTTTAAACAAGCGTCACAGCAGTGTTTTTTTTTTTTTTTTTTTTTTTTTTAAGTTTTTAGCTTTCTTATCTGCTGTCTTCGCTCACAGTGGCACTAAATGTGCTGCAGGTGACCATGTCACATTATGCGCGTAAGTCCACTGATCTCATGTAAGTCCACTGATTTCAACTCCCAACGAAAGAATATATCCTTCTACTCAGAAATATTACATCATATATTTTAAATTATCAATTTTAATATGCCACTCAACTTGATACAGAGGTAAGTTTAAAATATTTTAGGTTTTCAGAAAAGCATGAATTTGTAAACCCTTACAGTCTTGTGGGGGTTGAATAATTTTGAGTGCAACTGTTTGTACATTTTCAATCTTTCCTTATCTTTTATAGTATATCAAATTACCAAATAAATTAGATAATGATGCCTCAACCATTAAGTATCTTATTACTGTTAGGTTTGTCCTGCTATACCACTAGTTGAATTTATATGTTACAAATTATTCTAACCATCCCATACCTCCTTCAATAGAATCACTATTCAACTTTTTTAGTAGGTGCTCTCGAGTTTCAGTCTCTCCAGCCAGACTGAAAGTGTAGGCCAACAGTGCAGTGGTGTAGGTGTTTGTCAGGTTACCAATAGAAGACTTTAGGCACAACAGTCCTTTTTTCACAATGGGATCCTGCAAGCAAAGCATAAATAATGGTAAATAAGAAAAAGCAATAGTTTTGAAAGTTTCAGTTTGAGTTAGATCTTTATTATGACTTTTGCAGAGTCTCCCTAAGAATCATGTGTCATTTGAAAGCAAAAATTAAATACTGTATGATGCTCTTACCTGGACTGTATTTCCAAGTTCAAGGAATGATGCAGTGATGTAGGCAGTAATAGTCACATCATCATTTACACCACCCTGAAATACATGAAAATGATGCACACATAAAATAGAAATTCAGTAAATTTATTCAGAAATGTGTTCTCTAGAATGGACTGCCTTAGAACCATACATACCTTCATTCTGTTATTGAACAGACTTCCCTTTTGTATAAAACAGCCATCTGATCTCTGCATTCTTATGAGCCATTGCTTTGCACTCTTAATGATTTCTGGATCAATAAAGATATAACGTTGTGCTTTGCCGAAAGTCCTCAAGACAAAAGCAGTTAACCTGGTGATGGAGATTTATTTGTGTCCATAATTAAAATATCTCTGTGGAACACTTCCCAGTATATATTAACAAATTATTAGAAAAAAAAAAGTTTTGGATTTTTAAACATTTGCATTAATGCTATCTGTGTGCCACATGAAATTCTTACCATGTGTTCCCCTCTCCACTGCCAAATGTGCTATATGCACCATTTATATGTTTATAGTTAAGTTGCCTCTGGTATCCTGTGTAAAGTAAAATGATTGATTCTGATTACTTCAGCAAGAATATATTCATAATGATTGTTGACCTATAAAATTAAACAGAGAAATATAATCTCACTGACCACTCTTAAGGAAACCTGTAGCCCTCTCACGGATAGCTGTGGTGAGCTGCTCAGTGTTCTCTAGATACTGAAGAATGTAGATATTGGGGGCGAGGAGAGCAATGTTTTGTTCACCACAGCCATATGGCATCCTTAGCAGCCCATCCAGATTTTTTAATGCACGACCAAGTATATCTCCTACAGAAGAACACAATAATATTCTTTCCTTTACTTAGAAAAATACATTGCTTTGTCTGTCAAAACACTTTAAGTTATAATCAATTTAAACCAAAAACAAGTATACCAGAGAAAAGCCAAACAAAAATTAATCTACTAGATATTGCTTCATGTGTTTTAATGCTCTGCTGTCTTATGTTCTGTACTACCAGAGCAGTTAATTTGGTACTAGTAGTCTTGTAGGAGCTTAGTACAGTCTTGCATATAGAGATAGACCCTTTTCTCTCAGTGGCAGCTTCTCATTGTCTAAACATAATTAATGAGCTCACTCTAGCGGAGAGTGCTGATAGCTTGCCTTCTGAGCTTTCTGAAGATCTGTGTGTAATGCAGGAGAGGGGAAGCAGCAGCGATGCATGCACTGTGGGATGATATTCAGGCTGCTTTTCTGAAACTGAAGCTGGATCTTCCACTCAGCTGATTGAATGATTAACTCATTTCAATGCATAGTTGCCCAAAGCAAGTGACACATTGTAATTAAAGAGCTCTTTTGTATGATAAAGAATGCACTGTGGCTCTGGCATAATTAAAGGTCATGCATTCTGGCTTTGGCAGATGCTCTGGCATTGGCAATGCTCTGGCATTGGCAGATGCAAATGCACTTATTTTGTGATCAAAGCCTCTGGTAGAGACACAAACAGCCTCACTATTGGTACAGCTTGATGAAGTTCTGCAAATAAATCCTTGCATCTTGCAGCCGAATATAAAAGAGATGACATACTGGTCTGCAAACTGTATGTTGTTATGGGGAATGTTGGCTATATCCATAACATGGTGTACAGTTTCTCCTGGACCTTAATAAGATAATGCCCATAACTGCAGATGCAATTGGCACTAGGAGAAGAGGCACTTCTCCTTCAACCTCCTTTTGTCCACTACATGAATTGGAGATTTTGATTTCATTTAAATGGTTAATTTGGTTGCATGGTTTGCCCAAATAAGCAAACTGATCATACAGTCCAATACTACCATTGCAAACACTGAAACACTGGAAATCTGTGGCTTGGAACAAGTGGATCTGGATCTGGGATTCACTGAATTCAGTGGACAGCAGTAACCAATACCAAGCCATTTCTGTGAATCCCTCAGAGATGTTCACAAACCAAAATATTTAGCCATCATAACATTTCAGACCAGATGAAGCCAATTCTATAGTCAACTGCACATTGTATAAGACTATGGAAAAAGGCTTTTTGGCTTTATGGAATGTCATCCCTTCGATATATATCTCTTTAATAGATTAAAGGCTGTCTTGACATGGCATGGCACCTAACAGAGGGCAATCCAGGCTTGTTTTCAGACACTACTGAGGCTGGAGTTGAACATGGTGGTTCCAGATGCTGCTGTAGACATAGCATCACCCTCAGGAAGGTTGGTCATTATTTACATACATGAGTTTCAGCACTTTGCACTTCCAGCTGAGTCACCAGGCCGTCCACACGAGTGCATTAAGAATTGGTATGTTATGAAGTAGGCTAATATAATACACATCCAAAGCTATCTCTTGTAGAAAAATGTTATTGCAAGAAACTCTCAGAGAAACATTTTGTAATTTAATGCATTTTGTGTATGGGTAAAGATTAGCAGTAGTGGAGGATTTAACATTCATTAATATAATTAGTTAAGATGTTTTAAAATTAGTAACATGTTTTATTGTGGGTTTTTTTTTTACATTATATATTGTCTTCACATATTCATTTATAATTCATATTATTTTATTGGCACTGTGGCATGTGCCATGTGGTTGTAATAGCTCACCAATGGGTGTGGACCTGGGCTTTAGCCCTGGCAGGACAATTGTTTTCACATTTGTTAATCTGTTTGCTAAATCAGAATCAAAGTGAAATCGATCATTTTGGTTTATTTGCTATTTGGTTTGGTTTGGTTTGGTTTCACACAAATGTTGGCTGAGGGGCGTGTAGAACAAACATGTACTTGTACAACTCTTTCATTCATTGGTCTGAAGTATGGCGACGGAAAAATGTAAACTAATTTTTGCCAAGTGCATGCAGAAATTGCCTGAGCATGCAGTCTACGCTAAATAAATGATTAGCTAATTATATAAATTCCTTGTTTAAAATGTTTTGGATACCCTTTTTGTTCATTGGTCCAAATAGCTAGAACACATGGCGGAGCATGCACATGGAAAAAAAATATAGGTCCCAGGATGGAACCCTGGGGAATCCCAGAAGTGACAGTCATGCTTGAGGAAAAGTGGTTGCCCATGCTGACATGAAATGTTCTATGTGTAAGATAAGAAACAAATCACCTGTAACAAGGGAGATTTAGGAAGGTGTATTCTTCTACTATTTTCTATACTTTTCCATTGTTCTTGTTAGCTTGTTTTTATTTCTTACTTGTATTTTCACTGCAGCCAATAATACATTCTAACCCCAACAATCATGATATAGTAGAAATGTACTCTTAATCTGCTAACCCTTTTTAACCCTAAAGTTTTCTCTCTTACCAAGTACTGAAACAGAAGCTCGTGCTGATCCCTCTATTACATCCTCAGGAAGAGTCAACTCCAACTCCTCTGAAACACTGTTGCCTGTAAGTGAAAGAAAAGACATCTCTATCTTTACAGTACTGTTGGCACCAGTTTTACATGAGCATTGTTGTATAAACAATTTGAAATAAATCAGCAGTTTATATGCTGATTATATGCAGTTTATATAAGTCTAACCTTGTGGGCATAATAACCAGCTTTGGCTCTTTGTCTTTTCAGTTCCTTCAGCCTACATGGGAATAAATTAAATCATATTAACAATTAGCCTAAGCATACATTTTCTGATTAGACTATTTTCAAGTCACTAACCTGTACAATCAGGCTTCGTGTAACTGTGTCAATACGGCCTCTTTCTGGAACACTCACAATCTCATTGTCACACACAGTCTGGGATTGTTCTGCCTCTGCACTCACTGTCACTTTCAAGACTCCTGTAGCATAAATAACAAACTCTTCAATTCTCCACAATATAATGCAACTGACATATCAGACATATCAGACATATATTTCATCTAAAGAAGTTTTAAGTCTCACCAAGCACAGTGGGAATCAGGGTCCATTTGAAGGTTTTTCTGCCATTTGCACACAGGCAGGATGAATACTCGCCATCAGAAGAGGGTTCCAGAGTGTAGTCCGAGGAAACTTCTGGAGTCACTTTAACCTGTCGATGAAGCACAGATGTTTAATTTTCTGTGCATCTCATATGTTACAATATTTTGAAGATATAATCTTGGCATTACAGTACCATGATGCATTTGGAAAGATAATTGAAGACAGTGGCCTTCAGCTCAAAAACCTCTCCCCGGACAATGGAGTAGGGCAACGAGAGCTCCAGGAAGAAGGGCTGAAATACAGTGAGCTGAACAGGAGGAGCCAGTCCCAGACCTCCAGAGGACACGCAGAAAGCCTCTGTCTCCCAAGTGGTGATGGTGTCAGGAACAGTGACAGGAAGCTGTGCAGATCCGGAGTCCCTGTAGAAAAGAATAATTGACGCTAAAGAAATGGAGGCATTATTCATTATATTATAGTTAATTTTATTGCAAAGCGGTACAGCACATGAGGGTACGTGCTAAAAAATAAAATAAAATAAAATAAAAAGTGATATGCTGATTCACTAACCCAACTTCATGAAGTTGCCATATCCATGTTTCTGGAAAGAATTTTCGAACTGTTTCAATATGTTCATGTTTTGGTTTATAATCATGAAAAGCCATTGGGGCTCCTACCCCATGAAGATTTGCCCTGTATCGAACTGCAAATCAGCAAAAACATAAACAATTAACAGAACTCATACACTAGCTGTTATATCTGTGAGAACTATGTACGTACATGAAAGCTTATTATGTGTGTCTTATCAGTACCCATTGGGCATTGGATTTAATTGTACTGCAATTGTTCAGGATCTTTCCCATAATGCATAAACATATCCACATTTTTATCTAACATATATCAATAAATTACATAGAAGAAACACTATATATTTTACTATTTATTGTATATCAATAATATATGAATAAGGGCCTGGATGTACCATAAATATGATCACGATGATACTGCATGCCTTTGTACATCAAACAGTTAGGTTGTCTAATAGCCAAATTTGTTGCCATCTTCAGCCCCACTCCCTGTCGGATGATAATAAGTCATAGTGTCATCAGCGTAGTATATCACTGAACACTGTACCAGGTAGTTTCAAATTAAAATTAATTCTTATTAAAGTACAAGTATTAAATAAAATGTATTTTGGTATTTTCATTCTCAATTTGTTTTCCTAATTTAATAACATTCAAACATAACATAAAACATGTATAACTAATTATGCTACGTTTTACACCCAGTCAGTCTGTTACCTTTATTGTATTGTAAACACGGTCAAACTCTACATCCCGTCGGGGTCTAACACGCAAGCATTCCAGATCATCTTCAACTCCAAAGGTATAACCTGATACTGATGTCACTGGCAACAATTTAAATATCTACAGAACATATAATCAAAACAATTTTAATTAATTTAATATTTTTCTGTATGTCTTATAACATACACATGGACAGTAAATTCTGTGAACTATATATGTAAGCTTAGTGCATGTAAGATTTTATTAACATGAGAGATGAGACGTAAAATAGTCTGTTTTATTCACACATTGAATATCAAATGACCACTGGAGGTCTCACACTCCACTGATCTCTTGCAATGGAAATTAAGTATGTGCAGCCTAACCCTTAGACATCACAACTGATGAGCCCCAGAGCATTTCTATCCTAGGGAAATAGTTCCTGAAGTCTCCTACCACTGGAAAGCATTGCTAAAATTTTGGTTAAAATTACATATTATAATCACAAGTTCAGTACATCATAATTTCACCTTGTCAGTGTTTAGGCGTTCTCCAGACTCCAAGATGAACACACTCTGATCCACAACACTGAGGCCACACAGTGAACCAGGATGAGCTGTGAGCTCGAGACTGTTCTTCTCACCAGGAACTGCTTTAGAGGGAGAGAACTGTAGCGAAACCTGGAGTCCATGATGAAAAAAAGTTTGGACAGGTTTAGCAGATTCATTGCTAAAAAATGAGCAGTCAGACTAAATGATTGCAAGAAAAACATTAACAATGATGGTGCTAGCTTTACCTTATTTCTGAAGCATTTTTCCACATCAAAATTCTTGCTAGCAGCAATGACGTTCTCACTAGGAAGGACAGAGTACACCACCACCTGCACTACAGGAGCCAGCTCAGCAACAACAGATAGTTTGAATGAAATCTTTCCTTTTCTGACATCTGTAGAGTCTTCCACTTCAACTTTCTCATGCCCATGATGGACTATGGCTCCTTTAGATACGACCTGAACCAGAGAGAGAAAATATGTGATAATTGTCCAGTGCTTTATATTAAGAGCTACTGCTAATGTAGGTAATGCAGGTGGCAGGTGGTAATGCAGCTGTCTGGTGGTAAACAGTTTCAGTGCATGTACTTACCGTGTATATAAGATCAATGCTGTAACTTTCAGTAGTTTCCCCAACAATATAGTAGTTAACGGTTATGGGAACTTCAGCACCACACTTAAATGGTTCCTCTGAGCTCTCTATTGACAGTTCACTGAACACTGGACTGTAAGATGTCGCAGGTTGGAGCAGCTGTATACGTGTATCAGCGCTCAAAAAGAATGGCGTTTTGTGTCCATGGTATTTTTCTTCTGGATAAACACTTGCCTAGATAACAGTGACATAGGAACAATAATAACAATAAAAATATGCTTTACAGCATGATGGTGTACTGAAAATAGATTTCTCTTTTTTTTGAGTTATGCTGTCATAACATACCCTCAGTCTTATCTCTGTTGTAGGATGTTCAGGTGAAGCGATTGAGAAGTTTGCTAATCCATCACTATCTGTAGTAAGATTAAGTAGTAACTTTTGAGACCACCGTTCACCTTCTGAAAGATACACCTTCTTGTTAGGAATTGGTCTTCCATTGAAGGCAGTAACTTTAATCTGTTGATCATTGAAAAAAGAATTATTGTCACAGCACTGTCAAACATCATAAACATAAAAGAAATAGCAATAGACAAGCAACGATTGAAGCAAAAAAACAACAACAAACAGAAAACCTACTCTTCCTTCTATAACTTTTTGCCGTTCAAAGTTTTTTGGTGAATCAAGGATTTCCACTTTACCAATTTGGAAAGAAAGTTTTATCTTATCAGATTTCACCATGGAAATATCTAAGCAAAAAGAAACAAATTACATTATTATGAAATATAAATGAAAATTGTGTTAAAGTATAATAATAAGTATAAAGTATAACATTAGGAGTCAGTGCTGGCTTCTTTCTTATCTTTGTTTTAAGAGATCTGTTACTGACTCACCTGTTCCTTCCTCTGTGAGTGTAATAGTAGCATCAAGATAATCCTCAAATTTATGCTCAAATTCAGTATTCATGAAGGTTGACACATTGATCATAAAAAATGCACAGCCAGTCTGACTCATCTATGGGAACATCCAAAAACAACTGGTGACTCATTTCATTAGTGAGAGAAAGAGAAAAATATTTGTCTGTGAAGTGTGTTATATACATACCTCCACAGTTTCACTCAGACAGGGTGAAATCATTGGGGCCTCATGATAGCGTTTCCTAGATTTCCGGCACACCTGCACCACTGCTTGACCAGGTACTGGTTGTCCATAAGTGTACCTTCATATCATAGAGTTTCAATACAATATACATAAGTCCTAGTATGTATGATATATAACATGAGAGATAACTATAATATAAAAATGTGCTAGATATTCAGTTGTGTCAACTCTACACAACGTGTTTAATAAAACTGAACTTTTAAGACATTTTTCTCAGTTTTTGAGAAAAAACTTGAAACCTACTTTCCACAAATTTCTAGCTGCAGTTCCTCTTCACCAACGCTGTGTTCTTCTGGTGCTTTTACTGTAACCTCGAACTTGGGTAAAACTAAAATTGAAAGTTAATTATTAATTATTCCAGTTAATTATTACAGTGAGATAAGTTTGTTTGCTTACATCTCTATAAGCAGAAAAAGTACTCCAATTTTACTAGTAATGTCATTTACCATGCTTTTCCACCTTAAATTGGTGTGTGATCAACCTATTTCCAGTGTCAGCGATTAACTGATAAAGTCCCTGTGAAGCTTCAGCATTTAGCTCATGAGAAAGCTGGAGTATCAGACCTCTCGAGGACACATTTGTCCACTGACCAATCCTGTTCTGATGATTATCCTGTTTGGTTCCACAAAAGATAACTACAATTAGCTCGGTGTTGTGAATACACTGAGGAAGCATTGCATTATAGATATTACAAATGAACAAGGGTGTCATAAAATATGCAATGTTGTGTATGATTCCATCTTACCTGAAGACTCACTGTGCTGTACTGTGGAGTATAAGACAATGCTTTAAAAATTTTGTAATTTCCATTTTGAAATAATCAAACCAGGATATATTGATTCAACACATTATAAGCAAGAAGGCTATGGTTTATTCAGTGGAATTTGTACAACTAAAAAAGTTACACATAGATGGGAGCAACATTGGTCTGTACTTATGTAAATGACAGTGCAGTGCCCTGGTGTGTAGTTAAATAGGAGTCATTTATATATTAACATAAAACTCTTCTCTTACCTTTTGTTCAAATGGGATAAAATTAGAATCCATAGAGACAATTCTAAAATTCACTGTGGAATAACAAGAGTATAGTGCGATGTTTTGACCTGCACCATCAGTAACAATTAAACTTTCATATGTTAAAATGAAAATAGTGAGGCATATTGCAGGAATGAATCACCTGTTTGGCCTGGATTGTAGATGGGTTTATCAGTCTGAATAAATACCAATGTTTCGTAGGATTTAAACATCACTTTCCTTTTCTCTGTCATCTTAAAACTTTCACCTTTGACTTCTACTTTGATCTCCTGCACTGATTCACCCTCAACCTGTGGAGCCTGTGAAGATATATTCATGTTAAACCACCTCAATCATTAATAATACCTAACAAACACACACACACACACACACACACACATGTATATATATATATATATATATATATATATATATATATATATATATATATATATATATATATATATATATCTTGCTGAACCAGCCACAGTTCTTCTGGAGACTTTGACTGTCACACTTGCTTCTTATTTTTGCAGCAAAACCCAGCAGGCTTCATTATGTTTTTGTGTCTGGTCTCTTATGTAATATGCTGCTTTCTTTACTGACATACAAACATTTTTCTGTAATATTTCATTTTGTGCTGGAAAACTAATGTTTGGAAATCTAAAAAGTTTCTGTACCGAATCAATAATGTAGAAGTCATAAAATAAAAATCTATAACAAAGTTTGTACTAAAAAAATAGGAGTGGCTTGTACAGAGGAAAACCTGACCACAACCCCACTGAGAACCTTTCAAACTTTAGAACTAGAACCCCAACTGCACCCCAGGCCTCCTCGCCCGATATCAGTGCCCAACCTCACTAATGCACTTAATGTAACTAAATGGCCAAATCCCCACAGCCACACACCAAAATCTACTGGAACGCTGTCTCAGAAAAAAGTGGACTAAATCTGGAATCAGATGTTCAAAAACAATATATGGGTGTGATAGTCAGGTGTCCACAAACGTTAAGTTAAGAAAAGTGTAGATTGCTGACCTCAAAATGAGAGCAGTGGTGAATCTCCTTTTCCACTGTCTCTTGTAAAAGAGTTCTGCTCTGGTTGTTGTGAACAAGATAAATGTTCATTTGCAGAGTCTCATTAGGCTTCAAAAGACTCACACAGAACTTTGCATCAGAGCCAGACTCTATTACTGCAGGAAATGTCACCATGAAATATCTGAGGACAAAAAAGAAGGTTTAAGATTATTTTCAATTCATTCATATGTAATCATTGAAAAATGGAGAAGCATTATATAAGTTAACCATTGTAGATCACAGCAACTGTTTGAGTAAACTCTTAGCTAACCAAACAAAACCCAGCTCAACAATCAATACTATTGCAAAAGTATATACAGAGTGCCTTAACATACACTGAGCTAAGTGCCTAAGTATCTAAGTTTGCAATCAATGTTATTGCTGTGTAAGATCTGTGTAAGATGTTTAAACATTCGCTAATATACAGGGTGTCCCAAAAGTCTCCATACATAGAGAAAATTAACACTTTTTAGCAAAATGACTTCCAAAATTTTTCATACTTAGTTTATATTACATATTTTTTCAGACATTTCTTCACAGCCTTTAAGAATGCCTTTGACAAAAGAACTTATTGAAATCATTCTCATTGCTGGATTGACTATCTAAAACACCTGAAAAACATTCCACATTTTGCCATTTTACATTGCACATCTTAAGATGCACTGACATAAGTACCAATGTGTCATGGTGTTATTGTGTAAGAGCTTAAAACATGAGCCATTTCTTCAATGCAGCTGAACTGAAGAAATTAGGTATTCGCAGTTAAAGATAAGAAACATTCTGATAGTACTATCATAGTATTCTGGCATATTCTGGTTATTCATTGTGTCATCTCCTGGGGCTTAATTGTGGGTGCTACATATGCAGACCTGCACTGCAGAGGTAGCTGGCCAAAATTCTCAGTCAAATGCCTTTAGAATGTAAAAGCTGTTGAGTGTCATTGCTCTTCTGTTGTTTAGCACTCCAAAAGTGCTGATGTTGGTTGACATTGTGAAGAATGCTAATGAAGAATTTGTTCAGTGTATGTGTAATTTCTTTTGTACCCTGAATATTTAGAGAGCTGATTCTTGCTTTTATGTTCTGAAAATGTTTTCATAGGCATAGGCAAAATTCTATGTAAGATACATTAATCTACATGTGTTGATAATAGAAATTTACAAAATTGTTAATGGCCATTAATTTAACATTAAAAACCCTCTTGTATTTGTCCTTGAAGATTTATTTACAGTATGTGTTAACATTTTTGATGTGTTGCACTGGGTGCTGGAGCCGTGTAATTTGTTGTTTATTGTGGGTCCTTCCCAGCTGTCCTGCTACCTATCTCTTTCTTAGTTGCTTTTTTCTAATTCACTTTCTAATCTAAAATACAAATACAAACAAACAAAAAAACACCTTTTTGAACATTTTCATAGAAACAAATTTTAAAATGTTTTAATACATTATTTTTTAATATTAGTATATTTTACACAGTGGCTATGCAATCTGTGATAGTTTATGACAACAATGTAAAGTTGTATGATACTTACGGTCCTGAGGTTTGTCCATAGACAGAGAGAAAGAGGAAGCTGGCTAATAGTAGCCTTATCCTTACGTGGACCCGACTGACCACCATGATGAAGTCCATCACCAGTGCAAAGCTGTAAAGTTCAAATGCCTTTTTAAAGACAGTCAGGCCAACTGCACTCATCCTCCCATTAATTAATAACCACTTTTGGAAATCTGACTACAGTGCAAACTTCTGCCAAAAGCACATTTTTATTAACATGTAGCAGGTTTCACAATAGTATGTAATATGTGAGATACAAAATAGGCAGATTGCAGTGTAAATAAAATAAAACCTCTAAACCTTTTTCTCCTTTATTTGCCACAAACTAGCTAATCAATCACTAATGACAATATGTTGCACTACAATACAAAAAAAAAAAAAAAAAAATAGCATAAGCAATATAACTTTTGTCTATTGATTCAATAGTTAAAATCAACTGATAGTCAATAAGACAATGTAACAACAGGTCATGGGTAACAGTATAAAATATAAGGAGTGAGTCATTAAAATAATCACTGCAAGAAATGTAATTTGGAATCTATAATTGGATAATTAAATAGGCATGGATTCCATTTTATTATAATTAGTAATTAGACATATTCAAATACATGTATCATGACTGGTATGTTTTTGCACTTCTTTGTAAGAAAATACTCTAAGAAAAGATGCACCTATTTGCTTAAACCAAATAAAAATGTTAACAGTGTGAGTTGACACACAGTTAACATGACAACATTTTAGCAGTGTGATATTGATATTTTTGGTTCAGTTGCTTTCAAAATTTGCTCTTACTCATTTGTCACACACTGTTTACTTACAGTAAACATACGGTCACTAACCTATTTCACTTGGCTTCAGGTAAACATGTCACCCACACAGTAACAGCCTTGATCTTTAGATAATTTACTTTAACAGAAAATGGCCAAGTAAAAATTTTTTAAACAGTGGTAGAGCTTGAAATATAAAGTGCAGAAATACTCCAACAGTATACTAGCAGGTATTAAAGAAAGAACCTATTACATTATGCCTCAATGTAACCCATATTTGTAGTAAATAAATTAGTGAAATTGATGAAGTTTACAAATACCTTATGCTGTACTCCTGAATAACTGAATTTTGCTTAAAAATGTACCTGTGTCAATTTCGGTTGGTTCTAACACTGACTACGCCCCAAAATATTTGCTAAACGCACCGGGAAAATGATTCTCATGTCACCTGCTTTAATAACAAGTCCAATAATTACATGCCACAATCAACCATCAGCAGTGAACTCCATTTCCCAGCAGCACAATAGATTCACGTAATATAGTATTTAGTGCTATTTACTATGCTGCAGACTACAGGCCACTTAGACAAAGGCAAAACTGTAGCAATTAACCCTGACAATATAGGCTATCTAATTTATGAATTTTAAATCACATGAGACCTTTGTGATTTCAGATCACAATGTGGTTATCGCGCTGGAGAGGTCTTAATTGCGAGGATTAAGTGGTTTTAATCACGTCAGGAAAGTATTTTCTAGCACGTCTTGGTCACCAAAAACTGTAGGCCCAGTTATAAAATGATATTATCTTAGCCCGCTATGAACATGGGCGGAAATGGGTGCAGCAGAAGGTTAAATGTGCGCTTTAACTTTATGACTTTAATATCTGACTCCAATTTACTAGGCTAATCTAATGTCACTAACTAATGTCAATAACCTTTTATGTAACCTAACCAATAACTTTAATGCTGGATTTGTAATATCCCAGCGTTCATTTATACATTTCATTTAAACAGCTTTTATAAGTTTGTACTAGAATGTGACGTCACTATGTGAGAGACTTATATACATTTATTAAATAATTGTTCTGTTAGCTCAGAGGTTTGACTTGCAAGCAAAGGCCTTTCGAATTTACTTGTCAGAGGTCTGTTTTTAAATGTGTCTAACATACCATTACTCTAATCAACATTCATGTAACACACTGCCTTTCAATAACAACTGTTGAATACTTTAAAGATAACACAGTTACAAAGGTTTATTAATTAAAAGCAGAAGAACATAAGGAAAAATGTAAGAAAATAAGTAACAGGTAAAATGTGAAAACTTACGGAAACAGTGAAATGAAAGGACCTGTTAATTGCTTTGCAGAGAGATCAAATCTAAGATTCTTCCTTGAGACTAGATGGCACAGTCTCTTCCCCAAGATCTTCCTCCTCTACATCTAACTCTCATATCCTACTTATACCCCATGCACCTCTTTGTAGTGTATAATGACCAGAGAATCAAATGAGACAGACATAATTTATTTTATGGCAGGATGGACCCCCAGCCTGGTAAATTCACCCCAAGGTGTTATATGCTAATTCGGTTTCTGGGAATGTATATGTGAAACAATAGCAAAAGGTCCCCTGTGTAGACCAGGTGGCTCCAGTATGTATATGTGTGGGTGTAGGGCTGTGTATGTGTGTGTGTGTGTGTGTGTGTGTCTGTGTGTGTGAGAGAGAGAGAGAGAGAGAGAGAAGGACAAGCACGCAAAATATAAAACCATATACTGTAAATGTTATTTCATAAACTTGTGTGATACTTTTGATGTCACCACATTTTTCATGATGAAATATGGATTAAATTGACACCAAACATTCCCTGAGGAATATTTTAGTTATATATAGTTTAGATGACCAAATTTAGTTCACATGGTATCTCTGACCCACATTCCTGATCATGTTAATCTGACCAGTCCAGCATCATCTTATTGCCACAAGTTATAAAAAAATTACTATAAACTAACCTTTGTGTCACAATAAAAAAATATTTTGCACAGAGTGTGAAAGTTTATGTTTACATACAGTGGGGTTCAAAAGTCTGAGACCACACTGAATATCAGTTTTTTTAAAAAAAATTAAAACTGGAAATAAACAGAAGGTTTAAGAATTTTGAAATATTTGAAACAAAGAAAGTAAATGTTCAATATCTTGAATATTTAATCATTAAGATTCTGTACCATTTTAGGTCCCTATTTAAATGTAAGCAAATTTGTAATATTGCTCATGTTAACTGCTTTGTACAAAAGGTCAGATTTTCCTCATGCCTAATCTCTTCTACTGAAGCATGTGTTCAGACAACACTCTGATGGATTTGATCTACAATGGATCATAAGGTTTTGCCAGCTCGAGTTCACACTGTCAATAAAGCAAAAAGGGGACATACCAAATACTAAGAAACTCTGAAATTCATGTAAAAATTTCAAAGACTACTTTTCATTCAAGTTGTTATCAAATTATTTTTTCTCTGATTTCTTGGCTCACGTGGAGCGCACCTTATGATGTAATTTTCTGTCATGAAAGTTTTTCCGCCATTTTTAATTTTCTGAAAAACATATTTTTCAAACTCCTCCTAGATTGTTTGTCCGATTTTCACGAAAATCGAATCAGACTGTCTTCAGACCATGCTGACAAAAAAATATGGAAATTAAGTTCATTAGTCAAACCATTCTCGAATAACACACAAAGAATTTGACAATGAGTATGGACGTGAAGAGAAGAATGGACGTGAGGCTATATCTCCATAACGCTTTAGCATATTCAGACCAAACTTAGTATATGTCATAGCCATCATGACTTGAGGGTACTTACACAGTTTTGGAACAGCGCGACCTAATGCTCATGAGATATGTAAACACATATTTTTGCTTTTCGGACTGTTCGTCCAATTTTCAACAAATTTGATAGACCAAACCAAACTGTTGGTCCGACTGACTTAAAAATTGGCATGCATTGGCATGTCCATATGCTCCCATCTGCGAATCACATTTCAGCAATTTTTAGACAATGTTACCAAAGACTGATCAAAACAAAACACTGTGGACATATTTGCCTTTAGGGCTGAGAGGTTTGTGCAAACACAAGGATCTGAGGCTGTAGCTGTGCAACTCTTTGAGGTATTGTGATTAAAGTTTATATATATATATATATATATATATATATATACATAAATTTGGTGACAGCACATCTACTGCTCAAAAGTTGGGCCTATATGAAATTATAATACACCTCAAGCGTTTCTCCTTATGGTTTGTAAATGATTTTGCATAAAATCATCAATACTGTCACTACAATCACATCACTACAATAATCATTACTGTTTTAACTCAACTTGTCTTTGGCACTTATGCCCTAAAGATGCCTGAGAAATCTGCGGCAAGCGTCAAAGCAAATGTTGCCTCTGTCGTGCTTGGCCCCATAATTGCTGCTTGCAGCTACAGTAGGTCATCAACCAGAACGGCGCGGGGACCGCTGGCGCCGCTGCACGCACAAATTTACCCCTGAAGCTTGTTTGCAAAATCACTGCCAGGTGGCGTAAAGGGAAACGTTGCTTGTAAAGATTTTTTTTTTTTTTTAATTAAACCACAATTAGAGCTGTACGTTAGTGGATGGGGGCTCATTTGTTTGCATTTTTGTCCTGTGATTTCACCAGATCGGAGAGCGGGTGAGAAGTGCGGCACACGAGCTGTGTGCGCGTCTGCATGAGAGAACGTTGCCGGCACTGATGACGACAGCAGCAAACACAGCATTATACATTATGTTAAAATTATGATTTTTAAAAAAAATACCTTAAAAATCAGGCTTTAAATTCATGCATTTATGTAAACAATTTATATTTTCTGTATTAAAGAATCCTGTTACTGCTGCCATCACACAAGGGAAAAAAAAAAATTGGTTTCTCAGAAAGGCTAGTGTTTGTGTAGTTTGCTAGTGGATTTCAATTACTCAGTTTTCTCTAAACAAAATATTATTCATGACATTTCATGCAGTGTATTTGAGCTTATGTAGCCTATTAATAACAGTTTGTGTCTTGGACAATAAATTCAGTTCATTCGAGTGTCTTGAATAAATTATTTCATTGTCTTAAGCAAAGAAAGATAAGGTTTTACAAATTAAACTGATGATCACTTACATGCCAGTATTTCATAGAGAAAAAAATTTTACATTACAAACAGTATTGATATCAGCGATTATCAGTGTTTTTAACATACTGTAAGTATATTTTGTGCTGGCAGATTTTTTTTCACCAAGAAGTATCAGAAACACCTCTCCGTGTTAATATATATTTTTTTATAAGATCATCAAGATACCATTCACAATTCTCAAATGTTTCTTATGAATAGACTATATAAATGTTATAAATGAAAAGTTTGAGTCAGAGCAATAATCTTAAATTTTAAGACATTCCAACCTTAAATGGCCCATTTGACCTTATGGCCCATTTTACCTGACATAAGCCTACACAAAGGTGTGAATTGCAGTAGAATGCATTCAAAATACTGTAAAATGCATTAGTCACATTGTAATGAACAGGACAACAAAATTATTATTAATTTATCATTGTACCTTAACCCATGATTAAAGTTTTTGGTCATTCAACTCCGTGAACTCCATTCAACTAATCCGCCAACTAAATCTGCACCCCTGGTCTGTGGACCACCTTGAACTTGAATGTCTGAAGTGCCATATACCAATGATTGATCCACTCATTGGCATCGTTCATGCGGTGGAGCCACTGGGGTGGGCCGTGATGGAACAGAAGGTGAAAGGGTGCCCCAGCAGGTAGTACTGGAGGGTGAGGACCGCTCACTTGATGGCCAGACACTCCTTCTCGATTGTGTTGTACTTGGTCTCCCTCACCGAGAGTTTTTGGCTGATGTACAGCATGGGACGCTCCTCCCCCTTCATCACTTGTTACAAAACAGCCCCCAGCCCTCTGTCCAACGCTTCAGTCTGCAGAACAGAAGGGAGAGAAAAGGTAGGTGAATGCAAAAGCGGGTCCCCACACAAAACTGCTTTTACATGGCAGAAAGCCCGCTCACACAGCCCCGTCCACTGGACTCTAGCGCCCCGTTTTTAGTGAGATCAGTCAGCGGGCTGGTGACGTACAAAAAATTAGGTACGAAACTTCTATAATATCCAGCCAGCCCCATGAACTGCCTCACCCCCTTTTTGGTCTTGGGCAGGCTGAAATCGCTGCTGTCTTATCAATTTGGGGACGCACCTGCCCATGACCCATGTGGAAGCCCAGATACTGTACTTCCACCTGCCCAATTGCACAATTCTTTGGGTTTGCTGTGAGTCCTGGCCATCTCAAGGATCTCAGGACAGCCCTCAGATGTTGCAAATGCCACTGCCAATTATTATAATAAATGATTATGCCATCTAAGTAAGCATATGCATTGCGTGGGCAGAGGATTTTGCCCATAAGATGTTGAAACATCGCTGGGGCTCCAAACAACCCAAAAGGAAGTGTGACGAACTGGTGTAGCCCAAACGGTGTGGAAAAGGGTGTTTTTTCACAAGATATTGGAGTCAAGGGCATCTGCCAATACCCCTTGGTTAAGTCCAGTACCCAAAAAAAGCGAGCTGCGCATAACCTATCAAGTAGTTCATCAACGTAAGGCATTTGATAGGTGTCAAAGTTAGACACCGCGTTGACTTCTCTAAAGTCCACATAAAAACAGACCAACCCATTGGCCTTGGGCACCAAGACCTCCTGGCTGCTCCAATCACTGTGAGACTCCTCGATTACTACCTTTGCCGAGCATAGCCTTGAGCTCCTCCTGAACCACTTTTTTTTTGTGTTCAGGCAACCAATATGGGCAGCTGTGTACAACCACACCTGGGGAAGTCTCAATGTGGTGTTCTACGAGATCGGTGCAACCAGGTAGGGGAAAAAACACATTGGAAAATTCCTCCTGCAACCTGGCAACCTGTGCTCTCTGGGGTGGTGAGAGGTGGTCTCCACAGGGGACTGGAGTGAACTGGTCAATACTTTTTAAACGTATCTCCAGTCCCAGCTCCACCCGCTCGGGAACCACCATAGTCTGTATGAGGGACCTCATAGTATACTCCCCTGACTCGCTGTGTGACCTCAATTGCCACTTCGCAAGTAATTTAAAGCTTGACATGGGTAGCAAAACGAGCACTTTATCACCTGTTGAAAATTCCCATAGCCGAGTACCCCTGTTATACAGCCAGGATTGACGTTCTTGCACCTGTAGCAAATTCTCCTGTGTTAATTGTCCCAAGGTGTGGAGTTATGCTCTCAGGTCAAGAATGTATTGAATTTCATTTTTGCTATTAGAAGGTCCCTCCTCCCAATTTTCTTTAATGATGTCTAAGACGCCACGAGTCGTGCGCCTGTACAATAATTCGAACAGGGAAAACCCTGTGGAGGCTTGCAGGACCTCTCGTACTGCAAATAATGGCTCAAGCCACTTATTCCAATTCCATGCATCATCATAAATGAACTTACAAATCATATTTTGAAGCATTTGATTAAGGCAATCAACCAACCCATCCATCTGCAGATGGTAAACGCTGGTGCAAATCGATTTAATCCCCAACTATTCGTAAAGCTTACATAATGTCCATGACATAAATGTAGTTCCCTGTTCAGTGAGAATCTTTTTCAGGATCCTGACTTGGGACATTACCCGAGGGCAGGGAGGTACCTGCCTGTTGGACCAGGCCCGTGAGCACCTGCCATCCAGTTAGATGCAACAGCAGGCCCTCCTCAAGCTGCGCTAGGTGGGCCTGGTGTTGCGTCTGACCGAATCTCAGTGAGGGACTTGACAATTTCTGCAAATGGTGAGGACTCCATGATCAGAATCCCGGGTTTCGGCAACAGTGTAAATATTCTGTGGGTTGGGTCGGAAATGAGGAATGGGAGGCAGGCTCAGGACAAACAGCTTTTTGATTTTACTTTAATACTTTCGTTTTTCAGCGCTACCTCACCCTCTGCACACACATGCCCACACACACGGATCTGTGCTGCTCAGCTCTCTCTTTTTTTCTCCTTTGTTACAGGGCTACTGAAGGCAGACAAAGGCACACATAAGTAACTTGGGCTAATACAACACAGGTGAGAATCACCACGTTACCTGCCGGTTTGACCTGCTGTAGATCCTTGAACATGGAGGACATAATCAAGAATTTTGTTGAAGCCAATTATAGGATGGTACAGTTCTGACTGCATTAAGAAACACTACAAGGTAGGTTAAGATTATATTTGGCATTTAAGTCTTTGATCGGGGCCCCCAAAAATGCTAAATCTGCCTCTGTCTGTATAGTATATAATTAGAATTCTGTAAATTCTATCTGATCTGGTTTGGTCTGGTCTGGTCTAGTCTCTAAAAATACACAGCTTCAATACAAACATCTTCAGGACAAGTCCACATGTTATCACCACCTCATGTCAGGAAAACCATTTTGTAAGCATAGGAGGAGAGCTTGAAAGACAATAAGATGGGAGGGTGCACAACAAGGACATAATACATATTCTCAGAATAACATGTTTACATGTCACAGAGTTACAGTGTGCAAGTCATCATGATCATATTGATTTGGGTAAAATTAAAATGAACATAATCAAATAAACAAGGAAATAAGGAAACTAAAATAAACATAATCAAATAAACAAGGAAAACATAACACACACTGAATATCGAAAATCAAACTGAATCATGAAGCTATGAATATAAATCTGTCAGAAAAGACAAAATTACTTTCTTTGAAAGTGAAGGCATCCAACATATCTGTGACACAAGTTTGTAATTTTTAGTGTAACAGGGCTATTTAAGTGCATTTAAATTGGGGACATTGCATATCATTTACAAAAAGACAATGGGGCTAGATAACATAAATTTAATAATTTTATTGTTTTAAAATAAGGAGTATAATTGCCAGTTTTGACACCTTTTATAAGCAAGCAGAAGAGACCACAGCTGGTGTCAAATTTGGTGTCCAAGTCCATTATAAAAAACAATCTTGGATTAAAAAGTATATAAATGACACTATTTAGTAGATATATATATAAAGCATCTGTGCACTTTAAAATTAAGTTTGCATCTACACTAAGAAGCCACCTATCTAGACATAACTAGATTAAGGACTGAAAAAACAGCTGTAGAAATATAATGTCATGGAATCACACCTACATTAGGCCTTTAGGGTCTTGGGTTCAGAGGCTTCTATTTTTAACTGTCCAGTATCAACACTTACAGCCATCGTTGCAGGAATTAGGCCACTGTAAACATTCATTGACTGAAGACCTATTTAGATTAACCTCTTTTGTAATCTGCAGTTTGAGCCCAGGCTAGGACTTAGGAACAAAGAAAAGAAAAAATCGTTTCAGGCATGTAAGGTAGTTTGTTTAAAAAAGAAGAAAAAAAAAGCCCTGGGTATAAACAGCGTAATGCATTGCAGTAGTATGCTACAGTGCAGTAATTCCCAAGTCATCTTTCTTCAAATTATAGCAATACAGTGCTGCATATTGCGCTATATAATGAGTGTGACTTTATTGAGAAAACTGATTTTGAACAGTTACCTGTCAAAAAGGCCTGAATAATAGCAGATAGGTTGGAAATCATAAATGACATGGCACAGAAGATGTGGATGCATTGAATAAATATTATCTCTCAGATTTGACTTTGTACCGTAGCACCAGGTATGTAGCCAGCCTAAGGATGACAAAAAAAATGCCCAGTATAATGAAGTCCATGTAGAGCTTGGCATCCTCTACATTCAACAATTGCAGTACTTCTTCAGGTTTCTGGAACTTGCAGACTTTCCCTGGGCAGTCTAACTCAGAGCGATTCATTCCATAGATGGATAGAATGACCCCTTCAAAACCATACCTGCCCAAAGCAAATAAACAATTGGCCTCCAGTGGAAAAGATGATTACATTATCGTCTAAGATAAAAACAAAACGATATACCTGACATAAGAGACATAAGAACTCCACTGAAGATATTTTGGAATGGTGTCAAAATTGACAAAGAACCCGGAGAAGAGAAGGACTGGAACAGCTGTTACAGGGCCAACAAATGTGGCCACCTGTGAGGAAGATTCATAAAAAAACACAAATGCAGGATAGAGCATGATACTTTAGATTCTAAAACAATGATGATAAATCATGAAAATAATACAAATTTCCTGTCAAAAATATCTGCAAAAAAGCCAGGTACAAGTCATAGTTTAAATATTGGACTTTCAGTAAGTACCTGAAGAGAGGTGGAAGTGGCACCAACGAGGAGGCCCAGGGACTGAGCTACTAAGGCAGTGCAGATGGACAATGCCATAAAAAGTAAGTAGCGACTTGCTTCAGGGGGCTGCTGAGTCATCCAGTACACAATACTACAGTACATGATAGGACAGATGATCTGGGAAAGAGATTAATATGAAAAACCCAGCAGCCTATATGATCAAAGCAGACAACTAGAGCCTAAAGTCCATTATTTTTATTTTAGCATGCATTATGTGATTAGGCTATGCTAGAATGCCAGCATTTTGCTCAAAAAGATTTCCATTACCAACTCATACACAAATATGGATGACTCAATATATTCAGACAGCTACTCACCTGAAATGGAATGTCAGCCATTGTCTTGGCAAGATAGTAGGCTTTCAGACTGTACCAGTAGTTCAGATGTTCCCTTAGAAATACAGCCATCTCCAGAGGAACTGGAAGCAAACAAAAATGACTTTGGCCATCTATATATCCCTTATAAAATTAAAGCCACATTTCAACAGTATAACTAATCTATATTAATAATATATAGTTTTTATCTTCCTGTTAGAGAGTGACTGACATTGCACATACTGCTAGTTGTTCCCTACTTACAAGTGAGCACTGTAGGCATAAGGGCTCCAAACATGAGGAATAGCATGGAGAAGAAGAGGAATCCTGTGTTGTTGAACACTTTACTGGCATCATTGCCGATATTGAGGTAGAGTAGACCTATCAAGACTCCAATGAAGATGTGTGACATTAACCGCAAGTGTGTCAACACCTAACAGAGGAATAATAACAAGAATTACTTAAGAATATGTACAGGTAGAGCTACATTAATGGTAAAGGGCTGAAACACTGGTGACCCTAAGGTACCTGAGACACTGAGATACGTGCTGATGATGCAGTAGTGTTCCAAAAAATGCTCACAGGCTGGCAATTACTACTCCATCAGAAAGCCATTCAAAGTACATCAGAGGAAAAACAAGGGAGAAGAAGGACACTTCAAGTTCACCTGCATTGTGAAAGGCCCACTGACAGTGGGGAAAAAGCCAATGACATCCATGAAGGAATGAATGGCAGCCTGGAAAGACAGCATGCAAAAGTATTAGGGCTGGCATCCTGAAACACTGCACAAGCAAGCTAGAAGCCAACACAGAGAGAATACCCTCAAGCAGACCAAGGAGGGGGTCCTAATTTGCCATCTAGGAAAGCTCACATGGACATTGGCCCAGACAATGGTGAAAGGAGTATGAGAATGGCTTTGACAAGGTAGGAAGATGAAAGCAGAAGGAGATAACTCTTCAAGAACTATGCAAAGAGCAGCTTCAGCAACGCAAAACATCCCATAATACCCCAAGTAATCTCAGAGTTTATTAGTGTAGCTTGCAAGCCCCAGCACTGCCAAGCTGCCACTGTTGGGCCCTTGAGCAAGGCCCTTAACCCTCTCTGCTCCAGGGTTGCTGTATCATGGCTGACCCTGTGCTCTGACCCCAGATTCCTAACAAGCTGGGATATGCGAAGAAAAGAATTTCACTATGCTGTAATGTATATGTGACAAATATAAGGCTTCTTCTTCTTCTTCTCCTTCTTCTTCAGTCAGTGGAGGATCTGGGCCAAAGAGGCAAATCACAGTGTCCAATACCTCACTGCTTGATCTACTCAGAGCAGAGGGGGTGAAACCACAAGAGTAGAGGAGTTTGAGAGGAAACCACGGCTGAAACTTCCACCAGCATCAGATTGTAGATGGGCACAACTGGATAACGATCTCAGCCTTGATAACACCCTTAAAGGGGATGTGACCAAGAGGATGAAAATGATTGCATAAGGTGTGTACCAGGTGTGTCAAGATACCTTTGGTGTGAAAGAGGTCAAGGATGGCAGGCCACCATCTGACCCCAACAGATCACAGCACTTTGGAAGGAACAATGGATTCTCTGCTAAGAAAAGATAGTAGAAAGCTGATGAGGAGGAAGAAGCATCCCTGAATTAACTCAAGTGCTGAGATACGAAGGAGTTGGATTTAACTTTGCAGAGCAGAGGCAATCTGGGAAAATGAATATAGAAAAGGTGGCAAAGGAAGGCATTCTTTAACAACACATTCAAATTCTCAGCTGATCTCCTCAGGAACCTCAAAATTAGAAGACTATGGAAGGCAGTGTGGAGGCAGCACATGGTGACCCAACAGAGATAGTCCCTTAGGGGACTGCCCCTTCCAGCCCCCAACATCTAAAACACACACCCTTTGACATATTTCATCTTTGAGGAGGTCAGGTCAGTGGTGCAGAGAACTCAGGATCTGCACCAGGACCTTCGGCCAGAGCCAAAACGTACCCAAGTTTACCACATCAGTTCATCGAGAAGGCAATATAACACTACCAAGTTTTCAAGAAGTAGTGAATCGGATGATTTCACGCATGGGGCAGCCAAAAATGTGTTTCACTGTTGGAAGCTTTACCACTGAGGCTGGACTGGTAAAGGCTGGAGAAGGGTATCATGGCAGGGTGTAGTGCATCTGTAGTCCTGTTTGTAGCTGCTATGAACTTTTTCCTGAAGGTAGGAGAAATGGTGTGCTGAGGTGCAAAGGCAGAAGACAGCACAAGGCACAACCCTTGCAGGGCATTCATGGATGACATTTCAGTGATGACTTCGTCAATCACAGGCACAAGATACTGTAGATCCTGGGTGCCCTGAGACAGATAGCCAGTTTGGAAGCCAGGTTTCCCAGGTTAAGCCAGGGAAATCTTGGAGCTTAAGCATTCATAAAGGAAAGCTGACTGAACACATCTTCAGCATCCAAGGAGTCCAGATTCCAACCATTCAAGATCAGGGAATCAAGAGCCTTGGGAAGAACTATGAAGGCACCCTGAAACACAATATCAACATCCAAGACACCAAAGTTCAACACAATTTTTGGCTAAAGGCAATAGACAACTCACAACTGCTAGAGAGCTTCAAGGTGTGGTGTTTCCAGTATGGCAACATACTCAGACTACAATGGCCATTCTTGCTGTACAGTATGAGTTTCCTATGATTCCTATGACACAGTTGGAGAGATGGAGAAACCCTGCAGCAAGTATCTGAGAAGATGGCTGGGGGTTCCCCCAACATTCAGCTCAATGAATGTGTATAGCAAAACATCCAAGCTTAGTCTGCTAGTGTCATATGTGGTGGAACAGCTTAAAGCTACTAAGGTAAAAGCAGTACTGTAAGTACACTACTGCTTTTGGAAGATAGCACTGACTAGGGCAAGTTGGCCTTCCTCTTGTGAGCAGTAGAGAGTGGTGACCACACCAAACAACCTCAAGTGCTCAGGCAAAGAAGATGATGCATCCTATAAGCAGTGTAGAGCACTGTGTGGTCGATGTGTGATCAATGATGCCCTTCCCAACAGCTGGCATACTCTGCTTTTCCCAATTGAATTAGGGTGCGGAGGATTTCACGCAACATCAATGCACTACAACATCAGTGCACTACTTCCTGCAGAAAGTAGGTTTGACACCCAAAGAAAGCTACCAAGGTGATTGGTGCAGCCGCAGAGACATGCTCAACGTGGTTTGTCTCACAAGATCCTCCAGCTGGAACCCTTCTGCAGGTGAAGACTAATGGTTCCAAAAGAAGGTGACCCTGAGATATCTGCTGATGGTGCAGAAGGTTTTCATACAATTCTCACTGGCTGGCAATTACTATACCAGCAGAAAGCCACTCAAAGAACACCAGAGGAACAACACCGGAGAAGAACACCTTAAGTAGTCCTACCAGTGTCTGCTTGTAACGAAGCATCTTGATGTTTAATTCATCATATACAGTAAATGTATCCTGCTGTTAAAATATAAAAGCATGACAAACACTTTTAAGAGCTTATAACTGTGTTGAGTCATGCAATGGACTAGCATATATCTAGGGTGTATTCCCACCTCATGCCCACTGTTCCTGGGATAGGCTACAGATCCACCATGATCATGCCCAGGATAAAATGATTACTAAAGATAGTTTAACATATGAACAAACAAGTAAATTAGTGAATGAAGAAACATATGAACAAATGAATGAATGAATGAACAAATGAATGTTTTAATAACATTAAGAAATTGTGCAGTGTAAATGAAAAATGTCACATACTTGGTCTCTGCATACTGTTATGAATGTTCTTTTGAAGAGGATACAGAACTGAGTCAAACTGCTTGTTGCAAATGTATGGCTTTCAAGGTAAGCTGAGTCCTGTGAGGACAAACAGAGCAAACAAACAAACATCAAAAAACCAGCCCATAGGCCAGGTTGAGTAATGTGTAACTTACATATTTTCATGTCATACATATTGTAAAACAATGTATAGGTCACAGGTCAGGTTAGACAGACTTAAAGAATGATATACAGTATGTTTGACAGACTTCTCACTTACTCTGGCATATTCTGCAATGCAGAAGTGTGAAGGATTGTTTTTTTCACAATACTTCTTTTCCTCCAGAGGACAGAGTCCACCTTGCACAGCTTCAAACAACACCGGACTCAAATCCCCATATTCTCCTGATGCTACCTCAATAACTGAACATAAGTGAGAGAACATGCCAAAGACATTACTTTTTCTTGAAGTTGGGCCACCATAAACCATCTGAACATCTTAAATGTGCATTACCAAGATTCTACAAGTCTCTGGATCCGTATGAACACCATTTTTTCAAAGGATTTTCAATTGTTTTTTGATGGTGTTGCTGGAAAGTGCTGTCTAACACATCTCCCACATTGTGGTCTCTTCCACAATGACAATACACCCATCCACAGGTCACAAGGGCTCACTGAATTGATTAGTATGAAAATTATGCAAATCATTATAAAACCACCATCTGAGGAATTTTCTTTTGAAAGAATCCCTTGAGTACACAGAAAGTTGTAGAATCTATGCCAAGGTCACTGAAGCTCTTCTGCTGGCTTGTGGTGGCCTACCACCTTGTTTAGAAACTTTATTTAGTTTTTTTTTCTTTATCACCCATATGTAGATTAATATGAAGTACATTTAAAAGAGTTTAATGCACTATTTCCTCTCTTGGAAAAAAAGCCAGAGGTTGAATACTCACTGAAATCTGCAGGGTTGTGATATGTGGGGCAGTGTAGCCCAAGTGTTCTAAGATAAGGGATAAGGTATGGTACAGTGCCCTTATATATACACTGCCCCTGACTCAGGATATAGAGCTAAAAGGATCAAGAGAACTGGAGTTAGATACTGCTCAGTCAAATATGCATACTGTATTCACATAAAACCAAAAGAGATCCAACACCTTATCAAACATTTCAAAGAGTTTGGCACTGGGTTGGTGAATGGTGCAAATCACAGTGTGCCCCCCCTGGGCCAGAGACTTCATTAATGAGACTACATGGAAACTTGAGGCACTGTCCAAACCACTGTCACAGCCAGAAACAGAAAAAAACACAGAGACGGGCAGCTTAATATCAAACTACATAAATATTAAATTTACACATTCTATCAACAGCGTGATCATTTTACCTGGTGGGCTCATCAAAGAACATGACTGGAGGATTGTTCACAAGCTCAAGGGCAATTGCCAGCCTCTTACACTGCCCACCAGATAGGGAGACAGTGCGAGTATGTGCACATGCATGAAGTCCCAGGGCTGTCAGAATCTCTTTAACCTTTCACACAAAGAAAGCAGCAAAAGGGATAGTGAATAAATTGGAAATAGAGCAGTTAGACTATGAAGCTTATTGGGCATACTCACCAGTTCTTTCTTCACCTCAACAGTATTATTGACTTTCAGGTTGGCAGACACCTGAAACAGCAGAAATTCAATGCAAAATGATTAATCTACATTTACAGTGCAAATTAGCTCAGTGCTCAGTGAAGTGCTCAGTGCAAATTAGCTCAATGCTAAGTGAAGATATCTTGAATAAAGGAAACCTTATCTAAAATTTCATTAACCCTTAACCCTATTTCTGGGCATAAAATTGATTTATTCTATTGGCAGATAATTTTGCTTCTTTCTAGAAATAAGCGAAATGATCTGCCAATACAATAACATAATTTCAAGCTTAAAATAAATAAAAATATCTATAAATAGGCATAATAATCTTATATTTGTTTAAAAACAATCTAATAAAGAGAAATATTAGTTGAATTTGCCTATAGTCAATATATTTGTAACTGCTAAAATATATCATTTTTTGTCGTGTAGGGGGAATTTTACACTACTTTATGCATTTTCCAGTCACAGTGTCTCACCATCATGGCCTCCTGAGCTGTAAGATGGGGCAGCAGTTTATCTTCCTGCATGATGTAACATGACATTTTGCGAAAGGTGTGAAGATCTCTGGGCTTTCCATTTACCAGGATTCGTCCTGTCATCCCTGTTTCTCTACCACACATTTGCATGCCAGCACAGAAAGGTTAGTGTTACATCTCAATCCATTTGGCTCTAACAGTTTTAATATAAAGATTTGCATTAATCTTTCTCACTTGTAGCCAGCCAGGATGTTCATCAGAGTGGACTTTCCAGCCCCTGAGGGGCCCATGATCCCAATCAACTCCCGGCTCCAGAACCTTCCAGAGAGGCACTTGAGTAAGGCCCTGTAACCTGAAATGAAACAGAGTAGAAGCCCAACATCAAAACTGTTCTCATTTTGCTGACATGGAATATTTCCAACTAATCCCATCAAATACAAGAAAGGAAAAGTGGCATAGCTTAATCCATGAACCCCATGACTACACTACATATTTTCTGTGAAGGTGAGAAAGAGCACATTTGTGTGTTTTAAAGGGAGAGCTGGAGATCAGTGAGATGATATGAAAATTAGGCTCCTAACAACCTACACTGTACTTAACATGAGGCAACTGACATAGTCTTCTCTTTGTCCTTTCTATATGCCCTTTCTGTACGACAGTTAATGCAAACAGAATATTACGTTGCTCATCTTCAAATTATGTTAGGGTATTATAAATCCTCCAATTATGTAGTCAATCAAAACATGAAGCTTATCACACAGTTGTAAGAATTTAAACCTGTTTCATCACCTGTGGACTATTTAGCTCTCTTGCAGTGCCTTGTTCTTTAGAAGTGGTTCATATGTATGACTTCATAAAGCATGATTCAGAGTAAAATAAATAAAGAGTCAAAAGTAGATGTAATTGACTTGATCTACAAAGCAATAGCTTCAGATACCCAATAAAAAGATTTTTCCCTCAGTTTTTAAACCCCTTATTTATTTCATTTCCTTTAATATATATATATATATATATACATATTTATATATATATATATTTAATATATATATATATATAATATATATATACATACCCTGATTGAGATTTTGTTATTTAAAATCAATTGTGTAGATGTTTATCTATGTATCTATCTATCTATCTATCAAGCATCATGATTTATCAGTGATTTATCATGAACCAAGTAACTAGATTCATAGTCAGCCTTTCTTTCTCTCTCACAATTTTAATGTCTGTCCAGCCATAAGCATTTCAAAAAATTACAAGATGGCAACTGCTATGAATGTCTTAATAGAGTAAACTAATTTCATTAGTATAAATGAAATATCCCTGTTAAAATTACAGGTTTTGCAATGTAAAATGATTTATCTTTTTCCACCTTTAATGTTATATAGCAACCAACAAAATTCAGGTGGAAAATGAATAGAAATGTTTTAGAAAAAATTAAAAAGAAAAAATTCACAATATCCTGGTTGCATAAGTGTACATACCAGTACTGTGCACACAAACTCATGTTCAAAAGTACTTATCATACCACTGTCATCAATGAAGTCATGCCCACAGTGAAGCATGGTGGTGGCAGCCCATGCTATAGGGCTGCTTTTCTACAGCTGAGACTGGGGCTCTAGTCAAGATAGAGGGAATTATAGATAGCTCCAAATACCAATCTATTCTGGCAGAAAACCTGCAGGTGTCTGTTAGACAGCTAAAGATGAAGAAAAATTTCAACTTTCACGATGATAACAACACAAAGCACAAATCCAAGTCAACAAAGGAATGGATTCAGAAGAAGTTTTGAAATCAGTGATCAATGTTTTGAAATGGGCCAGTCAGAGCCCAGATCTAAATCCTATCGAAAAACCTGTGAAATGACTTGAAGAGGGCTGTGCACAGGAGATCCCCTAGGAATTTGATAGATATGGAGTATTTTTGCAAGGAAGCATGGAACATAATTGCTAAAATGTGCTAAGCTGGTAGACTCTTACCCCAAAAGACTGAGTTCTGTATTACAAGTAAACAGTGATTTAACAAAGTATTAGTTAAGAGGTGTGCACACTTAATGCAACAAGGTTATTGTAAGTTTTTTTCTTTTTTTTCCCCTAAAATTTTTCTATTTGTTTTTCAGTTGCATTTCATTGGTTGCTATATCACATTATATCACTATATCACAAGGTAGAAAAATATCTTCCATGATTTATCTTAGATTCATATTTTACATCACAAAAACCTGCAATTTTAACAGAGGTGTGTAGACATTTTATATCCACTGCATTTTTTAAACATCAAAATATGTAGGTAATACTTGTGTCAATGTAAATGCTCTTAAGCTAGTTCCAGTGTAATTGTCCTGACAGAAGAAAAACCTTCAGTGAAATACAAGTTGCTAACCTTTTTTCTTCCAGCATGGCCCCTCGTTGATTGTGTAGGACAGGTTAGAGAACTCCAGGTTCACGGCAGAACGTTTGGGGAGGTGAGAAAAGCACGGTGCTTCAGTTATCTGGTTCTTTACCTTTTTCAGGTGCGTCAGTAATGGCTGTGTTTGTGTGCCTCCATTACACAGACTGTCTTCCATTGCAATAATAACAGATCCTAGATCAGGGGATTTCTCTGCCATACCAAGAATCTTAACAAAACAAAAAGACTTGCAGTCTAATATAATTTCCACATCAGTCCAAAAGAATTATGAAATTATTTATTTAAACCCTTAAACTCTTGACTTATTATTCAGTTGTTCATGCTGTTCAGTAAATGTGACTGATTATTACATATAGGTAACTACTGTGACCCTAAGTACAAAGGAGGTGAATAGTTACAAGGATGATGATGTCTGTGACACCCAAACGATTCTGGAAGTTTAACGAGTTAATTAATTATAAAATGAAGCAAGTGTGGTTGTCATCTTTCAGGAAATTACATTCATGTCAGCTAATTGCACAATACAAGTTCTCAGCAAATTTATTGACTATTACAGTATAAATCTTTTTTTGGTAATAAGTCCCCTTCTGGATGCAGACTGTATCTCCCTGTACACACAAAAAGGGTTTCAGTGTCATTTTTTGTATTGTTTAGATTACAGTTTAAAAATTTTTCAAAAGGAAGAGGGTCTGATTTCTACAGAGAACTAGCATTGTGCTGGTGCTTTAAAATGTCCCACTGCAGCAAATCCCTGGAGCATAAGTGAAATGAGCACCATATGATTGAGTCAGAAAATTGAAAATTGATTCAGTTCTACAGAGGACACCAGCCATAGGAGAATTTTCAAAGCATTAAATGAGAATTGTTTATGCATGAAGAAATCTGAAATTGGTTTAAAATAAAATGAAAATAGCACACCTTAGTGTGATTCAAGTTATATTCAGTACATAGAATTTAAAGTACATGGAAAGGTAACCCAGTGGCACACAAAACAACAACAACAACAAAAAAGACTGCAGACTTCTTGAAAGGCATACAGTGTTACTGTAAATGGCTACACAGTTCACATCTGTACCAATCACATAACTGTACAAAGGACTCTTCTATTCCATTTTTATTTGGTATTCTTGCGTTACATCTTTCTATCAATATAAAATATTGATGAGGGGTTAGTGTTATGCCAGATGATGCCTTTCTTGTAGGGTAATGGCCTCACATCCAAGTTATTTGACTGGAAGTATAAGAGTTAATTCTTTGTAAAGACAGATACATCGTCAACATAAGGCTAATATGCAATTACTTGAACAGGTTTCTAAATTTCAGAATTTCCTACACCTACATTATTCTACTTTGGGTTGTGTCATTTTAAAATTTAGGACAATCAAGAACAACAGCCATAATAAGACTGGATGTTTGCATTGGCAATAATATCCATTAAAAATATAGTAGAAACAATATATAGAAACAATCTTAAAAGCTTGTGTGTGAGTTTACCACCACAATCAGCTGGAAATCCTAAAAGTCTCATTTAACATGTGTATACAAAGTCAGGAGAACTTACCTGAATGCACACTGTAGCAGGAATGTTCTTCTCAAGACCTTAATACTGCCTGAAGTTAATCCACTGCATGGTCCTGGATATAGACTAACAGTGCCTTGAGGTGCACATACAGTAACTATAAAAACTTCATAGTGCAGTCAATAGTCTTCGCTCTTGGTGATGAACAGCCTCGTTCTTTAAACCCTTAAAGCTCCTGTGTAGAGCCTAACGACATAGCATTTCCCTAACAGAAAGGGTTCCAAGCAGAAAATCTTCTATCTAATCTTGATAAAATCTTCTATCTAAAAGTAGGTTTACCTAATAAACTAGGAATTGTGTGCATACTGTCTAGTTACTGTTCATCCCTCTTTTAATTTTGTAAATGCTGGCAACATAACATCTCATTGCTCTTTTACTATTAGACCTTGTGATGTGAGTGTTTGGGAAAAAGATCATGGCAACATGCCAGGGCTTGCTGACCCAAATATGCATTACAGTACACCAGCTGCTGGTCTACAGTTTGGCAAGTCTGAGCCTGAACTGATACAGAAATGCATTCACTGTAACATACGTTTGCTCTTTTTGATGAGTGTTAGTAATGTAACCAAAACCTAATATAAAAATATAGTGGCTGGCACAAATTCACGGAATTAGATGTAGATGTAATCAAATAATTTAAAAAATGGATTCAAACGTACTACTAGTGGTGTAGTTAACTGTGTCTAACATTTTCCATCATCATCTTTTCCATCATCATTTTGCATTATTTTTGTTTCCTTGTTTTTTTGGGGTTTTTTTTTTCAGAAAGCTTGCCAGACAGCTTCAGAATAGGTGTGCATTGGGGTCCTGCAGTATTAAACAAAAAAAGTCACATGAGCACAAGGTTTTTACTTAATGTGGAGCTCAGAGCACATCTTGCTGAAGCTCAAGAGGGAAGGTTTCCAGGTTTCAGCAAAATTTCCACCATAACTACAACTCAAATACCACACAAAAAGCCTAAAATATTCTGGCATAATAAAAGGTAAATACCTAACACACATTTTCTTTTTTTCAGCCAGAAAAAAAGTTAGCAGTGATGCACATTTTTGATTTGCAGTGTATATACTATATAGTCAAAAGTTTGTGGACACCTGACACTCATATGTGTTTTTTTCCCCAAACTGTTGCTACAAAGTTGAAGGCACACAATTGTATTCTACACCTATTTCAGCATGACAATACCCCTGTGCACAAAGTGAGGTCCAAGAAGACGTGGCTTGCCAATGTTGGTGTGGAAGAACTCGAGTGGCCTGCACAGAGCCCTGACCTCAATCCCACCTTTGGGATGACCTGGAAAGCTGGCTGCACCCCAGGCCTTTTCACCCGACATTGCTGCCTGACCTCACTAATGCTCTTGAGGCTGTCAAGTGTAGATTAATAAACAATTTCTTGATTTGGGAAAGACAGCACTGCTTTGAAACAGTTAGCTTGTTTAATCAGTCAAATTGGATAGAAGATAGATAGCAAGCCAGAAAGTTCCATTGTGTTTCCAGGGCATAGAGGTAGGGCTAACATGAAAAACCTTCCAGAATAGAAAATGCTCACTTCTGGTATAAATCTGAATATGAAAACAGATACAAATATTTTTAGCACTAAACAGATACAAATATAATGCCATTGTGTTACACCCCTAATATGTAGTATGTAGACTAATCCACAAGCAATTTCTGTTTTATTTGCACTGTTTTGCAAGGAATATTGCATATCCAACTAAAGTTTTTATTTTAAAATTTGTTATTATGATATCCTTTTGGCACACCTTTCTTTCAGTGTAATATATTGATAAGTGGTTAGTGTTATGCAACGTGATGCCTTTCTTGAAGGGTAACATCCTCACATCCAAGTTATTTGACTGGAAGTATAAGAAGACACATGTAGCTAACATGCAATTACTTAAACAGGTTTAATGCTTTTACATTTCTTATAACATTTCATAATTTCATTCACCTACTATATTCTATATGGGTTTGACAAGTCAAGTCAAGTCCAGTAGGCTTTATTTTCATTCGTCTCATCACATACAGATGTAACATTAGGAACGAACTATGGTTTCACAGAATCACAGAGCTACAATTCACAGAGCTACAATTGCATGAGAGATCAGACAAAAAGATAAGCCATTTCTCTACCAGACAGTACAGGTTTCTGTTACACACCTGCAGAAACAGTTAAGGATCGGTGTGCACATACCAGCCTTTTTCAGTCTTCTTAGGAAGTAGCGGTGCTGTTGTGCCTTCTTTACTAAGAATGAGGTGTTGAGGGACAGGTGTGCATTCCCAAGAACTTGAAATTGCTCACAGTTTCTACTGCTGTACCACCAATGTGTAGAGGGTTGTGAGATACTCAGGTCCTTCTGAAATCAACAATTATCTCTATAGTTTTTCTGACATTTAGAGAGACATTGTTGTCCTTGCACCAGACCTCAAGCTGTCTCACTTCCTCTCTGTAGGCTGTCTCATTATTGTTGGTGAAGAGCCCCACAACAATTGTGACATCAGCAAACTTGACGTGGTTGCTGTGATATTTGGTGACACAGTCGTGGGTGAGCAGTGTGTACAGCAGAGGACTCAGTACACAGCCCTGGGAGTTTCTAGTGTTCAGGGTGATGGAGCATGTTGATCTGTGGTGGATCCTGAATGTCTGAGCCCTTTTGGTCAGGAAGTCCAGAATCCAATTGCACATCAAAGAGCTACGTCAGTATATGTGGAGCTTGTGGTCCAGTGACTTGGATATGATGCTGCTGAATGCTGAGCTGAAGTTGATAAACAGTATTCTAAAATAAGTGTATTTGAATTCCATGTGGGATAAAATCAGCCTGATGGCCAAAGATATAGCAACCGTGGTGGAGCAGTTTGATCATGATCCAGTATAGCTAGTATGGAGGCCTGAATGCGGGCCATGAACAGCCACTTGAAGCACATCATAATAACTGGAGTGAGTGCAATAGGGTGGTATGCATTAAAGGGAAATTCCAGCATAAAACTAGAATTTAATAATATTATTTGTCATGGTATGTAGTATTCTGCACAGGACTGTATCGCTTACCATCTGCATTTTAGCAGAATTCATGATATGTCGTTTTCACTTCTACTCAACAAAACCCAGCATGCAATATGCCAGTACGTAATTCAATCTCTGAGAATCCCTACAGTGATTGACCAAACCAGACATTTATGTAAGACACGTGACTCTGACGTGATTCTGCAGAAATGCCTTGTTGAAAAAATGTCAGCTAGTCTCTTTCCTATCTTCAACTGTCCAATGCTGGTAAGCCTGTGCCCACTGCAGCTTCAGATTCTTGTTCTTGTGATCTTCTGTTGTTGTTGCCCATCCACCTCTCTCAAAAACAAGGTGATTCTGCCCACAGAACTGCTGCTCACTGGATCTTTTCACTTTGTTTTTCACACCATTGTGTGTAAACTCTAGATACTGTTGTGTGGGAAAATCCCAGGAGATCCAGAACCAACAACCATGCCACGATCAACGGTCCACGGTCGCTGTATCTGCATGATTTTATGCACTGCTGTCCCATAATTGGCTGATAGGATAATTGCATGAATGAACAGGCTTACAGGTGATCCTATTAAAGTGGCTGGTGAGTGTAGATTCACTACAGACATATCAAAATTTTGTATTTATGGTGGAAATGGTGGAAATACCATCATAAAATGTACATGTGCCGGTATGTTTACTTAAATTCTTGTTGAGAGAATCTTAAAAAAGTGTTTTGTACCGATGGGGTAGGTTCAAAATGTATTCATTTCAATACCTGTAGCCAGCCGTAGTATTACATTAATGTGGAAAACATACTGTTAGAGAATATGCAGTGCTAAACAAATGAAACATTAATCGCATATAAGCCTAACATTTAAAATTGACTGTAGCAACTGAGAGAATACATCTTGCATGGTCTTCTTCATTGCTTTAAGTGGAACAAGTCTGCAACAAAGGTGTCATTCAATTAAAAGTCAATGAAGGAGGCCTATGGGGCAAGCGCTACATGGTATCAGATCTTTGAGCTCTAACTGGCACACTAAAAAAAGTGTCATTTTACTTTCCATGCAACAGAGGTCGATATTGAAGGAAGCAAATACCATGCATTCACAACTCTGCTTTATAATCATACTTTTTTTTTTTTAAAGTAAAAACACTATTTTAGTGCCATGTTCAAACTAATTTTACATACATTTGGTGATTGAGCTGCTTTTACAGTTAGGAGATGCACAGGTATCTAAAGTAAATCCTTGACATGGAAATAGGCAATTAGTAATAAATTTTTATACATTCTTTTTAAAATTTATGACCTATGCTAAATAAAATTTATTGCACATAAAAATTCTATTGCAGACAATACTAACGGAATGCAATGTATTGCAACGCAAGATTTCTATTGATTTAAGTCAACCGAGTCAGACAGTATTGCATGAGCTTAGTATTACCAATGTTTCTAAGAAAAAAATACACTCAGCTTTACCATCAAAAAGCTTGTCAATATGCAAAGATCAATAGCGTGTTTATACGAATTTGATTTTAAATATTGTAGCACACATTTGCTATAATTGCCCAGATTAATAAAACCTGACATATGAGTGCATTAGACTTTTGGGTCAAAGAGGAAAAGCACTTTAAACTCAATCACAGACTGCCAGATACAAACATTTATGTTCCAAAGTATTTATTTCAAATACATATGTATAGTGAGCTGTATCTTGCACATAACCAGAAAAAATACCATTGTTCTGTTGTCTTAGTAATTGCAGTGAAAAAGTATGAAACATGCAAGATTAAATTTTGTCATCAGTATTGTTTCAGAGTGATGTACAAGAAAGGTTTTCATGCTTCCACTCAACTTTTACCAGTACATAAAAGAAATGCATCATTATATCAAGTAAAAAATGTGTTGTACAAAACAAATATATACATGATAAAGTAAGACCCATTAAAAGTAAATGTACGTAACTGACTGAGAAATCCTGCATTAAGCATTGTCCATGATTGCTGCTGTGACCTCAAAACCAGTTTTATGCCTGGAAACTTATTTTAGCGTCTCGATTTGCATTATTTGATTTTAGCATTCATAATGAACCTTCCACAATGGGTCACAAGCAGGATTTAAACAACAGCTCCCATCACTCTTCATTGCGGCTCTGCACTTGCTGCTGCTACAATACCATGCTGCCTGAGCTGGCTCCTCAAAATCTGATTTTTTGATTTCCAGTCCTCCACCTGGGGGTGCAAAAAAAAAAAAAAAAAGTTTCATTTTTATTTACAAAATTGAACTTGGATTTCTGCCTAACACAGGGCTATTTTACAGTATAACTCATACCACACTAATTTTACTTTTGTGAACACTGGTTTTTTTTTTTTTTTTTTTTTTACGGTTTTCAATAATTTGTCACATGGTTATTGATTGGTCAGAGATAATAACAGCTGTCTTTGTTCTACATTAATGAACCGTAATCTGAAAGAAATGAAGAAATATAAAAGAAATGGGTTTACTTCTTGCCGTAAAAGCTGGTTATCCATCCTCAACCTCTCCAGTGTGTTGAGCTCCTCTGCTAATCGATTATTACTTTGTCGCAGCTCCTGAATGTAATCACAGGCCTTTGAGAGGATCCCTCCTTTACTCTGTAGCAAACAACAAGAGAGAAAATGAATAAATCAAGAGAGAAAAGAGAAAATTGCCTGTGACCTGTAGTGAACTACCAGATAAACTGAAACCAACCTGTCCTGTCTTGGTGGCGTCCAACGTGCAGTCTGGAATGGTCTTGGAAAGCTGAACAATCCAGTTGTTAATCTTATCTCTGCGCCTTCGTTCAACTATAAATGCAAACAAAAGTATTGCTCTGCTGTGAAGAGATTCCTTTTGTCTGATTCTTCAATACAGCAAATAGGCAATAGACTGCTTTAAAACTGAGGTCACTGCTCACCTTCGTTGTGTTGTGCTCGCCGTTTCTCATCTCTAGACGTCCTTGGTGCCTCTGACTTACTGTCAGTATAAAATATACCACAATAAAATATACCTTCTCAAAACTCTAGGCATTTCACACAAATCTAATAATTCATACTAAATATAAACAGTTATTACAGTCTATTATAACATTTTAAATGAGAGGATTAGATTACGTGTTGCAAGTTTGTGTGCGAGGTGCAATAGATCTCTGGGTTGCTCCTGTCAGAACCTCCTGGGGTGACATCATCACATATAACTGACCTTTACCAAAGATGAAGGAAAAGTACAGTTAGATTTGTATATAAGCAATCTCATATACAAAATATACACAAGGAACATGTAACATATAAAACATTACAAGGCCTCTATCATAATTTTATAAGTCACTAATAGTGTGACACTTGCAAGACAGACTGTGTCCAAACTACAAATGACAAGATGGTGCAAAATGTGACATAGTGCGTGCACTAACTATATACAGCAATAGGGATCTATTATTATGCTATTCACTGCAACTATTTTGCAATAGACCCTGTTCACACTTCCAAGTTGAATGAGGATACATATTTTACATACACATATTCTACAAATCATTTACATGATCAGCATTTATATGAAAGTGGAGCAATGGAAGAAGGTGGCCTGGTCTGATGAATCTCGTTTTCTTTTACATCATGTGGACGGATGGGTGCGTGTGCGTCGGTTACCTGGGGAAGAGATTGCACCAGGATGCACTATGGGAAAAGGCAAGCCAGCAGAGGCAGTGTGATGCTCTGGGCAATGTTCTGCTAGGAAACCTTGGGTCCTGGCATTCATGTGGCTGTTACTTTGACACGTACCGCCTACCTAAATATTGTTGCAGACCAAGTACACCCCTTCATGGCTGCGGGATTCCCTAATGGCAGTTGCCTCTTTCAGCAGGATAATGCGCCCTGACACACTGCAAAACAATGTTCAGGAATAGTTTGAGGAACATGACAAAGAGTTCAAGGTGTTGACTTGGCTTCCAAATTCTCCAGATCTCAATCCAGTTGTGCATTTGTGGGATGTGCTGGACAAACAAGTCCGATCCAACTTACAGGACAGGATCTGCTGCTAATGTCTAGGTGCCAGATACCACAGCACACCTCGACAAGTCAGAGCTGTTTTGGTGGCACAAGGGACACCTACACAATATTAGGCAGGTGGTTTTTATATTATGGCTGATCAGTGTACCTGTACATTCCAGCAATGTAAGTCAACATTGGTATTCCCTCTCTAATCGCTGTACTGAATAACTGAAACAAAGCACCAGCCTACAAGACATGCACAATCTAATGACAGTGAAAGCAATCACTGCATCTACCAAATTAAAGTGAGCATGGTAGCGTCACATTTTATTTACTTATTTCTAAACTTAAACCTTTAACTAACACTCTTTTGGAAGGTCCTTTTGGAAAGTGAATATTTTAATGTTTTTGTCATATTTGTAAGAAAAAAAATCTCACGAAATTGAAGTAAAAAATACTGGAAAAAGTGAGAAATTGTTTACGAGTCCCAACATCAAAGTGGTAATGACATTAAAAAGCCTGATCAATACAAATCACAACAGTAACAGTGGTGTTGGTGGTGTGTTTTCCATAATATGACAACTTCTATTCACTAAAACCTGGAAGCATGAAAAGGGTCTATTATGAAAACGTACTATTATGCCATTCCAGCTTAGTGTATGCTAAAGAACTTTTCACATTACCTGTAGGTGTGCCCTGGCTGAGGATTGTGTCAGAGGCCTGCACCCCAGTGACCATAGTGCCTGTTCCAGCATCCGAAATAGTGGCAGGGTAATAAGTGTAATGGGTTTCTGTGCCATCTCCCTCTAAGGCTTCAGACTGAGAGAACACAGCCTATTTACATGGATCAGCAAAGATATTAGTTATATTGACAGAATGATAATCAGTTATGAAGACTGTAACATACATCACCATACACTTGCCTGTGTAACAGGCTGTGTTGTAGCAGGAAACCCAGCAACAACACTGACAGCTGTGGTGCCATCTGTTTGAGCCTCCAACTGTCCATCTGCAACCTGAATTACCCGATATGTCACCTGCAAAAAAAGTGACAATCACTAACGCCTAGTACAACACATCACTTAAGATTCTATTGCTTGTTAGACATGCTAATACAAAACATATCCACTCCAACCACTTGAATTGAGACATGCTCATAGAGCAGTGTAATACTACTTCACAGTTTACAACTTCATCACTTCTACTCCTGTCCTACCTGCCCGATGGGAGGGTACAGTTCCCCTACCTGCCCCCCAGCTCCCTCTGTCTTGAACAGGTATTTTATGGGCTGCTCGGAGGAAAACGTGGCAGCTGACTGAATAGTTGTAATTGCTGATGGATCCTCAGCAGTAGCCACTACTCCTGACGGAACAACAGAAATTCAGCATTTTACTCAGTGGTATACCAAAAAGATTTCTGTTAGTGCTGAGATATGTAAGGAATAAAGCATGATAGAGCCTGCTACTGTGGGAAAATAATCCAGAACAGTTAATTATTTTTCAATAACAGCACATCCCAAAGTGTTGTTTTTTCCTCTTAGACCACAGCAATGTTTTTATTCATATACAGTCATGAGGAAAAGAAAGTACATCTTTCTTCAATTCTATATTTTAATTTATCAGTGCCTAAGTAACACTTGGGTGGTCGTCATCAACTTCTATGTAAACAAACATTCCAAAACCAGGTTGGAAAAAATAAGCACACCCTTCCTACTTCCACAATCATTAAAAGAGTAATTAGCAGCCAGGTGTACTAAAGAAATGTACAAGATTAGTTAATCATCAAGATGTGTGACCACCTAAATTGTTCTTTAGGTCCTGATAGCTAAAAACCTAGAATTGAAGGAGGGTGTACTTTCTTTTTCCTATGACTGTATGACTAGACTTAAATTGTGTGATGCCTCCATCATACAAGTCCCTGTGAATGACTTATTACTATAAAATCAATAATATATTAGGACTGCATCGAAATAAACCTGTGAAATACAGCTGGAACTACTGTCAGAGCTGCTGTTAAACAAATTATTGTATTTTTGTATTTTCTTGCTCCATCAATAAAGCTGCAGCTGGATTGAGTGTTGCGTGCTGCCGTGCAACGTAGAGCCTGACAGCTGGCAGTAAATGTAGTAACAATGTAACAAACTATTAGTTTCAATGTAATGATCTATTGCTAGATTTGACAATTTAAATAGTGAACACAAACAAGAGGAGTAAGACCAACAGTGAAATGCACTAGTGCAGTTATATGGAATATCAGCACTCTTGGAACATCATTCGTCCAATCAAATTAGTGGACCAGAACTAACTGTTGTATAATTGACAATAATGATATAAACATCTATGGGTCTCTGGAAGACTAGTGATTACACCTCGGCGCTCTCACTGCCGCGCTCGGGTTCGATTCCCGGCCAGGGAACCAGCCCCAGTGACAGTGCAATCCCAGTGCCGGTCCCAAGCCTGGATAAAATCGGGGTTGCGTCAGGAAGAGCATCCGGCGTTAAAAACTGTGCCAAATCAAATAGGCAGACCCATGATTGGCCATAGCGACCCCTAACGGGAGCAGCCGAAGAAAATATATACACCTCAATTATATTACCATCATCGAAATTTTTTACCCAGTATTTTGGGTTTCATCAGGTGTCAGTGCTTTATTAACTCCACAGCTAATTGCTGCAATAAGTAACTGTTTGGCCGATAATTTATTTTACGCACCAACACAAAATATATACCAACTGTATGTTTTAAAACTGTTTTTTTTTTTTTTTTAAACAGATTTCCATAATATGACTCCTAACTCGGCATGCTGTTAAAAAAACGTTAGTGAAACTACACATCATGATACATTTTGTGTACCTGTGTGAAAGCCTAAGTATTGTGAGAAGATATTTGTCACATCACCCAGCTCAATTTTTTTTTTTTTAAATAATTAACGTAGGATAATTATAGGTTAATTATACCTTCTTCAATTACAGGAACATTGCAATCAGGGTCCGGACTTTTCTGTTGCCTAAAAAATTAAGTGTTCAGGGGAAAAATATCAGAATCATGTACAAATAATAAAATCAATAACATTTAACTGAGTGTAGAAGGCAAGCATCCAGCTATCGCACAAATATATTGGAAGCAGTGACCCTTTCATTTCCACCGGCATGTGAAACAGCAAGTCCTGCTTAATCCACCCTTCTGTAAAGTAAAAACAGAAAAATCAAACTCAGTCCAGATGCAAAGACGAACATTGACTGTTGCAAAAAAAAATGTTGCATACGTCAAAAAAAAAAAAAAAAAAGGCGTGATCATTTTTTTAAACCAAGCTAATAGCTTGTGAGACGTTTTAGCTAGTTAGCTAGCTAGTGAGACGTTTTTGCACCGTAGGCCGTACTACACAAAAAGCCTACACACTCAGCATTCAGACACTCAGACAGTATTTAAAGTTGCGCATAATTTATGGTTTAAGCACAGAGCCAAACAAGCTACCTATTTAGCCGGGTGAACTAGGCATCCACATAGGTAGCTAACGCTAACTGCGCTGCTAAAACTTGCCATATTTCGCCAACTGGTAACGCAAGTGAAGCGATTTAAGGATTAATTCGATAGGCTTAACACACGGTTTTAGACAACACATATATACAAATCTTTAACTATTTAAAAAACAAGAAAACCCATAATTTCACCACACATCTTACCGCTTAATATCCCTGTATTGTTTACTTGCGCCGGTATGAACCGGGTTGCCAGATCAGTGTGATTTGATTAAAAAATGATCAAACCTCAAACCTGCCCTGCTTTACATTAAACAAATACACTGCATTCTTTAAAAGGTAATAACATACATATGTAACAAAACAATATTAAAACATACATAAAGATATATTATTTCCTACTGAAAAATCCAGCTTAGTCTGACCAGCTAGCAGGTGTGATAGCAGGCCGAGCAGGCAGAGCCTCTTTACCTGCTCATTCCTCATTACTTCACTGAACTAATTAAGAATTGTTTGAGATTTGTTGTTATTTTCTTAACAATAATTTGCCTATGATGTAGAATTATCAGCTGTAATTCAGAAACTCATTTCTTTTGTCCAGGAACCTTATGACAACCAGCTAGTTTAGTAGGTGTATAATAACAGGTCTTTATTTTTTTATTATTATTATTTTATTCATAGGGTTGGCTCAGAGAATGTTCTTATTACATTAGGCCACTGTCCTTAACTGATTTCATACTATAACATATAGGTTCATAAAGGTATAGCATAAAGGTATAGCATATTATAACATATAGGTTATACTCTATAACTATAAAAGTAGTTATCTACATTAACTGTAGTCACTTTGCCTCATTTTACTTATACACTATTTCAGCTGTTCACATAACCACACTGCATAGCATACAGTGTGTATTAACTTGCAATTCTAAAAAAATGTAGGATACTCACGGATCTGGCAACACTGTGTGTGTGTGTGTGTGTGTGTGTGTGTGTGTGTGTGTGTGTGTGTGTGTGTGTGTGTGTGTGTGTGTGTGTGTGTGTGTGTGTGTTATTGCGTCATTATTCATGGACGAAGGTTGCCCTCACAAAAAAAAATAAGGTGAATATAAAATATGGTGTAGGGCGCGATATTTAAATAACAGTTTCAGACTTGCCAACCTTAACACATTTTGCGTAGGAGTTTCGCATTTTAAAATATGCCAGAAGAAGAGTCTTTTTCCCCCTAATTAAAAAAAGGCAGAGTTGTGAATCCGGAATGACTGACACTTGTGCAGGTGGTTTGAGCTCTCATGGGAGGGTAGGGGGTTGCCAGGTGTTTCAAATAAAATATTACAAATCTACAAGCAAAATATTAATAATTAAAATGTAAAAAAAAACATATTACATACATTTATAACTTCATACTTTTTGTTGTTGGTGGTGGGGCATCAATTAATGTTGCACCCCAGGAAAAATGCACTGATCTGCCTTTCAGTAGCTTTCAATCGACACCAGGCCCACACTTTTGCGTTTTGTGGGGCCCGAGAAAGAGGCTGCAGACATCTGGCATTTTAGCCCATTTTGGACATGTGAGAGGGTATGAGCAGGGTATTTGCAGGGTGTGAGAGGGTACGAACAGGGTATTTGCAGGGTATGAGAGGGTACGAACAGGGTATTTGCAGGGTATCAGAGGGTATTAACAGGATATGAGACAAAGTGGAGGCTTACCTTAGAGAAATTGCATTTTATTTCAGCAATGTTTAGAGGAAATATAAATAAAGACGTACAACCCTGAATAAAATATAGGTTATCCATGCCATATAAACAAACAAAACCTACCTTAAAACATATGTATTTGTATTTTATGTTTTTTCCATTCTTTCTGTTGTTAATTTTAGACAGTTCAAGCATTAAGGTTGATGTTAGTCAGGCAAGACAGCAGCTTTCCACAGGTGGATTACATTTAAAACCAGACCGTGGATGGAAGAACCAGAATTTTTCATCTAATATGTAGGCAATTGTACTGTTTCAGCCTTATTAAAGGAAATAAATTGATTAATGTCCTTGTAACATTGTCCTTGCTAAAGATAGGCAATCAGCTTTTAAAGGCTTAAAAGGCTTAAATTACTATACTAGAGAATAGCCAAAGTGTCATGTTTAGACAAACATGGCTTTTCTGTATTCAGAACAAGAGTAGGCCATTTATATGTTTCCTCATTTTGTTATCAAGTATTATTGATTTGTCTTACCATTATTTTTGTTTATTTTAGGCAGGTCAATCAGTGAGGTTGATGGCAGACAGGGCAGCAGTTTTCAGCAGATAGTCTGCATTTAAAGCCCTGTCTATATTATTCATCAATCTTGGTGGAATTCAATATTTTAGCAACTCAAATGTTCAAATATTTCACTGCAGTGTTGCATTGTTCATTCATTTAACTCAAACTCTTTCCCGTGATCAGCGCAGCTTCCATGAAAATCTCCTTTAAAGCTTCTGATACAAAACTAACAGACATGCATTGAAGTCTGTGCTTACAGTGATTTAGACTACCTGATACAAACAGTGAGTGTAGATATAAAGCAGGTGTTACCTAATAAACTGGCAGCTGAATGCATTTGAGTTCGTTGAAATAGTATCCTTTGATCTCTCTGAATGAATATGATGGGCTCTATTTTATAATGTGAAAATAGACTCTTAGTGTAATAATACATTTTAGTATTATTGAGTGCTATATTGACTGCTTATGGTCCATTTGGTCCATTTGGTGGGCGGTTTCAATAGTTCCAGTAGCATCAGAATGACAGGGATGTCATTCTGACACTACTATGGCAATGCTACTACTAACAATGCTATGTACACTACAGCCATGATAAGTGGTTCTGATAGGGACTGTCATATTTACTGTTCTTTCGGTTTGATTTTCAGAGTTCATAGAAGCCTGATTCTCCGGATCAGTGTCAATAAGGACAGGAACTGGTATAAATTTTGGAGGAAATTATTAAATAAAAAAAATCTGCTACTATTATTTAAACATTAATAATGTTACTGTACAAATTAATGCTACTGTACAAAAAGATGGAGTATATTACCTAATTTACACTAGACATTAAAGAATATCTACATAATCATGCCCCGTGGAGTCACATCCCAGACTTCACCTTCCTTTAAATGGATTTTTCAGCATGTCTTCATTACAGTATTCATTTTACCAGGTTGTCGATTCTGTGCCTATTTTTGGATTATGAATTAGAATTTACTGTGCATCTTTAAATAACTCCTTAAATAGAACCTTTCCAGCAATGTGAACTAAAAGGTCTCAGAATGCAGTACACTTTGTTATGATCAAAAGAAATTTCATAAGAGACGAATAGGAAAGTTATTAAAATATATAATTCTGGAAAGGCACACAAAGCTATTTCTAAGGTTCTGGGACTAAGCAAACCGCTGTGAAAGCCATTATCTACAAATGGAGAAAAAAATTTCCAAGAGCCCAGACGAACATCTAAAGGAACTGCAGGCCTCTCTCACCTCAGTGTTCATGATTCTACTGTTAAAAAGAGATTAGTAACGATTGGAGACTTGCAAGGCAAAAACCACTAAGAGGAACAAAAAGCCTCACCTCACATTTGCCAGAAAACACCTTGATGGCCCCCAAGCCTTTTGGGATAATGTTCTGTGGACAGATTAGACAAAAGTGGAACTTTTTTGAAGACATAAATCCCATTACATCTGGCATAAAGCTACCACTGCATTCCACGATAAGAACATTATACCAACAATTAAACATGGTGGTGGTAGTGTGATGGTGTGGGGATGCTTTGTTGCTTCAGGGCCTGGGCAAATTGCCAATTGCTCTCTACCCAAAAATCCTGAATAGAATGTCCAGTTATCAGTCCATGATCTGAAGCATAAGTGCAGTTGGATTACACGGCATGACAACAATGTGAAACACAAGTCCACCTCTGACTGGCTCAAAAGAATCAAAATAAAGGTTTTGGAGTGGTCTAGTCAAAGTCCTCAGTACAACCCCATTGAGACTTTAAACCTGCAGTTCATTCCAGAAAGGCCTCCAGTGTGATTAAATTAAAACAATTCTGTAAATAAGAGTGGACCAAAATTCCTACACAACAATGTGAGTGACTGGTCTCCAAGAGTTTGGTTGTAGTTATTGCTGCTAAAGGTATCACAACCGCTATTAATTTTAAGTATTAATTTTAAGTATTGTTAGATTTTTACTTTTTTCCCATGGGTAATAGGTGTTGCGCAAGCTAATTTTCTCAATAAATGAAATGATCATTTAAAAGCTGTGTTTTGTCTTATCCATATCTTAAAATAAAGAAAATCAAGAAAAAAACTTTTCATGGCACTGTATAATGCTAGGCATGCTAACTGCAATGTGAAAAAAGGGCCATAATCCTGTTTTATCAGTTTCAGTATATTTGGCTGACTGCTTAGATTTTTATTTAATCATCAGCTCATTGATCCCGATAAAAGTCCAACATGTACATCTATGTACTAAGGGAAAACTGTGTAAACTGCCTGCTTCAGCTAGAATGATTAATTCTTGTTAACTTTACCAAGCAAAAATGCAAATAAAATGATGATTAATAAATCAAGGATTGCTACTATTTGGTATAATATATACCTAAAATGGGACATCAATGTTTTTTAAATAATAAAATACATTAGAATACACTATAAATGTTTCTGTGCACCCACACAGACACATTTTTACAAGGCTAATGCTAGTTATGCCTAGTTACACTGGAAGGTTTGGTTTACCTTGCATGTAACTTACTATTATATCAGTCATGTGATGTTCACCACAATAATAGGTTTTCACTCTGTTGCCGATTTTTTCATGTGCTAGAATGTTTATACGTTCTGTATACCTGTATGAATCAATAAATACAGCAGACCTATACTGTATTTGTTTTGTACATTTATTTTTTTCATGACGCATATGTAGAACATCAACGGTTAAACATTACTTTCTCCTCTGGCTTGTCATACTGAAGAGTCACATGTTCTTTTCTGTAAGAGTGTAAACAGAACATTCATATTGATTGCCCCAGGCCAACTGTGTGTTTATTCTATTTTCATTCTGGATGATTATACGTTGGCAGATAGAACCTTATAAAAGCTAGTTTATCTGAGATTTTCAAGTTTTAAGATTCTTAGTTTTTCAAATATTACAGGAAAATCATACAAAAATAACACCACAGTAAAATAGCCTATTTAAATATTAGTTTATGTGCTTAACTCATTTTTATAATTAACACATTGCAATTAGAAATACTTTTGCCATATATCTAAAACGCTAGGCCCCTTATTTAATATTTGCAAGTATGTTCTTTTTGTTTTGACCTCTAACAATGTTTGATAAAATATTTACATAGCAGGTTTTTGCTTAAGTAAATTACCCAAAGATCAAGGCTCTTACCTGCTGTCTGTGGGCGAGATGTTTGTACAAGAGAAACAGGTTACACAATGTGGCCGTATGTTTCTTGTAAGTAAACAGTGTATAGTACACTGACTAATGAAAAAATTCTGAAGATATTTTAAACCAAAATCTGAGTTTCACACTGCTGATATGTTTTCATTCACCTGACAGTTTACATTTCCATTTGGTTTATATGGCACTTATCACACCTCGCACGGCACCACGCTCCCTCCGATCCTCTAGCACTGCTCGACTGGTCCCACCATCTCTCAGGGAACAAGAGAGGCATGCATCGAGACTCTTCTCTGTTCCGGCACCAAGGTGGTGGAATGAACTTCCCCTAGCCGTCTGAACAGCTGAGTCACTGGCAGTCTTCAAATGACTTACCTCTTCTTAAAGTACTTAAGTTAGCACTTACAAAACCAAAAAAATATATATATATTGTCTGAGTGCTTGTCTATTACCTCCTCAACAGAGTTTTGGACTGATGGTATTCCTAGTTTGTGACCTAGTGAGCCAGTTTCAGAATGTATTCTTGATAGACTTCAAAGCACTTTTGTAAATCGCTCTGGATAAGGGCGTCTGCCAAATACCATAAATGTAAATGTAAATGTTATATTAATGCACTTTACAAGGCCATGTATTTAAACTGTTTCATACATGCATATTTTCAGACTTACGTATTAGTTTAGTTTTAGTACTGCTATAATACTGCTATATGTCACACTCAGTGGGAAGACTTGCTAGCCAAGAAAGTCTAAGCTGTGAGTTCTCTACATTTATATAAATTATTTAGGCACTCTTTCATGAGTGAAATTTGTCATATTTTTGTCATGTTGCTTTCTAATAAAATATCTATTTCCTAATGTCTGCTACACAAATATATTTCATTATACTTACTGTATATAGACAGTTATAAATATTTTATTATATTTCAGTAACTGCAGAAATAACAGTTTATAGTATTTTTCTTAATCGCATCATGAACATTCATGACTCACTGCCAACTTTGCTGTTTGTATCTATAGACAAAAGACATTTTACTTATTTTCATAGATATCACGCAGTAAAAGTTACTACATGGCACTGTACTTTGACATATAGCATTTGCAATGTAGCTGGAATACTGGTTAATCATTAGTGACAGGATAACAGCAGATGGACATCTTTTGGGCTAAGCATCTTTAAAAAGGTCCTCAAACATGTCAGAACCTGTCATTTGCAATGGACCTCATCATGGTGGTCAGGCAGCTCCACATAAGGATAAGGCTACTGTTAGCCTGCTTCCTCTTTCTTTCTGTTTATGGACAAACCTCAGGACCGTAAGTAATCATAAAGGATTTCTGGTGATGAAAATACAGTGGTCTATTCTGTGTCATACTGTAATACATTGTTTATATGCATACATATACATATACATATATGTATAACCTCATTTGTATTTATAAAGATTTTTGTTTTGAAGTCCTCATTCCATTTCAAATAATGTGTGTGTGTGTGTGGGGGTGTGTAAAATTTAATTTTTAAACTATATGTGAAAGCAGAAAAGCTTTAAAGATTTAAATTTTAAAAATAATTTGAATTTTAAATGCCATTAACTTGTTATTCATGGAAATGTTTAAATATAATGTTCAAATATATTAGGTTGGAAACCACACATCTGTATTTATGAGGATATAGTAAATGTTTTTTTTCAGTGTTCTGAGATTCACATTTTAAAATTCACATTTTCAAAAAAAAAAAAAAATCAAGTATCTTTTCATGCAAGTATATTTTCTCAGTGTTCACAAATTACCATTCAATAATTCAGTTTTCAGATATTCAAAAAGCTGTATTTGGGTTGCTCAAATTCAAGCAGTCAAAGTCAGGTTGCAAAATTCAGTATGAAACGTTTAACAAACAGGCTATTCAGGGGTAGCCAAATCAATCAAACCTTTTTTTTATAGCCATTTTTGCATCCCCTGCTGTCAAATGCCTCCTTCTCTCTGGAGAATGCATGCCTAAATCACCATATCAACAGAATTCCATGAATTTGTGAACATTATACATTTGAAAAAACTAATCTGAATTTCCACTGAAGTTAATTCAAAATAAATAATTACAGATGTGTGGTTTTCAATGTAATATATTTCAGTAGCATGAATTCAGCTGTCTTTACTTTTTATTGTTAAGAATTCAATGGCTTTTAAAATTCAAATCTGTATGTCATGTTTTTTGCTTCCATGACTGTAAGTCTATTTTTTGGTAAATCAAATTGAAACTATAACTAATGTCTACTTTTACAATTCATAAAAAGTTTCATGCCAATAAATAACATATGATACTTTTCAGATAAGCCTTTAATTTTACAGGGGTTTACCACTAACATACTGCATACGCTTAATGGTCTATATTTTTGTGCTGATGCAAGCATAATAATGCTTCTTTACTGCAATTTTTTCATTTTATTATTTAAGTGCTGTCTTAAATAAAAGACAAAAATAATTCCTACATCCTGGTTTTATGGATAATCACTTTGTCACTCCATTTAATTGCATAAATACACTTCTTTACCCAACTCCTAAATAATACAACTGACCTAATTAACCATAACAAATCACAATAAACAGCAAAGTTGCAATTGTTATTCAGTAAAACACTGTTTCTGAAGCATCAGTCATCTGTCTCACTGCACACATGTACAGATGAGGGAATGCCCTTGCACAGAGGCAGCCCTTGGTTTCAACAGTGCCCTTTATGAAGAGAATGTTTGATTAATAAGAATTTAACCATAAAATAAAACATGAGTTTGGAAATGTTACCCACTGCACCACCATGCCACCTAACAGCTCCAGGGTCTCCAATTCAATCCTGAACTCAGTTTATTGTCTCTGTATGTTCTCTCTGTGTGTGTTTCCTAAGGGTTCTTCAATGTCCACCAAACTGCCCCTAGGTGCAAATTCGTTTGTGAATAGTGCATTGCATGGTGCCCTGTAATAGACTAGTATTGTCTCATCCAGGTGTGTTCCCTATGTGGCATAGGCTCCAAAAGCAATGAGACCTTGACAAGCATAAAGAGGTTACTAAAGATGAATGAATTAATGAATAAATAAACAGCCCTGGCTGCTGTCTTTCACGCATCATGTGACCTGCCATTGTGTTATAGCCATAACCTACAGCCACACTAATCAAAGGGGAAACAAGGACTGGGTGAAAACTATTAGAACAACAAACCAATAACAAGAAGAGGGAAGAGACAGGACCAAAAGAAAAACAAAGACATTGCACTTCTGTTCATTGTTTCCCCTTGATTAGTATGTGTATCTACAACCTCCATGTTATCCTTTGTCTTCACAAAGTCTTGGTGTGTTTTGTATGAAGTTTGAGCCTTGTCCTTTTTGATTCCTGTATTGTAGGTATGTGTTTCCTGATTTAGATCATTCCTTGTTTGCCCCAATTATGCTCATGATACACGCTTGAATGCTGCCTCATCACAATGCTACCCTGCTACCTCTGAAGCAATTCTACATGTGTAGCCCCCATAATTACGTGCAAACAGTTGATACATAAGATGAATGATTATTTAAAAAATGAATGACTGCAAGTATGCCAGAATGTAATCACTGTACTATAGTGCAGTGTTTTATACTAACTTATTTCTAAACATAAAAAGGCAGCACCAATATTTTTAGACTTTACTGACATGCTGGGTGACACCAATTTGTCTCTTAAACATTATTTTATTATATTTAACTTAAGGCACTCTGTATACACTTTTGCGATAGTATCAATTGTTGAGTTTAGGAGATTACTGTCACCTAGCTACAACATTATATCTTATATAACCCTCATTACTTTTTCATCTTTTAACTGTTAATCACTTGAGCAAATAATCATTTTAAAATATCACTTTTTTTGTCTTTAGATATTTCATGGTGACATTTCCTGCAGTAATAGAGTCTGGCTCTGATGCAAAGTTCTGTGTGAGTCTTTTGAAGCCTAATGAGACTCTACAAATGAACATTTATCTGGTTCACGACAATCAGAGCAGAACTCTTTCACAAGAGACAGTGGAAAAGGAGATTCACCACTGCTCTCATTTTGAGGTAAGAAATCCCAGAAATAATAATAATAATAATAATAATAATAATAATAATAATTTTTTTTAAGTATTGTTCGTGATTGATGTGGTTCAACATGGACGACATCTTCACAGGCTCCACAGGTTGAGGGTAATTCAGTGCAGGAGATCAAAGTAGAAGTCAAAGGTGAAAGTTTTAAGATGACAGAGAAAAGGAAAGTGATGTTTAAATCCTACGAAACATTGGTATTTATTCAGACTGATAAACCCATCTACAATCCAGGCCAAACAGGTGATTCATTCCTGCAATGCTTAATATCCAATTGAACTATTTAATATAGGTTTATTTGTTACTGATGGTGCAGCTCAAAATTCACATTGCTCTACCATTGTTTTTCAACAGTGAATTTCAGAATTGTCTCTATGGATTCTAATTTTATTCCCCTGGAACAAAAGGTAAGAGTCTAAGTCTCTATGTCTACGTATAAGTGCAATAATTTAATGCAGAACGGCAGGTTTTACCACTCATCCTGTCCTTTATGTTTACATTTAACTATACAAGAAGAGTCTCCAATGTCATTTTTGTTTCATTTTTCTATGAACAAATTAATATAGCACCTATCTTTGTATTATAGTGATATTCCAATAAATTAATGTGGAGCATTAATGTACAGGATGATAGTAGAAGTAGTCTGATAGTTTCTTATGTTATGCATTGTCATATTCTCCTTTACAGTACAGCACAGTAATTCTTGAGGTAAGTAAATGAAACTATACATAATTTATTTTATTTTATTTTATTTTGTGACACTGTTGTTCAATTTTAATATTTGTACACATTGGTCAGTGAATCTTTAATATTTTTTAAACCAATCAGGATAATCGTCGTAACAGGATTGGTCAGTGGACAAATGTGTCCTCGACAGGCCTGATACTGCAACTTTCACATGAGCTAAATGCTGAAGCTCCACAGGGAAGTTATCAGATAACTGCTGACACTGGAAATAGGTTGATCACACACCAATTTAAGGTGCAAAAGTATGGTAAGTTACACTACTAGTAGAGTGTTCTTTTCTTCTGATACAGAATTACCTGACATAAGTTACTGTAATAAAAAAATACATTTGACTTTTAGTTTTACCCAAGTTTGAGATTACAGTAAAAGCACCAGAAGAACACAGTGTCGGTGACGAGGAACTGAAGCTGGAGGTTTGTGGAAAGTGAGTGAAAGTTTCATGAGAAAACCACTAAAATAGAGTTTTAACCTTTTAAATTTGTTTTATTCCTTTACTTGTTTTAATTTAAACATTTGTCTTATTAAAAGACAATTAAGAACAACATAGCATTGACAACCATTTGAATATCCAGGATACACAAATTTAGCCTATAAAAAAATAAAACAATAAAAAAAAAACAACAACAATAACAACAAAAAACAAAGTTCAAATCAACATTCACTGCTTGTGCATTTTTAAGGTACACTTATGGACAGCCAGTACCTGGTGCAGCACTGGTGGAAGTGTGTCGTAAATTTACACAGAATTATGTTCATCGTGAGGAAGCCCCAATGATTTCGCCATGCCTGGTTGAAAACGTGGAGGTGCGTAAGTAACACTATATTAAAGGATATAATATTTTTTGTCAGAAATATATCTCACCCTGTATTTGTTACATGGTTTTCCTTTAGATGAGTCAGACGGGTTGTGCCTCACTTACACTGAATGTTTCAACTTTCATTAATACTGAATTTGAAGATGATTTTGAGAACCGACTTAACGCTACTGTTACACTCACAGAGGAAGGAACAGGTGAGTCAGTAACAGAGCTGAACAAAGCCAACTCTAAAATGTTTTTTAAACTTAAAGACTAAAATAGTTAAGAGTATAAAAATACTTTTATAACACTGATTCATATTTAATAATAACTTCCATATTGCATTTTGTTTCTTTTGTTTAGAATTTTCCATGGTAAAATCTGTAATCATACAGCTCACTTTCCAAATTGGTAAAGTGGAACTCGTGGCTTTACCAAAAACCTTTGAAAGGGACAGTGTTATAGAAGGAAAAGTAAGATTTTCTTGCTTTTAAATTTACATTGGTCCACTGATATTGCATTTATATTTGTTTTGACAATTTTTTTGACAATTTTGGGCAAATTGACAGCATTTCGATTTTCCCTGTTTAACAGATTAAAGTTACGTCCTTCAGTGGAACACCAATTCCTAACAGGAAAGTTTATCTTTCGGAAGGTAGCTGGTGGTCTAAGAAGATACTACTCAATCTCACTACAGATAGTAATGGATTGGCAGACTTCTCAGTCCCTTCACCTGAACATCCTACAGCAGAGATAAGATTGCAAGTATGTTATGATGACCTAAGCACACACAATTTTAAAGTCATTTCAGTAGATATTAAAAAAAATGTTCCTGTGTCACTGTTATCTAGGCAAGTGTCTATCCAGAGGAAACATACCATGGATACAAAACACCATTCTTTACAAATGCTGATGCACATATACAGCTGCTCCAACCTGCCACACCTTTTAGTCCAGTATTCAGTGAACTGTCAATAGAGAGTTCAGAGGAACCATTTAAGTGTGGTGCTGAAATTCCCATAACCATTAACTACTATATTGTTGGGGAAACTACTGAAAGTTACAGTATTGATCTTATATACATGGTAAGTACATGCAGTAAAATTGTAGATACAGTAAAACCTGCATTACCTAGATTCCAGCAACTGAAATGCACCTGATAGTGATCAACATATATTTGGTCTCTCCAATCCAGGTCTTATCTAAAGGAGCCATAGTCCATCATGGGCATGAGAAAGTTGAAGTGGAAGACTCTACAGATCTCAGAAAAGGAAAAATCTCATTCAAACTATCTGTTGTTGCTGAGCTGGCTCCTGTAGTGCAGGTGGTGGTGTACTCTGTCCTTCCCAGTGAGAACATCATTGCTGCTAGCAAGAATTTTGATGTGGAAAAATGTTTCAGAAATAAGGTAATGCTAGCACCATCATTATTAACTTTTCACATTCAATCAGTTAGTCTGATTGCTCAGTTGTTTTGCCAAATAACCCTAAACCTGCCTAAACTTTTTTTCATCATGGACTCCAGGTTTCGCTACAGTTCTCTCCTTCTAAAGCAGTTCCTGGTGAGAAGAACACTCTCGAGCTCACAGCTCATCCTGGTTCACTGTGTGGCCTCAGTGTTGTGGATCAGAGTGTGTTCATCTTGGAGTCTGGAGAACGCCTAAACACTGACAAGGTGAAATTAAGATTTACTGAATATTTTGCACATACAAGTGCTTGGGTTTTGAGCCTATTTTAAATGTAGTGCCCTCTAAGTGTGCTGAAACTAAGTATTAAATGAATTGCATTAATTGTAATTTTTTAAAATTACTGTAAAATTACTGTTTATTGTAATTTTCAAAATTTTCAAAATTTAAACATTTACATTTTATATTGTAAAATTGTCAGTAGTGCTGTATATGTTCTAATAAACCCTGACCAGGATAAAACAGTTACTGAAGATATAAGAATAAATAAATAAAAAATATATATGTTTTAAGAATAAAATTAAAAAACTGTTATTGCACGTCATTTTATATCAAAACCATCATGGCACATAACATTTGTCTCTTTTTTAACTGATTTTTGGAGTAATTGTTGCTGAAACTAAGGCCCTTTAGTTTTTATTAACTGGACAGACCAGATATTGCATTGCTGCTGTTTAATGTTGGTGGCCTTTTGGACATTTGGCAGTCTAATATTAAATCCAGGTACTGGTGCCAGTGCAAGCAGCAGGGTTCAAAAACCAGGCAGGAAAAGCAGTCCTAGGCTAACCACTAATCAGACACACAAGGAAACCGCAGTTCCAAAATAAGAGTATAAAACATGCAACACTTTATCAAAACAGTAGACAAGGAGCCAAAGAGAACCAAACATTTTGGACAAATGAGCCCAAATGGCTTTGACCACCCTACATTTTTTATTCCATATTTAGGACTACTATTACATTTAAACATACACACATTTTATCAAGTCAGTAACATATATGTAACGTAAGTGACTAAAAACCAAAGAAATATTTCTTGCATTTCTTTCTGCTGTCATATACAGTTCTGAATTTTACATAAGGAATAAAACATGACAGGAGCTGTTGTTAGCAAAATAATCCATGCTGGGATGGTGTGATACAGCTCAATGTGAAGCACAATGGTGTTGAGAAACTTGAGAGAAAAGTCAGGATCATTATATTATAGAACTTATAGTAGCAACTATGTTAATGTGTTTTATTGCCATTTATTGCAAGTTAAAGCAAGTTCTTTTTAAATCTCTCTTATGTTAATGTAATCATGCATGCAAAAGTCATCTTTGTGTGTTTTGACACATAATGTTTATCATCTTATAATAATGACAATCTATGTCTCCCATAGATATTTAGTTTGTTGCCAGTGACAATGGTATCACATTACCCCTATATGGTTGAAGATGATCAGGAGTGCTTGCATGTTAGACCTCGAAGGGATGTACAGATTTACCATGCTTACAACATATTAAAGGTAAAAGATTGATTGGTTGTAAAATGTTGCATAACTGAAATGTATATGTGTATCAATGTTATCACAATAGACAACATATAGACAGTGCAAAATCAATCATAGCAGAAAACAGTAGTTACGAAATGTACCTTTAGATTTTGTTTTTATGGGGCCTGATCTATGCCTGATGTGATATAACTGGGTGATCAGGGGGTATCTGCTGATCATTCTATGGGCTTATCTAATCCTGGGTGACAGTGATGTATCCAAGAATTAATTTCAAGGGGGGAAGAAAATATTCTAAATAAAAATCACTGTGTGATCTGTACAATTAAAAGTGCAAGACGCATGACACTCTCATGCTTTTTCAGTGGATGATAATAGCTTTAGGAAATATAATAGTTTCATGACACTTTCACTAAAAATATGATTAAAATAACTTACTTATAATATAATGAACATTATTATACATAGTGCAGTTACTGCATAAAACAGTGTTATCTGATATGGGCATAAAAGCTTAAGTGTTCTGGGCAAAGACACTCTATCTTCTGTACTGTTGTGTAGCATCTTTAGCCTGTATCTTTGTTCATTCATTGGTTTTGCAAGTGCATTTTACATTTTACATATAGAGTCCGGTCCAAATTTTTTTTTTTTAAATATATGGACAATTTATTGTTATTTAAGCTGTCTGCCGCAGTGAATTAGAGTTGAAATTAAATAATGATTATGAGCTCAACGTTCAGCCTTTTCAGCTTTAATTTGAAGGTATTTACATCCAAATCGGGTAAGCAGTGTAGGAATTACACGTTTTATTTTTTTTGGTACCTCCTTTTTTAAGAGACCAAAAGTAAATGGACAATTGGCTGATCAGCTGTTTCATGGCTAGGTGTGTGTTATTGCCTCATTATTTCACTTACAAGTAAGCAGACAAATGGTCTAGAGTCAATTTCAAGTATGGCATTTGCATTTGGAGGCTCTTGAGTTTCTGTTATCTCTCAGTATGAAGTCAGAGCTGTCACTGCCAGTGAAGCAAGCCATAATTAGGCAGAAAAATCTAAATAAACTCATCAGAGAAACAGCAAAAACATTAGGTGTGGCCAAATCAACTATTTGATACATTCCTAAAAAAAGAACACACTGGTCAGAGAAGAGTATGAAGAAAAGGATTGAAATGCACATGATCCGAATTGTACCACCTTATCTTATGGTGTGGCATGTATAGCTGCCAGTGGAACTGATTCTCTTGCATTTATTGATGATGTGACAAAATGCTCCAGGACTGAAGTATTTAGGGCTGTATTATCTATACAATATATACAAAGTGTTGTAATTCCTACCACATTCACCAAATTTGGATGTAAATTCCCTCAACTTAAAGCTGAAAGTCTTTAAATTTGACACTCCCTATCCACTTTATTTGGAACATCTGTACCCCTGCACATTTATGGAATTAAATATCCAATTAGCCAATCATGTGGATACATGTCAAGATCTTCAGTTAATGTTCACATCAAGCATCAGATTCAGGGGAAAAATTAATTCTGGCCAATTACAGTTATGAAATTAGGTTACCTTTGCAGATATCTGTTTCTGGCTGTGTCAATGTGCTGTTAAGTTATGTAGCTAGCTAAAGGTAATTCTCTATGTGTTCGTCAATGAGCGAATGAAAGGAGGCGAAAATATATCATTTACATGCCCAATGGGAAAAGGAATTTGCTTTAACAGTGGTTAAAGAAAAGACTGTCTGCTTGATATGCCACCAGGCTTTAGCATTGTCCAGAAGTTGTAATCTGGAGCACCATCACACCATTTAACATCCAAAATTCAAAGTCTCATTCCCACCCAAGAGCAAAATACAAGAGAAAAGAATTTAAGAGTTTTAAAAGCCCAGCAATCACTTTTCACAAAACCCACAGAGAGAGCTAAAGCTGCTACCGAGGCTTCACTCAGGGTTAACCATCTCCTAGCCAAGTACAAGAAGCCCCATCACTGACAGTGAGATTTTTAAAAGAAGTAATGACCACCAGGATGCAGTCACGAACTTCTTCTGAGCTGGACTTCTTTATCCATATTATTCCTAAGTCTCTACAGAGTGATTGCTCTGGAAAACCCTTGCAGCCAACCTCAACTGATTTTTTGTTATCAGTAGAACATCATACACAGAGCAAAGTAGGAAATTAACTCAATGCTCTTCCATGATCCACACCCCTTTCCAGTTCAGAGACCTCTCCTGCACTATTTCCTAAGGAATCCAGGTTTACTGCTGTTTCATGGCTACTGCTCTGGCATGCCTCTCCTCCTCCTTTAGGATTTCTCTCTGCACCATGCCACAATGCTCTCTTGGGTTAGCTGTCTTCCAGCTTGGCCTTGGAATGCAGGCAAATCCAAGCCTACCCCAGTTCACTGTACCAACAAAGTCATCCCAACAAAAGCCTCCACTCCTCCACCTCCTTCAGTGCACTGCTAGATGAATACTTGTGGCCTGTCTGGATGTTAATATCTACCTGGAAAACATGGATGTCCTTGCTGTCACATAGCATTATGACCTGATAAAGGCCTGGCTTTAGCCACCTTGTACTCTTCCACCACAGATGTTAGTGTTAGCATGGGGGCTACAGTGGGGGCTGTAAAGGCTGTGCTTCTACTGTGGAAAGGGGCACTTCAAAGACTATCAGTGGCCACAGAAGCCACAAGTGGTCAGCACTAAGTACTTGGTCAAATGTGTCTTGAAGAAGCATTGTGATTCGATCACAGTGGTGGTCTGAGACGCATGAGACGTCTGAGAGTCTGAGACCACATCACTTGTGTTGTGTGAACGCGATTCATCCTGGACAGCATGAGGGACGAATTAATTTACTAGGTCATTGCCCTAGTTGGAAAATACACTGCCTGGCCAAAAAAAAAGTCGCAAAATCTAATATTTTGTTGCACTGCATTTAGCTATGATTACGGCACGCATTCGTTCTGGCATTGTTTCAACAACCTTATGCAACTTCACAACAATTATTTCCATCCAGAGTTGCATTAATTTTTGGCTGAGATCTTGTATTGAGGACAGGAGAGTGTAACCACTCTGTAAAGTCTTCTCCAGCACATATCAAAGACTTTCAGTGGGGTTAACGTAAGGACTCTGTGGTGGCCAATTCATGTGTGAAAATGATTCCTCATGCTCCCTGAACGACTCTTTCACAAGTTAAGCCTGATGAATCTTAGCATTTTCATCCTGGAATATGCCTGTGCCGTCAGGGAAGAAAAAGTCCATTAGACCTGACCAGGTGATGCAACCACAGATCATAACACTGCCTACAGAGGCTTGTACAGTAGGCACTATGCATGACGGGTGAATCACTTCATGCATTTCCCTTCTTACCCTGACACACCCATTGCTTTGGAATAGGGTAAATCTGATTTTATCAGACCACATGACCTTTTTCCATTGCTCCACAGTCCAGTATTTATGCTCCCTAGCAAATTGAAGTCATTTATTCCAATTAGCCTCACTAACAAATGGCTTTCTTGTGGCCACACAGCTATTTAGTCCAAATCCTGTAAGTTCTCATTATATTGTGCGTGTGGAAATGCTCTTACTTTCACTATTAAACATAGCCGTGAGTTCTCCTGTCGATTTTCTTTATGACGTGACATCACCAAGCGTTTTAAAGATTTCCGATCACTCAAGATTTTTTTCCGACTACATTTCTGCTGTAAAATCCAGGCTTTAATAATGCACTGGACATTTCATAACCCAGTTCCAGCAATTTCAGCAATATCCTTAGTTGTTTTCTTTGCTCAATGCAGGCCAACAATTTTCCCCTTCAGTAACATCTTTTCCACAACCATGGGATACGTAATCTGCCGTGGTTGTTTAAGAAATGAGAAGCTACACACTGCATCAGTTAAGGTTAAAAGAACTGTTGCCAGCTGAAACATATTAATCACTGCAGTAATGATCCAGTCATAGGCTCTTAAGTATTTGCTTATTTAAACCCAAACGGCGACCTTTTTATTGGCCAGGCAGTGTATGTAATCATTATGAGACAGAATAGCAATCTGAACAGTGAAGATCTCTGCTGCTAAACTAATGGCTAAAGGCGAAGCTATTACAGCAGAGATGAAAACAGTTGCTTTTCATAGCTTTATTCATCATCTCATCTTATTCATTTTCTAAGTTTTGTTAGAAGACCATAAAGGTGCATGAAATATAATTCCTGGGACATTTCTGCCTTAAAATAAATGCAGCAGAAGCTCAATGTAATAAATTTGTATGAAAGCCTTCCTCCAGTGGAAATGATGCATGAAATCTGATCACAAGTGGTCAGTGAAGACGCATTCATAATACCACATGTGAACAGCTATGTGTCTCAGCTGTCAACTTGTGATCCGATCACCCAGGACGCATGTTAATGCCAGATGTGAATCGGGCCTGAGAAGGAACCCATGCTGATGGCCCCAGGCCTTAAACCTACTAGAGAGCCCACTCTTCTCCAGGGCTCTCATCCAAGTATCTGCCTAGACCATAATTTCCTTTGCACTCTCCCTATCATTGAACGTGGACCTATACCACTTCCCAGCCTTTTTACAGGCTTTTCACTGACAGTGGGGATGGAGTCCTCACCAATTTTGAATCAGATCTGATCCTGAACACGGCCCAACTTCAGGACTAGACTTCTGTATTTCGATGTTTTAAACTCCATTCTAGCCTCTTTGGTGATTTATACCAGATCTTCTTTGGTCTGCCTGCCTTCCGGGATTGACCTTTCTGTTATTGTCAGGTCATCCATAAAAGCCCTGATCGGAGCTTGCTCAACACCACTTGCAAGTATGGCTTCCAGTCTCAGTTTCTTAACTGATTTGACCAGGAGATTTATTGCTGCAGAGAGCAGAATCACTGAGATTGTGTACCCAGTGACAATTCCTATCTTCAGACTCTGCCAGTCTGTGGTAAAGTTGCTGCAGGTGACACACATCTTAAATGGGTCAAAGTAACCCTAGAGAAGCTGCCAAAATTTGTGAGGTATATGAAAGGCCTTTAATGCGGTTTTCACCAGCTTGTGGAGTATCGTCACATAGGCATTGGTAAGGTCAAGCCATAAGACTGCCAAATCACCTTTGTTCCACTTTGCATCTTTGATGATCTTGGTGATCTGGTGTGTTCAATACAGCAGGGCATGCCAGCTTTTTGGACGGAGGTGTCAATGTAAGTGCTGGCCAGTTGGAAGGTGGTTAGCCTCTTTGCCGGGATTCCAAAGAAGATTTCCACTCCACATTTAGCAGCAAAATGGTTTGAATCTGCTTGATGTGTTTAGAGTCCTCTTCCTTAGGAATGTTGCAACCCTCCGCACATAGCCAGGTCTCAGGAAGATACTTCTTCCTCCATGCCACCTTCAACAGCTTCCACAGATGTCGCCTCAGAAGCAACACATACATCATACATACATGCCGGGGCTGATCTTCCCCTGGCTTTCCTGACAAAATAGTTTTCCTCTTTCCACCTGGGTTCACCTTCATCATAGGGGATCAATTGTTTATCAGGTTTAATAAGTTTCTCTTTCACTTCTATCACTTCTTTCCTTGGGTCACTGTGGACTTCACAAAAGTAATCCTCCACCTTCAGGTGGTCATATCTCTTTAAGAGCTTGTTTTTCTTCCTCATTTGCTTGAAGAAAGGACTTTCTCAGTATGTGCTTGTCTGTCTCATTGTGAGGATTCATTATGCATGATCATAACAGTGATCTTTCCTGTAGGTCACTCTCTCCCAACCTTGAGGGCGTTGTAGTTTATCATTCCATAGTGACTGAAAGTGGGTTCCTACTTATGTAGGATGTGCTTTGGCTTGCCAAGCCTCCATACCCCATCTCGTCTTTCCCAGATGTCAGCAGTCTCTGTGAAACGGTTGGCACAAAAGTCACTCCACCTTCTCTCTGCTGGCATTCCCCTCCACAGAGATTTGCACATCAAGTCCTGTGGCTTCTTCTGATTCTCAAATGGCGCCCCTTCTCACCAGGGTTTCACTGATTTAAGCCCATCACAAACATGTCTGCCCAATGCAACCAAAAAACCTTCAGGCCTCCCCAGTGTCTAAAGCTGTAGCAAGCCCCACTAGCAACATTAATGCATGCTCAGTACAGTTGGTTCCCTATGGATTTCTTACATTACACCTAATGCCACACAAACCTATCTGCCTAACACAAGCAGAGCCATACATACGTCCCCAGTGACTAAGGCTGTAGCAAGCCTCACTGGCACCATTAACGCATGCTCGGTACAGTTGGTTCCCTATGGATTTCTTACATTACACCTAATGCCACACAAACCTATCTGCCTAACACAAGCAGAGCCATACATACGTCCCCAGTGACTAAGGCTGTAGCAAGCCTCACTGGCAGCAGGTGGATTTCTCCAATTAAATACATTTTACTTATTGCATAATATGTTGTTTAATTTTAAAGGGGGAGTTCACCTTTTTTCACACTTCTAAATATTTATTTGGCAATTTCTAGTTACCTCAGTCAGTTATGCCAATTAAACATTTTTATAATAAAGGCTGCTGGGTTTTGCATGCAAAAATAAGAAGCAAGTGTGACAGTCAAAGTCTCCAGAAGAACTGTGGCTGGTTCTGCAAGATGCTCAGTAAAACTTTCCAGCCTTTTGCTGGAAATTTTGCACAAATTGTACCTGAGACTACTAATTTTTTTTAAAAGCAAAGGGACCTCACACCAAATATTTACTATTTACCATATTTACTACTATGTTTCATTTATTACTTTTTCCTGTTATTTATAGTATCTTTTTTAATGTAGACACATTTAATTTCATTATTTTTGGAGGCGTCATTGGTCTACAACATTTCTTTGCTTGTGTTTAAGACTTTTGCACAGTACTGTACATATTATTGAATTTTATTTCATTTGAAATTATTTGGTTTACTAAGATATTTACAATAATTTACTACACTAATTATGACTTATTATCACCTGACAGGGAGTGGGGCTGAAGATGGCAACAAATTTGGCTGTTAGAGAACCTCAATGTTTGATATACAAAGGCATACATTATCATCGCAGACATGGATATGAGGGTACATCCAGGCCCTTTTTTTCAACTATACACAAATTACTATTCAATAAATAGTCCAGTTTCTCATTCATTCATACAGTATGTTATGTATATTATAATAAAATAAATAGTAGAATAAATGATATCAATATACTACATTTGTTATGTGCATAGCTCTTATTTCTGATTGTACTAATTATTCTAACAAATGAAGAGGTTACTACATTAAAAGAAGCGTACTAATTATTTATGTTTTTGCTCATTTTTAGTGCAATACATGGTAGGAGAGCGTTTAGCTTCTCCTGGATTACAAGGATCATCACTAGATTATGAACCCATTGAGACAGTTCGCAAATTCTTCCCAGAAACATGGATATGGCAACTTTCTGAAGTGGGGTTAGTGAATCAGCATATTAATTAATTTTGTTAATTTTCTATGTGCATTTTAATCTATTACAGGTTCAATCAAAAAATTAAAATGAATGTACCTATTTCTTGAATTGATATGCCTCTACAGTGCTTTTGTGCATATGTAATGACACTGACTGTTTACTTTTGCCAAGCACACAAATATTTTAGCAGTTTTATATTGAATAATGCATGTTTTTCACTGAAACATGCTGTCTTTTTGATAATAAGTAACAGAAATTGAGTATAATGATCTTTCACAGGGACTCTGGATCAGCACATCTTCCTGTCACTGTTCCTGACACCATCACCACTTGGGAGACAGAGGCTTTCTGCGTGTCCTCTAGGGGTCTGGGACTGGCTCCTCCTGTTCAGCTCACTGTATTTCAGCCCTTCTTCCTGGAGCTCTCGTTGCCTTACTCCATTATCCGGGGAGAGGTTTTTGAGCTGAAGGCCACTGTCTTCAATTATCTTTCCAAATGCATTATGGTACTGTAATGCCAAGATTTTATCTTCACAAGTATTGTGTCACTTAAGATGAATAGTAAATTAATCACCTGTGGCTCATCAATAGGTTAAAGTGACTCCAGCCTCTTCCTCAGACTACACTCTGGAACCTTCTTCTGATGGCGAGTATTCATCCTGCCTGTGTGCAAATGGCAGAAAGACCTTCAAATGGACTCTGATTCCCACTGTGCTTGGTTAGTCCTACAACTCTTCAAACTCTTTCATGGAGCTCTATGTTTTTGCCAGTGCAAGCCTAATTTGATTGTAGACGCGAACATATTCATATTTTCTGTTGGGTGAAAGCGAATAGTTTTCAATTTGCACTGTCTTGATAATTAGATGTTCACAAATGAGCGTACTTGCACAGATGTTGATGGAATTCTGAGGAATTCTGACCTGTTACACTGCACGGTCATGGTCTATATAGCTGCACAGTCCCTGGTTCGACAAAGCACAGCCAAAGTTCTACAAAATATTCACTCTACTGTGTGTCCGAAAAGTCAGGAACCTATGGGAATATGCTGAGCAAATATATTGATCCAAATATATTCTGGGCATAATCTGCAAAAACACAGGACTCCTTAGAAAATATGCATGAGCAATATTTCAGCCTGTAGCCCTACTGTAACCGTGCGCAACCTTGTATTGATTAAAATGCAAACTTCATGAAAGTTCTAACAACTAACAAAAGGAGTAAAAAAAATTCAATTTATTTTCTAATACACAGTGGCAGTATATGTTTATAACATGTTTATGGACCATACAGATATTTGCACAACATATTTCCAAAACTGAAACAGAAATAACATGTGCCCATTAAAAAAAAGCATAGTTTTCAAATCTGCAAACCTGAGGTCCAATGGAGATATTTTTATTAGAGACATTGTGTTTAGGGACATTGTATAGCACATGGAAAGTAAAAATATCTCATTCTTGTGACTTTTTTGGGGGGTTCTTGTTTTTTCCTGTTATTATACTACAGGAGTCTTGAAAGTGACAGTGAGTGCAGAGGCAGAACAATCCCAGACTGTGTGTGACAATGAGATTGTGAGTGTTCCAGAGAGAGGCCGTATTGACACAGTTACACGAAGCCTGATTGTACAGGTTAGTGTCTTGAAAATAAGCATAACTTTAAATCTGTAAACTGTTCTTTATTAGGCTATAATCTAATAATACTATTTTTCCTTTAGGCTGAAGGAACTGAGAAGACAAAGAGCCAGAGCTGGTTATTATGTCCACAGGGTCAGGCTTGCAAATATTTTTGCAATTGATTATTATCAGCTCTGGTTGGTTTAAAACTGATGCACATACTATGTTCTACTGCTCAATAATGATAGAGCTGCCTTTCATCTTATTCACAGGAAACAGTGTTTCAGAGGAGTTGGAGCTGATTCTTCCTGAGGATGTAATAGAGGGATCAGCACGAGCTTCTGTTTCAGTACTTGGTAAGACATAAAACATTATGGTAAATAGAAGAACTTTGCAACTATAAAGTAAATTTTTATGAGGTATATAATGCAAGTACACCGATCAGCCATAACATTAAAACCACTGACAGGTGGATAAGTGAATAACATTGATTATTTCGTTACAATGGCACCTCTCAAGGGGTGGGATATATTAGGCAGCATGAGAACAGTCATTTCTCAAAGTCGATGTGTCGGAAGCAGGAATAATGGGCAAGCATAAGGATTTGTGTAACTTTGACAATGGCCAAATTGTGATGGCTAGATGACTGGGTCAGAGTATCTCCAAAACGGCAGGTCTTGTGGGGTGTTCCCGGTATGCAGAGGTTAGTACCTACCAAAAGTGGTCCAAGGAAGGACAACTAGTGAACCGATGACAGGGTCATGAGCTCCCAAGGCTCACTGATGCTCATGGGGAGCTAGGGATAGCCCATCTAGTCCAATCCCACAGAAGAGCTACAGTAGCACAAATTGCTGAAAAAGTTAATGCTAGCTATGATAGAAAGGTGTCAGAACACACAGTGCATTGCAGCTTGCTGCATATGGGGCTGCGTAGCTGAAGACTGGTCAAAGTGCCCATGCTGACCCCTGTCAACCACCGAAAGTGCCTACAATGGGCAAGTGAGCATCAGAACTGGACCATGGAGCAATGGAAGAATGTGGCCTGGTCTGATGAATCAAGTTTTCTTTTACATCATGTGGACAGCCGGGTCTTGTGCGTTGCTTACCTGGGAAAGAGATGGCACCAGGATGAACTATCAGAAGAAGACAAGCCAGCAGAGGCAGTGTGATGCTCTGGGCAATGTTCTGCTGGGAAATCTTGGGTCCTGGCTGTGGCTGTTACTTTGACACATACCACCTACCTAAACATTGTTGCAGACCAAGTACACCCCTTCATGGCAATGGTATTTCCTAATGGCAGTGGCCTCTTTCAGCAGGATATGCACCCTGCCACGCTGAAAAAATTGTTCAGGAATAGTTTGAGGAACATGACAAGAGTTCAAGGTGTTGACTTGGCTTCCAAATTCCAAATCGAGCATCTGTGGGATGTGCTGGACAAACAAGTCTGATCCATGGAGGCCCCACCTTGCAACTTACAGGACTTAAAGGATCTGCTGCTAAGGCCTTGGTGCCAGATACCACAGCACACCTTAAGAGATCTTGTGGAGTTCATGCCTTGTCAGGTCAGAGCTGTTTGGGTGGCACAAGGGGACCTACACAATATTAGGCAGGTGGCTTTAATCTTATGGCTGATCGGTGTAAGAATAACAATATTTTTTATCTGAATAAAAAAAGAATTTGAACAAAAAAAGAAAGAAAACAAAACTGTTTGTCTTATGCTAATGAATACAAGTAAAACACAGCACTCTTCGATAAGAACTCCAACAAATATAATAAAGGAAAATGTGAATGCTATTCATTTCGGGCTGTACTAAAACTGAATATATAAATATATTTATGAGAAGAAAGTTTTTTTCTGGGCTCCTCATTCAAATCATGCCAATCACCTGTTTACAGTTCATGCCTCTTCGGTCCAGATTTTTCTTGAGTAGAGGTGTTGGAGACACTATTGATAGATTTTCAGTAGTGTCCAGACTGTCTTTGAACACAAGCACAATATAGATGAACAGTACAATATACCAAATACAACATAATTAAGTGAAAACCAGGCAAAGTGTTGCTGGAGGAGGGTGCACAGTGACTAAGTAACAGTAAATGTGGGAGGGAGCTCTTCACTGGTTTCTGGCTCAAGCACACCTGTGATTTATGCCTATTAGTGAGATGTGGTTCACCTCTATAAGCTGAGCTAGTCATGTGCTGTATTTAAGGTAATAACTTTTTCATAGCACAACATTCAAAAACCTGTGCCTGCTGTTGACGTACTGGCTTGGTGCTGGAGGTGTTCCTACACACTTACCCCACTCCAAGCTTTTGCGACCACGAGCATTAATTTCTTCTGGATATGGGTTTCCCTGGCTTAATGTTCCTCTGTAAACCTAAAGTCCTCTAAATAATGAAACCAACAGGCTACCCTAATGTTTTTGTACTTATTCTGAGCCTGCTATTTTAAAGGAGCATGATCATTGCCAAAGGTGAATTCCATTCCTAACAGGTAATATCTGAGTTTGTCTAATGCCTATTAAATAGCAAGACAATTTTTTCTCAATTGTTGCATAATTATTTTCATTAGGAAGCAACTTATGGCTGGTTTCCATCACAGGGTGCTAAGTTCAATCTTTTTTTGAGTATTAAGGATAGGACAGCTCCAATGCTTATGTCAGCTGCATCTGTCTGCAAATGTTAAAGGCTTTCTCTGCCTCTTCAATCTATCTGATTTGACCAGGTTGCAACGGCATCAGCTTTTCCCGAGCTGATCGCCACGTTTATATGCGGGCTTTCCAGATATCATTAAAATATGCAGGTGCTCCCGTTACCCCAAATGGCATTCCGAGATCAATTTCCTTATCTGTTTTGCGTTGGCCTCTTGTAGGGCCTTAGGTATGATCAGAGCCTTGAGATCTATCCAGGTGTTGGGACAGCATTGTCCTAGGTCCTGGGTCTGGTGCTGTCCCACAGGACTCATGTGCTATATGGCTTACAGAGAAATTCAACTGAAAAGAAATCGATTGGAAATTGAAAACTTTTATGCCAGAGTTTGAGCAGATTTACAGAACAGATTTGTTGGCTCTGTCAAAGTTTCTTTCCTATATCATTTCTGACAATCTGAGCTGTGATTGTTTCTGTGAAACACTGATAAATAAAGGCCAATATGAAGATACTCATGAAACCTAGGTTACAATCTTTAGTTGTAGAGTCATGAATCTGATTATGTACCATTAACAACTCAATTGTTCATACAATTTTTTTATCTCTGTAGCACGCAAATACAAAATTAAATGCTGTTTACCATACCTAGTCAGTATTCTGTTGACTTTTTTTTTTTCAGTGCATATGGAAGGCTTACCCTTTTACTGGTCACTGAATTCAAAGCTAAACATTTCTAGTATGAATAATAATTAGTGCAATGGAGCTTCTATAAATTCAAAACAACTACATGTTTTTGACAGTTCCAACATTTTTTAGCTAAACAGATAAAGAATATTATTGTGTTCTTTTGTAGGAGACATACTTGGCCGTGCATTAAAAAATCTGGATGGATTGCTAAGAATGCCATATGGCTGTGGTGAGCAAAACATTGCTCTCCTCGCCCCCAATATCTACATTCTTCAGTATCTAGAGAACACTGAGCAGCTCACCACAGCTATCCGTGAGAGAGCTACTGGTTTCCTTAAGAGTGGTCAGTGAGATTATCTTTCATTTTTTAATCATTACAGATCAACAATCATTATGAATATATTCTTGCTGAAGTAATCAGAATAAAATCATTTGACTTTACACAGGATACCAGAGGCAACTTAACTATAAACATATAAATGGTGCATATAGCACATTTGGCAGGGGAGAGGGGAACACATGGTAAGAATTTCTTAAACCAAGCTATGAGGTAAACAGGTAGTGTTGATGATACACAAGTTGATACAATCTGAAATTTATTTTAATAAGTTTGTGTTAGTTATTGTGAATTTTTATATAATTCTGGAATGTACAAAACTATTTTTATAAATAAATCTCCATCACCAGGTTAACTGCTTTTGTCTTGAGGACTTTCGGCAAAGCACAACGTTACATCTTTATTGATCCAGAAATCATTAACAGTGCAAAGCAATGGCTCATAAGTATGCAGAGATCAGACGGCTGTTTTATACAACAGGGAAGTCTGTTCAATAACAGAATGAAGGTATGTATGGTTCTAGGGCAGTCCATACTAGAGAACACATTTCTGAATAAATTTGTTGATTTTCTTTTAACATATCATGCACATCATTCTAATGTATTGTAGGGTGGTGTAAATGATGATGTGACTATTACTGCCTACATCACTGCATCATTGCTCGAATTGGGTAATACAGTCCAGGTAAGACCATGATACCATTAAAAGTTCACAATCTTGTCACTGCATTCACAATCACATTGGTTAATTCAACCAGCAGCACAATGATTTTATAAAGCTGTCTTTTTGTACCAGCCTTTTTATGGATAAGTGCTGCCTTTAAGGAAACTTTCCAATCATTGTTTTTCTTCTACATAATAATGTACATTTTGACTGCAGGATCCTGTTGTGAATAAAGGACTATTGTGCCTCAAGTCTTCTGTTGGTGACCTGACAAACACCTACACCACTGCACTGTTGGCCTACACTTTCAGTCTGGCTGGAGAGAAAGAAATTCGAGAGCAGCTACTAAACAAGTTGGAGAATGTTGCCATTTCAGGAGGTATTATTATTAGAGGCCAAGCACCAAAGTTGCATAGGCACCCTATTGTTATTCTATGTTTACTTATTAGGGGGCCAAGCACTGAAGGTGCATAGGCACCCTATTGTTATTCTATGTTTTGTTTTCTTCTTATTTTTAGGGGGTCAGGCACCACAAGTGCATAGGCACCCTACTGTTATTCTATTTCTATGTTTTCTTCTTCTTCTTCTTCTGGCTAGGGTGTCTATGGCAGTCCATAGAACCATCTGGTAAAAAGTTGTGAAATTTGGCCTACTGATTGGCAAGGGTCTAAGGAACATTCTGACCAAATTTGGGCCAAGTGTTGCCAATGCTCTAGCGCCACCACCGGGTCAAATTTGGGCCTAATTTGGAAGTACATCTGTGGGCATAACTTTTGAACCATGTGTCCAAAATTTAAAAGTCAGGCAAATTAGATTTTCCGCCATCTTGGATTTTGTCACTACTCCTTCTATAAATTTTGTCCAATCATCACCAAATTGGGCATACATTATCTTCAGAGTAAGCCTCACAAAAGCTATCAAAAGAATGTTTAACAGTCCAAAAGGTTTGCCCACCAACGAATCTGATGGCGAAGCCACCAAACAGGAAGTGAGGCTATATCTCAGTAACGACTTTGGGCACTGACACAAAACTTGGTAGGCATCTTCAGGACCATGACATGAGGCTATGCAACAAAGTTCATGATAGTGCCACCCACTGGTCAAAAGTTACAATAACATGACAAAAATGCTTGCATCTAGCTGTGATTTTTGTTACAAATTTTGTCCAATCTGCACCACATTTTGCTCACATCAACTTGACACCTATCTGAACAAAAGGTATCAAAGGAATTTTGATATTCAAACCCGTTCTCCTGTAATGCGCTGGCAAATGCAAAAACAGGAACTGAGGCTGTATCTCAGCCACGACTTTTGTGCACTGACACAAAATTTGGTAGGCATATTCAAGATCATTGTCCAAGGCTATGTAACAAATTTCATGCCAGTACTACCTACTGGTCAAAAGTAACAATAACATGCTTTCGTCCTACAGTCAGAGAATTCCACCACTGTCAGTGGTCAAACCATAAACATCATAATTGAAACTACAAATCACTCTTGAATCCCTTTGCCTAAAGTTATGGCTCTACTTTCCTGTGATTGCTTAAGCAACAATTCTAGCATGTCTGTGGATGTGTGGCTCACTGAACATGCTGGTTGCAGTTTTTATTATTATTATTATTATTATTATTATTATTATTATTATTATTATATTTGTAACAAATGCAACACACTACATTTCTACATGTAAAATTGCTGAATGGAATAATTGGAAATGGGAAAAATGCTATTGCAAGCTACTCATTGAAGAATATTTTGTAATGTGGGTTTTAATGTGGCACATTGTACACACTAAATAGGATGCCTAAATATAAATGGTGAAGTAATTGGGCTCCGCAGGATCTGCAGGATTCTATAGCAGTGGGAAGTGTTTTCTATATGCCTGCTCCTGGCTCAAGTGAGCATTCTGACACCTTTTTCTATATTGGTTACCCCACGCTAAGAGCCACCCTGCCTCCTGGGCTAAGTGTCCTATTGCCAGTGGTGAAGTTTCAATCAGATTTATTACAGAGGTGTCAATTGCTGAAGATGGGAACAATCCATCTAATGCTAGCAACAGAAGTGAAAGCATGTAGCCTGTGTGTGCAATCTCAAAAGCCTTTAGCAAAACATTATCTGAGCACCTGCACTCGGTGCTGTGGCAGCATGTATATTTGTGTACCAATGAGGCACTATAAGTGTCAACAACCGATAAGTGGCAGAGGTTAACTTGTTCATCACCAGTTACGCTGGCTAAAACACCAAACACTGTGTCTGGGTGTGGTGCTGCTGCCAAATTAGCGCATGCTTTCACAAATCTTAATGTAGTCCTTGCACTGCAGCATTGCAAAAAACTTTGCATGAAACAGTTAATATAGCCCTAAGAGTTGCAAACGCAAGCTATAGAGCAGATCTGCTCCATGACGACCTGACTTGGCTGGCAGATCCTCATTGGACAAAAAGGGCCTTCCAGACACAGCCACAAATATAGCATCCTTGCTCTGTTTAGATGAGGAGTAGAAGGAAAAATTGTCTCCTGCCTTTGCAGGGCAATGGCAGGTATGAGTTTTCATGCATATGTGGCTTCTGCCTCAACATCGTAGATACGAGCTGGGCCACTCTTAATCTCGCACAAGGCCATCCATCTACCTTAAAAGAAAAAAAAAAAAACTCTAAGCTCTTTTTTTGTTATGTTTTTTTCTTGTCAATGACCTTTTTTAACTAGCAGCATTCTTGGCACTTGGATCATACCTGACTCCAAACAGTCATTCAGACCAGTCCATTTGTCAGTCATTGTCCACTGTCCATTGTGAATCCTACATTATTACACATTTTACTTTCCTTTTAGAGCTGAGCTTGTGAATACACAGCAAAAAGTGACATCTTAGCAAGTGAAAATATCTTGAATATAGTCACATTTCTCTAGTATCTCCTATAATAAGATAAAAATAATAGGAAATACTAGATAAATGAAATACTACATAAATAAATTGTAGACATTTTTACTAATTTCTCACTTGAAACAATCTTGTTCTATTGGAAGATAATTTTTCTAAAGCATTCACTTCTAGAAAGAAGCAAAATTATCTGCCAATGGAATAAGAACATTTTAGGTTTTAAAATGAGAAAAAGCATCTAAAAACAAGCTGCATAATAAACTCATAATAAGAAATATCAGATAAATTTGCCCATATTCTTACTTCCTAAGATATAATTTTGTGCAGTGTATGTGGGAAATGGCAAATCCACAATTTGCCACTAAGAGAATTATTCTGAGGGCAACCCTGTGGACATTCAGTGAAGATGAAAACTCAGCTCTAAATCGAATCAGCCGAGGCTTGGCTTCAATCTCAGTCTCACAGCGAAGTTAGTTAGGTATGAGTCAGGGGCATTTCCTAACAAAGTACTTTACTGGGGCATGTGCCCCAACCCACCATGTTTTTGGAATATAAAAGTTAAATCAATGTTTAAAGATTTTTTTCTTGAGGCAGGATACCACGTTGGACCACTTGACATGAATCCTAACAGTACTTTGTATCACCCAACTTCCATAATTTGAATAAAACAAAATTCTATAATATCACTAATGAGATTCACTCAAATAACTCTAATGTATATTTGCTTTAACCAAATCTGCAGTGCCATTCATGCATAAACTACTTTATGCTAGGTACACCACCATTTGACATAGTGTTACTTCTAAATGCCCATAATCAGAAGATAGCACAGAGCCAATAGTAGTGAAATAGCCAACTAAAATCAGACTAACTAGGCAGTCAAAAACAAAGCTTTGTTAAAGACAAAAGCTTTTTTTCTCTTATGAGCTGTGTGTCTCTGAGGCTGATGGTAGCAAGCTTTGTAGGTGGCTAATTTTTGTTAGCTAGCACTGGGACAAGGCAATGATGCCAGACATATCTGAGCTGGTATATGATATTTGCACTTGAAAACTCCCTTTGGCAGGGGAGATTCAAACCAGATAGAATTCTATATAAATATATGATTGCCAGGGTGACTCACAGCAGCTCAGGACAGGAGTATCATGTTTTAGTGTATTTTCCATTGACTCAAAAAAAAATAAAAAATAAAAGTAAAAAAGATCTAAATAAAAGAATAATAAATACGCGATCATGGGTTTGTGCTATAGAAGTGTTATTGTGCTGTAGAAGTGATATCTGTACATGTCTTAATTATCTTGTGTCTCTCTTGTTTTAGATGGTCGGCTTCACTGGTCTCAGTCAGCATCAGATGACTCCGGGGCCTTGTCAGTGGAAATCAGTTCCTACGTGCTGCTAGCTGTTCTCACTGCAGGTCAACTCTCTACTGCTGATTTGGGATATGCTAATAGGATAGTCAGCTGGCTGGTGAAGCAGCAAAATCCCTATGGAGGCTTTTCCTCCACCCAGGTACTCAAATAAATTGCATTGTTCCCTTTAGCTTGTTCTGCATTTAGTCAGTTTAATGATAAACCAATGTTTAAATTTTATAGCAAGTTTTTTTTTTCTTTTCAATCAGGACACAGTTGTGGCCCTCCAAGCTCTGGCTCTGTACTCCACTAAAGTGTTCAGCTCAGACGGCTCTAGCACAGTAACTGTAAAGTCAGAAGATGGACACAGTCACAACTTTGAAGTGAACCAGAACAACAAGTTACTGTACCAAGAAAGATCATTGCAGGATGTTCCTGGCAAATACAGCATTGAAGTGACGGGCTCCAGCTGTGTGTCAGTGCAGGTCAGTGCATCTGACTCTTACTATCTTACAAACCTTGTGTCTAAATGAAACACTATTCTAATTCAGAGAAAAACACTGACTACCCAGTTCCCCTAACAAATATTTTTATACAAGTCTCTATAATTTATTAAATATTTTTAAATTAATTGATTAATGATTATTATTGTTGTTTTTATTATATGTTTATTATCTCTTTATTGATTGCTTCATGGTTTAACTTTTTTAAATCCCTAATTGCAGACAGCACTTTTCTACAATGTCCCCACACCTACTGAAAGTAGTACACTGAGCATCACGGCTAAGACAGAGGGAAACTGCACAAAATCATTTGGACAAACTTTGTCCCTCAAGTTCACTGTTGGGTAAGAATGAATGTGTGATAAAACACATTCTTTAATGACTCTTAGTCATTATTTTAAAAGTTTACAGTAAACAACTGTAAATATTTCAAATATATAAAATGCCTATAATGGGATAGTGTCTGGGTTGAAACCATTAAATATAATGATTAATGACTAAACATCCTCTTATGACACCTGCAGTGTCAATAATTATTACTTTATTTTCTATTGTTGTCATTATTGCTATGGATAAGTTATTGACAAACACTTTTTTTCCAGATATACTGGGACACTTAACAACACTAACATGATCATAGTGGACATAAAACTCTTATCAGGGTTCACAGCAGATCCTGGTGAAGTAAGGAGTAGCAATGTTGCTAAAATTTCTGTAATATACATGTCTAGAGAAACAGATATGCAAATGCCATGCTATTGAAATGATAATGGTAGAATAATCATTAAATTTTTTTCTTAGCTGAAAAAAGGCATTTTGGTGGAACGGGTTGATTCTAAAGATGACCATATTATCGTGTATATCAAAGAGGTAAGAGGAAGTTTAAGAATATGTATATGATTTTAATCACTATCTATATTGTATATATATCTATATAACTGCGCTCCAAGAAACATGTATGCTTTATTTATTACACACAAAAAAACAGATATGTTGGAGTGTGTTTAATATAATGTCTGGTGTATCTCTAACAGCTCCCTAGGAATATTCCTGTCAACTATGAGCTACACATTAAACAGGTGCTTCCTGTCAAGAATCTCAAGCCAGCGGTGATCAAAGTTTATGATTACTACCAAACAAGTAAGAGTTTCCTAGGTTGCATTATTTAAACAGTTACTATAACTGCATTGGTATCATTTACTGATTTTGAACATATTTCATGCAGGTGACCAGTCTGAGACGGAGTACACCTCCCTGTGCGTGTAGAGTTTCACACTGGAATTGAAGATGCAGAAAATCTGCTGTATGATTATTTTGTTGTTGAAATAAAAATACATTTCAAATGCCTAGTAAGTGACTGTTGTGTTGAAGATCTTCACAGTGTGATGGTATTGGCATAATTTGAACAGTTTCTTTTCAATATCTTGTGTGATATAATTTTTTTTGGGAAACACATTAAATGTTTCAATATGTTTATATTGAAATATTTCTGAAGTGTTTGGCAACTCTGGTGTTAATTTGTTGGTCAGTATTTTGTTTTACTCCCATCAGAAGTTACTGGTTATGTGTAGGTACAGCCCCTCCGAAAGTAGTGAAATGGCAAAGCGAATTCTTTTGTTTTTGCTATACACCAAAGACATTTGGGTTTGAGATCAAAAGATGAATAAGAGATGATAAATCAGATTTTCAGCATTTCCTGATATTTACATCTAAATATGTTAAACAACTTAGAACATGGCACCTTTTGTTTGAACACACCCATTTGTGATCAAAAATATTGGAACATGTGACTGACAGGTGTTTCTCGTTGCCCAGGTGTTCCCTGTTAGATTGATTGTTTAAACAGTTAATAGTTCTAAGTGTGAAGACTGCATTTGTTGTCAAAAAGGATAAACCAACATGAAGACCAGAGAGCTGTCTATGGGAGAAAAGCAAGCCATTTTGAAGCTGAGAAAAGAGAGAAAATATATTAGAGCCATTGCATAAGCAATGGGCATAGCCAGTATGACAATTTGAAATGTGCTGAAAAAGAAAGAAACCACTGGGGTATAAACAACCAGACATCAAACAGGTCGGCCAAGGAAAACAGCAGCAGTTGATGACAGAAACATTGTGACAGCTGTAAAGAAAAACCCAAAAACAGTCAGTGACATCAACAAAAACCTCCACAGTATCACAATCCAAAACATACGAGCTCATCAGTCAAGCACAGTGGAGGTAGTGTTATGGCTTGGACTTGCATAGCTGTTATCGGGATGGGCTCACTATTCTTTATTGATGATGTAACTCATGATGGGAGCAGCAGAATAAATTCACAAGTCTGCAGAAACATTCTGTCTGCCAATTTACAATTCTAATTGGGAGAAACTTCATCATGCAGCAAGACATTGTCCCAAAACACACTGCCAACACAAAAAAAAGTGTAAGGTTTAAGACTGGCCAAGTCAATCACCAGACCTTAACCCAACTGAGCATGAATTTCTCCTCCTGAAGAGGAGAGTGAAGGGAGAAACCCCCCAAAACAAACAACAACTGAAAGAAGCTATGGTACAAGCCTGGAAAAGCATCACAAAGGGATATGCAACCAAATATTAAGTGTTACTTTAAAACTGTTCTGTATCTGTTCCAATATTTTTGCTCATCTAAAATTGGGTGGTCTGGCACAAAGGTGCCATTTTCTAAGTTGTTTAACACATCTACATCTAAATATCAGGAAATAGAAGCTGAAATTCTCATATTCATCTTTTGATCTCAAACTCAAATGTCTTCAGTGTATAGCAGAAACAAAAGAAGTGGCTTTGCCATTCCAATACTTTTGGAGGGGACTGTATATGACGCAGTTGCACTGAGTTACTGCAGAGACTCAGCAACCAAAGTGAAAGTAGACCATGAAGGAAGATTAAACAAAACTCAGATTATCATAATTTTATTATCATCTATTTCATCTTTTTATTGGTTTTGCTATAAAACAGACACAGTATAAAACACAGAACAGTTCTCCATACACATAGGAGTGTCAGGCAGCAGAGATGGTGACAGTTGCAGGTTAAGAGCTTTAATTTCAAAACAGGCAAACAAATCCAAACCATGAGGCAGAATCAAGGTCAAAATACAGGCAGAAGTCAGGCAATGTGCAAACAGAGTAAACAAGGCAATAGACAAACCAAAGAACCAGAATTGTTATCATAACCAGAAACACAATAGCAGAATAACAAGGCTTGATCTCACAAGTACAAGACACTAAACATATACTTCTCAATGTAGTGGTGGAATAAGTGTTCTTATATACTGTGGAGTGTGACCGAATAATTGAGTCCAGGTGTGTGCGATCAGAATGAAGGCGATCGTGATAGAATTCATGGTGGATTTTGGGTGTTGTAGTCTACAGTGGCCATGTTTATAGGCCGATCTGAGTTCTGGGAGTTGTAGTCAGCAGTCATAATTTGTAGGCCAGTCTGTGTTACCTTGAGTGGGGAGCAACACCAATTCCAGTGTTGACGTGACAAGGAGACAAAAAAAATGTCAGTTAAGTGATGTAAATTATTCAGCAATGTTCTAGCAATCAAGTTTTTGATTAATGCAATGTATTGATGTTTAATGTTATGTATACATGATCTTCAAAGATAAAGTAAAATACAATTAGAGAATTTTTTTAATTTTTAATTTTTAAATTAAGGGTGGGGGAGTAGGAATGGCCAAATGGTAGTATACACCCACTGGCCACGTTATTAGGCTAATCAGCTAATCATGTGGCAGCAGCGCAGTGCATAAAATTATGCAGATACAGATCAACAGTTACAGTTCATGTTCACATCAGATCAGAATGGGGAAAATGTGATCTCAGTGACTTTGACAGTGGCACTGATGTGGGTGAAAAAAGAGTTGGTTTAAGTATTTTGGAAACTGCTGAACTGCTGGGATTTTCACACACAGCGGTTCTGCAGGCAGAAACACCTTTGAGTGGGGTCAGATAGGGAATGGCCAGCCTGTTTCAAGCTAACAGGAAAGCTATAGTAACTAAAACAATCACTCTTTACAACTGTGGTGAGCAGAAATGCATCTCAGAAAACACAGCACATCAGATAACAGCAGAAGATGCCGTTGGGTTGCACTCCTGTCAGATGTGAACAGGAATCTGAGGCTACAGTGAGCACAGGCTAAACAAAACCAGTTGGTTGAAGACTGTTAAAAGTTGTCTGATGAATTCTGATTTCTGCTGTGACACAACTGGCTTTCAAACAGCAAATGGGAAAATCAGGGGATCCTGATTGTTTAATCCTCTTTCTCACCAGCTGGTAGCCAATAAAATGTGACTACACACAAAGTGATGCTTTCATTTATTTATTTGATGTTTGGGGCAGGTCATTAGCAACAGTGCTATATGTATTTCAGAAGGAAATGAACAAATATACATAATATATTAAGCATACTGATTTCAGCCTCCTGAATGACCATAAGTCACTTTTTATTAGCTTCAGTATATTTTTGCTGACTGCTTGTCTTTTCATTTCATCATCAGATCATTGATTTACTTAAAAGTTCAACATGTCTATGTACTAACCCAAAACTGTGTAAACTGTCATGTTCAGCTAGAAATGACTAACGTTTATTCACTCAAGGGTCAATAAATCAAGGATGGCTACTAAATCAAGGATTGATATAATTCATATCAAAAAAGAGTTGTAACACCTGCTAAAATGCTATCAATAAAAAAAACTTGCTTTACTATTTGCAAGAATGAATTGAAATATTGTTTAAGGAAATTATTACATGGTAGATTTTTTTTCCTGAAATAAATTATGCAATGATTACCTGTGTGGGCAGGATGTTTGTTTGAAGTGTGTACAAAAGAAAGAGGTTAATGACTGTATGTTTACTCTAAGTAAACAGTGTATGATAGTACAATGACTAATAACAGAGATAATGTTGATAATGTTAACATATTTTAAACCAGAATGATGCTTTCATTCAGAGCACACAGTTTACATTTCTATTTTGTTTTTAGACTTTTAAACAGTATATGTAGATTTTAAGACATGTAATCACAGATTTTTTTCTTGGCTGCCAAATCTTTCCCTTGAGTGTCTAGAATTAAATTCCACCATATGTGACACTCAAAGGAAAGATTTGGCAAACGAGAAAAAAATCTGTGATTTCTATCCATTTATTAAACATTTAGACACTATTTCATAAATGCAAGGTTACCACTTCATAAACTCATCATACATGCCTTTCTTGGAAGAGCAAGAAAATACCAGTTATTATACTAATATGGTTCCTAATGCATATACTACATAAATATATTTTATAGTGCTTGTACAGACAGCTATGCTGGTTTATTTCATCAAGAATTAAGTCTGCTATTGACCTATTGCCTACTTTGTCTGTTGGCCATCAAAAGAGTCAATAGACAAAAGGCATTATACTGCTTATGTTTGTAGATGTCACGTACTGTTCTAAAAACCAATTTACACAGTTTCATTTATAGCGTTTGCAATGTAGCGGGAATATGTTGCTCAAAATGGTTAATCATTAGTGAGAGACAACAGCAGATGGACCTCTTTTGGGCTGAGTGTCCTTTTAAAAAGGAAATCACAAATCAGAGATTGGCACTCGCAGTGGACTTCATCAAGATGGTCAGCCGAGTTCACACTGGGATAAGGCTACTGTTAGCCTGCTTCCTCTTTCATTCTGTTTATGGACAAACCTCAGGACCGTAAGGACCATATTTTACTCTGAATCTGTCTCATTACTCAATAGATACAAGTTTATTTGAGGTATTTTGTCTTGTCTTTTAGGTCCTCATTCTGTCTCTAATATAGTGTGTTTGTGTGTGTGTGTGTGTGTGTGTGAAATGAAACTTTCAAACTGTAAGTCTTTTTTGATTTATGTATTGCAACTAAGGTCTCAATTCTCAATATCTAGGTATCTACTCTATCTAGTAGGTGTTGGTAAATGAACATTAGCAAAAATCATTGGTTTTTGTAAAAAAAAAAAAAAACATAATCATGCTGTTTTCATAGTAAAAAGAGTGGGAATAAAGACGGCTATTGTTAATGTACTAAACCCTATTAGTGAATATTCTTAATATATTTGTATCTACACCCACAGGCAGAAAGAAATAACTTTATAATAAGTAAGCAGTAAATGTATATGATGTGTGGAAGAGACACATTTATGAAGGTGGTGCTAGAAGTATGTCTACTTTTATAGTTTGCAGGTTTTAATGCCATTAAATGACACAGCATAGCTGATCACATGATCTTTGATTTTACAGCATTTAATTTGACCGGGATTTACCAAAAATAGACATTTTGTATCATGAGTGTTGTTTTTGGTTGACACAAGCCAGTTTAAACATAATAAACTTAATCTTAATCTCCATATTTTGGGATTTAGCCATTGGCATTTAATAGGCGTCCTAGATGCAGCTTGTATAATAACCTGAATCCTTAGTAAATTGAACTTTAATGTATGAAGCAATGTGAATGCATTTGACAGTCACATCATGTCACATTTTGCCCCACACCTTCTCATGTATACATATGTGGCAAGGTGGGTGACAGTCTATCCTTATTGGCTCATTGGTGTGTGATTGTCACCCACAATAGCCTATTAGAATTGGTGTTCGCGGGTATTTAAGCCTGACGGTATGTCATTTGGCGTGCATCATAGCTAGGACCGCCCTCTTCCGGATTTCATCTGCACCTGTGTAGTGGTGTGTGAGTTTGGTTGTTTGTAGCTGTTCAGTTAAATGGAGAAGTGGGCATGTAGATTAAAACAAAAGTTTCTTTTTCTCTCAGTGCGATGAATGGTCATTTGATGTTGCGCTGGGTTGCCGGCTGTCCATTTGCATGTCAGCTGTGAGATTTTTCTGGGGATGTGTCTACCTGCTTGAGACTCTGTGTTTATAAACTGTGGGCAACGGTACCACTCGTGTTGCATGACCTATTGTGTGTGCCGCTCTGTCTCTCTCTTTTTCGGACGCCGTGCCGATTGGTCATGTGAGGACGCCGGAATTCTTTTTATTTTGCGTTCAGAGGACGGCGCTGCTGTTTTTCCTTAAACTGTTTTTCTTGGTATTACAAATTGCTTTTTTTGAAGTTATAAATTGTTTTTCTTTTTGAAGGTGTAAAACTGTTTTTTTAGATGTTATTTTTTGTCAGTTATGTCTTGGTTATATTTTGTTTGTTTATTGTTTTTCTTTGTGCACTTGTGCTTGTGCTTGAAGAGTTTAGATCTGCCTCTCTGAGGATTACAACTTGAGGCCCTGTCAGGCCCTGGGGCTAGGAGGCTAGCTGTTTTTTTAGTGCTGGTGGTGGTTTAACCGTGTGGAGTGCAGTGTGGTTTGGATTTATTTTTCACTGTGTGTGTGTGTCTGTTTCTGTGTGTTCGTGGAAACCACCAGTGTGCGGTAAGGATCTTAGTGTCAGCTAGCCTGCCTTTGCTGCTGGAAAGCCCGTGCCTGTTACTTGTGTAATTTTCTTTTTTTGAGTGTTTGTTTTTTTGTTGTACCCAGAGCTGCTTTATTCTGATACATTGTTCTGGATTGTGATTGACTTTCAGCACTGTTGCTGTTTTTATTATTTATTATAGAAATCTGAATAAAGTGTTTTATACATTGTTCCCACGTTTCTCTTTGAATTTGTGGCCAAACGAATCTGTGTCCCTTATTTGGGTTATTCCCCGTTTCAATACGGGGTGGCGTAGTCGGTTTGTTTAGCGGGGGGGGTATGTTGAGTTATTCATTTATTCCCCTCCCCCCATCTCAGCATTGCCACACATAGACTCGGCTCTATTTGATATTCTGGGAAGGTATAAATTTTGTATATGGTGCAATAATGTTAAAACATTAGTGTACAGAAGTCTTAGGCACCCTAATATTCTTTGATATAATTTTTTCTTAGATATTTATTAATGATTTCATTAATAATGAAACTCTGTTAATGAAACATTAAGAATAAAAGGCTCACGGCTCAAAACAGATGGTACATGTTTACCTTATGGGCCTTACAGTTGGAACTGTAATAATCATAAAATTATTAGATGTGAACTACACAACTGGCATGGGCTAATGCATGGAACAAGACAAAAGATTAGCCTACAACATAGAAAGAAGGAACGTGTCTCCATTGCACAATAAATAGCATCTTTATTATTCTATTTTGTAGTGTTTTAACTTGATATCTTTAGCATGCTGAACAAAAAAGGAAATAAGGGGAGCTGATTGGATATTGTAGTAGCTTGCCTGTAAAACTTCTTTATTTTTCTTTTCAACCTTGAAGCGCTGTTAAAACAATACACTTCCTCTGTTATTGGCAACTCACACTTAGAGCACAGTAGCAAAACTAGTGGTTAACCACAAGCTCAGTAGGGAGAAAACTGGTGGGGGTAAGGAATCTCAATTGGCTTCATGAAAAGGGAGAGCATACATAACACAATATGGACAAACAAACAGCACATTCCTACACTAACAAATAAAACTATATCAAACAGACCAATCGACATTAAATATTAAACAACAAGGATACCATGGCTGTTGGATACCAACAAGGATTGGCGCTTGCTCATGACAGCTCAACAGCACTACATAGCCCTTACATGCTACTACATGCTCAGTCAACCATTATGGTGATCCAACAACCCAAACTAAAACACAGTCCTCAAGACCACAGTAGGTATTCGGGGCCGATGTAGGCCAAGAAGATCCCCTGCACGCAGGGATGTGGGAGGGTGTTTTACTTTGGGGGTGCTGGAATTTTGAGCAGCATACACATGATATGCACTATCTATCTACAGTATACTATTATTATTATCATTAGTATTATTATTGTTGTTGTTGTTGGTGGTGGTGGTGGTAGCAGTTTCTGTTGCAGCTGAAGGAATCCTGAAAGTCAGCGTGCTACAGAACCTTAACACCCTCACTTCTGCGTCCTTGCCTGCACACAGTCATGTGTATTGTTCTTTGCCATCAAAGCCTAGTCTAGGGCTGTGTCAGTCACATTTGTTGCCTTTCTTCTCTTTCCTCAGTGTCTTTGTGACAGGTTGATTGTGCCTTACCGAAAGATCATTGCTCCATGGACTATAAGCTGCAGTAGTCATAACTTTAAAGTTTTCAGCAATGTCCCTCATTGCTTTGTTATTGAATTCACCCCCAATGTCTTTGAGGAGGACCATGATCACTTATTCAAGAATTACATTTTTCACAATTTCCCTTTTCTTGGTGGTCACAATACTTCCAGCACTGAAACATGTAAAGTGGTCAGTGACATGAAGATACCATAGACCTGCTTCAAGCTCATGCAAATCCAGTGCCATTGTTTATTTGTAACTTCAGGCCATAGACAACCTCAAACCTTGTGTTTGGGTTTGCTGTATCTCATGCATGTCTCACAGTTAGTAACAATTTATTTAAGAATCTCAGTGTGTTCATTGCCCTTATTACCTGAGCAGGCCAGCAGTTTCAGCAATATATCCACTGAGCCATGCCCATATTGCTTGTGTGCTTGTTTGTCCTTTCTTGTCCTTATAACTTATGACAGTAATAACTTTATCTTCACTCTGGATCTCACATTCACGTAGAATCCATTCATCTTTAATATTCACACAATAATGTCCTGAAGAAGAAAGTTCAAGTTAACTTTTTTTTCCCAATAATATTTTACTTAAAGCAATGGGATGTCTGCTGGGACTACTTCAGCTTCTGACACTTAGTCTGACCTATAATGGAACAAGTCTTCCATGACAAAATGTAAAAGCTCTTTCACTTACTGTATGTTCCAATTTCTGTACCTCATTCTGCCTCATGACTACTGATCCTGATGCATCCACCATGGAACCTATCTTCTGTCAACTTTGCATGTTCATTTTTCTGTGGACAATCATTTACCTAGTGATATCTTGTACAGTACACTTTGTATGTACTATATCTTGTACTGTACACATCTTCTCTCATTATCTATCAAGATGATTTGAGCCTTGAGGTAGTGATGTTTTTGACTGGCTTTGTGGGAATTTTGCATGTAGTAAGTATCCTCTTTCACCTTCAGTTCACCTCCCCTTTGTGGAGTATAGATTGTAGTGTTGATTTTTTTTTGTTTGAAAATGAGAGACTTGCACAAGCAGTCAGCACCAACTGTTTGTCCTTAACATCCATTCCAACTTTATCTAGTTATTTGAAGGCTACTACTGCATCTGGAAGAATTATGCTGAACATACATAGCCTGTTATATCATTCACTGACACCATTGCTATTCCATTTTTCCATCACAATCTGGTCAAACTTTGTGTACACATCTTACTGATGGTATTTTTCCTCTTTCAGGAACACAGTATATAACTTCTTCAAAATTGTGGTGATGTCATCTTCTTTGTTTAAATCATCCACTGGTATTTCTAAAGCACTGCTTCTTGCTCTTCCAGCAATAAAGTGAGAGCTAGGCTTACTTTTTCTTTTCAAGTTCATTGACTGTGCCCATATTTCTTCCTCATTTTTCCAACTTTTATAGGACTTCTTCTCATCAGATAGGGGTGGGATTTTGTATGTTAATTCAAAATGACAATGACAAACATTTTAACAACACGCTTCTAACACTTACTTCTGACTGAAGTAAACTGTGTATGCTCAGGAATGAATATAGGACTTAACAACCCCAGTTTCCCATCATGGAGGAGCAGGGAGGACTCGCCTGATTGTTGACCACTTTTACTGCATTATTCTCGGGCTTCTCCTCCATCCCCAGTTTTCTGTGAATGAGCTGAATCTTCACACATGCACAATGTACCATCACTCAAGTCCCTGTCCTGTTTGATCCCAGTTTTATAGTCACCTGTTAAGTGTTTCCGATTTAGATCGTTTTCTGTTTGATGAGAATGGATTATCCTTTGTTATCGCTGTCTCCGCCTGTACTTTGAACCTTGCTATAGGCGCTATGATTTTTGCATTCACCCAAATAAATCACACATTAAGCACAGATGCTTGAATCCTGCCTCATCACAATGCACATTACACTTAGTAACTCTGAAGCAATGCTGCATGTGTAACACCTACAATTAAGTACCTGCAGAGTGGCTATTTAAAAAATGAATCGCATGAAATATGAGTGACATACAAGTAAATCTATTTTTCTATTATCCTATTTATAGAATGCAACTTACTACTGCAAAATTATTACACCATTAAGCATATTATTGTGTGATTCTGAAGCCTTGTTTAGGTTCTGCAAGGTATTTTTCATTAATAATATGCAGAACCTTAGAACCATAGTGTATTTTTTCAGCACTTACAGTAGTCTGGTTCAGTTCTAATTCATTTCGAAATATATAAAGGCAGCTCCAGTAACTTTATTAAGAAGGGGAAAAGCTGTATGATACCACTTTGTCTCACAGCAATTAATTTGGTGCATAAAACTGGAGTAATTGTCTTCTACTTGAATATCTTCTATGACCACACCACTGATTTTGCAGTTGTACTGACTATTGAGTTCAGTAAGTTTAGTATAAGTTTAGTAGAGTTCTACTCTATTTATAGAGCTCTACTCTGTTTATTTTACATATCCTTCATCACTTTCCTCAAAATAACATTTTTGTTTTTAGATATTTCATGGTGACATTTCCTGCAGTGATAGAGTCTGGCTCTAGTGCCAACTTTTGTGTTAGTCTTCTGAAGCCTAATGGGACTCTACAAATGAACATTTATCTGGTTCACAACAACCGGATCAGAACTCTTTTACAAGAGACAGTGGAAAAGGAGATTCACCACTGCTCTCATTTTGAGGTAAGAAATCCCAATTATTATTATTATTATTATTATTATTATTATTATTATTATCATTATTATTATTATTAGTGACTGATGTGGTATAATGGATGACATCTTCACAGGCTCCACAGGTTGAGGGTCAATCAGTGCAGGAGATCAAAGTAGAAGTCAAAGGTGAAAGTTTTAAGATGACAGAGAAAAGGAAAGTGATGTTTAAATCCTACAACACATTGGTATTTATTCAGACTGATAAACCCATTTACAATCCAGGCCAAACAGGTGATTCATTCCTTCAACTGAACTATTTAATATAGGTTTATTTGTTACTGATGGTGCAGCTTAAAACAGCACATTTCATTATTTTTCAACAGTGAATTTCAGAATTGTCACTATGGATTCTAATTTTATTCCCCTGGAACAAAGGGTAAGTGGGGACTTTATACTTTGAATATTTGCTAGAGTCTAAGTGTAATAATCTCAATCTCAATGTCCATGCAGAAAGGCAGGTTTTAGTTACAACACATTCTGCCCTACATGTTTACATTTAACTGTAGAAGAAGGGTCTTGTCATTTTCTAAGCACAGATTAATATCACACCTGTCTTTGTGTAATATCTTGATGTTGTGTTGATATTCTACTAAATGAAACAAACGTGATTTTTCAATTGAATGAGTTTGATGATATCTATGGTATTTTGGTAGTTTCTTAATCGGAACTATGCATTATCCTATTCTCCTTTACAGTACACCACAGTAATTCTTGAGGTACGTAAATAAAACTATACATAATTTCATTTTTAAATTTTATTTTATGACACTTGTTTAGTTAATTTTTTTTTATTTGTTACATATATATATGTATATTGTTTAGTGTCACTTTAATATTTTTCTGCAATAAACAGGATAATAATCGTAACAGGATTGGTCAGTGGACAAATGTGTCCTCGACAGGCCTGATACTGCAGCTTTCTCATGAGCTAAATGCTGAGGCTCCACAGGGATATTATTCATTATCTGCTAGCATTGAAAATAGGTTGATCTCACACTATTTTACGGTGCAAAAGTATGGTAAGTTACACTAGAAGAGTGGTTTTATGTTTATACAGAATTAACTGACATTAGTTACTGTAATAAAAAAATACATTTGACTTTTAGTTTTACCCAAGTTTGAGATTACAGTAAAAACACCAGAAGAACACAGTGTCGGTGAGGAGGAACTGAAGCTGGAGGTTTGTGGAAAGTGAGTGAAAGTTTCATGAGACAACAACTAAAATAGAAAAAGAGGGCCATATTTTTAACAATTTCTTTTTGTTTGAAACATTTGCCTTGTTTAAAAACATACTGCAATTTAAGAATAACATAGCATTGACAGCCACTTGAACATCCAGGATACATCAATGTATCCAAAAAAAAAACAAAAAAAAAAACACTGTCCAAAGCAAAGGTCAATGCTTGTGCATTTTTAAGGTACACGTATGGACAGCCAGTACCTGGTGAAGCACTGGTGCAAGTGTGTCGTAAATTTAAGCAGAATTATCTTCATCGTGAGGAAGCCAAAATGATTGCGCCGTGCCTGGTTGAAACAGTGGAGGTACATAAGTAACACTATATTAAAGGGTATCATGTTTTTAACCTCTCTACCGATATAGTTCTCACCCTGTATTTGTTTTTGTGTTTTCCCAATAGATGAGTCAGACTGGTTGTGCCTTCGTTATATTAAATGTATCAACTTTCATGAATTCCGAATTTGAAAATAATTTAGAAAACCGTCTTAATGCTACAGTTACACTAACAGAGGAGGGAACAGGTGAGTCAGTAACAGATCTCTTCAGAACAAAGCTAAGGCAGACAAAGCACTGATTGCTAATTTTTAACTTAAAAATAAGTTATAATACTTGTAAATACTCTGAAAAACTGGTTCATATTGAAGAATAATTTGTATATTGTATATTGTTGTTTTTGTTTAGAATTTTCCATGGTAAAATCTGTAATCATAACACTCACTCACCAAATCGGTAAAGTGGAACTTGTGGATTTACCAAAAAACTTTGAACGGGAGAAGGTTATAGAAGGAAGAGTAAGATTTTTTTCTTGCTTTCAAACTTTCACTGATCCAGATTTTTTGTTTGTTTGTTTGTTTTTTTGACAATGTTTTTGACAATTGTCAATTTTTTTTAAATTTTGACAACAATTCTTCTTTCCCTGATCAACAGATTAAAGTTACTACCTTCAGTGGAAGACCAATTCCTAACAAGAAGGTGTATCTTTCAGAAGGTGAACGGTGGTCTCAAAAGTTACTACTTAATCTTACTACAGATAGTAATGGATTAGCAAACTTCTCAATCGCTTCACCTGAACATCCTGCAACAGAGATAATATTGCGGGTGAGCACTCACAAAGATTTAAAATCATTTCTATACATCTTTAAAACATATTAAAGCTAAATGTCCTGTGTCACTCTTATCTAGGGAAGTGATTATCCAGTGGTCAAATACCACACATACAACACACCATTCTTTTCAACTGCTGATGCACGTATACAGCTGCTCCAACCGGCCACAGCTTACAATCCAGTATTCAGTGAACTGTCAATAGAGAGCTCAGAGGAACCATTTAATTGTGGTGCTGAAATTCCCATAACCATTAACTACTATATTGTTGGGGAAACTACTGAAAGTTACAGTATTGATCTTATATACATGGTAAGTACATGCAGTAAAATAGTATGTTTAATGAGACAGAAAATGCAAACCACCTGTATTACCTTCATTCCAGCAGCTCTAAATGCACAGTGATTATCATATATTTTGACTCTCTGGTTCAGGTCTTATCTAAAGGAGCCATAGTCCATCATGGGCATGGGAAAGTTGAAGTGAAAGACTCTGCAGATGTCAGAAAAGGAAAAATCTCATTCAAACTATCTGTTGTTGCTGAGCTGGCTCCTGTAGTGCAGGTCGTGGTGTACTCTGTCCTTCCCAGTGAGAACATCATCGCTGCTAACAAGAATTTTGATGTGGAAAAATGTTTCAGAAATAAGGTAAAGCTAAGACCATCATTATTAACTTTTTACATGCAATCAGTTTGTTGTAAGCCATGAAATTGCTAAACTTGTTTTCATCATGAATTCCAGGTTTCGCTACAGTTCTCTCCCTCTAAGGCAGTTCCTGGGGAGAAGAACACTCTCGAGCTCACAGCTCATCCTGGTTCACTCTGTGGCCTCAGTGTTGTAGATCAGAGTGTCTTCATCTTGGAGCCAGAAAAGCATCTAAACACTAAAAAGGTGAAGTTAAGATTTACAGAATCTTATTTTTTCAGACTCTAAGAATACTGAAGAGTACTGGCGAGAACAGAAATTGCATTGCTGCTGTTTGATGTTGGTGGTCTTTCAGACTTTTGGCAGTGTCAGATTAAATCCAGGAACTGGCATTAGTGCAGCCAGCAAGGGTGAAAAATTAGTCAGATTTTTGCAAACAATCATAAGCTAATCTTTAATCAGACACACAATGAAACCACATTTCAGAAATATATTAGAAATATACATATTAGAAATATAGGGCAGAGAGAATGCCAAAATCACCGGAATGTAAATACTGAAAATTTCAGACACATGAAAGAAATTATGAAGTATACAGTTAGGATCATTATAATATAAAATTTTAGATTAAACAATGCAGTATTGTGTCTATATAGTAGCACAATAATAATAATGTGTTTTATTGGCATGCATTGTACATAAACTTAAAGCAAGTTCTTTTAAATCTCTCATGCTAATGTAATCATATATACAAAAGTCACAACACATTTTTTGTGTTTTGTGATATACTGTATATAATTCCATAATAATCACAAGTTGAACTATATCTCCCACAGATATTTGATTTATTGCCAGTGACATCGGTATTAGAGTATCCCTATGGGCTTGAAGATGATCAAGAGTGCTTGCATGTTAGACCTCAACGGGATGTATTGATTGACCATACTTACAAATCATTAAAGGTAAATGACTGATTTCACATAGCTGACACATAGCTGGGTGATCTGGGGAAACTGCAGATCATTTTATGGTCTTATCTAATCCTGAGTGATCTCGCTCAATGGGAACCTCCAACCAGGCATTTTTCTACTTCATTCTGTTGTAAAACAGTACTGGCTCCGGGTTTAATTATTTTTATAATGGTAACAATAAAGTTCAAAGTAAACTCATGGGTATAAAAGGGTTGCAGCTCACATGTTCTGGGGAGAAACATTTCTATCTCCTGTTCCATTGCATACAATCTGCATCCTATACCACCATGGGTTTGTTCATCCATTTTTTTTTAAAGTGTCTTTTATTTTATTTATTGTTTATTTGTTTGTTTGTTTGTTTGTTTTTTACATGTGTTTAAGTTTACTTCTGCCTTTTAGTTGTAATTTTTTGTAACAGATTGGATCCTTAAGAGCTGAAGTGACTGCATTTTTTTTTTAAATCAGTCCCATTAACCTTATATATTCGAGGCAGCTATGTTTATTAGGTAATACACAAATGTTTACTCTTGTGTCACTGGTTAGAGGTGGCAGAGAGGAAATTTTATTTAAATAACACATCCAAGCTTTCTCACCCTACAATACCAAATACATTTTATCTAAAGCATACTGTATTATTTAATTTTAAATACATATTGTTTAATTTTATTTTATGTGAAAGTATCTGCTTTAGTATTTCTACACTGATTATGACTTATTATCCCCTGACAGGGAGTGGGGCTGAAGATGGCAACAAATTTGGCTGTTAGAGCTCCTCCTTGTTTGGTGTATAAAGGCGTGAACTATCATCGCATACATGGTACACCCAGACCCATACACAAATTACTGTTTTCATCTTATACACAAATTACTGTTCATTAAATAGTGCAGTTTCTCGTTCATAAATTTAAATTAGGTACATTACATTTTACTTTACACATTATAATAAAACACATACTGTACTGTTGTTATCAGTATAATATATCTGTAATTTATATACAGTAATTCTCTTGCTGTTTCTACAAATTAAACAGCTACTAATGAAATCAGTATTATAAGGACCTATCTGGCATTATGTACAAAAATTAGATTAAAAAATTTCCTGCATTGGTATTTTATTATTGATGTAATATTTTTGAAGTAAAAAAAAAATTGAAATTATGAATTATCACCCAGGATGAACATATGATGAACATAACATAGGCGACCTTAACTAATCAATATCCACATTCTATTTACACTCTGACAGAGAAGAACAGATTTGAAGCCTCAGTATGGTGAGACAGAGGAGAAAGTAACTTTAGCTGTAGATGTCCAACATATGCTTTATGAGAGTAATTAAAACTAAGTGTAAAAACAGGTATAGTACAGGTCTACTGTACTCACTTGTTTTATAATGTATACACAACAGCACAGTGGAAAGCAAATATTGTGGCTAACATCAGATAACAATTGAATATTACTGACTACATGTGATGTGCTTAATGAACTGAATTTTCCAGTGTAATTGGGATTAAAGCTCAGAGGGTGAGACATTTTTATATGGTTTCACAGAAACATGTAATTTCTAATGTACTGTATTTTAATCTTATAAAAAATGTTTACAATGAAATTTCACTGTAAAAATAATTAGGGACAAGATTTTTTAATAAAAGAAATTAAGAAATGATAATATAAATTTGGATTTCAGTACTTCAGAGTTTTGCTAGCTGGAATTTCAAAACTGGATGTCCCATATCTCAACCAGCGCTCCACCCAGATCGAACCTTATAGTACTAAGGTCATATACTTTTATTTATGTTTATGCTCATTGTCAGTGCAATATTTGATAGGAGAGCGTCATTTTGCTCATTATCCTGGAGGGTCGTCACCTAGAAGACACATTGAGACAGTTCGCAAATTCTTCCCAGAAACATGGCTATGGCAACTGTCTGAAGTGAGGTTAGTAAATCAACATATTAATGTCAGACATTTTACTTAGTGCATTTTTATTAGAAATTCAACAATATAAAATGATAGCAATAAATTAAAATGAGCATACCTATTGTTTCAGTGGGCATGTTTCTACAGTGCTTCTGTATATTTATGTGTTTTTTTGTCACCTATTAGCAGGTATATTTGTGTCTGCTGTTGTTGTAAAGATAAGCTTAACTAAATTTTCATGAATAATGAATGCTCTCTTTTTGATATTAAGTTTGAGTGTCATAATTATCCACAGGGACACTGGATCAGTACAGCTTCCTGTCACTGTTCCTGACACCATCACCACTTGGGAGACAGAGGCTTTCTGTGTGTCCTCTATTGGGCTGGGACTGGCTCCTCCTGTTCAGCTCACTGTATTTCAGCCCTTCTTCCTGGAGCTCTCGTTGCCTTACTCCATTATCCGGGGAGAGGTTTTTGAGCTGAAGGCCACTGTCTTCAATTATCTTTCCAAATGCATTATGGTACTGTAATGCCAAGATTTTATCTTTACAAGTATTGTGTCACTTAAGATGCACAGAAAATTAATCACCTGTGCCTCATCAATAGGTTAAAGTGACTCCAGCCTCTTCCTCAGACTACACTCTGGAACCCTCTTCTGATGGCGAGTATTCATCCTGCCTGTGTGCAAATGGCAGAAAGACCTTCAAATGGACTCTGATTCCCACTGTGCTTGGTTAGTCATAAAACTCTTTCAAAGTCTTTCATGGAGGTCTATGTTTGTGCCAGTGAAAACCTAATTTGATTGTTAACACAGATGTATTATTAATTTTGGTAGAGTGCATGCCAATTTGTGCTCGTTTGATATTTTAATATTCATAAAGGAATGTACATGCCTGGGGGTGTGGGTGTGGGGGGGTATATGCATGTGCAACACTGCCTGCTGAGACCCACTTTTAGGACAGACGCAATGCTAAAACGACATTTTCCTGCTTGAAATGTTGCTTAAATGGTCTAGTTTAATTTCTCATAACCTGATTTTGTGGTATCCTACTTTGCCCAACTACGAACTAAATGACAGTGATGTAAAATAGAGGTGGCAGTGACTGTTTTTTTAGTCTTCCTGACCACTGCCAAATGAATTCTGACTTTTTACACTGCACATGCAGTATAGAATTTTTGTTTCATCAGAACTACTTTAAAAATTAAGAAGCCCAGGCCTATTGAAGCTTTAAGCATTTAAACAAAATGTTACATTTTGTAAACAAAATTTTATGTGGAAGCTTAAAGATGTTATTTATTTCAAGCATTAATAACATAGGAATAAAAGAAATTGGTGTTTGCTTCAATTTCTTAGCCCAGGGTGTGGGGATGCTTGATTAACAAATGGGGTAGTGGAAGAACTTCTCCTCTTTTGTTTCATTCATTTATTTTACAAATTAAGACATTCAGACAAGCCACATTTAAATTAATAGACTAGATGTTATTTTAGTCTTTTTCACTATCCTGACTGCACTAGAGTAGCTCAGCAATAAAAATGGATACATTTTCATGTCAGTCTACCTCTGCTAAACAAACTAGGGATGTGTATGCTACTTTCAAGTATAGTACAAGTATACTGAAATTGTATACTTGTAAAATGTACTATTCTAGACCCCTATTGCGTAGGCTACTAAAACTAACCGGGTTTCCGATTACAGTTATGAATACCTTTCATGTAGCCTTTAAACCTACCAAAAAGTCTGTTTTCTAGGTTGGTCAAGGCTTTAGGTTGCAGAAAATTCATAATGTTCGTCTGGGGTCGTTTGCTCAAAAAAATTTGGGAAACCTGTCTTAGCCTATTTATGATCATTGTGAAATTTACCAGACAGCAGATGACTGAAAGCAACTAACCTAATTAGCTAATTTATAAGAATTCCTTAGAAACCAGAAATGGCAGACAATGTGTTTTGCAGGGTTATTTATATTTTATGGGTTTGTGTTGGCTCACTTTCTTTATTTTTTTATATTCATAAATATGTGTCAGTAATATGAAATGACTGGTTTTCACGAATTTTTCTCAATGGTATTCTTATTCTATGTCCTAGTGAACTATCATGAAGATGTGTTTTTGATAGAAACTATAAGTCACTCTGGATCTGCTAAATGGGCATCTGCTAAATGCTGTAAATGTTATAAAAATAAAGTAATTAAACTCAAGAGTGTATTTCATATATAAAAGCGCAGTAATCCATGCAAATTATGATTTGAAGTCAATCAAGTCGAGGTTTACATTAGTTAGTCTTATTATGTGTAAATTGATACACATTCAGGGGCACGATTAGGATACAATCGTTTTTCCAAATGCACAAAATTTTTATGAATACCAAATTTCTTGTGTAAATGCTCACAGAAATGATATACGAATAAATCTGTTTGTATCCAGCTTGATAACTGAGGCCCACTGACTGTATACACACTCCTCTCCTAAAGGAAAGAAAGATGTTGAATTGATTGGATATTGCAGTAGCTCACCTAACTACACCTCTTAAGTATTCTAACAAAACGTGTTTTTACAATGTAACTGTACTTTGTCGTAAAAATATCAAGAACATACAATATTGAGTTGTCTGCTGCAATGGATGTTATTATGCTACAGGAGTCTTGAAAGTGACAGTGAGTGCAGAGGCAGAACAATCCCAGACTGTGTGTGATAACGAGATTGTGAGTGTTCCAGAAAGAGGCCGTATTGACACAGTTACACGAAGCCTGATTGTACAGGTTAGTGTCTTTAAAATAAGCATAACCTTACATTTGTAAACCTGTTATTTATTATGTTATGATCTAATAATACTATTTTCCCTTTAGGCTGAAGGAACTGAGAAGACAAAGAGCCAGAGCTGGTTATTATGTCCACAGGGTCAGGCTTTCAAATATTTTTGCATTTTGATTCATATCAAGTCTGGTTGGTTGAAAACTGGTGCACATACTATGTTCTACTGCTCAATAATGATAGAGCTGCCTTTTATCTCTCTCACAGGCAACAGTGTCTCTGAAGAGTTGGAGCTGATTCTTCCTGAGGATGTAATAGAGGGATCAGCACGAGCTTCTGTCTCAGTACTTGGTAAGACAGAAGAAATTAGGGTAAATAAAAGAACTTTGCAACTTTAAGGTAATTTTTTGTATTATATACTGTGTATAGTCACCTGTGTATAGTTCATTCCTGTGTGGTTGCCAGATTTGTCTTAAGTAGAGGTGTCCAAGATGGGTTTTTTCAGTAGTGTCTAGACCACCTTTGAACACTATAGAAGAACAATACAATATACCGAATACAATATAGCTGCAGTGGCCACAAAAAGTATTTGGATACTTAAGCAACACTTACAATTGTATGAATTTCACTGGATTAGAAAACATGTCAAACCAAGTGGCAATTATTTGAAAAAAAAAAAAAAAGATACTTTATAAGGCTTCATTACAGATCACAGTTACAAGGTTTTAGTATTTAGTTTGCCATTCTATGTTTCACGGAACTTCTTGACAGCATCTGGGCATGGAATCAAACAGTTTCTGTAACAACTGTGATGGAAGTTTCCTCCAGGTTTCAACCAATAAATCTTTCAGTTCATCCATACTAGAGCATCGACAATCTGCTAATTTCTTCTCCATTTCTTCCCATAGAGGCTTTATAGGGCTTAGATTAGGGCTTTGGGAAGTCTTCTTTTTAAAGGCAGCTGGTCTGCATTGGATCATTATCCTGCTGAAAAATTTCTTTGCTAATTTTTGCAAGCTTGCATCCAGACTGCCTCTGTACACTTCACTGTACTCTGATGCCATCAATGAACACAAGCTCACCAACACTACTGTAGGAAAATACATTCCCAGCCACATCCGTGCTTTCATACCCTTAGTGCAGTCTGTTGGAATTCTTCTCCTGTCTTTCTCCAAACAAACACTGTACCATCAGATCAGTGTTTGTGACTAAGAAGAATGAAGGAAGTTTTTTAAAAGAATTACCGACTACATCTTAGTGCACAAACTACTCAAAACAGGATCAACGAGCATGGGTACAGAGGAAGAGTAATGCGGTGAAAACCATTCATCAGCCTCAAGAATATGAACGCAAGGGTGAAAATTGCAAAAGAACATTTGGATCAGATGAAATAAAATTTTTAGATGAATCCAAATTTAACTGGCATGGATCTGCATTTGGTGCAACTTCCTGCAGATAAGTTACCACCCCACTCGGCATCTCTGTCAGGGCTTTTGTTCCATCTGTACATATGCCCACACTTTTTATCCACAAATGTCCATGTGCTATAACAAAGCTGTCCAAAGTGTAGAAATGTCCTCCCCAGTTGTCATGGCTTCCAGAGGTTTGCAGGCAGTATCTTCCATAATTGACTCTTCATGAATGTACCAGATATATACCTGCAGTTGAGCTACACCTGCTGTTGGCAATTGCCTCTCTGGTTATAGATTGAGTGCTTCTCAGCCATTTATCCATTTTTTTAGCTTGCGTGTCACTTAGCTACTCTAACTAGCTGTGTGAGAGAAATGCTGGCGATAAATTATGTGCGAATGGATGCATTTTTCTGAAGCAAAAGATAGTGTAATTTGATTGAATGCCTTTTATTTGACCTTCAGAACACTGTCTAATATAATGTTTGCACACTAGAGGGTGCAGAAGTTTATTTTTGCCTATGAGAAATACATGGACTGTATTGTAATGCTTTCTAGAGTTGGATAAAATTAAATGAATGGATTTTTGGGCGTACCCCCATTGTCACCTTGCATACCACTGGGGTGCTCATAGCCCAATGTGGAAACCACAGCTTTAAGGTAACTGTCTTCACAGCACCACATATAAAGATTAGTGTCTGCTATAGAGACGTTGGCATGGTGCTGAATGTTTTCCTACATAAATCCCTTCCTAACTCAAAGCTCCTGGGAGCATAAGACCACAGGCTTTAACAGCTTCTGGACAAAGTCTCAGCATTTTCATGGGTGTTCCTCGCCCAGTGTTCCACTGCAAACCTAACCCATCCTAACTATCCATTTCAAAAGAAGTATGATAGGGACCAAAGATGAATTCCACCCCAGCAAGTAATATCTGAGCTTCTCTACCACCTATTAAATAGACTGTTGCATAATTGGGAAGCAACAAATTACAGTACGGCTGATTTCAATTATGCCTTTCTGTCTATGTGGCTGCAAATCCATCTGTCCATCTGACTTGGTTAGTCTTTCAAGTTAGATAATTCAGTCATGTTGCTATGGAAACCAAGCTGGGAATGAATTGTCTGTAATACCCTAGAATGGTTTTCACCTGGTTTTTGGTGTGGGGTTGGGACCATGTTGCAATGTTGCTTTCATGAGCTGAGGCTTTTCTCTTTCCCACTGTAAAGCCAAGGTAGTTAACAACTTCTAGGGCCAAGACAGTACTTTGTGGGGTTTCCGAGTGGTACTGTGATTTACACCATATGCAGATATCATTAAGATATGCAGGTGCTCCATGGACCCCAAATGGCAAGACCACTGTACTAGAAGCTCAAGGGTTCAGAATGCTGTCTTTTCCCAGTCCGTGGAGCTAGTGGCACATTCAAGTGTCCTTTAGTAAAAGGTTTGTATACGTGGACCATGGGGTAGAATGGAGAGATTTCAGTCAGTATTTGATCATCACAAAAGTGTACACTTCCATCTGGCTTTGGGACAAGAACAATGGGGCTGGACGATGCATTCTGAGAAACATAGCATTTGCCTACCCGGTTTCTCATGGCCTCTTGGCAGACCTCCAATATGACTGGAGTCATGATTTTCCCAGGTGCCTTAACAAGGAGTTTTCTCAGGTCCTAGGTCTGGTGCTGTCACAGATGGCTATTCAGCTTCATGCTTTTAAATGAACAAATCATAACTGTGCATGCAATGTCTTTATCTCAGGAGCATGCAAATGCAACAATAAAATGCTTTTTACCATACCTAGTCAGCATTCTATAAATGTTTTTCAATTTTTAAATTGGAACTGGTGCAATGGAGCTTCTATATATTTAGAACAGCTCTAATTTTTCATGTGGTCTAAACTGTTCATTAACTGTATGTTTTTGTCATTTCCAACATCATTTAGCTAAATAGATAAAGAATATTATTGTGTTCTTTTGTAGGAGATATACTTGGCCGTGCATTAAAAAATCTGGATGGGCTGCTAAAGATGCCATATGGGTGTGGTGAACAAAACATTGCTCTCCTTGCCCCCAATATCTACATTCTTCAGTATCTAGAGAGCACTGAGCAGCTCACCACAGCCATCCGTGAGAGGGCTACTGGTTTCCTTAAGAGTGGTTCGTGGGATTATCTTTCTATTTTTAATATTTTAAGGCTAATAATAATCATTCTAAATAGATTTTTTCTGAAATAACCAGAATAAAATCGTTTTACTTTACACAGGATACCAGAGGCAACTTAACTATAAACATATAAATGGTGCATATAGCACATTTGGCAGGGGAGAGGAGAACACATGGTAAGAATTTCTTAATGAGGTAAACAGGTAGTGTTGATGATACAAGTTACACAAGATACAGCCTAAAACTTATTTTCCTGAGAATTTGTTAGTTATTTTTAATTATTATATAATTCTCAAATGTATAAAACTATTTTTACAAATAAATCTCCATCACCAGGTTAACTGCTTTTGTCTTGAGGACGTTTGGCAAAGCACAACGTTACATCTTTATTGATCCAAAAAACATTAACAGTGCAAAGCAATGGCTCATAAGGATGCAGAGATCAGACGGCTGTTTTATAAGAAAAGGTAGTTTGTTCAATAACAGAATGAAGGTATGTATGCTACTCAGGCAACCCTTTACTAACACATATCTGAATAAAAGTATTGAATTTCTGTGTTTATCTACATATCATGCATATCGTTCTAATCTACTGTAGGGTGGTGTAAATGATGACGTGACTATTACTGCCTACATCACTGCATCGTTGCTTGAATTGGGTAATACAGTCCAGGTAAGAGGATGATACTGTTAAATGTTCACAATCTTTTCACTGCACTGGTAAAATGCATCCAATCTAAATCACAATCACATTAGTTAATTCAACCAGGAGCACACTGATTTAATAAAGTTGTCTTAAATTGTGATTAAATTGAAAATTTGTACCAGCCTTTTTATGGATAAGTGCTGCCTTTAAAGAAACTTTCCAAATCATTGTTTTCTTCTAAATGATAATGTACATTTTGATTGCAGGATCCTGTTGTGAATAAAGGACTGTTGTGCCTCAAGTCTTCTGTTGGTGACCTGGCAAACACCTACACCACTGCACTGTTGGCCTACACTTTCAGTCTGGCTGGAGAGAAAGAAGTTCGGGAGCACCTACTACAAGAGTTAAAGAATGTTGCCATTTCAGGAGGTACTGAATTATTAGAAAAAATTGTGACATTTATATTTATAACAAATGGGACAATCTACATTTCTACAAGTAAAACTGTTGAACGTAATAATTGGAAATGGTAAAAATGCTACTGCAAGCAACTCATGGAGAAACAATGTGTAATGTAGATTTTACTTCACCACATTCTACACAATAAATATGATGCCTAAATATAATTGCCAGCAAGAAAGTGGCTTTCAGAGAAATCCATCTCCATTTACATCCTGCATAGGCTCCAAAGGAAAAGATCTCAGTGAGTCTAACAGAAGTATATAAAGTCCCAGGCTGGACTCTGTGGAAGAGCATAACAGACAGAGGTCACCAGTGGAACTGAAGTCTGTGTCCTTGTAAAACTCTTGACTCTGGTCTGTTCAGTTGCTGCCCAGCGAGCAATATTTTCACTGTGAAGTGTTCCACTACCAACCCCTGTCCATCATGGATGGGCTCCACAGGATTCTTCAGCAGTGGGAGGTGTTTTCCATGTGTCTGCTGGTTTGATCGAGCACTCTGACACCTACTAGAGGTCTGTGAGTGCAGTTCAGACTTTTCAATATCAGTCAGCCCAGGATCAAATTGGCTGAGAGCCACTCTGCATCCTGGGCTAAGTGTGCTACTGCCAGGAGTGCAGTTTCAATCAGCTTACTCACAAAGGAGTTAATTGCTGCCAATTTGAGCAATCGAATGCAAGGAACAAAAGTGCCAACGTGTAGCCTGTGTGTGCAATGCATGTAGCAATCTCAAAGGCCTTTAGCAAAATATCATCTGAGCACCTGCAATCAGTGCTGAATTGACACTTGCGTTGCTTCCTTGATACTCACAGATACATGTGTACCCCAGCACCTGGGGTAGACATGTGTCTATGTGTTTACCTTTAGCCTGTGAGATAGTAGAGGCTAAATCAGATCTGCTCCATGACGATTTGGCTTGGCTGGCAATTCCTCATTGGACAAAAAGGGCCTTCCAGACACAGCCACAAATATAGCATTCTCGATCTCTTTAGATGAGGAGTAGAAGGAAAAATTAGCTCCTGGTTTTGCGGGGCACCCAATGGCAGGTATGAGTTCTGGCTGCATGTGTCTTCTGTTTCAACTTTGTAGATATCAGCTGGTATATCAGATTAATTTGCCCATATTCAAGATATTCTTACTTGCTAAGATATCAGTTTTTGCAGTGTATATATTGGGAAATTGCAAATCCATGATTCGCCACTGAGCGAATTAATCAGAGGGCAAACCACTTGGATATGCAGTGAATTAGAAAACATAGCATGCTACTTCAGGTTGCATAAACTGTTTTCTGGATGATTCACTGAGTGAAAACCAAAGAATGAACTCCAAACTGAATCAGCAGAGGCTTGGCTTCAGTCTCAGTCTGCTGTTGATTATCCCACAATGAAGTTAGTTAGTTATGAGTCAGGCGCATTCCCTGACAAAATACTTTACCGGGGCATGTGCCCCAAACTATAATGGTTTTGGAATACAAATTTAAATGAGTGTTGCTGTTTTTTTCAAGATTTTTTTTTTTTTTTTTTCGTGAGGCAGGATCCTATGTTGGACCCCTTGACACAAATCCTAACAGTACTTTGTATCACTTAACTGCCATTATGATAATAAAAAACAATTCTATGCTATCAGTAATAAGATTCAAGCCATGAACGCATTTTTCCATATAGCGTTGTTCTTAACAAGTTAATGAAATACTAGTTACTTTAACTAAAACTGCAGTGCCTTTTATACAAAACTGCTTAATGTTAGGCACATCATCATCTGATTTAGTGTTACATTTTAATGCCCATGATCATTTCGAAGGTGTCAACTGTGTTTATTCTGCAAGATCACAAGACAGCAGCACAGAGCCAATAATAGTGAAATAGCCAGCTAAAATCACACTAACTAGGCAGTCAAAAACAAAGCTTTGTTAAAGTGAAAAGCTTTTTTTCTCTTATGATCTGTGTGCTCTCCACAGGTCTCGGTGTGTCTCTGAGGCTGATGGTAGCAAGCTTTATCAATTTTTGTTAGCTAGCACAGGGACAAGGCAATGATGCCAGAGATATCTGAGCTGGTATATGATATGTGCACTTCAAAACGCCCTTAATTCAAACCATCTAGAATCCTACATAAATGTATGATTGCCAGGGTGACTCACAGCAGCTCAGGACAGGAGTGTCATGTTTTAGTCTATTTTCCATTTAAAAAAAAATCAAAGTAAAAAGATCTAAATAAAAGATAATAAATAAGCGATCATGGGTTTGTGCTGTAGAAGTGTTATTACGGTTATGCAAACATGTCTTAATTATCTTGAGTCTCTCTTGTTTTAGATGGTCGGCTTCACTGGTCTCAGTCAGCATCAGATGACTCTGAGGCCTTGTCAGTGGAAATCAGTTCCTACGTGCTGCTAGCTGTTCTCACTGCAGGTCAACTCTCTACTGCTGATTTGGGATATGCTAATAGGATAGTCAGCTGGCTGGTGAAGCAGCAAAATCCTTATGGAGGCTTTTCATCCACCCAGGTACTTTAGCTTGTTCTGCAATTAGTCAGTTTAATGATAAATCAATGTTTAAATTTTAATAATAATAATAACCTTTATTTAACCAGGTAAGTCAATTGAGAACCAGTTCTCATTTACAATGACGACCTGGCCAAGAGGCAACATAATTTTATTTTATAAAATTATAAAATTATATAAAATTATAATTTTATAGCAAATTCTTTTTTCTTTTCAATCAGGACACAGTTGTGGCCCTCCAAGCTCTGGCTCTGTACTCCACTAAAGTGTTCAGCTCAGACGGCTCTAGCACTGTAACTGTAAAGTCAGCAGATGGACACAGTCACAACTTTGATGTGAACCAGAACAACAAGTTACTGTACCAAGAAAGATCATTGCAGGATGTTCCTGGCAAATACAGCATTGAAGTGACGGGCTCCAGCTGTGTGTCAGTGCAGGTCAGTGCATCTGACTCTTACTATCTACAAACCTTGTGTCTAAATGAAACGCTATTCTAATTCAGAGAAAAACACTGACTACCCAGTTCCCCTAACAAATATTTTTATACAAGTCTCTACAATTTATTAAACATTATTCAAATTAATTGATTAATGTTTATTATTGTTATTTTTATTATGTGTTTATTCTATGTTTTTATTATATGTTTATTATCTGTTTATTGATTGCTTCATGGTTTAACTTTTTTAAATCCCTACTTGCAGACAGCACTTTTCTACAATGTCCCCACACCTACTGAAACTAGTACACTGAGCATCACGGCTAAGACAGAGGGAAACTGCACAAAATCATTTGGACAAACTTTGTCTCTTAAGTTCACTGTTGGGTAAGAATGAATGCTTGATAAAACTCTGTCCTTAAATGAGAAAACTGTCTTTGGAGTATATGGAAGTACAGTTATTTAGTCATTAATTTAAAAGTTTACAGTAAATAACTCCAATAATAATGACTAATGACTAAACATCTTAAGACACCTGCAGTGACAATAATTATTACTTTATTTTCTATTGTTTTCATTATTGCTATGGATACTCCTGAAGTTATTGACAAACACTTTTTTTCCAGATATACTGGGACACTTAACAGCACTAACATGGTCATAGTGGACATAAAACTCTTATCAGGGTTCACAGCAGATCCTGGTGAAGTAAGGAGTGGCAATGTTGCTAAAAGTTCTGTAATATACATGTCTAGATAAACAAATATGCAAAAGCCTTGCTATTGAAATGATAATGGTAGAATAATCATTACCTTGTTTTCTTAGCTGAAAAAAGGCATTTTGGTGGAACGGGTTGATTCTAAAGATGACCATATTATCATGTATATCAAAGAGGTAAGAGGAGGTTTAAGAATATGTATATGATATTAATCACTATCTATATTGTATATCTATCTATATAACTGCGCTCCAAGAAACATGTATGCTTTATTTATTACACACAAAAAAACAGATATGATGGAGTATGTTTAATATGATGTCTGGTGTATCTCTAACAGCTCCCTAGGAATATTCCTGTCAACTATGAGCTACACATTAAACAGGTGCTTCCTGTCAAGAATCTCAAGCCAGCGGTGATCAAAGTTTATGATTACTACCAAACAAGTAAGAGTTTCCTAGGTTGCATTATTTAAACAGTTACTATAACTGTATTGGTATCATTTACTGATTTCGAACATATTTCATGCAGGTGACCAGTCTGAGACGGAGTACACCTCCCTGTGCGTGTAGAGTTTCACTTTCGAATTGAAGATGCAGAAAATCCTTTGTTTTAGGTTTTGATTAAGATTTCTTGCTGTTGAAATAAAAATACATTTCAAATGCCTAGTGAGTGACTGTTGTGTTGAAGATCTTCACAGTGTGATGGTATAGGCATAATTTGAACAATTTCTCTTCAATAACTTGTGATATATTTTTTTATGAAACACATTACATGTTTCAATATGTTTATATTGAAATATTTCTGATGTATTTAGCAACTCTGGTGTTAATTTGTTGGTCAGTATTTTGTTTAATTCCAATACTTTTGGAGGGGACTGTATATGACACAGTTGCACTGAGTTACTGCAGAGACTCAGCTCATCTAGTTAGCTATCTGCAAGATGACAAATATGGTGGGGTTGATGATGGTATTAGCATGAAATGTGAAGTTTTGGAATTATCTCATTTGGTAGAGATCAAGGAAGGAAGGGCTAAATCCCACTGGCACTGCTATCAGCAGATGTAGGTAGTCAAACAGATTTGTGGCTCATGTAGGAAAACCATTAACCAAAATGAAAGTGGACCATGGAGGAAGAGATGATGACCGTTGCAGGTTAAGAGCTTTAATTTCAAAAAAGGCAAGCAAATCCAAACCATGAACCAGAATCAAGGTCAAAATACAGACAGAAGTCAGACAATGTACAAACAGAGTAAACAAGGCAATAGACAAACCAAAGAACCAGAATTGTAATCATGACCAGAAACACAATAGCAGAACAACAAGGCTTGTACTCTCACAAGTACAAGACGCTAAACATATACTTTGCAATGTAGTGGTGGAATAAGTGTTCTTATATACTGTGGAGTGTGACCGAATAATTGAGTCCAGGTGTGTGCGATCAGAATGAAGGCGACCGTGATAGAATTCATGGTGGATTTTGGGTGTTGTAGTCTTTGGTGGCCATGTTTGTAGGCCATTCTGATTTCTGGGAGTTGTAGCGGCCACACTTGTACGCCACTCTGTGTTACCTTGAGTGGGGAGCAACACTGATTCCGGTGTTGACGTGACAAGGAGACAAAAAAAATGTCAGTTAAGTGAAGTAAATTATTCAGCAATGTTCTAGCAATCAAGTTGTTGATTAATACAATATACTGACATTTGATGTTATGTATACATGATCTTCATAAATAAACAAAGTAAAATACAATTAGAGAATTTTAATTTTTAATTTTTTTTAAAACGGGTGGGGGAATAGGAATGGTCAAATGGTAGTATACACCCACCAGCCACTTTATTAGGCTATAGGTAGGCTCATGCAATTATCCAATCAGCTAATCCTGTGGCAGCAGCGCAATGCATAAAATTATGCAGATACAGATCAACAGTTACAGTTCATGTTCACATCAAACATCAGAATGGGGAAAATGTGATCCAGTGACTCTGACAGTGGCACTGATGTGGGTGAAAGATGGGTTGGTTTAAGTATTTTGGAAACTGCTGAACTGCTGGGATTTTCACACACAGCAGTTCTGCAGGCAGAAACACCTTTGAGTGGGGTCAGATAGGGAATGGCAAGCCTGTTTCAAGCTAACAGGAAAGCTATAGTAACTCAAAGAATCACTCTTTACAACTGTGGTGAACAGAAATGCATCTCAGAAAACACAGCACATCAGATAACAGCAGAAGATGCCGTTGGGTTCCTCTCAAACGTGAACAGCAATCTGAGGGTACAGTGAACATAGGCCAAACAAAACGAGACAGGTGAAGACTGTTAAAAGTTGCCTGATGAATTCATGGGTTGAATGCCACAGCTGGCTTTCAAACAGCAAAGGGGAACATGCATGATCCTGATTGTTTAATCCTATTTCTCACCAGCTGGTAGCCAATAAAATGTGACTACACACACTAAGTGATGCTTTCATTTGTTTATTTGATGTTTGGGGTAGGTCATTAGCAACAGCGCTATATGTATTGTAGAAGGAAATGAACAAATATACGTAATATATTATGCTGTGACGGCAGGCTGGCAGCCCACACACAGAAATCATTCATCGCTCCTCACTCAACTGCTGGCGGGGTGCTGAAAGGACATCACCAGTTCAGCACGCCAATATTTTGGACAGACGGAGTGCGTGTGGCTGCGAGGTGGAGCAAGTTAATGCAGCGCATCTGGAAGCTAATAAGGGCCGTGGCGCGAATCTACCCTCCTGAAGAAGACGGAGGACTACAAAAGGAGCCAGCAGCCGCTTTTCAGGAGAGGTAGGTGAGGTGTGCAACGGTACTAATTGTTTTCTCTCTGTGTTTGCCAGACAGAGATATCAGCGAGGAAGACGAGCCTCCCTCTCAGCACGCCAACCTCTACACTGCCTGAGTGTGTCCGCCGTGCACCCTCTGTCTCGCCATCGCACCGCTGCAGCCAGCTCGCTGCGCTGCTCACCAGGAAAACACCTGCCACACACCACTGCACCGCCCACCCACAACTTCACTCCCATGTTTTTATTGCACCATCTTTGTAAATATAGAGCACGTTCCTCACACGACTGCCTCTGAGTGCTTGTGTTCAGTCCTCTCTGTGGTCTCGCTTGTCACAGTGGTGGAGAATGCGGGCATGAACACAGCACCAAGCACCATGGGTGCAGCATTGCAACAACTCTTTCAAGCGAGCCTGTAGCAGCAGACAGTGAGTCAGCAGCTGGCCCGCAGCCTCCAGGTCACCACCCAGGAGCTTCTGGAGCTCAGGAAATGCCCCAACCCCTGCCGAGAGGCCCAGCACCTCCTCACCAAGCTGACAGCCGCCGACGACATGGAGGCCTTCCTGCACACATTTGAGCGTATCATCCAGTGGGAGAGCTGGCCTAAGAAGGACTGTTCGGTTCGCCACAGCCAGCGCTTCCCGAGCCACATGGAAGAGGAGGACGAGGACAACGCGGTTGAGGGTCCAGCCAGCATGCCTGGCCCAGGAGGAAGGGAATACCGGAGCGACCTCAGCAGGTGAGCCTCCCATCCCAACTAATTCCTGGTACGAGGGGGCCTACACTACCTTAAGACGGAGCATCAGGGCCAACCCTGCGAGCTGCTGGTGGTTCCCCGCAGCTGTACTCAGCCCCTCATGCACCTGGGCCACTCACACCCCAGGGGGGACATCTGGGGGCCTGGAACACCCTCAAAAAGGACTGTTTCATGTGGCCAGGGATGGACGCCGAGGTTCATTTCTTCTGCCAACAGTGCCCCCAGTGTCAGCAGATGATCCTGCACAAGCCTGCTCCCGTGCTGCTTATCCCTCTCCCCATCATCAGCATCCCCTTCGAGTGGATAGGCATGGACCTGCTGCCGTAGTCTGCCCGGGGGCAGGAGTACATCCTGGTCATTGTGGACTATGCCATCCTTTACCCCGAGGCAGTCCGACTTCAGAAGGCCACCTCCTGGAACATCGCCCTTGAGCTCCTTCTCCTCTTCAGCCGTGTGGGAATCGCCAAGGACGTTATCTCCGACCAAGGTACGCCCTTTATGTCTAAACTAATGGCAGATCTGTGTCGGCTGTTGCAGGTGAAACTCCTAAGGACGTCTGTCTACCACTCCTAGACCGATGGGCTGGTGGAACGCTTTAACCAGACACTGAAGAGGATGCTCTGAAGGGTGGTAGATGAGGAGGGGAGGACCAGGGGCCTTCTCCTCCCCTACGTCCTCTTCGCCGTCCGAGAGACCCCTCAAGCATCGACTGGCTTCACCCCGTTTGAGCTGCTCTTTGGACGGTGACCCCGAGGACTGCTGGACGTGAACTGATCTGGTCCACCACGACATCAAGGGCCCCACCGGGAGTCATGGTCCGGCCGCATCCCAGAGGCCCGCTGTAGGGCAATCAAGAAAGAGGTCAGCTGGGTATTATAGACATTTTGTGCCCAACTTTTCCTTGATTGCCTCTCCCCTCTCAGACCTCACTAGTAAAGGACAACCAGACCGGGTGCAATGGAGTCGGGAAGCTGAGCGAGCGTTCGAGGACCTGAAACAAGCACTGACTAGTTCCCCTGTTCTACGCAACCCAGACTTCAGCCTCCCCTTCATCGTTTAGACCGATGCATCAGAGACAAGCCTGGGGGCTGCCCTGTCACAGGTCTTCAATGGGGAGGAGCACCCGGTCCTCTTCGCAGAGAGGAACTACGCCGCCATGGGGAGAGAAGGCCTGGTCATCAAGTGGGCTGTGGAGGAGCTCAAGTACGACCTGGCCGGCTGACCCTTCACTGTGGTGACTGACCACGCTCCGCTCCAAAGGGTGGCCAAGGCGACGACTCTCCCTCCAAGACTATCAGTTCACCAGGCAACACCAGGCGGGGGCTCAGCACAGTAATGTGGATGGGCTTTCCCGACACTACTCACTCTGGGCCAATCGCATGCCAGCAGTGGGCTCGGAGCTGAGGAGGGGTACTGTGACAGCGGGCCGGCAGCCCGTGCACGGAAATCATTGATCGCTGCTCACACGACTGCCAGCGGAGTGCTGAAAGAACAGCGGCAGTTGAGCACCCCCAATTTTTTGGACAGCCTGAGTGTGCATGGCTGCGAGGCAGAGCGAGTTAATGCAGTGCGTCTGGAGCTAATGAGGACCTCGGCACGAATCTACCCTCCTGGAAGAGACAGAGGTCTATAAAAGGAGACAGCGGCCACTCTTCAGGAGAGGTAGGTGAGGTGTGCAACGGTACTAATTGTTTTCTCTCTGTATTCGCCAGACGGAGATCTCAGCGAGGAAGACGAGCCTCCCTCTCTGTGCACCGACCTCTACACTGCCTGAGTGTGTCCGCCGTGCACCCTCCGTCACACCATTGCGCCGCTGCTGCCTGCTCACTGCGCTGCTCACCAGGAAAACACCTGCCACACACCACTGCACTGCCCACCCACAACTTCACTCCCACATTTTTATTGCACCATCTTTGTAAATAAAGAGCATGTTCCTCACACAACTGCCTCTGAGTGCTTGTGTTCAGCCCTCTCTGTGGTCTCACTCGTCACATAAACATCCTGATTTCAACCTCTTAAATAACCATAAGTCAGTTTTTATTAGCCTCAGTATATTTGGCTGACTGCTTGTCTTTTCATTTCATCATCAGATCACTGATTTAGTTAAAAGTTCAACATGTTTATGTACTAAGCCAAAACTGTGTAAACTGTCATGTTCGGCTAGAATGACTAATGTTTGTTCACTCAAGGGTCAATAAACCAAGGTGGCTACTAAATCAAGGATTGGTATAATTCATATCAAAAAGAGTTGTAACACCTGCTAAAATGTTATCAATAAAAAAATTGCTTTAATATTTGCAGGAATGATTCGAAATAGTGTTTAAGGAAATTATTACATGGTAGATTTTTTTTTTCCTGAAATAAATTATGCAATGATCAAGGCAGTTACCTGTGTGTTGTTTGATGTTTGTTTGAAGTGTGTACAAAAGAAAGAGGTTAGTGATTGTATGTTTACTGTAAACAGTGTATGATAGTACAATGACTAATGACTAATGCCTTTCTTGGAAGAGCAAGAAAATACCAGTTATTATAATAATATGTTTCCTAATGCATATGCTACATAAATATATTTCATACTGCTTGTATAGATAGCTATGCTTGTTTATTTCATGAAGAAATAAGTCTGCTATTGACCCATTGCCTACTTGTAGGATTGTATATATAAATTGTATATATAAATATACAATCCTTATGTTTGTAGATGTCACGTACTGTTCTAAAAACCAACTACATATCACAACAGTTTAATTTACAGCATTTGCAGTGCAGCTGGAATATGTTGCTCAAAATGGTTAATCATTAGTGAGAGATAACAGCAGATGGACCTCTTTTGGGCTGAGTGTCCTTTTAAAAAGGAAATCACACATCAGAGATTGGCATTTGCAATGGACTTCATCAAGATGGTCAGTCGGGTTCACACTGGGATAAGGCTACTGTTAGCCTGCTTCCTCTTTCATTCTGTTTATGGACTAAACTCAAGGCCGTAAGGACCATATTTTACTCTGAACCTGTCTCTTTACTCAATAGATACAAGTTTATTTGATGTATTTTGGCTTGTAAAATTAAGATCTTGTCTTTTAGGTCCTCATTCCTTCTCAAATAGTGTGTGTGTGTGTGTGTGAAATGAGACTTTCAAACTGTAAGTCTTTTTTGAGTCTTTTTTGATTTATGTATTGCAAATAAAACTAAGGTCTCAAATCTCAATATCTAGGTATCTATCTAGTAGGTGTTGGTAAATGAACATTAGCAAAAATCATTGGCTTTTAGAAAAAAAAAACATAATCATGCTATTTTCATAGTAAAAATAGAGGGAATATTGACGGATATTGTTAATGTACTAAACCCTGTTAGTGAATATTCTTAATATATTTGTATCTACACCCACAGGCAGAAAGAAGCAACTTTATAATAAGTAAGCAGTAAATGTACATAATGTTTGGAAGATTTTACAGTTCCCAGGTTTTAATGCCATTAAATGACATAGCATGGCTAATCACGTGATGTTTGACTTTACAGCATTTAATTTGACAGGGGTTTACCAAAAATAGACATTTTGTGGCATAAGTGTTGTTTTTGGTTAACACAAGTCAAAAATCCCTTTTTACCTCAGAAAGGGGTCCAGTTTTCTCAATGCCTGATTTTCCAGTAAAGTCTAATATAACATGACAACATAACATGACAACAAGAGTCAGTTTGAAAAATTTTAAATATAATAAACTTAATCTTAATCTCCATATTTGGGATTTAGCCATTGGCATTTAACGGGTGTCTTAGACGCAGATTGTATAATAACCTGAATCCTTAGTAAATTGAAATTTAATGTATGATACAATGCGAACGCATTTGGCAGTCACATCATGTCACATTTTGCCCTACACCTTCTCATGTATACATAGACTTGGCTCTATTTGATATTCTGGGAAGGTGTAAATTTTGTATATGGTGCAATAATGTTAAAACATACATTACAGTGCAAAAGTCTTAGGCACCCTAATTTTCTTTGATACAGTTTTTTTCTTAGATATTTATTTATGATTTCTGCATTACTGAGTAAGTACAAAAAAATTAGATTTTCTAACATTACTTTTTCAGCAACAACAAAAAAATGTTACAGAAACATATTACATAATACACTACCTTTCAAAGACAAAAGAGAAGCAAGTGCAATAGTCAAAGTCTCCAGAAGAACTGTGGCAGATTCCCCAAAATGATCAGTAAAATTTTCCAGCTAATTTCCTTATAAAACTGCACAAACCGTACCCAAGACTACTTATGCATTTTTAAAGAGCAAAGGGTTGTCACACCAAATATTGACTTTGTTTAGTTTACTGCTCTGTATAGTTAATTTTTTTTTTAATGTAGAATACATTTAAATTTAATTATTTTTGAAGACATCTTTGCTTTACAGCATTTCTTTGCATGTGCTTAAAACTTTTGCACAGTACTGTATATAAATAACTTCCACTTTAAATCAAACTGTTGACATTATTCATTTTAATAAAGCTAGTAAAAATGGTATATTAATATGCCCTCAATATAGCCTAGCCTAGCTTGGAAATATTTCAGATATTTTATCACTGTGTAAGAGATTTGGGCTCTGTTAATGAAATATTAAGAATAAAGGGCTCAAGACTCAAAACAGATGGTGCATGTTTACCTTATGCGCCTAATGTTGGAATTGTAATAATCATAAAATTATTAGATGTGAACTAAAACAACTGGCATGGGCTAATGCATGGAACAAGAAAAAAGATTAGCCTACAACATAGAAAGAAGGAATGTGTCTCCATTGCACAATAAATAGCATCTTTATTATTCTATTTTGTAGTGTTTTAACTTGATATCTTTAGCATGCTAAACAAAAAAGGAAATAAGAGGGGCTGATTGGATATTGCAGCAGCTTGCCTATAAAACCTCTTTATTTTTCTTCTCAACCTTGAAGCACTGTTAAAACAATACACTTCCTCTGTTATTGACAACTCACACTTACAGCACAGTAGCAAAACTAGTGGTTAACCACAAGCTCAGTAGGGAGAAAACTGGTGGGGGTAAGGAATCTCAGTTTCATGAAAAGGGTGAGCACACATAACACAATATGGACAAATTAGTGGCACATTCCTACACTAACAAATAAAACTATATCAAACAGACCAATCGACATTAAATATTAAACAAGAAGGATACCATTGCTGTTGGATAAAATAAGGATTGGCGCTTGCTCATGACAGCTCAACAGCACTACATAGCCCTTACATGCTACTACATGCTGGGTCAACCATCATGGTGACCCAACAACCCAAACTAAAACACAGTCCTCAAGACCACAGTAGGTAGTAGAATTTTGAGCAGTATACACGTGATATGAACTATCTATCTACAGTATACTATTATTATTATCATTTTTATAATTATTATTATTAATAATAATAAATATATATTCTTGTTGTTGTTGTTGTTGGTGGTGGTGGTGGTGGTGTTGTAGCAGCTTCTGTTGCAGCTGAAGGAATCCTGAAAGTCAGCGTGCTACAGAACCTTAACACCCTCACTTCTGCGTCCTTCTGCGACTATGCACACAGTCATGCATATTGTTCTTTGCCATCAAAGCCTAGTCTAGGGCTGTGTCAGTCACATTTGTTGCCTTTCTTCTCTTTCCTCAGTGTCTTTGTGACAGGTTGATTGTGCCTTACCGAATGATCGTTGCTCCATGGACTATAAGCTGCAGTAGTCATAACTTTAAAGTTTTCAGCAATGTCCCTCATTGTATTGTTATTGAATTCACCCCCACTGTCTTTGAGGAGGACTATGAATGTCCACCCAAATTGAGATGGGATTTTGTATGTTAATTCAAAAGGACAATGACAAACATTTTAACAACTTTACTGACTCCAGTACACGCTTCCATCGACCTTGACTGAAGTAAACTGTGTATGCTCAGGAATGAATATAGGACTTAACAACCCCAGTTTCCCGTCATGGAGGAGCAGAGAGGACTTGCCTGATTGTTGGCCACTTTTACTGCATTATTCTCGGGCTTCTCCTCCATCTCCAGTTTTCTGTGAATGAGCTGAATCTTCACACATGCACAATGTACCATCACTCAAGTCCATTAAAGTCCCTGTCCTGTTTGATCCCAGTTTTGTAGTCACCTGTTAAGTGTTTCCGATTTAGATCGTTTTCTGTTTGATGAGAATGGATTATCCTTTGTTATCGCTGTCTCCGCCTGTACTTTGAACCTTGCTATAGGCGCTATGATTTTTGCATTCACCCAAATAAATCACACATTAAGCACAGATGCTTGAATCCTGCCTCATCACAATGCACATTACACTTAGTAACTCTGAAGCAATGCTGCATGTGTAACACCTACAATTAAGTACCTGCAGAGTGGCTATTTAAAAAATGAATCGCATGAAATATGAGTGACATACAAGTAAATCTATTTTCCTATTATCCTATTTATAGAATGCAACTTACTAGTGCAAAATTATTACACCATTAAGCATATTATTGTGTGATTCTGAAGCCTTGTTTAGGTTCTGCAAGGTATTTTTCATTAATAATATGCAGAACCTTAGAACCATAGTGTATTTTTTCAGCACTTACAGTAGTCTGGTTCAGTTCTAATTCATTTCGAAATATATAAAGGCAGCTCCAGTAACTTTACTAAGAAGGGGAAAAGCTGTATGATACCACTTTGTCTCATAGCAATTAATTTGGTGCATAGAAGTAATTGTCTTCTATTTGAATATCTTATATGACCACACCACTGATTACGCATTACTCTTATCGAGGTCAGTGTAAAGTGAGGCAGTATGCATACATTTTTGCAGTCGTACTGACTATTGAGTTCAGTAAGTTTAGTATATTTAAGTTTATTAGAGTTCTTGTGCTACAGTAGTTTATTTTACATATACTTCATCACTTTTCTCAAAATAACATTTTTGTCTTTAGATATTTCATGGTGACATTTCCTGCAGTGATAGAGTCTGGCTCTAGTGCCAACTTTTGTGTTAGTCTTCTGAAGCCTAATGGGACTCTACAAATGAACATTTATCTGGTTCACAACAACCGGATCAGAACTCTTTTACAAGAGACAGTGGAAAAGGAGATTCACCACTGCTCTCATTTTGAGGTAAGAAATCCCAATTATTATTATTATTATTATTAGTAGTAGTAGTAGTAGTAGTAGTATCATTTTAAGTATTATTAGTGACTGGTGTGGTATAACATGGATGACGTCTTCACAGGCTCCACAGGTTGAGGGTGAATCAGTGCAGGAGATCAAAGTAGAAGTCAAAGGTAAAAGCTTTAATAAGACAAAGAAAAGGAAAGTGATGTTTAAATCCTACAACACATTGGTATTTATTCAGACTGATAAACCCATCTACAATCCAGGCCAAACAGGTGATACATTCCTTCAACTGAACTATTTAATATAGGTTTATTTGTTACTGATGGTGCAGCTTAAAACAGCACATTTCATTATTTTTCAACAGTGAATTTCAGAATTGTCACTATGGATTCTAATTTTATTCCCCTGGAACAAAGGGTAAGTGGGGACTTTATACTTTGAATATTTGCTAGAGTCTAAGTGTAATAATCTCAATCTCAATGTCCATGCAGAAAGGCAGGTTTTAGTTACAACACATTCTGCCCTACATGTTTACATTTAACGGTAGAAGAAAGGTCTTGTCATTTTCTAAGCACAGATTAATATCATACCTTGATGTTGTGTTGATATTCTACTAAATGAAACAAACATGATTTTTAAATTTAATGAGCTTGATGATATCTATGTTATTTTGGTAGTTTCTTAATCAGAACTATTCTCCTTTACAGTACACCACAGTAATTATTGAGGTACGTAAATAAAACTATACATAATTTCATTTTTAAATTTTATTTTATGACACTTAAATTTTATTTTATTACACTTGTATGTATGTATGTATGTATGTACATTCTTTAGTGCAACTTTCATATTTTTCTGCAATAAACAGGATAATAATCGTAACAGGATTGGTCAGTGGACAAATGTGTCCTCGACAGGCCTGATACTGCAGCTTTCTCATGAGCTAAATGCTGAGGCTCCACAGGGGCATTATATATTATCTGCTAGCATTGGAAATAGGTTGATCTCACACTATTTTAAGGTGCAAAAGTATGGTAAGTTACACTAGAAGAGTGGTTTTATGTTTATACAGAATTAACTGACATTAGTTACTGTAATAAAAAAATACATTTGACTTTTAGTTTTACCCAAGTTTGAGATTACAGTAAAAACACCAGAAGAACACAGTGTCGGTGAGGAGGAACTGAAGCTGGAGGTTTGTGGAAAGTGAGTGAAAGTTTCATGAGACAACAACTAAAATAGAAAAAGAGGGCCATATTTTTAACAATTTCTTTTTGTTTGAAACATTTGCCTTGTTTAAAAACATACTGCAATTTAAGAATAACATAGCATTGACAGCCACTTGAACATCCAGGATACATCAATGTATCCAAAAAAAAAACAAAAAAAAAAACACTGTCCAAAGCAAAGGTCAATGCTTGTGCATTTTTAAGGTACACGTATGGACAGCCAGTACCTGGTGAAGCACTGGTGCAAGTGTGTCGTAAATTTAAGCAGAATTATCTTCATCGTGAGGAAGCCAAAATGATTGCGCCGTGCCTGGTTGAAACAGTGGAGGTACATAAGTAACACTATATTAAAGGGTATCATGTTTTTAACCTCTCTACCGATATAGTTCTCACCCTGTATTTGTTTTTGTGTTTTCCCAATAGATGAGTCAGACTGGTTGTGCCTTCGTTATATTAAATGTATCAACTTTCATGAATTCCAAATTTGAAAATAATTTTGAAAACCGTCTTAATGCTACAGTTACACTAACAGAGGAGGGAACAGGTGAGTCAGTAACAGATCTCTTCAGAACAAAGCTAAGGCAGACAAAGCACTGATTGCTAATTTTTAACTTAAAAATAAGTTATAATACTTGTAAATACTCTGAAAAACTGGTTCATATTGAAGAATAATTTGTATATTGTATATTGTTGTTTTTGTTTAGAATTTTCCATGGTAAAATCTGTAATCATAACACTCACTTACCAAATCGGTAAAGTGGAACTTGTGGATTTACCAAAAAACTTTGAACGGAAGAAGGTTATAGAAGGAAGAGTATGATTTTTTTTCTTGCTTTCAAACTTTCACTGATCCACAGATATTGCTTTTTTTTGACAATGTTTTGACAATTGTCAATTTTTTTTCACATTTCGACAATAATTCTTCTTTCCCTGATCAACAGATTAAAGTTACTACCTTCAGTGGAAGACCAATTCCTAACAAGAAGGTGTATCTTTCAGAAGGTGAACGGTGGTCTCAAAAGTTACTACTTAATCTTACTACAGATAGTAATGGATTAGCAAACTTCTCAATCGCTTCACCTGAACATCCTACAAGAGAGATAATATTGCGGGTGAGCACTCACAAAGATTTAAAATCATTTCCATATATCTTTAAACCATATTAAAGCTAAATGTTCCGTGTCATTCTTATCTAGGGAAGTGATTATCCAGTGGTCAAATACCACACATACAACATACCATTCTTTTCAACTGCTGATGCACGTATACAGCTGCCCCAACCGGCCACAGCTTACAAACCAGTATTCAGTGGACTGTCAATAGAGAGCTCAGAGGAACCCTTTAATTGTGGTGCTGAAATTCCCATAACCATTAACTACTATATTGTTGGGGAAACTACTGAAAATTACAGCATCAGTCTTATATACATTGTAAGTATTTGCTGTAAAATTGTATGTTAATTGAGACAGAAAATGCAAGCCTCCTGTATTACCTTAATTCCAGCAGCTCTAGATGTAATGCACTGCACAGTGATTATCATATATTTTGACTCTCTGGTTCAGGTCTTATCTAAAGGAGCCATAGTCCATCATGGTCATGAGAAAGTTGAAGTGGAAGACTCTGCAGATGTCAGAAAAGGAAAAATCTCATTCAAACTATCTGTTGTTGCTGAGCTGGCTCCTGTAGTGCAGGTGGTGGTGTACTCTGTCCTTCCCAGTGAGAACATCATCGCTGCTAGCAAGAATTTTAATGTGGAAAAATGTTTCAGAAATAAGGTAAAGCTAGCACCATAATTATTAACTTTTTACATGCAATCAATTAGTATGCCATGAAATTGCTAAACCTGTCTAACCTTGTTTTCATCATGGACTCCAGGTTTCGCTACAGTTCTCTCCCTCTAAGGCAGTTCCGGGGGAGAAGAACACACTCGAGCTCACAGCTCATCCGGGTTCACTGTGTGGCCTCAGTGTTGTAGATCAGAGTGTGTTCATCTTGGAGCCAGAAAAGCATCTAAACACTAAAAAGGTGAAGTTAAGATTTACAGAATCTTATTTTTTCAGACTCTAAGAATACTGAAGAGTACTGGCGAGAACAGAAATTGCATTGCTGCTGTTTGAGGTTGGTGGTCTTTCAGACTTTTGGAAGTGTCAGATTAAATCCAGGAACTGGCATTAGTGCAGCCAGCAAGGGTCAAAAATTAGGCAGATTTTTGCAAACAATCATAAGCTAATCTTTAATCAGACACACAATGAAACCACATTTCAGAGATGAGGGTTAAAAACATGCAAGGCTTTATGAACAGTAGACAAGATGAGTGTTTTTACACTAGAACAATACAATACAATACTGGTATTACTAACTAGACAGAATTGAAAACCGTGATTAAGGAGCAAGTTAAACAAGTTTTACTTTTTAATACCCAAAATTTAATAGTTGATTTTTCTTTAAAACTTAACCACTGAGAACACCTTTTCATGAAAAGTGCCAATAGTTCAGAGGGTAACTGTCTTTTGTCATATTTGCTTTTTGTTACTCTACAGATTGATATGGCCTTGTTGGATGAATAAAGCTTTCATTCATTCATTCATTCATTCTTACCTAAATATATTAGAAATATAGAACAGAGGAAAATGCCAAAACCACCAGCATGTAAGAACTGAAAATTTCAGACACATGAAAGAAATTTTGAAGTCTACAGTTATGATCATTATAATATAGAATTTTAGATTAACAATAAAGTATTGTGCCCATATAGTAGCACAATAACAATAATAATAATAATGATAATAATAATAATAATAATAATGTGTTTTATTGGCATTCATTGTACATAAACTTAAAGCAAGTTCTTTTAAATCTCTCATGTTAATGTAATCATACATGCAAAAGTCACAAAGTAATTTTTTGTGTTTGGTGCTATGCTGTAAGTAATCCCATAATAATCACAAGTTAAACTATATCTCCTGCAGATATTTAATCTGTTGCCAGTGACATCGGTATTGGATTATCCCTATGCGCTTGAAGATTATCGAAGGTGCTGGCGTGGTAAACCTCAACGAAATGGCCATACTTATAATACATTAAAGGTAAACGACTGATTTCACATAGCTGACACATAGCTGGGTGATCTGGGGAGACTACCAACCAGGCATTTTTCTACTTCAATCTGTTGCAAAACAGTACTGGTTCCCGGTTTAATTATTGTATAATAATAATAAAAGGGTTGCAGCTCATATGTTCTGCGGAGAGACATTTCTATCTCCTGTTCCACTGCATACAATCTCATCCTATACCACCATGGGTTTGTTAATCCATTGTTTTTTAAAGTGTCTTTTATTTTATTTATTTATTTTTTTTTTACATGTGTTTAAGTTTACTTCTGCCTTTTAGTTGTAATTTTTTGTAACAGATTGGATCCTTAAGAGCTGAAGTGACTGCATTTTTTTTTAAATCAGTCCCATTAACCTTATATATTGGAGGCAGCTATGTTTATTAGGTAATACACAAATGTTTACTCTTGTGTCACTGGTTAGAGGTGGCAGAGAGGAAATTTAATTTAAATAACACATCCAAGCTTTCACCCTACAATACCAAATACATTTTACCTAAAGCATACTGTATTATTTAATTTTAAATACATATTGTTTAATTTTATTTTATGTGAAAGTATCTGCTTTAGTATTTCTACACTGATTATGACTTATTATCCCCTGACAGGGAGTGGGGCTGAAGATGGCAACAAATTTGGCTATTAGAGTTCCTCATTGTTTGGGGCGCAGACGCATGAAATTGCGTCGCATACATGGTACATTCAGACCCATATTTTTTCATCTTATACACAAATTACTGTTCATTAAATAGTGCAGTTTCTCGTTCATAAATTTAAATTAGGTACATTACATTTTACTTTACACATTATAATAAAACACATACTGTACTGTTGTTATCAGTATAATGTATCTATAATTTATATACAGTAATTCTCTTGCTGTTTCTACAAATTAAACAGCTACTAATGAAATCAGTATTATAAAGTTCTATTCTCTGGCATTATGTACAAAAATTAGATTTAAAAAATTCCTGTGTTGGTATTTTATTATTGATGTAATATTTTTTTATTTAAAAAATAATATAAAGAAATTATGAATTATCATCCAGGATGAACATATGATGAACATAACATAGGCGACCTTAACTAATCAATATCCACATTCTATTTACACTCTGACAATTGAAGCCTCAGTATGGTGAGACAGAGGAGAAAGTAACTTTCGCTGTAGATGTCCAACACATGCTTTATGAGAGTAATTAAAACTAAGTGTAAAAAACAGGTATAGTACAGGTCTACTGTAGTCACTTGTTTTATAATGTATACACAACAGCACAGTGGAAAGCAAATATTGTGGCTAACATCAGATAACAATTGAATATTACTGACTACATGTGATGTGCTTAATGAACTGAATTTTCCAGTGTAATTGGGATTAAAGCTCAGAGGGTGAGACATTTTTATATGGTTTCACAGAAACATGTAATTTCTAATGTACTGTATTTTAATCTTATGAAAAATGTTTACAATGAAATTTCACTGTAAAAATAATTAGGGACAAGATTTTTAATAAAAGAAATTAAGAAATGATAATATAAATTTGGATTTCAGTACTTCAGAGTTTTGCTAGCTGGAATTTCAAAACTGGATGTCCCATATCTCAGCCAGCGCTCCACCCAGATTGAACCTTATAGTACTAAGGTCATATACTTTTATTTATGTTTATGCTCATTGTCAGTGCAATATTTGATAGGAGAGCGTCATTTTGCTCATTATCCTGGAGGGTCGTCACCTAGAAGAGACATTGAGACAGTTCGCAAATTCTTCCCAGAAACATGGCTATGGCAACTGTCTGAAGTGGGGTTAGTAAATCAACATATTAATGTCAGACATTTTACTTGCATTTTTATTAGAAATTCAACAATATAAAATGATAGCAATAAATTAAAATGAGCATACCTATTGTTTCAGTGGGCATGTTTCTACAGTGCTTCTGTATATTTATGTGTTTTTTTGTCACCTATTAGCAGGTATATTTGTGTCTGATGTTGTTTTAAAGATAAGCTTAACTAAATTTTCATAAATAATGCATGCTCTCTTTTTGATGACAAGTTTGAGTGTCATAATTATCCACAGGGACACTGGATCAGCACAGCTTCCTGTCACTGTTCCTGACACCATCACCACTTGGGAGACAGAGGCTTTCTGCGTGTCCTCTATTGGGCTGGGACTGGCTCCTCCTGTTCAGCTCACTGTATTTCAGCCCTTCTTCCTGGAGCTCTCGTTGCCTTACTCCATTATCCGGGGAGAGGTTTTTGAGCTGAAGGCCACTGTTTTCAATTATCTTTCCAAATGCATTATGGTACTGTAATGCCAAGATTTTATCTTTACAAGTATTGTGTCACTTAAGATGCACAGAAAATTAATCACCTGTGCCTCATCAATAGGTTAAAGTGACTCCAGCCTCTTCCTCAGACTACACTCTGGAACCTTCTTCTGATGGCGAGTATTCATCCTGCCTGTGTGCAAATGGCAGAAAGACCTTCAAATGGACTCTGATTCCCACTGTGCTTGGTTAGTCATAAAACTCTTTCAAAGTCTTTCATGGAGGTCTATGTTTGTGCCAGTGAAAACCTAATTTGATTATTAACCCTCCTATTATCTTTGGGGTCAATTTGACACCATTCAATGTTTAACGTCTCTAAATATATGGTTGACATCATTTTTTTTGCTTTAATGATTTTTCCTAATTTAATGGGGACAACGGGGAAAACATAAAATTAACATGATGATATATTTTCAATGTCCTGTACATAGCATCAGTGTTCCTTGGGGTCAATTTGACCCCAGGCTGTTTTAGCTGTATAAAACATATAAGAAATATCAAAATTTTACACATATTTGTTTTAGATGATATTGAGGGTCACTATGACATACAATTTTATAATCTTCAAAAAACTTCCTTCTGCTTTAGGGCCCTAAACTAACATAACCATACCTGTAGTATTGCGAGAACCACTCATAGTTCACATGACGATGGGAAGGGGTAAACACAGTTCTCATGTGGACATTGATAGTTCACCCAACATAGGGGAGGAGCAAACATATAAAAGCTTACACAGCAGCCTTCTCTAAAATTTCTCTTGGTGCTCTGTGGGCTCTCTTTTTTTATGAAAAAAAAAAGATTGAAAATGAATTGAAAATGACCTTTTAGCAAAGGTTTTCTGTCAGTGAGGTTTTGTCACAGTTCTCTGACAGTGTAAGTGACATAGAGGAGAATGTGTCTGAGACAGAGGATAATGTTGAGGAGGACCCTGATTATGAGGCATCTTCCTCTGATGAGAATGATACTCTTAGTGTTGACCCTCCTGTTGCCTCTCAACCACCAGCAGACACATTACCTTCCAAAAATTTATTGTGGTCCCTCTTCCCACTTGAATGGCAGGGTAGACTTAATGGTGCTAATGTCATCAAAATGGACCCAGGACCACCAGATACGCTGAGGGTGGTATTAGACATGGCTGAAGGACTGAATGATCATAACATTACATGTGATATTTTTTTCACATCGTGCACCCTGGGTGAGGAATTGCTGAAAAGGAAGGTTACCATGTAGGGGACAATGAGAAAAAAACAAGCTGGAGCCTCCCTCTGAGCTTCTTGCAATGAACAACAAGAAGGTAACATCTTCAGTGTTTGCCTTCACTGACAAAGCCACTGTCATCTCCTATTGCCCCAAGAAAGGAAAAATGTCCTGCTGATGAGCACCATGAACAAAGATGCTGTCCTGAGCACCAGAGAAGACAGAAAGGTCTTGGACTACAATAAGACTAAGGGAGGGGTTGATAATCTGGACAAGGTCACAGCCACCTACAGCTGCCGATGCATGCCTGCCCATTGGCCCCTTCTGTTTTACAAATAAAAATGTTTGAAAGTGTTTTTGCTTTTTCCTGGGGTCAAATTGACCCCGAACATAATACATGTTACTATCCTTGATAACAGAAATTGTTCTTCTTTCCAAATGTTATAAATAACAAAAATCTGTACTTAGAAATAATATATAGCCTTTAAAAAAAACAAAAAGATCTTTCTTTTCACATGAAGGTCAATTATTGAGATATTATGGTGATTTGTGTATTTTTCCATAGTCGGGCAATCACTATTCTGGATGAATAAAGTGGGGTGAAGGGGGGTTGGGTGAGGGTCTATATTTTATTTAAAGGGCTATTTAGGTAGTCAACAAATAAAACACAAACTTCATAAGGGAAAGAAGGATGTTGATTTAATTGGATATTGCAGCAGCTCGCTTAACTACACCTCTTAAGTATTCTAACAAACCATGTTTTTTAAAATTGCAACTGTACTTTGTCATGAAAATATCAAGAACATACAATATTGAGTTGTCTGCTGCAATGGATGTTATTATGCTACAGGAGTCTTGAAAGTGACAGTGAGTGCAGAGGCAGAACAATCCCAGACAGTGTGTGACAATGAGATTGTGAGTGTTCCAGAAAGAGGCCGTATTGACACAGTTACACGAAGCCTGATTGTACAGGTCAGTGTCTTTAAAATAAGCATAACCTTACATTTGTAAACCTGTTCTTTATTATGTTATGATCTAATAATACTATTTTCCCTTTAGGCTGAAGGAACTGAGAAGACAAAGAGCCAGAGCTGGTTATTATGTCCACAGGGTCAGGCTTTCAAATATTTTTGCATTTTGATTCATATCAAGTCTGGTTGGTTGAAAACTGGTGCACATACTATGTTCTACTGCTCAATAATGATAGAGCTGCCTTTCATCTCTCTCACAGGCAACAGTGTCTCTGAAGAGTTGGAGCTGATTCTTCCTGAGGATGTAATAGAGGGATCAGCACGAGCTTCTGTCTCAGTACTTGGTAAGACAGAAGAAATTAGGGTAAATAAAAGAACTTTGCAACTTTAAGGTAATTTTTTGTATTATATACTGTGTATAGTCACCTGTGTATAGTTCATTCCTGTGTGGTTGCCAGATTTGTCTTAAGTAGAGGTGTCCAAGATGGGTTTTTTCAGTAGTGTCTAGACCACCTTTGAACACTATAGAAGAACAATACAATATACCGAATACAATATAGCTGCAGTGGCCACAAAAAGTATTTGGATACTTAAGCAACACTTACAATTGTATGAATTTCACTGGATTAGAAAACATGTCAAACCAAGTGGCAATTATTTGAAAAAAAAGATACTTTATAAGGCTTCATTACAGATCACAGTTACAAGGTTTTAGTATTTAGTTTGCCATCCTATGTTTCACGGAACTTCTTGACAGCATCTGGGCATGGAATCAAACAGTTTCTGTAACAACTGTGATGTTGTTTCCTCCAGGTTTCAACCAGTAAATCTTTCAGTTCATCCATACTAGAGCATCGACAATCTGCTAATTTCTTCTCCATTGCTTCCCATAGATGCTTTATAGGGCTTAGATTAGGGCTCTGGGAAGTCTTCTTTTTAAAGGCAGCTGGTCTGCTTTGGATCATTATCCTGCTGAAAAATTTCTTTGCTAATTTTTGCAAGCTTGCATCCAGACTGCCTCTGTACACTTCACTGTACTCTGATGCCATCAATGAACACAAGCTCACCAACACTACTGTAGGAAAATACATTCCCAGCCACATCCGTGCTTTCATACCCTTAGTGTAGTCTGTTGGAATTCTTCTCCTGTCTTTCTCCAAACAAACACTGTACCATCAGATCAGTGTTCGTGACTAAGAAGAATGAAGTAATTTTTTAAAAAGAATTACCGAATACAGCTTAGTGCACAAACTACTCAAAACAGGATCAATGAGCATGGGTACAGAGGAAGAGTAATGCGGTGAAAACCATTCATCAGCCTCAAGAATATGAACGCAAGGGTGAAAATTGCAAAAGAACATTTGTCATGGCTTCCAGAGGTATGCAGGAAGTATCTTCCATAGTTGACCCTTCATGAATGTACCAGATATATACCTGCAGTTGAGCTACACCTGCTGTTGGCAATTGCCTCTCCGGTTATAGGTTGAGTGCTTATCAGCCATTTATCCATTTTTTAGCTTGAGTGTCACTTAGCTACTCTAACTAGCTGTGTGAGAGAAATGCTGGCGATAAATTATGTGCGAATGGATGCATTTTTCTGAAGCAAAAGATAGTGTAATTTGATTGAATGCCTTTTATTTGACCTTTAGAACACTGTCTAATATAATGTTTGCACACTAGAGGGTGCAGAAGTTTATTTTTGCCTATGAGAAATACATGGACTGCATTGTAATGCTTTCTAGAGTTGGATAAAATTAAATGAATGGATTTTTGGGCGTACCCCCATTGTCACCTTGCATACCACTGGGGTGCTCATAGCCCAATGTGGAAACCACAGCTTTAGGGTAACTGTCTTCACAGCACCACATATAAAGATTAGTGTCTGCTATAGAGACGTTGGCATGGTGCTGAATGTTTTCCTACATAAATCCCTTCCCAACTCAAAGCTCCTGGGAGCATAAGACCACAGGCTTTAATATCTTCTGGACAAAGTCTCAGCATTTTCATGGGTGTTCCTCGCCCAGTGTTCTACTGCAAACCTAACCCATCCTAACTATCCATTTCAAAAGAAGTATGATAGGGACCAAAGATGAATTCCACCCCAGCAAGTAATATCTGAGCTTCTCTACCACCTATTAAATAGACTGTTGCATAATTGGGAAGCAACAAATTACAGTATGGCTGATTTCAATTATGCCTTTCTGTCTATGTGGCTGCAAATCCATCTGTCCATCTGACTTGGTTAGTCTTTCAAGTTAGATAATTCAGTCATGTTGCTATGGAAACCAAGCTGGGAATGAATTGTCTGTAATACCCTAGAATGGTTTTCACCTGGTTTTTGGTGTGGGGTTGGGACCATGTTGCAATGTTGCTTTCATGAGCTGAGGCTTTTCTCTTTCCCACTGTAAAGCCAAGGTAGTTAACAACTTCTAGGGCCAAGACAGTACTTTGTGGGGTTTCCGAGTGGTACTGTGATTTACACCATATGCAGATATCATTAAGATATGCAGGTGCTCCATGGACCCCAAATGGCAAGACCACTGTACTAGAAGCTCAAGGGTTCAGAATGCTGTCTTTTCCCAGTCCATGGAGCTAGTGGCACATTCAAGTGTCCTTTAGTAAAAGTTTTGTATACGTACACCATGGGGTAGAATGGAGAGATTTCAGTCAGTATTTGATCATCACTAAAGTGTACACTTCCATCTGGCTTTGGGACAAGAACAATGGGGCTGGACGATGCATTCTGAGAAACATAGCATTTGCCTACCCGGTTTCTCATGGCCTCTTGGCAGACCTCCAATATGACTGGAGTCATGATTTTCCCAGGTGCCTTAACAAGGAGTTTTCTCAGGTCCTAGGTCTGGTGCTGTCACAGATGGCTACTCAGCTTCATGCTTTTAAATGAACAAATCATAACTGTGCATGCAATGTCTTTATCTCAGGAGCATGCAAATGCAACAATAAAATGCTTTTTACCATACCTAGTCTGCATTCTATAAATGTTTTTCAATTTTTAAATTGGAATTGGTGCAATGGAGCTTCTATATATTTAGAACAGCACTAATTTTTCATGTGGTCTAAACTGTTCATTAACTGTATGTTTTTGTCAGTTCCAACATCATTTAGCTAAATAGATAAAGAATATTATTGTGTTCTTTTGTAGGAGATATACTTGGCCGTGCATTAAAAAATCTGGATGGGCTGCTAAAGATGCCATATGGGTGTGGTGAACAAAACATTGCTCTCCTTGCCCCCAATATCTACATTCTTCAGTATCTAGAGAGCACTGAGCAGCTCACCACAGCCATCCGTGAGAGGGCTACCGGTTTCCTTAAGAGTGGTTCGTGGGATTGTCTTTCTATTTTTAATATTTTAAGGCTAATAATAATCATTCTAAATAGATTTTTTCTGAAATAACCAGAATAAAATCGTTTTACTTTACACAGGATACCAGAGGCAACTTAACTATAAACATATAAATGGTGCATATAGCACATTTGGCAGGGGAGAGGAGAACACATGGTAAGAATTTCTTAATGAGGTAAACAGGTAGTGTTGATGATACAAGTTAGACAAGATACAGCCTAAAACTTATTTTCTTGAGTATTTGTTAGTTATTTTTAATTATTATATAATTCTCAAATGTATAAAACTATTTTTACAAATAAATCTCCACCAGGTTAACTGCTTTTGTCTTGAGGACGTTTGGCAAAGCACAACGTTACATCTTTATTGATCCAAAAAACATTAACAGTGCAAAGCAATGGCTCATAAGTATGCAGAGATCAGATGGCTGTTTTATAAGAAAAGGTAGTTTGTTCCATAACAGAATGAAGGTATGTATGCTACTCAGGCAACCCTTTACTAACATGTATCTGAATAAAAGTATTGAATTTCTGTGTTTATCTACATATCATGCATATCGTTCTAATCTACTGTAGGGTGGTGTAAATGATGATGTGACTATTACTGCCTACATCACTGCATCGTTGTTTGAATTGGGTAATACAGTCCAGGTAAGAGGATGATACTGTTAAATGTTCACAATCTTTTCACTGCATTGGTAAAATGCATCCAATCTAAATCACAATCACATTAGTTAATTCAACCAGGAGCACACTGATTTAATAAAGTTATCTTAAATTGTGATTAAATTGAAAATTTGTACCAGCCTTTTTATGGATAAGTGCTGCCTTTAAGGAAACTTTCCAAATCATTGTTTTCTTCTAGATGATAATGTACATTTTGATTGCAGGATCCTGTTGTAAATAAAGGACTGTTGTGCCTCAAGTCTTCTGTTGGTGACCTGGCAAACACCTACACCACTGCACTGTTGGCCTACACTTTCAGTCTGGCTGGAGAGAAAGATGTTCGGGAGCACCTACTACAAGAGTTAAAGAATGTTGCCATTTCAGGAGGTACTGAATTATTAGAAAAAATTGTAACATTTATATTTATAACAAATAGGACAATCTACATTTCTACAAGTAAAACTGCTGAATGTAATAACTGGAAATGGTAAAAATGCTACTGCAAGCAACTCATGGAGAAACTATGTGTAATGTAGATTTTACTTCACCACATTCTACACAATAAATATGATGCCTAAATATAATTGCCAGCAAGAAAGTGGCTTTCAGAGAAATCCATCTCCATTGACATCCTGCATAGGCTCCAAAGGAAAAGATCTCAGTGAGTCTAACAGAAGTATATAAAGTTCCAGGCTGGACTCTGTGGAAGAGCATAACAGACAGAGGTCACCAGTGGAACTGAAGTCTGTGTCCTTGTAAAACTCTTGACTCTGGTCTGTTCAGTTGCTGCCCAGCGAGCAATATTTTCACTGTGAAGTGTTCCACTACCAACCCCTGTCCATCATGGATGGGCTCCACAGGATTCTTCAGCAGTGGGAGGTGTTTTCCATGTGTCTGCTGGTTTGATTGAGCACTCTGACACCTACTAGAGGTCTGTGAGTGCAGTTCAGACTTTTCAATATCAGTCAGCCCAGGATCAAATTGGCTGAGAGCCACTCTGCATCCTGGGCTAAGTGTGCTACTGCCAGGAGTGCAGTTTCAATCAGCTTACTCACAAAGGAGTTAATTGCTGCCAATTTGAGCAATCGAATGCAAGGAACAAAATTGCCAACGTGTAGCCTGTGTGTGCAATGCATGTAGCAATCTCAAAGGCCTTTAGCAAAATATCATCTGAGCACCTGCAATCGGTGCTGAATTGACACTTGCGTTGCTTCCTTGATACTCACAGATACATGTGTACCCCAGCACCTGGGGTACACATGTGTCTATGTGTTTCAAGGAAGCAAAGCAAGTGTCAATTCAGCCCAGGTCAACTTGCAAGGGTTGCACCTCTGTTTCTAAAGCAACACAGGCTGTTGCCATTTTGAGGCTAGCTATGGTCTGTTTACAGCTTTTTACCTTTAGCCTGTGAGATAGTAGAGGCTAAATCAGATCTGCTCCATGACGATTTGGCTTGGCTGGCAATTCCTCATTGGACAAAAAGGGCCTTCCAGACACAGCTACAAATATAGCATTCTCGATCTCTTTAGATGAGGAGTAGAAGGAAAAATTAGCTCCTGGTTTTGCGGGGCACCCAATGGCAGGTATGAGTTCTGGCTGCATGTGTCTTCTGTTTCAACTTTGTAGATATCAGCTGGTATATCAGATTAATTTGCCCATATTCAAGATATTCTTACTTGCTAAGATATCAGTTTTTGCAGTGTATATATTGGGAAATTGCAAATCCATGATTCGCCATGCTGAAGCATGCTACTTCAGGTTGCATAAATTGTTTTCTGGATGATTCACTGAGTGAAAACCAAAGAATGAACTCCAAATTGAATCAGCAGAGGCTTGGCTTCAGTCTCAGTCTGCTGTTGATTATCTCACAATGAAGTTAGTTAGTTATGAGTCAGGCGCATTCCCTGACAAAATACTTTACCGGGGCATGTGCCCCAAACCATAATGGTTTTGGAATACAAATTTAAATGAGTGTTGCTGTTTTTTTCAAGATTTTTTTTTTTTTTTTCGTGAGGCAGGATCCTATGTTGGACCCCTTGACACAAATCCTAACAGTACTTTGTATCACTTAACTGCCATTATGATAATAAAAAAGAATTCTATGCTATCAGTAATAAGATTCAAGCCATGAACGCATTTTTCCATATAGCGTTGTTCTTAACAAGTTAATGAAATACTAGTTACTTTAACTAAAACTGCAGTGCCTTTTATACAAAACTGCTTAATGTTAGGCACATCATCATCTGATTTAGTGTTACATTTTAATGCCCATGATCATTTCAAATGTGTCAACAGCAGCACAGAGCCAATAATAGTGAAATAGCCAGCTAAAATCACACTAACTAGGCAGTCAAAAACAAAGCTTTGTTAAAGTGAAAAGCTTTTTTTCTCTTATGATCTGTATGCTCTCCACAGGTCTCGGTGTGTCTCTGAGGCTGATGGTAGCAAGCTTTATAGGTGGCCAATTTTTGTTAGCTAGCACAGGGACAAGGCAATGATGCCAGAGATATCTGAGCTGGTATATGATATGTGCACTTCAAAACGCCCTTAATTCAAACCATCTAGAATCCTACATAAATGTATGATTGCCAGGGTGACTCACAGCAGCTCAGGACAGGAGTGTCATGTTTTAGTCTATTTTCCATTTAAAAAAAAATCAAAGTAAAAAGATCTAAATAAAAGATAATAAATAAGCGATCATGGGTTTGTGCTGTAGAAGTGCTATTACGGTTATGCAAACATGTCTTAATTATCTTGAGTCTCTCTTGTTTTAGATGGTCGGCTTCACTGGTCTCAGTCAGCATCAGATGACTCTGAGGCCTTGTCAGTGGAAATCAGTTCCTACGTGCTGCTAGCTGTTCTCACTGCAGGTCAACTCTCTACTGCTGATTTGGGATATGCTAATAGGATAGTCAGCTGGCTGGTGAAGCAGCAAAATCCTTATGGAGGCTTTTCATCCACCCAGGTACTTTAGCTTGTTCTGCAATTAGTCAGTTTAATGATAAATCAATGTTTAAATTTTAATAATAATAATAACCTTTATTTAACCAGGTAAGTCAATTGAGAACCAGGTCTCATTTACAATGACGACCTGGCCAAGAGGCAACATAATTTTATTTTATAAAATTATAAATTTATATAAAATTATAATTTTATAGCAAATTCTTTTTTCTTTTCAATCAGGACACAGTTGTGGCCCTCCAAGCTCTGGCTCTGTACTCCACTAAAGTGTTCAGCTCAGACGGCTCTAGCACAGTAACTGTAAAGTCAGCAGATGGACACAGTCACAACTTTGATGTGAACCAGAACAACAAGTTACTGTACCAAGAAAGATCATTGCAGGATGTTCCTGGCAAATACAGCATTGAAGTGATGGGCTCCAGCTGTGTGTCAGTGCAGGTCAGTGCATCTGACTCTTACTATCTTACAAACCTTGTGTCTAAATGAAACGCTATTCTAATTCAGAGAAAAGCACTGACTACGCAGTTTCCCTAACAAATATTTTTATACAAGTCTCTACAATTTATTAAACATCATTCAAATTAATTGATTAATGTTTATTATTGTTATTTTTATTATGTGTTTATTCTATGTTTTTATTATATGTTTATTATCTGTTTATTGATTGCTTCATGGTTTAACTTTTTTAAATCCCTACTTGCAGACAGCACTTTTCTACAATGTCCCCACACCTACTGAAACTAGTACACTGAGCATCACGGCTAAGACAGAGGGAAACTGCACAAAATCATTTGGACAAACTTTGCTTCTTAAGTTCACTGTTGGGTAAGAATGAATGTTTGATAAAACTCTGTCCTTAAATGAGAAAACTGTCTTTGGAGTATATGGAAGTACAGTTATTTAGTCATTAATTTAAAAGTTTACAGTAAATAACTCCAATAATAATGACTAATGACTAAACATCTTAAGACACCTGCAGTGACAATAATTATTACTTTATTTTCTATTGTTTTCATTATTGCTATGGATACTCCTGAAGTTATTGACAAACACTTTTTTTCCAGATATACTGGGACACTTAACAACACTAACATGGTCATAGTGGACATAAAACTCTTATCAGGGTTCACAGCAGATCCTGGTGAAGTAAGGAGTAGCAATGTTGCTAAAAGTTCTGTAATATACATGTCTAGATAAACAGATATGCAAAAGCCTTGCTATTGAAATGATAATGGTAGAATAATCATTACCTTGTTTTCTTAGCTGAAAAAAGGCATTTTGGTGGAACGGGTTGATTCTAAAGATGACCATATTATCATGTATATCAAAGAGGTAAGAGGAGGTTTAAGAATATGTATATGATATTAATCACTATCTATATTGTATATCTATCTATATAACTGCGCTCCAAGAAACATGTATGCTTTATTTATTACACACAAAAAAACAGATATGATGGAGTGTGTTTAATATAATGTCTGGTGTATCTCTAACAGCTCCCTAGGAATATTCCTGTCAACTATGAGCTACACATTAAACAGGTGCTTCCTGTCAAGAATCTCAAGCCAGCGGTGATCAAAGTTTATGATTACTACCAAACAAGTAAGAGTTTCCTAGGTTGCATTATTTAAACAGTTACTATAACTGTATTGGTATCATTTACTGATTTTGAACATATTTCATGCAGGTGACCAGTCTGAGACGGAGTACACCTCCCTGTGCGTGTAGAGTTTCACTTTCGAATTGAAGATGCAGAAAATCCTTTGTTTTAGGTTTTGATTAAGATTTCTTGCTGTTGAAATAAAAATACTTTTCAAATGCCTAGTGAGTGACTGTTGTGTTGAAGATCTTCACAGTGTGATGGTATAGGCATAATTTGAACAATTTCTCTTCAATAACTTGTGATATATTTTTTTACGAAACACATTACATGTTTCAGTATGTTTATATTGAAATATTTCTGATTTCTATTTAGCAACTCTGGTGTTAATTTGTTGGTCAGTATTTTGTTTAATTCCAATACTTTTGGAGGGGACTGTATATGACACAGTTGCACTGAGTTACTGCAGAGACTCAGCTCAGCTAGTTAGCTATCTGCAAGATGACAAATATGGTGGGGTTGATGATGGTATTAGCATGAAATTTGAAGTTTTGGAATTATCTCATTTGGTAGAGATCAAGGAAGGAAGGGCTAAATCCCACTGGCACCGCTATCAGTGGATGTAGGTAGTCAAACAGATTTGTGGCTCATGTAGGAAAACCATTAACCAAAATGAAAGTGGACCATGGAGGAAGAGATGATGACCGTTGCAGGTTAAGAGCTTTAATTTCAAAAAAGGCAAGCAAATCCAAACCATGAAGCAGAATCAAGGTCAAAATACAGACAGAAGTCAGGCAATGTACAAACAGAGTAAACAAGGCAATAGACAAACCAAAGAACCAGAATTGTAATCATAACCAGAAACACAATAGCAGAATAACAAGGCTTGATCTCACAAGTACAAGACACTAAACATATACTTCACAATGTAGTGGTGGAATAAGTGTTCTTATATACTGTGGAGTGTGACCGAATAATTGAGTCCAGGTGTGTGCTATCAGAATGAAGGCGACCGTGATAGAATTCATGGTGGATTTTGGGTGTTGTAGTCTTTGGTGGCCATGTTTGTAGGCCACTCTGATTTCTGGGAGTTGTAGCAGCCACACTTGTACGCCACTCTGTGTTACCTTGAGTGGGGAGCAACACTGATTCCGGTGTTGACGTGACAAGGAGACAAAAAAAAATGTCAGTTAAGTGATGTAAATTATTCAGCAATGTTCTAGCAATCAAGTTGTTGATTAATACAATATACTGACATTTGAGCAATCAAGTTGTTTCATAAAATACAACTAGAGAATTTTTTTAATTTTTAAATTTTTAATTTTTTTTAAAGTTAGATCAAAACGGGTGGGGGAATAGGAATGGTCAAATGGTAGTATACACTCACCAGCCACTTTATTAGGCTATAGGTAGGCTCATGCAACTATCCAATCAGCTAATCCTGTGGCAGCAGCGCAATGCATAAAATTATGCAGATACAGATCAACAGTTACAGTTCATGTTCACATCAAACATCAGAATGGGGAAAATGTGATCCAGTGACTCTGACAGTGGCACTGATGTGGGTGAAAGATGGGTTGGTTTAAGTATTTTGGAAATTGCTGAACTGCTGGGATTTTCACACACAGCAGTTCTGCAGGCAGAAACACCTTTGAGTGGGGTCAGATAGGGAATGGCAAGCCTGTTTCAAGCTAACAGGAAAGCTATAGTAACTCAAAGAATCACTCTTTACAACTGTGGTGAGCAGAAATGCATCTCAGAAAACACAGCACATCAGATAACAGCAGAAGATGCCATTGGGTTCCACTCCTCTCAAACGTGAACAGGAATCTGAGGGTACAGTGAGCATAGGCCAAACAAAACGAGACAGGTGAAGACTGTTAAAAGTTGCCTGATGAATTCATGGGTTGAATGCCACAGCTGGCTTTCAAACAGCAAAGGGGAACAAGCATGATCCTGATTGTTTAATCCTATTTCTCACCAGCTGGTAGCCAATAAAATGTGACTACACACACTAAGTGATGCTTTCATTTGTTTATTTGATGTTTGGGGTAGGTCATTAGCAATAGCGCTATATGTATTGTAGATGGAAATGAACAAATATACGTAATATATTATGCTGTGACGGCAGGCTGGCAGCCCACGCACAGAAATCATTCATCGATCCTCACTCAACTGCTGGCGGGGTGCTGAAAGGACATCACCAGTTCAGCACGCCAATATTTTGGACAGCCGGAGTGCGTGTGGCTGTGAGGCGGAGCAAGTTAATGCAGCGCATCTGGAAGCTAATAAGGACCGTGGCGCGAATCTACCCTCCTGGAGACGGAGGACTACAAAAAGAGTCAGCAGCCGCTCTTCAGCAGAGGTGGGTGAGGTGTGCAACGGTAGTAATTGTTTTCTCTCTGTGTTTGCCAGACGGAGATATCAGCGAGGAAGACGAGCCTCCCTCTCGGCACGCCAACCTCTACACTGCCTGAGTGTGTCCGCCGTGCACCCTCTATCTTGCCATCGCACCGCTGCAGCCTGCTCGCTGCGCTGCTCACCAGGAAAACACCTGCCACACACCACTGCACCGGCCACCCACAACTTCACTCCCATGTTTTTATTGCACCATCTTTGTAAATATAGAGCACGTTCCTCACACGACTGCCTCTGAGTGCTTGTGTTCAGTCCTCTCTGTGGTCTCTCTTGTCACAGTGGTGGAGAATGCGGGCATGAACACAGCACCAAGCACCATGGGTGCAGCATTGCAACAACTCTTTCAAGCGAGCCTGTAGCAGCAGACAGTGAGTCAGGAGCTGGCCCGCAGCCTCCAGGTCACCACCCAGGAGCTTCTGGAGCTCAGGAAATGCCCCAACCCCTGCCGAGAGGCCCAGCACCTCCTCACCATGCTGACGGCCGCCAACGACATGGAGGCCTTCCTGCACACATTTGAGCGTATCATCCAGTGGGAGAGCTGGCCTAAGAAGGACTGGGCCCCTGCCCTCGCTCCATTCCTCACGGGAGATGCCCAGCTGGCCTACCACGTCCTCACACCAGAAGAAGCAGCTCGGACGTGCTGCTCCGACGTGAGTTCCCTCAACCTCCCCCAACCAGGCACCAGGATCTGCACACCCAAGAGTAGGGTAGACTCAGCCATAGCCACTCCACTTATGGGACGCCGCAGGACATGTCCATGCCTATGGAGCCAGACCCCACCGCTCCTCACCACGTGGAAAAACCCTGGCTTGCCAGATGCATCCTCCACAAGGCAACCCCTCCCAGCCTTCCCACCGTCCCTGTCAAGGTCAATGGCCAGCCAGTCTCGGCCCTCCTGGACTCCGGGAGCACTGTCACCCTGGCCCATCCCTCCATCCTCACTTCCCTCAAGCCCACTGGTTCCCTGATTGTCTCCTGTGGGGAGGGGACATCTGGGAGGTGCCAGCAGCCCAGGTCACTGTAAACCACCAGGCTAAAGAGTGGCCCCTCCTCGTGGGCCTCGTCCCGAAGCTTCCCATGCCCTTGATCTTAGGCCAAGACTGACCCGGGTTCGCCACAGCCAGCGCTCCCTGAGCCGCATGGAAGAGGAGGACGAGGACAACGTGGTCGAAGGTCCAGCCAGCATGCCTGGCCCAGGACGAAGGGAATACCGGAGCAACCTCAGCAGGTGAGCCTCCCATCCCAAATAATTCTGTATCTTCTGTGTATTCCCAGGTCGTTCAAGAAGGGAACTTCAGCCAGGAGCATAAGGAGGATGTCAGACTGAAGAACTACTGGGCCCAGGTATGGGTTGTCAAGGGGGATCCACCAGCAACCCAACCAGCGTCTACCAACCACCTACTTCCTGGTACGAGGGGGCCTACTCTACCTCAAGACGGAGCATCAGGGCCAACCCTGTGAGCTGCTGGTGGTTCCCTGCAGCTGTACTCAGCCCCTCATACACCTGGGCCACTCACACCCCAGGGGGAACATCTGGGGGCCCCGAACACCCTCGAAAAGGACTGTTTCATGTGGCCAGGGATGGACGCCGAGGTTTGTTTCTTCTGCCAACAGTGCCCCCAGTGTCAGCAGATGATCCTGCACAAGCCTGCTCCCGTGCTGCTTATCCCTCTCCCCATCATCATAATCCCCTTCGAGAGGATAGGCATGGACCTCGTAGGGCTGCTGCCGAAGTCTGCCCGTGGGCAGGAGTACATCCTGGTCATTGTGGACTATGCCATCCTTTACCCTGAGGCAGTCCTACTTCAGAAGGCCACCTCCTGGAACACCGCCTGTGAGCTCCTTCTCCTCTTCAGCCGTGTGGGAATCGCCAAGGACGTTATCTCCGACCAAGGTATGCCCTTTATGTCTAAACTAATGGCAGATCTGTGTCGGCTGTTGCAGGTGAAACACCTAAGGACGTCTGTCTACCACTCCTAGACCGATGGGCTGGTGGAACGCTTTAACCAGACACTGAAGAGGATGCACTGAAGGGTGGTAGACGAGGAGGGGAGGAACAGGGACCTTCTCCTCCCCTATGTCCTCCTCGCCGTCCGGGAGACCCCTCAAGCATCGACTGGCTTCACCCCGTTTGAGCTGCTCTTTGGACGGTGACCCCGAGGACTGCTGGACGTGAACTGATCTGGTCCATCACGACATCAAGGCCCCACCCAGTCGTGGTCCGGCCGCATCCCAGAGGCCCGCTGTAGGGCAATCGAGGAAGAGGTCAGCTGGGTATTATAGACATTTTGTGCCCAACTTTTCCTTGATTGCCTCTCCCCTCTCAGACCTCACTATGAAAGGACAACCAGACCGGGTGCAATGGCGTCGGGAAGCTGAGCGAGTGTTCGAGGACCTGAAACAAGCACTGACTAGTTCCCCTGTTCTACGCAACCCAGACTTCAGCCTCCCCTTCATCGTTCAGACCGATGCATCAGAGACAGGCCTGGGGGCTGCCATGTCACAGGTCTTCAATGGGGAGGAGCACCCAGTCCTCTTCGCAGAGAGGAACTACGCCGCCATGGGGAGAGAAGGCCTGGCCATCAAGTGGGCTGTGGAGGAGCTCAAGTACGACCTGGCTCTTCAGCAGAGGTAGGTGAGGTGTGCAACGGTACTAATTGTTTTCTCTCTGTATTCGCCAGACAGAGATATCAACAAGGAAGACAAGCCTCCCTCTCTGTGCACTGACCTCTACACTGCCTGAGTGTGTCCGCCGTGCACCCTCCGTCACACCATTGCGCCGCTGCTGCCTGCTCGCTGCGCTGCTCACCAGGAAAACACCTGCCACACACCACTGCACTGCCCACCCACAACTTCACTCCCACATTTTTATTGCACCATCTTTGTAAATAAAGAGCATGTTCCTCACACAACTGCCTCTGAGTGCTTGTGTTCAGCCCTCTCTGTGGTCTCACTCGTCACATAACATTCTGATTTCAACCTCCTAAATAACCATAAGTCAGTTTTTGTTATTCAGTATATTTGGCTGACTGCTTGTCTTTTCCTTTCATCATCAGATCATTGATTTAGTTAAAAGTTCATCATATCTATGTACTAAGCCAAAACTGTGTAAACTGTCATGTTCGGCTAGAATGATTAATGTCTGTTCACTCAAGGGTCAATAAACCAAGGATGGCTACTAAATCAAGGATTGGTATAATTCATATCAAAAAGAGTTGTAGCACCTGCTAAATGCTATCAATAAAAAAATTGCTTTAATATTTGCAAGAATGATCTGAAACAGTGTTTAAGGAAATTATTACATGGTAGATTTTTTCTCAAATAAATTATGCAATGATCAAGGCAGTTACCTGTGTGTTGTTTGATGTTTGTTTGAAGCGTGTACAAAAGAAAGAGGTTAGTGACTGTATGTTTACTGTAAACAGTGTATGATAGTACAATGACTAATAACAGAGATAACGTTGAACATATTTTAAACCAGAATGATGCTTTCATTCAGCGCACACAGTTTACATTTCTATTTTGTTTTTAGACTTTTAAATAGTATATGCAGATTTTAAGACAAGTATTTATTTATTTAGTACTAGAATTAAATTCTGCCATATGTGACACTGAAGGGAAAGATTTGGCAGCCAAAAAAAAAAAACTGTAACTTCTATCTATTTATTAAACGTTTTGTAGGATCTGAAGTGAACAGGCAAGGAAAGCAAAGAAGCCATAAAGCTAGGAATCCTGCTTCCAGACTTTGCAGACCCAAGTTAAGTACCACTTGTTTACTGATTGCTGGATTTCAACTGCCCTGTGAACAATCAGCAACTGATAGGACATCCCTGACCAGAGGATGAACCCTCTTAGCCAAGAGGAACCTCTGTCAAACTTATTGATCTAGGTTGCTGGCCAAGACCAGATGGCTAAACACGATGCAACACGATGCTAAAACTGATAACTACAGAAAAGGAGGGGGGGAACTCACCCAAGGACCCTCATGGAATGAGACCTTTGTTCTCCCCAGGAACACAAAGTTTACCACCCTTCACACATTCCACAGAACCCAGCTTTAACAGACTGCATAAGGCTACTTTACATCTCCTATAAGGACAATGACTTTTAAGATGATGCACCATAGTTTGGAAACTTGTTGCCTCTTTTAATGTCATTCCGTATGTGTGTCATGCTTATAGCCACCAGGTCATTATGATGCTTTTTGATCGTTTAACACGGACCATAGTGTTCGTGTGTGTATCAATAACACCAGGTATGTCATGTTTGGTATGTGTGTGATCACTATTGAATTTCCTAAGGGTTGGTATAATGTAAAGTTGAGTACGATGTATTACATGCATGTTACCAAATTCCTTAACAAAGTTCTAACTTAACCTTATGCAAAGTTTGTAAAGCACATAACTCAGAGACCAGAATGTTAATTAGTGTCAGAGGAGGAGAATACAGTTTACACCCTGCCCCAAGATCCTGCTGATTGGAGCAAACACTTTGGGGTCAGCCCAACTGGAAAGGGTTAAAACCCCCTGACACAAAGGAAACTCTGAGTCTCATCCACAACACCTCTGCAAGAGTCTCATCCTATCCATCTTTGAGAGAATTCAACACATCTTTGGAGTCTCATCCACTACATCTCTGCAAGAGTCTCCATCCACATCTGAAGGAAGTCTCATCAACCAAGAGCTTTAGAAGTTCATCACAAGGAGATCACGCTTGCTCCGAGACTGCATCCAGACTGGTTCTTGCAAAGCTTCCAACTCTCGGCTTCGCACCGCTGTGAACCACTCTTCAAAGTTTTGCAACCCGCCTATGAGACTCCGCCGGGTTCGCGCCTCACTCTGTTTATCTTCCTCATTGGTCTTTCGAGACGCTACATAAGGCCAACCAGACCGCCGACCAATCAACATCGCCGGAAACTCCTTCCAAACAACAACGCAACGAGGGAATCCCTGGCAACACAAACGCAAGTATAGTACCTCCAGATTCTCGCTGAACTGGTGCATTTAATACAAGTTTAAAGCCCTTCTAAACGAAGCGAATATTAAAATAACTGATAAGTTGATGGTTCATTCAGGTCATGGTCTGAGAAACTGCTAGTAACTTGGAATTTCATTCACTCTCTTTTCAAAGCCATTTTCACCCCTGTTTGTGTGTGTGTGTGTGTTTGTGTTAGATTAGTTTCTGTGTTTTAGAATAGTAGCTTAGTATAATAAAGTCTCGTCTGATGTTTAAAGGCCAGTGTCTTGTGTCTCTGTGCTTCAAATTTATTGCCTTAAACTGCCGATCTTGTTACTGTGCTCTCAATATAGTGTTTCACTATATTTAAGATATTATTGCCAGTGGCCACGGAGGTAATATCCCATGCACAATTAATAAACACACTCGTTTCAACTTATCGCTGGACAAATAGTTGATCAGCTATTAAAATATTAAGTTCACAAATTTCCCCTTTTGAGCTGATCTGCTAATGTCCTACATATTTTGGTGGAGAATACATCAGCTTAATCTAAATGAGCTAAATTTTCCCTACAGTTTAGACACTATTTCATAAATGCAAGGTTACCACTTCATAAACTCATCATACATGCCTTTCTTGGAAGAGCAATAAAATACCAGATATTATAATAATGTGGTTCCTAATGCATATGCTACATAAATATATTTCATACTGCTTGTATAGACAGCTATGCTGGTTTATTTCATCAAGAAACAAGTCTGCTATCGACCCATTGCCTACTTTGTCTATTGACCATCATTAGAATCATTAGACAAAAGGCATTATACTGCTTATGTTTGTAGATGTTATGTATTGTTTTAAAAACCAACTACATATCACAACAGTTTAATTTATAGCATTTGCAGTGCAGCTGGAATATGTTGCTCAAAATGGTTAATCATTAGTGAGAGATAACAGCAGATGGACCTCTTTTGGGCTGAGTGTCCTTTTAAAAAGGAAATCACACATCAGAGATTGGCATTTGCAATGGACTTCATCAAGATGGTCAGTCGGGTTCACACTGGGATAAGGCTACTTCCTTCCTCTTTCATTCTGTTTATGGACTAACCTCAAGGCCATAAGGACCATATTTTACTCTGAACCTGTCTCCTTACTCAATAGATACAAGTATTTTGGCTTGTAAAATTAAGATCTTGTCTCATTCCTTCTCAAATAGTGAGTATGTGTGTGTGTGTGTGTGTGTGTGTGTGTGCGTGTATGAAATTAAACTTTCAAACTGTAAGTCTTTTTTGAGACTTTTTTGATTTATGTATTGCAAATATAACTAAGGTCTCAAATCTCAATATCTAGGTATCTACTCTATCTAGTAGGTGTTGGTAAATGAACATTAGCAAAAATCATTGACTTTAAAAAAAAAAACATAATCATGCTGTATTCATAGTAAAAATAGAGGGAATATTGACGGCTATTGTTAATGTACTAAACCCTGTTAGTGAATATTCTTAATATATTTGTATCTGTTATAATTTTTAGGAAGCACATATGTTTATATTGAAATATTTCTGATGTGTTTAATAACTCTGGTGTTAATTTGTTGATTGGTACTGTATTTTGTTTTATTTCCGTCAGTAGTTAGTGGTTGTGTGCAGCTATACTATGCAGAAACTCAGCTCAGCTAGTTACAGTGAGGTCGATGGTGGTATTAGCATGGAAATTGAAGCTTTGAAATCATCTCCTTCGGTACAGATGAAGGAATCATGGCCTAAATCCCACTGGCACCACTATCAGCATATATAGGTAGTCAAACAGATTTCTATTTAGGATAACCATTAACCAAAACTAACAGACCATGAAAGCAGTTTTTTTATTATTATTATTATTACTGGTTTTGCTATATAACAGCATAAAACAGAACATTTCTCTTTACTCATAGGAGACAAAAAACTGGCAGTCAGTTGATATAAATTATCCAGCAATGTTCTAGCAATCCATTAATTAATATGTTGATTAATATACCCACACTTATTATGTATACATACTCATCAAAGATGTACAAAATAAAATACCTTGAGAAATATATAAAAAAATAAAGAAATAAAGTAGATTTTAAAAAAGGGTGGGAGAGTGGGAATGACCAGAGGAAAAGTACCAAATGGTAATATACATTCACTGAGCAATTTATTAGAAACACTGGCTCAACACTGACCTACTAATACTGGGTAGGGCCTCTCTTTGGTCTCAAAACAGCCTCAATTCTTTGTAGCATGGAACGAGACGTTGAAGATCCTTCTAGATTCTGGTTCATGTTGACATGATTGTATCATGCAGTTCCTTCAGATTTATCAGGCACACTGTCATGCTGTGAATCTCCCATTCTACCAGATACAAACTGGGTTCTGCTGAATTCAGATCTGGTGACTGGGGAGACCACTAAAGAACACTGAACTCATTATCATGTTCATGAAACCAGTTTGAGATGACTTTTGCTTTGTGACATGGTGCATTATAATGCTGGAAGAAGCCATTAGAAGATGAGTAAATTGTGGCCATGAAGGGGTGCACATGGTCAGCAACAATATTTAAATAGACTGTGACATTCAGGCAATGGTTGATTGGTATTAACAGGCCCAAAGTGTGCAAAGAAAACATTCCCCACACCATTACACCACCTCCAACAGCTTGGAATGTTAACATAAGGCAGGTTGGATTCTTACTATTAGTGCCAAATTCTGACCCTACCATCTGTATTCCTCAGCAGAAATTGAGATTCATCAGTCACCAGTTTTGGTGAGCCTCTGCCCACTACAGCCTCAGCTTTCTATTCTTGGCTGACAGAAGTGGAACCTGATGTGGTCTTCTGCTGTTGTAGCCCATCCACCCCAAGGTTCAATGTGTTGTGCATTCTGAGATGCTTTTCTGCTCACCACAATTGTACAGAGTGGTTATCTGAGTTACTGTATCCTTTCTGTCAGCTCGAAACAGTCTGGCCATTCTATGTTGATCTCTCTCATCAACAACACGTTTCCATCTGCAAAACTGCCGCTCACTGGATGTTTTTCTTTATTGCACCATTCTGAGTAAACTCTAGAGATTGTTGTGCTTGAAAATCCCAGGAGATCAGCAGTTATAGAAATACTCAAACCAGCCCGTCAGGCACCAACAATCATGCCACAGGCAAAATCACTGAGATCACATTTTTCCCCCATTCTGATGATTGTTGTGAACGTTACCCATAGGTGCTGGCCCATGTCTGCATGATTTTATGCATTGCACCACTGCCAGACGATTGGCTGATTAGATAATTGCATGAATGAGTAGGTATACAGGTGTTCCTAATAAAGTGCTCTATGAGTGTACATATGTTAAGCATATTGATTGCAATGTAGAAACATTTCAAGCTCTCAAATAACCATACTCCAGTTTTTATTAGTTTCAGTGTATTTTCACTGCTTGTCTTTTCATTTCATCACCAGATCACTGATCTAGTTAAAAATTCAATATGTCTATGTACTAAGCCAAAACTGTGTAAACTGTCACGTTCAGCTAGAATGACTAATGTTCAATAAATCAAGGATAGCTACTATTTGGTTGTAACAGTTGTAACAGCTGCTAAAATGCCAGCATCTAAAATGCTTGGCCTTTGCTTTAATATATGCAAGAATGCTTTGAAATATTGGTGCGGTACCACTGTTTAAGAAAATAGTATGTTTTTTTTGTTTGTTTTTTTACTCAATGATCAATACCTGTGTGTGCAGGATGTTTGTTTGAAGTGTGTACAAAAGAAATAGGTTAGTGACTGTATGTGTACTGTAAGCAAACAGTATATGATAGTACAATGACTAATGACAGAGATAATGTTGAAAATATTTTAAACCAGAATCTGAGTATCACTCTGCTATGTTTTTTTTAATTCAACCCACCCATTTTACATTATTTAGACAATTACGTATTTATTTAGTACTAGAACTAAATTCTGCTTCTCCAGGGAAAGATTTGCAAGCCAAGAAAAAAGCTGTGAGGTCTGTCCATCTATTAAACATTTAGACAGTACTTCACAAGTGCAAGGTTGCCACTGAAATTTTTAATATATTTCTTTCTTGGTTGAGCATGTAAAAAAAGTAATTATAGTACTGTTGCCTAATGCATATGCTACATAAATATATTTCATAATGCTTGTAGGGACAGTTCAGCAACTGCAAAAATAACAGTCTGCAGGGGTTAATGTTGCCTTAATCCCATTATGAACATTCAAGTGATCTATTGCCTACTTTCCTGTTCATATTTTATGCACCATCAATAGTAACAATAGACATAAAGCATTATACTTTTTATTTTCATAAAAGCTTCTATATATCACCAAACTTTCGAATATGTCGCTCAAAATGGTTAATCATTATTGAGAGGACAACAGCAGATGGACCTCTTTTGGCCTGAGTGTCCTTTTAAAAAGGAATCAAACATCATAATTTGGCATTCATAATGGACTTCACCAAGGTGGTCAGCCAGGTCAACATAAGGATAAGGCTACTGTTAGCCTGCTTCTTCCGTCTCTCTGTTTATGGACAAACCTCAGGACCGTAAGTGATCGTAAAGGATTTCTAGTGGTGAAAAATACAGTGGTCTATTCTGTGTCATACTGCACTCACAATCACATTGAGACCTACACACCACATAACAGGTAGGAAATTCCTATGACTATGGCGAAATGTAATGGGCTCAATCGGCAGTTTTACCTAGTTGATCGACAGAGGGGGAAGTATTCAGAACTTATATCATTGGTCCCAACTGAAGCTTGTGGAGCAGAATAAATAATGTTCACCAAGATCACAAATCGCTTTCCAAAGCCAACATTTCTAAGTACACCAAAGAGTACCCTCACTAATAAGGCAGATAATTTAAGTCAAAATTGATTCCAAACAAAAAGCTAACATCTACACTAATAGTTTATAATCAATATCGAAACTGGATGGGAAGAACCACATTATAAAGGGTCTTTTTTCTTAAAATTATAGATATAGATGCCTGGGGAAGGTTAAGGTACTCAAATGATTCCTGAGACATGTCTATCATTAAGGGGGCCAAATAATTAATAAATGTCTTATGAAACACAACTGGATACCCATATAGACCAGGATATTTTCCAGACAGCACAGCACTCACTGTGAGCTATTTGAGTGTAATTGGTTTATTTTTAATGGTCTAGATCTAGCTTAGGTACTTTAACTGTAATGAAAAATCCATCTGTACTGTAGAACTACGGCATTCAAACAGCGTATTATTTCATTCTGTATATCAGTTATAAGTGCCAAATGTCCGTGTGTAATCTAAAGGAAAATGTGACCACACAAAAAGGTAGTTGTTTTGAACTTGTCTTTTGTAAAACTTAAATATGGGAACTATGTAAAAGAAGGCCATATACATGTTTTGATAAATAACATTATATTATTCGCTAAGCATTTTATCCACAAATGCAGATTTTTTTAAATCTCCCCCCTATTTATAGTATTTAAGAATTATATGGTACAATATCTAAAAGCCCTGTTGTTTAATTAAAAATAAAAAGCTGTGTTTTTGTTGACAATATTTGATAAATATAATTTGTTATAAAAAAAAATAGTCTTAATACCCCTGTGATAATTTTGTTATCACTGATGTGGCACCTGTAGTGTTTACAAAGTTACTATGTTTCTTGTAGAGCTTTGTCAGGTGTCTTTTTTTCCTTTCTTTTCTTTTGTTTTGTTTTCTTTTCTTAAATCCCCTGGTTAATATTATGTTGTGTCTAAGCCCCTGTTATTAGGTTGATTGAGTAGACTGTAACTTGAATGGCATGTTGTAATGTAATATTCTTGGTTTTCATTGAATTAAAAACAAAACAAAACAAAAAACAAAACAAAAAAATGAACACGCCGACCGCAGTTAGCTATGCCTTAACATAACATTAAACATCCCATTGAGGCGCTAGCCAATATTAGCATGATCATTAGCATGAGAATGGGAATTTGATCAAATACTTACAAGCCGAATTATTAAGTAAATAGTTTAATCATTAACAGGAACATTTGGTACAAAATACAACACACCTCGATACAAAAGTAAATATCCATACGAAAATCAAAAAATTAAACTAAAACCGAGTTTTACTGCTGCATTTGATCAGTAAATACGATGGCATTGCACTGAAACTTGAACTATGATGAAAGGAGACTTTGGTAAATAACGGTTCGTGTGAAAGAGAGGAGATGAAAGCTGTACATGTTAGTGATGGGTCGTTCTTGAACGATTCGTTCATTTTGAACGAATCTTTAATGTGACTCGGGAAGAACGAGTCATCTCGGGGAGTGATTCGTTCAGTCGCGCAGCATCCTATAGGTTCTGTACTGGAATTAGTTCACCTGTTTCGAGTCTTCGGGTCTGAGGCGTTCGTTCATCACGTGACAGCCCCATAAGCTTAACCAATGCATTCGTTCTTTTGTCACGTGACACGACAGCACTGGCTAGAGAAATTAGTTAATTTACGAAAGACCGAACGACTCGAAAGACTCGAGAGATGAACTAATCAATTCTCTTTCCGGCTCAGACTGCATTGGATATGGGGCTGTCACGTGATGAACGAACGACTCAGACCCGAAGATTTGTCAGGTAAGAGGTAAGGTGAGCTAATCATAGACTAAAGATCCAGGTAAACAATGAATTAATGTTTTCTGCTTCTTAGAGCATTATAGTTTTGTCTTGTTTGTAGTGTGATCAACGTTTGCGTAAGTAGTAGATGTGTTAGGGAAGTAACACGTAACATTTTAATTATATTTTGCTAAAATGAACGAAATGACTCGAAAAAAGCTTCGTTCATTTTGCTGAACGAGACTCAAAGGTCCGAGTCGGTAAAATGATCCGAACTTCCCACCACTAGTACATGTGACGTCACTGCGTCCCAGTGAAGAGCCGCACGCTGGAGAGTACGCATGCGCACTACGCCGAATCTCTGGGTCTTCTGCTTGACTCGCCCACTGACGCATTTGTGACAGTCTAACTCTGGACTAGTATTCCCAGCAAAGAGGTCGCAGTCTTAAAAGATAAAGTCATACGCTTATAGCCTTTATAGTTTAATAGATTTTTAAGTTCTTACTAAAGCAAAGACAACTTAATGTTTTACGTATGTGCAAGAATGCATGAAAAGAGACTTTTGTGTACAAATGTAGATAGGCAAGCTGGAGTATTTTCATCCTTTTAAACATCAGAATCTGGCATTTATAATGGACTTCATAATGATGGTCAACAAAGTCTACATAAGAATATGGCTACTAGCCTGCTTCCTCCTTCTTCCTCTTTATGGACAAACCTCAGGACCGTAAGTAATTATAAAGGAAAATACAGTAACATTGTGTATACTGTATGCACACACTTTACACTGAATCTGTAGTGTAAAGATCCGTTGTAGTGTAAACATTTTGGCTTGGAAGTGCTCCTTCCGCCTCATAGTTTGATTGGGTGTGGATGGGGGTGTGTGTGTGTGTGTGTGTGTGAAATGAAATGTTCACAATAATTTCACAATAACTAAGGTCTCAAGTCTCTTAGTGACATAGGGTTGCTAATCAAATGATCACTGACTTTACAGATTATTTTTTAATTTGACAGGGGTTTACCATGAATAGACGTACACCTAACAGTCTCTATTTTTGTGCAGCCAATAAGGGTGATGTAACGGAGGACCCGGGGACAGGTTATAACGACCCATGTGCACAAGGTTTATTAGACAGGATATCAGGGTCAGAACAGGCAGGGTCAATACGAAAATTTCCACAATGAACCAACGTCTGTTCAGAGTCCGAGATGCTGCAGGTAGTTTTTGTTTAGTGCAAGGAGATTTTTTTCCTCCCTTTAAGCATTGACTTAAATGTCCTTACTTTCCTACAACCTGTTTTTACAGATAATTACTTTCTGTCACTCCACTTAAATAGGCATCTTTACCCAATTACTAACTAAATACAACTGACTTAATTATCCATTACACAATGAAACAACCAGCATAGTTGTGCTTGCTAATTCACAGTAATAAAATGTTGCATCAGTCAACTGTCTCACCATGCAAACATGTAACTGCGGATGATCCAGCACCTGTCCATTTTCTCCTTAATGCGTGCAGTGCACCTTTTGTTTGATATACATTTTTGGAAAGTTTTGCCAAGGCCCATATCAAGAGAAGTTTTGATTAATAATAATTTAACTGTAAATAAAAGATTGTGCAGCAGGTAACATTTCCACGTTAAAGCTCCAGGGTTCCCAGTTCAATGATGAGCTCAAGTTACTGTCTGTGTGGAGTTTCGCATGTTCTCCCCAAGTCTGTGTGAAATTCCTACAGGTACTCTGGTTTCCAACTAAATGTCCAATATCCTATTTGCACTGCATTTAGCAAATTATTATGAGTTTATTATGGTTAAAATCATTCAAGCCAACTCTTGCATGTTGGATTTATAATGTAAGACAACAGACACCTTTCTGAAGCATGTTGCAGTGCTCAAAATGTAAAAAGTTTTTAAAAATCTAACTAAAAATCTAAAAATCTAACTCAGCCCAATAAAACCCACACTGAGCACACACACTTTTACCCTGCCTTATCGTCACAAAACATGTTACACCTGCTGCCTCTGAAGTAATTCTGCTTGTGTAGCACCCATAATTAAGTGCGAGTAGGAGATACAGCATGAGCACAAATATGCCATGCACTGCCCCATTGTGCATGTTACTGTAGGATTATAAAGCTTTATTAAGGTTCTGCAAGCTATTTCTCACAGTACCACACAGAACCTTAGAACCATAGAGTATTTTTTTCAGCACTTAGTCTGTTTCAGTTCTTACTTTTTCCTAAACATAAAAAGGGAGCTTTAATAACTTTACATTACTAACATGGCAATGCCATGTGGTACCAGTTTGTCTCATAAACAGCAATTAGTTTGACAAACAGCAAGTGGAGAAATTTGCTCCTGCTTGGAGATCTTATACAACAGCACTGATTACACATTACACATAAATACTTAGGTCAGTGTAACCAGTCTCTATACAGTTTTGCAGTTTAGTACTGATTGAGTTCAGTGAGTTTAATAGATTACTGTCACCTACCTACAATAGTTTATCTTACAAAAACTTCCTCACTTTTCCATTTTACGTCTCTTAACTTGCACATCTACCACATGCACAAAGAAAAATCTCAAAAAATATGTTTTTTTTTTCTTTTTAGATATTTCATGGTGACATTTCCTGCAGTAATAGAGTCTGGCTCTGAGGCTAAACTGTGTGTAAGTCTTCTGAAGCCTAATGAGACTCTGCAAATGGACATTTATCTGATTCACAACAACCAGAGGAGAACTCTTTTACAAGAGACAGTAGAAAAGGAGATTCACCGCTGTTCTCAGTTTAAGGTCAGAAATCACAGATGCAATGAGGGGAAATAAATATTCTGACATTTTTTTTGTTAATATACTTCCAGTGCATATATCCACTTCAGATTTACAAACATAACGTCTTTTGACTTTATACATACGAATATGAACAAAAAAGTATGTATTCATATGCATAAAAAAGATATGTTAAAAAAATGAAAAAATTTAATTGATGGGGGGAAAGTATTTGGACACCACAAATTAACAATTTTAGTATTTTGAAGCAAAACTGTTGTTGGCAGCTACAGCTTTGAGATATCATATGGTAAGAAGCATCATTGTGGTTTAATTTTGGCCCATTCCTCTTGGCAAATCATCTTCAAGTACATTAGGTTTAAAGGGTCCCTCTGGTGGCTCACATTTTCAAAATCCTCCATAGATGTTCAATGGGATTCATGTCAGGAGATTGGCTAGGCCATCCAAGGTCTTCTTGAGTTATTTTGGCTGTATGTTTGTGGTTGTTGTCTTGTTGAAACATCCAGCTTCACCCCAGATTCAGTTTCTTGGCTGATGAGATTAAATTCTCCTCTTAAATGTTCTGGAACTTCGCTCGTTTCCTTTGATGATGTGTAATTCCCCAGTACCAAATGTGGAGAAGCAGCCCCACCTCCATACTTCACTGTGGGTATGGCGTTCATACAGGCAACTCTTCTTTCTCCTAACATGATGTGCTGAATTCTTGCTAAAGAGTTTTTTTGTTTCGTTTGACCAGAGTACATTGTTCCAAAATACTGTATATTGTGTATAATGCGTTTAGATGCATATCCCTGTGGTTCTTTTTTTAGCAGAGGAGTTTTGCGTGGGATGTGAGAATTAAGATGATTGTGGTGCAGTTCATTGCTTATTGTTCTCTTTTTATCATTATATTTGTCATTCCTGCTGCTTTCAGGTCGTTCTGCAACTTGAGTGACTGCTGGATTCTCTTTCAACTTTGATATCATTAGTCTGGAAGTGTTTTTTGAAATGCTGTATGATGCAAATGTTCAGGGAGGATTAGTTGTGGTTCCATGAACATTCCACCTGCATATTTTTGAATCATATATTGTTGCTATGGCTCTGTAGCTTTTTCCAATCCAGTGTTGCTTAATAATGTTGTCACTTAGAACTTTCAGAAGCTCCTTCAACTTAAAGATGATTACTTGTTAAATGAAATCTTTGCAACCAATGGCACTGTCTATTGTAATATAAACCAGGTACAATTGCAGGGAAACTTTTTTTTTTTTTTTTTCTATACATTTATATGATTTGTATTTTGTAATATATTGTGTGAATACTTTTCCCCCCATTAATTTTGTTATTAAACATATCTTTTTATGCTTATGAAAACATATTTTCCCTTCAGATTTATAAGTACAAAGTCGAAATACATTATATGTGTAAATGTGAAGTAGATATATATGTACTGGAAGTATATTAAATAACAAAAGCAAAAGTGTCTGAATACTTATTTCCCCTCATTGTATTACGTTTATTTAATAATTTTACTTTTTAAAGTGTATTTAGTTATTGATGTTGTTTAACATGGATGACATCTTCACAGGCTCCACAGGTTGAGGGTAATTCAGTGCAGGAGATCAAAATAGAAGTCAAAGGTGAAAGCTTTAACATGACAGAGAAAAAGAAAGTGATGTTTAAATCCTATGACGCATTGGTATTTGTTCAGACTGATAAACCCATCTACAATCCAGGCCAAACAGGTGATTCATTCCTTCAATATGTCCCACCATTTCCAATATAACTATTTAATGAAGGTGTAATTGTTACTGAGTTATTGGTGCAGCTTAAAACATCACATTTCTCCCACACATTTCTGTTTTTCCACAGTAAATTTCAGAATTGTCACTATGGATTCTAATTTTATTCCTCTTGAACAAAAGGTAAAATGAGACTTTTTAATTTGAATATTTTCTTATTTACTTTTACTATAATAAGTCAGTGCAGAAAGGCAGGTTTTAGTTGTTTACATTTAACTGTACAAGAAGGGTCTCCAATGTTGTTTTTCTAAACACAGACTATTATCACACTCTTCTTTGTGTAATATCTTTACACTGTATTAATAGTGTACAAAATGAAATAGTTTCTTAATCAGATTGGTACACTATTCTACTCTCCTTTACAGTACAGCACAGTAATAATTGAGGTAAGCTATACATAATTTCATTTTTTTAAATTTTGTGACACTGTTGTTCATTTTAATATTTGTATACACTGGTTAATATTGGTTACATTAAATATATTTAATTTAGTATTTTTATGAACCAATCAGGATAATAATAGTAACAGGATTGGTCAGTGGACGAATGTGTCCTCGACAGGCCTGATACTGCAGCTTTCTCATGAGCTAAATGCTGAGGCTCCACTGGGAAGTTATCAGATAACTGCTAAAACTGAAGAAGGAATATTCACACATGCTTTTATGGTGCAAAAGTATGGTAAGATACACTTTCTGTACCTTTTCTGTTGATACAGAAGTAATTTACATAATTTACTTGTAATACCTATGTTATATACATAATAAATGTTTTAAAAAAAAACAATGTTTTAATTTGACATTTAGTTTTACCCAAGTTTGAGATTACAGTAAAAGCACCAGAAGAACATAGTGTTGGTGAGGAGGAACTGAAGCTGGAGGTTTGTGGAACGTGAGTGACAGTTTCATGAGGAAATAACAAAAATAGAAATTCAGAATATACCTATGTAGCCTATAAAAACACATTCTAAAGAAAAGGTGCTTGTGCATTTGTAAGGTACACATATGGACAGCCAGTACCTGGTGCAGCACTGGTGCAAATGTGTCGTAAATTTAGGCAGACATATCTTTATCATGAGGAAGCCCCAATGACTGCGCCATGCCTGGTTGAAAAAGTGAAGGTGCGTAAGGAGCACTATATTAAAGGGTATCATGTTTTTATCTCTGTACTGATATAGTTCTCACCCTGTATTTGTTTTTGTGTTTTCCCAATAGATGAGTCAGACTGGTTGTGCCTTCGTTATATTGAATGTATCACCTTTTATGAATTCTGAAAATAATTTTGAAAACCATCTTAATGCTACTGTTACACTAACAGAGGAAGGAACAGGTGAGTCAGTAACAGATCTCTTCAGGACAAAGCTAAGGGAGACAAAGCACTCTGAAAAAACACAATCTGATTGCTAATTTAAACTTCTAGTTATGTTAAAATAGTTGTAAAAAAAGGTATTTGATCACTATTTAATAATAACTTGTGTATTGTACAGTCAGGTCCATAAGTATTTGGACAGTGACACAGTTTTCATAATTTTGCCTCTGTACACCTCCACAGTGGATTTGAAATGAAGCAAACAAGCTGTGATTGAAGTGTAGACTTTCAGCTTTAATTCAAGGGGTTTAACAAAAATATTGCATTAACTGTTTGGGAATTACATCCTTTTTTTGCAGAGTCCCTTCATTTTTACATGCTCAAAAGTAATTGGACAAACTAACAATCATAAATATTAGAATTAGTATTTTTAGTATTTGGATGCAAATCCTTTGCAGTCAATGACTGCCTGGAGTCTGGAACCCATGAACATCATCACATGCTGAGTTTCCTCCCTTGAGATACTTTGCCAGGTCTTTACTGCAGCTGCCTTCAGTTGCTGCTAGTTTGTGGATCTTTCTGCCTTCAGTTTTGCCTTCAGTAAGTGAAAAGCATGCTCAATTGGGTTGAGGTCACTGGACATTTAAGAACATTCAGTTTGCTTTAAGAAGCTCTTGGGTTGCTTTCACAGTATGTTTTGTCTCATTATGCATCTGTACTGTGAAGCACCATCCTATCGGTTTGGCAGCATTTGAGCAGAAAGTATAGCTCTATACACTTCAGAATTCATCCTGCTACTTCTATTAGCAGTCACATCATCAATAAACACTAGTGGTCCAGTTCCATTGGCAGCCATACATGCCCATACAATAACACTGCCTCCACATGTTTGACACATGATGTGGTATGCTTTGGATTATGAGCCATTCCTTTCCTTTTCCATACTTGTCTCTTCCCATCATTCTGGTACAAGATAATCTTGCATCAGAAATGGCTTTTTTTTTTTTAAAGTTTTTTTTTTGTCTGTTTTAGCAAAGTCTAATCTGGGCTTTCTGTTCTTGAGTGTTACCAGGGGTTTGCAGCTTGATGTAAACCGTCTGTATGTACATTCATGAAGGTGGCTCTTGGTTGTAGACTTTAAAAATGATATGCCTACCTCCTCCAGAGTGTTCTTGACTTGGCTAGATGTGAACTTGTGAAAGTTTTTCTTCAACAAAGAAAGAATTCTGCGATCATCTACTTTAGATGTCTTCTATGACCTGTCAGGCCTTTTGGTGTTGCTGAGCTCGCCAGTGCATTCTTTCTTTTTAAGAATGTACCAAATTGTTGATTTGGCCCTCCTAAACTTTCTGCTATCTCTCTGACAGGTCTGTTTTGTTTTTTCAGCCTAATGATGGCCTCCTTCACTTGCACTGACACCTCTTTGGACCGCATATTTAGAGTTTTCATGAACAGCTACTACTTATCAGACAATTATCCAATTACTTTTGAAACTACTTTTCAGACAATTATCCAATTACTTCATTGTGAAAATGGAGGGACTCTGTAAAAAAAAATGGCTGTAATTCCTAAACGATTAATGCAATATTTCTGTTAATCCCCTTGAATTAAAGCTGAAAGTCTACACTTCAATCACATATTGACTGCTTCATTTCAAATCCATTATGGTGGTATACAGAGACAGAATTGTGAAAATTGTGTCACTGTCCAGATACTTATGGATCTGACTGTATATTGTTCTTTTGTTTAGGATTTTCCATGGTAAAATCTGTAATCATAACACTCACTTACCAAATTGGTAAAGTGGATCTTGTGGATTTACCAAAAAACTTTGAACACGGGGCAGTTATAGAAGGAAGTGTAAGTTTTCCTTGCTTGTAGCCTTTCATTGGTCCACTGATATTGCTTTTATATACATGATGTTTTTGATGGTTTTTGATCAAATTGTCAGTTCTCCTTTCCCTTATCCACAGATTAAAGTTACAACCTTCAGTGGAAGACCAATTCCTAACAAGAAGGTGTATCTTTCAGAAGGTCAACGGTGGTCTCACAAGTTACTACTTACTCTCACTACAGATAGTAATGGATTGGCAAAATTCTCAGTCGCGTCACCTGAACATCCTGCAACAGAGATAACATTGCGGGTATGTTATGATGACCTAAGCACCCACAAAGATTTGAAATCATTTCAGTAGATCTTTACAAACAGATTTTCCTGGTTCACTGTTATCTAGGCAAGTGTCTATCCAGAGGAAGAATACCACGGATACAACATACCATTCTTTTCAACTGCTGATGCACGTATACAGCTGCTCCAACCTGCCACACCTTACAATCCAGTATTCAGTGAACTGTCAATAGAGAGCTCAGAGGAACCCTTTAATTGTGGTGCTGAAATTCCCATAACCATTAACTACTATATTGTTGGGGAAACTACTGAATATTATAGCATTGATCTTATATACATGGTAAGTACATGCAGTAAAATGTATGAACTGAAACAGAAAGTGCAAGCTGCCTATATTACCTATATTCCTGTATCTCGAATTGAAATGCACCTGACAGTAATGAACATGTATTTTGACTCTCTGGTCCAGGTTTTATCTAAAGGAGCCATAATCCATCATGGTCATGAGAAAGTTGAAGTGAAAGACTCAACAGATGTCAGAAGGGGGAAAATCTCATTCAAACTATCTGTTGTTGCTGAGCTGGCTCCTGTAGTGCAGGTTCTGGCATACTCTGTCCTGCCCAACATCATCGCTGCTAGTAAGAATTTTGAGGTGGAAAAATGTTTCAGAAATCAGGTAATGCTGACTCCTTCAGATTTTGTGTTATTGTTCTTATATATTTATTATTCTCTGTTTACAGTCAGTTACTGTAGTTGGTTATTTTGATTTCTTATTTGATTTTTGCTTGATATGAAAAAGCTAAATATATGTAAACTTTTTGTTATGTCATGGACTCCAGGTTTTGCTACAGTTCTCTCCCTCCAAGGCAGTTCCTGGTGAGAAGAACACTCTTGAGCTCTCAGCTCATCCTGGTTCATTGTGTGGCCTCAGTGTTGTAGATCAGAGTGTGTTCATCCTGGATTCTCAGAACCGTCTTAACACAGACAAGGTTAAGATTCACTGAATCTTCTACACATACAAGTGCTTGGTTTTTGAGCCTGTTTTAAAATCTAGCACTCTGTGAGTGCTAAAACTAAGTACCATGTAAATTTAATTAATTCTAGCTTTTATTCCTGTGTAATCCTTTGTATATTTATTCACATTTTATTTTGTAAAATTGTCAGGAGCATAGGTTGTGATTGGAGAGATTAGTGTTGCCACCTCACAGCTCTAGGGTCCCCATTTCAATCCTGAGCTCAGGTTACTGTCTGTGTGGAGTTTCACGTTCTTTCTGTGTCTATATTTTCTATATTTCAAATTTGATTACTGCAAATTACCATAACCCCAGGTTTTTATTTTTTGCTATTGATTGTTTATCGAGTCCTGCTCCTATTGTTGTTGCAGTAGATTCAAGCAGGGATTGCAAAAGTACTTTATCATTTTTCATAAACAAGATGGATGGTATCAGATCAGGTATTTCACATTCCACTTTAACTGAGTTTGCCAACCCTGGTTACTATGATGATCATCTTGACTTTGATTCTTTTGCTTGTCCTTTATTGTATGCATTTCAGCTAGTCGAGAAGCAGTCTTTAAAAGATATTGTTTCTCGCATGAAATGTTCATCCAGCCTGCATGACGTATTACCTACTGCTTTTCTTAAAAAGGTTATAGACTCAGTTGGCCCTAGTGAGTTCACTATTGTGAATACATTGTTGACCTTAGGAATTGTTTCTCCTTTAAAAAAGCCAGCATTCAGCCTTTATTGAAAAAACATAACTTTGATCCAATGCTGCTACAATATTATAGGCCGAATTCTAAGCTTTCAATTATCTCAAAGGTTCTTGAGAAAGCTGTGTTGTTACAGCCTCTACATGTGTTGGAGAGAAAAAATATCCTTGATAAATTTTAATCAGGTTTTCATAAATTACATAGTACTGAAACTGCATTACTCAAGGTAACGAACGATATCGTAATGACGGCTGATGCAGGAGAATGTGCTCTTTTATTATTATTAGATCTTAGCGCTGCTTTTGATACGATCAATCATGGCATTCTTTTATATTGCCTTAGAAAAAAAGTTGAGATATCAGGCACTGCCCTGAAGTGGTTCAAGTTAAAATTGGATATTGTACATCTTCATTTAATACACAAAAGTTTGGTTTGCCACAGGGATCTATTCTTGGCCCGGTTCTGTTTTCTCTGTATATACTTCCCTTGGGTCAATTGATTCAAGATTTTAAATGTATTTCGTATCATTTTTATGCAGATGACACACAGCTTTATCTTTCTTTTAAACTAAATGATATCAGTAAGCTTGATATTGTTTTAGATCGTATCGTAGCTATCAAGAACTGGATGTCGAAAAACTTCCTGCAGTTGAAATCAGACAAACCTGAAATTGTTGTTATTGGACCAGATCATATTGCAAATACGAGAAAGCCACACCTTGGTCCACTGGAGGGTAATATCAGAACAGCATCCAGGAAGTTAGATGTTGTTTTTGATTTTAAAATGTCACTAGATCCACATGTCAAAAAAGTAGTCCAACCCTGTTTTTATCAGTTAAGAAATATTTCAAAACTTAGACCAGTTGTGAACACTCTGGATCTGGAAAGGATTATACATGTTTTTATTTCATCACGCCTTGATTACTGTAATGCACTGTTCACCTGTCTCAGTCAATCTACAGTTTCTCGATTTCAAGCAGTTCAAAATACTGCTGAAAGATTTTTAACCCAAATTCCTCGTGGTGCCCGTATTACTCCAGTCTTGGCTGCACTTCACTGGCTACCAGTCAAATACAGAATAAATTTTAGAATCTTACTTATTACTTATAAAGCAATTGCATGGGCAAGCACCTTCTTATATTATTGAATTATTGATCCAAACACAGATCAACAAAGACTCTATGATCATTGAATCAAACCCTGTTGACCACCCCAATGTCTAAATTAAAAACTAAGGGAGATAGTGTGTTTGCTGTTTTAGCGCCTAGACTTTGGAATGATCTTCCTTTGAGCATAAGATCAGCACACTCCGAGTCAGGTTTTAAGAAACTCTTAAAAACTAATTTTTACAAGATGGCTTTCCCCTAGCTTACATACTGGGTGATGTGCTGTTTTTTGTTTTAAATGATTTACGCTATGTCTTACTGTATGGCTGTGTGTTATATTGTAATGTGTTGTTATTCCCTGTCTTGTTATTGTTCATACCGCTTTATTGTTTTTTACATATTGTGAAGCACTATGTGACAACTGTCTAGAATAGTGCTGTGTAAATACATTTTACTTACTTACTTACTATCCCAAAGGAAGACACTTGGAAATAATAGCAAGTTAAAACTTACTACTTCTGGTAGAAGAGGCTGTGAAAAACTTGTGAACGAGTCGTGTAGCACAAATGAAAATTGAACTCAGAAACCAATTCAGAAGAGGTAAAAATAAGGAAATGAAAAGAACCCTCACTCAATGCTGATACGGGAAGATGGTGGATAACTCACCCCAGCCTGTATATGTGGGTTAAGGGAATTCACTAATTTCACAAGCTAAGCATTGTTAGCGTGGTATTATAAAGGCAACTCACTCAGTTTTGTTGACTGCAGTCTCTCAAATCTATGATGCTTCATAGAACAGTGCAGTATGAGGAAGGGAGGAAGCTCAGCACAGTGAGGTCCACCACTCTCTGCAATAATGAGAAATAAGTGCCATGTAAATTTTTCAGTGATATACTTGTAGCCAACTGAAAAATATTAATATTAGTTATTAAAAAGTTAAGAATGTTGAAATCGAAATTAAAATGAGTAAAATAGAAATGAGGGTTAAAAACATGCAACACTATCAAAACAAAAGCAAGTAGGATTACTTTAAAAAAAAAGCACTTCATCTTCAAATGTTTTTACATATTAAATTTTATTTTTGACCCAAGATTAACCGTTGATTTTCCATTAAAACTTGTGCATTGTGGCCTGGTTGTGCTTTAATTGTATTTTAACTTTTGGTTTATTTTTTTTACAGCCATTACTTAATAGCTTTCTGTCTTTTTAGAATTGCTGCAAACTAAAAAACTTTTCTTTATAGGTTCAAATAATTAGGGGTAAACAGGTATCTACAGAAGGATACGGCCTTGTTTACTGAATAAATCATTAATTAATTCATTTTCAGTAATCGCTTTATCTTGGTCAGGGTCATAGTGTATCCAGAGCTTGTGCCGGGAATAATGGGCATTAGGTAGCAGTACACCTTGGATGGGATAACAGTCTATCGCATGACAATATGCACACATTTGCAATATCACTCAAACTTAGGAGTGATTTATCATCACAAATCCACATATGGGCATGTTTTTGGCAGTGGGTAGAAACCAGAGAACCCAGAGCTAGCATGTGAAACCTGAGAGCATGCAAAACTCGACACAGAAAGTAACCCAAACCCAGGATCCAATTAGTGAACGTGGAATCAAGCAAATAACTGGTAAATAAGGGATGTAGGGCAAAGGAAAAAATGCCAACCCACCAGCATGTAAACACTGCAAATTACAGACGCTTGAGAGAAACTGTGACAGCTTCAATTAGGATCATTACACTCTAGAGCTTTAGAGTAAGCAGTACAGTACTGTATTAATAAGTTGGTGCAGTAATAATGTGGTTTGTTGCTTTTCATTGCATATAGAATTAAAGCAAGTTTTTAAGGTCGCAAAGTACATTTTGTGTGTGTTTTCAGACATACTGTATATGATATCTAATAATAACAAAAAGTATATCTCCCATAGATATTTCAACTGTTGCCAGTGACATCTGTGTCAGATTATCCCTATGAAGTTGAAGATGAACTGGCATGCTTGCATGTTCAATTCAGACGAGACGTATGTATTGACCATGCTTACAATACATTAAAGATAACATAGTAGGATTAAAATATTAGGAACAATAGTAATGTATACAACCACTATTCATTGCATAGAAAGTTAAAGCATATAAAGTTTTTTAATCTCTTATGTTAATGTAATCGTACATGCAAAGGTCACAAAGTATTTGTGTGTTTTGAGATGTAGTGTATGACATACCTTGTAATAATAACAAGTTAAACTATATCTCCCATAGGTTAGACCTCCACAGGATGAACAGATTGACCATGCTTACAATACAATAAGGGTAAAAGACAGATTGGTTGTCAAATGTCATAACTGATTGTGTAAATATGTGTGTATAAATGTTATTACAGTACACAACAAATAAAAAAAAATCTATAGCAATATACAAGCTCAGGAAATAGCATTTACAGAATATGGCTTTATATTCATTCTTTCTGTTGCATCTGGCTTTACCTACCCCAGAGGTGAGAAACACGCATACACATAAGAGTGTATCTCTCTAATTTTTTAACTGAATTGACTACAAGACAACAAAGTTGTTTGGAATTAGTTACTTTATCCTTACACTTTATTTACTTTATTGGAGACAGATAGTTCTATAAAGTGATATACACACAATTAACTTGCCTGTACCTGTTTCTGTCATTGGTTAGAGGTGGCGGAGAGGAATTTGTATAACACATCACAATTTGTCACATTACAATACTAAATACATTTCATTTAATGCAAACTATTTTACATGCACATTATTTAATTGTATTTAATTGGAAACTTGACAAGTAATTGATTATGACTTATTATAACCTGACAGGGAGTGGGGATGAAGATGATAACAAATTTGGGTGTTAGCGAACCTGACTGTTTGGCATACCAGTATGAGAGTCACAGCTTTGTATATTATGGTACATCCAGCCCTTTTTTCATCTTACACATAAATTACATTAATTAAATAATGCAAGTTTTAATTCTTAAATATAAGTTTTGTATATTAAATTATATATTACAGCTAAATGTATACCAGTGATACCAGTATACTACATTTGTAATGTACATAGTTCTCATTGCTGTTTCAACAATTTAAAAGAAGTTTAAGTGGATACTGTATAAAGTCTACTAATTATTTATGTTTTTCCTCATTTTCAGACGACATTATGATGATTGTAAATGATATGATTGAATTTAATGGAGCAGCATCACCAGATTATGAACCTATTGAGACAGTTCGCAAATTCTTTCCAGAAACATGGATATGGCAACTATCTGAAGTGGGGTTAGTGAATCAGCATATTACTTAATGTTGTTTATTTATGTGTATTTATTGTTCTGTTCTGTGTATTTGTTGTTTTGCACTTTCTCTAACTGTTGTGTATTGTACTTTTTCTAGTCTTGCATTCTGTTATGTGTTGCACCATGGTCCTGGAGAAACGACATTTTATTCCAATGTATACAAGCTATATAGAGGAATGACAATTAAAACCCACTTGACTTAACTTATAGTGATGTAACTGATTATGAATATACGTGGAGTTTTTTTTTCTATAGAAAGCTTGCCAGAAAGCATCAGACTAGGTATCAGGACAAAATGAAAAAAGTCACCTGAGTACGAGGTTTTACTTTCATGTGGTGCTTTAAAGAATAGCTTACGAAAGCTCATGGGGAGGATTTGACAATTTTCAGCAAAATTCCCATCCCAGCTACGACCACACAAAAAGACTTGAAACGTGCCCATGATGTTCGGGTGTACGAAAAAAAGGTAGACATGTTTCTTCTTTTTCTCAGTCTTTTCAGGGGAGAAAACAAATTAACAGTGGTGTCATCTCTGATTTGTAATTTACAATACGAGGCCATTATACCTGGCAACCCTGCCCCACTTCATTAATATGGATGTTAATTAGGAGAAGTACTATTCATTTTTTCTTTGTCAGTGGTTTGCTCCAGTAGCCCGACCTAAACATTGCTTTACTGAGCTTCAAAATAAAACCATATTTCTACCATAATTCTTTACAAACAAAATGTTTTATTTATAGAGCCTCCTTAAAGCTCATATAAGCTCATATAGCTTAGATCGTGCACTGTACGCAGGCCAGCATGTCTCTGCTGGGCTCTCCAAACGATCATTCTTGAATGTAACATGTAACATGGGAGTGGGAAAAGCAGAGGCCGTTTATTAGAGTACATCCAATACTCGTCGTCAAAGTCCAAAGCAGGAGAAAAAAAGGCAGAGATAAACTTGGATAAACCATATTCAAAACCAGAAAGACAAGCATAGTTCAAAACTAAGAAGTCAAAACAAACTTGAACAAGACCTGGGCAAGAAACAAGTTTAGAAACAGTTGGACAATAAATGAATGAGACTTCACACTGGAACAATGAAACACAAGGGCTTAAATACACAAACTAATCAAGAACGAATACAAAACAGGTGAGAACAATCATGACACATTAGGAGGTTATACCTTCTAAGGACAAGACAGGGGACGTGACAAGACATGAACCAAAACAAAACGCACATGGCTATATAAACAATAACAAAACACAGAAGCAGTGCCATTCACGCTGACAACCACGGGGCCCTGAGATATGCAGCCCACGCTGGAAAGCCCACGCTAGAAAGGGGAATACGTGACAGGATCCGCCTACTCCAACAAAGATCCCCTGCCCCCACGACCCCCACCCTCCAAGGCGCAGCTCAAGATAGGCAACGCAAGAGTCAACAAAGGGGTCCAGGACCCTTGGAAGAATGTCCATAAGCTGCCTGTGGCCATGAGGCAGGCATTTCCGAAAATGGGCAGTCTCCTAAGTGGAGCAGGGAGGCAGAGCAGCATCCTCAGCAGACCAGGGAGGTGGATCAACGTAGAACTGGGGAATGCTGCAACCCTGTTTGGAAGACCTGGAGGTGGAAACCAGACAGCCAGGAAGGATGGCGCTGGGAACCATCCCACCGACTGGTCAGAACTGGAGTCAGGGCGCTCAAGGAACCAGGATGCTGGCTGCTCAGTAGCAGAGTCAGGCAGCAGAATGACAATGTCCTCTGCCAAGTCATCAGGTGGCAGGAAGAAGTCATCCTCAAAGTTGGCAGGAAGCAGAGAGACGACATCCTCACAGGAATCAGTAGGCGGAGCAACAATGTCCTCGCTGAAATCACTAGGTGGAGTGATGACATTATCCACAAAGTCAGGAGGTGACGCGATGACATCATCCACCAAATCAGGAGGCAGAGCGAGAACATCATCTGCAAAGCCAGGAGGCAGAGCAGCTATGCCAGTCACTAGGTCATGGGGGCCGAGTCAGCCTCGTGTTTGGCCTGAGAGGCTGCTTTTTCAGCCTCTGACGAGGTCGCCATGTTGACCTCATGCTTGGCTTGAGTGGTCACTATATTGACCTCATGCTTGGCTTGAGAGGTTGCCATGTTGACCTGACGCTTAAGCTTGGCTTGGGAATCCACCTCATCAGCCTCAGGCTTGAGCTTGGCTGGAGAGGCCACCTTGTGAGCCTCAGGCTTATGATTGGCTGGAATACTATGTGACATTCACATTACCAAAGGAAAAAAGCAAACAAAAATAGCAAAAAAGCAAACAAAAAACTTCCAGTATAGACCATGCCCACTTCCGATTTAAATCTGATTACAAAAACAGATACAAATATTTTGAACACTAAACAGATACAGATATTGGTATTATGTTACACACCTATAATTTACTTGCAGTTTAATCTGTTGAGGATTTAACAATAAAATGGAATCAATAAATTAAAATGAATGTACCTAATGTTTAAATGGGCATGTTTCTACACAGCTTTTGTAGGTTTATGTGTTTACATTGATTTTCCACAGAGACTCTGGATTAGTACAGCTTCCTGTCACTGTTCCTGACACCATCACCACTTGGGAGACAGAGGCTTTCTGCGTGTCCTCTAGGGGTCTGGGACTGGCTCCTCCTGTTCAGCTCACTGTATTTCAGCCCTTCTTCCTGGAGCTCTCGTTGCCTTACTCCATTATCCGGGGAGAGATTTTTGAGCTGAAGGCCACTGTCTTCAATTATCTTTCCAAATGCATTATGGTACTGTAATGCCAAGATTTTATCTTTACAAGTATTGTGTCACTTAAGAATTAATCAGAAAATTAATCATCTGTGCTTCATCGACAGGTTAAAGTTACTCCAGCCTCTTCCTCGGACTACACTCTGGAACCCTCTTCTGATGGCGAGTATTCATCCTGCCTGTGTGCAAATGGAAGAAAAACATTCAAATGGACCCTTATTCCCACTGTGCTTGGTTAGTCATAAAACTCTTTCAAAGTCTTTCATGAAATTCTGCAATTCAGAAATTCTGACCAATCCTGCCCTCTCATGCAGTTATTTCTCTATGTATGCCGGCAATATTTTTTTAAAAAGATCTTAGTTGGTTCTATTTCACAAATATAAACAAATATGCAATTAAAGTCACAGGCAGTTAGGACGTTGAAAATGAATGAATGAATAAATGAGCAGCACCATGTCCTGTTCACACCCATGTTAATCTGTGGATCCTTTTACACTACACACACACTGTGTTGAGAATGGCACAGCTGCCAGTTCCACAAAGCATAGCCTAGTAGCAGAAGGTCTATTTCTGGTTTCTAGTGGAAAAACACTACAAAATGCAATATTCACGTTCTTCGACAGTGTATTCCCATAATATAAACAGAAATTTTCACTCACATACCAAGATGCTGTTAGAAATTTTTTTAAAATTTACCCAATGCAATGATGTGCACTGCACTGGGTAAATAAAAAAAAAAAAAAAAAAAAAAACTTATAACAGCATTTTGGTATGTGAGTGAAAATTTCTTTGGATTAACTTTTCTCGATAATAAACAGTGGCAGTGTAGTGCCCACTGTAGAATAAAAAGTACTGTCGAATCTGCAAACCCAAGGTCTACTACAGTTTAAGAACTGTATTGAAGAATTTTATTGTGGAATTGTATTGCATGTTTGGAAAAAAAAAAAAAAAAGCACATTCATGTCGCCTTTTTTTTTTTTTTTTTGGGTCCCGATGGAATGAGGACCATGAAAATCCCAAGAATATACATGGGATCTTATGCCGTATTTTTGTGTCTACACCATGATCATGAAAACAGGGTCCATTATCTCACATGTCTTATATAATGTATTGTTCTTAATAGTAAATAACTCAATGGTTATTGCATGACAGGAGTCTTGAAAGTGACAGTGAGTGCAGAGGCAGAACAATCCCAGACTGTGTGTGACAATGAGATTGTGAGTGTTCCAGAGAGGGGCCGTATTGACACAGTTACACGAAGCCTGATTGTACAGGTCTGTGTGTTGAAAATAAATGTAAATTTGTAAACCTTAAATTTGTAAACCTACTTTTTATTATGCTATAATCTAATAATATTATTTCTCCTGTAGGCTGAAGGAACTGAAAAGATGAAGAGCCAGAGCTGGTTATTATGTCCCCATGGTTAGGCTTGCAAATATTTTTTCAATTGATTCATATCTAATTGTTTACACAAACAAGTTTGAGTCTGTTTAAAAATGATGCACATAATATTCTACTACTTGATAAAGATGGAGATGCCTTTTATTTCACTTACAGGCAACAGTGTTTCAGAGCAGTTGGAGTTGACTCTTCCTGAGGATGTAATAGAGGGATCAGCACGAGCTTCTGTTTCAGTACTTGGTAAGACAAAACATTATGGTTAAAAAAATTATTTTGCACCAAAAAGGTGAAATTCTTATTATGTCAAGATGACCTAGAAAGATTCTCACCTGATTTTTTTTTTTTTGGCCAGCAGTTGCAATGCTGTCAACTTTCCTTAGCCAAAGTTTCACATTCCCCTTTTCCCACGGCACAGCCAAGGTAGTTGACTTCTACTAGGGCCAGACAGCAATTTGTGGTGCTTGACACGAAACCTGCTTCTCTGAGTGTCCAAAGGATTGCTTTCAGTCTTGAATTACAACATATGCGGATATCATCAAGATGTGCAGGTGCTCCCTGGACCCCAAATGGTAGAACCCTGTACCTGAAGCATTTAGTCAAGTCCAAGGTAGCTCATCTACATGGAGCAAGGGGTTGAACAGAGAGATTGCAGTCAGTTTTTGGTCATTATTACAAACATGTATACTCCCATCTGGCTTTGGGATAAGAACAATGGATCATGCACTCAGAGATGATAGCACTTTCATTACCTCTTCCTAATGGCCTCTTAGCAGGGTCCACTCGAGTCTTTTGATTTTTCCAGGTTCTATGACAACATTGTTCACCGTGACCAAGGCCATTCAGAAAAAACAAGCAAAAACAAGCAAACAAATCAAGAAACGCTGCTCAAGAAGCTCTCATGATGTGTGTGGCTTGGGGAGAGATTAAACTAAAAAGTAATTGGTTGGAGATTGAGACAATGGAGATTATTACAGAGTTTCAGCAGATTTACATAGACTTGTTGATTTATCATGTATTTATGTGAATACTCGTGAATCTTATAATCATAGTTGTAGATTCATGAATCTGATTATGGTTTTATGATGTATAAAATTAACAACAATGCAAATCCAAGCTAAAAATGTGGACATATGAATGGTGATAATAAGTGGCCATGATAACAGTATTATGCACATCACATATTACAATATATAGAAGATAAAGAATATTATTGTGTTCTTTTGTAGGAGACATACTTGGCCGTGCATTAAAAAATCTAGATGGGCTGCTCCAGATGCCATATGGCTGTGGTGAACAAAACATTGCACTCCTCGCCCCCAATATCTATATTCTTCAGTATCTAGAGAGCACTGAGCAGCTCACCACAGCTATCCGTGAGATGGCTACTGGTTTCCTTAAGAGTGGTCAGTGAGATTATATTTCTTTTTTTTATTTTACAGGTCAACAATAGCTATCCTGATAGATTTTCTGAACTAACCAGGATAACATTCTTTGCTTTTACACAGGATACCAAAGGCAACTTAATTATAAACATTTAAATGGTGCCTACAGCACATTTGGCACGGGAGAGGAGAACACATGGTAAGAATTTCTTAAAGCTATTTCTTAAATTTCTTAAAGCTTGAGGACAAAAGGTAATGTTAATGGTAAGTGATTATCAGAACTAAAACTTCTTCATAAGCACTTCTTAGTGATTGTTTTTTTTTTTTTCATTCTGGAATGTACAAAATATTTTTCAATATGAAAATAATTCTCCATCACCAGGTTAACTGCTTTTGTTTTGAGGACCTTTGGCAAAGCACAACGTTACATCTTTATTGATCCAGAAAGCATTAACAGTGCAAAGCAATGGCTCATAAGTATGCAGAGATCAGACGGCTGTTTTATACGACAGGGAAGTCTGTTCAATAACAGAATGAAGGTGTGTATGGTACTAGGGGTGTCCATACTACAGAACCATTTCTGAATAAATTTACTGAATTTCTGTTTATGTGTATATCATTATCATGTATTCCAGGGTGGTGTAAATGATGATGTTACTATTACTGCTTACATCACTGCGTCATTGCTTGAATTGGACATTACAGTCCAGGTAAGAGGATGATACAGTTAAAAGATTCTGCTTTTAAATGGCAGTACAAATCCAAAAATGGTAAAATGCATCCAGCCAAGGTTTATTCCAAGCACGAGCACACTTATTTGATAAAGTTGTTTTGATCCTCAAACAACTGATGTGTGAAATGTGTTCTAGAATGAAAATCTGCAGCCACACTATCGTTTTTGTAGATAAGCGGTGCCTGAAAACAAACTTTCCAAATCATCGTTTTTCTTCAACACAATAATGTACTATGTTTTGATTGCAGGATCCTGTTGTGAATAAAGGGTTGCTGTGCTTAAAATCTTCTATTAGTCACCTGACAAACACCTACACCACTGCACTGTTGGCCTACACTTTCAGTCTGGCTGGAGAGAATCAAATTCGAGAGCAGCTACTAAACAAGTTGGATAATGTCGCCATTCGAGGAGGTACTGAATGATTAGATGATGTAGATGTAGCATTTATATTAATTACAAATATAAAAAATTTACATTATTTGGGAGAGGCAAGTAATACACATTCATTGAGAACTCTGGGCTGTGTCCAAAAATGGATTCTATAACTGACTATGATGCCTAAATAGTAATAACACCACTGGTATACTGACATACTACAGTATATATAGTATAATAATATGCCATTTGGGACACAGGATATAATCATCTGCTGCTGATAGGGTTGTTTCCTCAGCATCATAAGAATATAAACTTTATTGTGCACTTCATTGCAACAGTCACCTTTTCTGAATACCAGGTAAAAGAGCAAAACCCTTTCTGCTTTAAGGAGAGCTTTTTTTTAGCTAGCTTGCTAATGTTAGCTTGCTACCATTGGCTGTTTTTTGCGCTTTATTGTCATTATGCAGCGATGTTTGTGAATCGCCAGCCTGATCTGCTGATCCTGTGGTAGGGAAGAACCGGTACAGTTTTTTGGTTCATGTTACCCAACAGTGATTTAAACTACAGATTTCTCATTTCCCACATAACATCATACATACATGTACAGCAAGTACTGTACATTTTCAATGAAACCAAAAGAGTCCCATGATCTAGCTGTACTGACAAAGTGGCACAATTGTAACATCAAGTGATTCAATTGTAACACCACTCAAAAAACCCTGGAAAATTACATGTACATGGGGAGAAAATCTGAAATAACTGTCATAAATTCATTACTCCATGTGATATAACTTTGAAGATAGCGTGGAAAATATTAAGTAATTAAAAAAGATCACTCGATGTCCATTATGCACATACAGAGAAGTGCAATCTCTGATTATTCAGTGATTAATCAGTCACTAATTTAAATGCCGGTGGTTTTTTTTTCTTTTCTAAATGATTACAGGCAAACTGTGAACAACAGGCATAATTAAGGACAGTAAGGTCAGTGTAATTTTTGGTTGTAATTGATTGATGATGCAGAGCTCCTCAAAATTTAGTCCTTTTTTTTTTTTTTTTAAATGTTTCATTTCTTGCCTTGTTATATCATATAGCATGGTTAAACCATAGTTGCCATAAAAAAAAGGTTACCATAGTTTTTGGCTGTGTGAAAAACCATTTTTTTCAAACCATCGTTTTAGCATGTTAATATGGTTTAAGCATACTTCTATGATTTAAAAAGCATAACAATGGTTCTGTATCAGTTGAAATTCATGAAATTAGTGAAATTAGTGTGTGACCAATCCTGCCCTCTCCTAGTTATTATTTTTGTTTGTACCTGAATAACAGAAATAATGAATTATTTTGGTAATATAATTTTCCAAGATATAAACACATTGGTAATTTATGACCAGAATAAAGTATTTACTAAAGATGCAGTAAAGACATTGTGCAGCACCATGCAATTAAATCGCCTCATGCTCCTCTGTTAATGAAGATATGTTTTCTTTGTCCCTAGTGGTCTAACTGTGTTTGTTCTGCAAAATCAAAAAACAGCACAGAGCCAATGGTAGTGAGTTAACCAGCTAATATTAGGCTAACAAGGCTCTCAAAGACAAGGCCTTGTTGATAATGAAAGACCAGAGGTTTTCTTGTGTCTAGGAGGTCAATGGTAGCAAGCTAATATTAGATATCTAGCACAGAGACAAAGCTATGACACAAGACTTATTTAAGCCGGTGTGTCAGTTCACACCAGACAGCATTGACAGTGAATTAGTGTGAATTTTACTATTATAGGATTGGCACAGTTACTCACAGCAGTGCAGGAGCCTCATGTTATATTGTATTTTTATCCATGATTCAAAAATTAAAATATAAAACTCTAAATAAAAAATATTTAAAGCACAGAAATAAAAAAGCGATCATGGGATTGTGCCGTAGAAGCATTATGACAGTGATGTTTTCTCACTTATAATCTCAATAAATACCTACAGTCAGGTCCATAAATATTTGGACTTTGACAAAGTTATTGTTATTTTGGCTGTCTACCACAGCAAACTGCAGTTGATTAGTTGAATTGGAATGAATATGTGCAGACTTTCAGTTTTAATTTAAGGGTCTTTACATCCAAATTGGGTCAACATTGTAGGAATTACAGCATTTTCATATGTGGTCCTCCCTCTCTCTTTTTTAAATGATTGGATAATTGGCTGCTCAGCTGTCCCATGGCCAAGTATGCGTTATTCCCTTACTATTTCACTTACAATTAAGCAGATAAAAGGCCTAGAGTTGGGTTTATGTATGGCATTTGCATGTGGAATCTGTTGCTGTTAACTCTCTTTATGAAATCCAAAGAGCTGTCTCTGCCAGTGAAGCAAGCCATCATGAGGCATCAACATTAGGGGTGGCTGAATTAACTATTTGGTACATTCTTAAAAAGAAGGAACGCACTGGTGAGCTCAGGAACACCAAAAGGCCCACTCTACCATGGAACTACGGTGGTGATGACAGAAGAATTCTTTCCCTGGTGAAGAAGTACCTCTTCACAACAGCTGGCCGGATCAAGAACACCCTCCAGGAGGTTGGTGTGTCTGTGTCAAAGTCAGCAATCAAGAAAAGCTTTCACCAGAGTACAGAGGGTTTACCACAAGATGTAAACCACTGGTAAGCCACAAAAACAGGAAGACCAGATTAGATTTTGCCAAAAACATCTAAGAAATGCCTGTGAAGTTCTGGAACAAACATCCTATGGACAAATGAGACAAAGATCAACTTGTACTAGAATGATGGGAAGAGAAGAGTATTGAGAACAGAAGGAACTGCTCGTGATCCGAAGCATACCACCTCATCATAGAGTTTGGGCATGTATGACTGCAAGTGGAACTGGTTCCCTTGTATTTATTGATGATGTGATTGCTGGCAAATGCAGCAGGATGAATTCTGGCATACAGGGCTATATTATCTGCTCATATTCAGCCAAATGCTTCAAAACTTCAAAAATTGGACGGCACTTCACAGTATAGATGGACGTCGACCTGAAGCATACTTTGAAGGCAACCCAAGACTTGTTTAAGGCAAAGAAGTGGAATGTTCTACAATGGCCAAGGCAGTCACCTGACTTGAATCCAACTGAGCATGCATTTTATTTGCTGAAGGCAAAACATCCCAAGAACAAGCAGAAACTGTTTTACAACAGGAATAAATTAAAGATGAATGTGTGCACTTTGAGCTTATATTAATTAACTAAAATAACAATAACTTTGTCAATGTCCAAATGTTTATGGACTTGACTGCATATGTCTAAATTGGCTTTAATTTTAGATGGTCAGCTTCACTGGTCTCAGTCAGCATCAGATGACTCCAGCGCATTGTCAGTGGAAATCAGCTCCTATGTGCTGCTAGCTGTTCTCACTACAGGTCAAGATACTGCTGCTGATTTGGGATATGCTAATAGGATAGTCAGCTGGCTGGTGAAGCAACAAAATCCCTATGGAGGCTTTTCATCCACCCAGGTACTCAATTAAGCAGCCCTTCCTTTAACCTGTTTTGCATTTAGCCAGTATGATGTTAAATCATTGTTAAAAATTATAGTGTTACATGCTTTTTTTTCAATCAGGATACAGTTGTGGCCCTCCAAGCTCTGGCTCTGTACTCCACTAAAGTGTTCAGCTCAGAAGGCTCTAGCGCAGTAACTGTAAAGTCAGAAGATGGACACAGTCACAACTTTGATGTGAACCAGAACAACAAGTTACTGTTCCAAGAAAGTTCATTGCAGGATGTTCCTGGTAAATACAGCATTGAAGTGAAGGGCTCCAGCTGTGTGTCAGTGCAGGTCAGTGCATCTGACTCTTACTATCTTACAAACCTTGGGCTGTATTCAGAGTCAGCAACTTGGGTCCCAATGTTTATGCCGGGTAAAATAATTTGTATTGAGACTTTGTCTAAGCACCTGCACAAGTAGAGTTTCTGGGATCCCCATTCAGATTATGTGCCTACATGCATGTAGTTCTTTCCTCCGAGGTTGCCAGATTTTTCTTGAGTAGAAGCATTCGAGATGGAGGTTTTCAGTATCGTCTAGACCACTGCCTTTAAATGCAAGCACTTTAAAGCAGTGGTCTATAAACTTTAAGCACCCCTAAAAAATCATGAATAAAAAAATGCCAACTAAAGGAAATAGGTTTTTTTCTTTGCTGTCAAGATACAACATAAAAGCAAGAGACAATTTAAAAATAAATTAAAAAAAGATTAATATGATAATAAATGAACAATAAGATGGCAAGCACTGAAATAAATCTAATCAGAGTCTAGTATAGCTAGTCCCAGTGTATTACTGCATAATTGTCTTAGTTGTAACTATCATGTCAATCACTGTAAATTTGTTTTAATATAACAGTATGGCTTCCACCCTCATTATCTGTCAATTAATAAACTAAGACTTGAAAATCTTATTATTTTGCATTTTACTTTTTTGTGTCATGCTCTGACAGCCACACAATTTTATGAAGCCACAAGATGGGACAGTTTAACTTACCAATATTTATTTTCTGATAAGTGAAATTCAAAACATTTGTTATTAAGTGTCTGATGGAAATAACATCACTTAATTCATGTGACATAATATAAAGAGGTGTGGTAAGCATAAAAAATGGAAGTTGATTCAAATCAGGTAAATACTATACCGTCACTTTTCTATTTCCACTTATTATATTTTAAATCTGTCCCAGTCAACCTGATCCATGCTGTCCCAAATTACGAATATACCTGAATTCACTCTATATAATACTGGCTTCAAATTGCATCCCAAAAAAGATACACTTAAGTTCAGTGTCAGAATAGCATGTAACTGAGGCATACCTCTATTTTACACATACTCCACCTGTTAGCTGACTGCTTCATAGTTTAACGGTTTTTTTAAATCCCCACTTGCAGACAGCACTTTTCTACAATGTTCCCACACCTTCTGAAACCAGTACACTGAGCATCAGGGCTACAACTGAAGGAAAATGCACAAAATCACTTGGAGAAACTGTGTTCCTCAAGTTCACCATCAAGTAAGAATGAATGTGTGATGAATCCTTGACATACAATAGGAAAACCAGTGAATGAAGTACTCAGAGGATTAGAAAAGACCATTATTTAGTCATTATTTTAAAAGTTTACTATAAATTGCTGCTAATACTTTAAATATTGGCTGTATTGGCTATGACCTATATACTGGGATAGTTTCTGGGTTAAAAGCATTAAAATATAATGATGGCTAAATATCCTCTCATGACACTTTAGCCTGCAGTGACAGTGATGATCACTTTATTTGGTATCGTTGGTGCTATAGATACCCTTTAAGTTATTGAGTATGTTTTTTTTTTTCTTCAGATATACTGGGACACTAAGCAGCACTAACATGATCATAGTGGACATAAAATTCTTATCAGGGTTCACAGCAGATCCTGGTGAAGTAAGGAGCAGTAATGTTGCTAAAATATCTGTAATATACCTGTATAGATAGACAGATATGCAAATCCCTGGCTATTGAAGTGTTAATGAACTAATAGTAGAATAATTATTACCTTGTTTTTCTAGCTGAAAAAAGGCATTTTGGTGGAAAGAGCTGATTCCAAAGATGACTGTATTATCATGTATATCAAAGAGGTAAGAGAGTTTATTAATCTGTTAATAACTCCCTATATTACACACACAAAACAGATATGATGGAGTATGTTTACAATATGATGTTTGGTGTATCTCTAACAGCTCCATAGGAATATTCCTATCAGCTATGAGCTACACATGAAACAGGTGCTTCCTGTCAAGAATTTGAAGCCGGCTGTGATGAAAGTTTATGATTACTACCAAACAAGTAAGATATTCCCGGATTGCGTTATTCAAACAGTTACTGTAACTGTACTGCTTTCATTTACTGATTTTGAACATATTTTATTCAGGTGACCAGTCTGAGACGGAGTACACCTCCCCGTGTGTGTCAGGTTTTAAATCTGCATTGAAGATGCAGAAAATCTTTTGTCTATTCGCTCTATCATGGTTTTATTTTCTGATGCAAATATGTTGAATTGTTGTTTAAATAAAAAATACCCTTCAGATGCCTTATATGTTACTGTTGTGCTGAGGATCTTCACAGTATGATGTTACATGTATAATTTGAACATTCCTTTTAATATATTGATTAAAATTGTACTTAGCCTACATGAAGTGTTATTGTCTTTGGCTATGCACTGTTTCTTTTGGGTATAAATGTGAGGCTGCAATTCCTTTGTCATCCATCACCATAGGAAAAACCAAAAAGCAGGTAGATAAATAAAAAAAGTGCTTGAGTTGTTATCTGAAAGAGTGTTGAAATGGATTTTTTTTTTTTACTAGTAAAGTGCAAGAAACGTGCTTCTGCGGTCATGGCAAGGCAAGATCATGCCTCTGATATAGCTTCTTAGCAGATGAAAACAGAGGGAAGTTTAGCTAGACAACCATATTAAAGGATTACCCTCTTATGTCTAAAAAGTAAAAAGTAGTTCAGGCTAGTTGGTAACAGATGAGAGACTTTATGTAGTAATGTTAGAAAATTGGGTTTGTGTGCCTTCACAGGCAGTACTTAAATGGAAATATATGGTTGAGTGTTGTTTAGTTTGTCTAGTAGGCCACCATATATCAGCATTTGGTAATGGTAATCTTCATAGAGTCCTCATACATTTTAAATCATGTTGAAATATTAAATTACCCCATTTGTGTGACCATTTTTTTTTTAAAAAGATGTTGCTATTTGACAGATGTTCCACTGATTTGATCACATTTCTAGATGTTGTACAACCGTACATTGTTCCATAAAGTTATTTTTGCATTCAGCTGTCAAAAATGGGAACTGCAACAAGTTCCTTCCTGAAACTGCTGCAACAATGTCAGAAGCACACAATACTTTTACACACTCACCACTTTATTAGGAGCACCTGTTCACCTCCTTATTCATGCAGTTATCTAATCAGCCAATCATGTGGCAGCAGCAAAATGCAAAAAAAAAAAAAAAAAAAAAAAACACCATGCAGATACAGGTCAAGAGCTTCAGTTACTTTTTCTTCATTTTGATGTTTGATGTGAACATTAACTGAAACTCTTGACTTGTATCTGCATGATTTTTTTTTTTTTTTTTTTTTTTTTACATTTGATTGGCTGAATAGATAACTTCATTCATTCATCTTCAGTAACCACTTTAACCTGGTCATGGTGAGTCTAGAGCCAATCCTGGGAATGCTGGGTGATGGGTGTCCATGGCAGGGCACCATGCACGCACGCACGCACACACACACACACAGGGACATATTTTCGGAAGGTGAGAGGAAACCAGAGAACCCAGAAGAAACCATTGTGAACATGAGGAGAACATGCACAGAAACACATCAAGCTCAAAACCAGGGACCCTGGAGCTGTGTAGCACAGAAGATATTTAGCTCGAAAGAGACGACGAGAAAGACAACAGGGGCTTAGGAAAACAACAATAACCAAGCGGGGAACAGAGGCAAAAGGGACGGCTTAAATACACAGAACGGGAACAAGACACAGGTGAAAGCAATGAAACCAATTACAACAAAGAAAACTAAGGCTGGGCGACATCTAGTGGGGGAAAAAAACATGACACAAAAAAAAAACACTGAAAAAGGACCAAAACTCTGACAGGCATATTCCTTCAACAGCTGACAAGAGTGTATTGTATTGCAAAACTTTTAGTGGAACACATTATTATTTGTTGGCCAGTTTTGTAAGTACTAATCAGTATAAATGAACACTGGACGAGTGCTTATGGATATTCACAGTATTCATCCATTCAAATACAAGTACAGTGCACTGTATGCATGCTGTTCAGACTACAATCACTTGATGCAGGTTAAACTTCCATCTAATATAAAAATCCCCCAAATTTAATATCTATAGGACTTTATTATTTGCATGCTCATGCTATTCTCTGTGGTATTGATATGAGCTTTATCATATCATGTTTGTGTGTGTGGAGTTTGCATGTTCTCTCTGTGCTTTTGGGGGTTTCCTCCAGGTACGCTGGTTTCCTCCACCAGTCCAAAGACATGCACTGTAGGCTGATCAGCATCTCCAAATTGTATGTTGGGTGTGTAATTGTGCCCTGCAATGGGTTGGCACCTTCCAGGGTGTTCCCTGGGATAGGCTCCCCCTCGACCCTGCGTAGGATAAGCGGTGTGGATGGATTTTAATACATTTTACTTAGAAAATGTAAAATAATAATAATAATAATAATAATAATAATAATAATAATAATAATAATTGGAAACTTGTATTTTTCTGGAGTAAATATAGTCATTTGCCATAAATATATTTGCAACACTTACACTCAGTTTACTCTGATTGAAGCATGCCCTTCATCAAAACACTTGCAAAATACATACACCTAATTTTTATGGTTTAGCTAGGCTTAGTCATATGCATGACCATGTAGGAAATTATAATAACAATGCACGTGATTTCAACAGATTTGAATAATGAGATTCAGGAGAAACTTGCACACATTATTCAGTGTGTGTGTGTGTGTGTGTGTGTGTGTCAGGGAGAGAGAGAGAGAGCGAGAGAGCGGGGGGGGCTGTGTTTCAGAAACAGGAAGTGCTGCTGTACTGCTGGCGTGCGTTTATCAGTTCATAGCTTTTATGGCGATGGATTAGGAGGAAATATATATATAATCTGAACATAAATCTGCACTGCAACAATGTTAAAGCAGTAGGTAAGATCAAATAATCCTTCCTATATAATGCCTTAATCGCACTGCTTGTTCTTTAACAGAGGAAGGTCGCTATTGCACAGCTGCTTGTCAAAAGTCACCTCATCGCTATGTTTACATAAACATGGCTCTGGTATAGTGAAATCTTCTCCTACCCTGGTAAAGAAAACGCTGTCGTCTGTTACTGGAAGTAAGCCTTAAATCAACAACGTGGTGATTTCACCGCAAAAGCGAACAGCTAACTAGCTAACTAGTTCCTGACTCAACAGTGTATGGTGAGGCAATGTGTAAACATTATATATAAAGTACACTAAAATCACTAAAATGAGCTGCACTTTATTACTAGCTGACAGCTGCCATGTAAAGTCTGTTATTGTTATTGTGGTATAGTCTGCTTGTAAGAAGAAATGTGCAATAACTAAAACAAATGAGTTGCCATTCTCAAATTATAAATAAATAAAATAAAATAAAAACCCTGTTGAGTTAAATGTAACCCACTTTGAGTCATTTCTGTGATCAGAGCTAGGTCAGTAACAGACATGTCTTTGGTTAATCTGACCACATGCTACTGAGTTATGTGTAGAATCCAACATGCTGGTATGCTTTACCTACCCAAAAATAGGCTCAAGTCCCAGCCACAGGTCATGTCATGTTTACAATTATGTCTGGTATGTTCAAGTTAATCATGAATATTTATGACCCAGCATTTGATTACAGGGGGCATGGTGGCATGGTGGCATAGTGGTTGGCAGTGTTGCCTCGCACCGCCAGGATTGGGGGTTTGATTCCTGCCTCTGCCCCGTTTGCGTGTGGAGTTTGCATGTCCTCCCTGTGCTTTTGGGGGTTTCCTCCCCCAGTCCAAAGACATGCATTGTTGGCTAGTCAGCATGTCCAAATTTTTTGTTGGGTGTGTAATTGTGCCCTGCACTGGGTTGGCACCCCTTCCAGGATGTTCCCTGGGATAGGCTCCCCTGCGACCCTGTGTAGGATAAGCGGTCTGGATGGATTTTAATACATTTTACTTAGAAAATGTAAAATAATAATAATAATAATAATAATAATAATTGGAAACTTGCTTGTATTTTTCTGGAATGTATTTTTTTTCATTTGCCATAAATATATTTGCAACGCATACAGTTAGTTTAGTCTGATTTGAAGCATGCCCTTCATCAGAACACATGCATACACATAATATTCCATAAACATAAAAGTATTATGCAATCAGTGCAACTTGATCAGAAAATTATTTCAACGGAAGGTTAATAACATTCTTGTTAAGCAATGCATGTAAATAAACATAACCATATTACATTAGGAATGTTGCTATTTTAGAAGGGGTCTTAAAGGATACCAGAATGTGGCGATTTGGAAGGACGACAGGAACAGGAGCTATAAGCTGGAGATCCTACAGGGCACGAAAAGATTTGCCCCACAAATATGAATCAGCAGTTCCAGAGAGAAGTAGTTTTTTTAAAAAGCACATTTTTATGATTTATCTACTTATTTGCTTACAAGTACTGTATTGTGCTGATTTGTATTTCCTCTCATTATCTAACTACCAGAAGTGGAGTTCAGCTTTCCACCTAGTGACTTCTGTTGTGTCAGAAAAGCAGGATCCTTATTACATCCCAGGTAATATGCCATGATTTAAAGCAGTTTCATGTTACAGCATGTAAGACTATAACAAAAGTGCACACCCTATTGTTTCATAAGTGTTCTTAACAGGTGGATGAGTCCTTGTGGAATGGGGTGGAGTGAACAGGTAAAGTTACTGAGCTCATCGTTCTCTGGTTACAGTTTGAGGTTATATTCTTCTGGCACACCAATCACAGGTGAGCTAAAACTATTGGCATACCATGGTATCAGTTGTAGCTACACACAACAGCTTTTGGGTATTGGGTTCAGGTTGCAAATTAAGTAAAAATTTCAACTTATGTAAAAAATTTGCTTGTAACAAGATTATTATCTCAGTGCTGTGTTGAATTTGATCTACAGATCCCATAGAGATCCACAAACAAAAGTTAACGCTGTGGTTCAGTCATTTGCCTCGGGAAGAGAAACAGTTTGGGGGTTACTTTTCTCCTGAAACCATGCACATAGAGCCACTTATTCTTGAGAAAACCCCAGAAGACGGAATAGACCTCTCAATTAATCCCTTCAAATTAAATGAATCACTAAGAAAATCTGTCACAGCTGAACAACTGTTTGACCCAAGACATGACATCAGGGAGGGACAAGGACTCAACGTATTGCTCTGTGGGGCTGTTGGCACTGGGAAGAGTACAGTTGTCCGTAAGCTGGTTTTGGACTGGTGTGCTGGTTCAGCTCTGTCCCGGTTCAAGCTGGTGGTGCCCTTCTCTTGTGAAGATCTCTCTCAGCTGTCTAAATCCACATCGCTAAAAGACCTTGTGGGTAGAAAGTATGTACACCTTCGCAAGACACCATTTCTCAGTGGAGATAATAACCAGGCCAGTGAGGTCCTCTTCATCTTCAATGGAATGGAGAAGATGAAGTTAGACTTTAGGATCAGCACCACTGAATTATGCAGTGATCCTAATGAGGCTCTTCCATCAGGAGCTGTTGTGGTGAACTTGCTGAGGAAATACCTCCTACCTGAGGTGTGTCTAAACTTCTGGTCTCCTTCCCTTAATTATTAGCACCCGTTTAAAATTTGCTAAAATTAAAACCAAACTTTGTTAATATCTGGTAAAGGCTCATATGCCGAGAATAACAGCACAGACCTTTTTCCTGTAATGTTTAATAAGGTTGGAAACTTTAAGAGAGATTTAGCTTAAATATTCTTTAGGGGTGCCAGTAAATTTGCCACATATTTTTGTGAGAAAAATATACGTTTTATGAGAATTATTTTTGTTAGGGGAATGATAAGCGTGACAGTGTTTTTCAATTATAGATTCATGCAAAGATATGAGCAAAGAATGGTTTCAGTGATTTTTAAGTGTTAGCTTTTCACATCCCAGCAGCTATCAAAGTCCTTGCTAAGAAGAAATACTCCAGCCTCTGAAACACATGGCTATGTAGACACAAGGGGAAAAAATTATTTGCACCAACAGCCAAATCATTTGAGCAAGATGACCCTAATTGTCTTTCGATCATGTAAATTCCTGCTCCTGCAACAGCATTCAGATGTTTTTGCTGAGGTTGTACTTGATTTTAGCCCTGATTTTCCCTGTTGCAGAAAAAATATCTTTCAAACAACTGAAACTATCCCAGCCCCATAGACCCCCCGCCCCCAGTCAAATCATATTGCATTAATGTATTATTTGGCACTTCATACCCAAATAATTGTTAGGAACAATGAAAACAAACACAAGATAAATTCCTGGCAATGCACAGTATAAAAATAGCAACAGTTCTTTGCATTATATGTCCAGTTCTCTTTGCTGGACAGACAGTCCATTAGCCTAGATTTGTGTTTTGAAGAAACCACTGAAGGTTATGCTTTAGCTAACTTTAACCAAAATCACTCACTATACCTTTACCTTCTTGAATATTTTTCAGGCCAGCATTTTGGTCACAACCAGGCTGTCTGCTGTAGATCATATCCCAAAGAAATATGTGAACCGCTATGCTCAGATCTTTGGTTTCAATGATCCTGATCGCCAGAGAAACTACTTCACAAGCAGACTGTTACAACAAAGTGGAAAAAACCCAGGCAAAGATGCAGAATCTTTGATCGAGATGCTCTTCCTCAACCTGCAGCGAGAGAGCCAGTTAGCAGCAGCCTGCTTTTTGCCTTCCTACTGCTGGCTCACGTGCGCCACTCTTCACTTCCTGCACTTTACTGATGCCAAGGCACCCATTCGCACTCTTACTGGTATCTACACAAGCTTCCTGAGGCTTAACTTTGGGGGAGAGGTGCTGACAATAGGAGGAGACCAGTATTCACAAGAGCACCAGAATTCATTAATGCTTTACGTGGTCCGCACTGTAGGGAAGCTGGCTTTCGATGGAGTCAGCAGTAAACATACTTCCTTTTCAGAGACTGACCTTGAACAGTGGGTTGGTGGAGAGATCAAAACTGATGAAGAGCTTCAGCAACTGGCAGTGTTTCGTACAGATGTGCTAGACTTCTTCCTTGTGCCCTGCGTGGAACATGGTCAAAAGCTTACTGATTCAGATGAGAAACGCTATGTTTTTGCTGTTCCAGCCATGCAGGAGTATCTGGCTGCCCTTTATGTTGTTCTTGGTGAGAACAAAACTGCCCTGGAGAAGGTGACTAAGCAAGTATCGTCTGCCCTTGGACAAGCTGGAGAGGACATCACTACCTTAATGACCATTCTATCCAAGTTCATACCTCTCAGGATCTTTGCCCTATTCAACTTACTGAAACTATTTCCCAAATTTTTTGATCGAGTAACTAGCCTTAGTAGGGGGCGCATCGCTAACACCATGGCTGCAGAAATGTTCCGCTCAGAAGACAGTTACAACGAAGATGTTCTCGATCAGGTAGAGCAAAGCTTGCTGGGAGTACAAGGCCCACAGCCACAGCAAAAAGATGACACAAGGTCTTTTGAGTTGTACCCGATCTTCATGGGAGGTCTCCTTCATTATGGGAACAGAAGGCTACTGGACCAACTTGGATGCGACATTAAGAGCACCACGGTGGCCCAGATCACTCGAACACTGAAGAAGCAGCTGATCAAGCAGAGCCGTAAACAGCAGCCACCTGAGGAGTTGATGGATTTGCTGGTTTTGCTGTATGAGCTCCAGAACCCTCGGCTCACAGCTGAAGTGTTGCAATCCGTCAAGATCATCAACCTGTCCAATGTGCGCATGACTCCACTGAAGGGCTTTGTGCTGAGCTCAGTGCTGAACTGCTTACCTCCTGGCTTTGTGCTGAATGAGCTCAACATGTCCTCCTGCCATGTCACTCCAGAGTTGCTACACATCCTTTACCCCGCATTTAACAACACCAGAAGCCTCAAGTGAGAGATTTTCTGTTTAATAAATAGAGCTGTCTGTGTTTTAAGTGAAGGGATATTCATTTGGGTTATTCATAATTACAGTGTTAATGACAGTGTTTTTGACTTGCTTAGATTTGAAATAGGAAATCTTCCATAATTCTCTGCAATATGATATTACATATCATTTCACTTTATGAATAGACCAAATGTTTAATACCACCTTTGCAATTGCTGTGTGTGTGATGATGATTTACCTTTATAATTGCTTGTAAAAAAAATATAAATCAGTGGTTCTCAAAGTGAAGTCCAGGGACCACTGGGGGGGCAGCTAATGAAGGATAACCAGGGTGTTCATGATTTTTTTTTTTTTTTTAATTTAGTTACAGGGATGGAAATCACAATCTACTGTTATCAAAGTATTTATTATTGATATATTATAGTTAATAGCCTGTTTGACTGGCCACTTGCCCTGTAGGTCTATAAATAATGTACGTAATGTGTTATGTTGTGAAAGGTTCATGAAAGCTGTTTGGCTCTAATAAATTAACAAATTTACATTTTAGTAGTTCATGAAATTAATCTGTTTGAGGTTATCTGTGGAATGTATTTTATAGTTAAAGGGGTCCCTGGATGCAAAAGATTTGAGAACTCCTGCTATAAATAACCAGAAAACCACAGCTATGAGTCTTATTTGAGCATAGCTTGAGAGAAACACTAAAGACCTGTTTAGATAACTAATAGTATAATTTAATGACAGCTAATGAATGACCTTCTACATTGACTTGTTTTTTACCGAAAGGATGCTTTTGCATACAGAATAGCTGTGCATTAACATACTGACCACATTGTTTTTTTTAATTTTCTGTCTGAGAAAGTAGACAAACTAATGGCATGCGTGTGGGTTTTTATAGCTGTGTGTCTTTTTGTATTGTCTTCAGTCTGCAGTTTAACAATCTGGATCCTGAATCCTGCATACTGCTGCGAGATCTGCTACTTGAATCCAACTGTAAAATTAAATCATTACAGTAAGGCATATTTCATTGCACTTTGTTTTGCACTATTGGTTCAAGAGGTAGGTAACTGGCCTTGAAAACAGCTTGTATTGAAGAGAGAATGATTGCATGAATGGTGCCAGTACAAAGTACATGAACAATAAAACTGCAGCTTGCTGTTTTATAAATATAAGATCACAGTTTAATATAATAAGCTAGATTGAACATAAGGTTTAATCTAATGAATCTCTGGCTACAGGTTGTGTGACAACTCCTTGTTGGACAGAGGAGTTAGCCACCTTCTGGATGCTCTGTCTGGAAACCAGTCTTTACAGAGGCTGTCTCTGATGCATACTGGTCTTGGAGATAGTGCTGCTTCCGAGTTAGCTGCAAGGCTAGCCTTGCACGGTGGGTTAGAGGAGCTAAATGTGGCCTACAACAACATTGGAGATGGTGCAGCACTTAAACTGGTTGACGCCTGCAGAGAGCACCCTACTATTCACACATTGCAGTGAGTATGACTAGTATAGTCATATACTATATATAGTCATAAATCTATATAGTCACTATACAGATTTTACCCTTTGGTTGTCACAACAGTGGATATAAAAGTTTTCACACCCTTGTTAAAATGGCAGGTTTTTGTAATGTAAACAGTTAAACCAGGATAAATCATGTCAGAAGTTTTTCCACCTTTAAGTAGTACATTAGAGTAACATTTTGGGGAGAAAAATAATAAATAATAATAATAAATAAATAAATAACCTACAATAACATGGTTGCATAAGTGTGCACACCTCTAAACTAATACTCTGTTCAAACACCTTTTGATTTTATTACAGCAGTTTATTACAGTCTTTTTGGGTAAGAGTCTATCAGCTTATCACATCTTTACCTGGTAATATTTCCCCACTCTTCATTGCAAAAATATTCTAGATCCATCCAATTGCACGTATATCTCCTGTGCACAGCCCTGTTCAGGTCACCACACAGATTTTCAGTTGGATCCAGGTCTGGGCTCTGGTTGGGCCATTTCAAAATGTTGACCTTTTTATGGTGATGCAGTTCCTTTGTTGTTTTGAATGTATGCTTTGGGTTGTTGCTGTGCTGGAAGGTGAAATTCCTCTTCAGCGTTCTAACAGATGCCTGAAGGTTTCAGCCAAAAATCGACTGGTGTATGGAGCTATTTATGATTCCCTCCACCTGGAATAAAGCCCCAGTTCTAGCTGAAAAAATGCAGCCCCAAAGCATGATGCTACCATCACCATGCTTCACCGTGGGTATGGAGTTTTTTTGGAATTATGGCCAAAACATTCAACCTTGGTCTCAGCAGCCATAACACATTTTGCCACATGGTTTAGATTATTGTATACATGTTTTGGTTTCCATCTAGCCACCCTAACCCATAGCCTATACGTGTGAATAATATAAGAGATTGTTGTCACATGTAAGGAGCAATAAGTACTTGCCAGAAATTCCTGCAGCTCTCAATACTAATGTTGCTGTAGGCCTATCTGCAGCATCCCTGAGCAGTTTTCTCCTTGTCTTCTTATCAATTTTGGAGGGACATCCTGTTCTTGGTAATGTCAATGTTGTGTCATTTTCTCCATTTGTTGATGGTGGTATTCACTGTATTCCACGGTATAGCTAATGCCTTGAAATTCTTTTGTACCCCTATGCTGATCAATACCTTTCAACAATAAGATTCTGTTCACACTTTCTAAGCTCTTTGTGGACCATGGCTTTCGCAGAAGGATGAAACCAAGAAGATTTGAACTTTAATTAGGGTTAATCACAGTCACTTTAATTAATGGCAGGTGTATACTTACTACTGCTTAACATGAGTATGAATGTTGATTCTGAACAGAGCCACATCTCCAATTATAAAAGGGTGTACACACTTATCACATCATTTATCTTGGTTTCATTCTTTTACATCACAAAATGCTGCTATTTTAATAGGGGTGTGTAGACTTTTTATATCCACTATTACACATCTTTAATTACTGTTAGAGTGTAACAGTCATGTCTGAGCAAGATATTTTCCTCTTGGCATCTTCCCAGCCTGTACTTGAACCAGCTAACCGATGTGGGGAAGCAGTCGCTGCATGTCCGTGGCGTTCCTCAGGAAAAAGGTGGAAGACGGGTGAAGGTGCTGGCTTCAGTGACCGAGGGCTCAGACATCTCAGAGGACTGGCATCCCATTCTGAGCATCATAGGGAAGAACTCCTTATCTTGGGAAAGGGAACGTGTACGTGAACAGCTTCTGGTCTTCCTGAAGGATCTGGAGTGGGGCCGTAAACACTCTAGCTTCTGGAAGAAGTTGCACTTCCACAGAGTGGAGCGCATGGTGAGGCAGACTCTGCGCATCCTGGAAAAACAGAAGCACTGCTAATTGATGTAACTGCTTCATTACGTTCAGCCCTGCTGCTCTTCTGGGAAAGTTGAACATACTAGATACAAATATCACATGAAATATGTGTACAAATACTACGTGCAAATCTGCTTCCTTCTTTGCATTAATAGTTTGCATTAATGGGTATGTGGAAATTCTTAAATAGGTACTTGAAGACTCAGCTTAGATGCACACAAATATGGCCAAAAGTATGTGGACACCTGACCAATCACACCCATATGTGCTTGTTGAACATTTACCTTTAACCCATTCCAGATTTAGTTCCCCTTTGCTGTTATAATAACATCCACTCTTCTGGGAAGGCTTTCCACTAGATTTTGGAGCGTGGCTGTGGGGATTTGTGCTCATTCAGCCACAAGAGCATTAGTGAGGTCAGGCACTGATGTTGAGTGAGGGGTGTAGTTGACGTTCCAGTTCACCCCAGTGGTGTTCAGTGGGGTTGAGGTAAGGGCTCTGTGCAGGCCACTCGAGTTCTTTCATTCCACACCTTTTCAAACTGTGTCTTCATGGTCCTCGCTTTGTGCACAGGGGCATCGCCGTGCTGGACAAAGTCGCTGGGTGTGATGTTCAGGTGTCCACATACCTTTGGCCATATAGTGTATTAAAATTGACATTACCCATTCATGTGTAATATGTGTGGAGAAAACCATTACATTGCATTGCATTGCATTTAGTTTTTTCCTAAATACTTTTGAGGTTTGGTTCATGACCAAAATAAAAATTTTGTTAAAAAGTGTTAGAATTAAATAAATTATGTACCACCCAGGGTTTCCTTGTATGTCAGAGTGCTGTACTGACTAAAAGCATGTCTTTTCATGAAATGAAATTCAATTTGGTGTTAGAGGTATAAATTAGGTTATGTACTGTGCCCTAATATTTCATTTCCAGCCATTTCGATACTAACATGGCAGATGCAACGTATTATATGGGTTTGGAAAATTTTAAACCCATTCATGTGCCTTTAAATACATTTCCAAAAGAGAATGTATTTTGTTATTTATAATGTGAATTCCAAACAAAAATAAATAAGCAAATTGTCTAAGAAATACTTCTCCATCTGATCCTTTTTTATGCAGTCATGGGTGTTTATTTAATTTAATTTCTACTGAACCTGTTAATTAAAAAATAATTAAAATATTCTACATTGATTACTTTAGATGTGATCCTAGGTAACATTATGTCATAAAAACACTGGGGTTTATTGATGACTGATTCTGCCTCTGATATTGTCTCATAAACCTCGGCTTAAATATTAAACTCCAATGAGTTAATGTGCAGGAGAAAGGAGGAGTTCTGTCGACTGAACAGCCTTCGTGCTTCAGGTGTGCACCTTGACCCGTCTCACTGCCTGCAATCTCGTCATCCAGCTAGGACACAAGCAAGCAACACCATGAGATACACCACAGGTAACCGTAATTAGTTTGTTATTCTCTTTCATTTCAATTTGATTTGATCGTTTTATTGTCTAGGACAAAAGACGTGTTTTAAAATCCTACCCAATCGACAATGATTTTTCATAAGTAAGGATTTTGTGAGTGGTTCACTGTACACCTAATATTTCTGATAGGGTTTTCTACTTTATTATACCTCAGTTAATATTATTTAGTAACTTTTTTTTTTTTTTTTTTAAAAAAAGGTGCATTTCTTAAATATGTGTTCATGGATGCTGTATGGAAAATTATACATAGCTTAACATTTAAAGTAAGACACAACACATGAATAGGGTAATTAAAAAAAAACAAACAATAGCTATCACAACCTATTTTTGGCAGTGGATTCCTGATATTCTCACAAGTAATTTTTGCACTGGTACTTTTTTCAAATATTTGAATTTATTTATGAACAATGGGGGTTCATCTAATTAAATATGTATACTTTATAAAACCAAAAATCTAATCTTTGTATGATGTTAGTATTAAAATAAAGTATTATTCAAAGTCTTCAGATAAAGATTTTAGAGTACAGATTGTTGAAATGGTATTTATCATTTAATCAAGAAAATACCAAATGCTGTTATAAAATCATTTTCTTGCCATTGTGCTATATTAAATCATTACAGTTATAAGTTCAACAATTCTCAACATTTTGAGAAGCCTGTCTGTGTTAAGCTTCGGAATAGGGAATGCAGATCATCTCGGGACTGTTTGTTTCTGAACAACAAAAAAAAGATTTTTAGAAAAATAAGTTTATGAGTGGACATGTTATAAATGCAAATATCCAAGTATCTGAAAACAGATTGATGTGACCAAAACTGTCATTTCTACCTGTAGTGTTTGCCTTAAATAACGTCAGTGTTAAAGCTTGACAAACAAATAAATGTTTTAACATGGTGAATGTTTGGTGAATATCTCAGCTAAGATTGCTACTATCAAACATGGAGAAGAGTAATCAAAGGTTCCACACAGGACAGCCTGAGCTGTCTGCTTATATGAAAGATCTGAACTTAGATAGTGAGTGCCTTTTCAAAGAAACCCTGACATTATACCTCATCCTCAAATGTTATAACATGACAAAACATGACTAAATTAGAGAAGCAACATGACTAAAATAAATGTTCTAAGATTTAATAAATACTAAACAATTAATGATCTTCATCATCGTTTTCAGTAATGCTCCATTATAAATATTGACTTAGCAATAGTTTATATATTCTCATGTTTCTTCATATTTTTATTTTACATTTCCTTGAGGCTGCAGTAACCAAAATAATGAAGGTACTTTCAAGTTAATGTTAAACCTCAGCCACACCTCAGTGGGCAAAATTAAATTTTAGACTAAATATAGACAGTACAAAGTCTTGAATGGATTGAATTACAGGAATATTCACATTTTTTTTACAGAACCAGGAGATGCAACAGATGTGCCACAGTAAGATTCCCTATCAGTGAAATAACCTTGTGCAGAATAACTAAAACATGATCAATTAATTAATGACTGCTCAATGTTGTAATGATTATATTCAATTCACTACATATTTTAATTTCTAAGGAAGTTCACTTTTAACCCAAAAGAAGGGATTGACAATCCAGCGCTGATGATCTCAGACGACCCAGGTAGATGACAAAAAACAATATGACAGCAAGCTCCTAAATGAAAGTATATAGTGTATAATACAGCAGTTTCTGCAAATAAACGAATCTGTATTCAGAGCCAGACTTGTGTCCACGGTTATGCCCGCTGAAGCGAGAGGAAGGCCAAGGCTTTGGCTTCTATCTGCGGAAAGAGAGTGGCTGCAGGGGTCATGTTGTTCAGCAGGTTGCCCCATGGAGTGCAGCAGAGCGCAGTGGCCTGAGAGATGGAGACCGCATTCTAGAGGTCAATGAAGACTTTGTGGACAACCAAGAGTATTCCAGGGTAAAGGCCCATGACCTAAACGATGAGTTGTTGCTTGAGTACTAGTCTACATTTCCTCCTTATTGCATCCTACACAGCAAAAACAGTAGTTTCTCCACGATATAGAGATTTTTGTATTAGGAGAGAAATCAATAACACATAAAATTAATAATCACAATTAAATAATAATTAATAAATCTTTGCAAAATACACTCTTACCCTTAGTTTTCTCAGCGTGAATGTGCAAAAACAAAAGCGGGAACAATGCAAGGATAACTCAAACGGCATTCATTTGTGTACCGTTTTGCTAAATTCAGCTCTGGTTGTCTCTTTTTGAAGGTTGTGATGAAGGTGCAAGCATCTGGGCTACAGCTGTGTCTGTTGGTCTTGAGCGCTGCGGAATATGAAACAGCTGTGTGTGAAGGAATAGACCTCATGGCTTTGACCAGGGCTCATCGAGGTGAAGGCTGTGCACGTCCTCGTTTGTGCCACATCAGCAGAGAGCCCGGCATTGGCCTGGGACTCAGCATCATCCCCATTGAGGGTACTGTATTTTATTGTACATGTGCAGCAGAAAGAATGAATAATGATAGAGATCAGCCTTTAAACACACATATACACATGTGATCTGCCTGAGGCATATAGATTAAGTATGCCTTCTTTGTGTGTGCAGGTGAGAGAGGAAAGTATTATCTAAGCCCAGTGAGAGAGGGTCCAGCAGAGAGGGCAGGTGTTCAGCCAGGAGATCATTTGCTCTTCATCAATGGTGTCATGGTCTCAAAACTCACACATTCTGCACTGATGAAAATGGTTGGTTGGCATGGTGTTCATCAAGACTTTTAACAGTTGCTTCTGTTTTTGTTTAACTTCTGTTTTTTTTTTGTTGTTGTCAGTTTAAAAAGAGTGGCGAATATGTGACCATTTTGGTGATAGACAGCAGAAGTGAAGAGAGCTATATGCGTCGAAGACTGCCCATTCTGCCCGCTTTTGCCAGTACTCATAACCTGCCTCACAGGCCAAAAACTCTACACCTTACTCAGGGACCACAGGGCTACGGGTTCCTGTTAAGACAAGAGAAGCTGACTACAGGACACATTGGTGAGACTTTCAGGATGCACAAGGATTGTTTCATAAGTATCACAAATCATTGTTTCATGGTGCTTTTATTTAATCTTGTTAATTATTATATATTATTATACACTCACTGAGCACTTTATTAGGAACACTATACTAATACTGGGTAGGGCCTCCTTTTGCTCTCAAAACAGCCTCAATTCTTCGTGACATGGATTCTGCAAGATGTTGGAAACATTCCTTTGAAATTCTGGTCCATGTTGACATGATTGCATCACACAGTTCCTGCAGAGTTTTCAGGTACACTTTCATGCTGTGAATCTCCTTTGTACCACAAACCAAAGGTGTTCTATTGGATTCAGATCCGGTGACTGGGAAGGCCACTGAAGAACACTGAACTCAGTTTGAGATAACTTTTGCTTTGTGACATGGTGCATTATCATTCTGGAGGTAGCCATTAGAAGATGGGTAAATTGTGGCCATGAAGGGATGCACATGGTCAGCAACAATAATCAAATAGGCTGAGGCATTCAGGCAATGGTTGATTGGTATTAACAGGCCCAAAGTGTGCAAAGAAAACATTCCCCACACCATTACACCACCTCCACCACCCTGGACACAAGGCAGGTTGGGTCCATGGATTCATGCTGTTGGCGTTCTGACCCTACCATCTAGCAGAAATCAAGATTCATCAGACCAGGCTATGTTTTTCCAGTCTTCAACTGTGGAACTCGACGTGAAGTTTGACGTGTTGTGCATTCTGAGATGCTTTTCTGCTCACCATAGTTGTACAGAGTGGTTATCTGAGTTACTGTAGCCTCTCTGTGAGCTCGAACCAGTCTGGCCATTCTCCGTTTACCTCTCTCATCAACAAATGTTTCCATTTCCAAACTGGATGTTTTTTCTTTATTGCACCATTCTGAGTAAACTCTAGAGACTGTTGTGTGTGAAAATCCCAGGAGATCAGCAGTTAGAGAACTACTCAAACCAGCTCGTCCGGCACCAACAATCATGCCACAGTCAAAATCACTGAGATCACATTTTTTCCCCATTCTGATGGTTGATGTGAACATAACCTGAAGCTGCTGGCCCTTATCTGCATGATTTTATGCATGGCTGATTAGATAATTGCATGAATGAGTAAGTGTACAGGTGTTCAGAACAAAGTGTTCCATGAGTGTATATTTAATGAACGGGGCATTGTCATGGAACATGGTTGGACTAGACCCCTTAGTTCCAGAGAAGGGAAATTGTAATGTTACAGCCTACAAAGACATCCTATACAATTGTGTGCTTCCAACATTTTGACAAAAGTTTGAAGAAGAATCACATATGGGTGTGATGGTCAGGTGTCCACAATCTTTTGCCCATATAGAGTAGCTTAGTGATATGCACTACTGTATATGGCCAAATGTTTGTGGACACCTAAACATCATGGTAATATGGGGCTTTCCCCAAAATGTTGCCATAAATTTGAAAGCACACAGTTGTATAAGATGTCTTTGTATGCTGTAGCATTACAGCTTTCCTTCACTAGAACTAAGAGGCTTATATACTTCTCATATACATATAATGGCAATTAAGTGCATTGCAGTTCCAGGTTGTTGCATTGCAGTTCCAGGTTCCAAGTTATGGAGAGTGAATACTTACATAAGGCATTGTATATAAACACAAACTACAGTATATTTTAGAAGAGGGTGACATTAAATGAGGTTGTTGCATTGCAGTTCCAGGTTCCAAGTTATGGAGAGTGAATACTTACACAAGGCATTGTATATAAACACAAACTACAGTATATTTTAGAAGATGGTGACATTAAATGACTAATGACACTACAGCAGCTGTGGAAGTACTAAAATTGGTACTTAAAATGAAACTGATGGAACACAGGCTTGTTAGGAGATCACTCTTAGACCTCAGTAGTTTATCAAAACCAGATGTGGAAAGTACGCAGGTAAGTGTACTACATTACCAGGTATCATTTTAGAGGATTTGTAAGTTACATTCCCTGTAATGGACTGTTGTCCCATCGAGTGTTCAAGGATGGCTTCTAATAAACTGTGACCCTGATCAAGGTATATATGTATGTATGGATGGATGGCTACTGTTTATTTTTATTCAAGTGCCTTTACATGACAAATTCATACTTTTCACTCCTTACTTTTTATTTTAAAAGTCCCAAGTATCTTGTTTCTCAAAGGTCACTAATCAAATAATGATTTCTTTTGCCCACCTAGAAATGAAATCGGTTTCCAATTAATTTAATACAGTTTTTTTTAGCAACAGTATTTTAATCGTCCAAAGAAAACCATCATCTTTCTCTAAGGACTGCCCTTTAATCTTACTTGCTTTTCTTACATTAGTTACTTTCTTGAAAAAAAATCCTAATCCCATGAACAAATTTAAACAAATTCAAATGAAATAAGGATTTCATTTGATTTCATATGCAAGTCGTAAGAAAGGCTATGAACCTTGCCCCTAACTGTAACCTTTGTATCCTTTCGTACAAATTAATTCATCCATTCGTCTCCAATAGTCACTGTATCCTGCTCAGGGTTGCAGTGGATCTGGAGCCTATCCTGGGAATGCTGGGTGTGAGGTGGGAATGCACTCTGGATGGGATGCCCGATGTTTCAGTGTGAATTGACTCTCAGAGTGATGAAGTGTGTGTTATGTGTTTTGGCTCCCTACAGCTCACCTGCTGCGAGAGGTGGACCCATGCAGCCCAGCTGAGGCAGCAGGGATGGAGGATGGGGATCTGCTGCTGGCAGTCAATGGAGAGCAGGTGGAGAACTTGGAGCATGAGGACATAGTCAGCAGAATACGGCAAAGCGGTCAGCAGGTCACACTTACTACCATCTCTATTCAAGGCAGAGACTACTACACACAGGTGTGTGCACACTCACATTCACACATTCAAATACATAACAGACAAGGGTGGAGTTTTGGGGCTGTTTTGGGGCTAAATTCAAAGCCATACAAAGAATAGTTGTTCAGTAAGACATTAATATTCTGCTCTCTACCTGTGATTTTGCTGATGTTTTTGACTATGTTGCTTCGGGACTTAAACTAGGAGTTGTATGCAAACCTGGGCTAATTACAAAAGTGCTTAAAGGAAAACTCCACCCTGAAACACATTTAAATATGTTTAAACTTGGCCAAAAGTATGTGGACACCTGACAATCACACCCATATTTGGACCTTCCTTAAACTGTTGCCACAAAGTTGAAAGCACTCCATTGTCTAGATCCCTTCACTGCAACTTAGAGGCCCAGACCTGTTCTAGCACGACAATGCCCCTGTGCTCAAAGCGAGGTCCATGAAGACATGGTTTGCCAAGGTTGGTGTGGAAGAACTCGAGAGCACTGACCTGAACCCCACTGAACACCTTTAGGATGAAGTGGAATGCCGAAAGCACCCCAGGCCTCCTCACCCAACATCAGTGTCTGATCTCACTAATGCTCTTGTGACTGAATGAGCACAAATCCCCACAGCCACACTCCAAAATCTAGTGGAAAGCCTTCCCAGAAGAGTGGATATTATTGTAACTGCAAAGGGGGACTAAATCTGTAATGGGTTAAAGGTAAATGTTCAACAAGCATACATGGGTGCAACTGGTCAAGTGGCCACATACTTTTGGCCATATTTGTGTGCACCTGAGCTGAGTGTTCAAGTACATATTGGAGGTTATTATAACAGCAAAGGGGGACTAAATCTGGAGTAGGATGTTCAAAAAGCACATGATTGCATGTGATGGTCAGGTGCCCACATAGTGTAAACCTACATATAGGCCATGTAATGAAGTGCTTAGTAATTCTGGTGGAACCTTTGCTTGTTGTTCCTTTTTCCAATGAGAAGTAAACAGTTATGTGTTACACTGACATCACAGTGATCTGCTAGCACACTTACAAAGGTGTTTAATAGGAGGAAAAATCTCACTGATCTCAAACATAAAGGATAGTGGTAAGGTTTCACTGTTAGCTCCTCAAAACAGTAAGAGCTTGTTTTCTCACTCACCATTTTCCAAAGATCAATATCTATTAATGAGAAATTTCAATATCTATTAATGAGAAATCCAGTGTAGAATTGGTGGAGACTGAAAATGTTGGATTTCACTTACTCGAGATCACTTCTCCGTTTTAGCAGCGTGCACAGATGAGGAGGTGAGCGAGCTGGACAGATTAAAGCACTACTGCATTGCTCTCTTTAGGTAGAGATGAATCAAGGACTAAATCCCACTGGTACCATTATCAGCATGTAGTTGAACAGCATTGTGGGAAATGTAGGAAACCATTAACCACAGTGGAAGTAGACCAACAAATGATGAAAGAGGTCTAAACTAAAAAAAGTCCAATTAAAAATTTCATTACAGAATAAATCTTGGATGGCAGTGAAGATTACATGTTTATTATAAAGATTAATATGCAAGTTGTTCAGAGAAATCTTTTTCCTTTAAGCTGAAATCTAACAGCTACAGTATGTGGAATAGCTGTGGATTCTGTGTGCATTCTGATGTTTGTGGATTAAAAAGATTAATATCCTGGTTGTGCCCTTTACAGCTGGGTCTTTCACCACTGATGTTTTATGAAGAATGCATTCCACAAAGAGAGCGTTTCCCCACAAACACTCTACCATCCAACAACCTGCAGTGTCCTCGACTGTGTACCCTTCTCAGAGAGGACACAGGATTTGGCTTCAAGCTGGCCTGCAGCCAGGATGAGTGTAGGGTCTACGTTGGCCAGGTTCTCATCTGTTTTTTTTTTTTTTTTGGAACATTTTTATCCATTTTATCCACTTAGTCATATCAGAATCACGCCAAATTAGATTTCTCCATTGAATCACTGATCATCTCCTAATGCCGATGCAGACTGACACCCTGTTTTTCTCTGCTAGGTGGAAGCTGGGCGTGCTGGAGAGAGAGCAGGGCTGCGGGAGGGGGATGTGATTGTGGAAGTGAATGGGCAGAACGTGGAGCATGTGCATTTTGAGGAGGTGGTGACACTGATCAAGAAGGGAGGCACTTCACTCATGCTGCTCGTGGTAGACAAGGATGGGTTTGAGAAGCTCAGAACAAGTGGCGTACCAATAACTGCAGATGTGAGCTTGCACAGCACACAGGTGAGAAAACGCATCCATGTCATGTCACCCAGAGAGAAGACCTCAAAGACGTATGAGCAGTGGTAACTCAGAGATGTAGGGTGGACCTAGAGTATTTGAAAACAAATAGTAAAACCTTAAACTGGATCCTGTAATGTTCAGTGCAAGGACTGCAAAGCAGGGTGATGTAGTCTCTTCTTATGGTGCTGTTGAGTAATCTCGCAAGTGATTGACAGAAGCCTAACTGATGCCAAAATACAACAACTAAATGAGACGACATAATAGAAATTACTTACTTTTAGAAAGTTGATTTGCTGATAATATCTGAGGTCACAGTTGAATAAAACACCAAGATTCTTCATCCATGGTTTGGTCTAACGTATTGCTTCTACATTTTGACTCAAGTATTGACTTCTCTAATTTATTTAACAAAATATGAGTAGATTTTGATTGACCAAAGAGAATGAGAGCCGATTTGTTTTCATTTAATTGAAGAAAAATGTTTGCTATCCAGGTTTTAACATTGTCATTTACACTCAATGTTGAGCAAAATCCGCAAAAACATGATACAGTGGCTGAGAAAATGCGTAGATTGTAACAGTGATCATGTAGAGAATATGTTATAAATAATAAATACAAACATAAGTATATGTAGTTTTGCTCTCATTGGTGCCTGACTTTTTAGACACCCTGTAGAGGGACAGCACAATTAATGGTAGCAATAGATGGAACACGGCACCTTCTTAATCATCATTGGCTTATGTATACAATGCTTTTCTTGCAGGTTCCAGATTCAACACAAGACAATTTTGTATAAAGGGTTGTGAACTGACCCCAATAAATCACTGGATTGCTCATTTTTAAAAACACACTAAGCAAACTGCATCCTGCTGAAACCACTAAATGCCATATCTGCTGCTATGTACTGGAAGATTTAAAGGCTGCCTTAATGCACCAAATAAAATATTTATTATGAATGTATGTTATCAATTCATAAATATGACTAATATACTGTATATGATTAAGACTAATTCATTGACACACACACAAACACACATTACAGCATGACATATGAATGACTATGGCTGTTTTTCACTTTGTAAAAAGCTTTACAATACATACTTTTTATTGTTAATATACAAAATTCCATGATGCCCATGAGTCCATTTCTGTGTTATTATAAACAATGTAGACCTCCTACTTTGCTTTGGTTAAAGCAAATTACTCAAATCACTCTCAGTTCAGGGTTTGCCATTATTCCTGCTATCATATTTCACATATGTTTTTATGTATATTATAAATGATGTTTAGATTTATATGTGTATATAGTAAACAAGTGTTTTCTCTTTAAGTATTTCAGTTTTCATTTGGTTAGTGTGTTTCCTTGATTCTTCTTATATATCCTCTGTTTGTTCATTTCTCTGTGGGATAAAAGGATTTTATTTTTAAAGATTGTTAAATGTTAGATATTTTCACCAAGGTTTTCATGTAATCTAAATGTACAAATGCCATATAAAAATACAATTAACTGCTTTCTTTAATTTTTCTACTAACCTTGTTTGTTTCTGTTGTCCAGGTCTTCAATTTCTGTAAATGGCCCAAAGTTTATTATTTTGAATAATAAATTAATAAAATTTAATATATTTAGTTTGAGAAATATTTTATAAAATGTAAAAATATAATAGATTGTATTAATGAATAACTATATTGCATTAGATCATATTTATATATCATATTTAATATTTAATAGAAAATTGAATTGGTATGTCAGATCAATACTGGGTTTCTTACCCGTGAGAATGTGATCAATTTGTTCAGTGACCCTTTCAGCATCCTGCATGCTGAAACACATGGGAGGTTTAAATTTGATGACGTTCTCCCATGGTCCATCTGTGCTCAAGCATATATGTTTCTCTTTCAGCCTGGGGAAACAGAATGCCAGCAAAGGCTTTTAGATCAAGGTCAGTCTTGAGTGAACATTAATAATGTTAACAGCTTCTTTGTCTCATGTCTTGATATTTCTCACCTCCTAACAAGCAGTGCTGCTTCTTCTGTTGCTGGTGATAAATCTACTCTGTCTTTAACCAGTTCAAAGCCCAAAAAGAGTCCTACACCACTGTGGAGGATATTAGGACATTTTTAATCAAAACACAAAGATCTGTCAAATAGCAGGAGAATGCCTTCTGGTTTAAGAGGACACTCAGCTTTGAGAGGATGCATATATTTATTAATAAGCATCAGCTGAGCACAAATTTTTGCACTGATTTTTAAAATAAGATTTGAGCCTTACTATGCATGATACTGTACAGTGCATTTTGCAGTGTTACAACCTTGAACTGAAAAGGACTTCATTGGGATTGGGTCATGAATCTAAACAAAACAGCCCATAATAATTAAGTGGAAATGTGTGTATGTAAATACATCTATTCCTGAAAGGCCTCAGAGTTAGAGAACATACCTAAACAAACAGCATTATGAAGACAAAGGATCTGTCTAAATAAGTAAAGGGCAAGGTTCTGGGATTTTGGTTAGAAAATAAACATCTCAACCCATGTAGCACCATTTAATTAAAAAAAAAAAAAAAAAAACGGCAAAGAATAGGGTACAACCGTGCCTCTTCCTAGAGGAGACCATCCGTTATAATTCAATGACAGGGTAAGGAGGACATTAGTCAGAGAAGCAATCAGGAGGCCAAGACTAACTCTGAAAAAGCTGGAAAGATCCACAGGTCAGATTGGAGAAGCTGGTCACAGGACAACCACAGGCTGGACACGCCACAAGGCTAGGCTTTATGGAAGAGTGATATATAGACTCTGTGCTCGTAACCCTGAGAACACCATCCCCACAATGAAGCATGATGGTGGTAGCATCATGTTGTGGGGGTCAGCAGGGACTGGAAAACTGGTCAGGGCTGAGGGTAAGACGAATGCAGCCAAACACAAGGCAATGCTAGAAGAAAACCTGTTCAAATGTGCAAGACACTTAAAACTTATGCAAGGTGCTGGATGTGTCTGGTAGACAATGATACATAGTGGTAGTGTATCTCCAAAAAAAAAAAAAAAAACACCTCAGTGATGGCCTTATTGGTGGTATACTCACCGTACATCTCCAATAATTGGGTGTTTAGCCTGGAGCTCTCGAAGGAGCTTCATCAAATGATTTCCAACACGGACTGCATTACTTCTCAGGTCCTCTTTCTCAATCACATCTAGTACTGCGAGGCCAATTGCACAGGACACTGGGTTTCCTCCAAACTGCATTGAAAATAGAGACAAATATAATATATACCTATACATAATACAAAGTATGGGTTGGGCAACTTGTTTGTTGAAAATTTCCAGAGCAGTACGAGATGAAACAATACAAATAAAATGAAATATATAAAAGATGAGGCATGTTTTATGATGAAACAATATAAGAGTATCTCACAGTGTTGAAATATTCAACGCCATTGGCCGTAAAGGCACCAGCTATCTCCTCTGTGGTAACCACACATGCCAAAGGATGCCCATTGCCCATTGGTTTGCCCATAGTCACAATGTCAGGGCAGAAGTCTTCGCCTTGGAGCTGAAAAGCCCAGAAGTGGCTTCCTACACGGCCAAAGCCAGTCTGAATTTCATCAGCTACAAAAACGCCTCCTGCAGCCCGGATATACCTGTAAAAATGCACTTATTTGCTCAGATACTTCAAACAGCATGTCCCAAGAAGTATGATTTACTATATTCTGAGTGTGAATATAGAAGCATTGTAAAATACTGAAGTGACCCAATAAAAAAAAACAAGCATTAAATATCATACTTCTAATTACTGTCACATGTGTACTGTATGGGCATGTGAAATAATGCATCGTGAGTTTACAAAACAAGATGAGAACACCTACTGTGCAACTTTTTGAAAGTATCCAGGTGGCAACATGATCTGTCCAGCAACGCTGGGTAAGGACTCTACAAAGAAAGACGAAATCTATACATATATATAAAAAAAAAAAAAGGATAAAAAATTTGAATACATACTGCCAGACAAATCTTTGTGATTTTCTCAGAGAAATCTTTAAACACAAGACAGCATACCTTGCGTCCTCTCTTATGTACTTCATCAATAAGACTCTTCACAGTATCTGCATAGGCTTCTGCTGGGTTGGGATGATCTGCACGGTAAAGACCTCTGTAGGTATCAGGGATTGGTGCCTGTATGAATCAAACCAGTTTCAGTTGTAGCTAAGAACAATGTAGAAAATTCTGTGTTGTTCGTGTTTCTTACTCACCACATGAACCCACTCTTTTTGGCCTGCCAGCTTCCGGAACTTGTAAGGACTTATGTCAATAAGACTGGTAAGATGGCCATGATATGCACTTCAGAGGAGGAAAATGGCAACGTGGACTCAATTGCATGAAAAACAAGGGTATCTCTTTAACTATTTTGACCATATAATGTTTAAAGTTCTTACTGGTCTAGAACTATAACATCCTCGTGTTGGGTGTACTGACGGGCCAGCCGCAAGGCGAGATCATTCGCTTCTGAGCTACAGAAACAGAAACATTTAAATCCGTTACCATGTTGCAGTTCTCCATATGCTGTACAATGTCATATTTACTACAATAAAATGTGTAGCACTACAATAAAACTGCAGAGTTCTCAATTGAACAAAGGCTCTTACCCTGAGTTGACGAAGTAGAAGACGCATAGCTTCTTGGGTAGAGTGGCTGTGAGGCGTTCAGCGTACTGGATTATATTATCATGGAGAAACCTGGTGTTTGCATTAAGCACCTCCATTTGCTTTGCTGCTGCCTGAGTGATGCTGGGGTGACAGTGACCCACTGCAAGATGCACATCATAACATCTACATCTTTTTTTAAATGTAAATGCATGGATTCTCAAACTTTTTCAACCCTTTAACCAATAAAGTAAATTCCATGAACCCCCTCAGCTCAGATTTTGTCCATTCCTGAACTTTGCACCAACAGTTAGTCCAATTATTTATATATGATTTTTTTTAGTTAATGAGGTCCTTTGGATTAAACTGATTCAGTTCAAATGACCAGTTAAATAGGCTGATAACTATAAAAATAAATATAGTAACTTTGATAAAGTACATATACACATACCGTGCTGCACATTGCTAATGCAGTCTAAGTACTGTGTCCCGTTCTCATCATATAAATACTGTCCTTGTGCTCTCACTATTTTCACTGGGTCATGAGAGAAAAAGAGTCTGCATGACTGCCTGTAATGACAAGGGAAATTGTGAGTAGGGTGTTATTCAGGACAGGTTCATAAATGCAGCTGTGATAAAGATAGCTTGTGCTTAGGATCCTGCTTCATCTAAATCCAAAGTGCAGTTAAGTTATTGCAGCATGACTGTAAAATGCAATATATTTCAATTGCCTTATTCACTATCTACCCACTGCTTGACAGAGAGAAACAGGACTGGAAAATTTTCACAATTTCACAGCCTGGCTACTTTAAGTAAATTTACTAGCAAATCTGGATGCCATGCCTGTCTTTGAATTATAGTCCCAAACTGCCTGTTATGTCAAATTGGATTTCTCCATTTTTGCAGCCTATTATGTTCATGCTTCTTCATACACAGGGTTACATGCAACAGTGCACTCTCTGTGTTGGTCCCAAGCCTGGATAAAACTGGGGAGGGTTGCGTCAGGAAGGGCATCTGGCATACAAACTGTGCCAAAATCAAATATGTGGACCAATGATCTGCTGTGGCGACCCCTAACGGGAGCAGCCAAAGGAACAACAACAACAGTTTGTTTATTTATGTGTATGTATATATATATATATATATATATATATATATATATATACAATGCTCAAAAAAATTAAAGGAACACTTTTTAATCAGAGTATAGCATCAAGTCAGTTAAACTCCTGGGATATTGATCTGGTCATTTAAGTAGCAGAGGGGGTTGTTAATCAGTTTCAGCTTCTTTGGTGTTAATGAAATTAACAACAGGTACACTAGATGGGCAACAATGAGACGACCCCAAAACAGGAATGGTTTTACAGGTGGAGGCCACTGACATTTTTTTCCCTACTCATCTTTTCTGACTGTTTTTCACTAGTTTTGCATTTGGCTAGGGTCAGTATCACTACTGGTAGCATGAGGCGATACCTGGACCCTACAGAGGTTGCACAGGCAGAGCATGGAGGAGAGCATGGAGGAGATTCCAGGAGACAGGCAGTTACTCTAGGAGAGCTGGATAGGGCCGTAGAAGGTCCTTAACCCATCAGCAGGACCGGTATCTGCTCCTTTGTGCAAGGAGAAACAGGATGCGCACTGCCAGAGCCCTACACAATGACCTCCAGCAGGCCACTGGTGTGAATGTCTCTGACCAAACAATCAGAAACAGACTTCATGAGGGTGGTCTGAGGGCCCGACGTCCTCTAGTGGGCCCTGTGCTCATTGCCCGGCACTGTGGAGCTCGACTGGCATTTGCCATTGAACACCAGAATTGGCAGGTCCGCCACTGGCGCCCTGTGCTTTTCACAGATGAGAGCAGGTTCACCCTGAGCACATGTGACAGACGTGAAAAGGTCTGGAGAAGCCGTGGAGAACGTTATGCTGCCTGTAACATTGTTCAGCATGATCTGTTTGGTGGTGGGTCAGCGATGGTCTGGGGAGGCATATCCATGGAGGGACGCACAGACCTCTACAGGCTAGACAATGGCACCCTGACTGCCCTTAGGTATCGGGATGAAATCCTTGGACCCATTGTCAGACCCTACGCTGGTGCAGTGGGCCCTGGGTTCCTCCTGGTGCACGACAATGCCCGGCCTCATGTGGCGAGAGTATGCAGGCAGTTCCTGGAGGATGAAGGAATTGAAACCATTGAATGGCCCCCACGCTCGCCTGACCTAAATCCAATAGAACACCTCTGGGACATTATGTTTCGGTCCATCCGACGCCGCCAGGTTGCACCTCAGACTGTCCAGGAGCTCAGTGATGCCCTGTCCAGATCTGGGAGGAAATACCCCAGGACACCATCCGTCAACTCATTAGGAGCATGTCCCGATGTTGTCAGGGATGTACACAAGCACGTGGGGGCCATACAAACTACTGAGTACCATTTTGAGTTGCTGCACTGAAATTTCAGCAAAATGGACTAGCCTGCTGCATCATTTTTTCACTTTGATTTTCGGGGTGTCTTTGAATTCAACCCTCTGTAGGTTGATAATTTTCATTTCCATCAGTCGATGTGGCATCCTTTCATCCCTAACACATTACCCAGTCCGTATCAGTATAGATATCCAGCATGATATTTTTCCCCATTGAGATCTGATGTGTTTTCATATATATATATATATATATATATATATATATATATATATATATATATATATATATATATATATATAGCCTTTGACAAAGAAGAATGTACTGAAATCATTCTCAAGGCTGGATCAGGAAGCTGTTGCAAGGTTGCGATGGACTTGTAATTACATGCATGACACCAGATGTTTACAAAGAAATTGCAATCATGTAGAGGATGTTTTGTGAATAAAGTTTCGTATGTAAGTTTATGTATAGAGACTTTTGGGACACCCTGATTGTGTGTGTGTATATATATATATATATATATATATATATATATATATATATATATATATATATATATACACATATATTCTTCTTGAATGTGAATTTATCAGCAAATACCTCCAGTATCAAACTGTAGATATGGATAGAATATGAAACAATGATCAGAATTATTTTTTTTTGATCATTTTTCTGATGATTTTCAAAAAAAAGAAAAAGAATTTATATACATACATACTGTATACGAAGTACTACAAGGCAGGACAAACCTTTAGAACTCTATCTTAATCCCGACAACTATACAACTCCGCAAAAGAGAGAAAGAAAAAGATGTGTGCCAGCCATACCCAATCAGCTTTTTGCGCATTGTCAAAGTGTGTTCCTTGTGGAAAAGTTCCAGCGCCATTATAGCGACTACACATAACTTTTCTTCAGCTGGGCTGATTAAACTGCGCTGCTACTCCTGCACTGTCAGCAAATTCGCCTTCTTTTCGTTGACAAACCAAAGCAAACTACTGATTGGTGACTGCAACACTACTGTCGCATCGTGATGACGTTTTACACAGTCGTGTTTATTCAGGAAAAGCAGTCATCTAACATATAGCGAGCAACATAACATTGCAAACAGCCCAGACTAGGTATGGCTTTTGCTTTGTTTGATATGTTTACGTTATATTATAAATAGTTAATGGCTATTTTCTACGCTTGTTAGCTGTTCTTTCTGCAACTGAGTGATAAATGTAAGTGTGTTCACTGACGTACTTGCATCAGGTTGCTATGCTAGCTAGCATGTAAGCCAGTTAGCTGCTAACTGTCCCGATAGCTTACTTGACAGCTAACATCTGTTCTGACATTAACTTTCAGCTTTATCTTTCGCTCCTTTGACGAGGACAAACGTAAAGTTTTACTGCTTATTGTTGTAGTAAACTCTATACGACATGACATGTCAGCTTTCTGAGCTGCATGTTATTAAACAGCAGTTAAAGTCCCCATGACATCAAGTGCTTCAAAGCATTTGTACCTGTCTCGTAGCGTTATGGACGATGAGGTGGTATAACTAGAAAAGCTAATACAACTGTACTGAGACATACGTAAATAAATGTTCTCACTCTTCCTCCTGCAGGCTGGTATTCAGCACATGTTGATGGAGTAGATGCTCCACTGAAATGACAGACCAGGGCAACAATAACCAGAACATCTCTCGAAACCCATTTGCTGCCCTTTTCAGTTCGCTTGCTGATGCAAAGCAGTTTGCATCAGGCCAAAAACTACAGCAGCAAGCTGAACCACCATGTAAGTTTCTGGGTTACAGATCTGTAATACAGTCAGCTCAAGAATTATTAGCACCCTTGATACAGATGGATAAAAACGTTATGAAAGAATGTCTTTATGGTTGAGTAGATTAATCTCATGCTGAAATCTAACCTGGGATTTTGTGCATGCGTGTGTGTGTGTGGATTTGGATGTATGTTTTGAATCATTTGTTCTGCTGGAAGATCCAACCATGACACACACACACAGCTTCTTGGCAGAGACAGCAAGATGTTAATTTAAAAATCTCCTGGTTTTCTTGGAGTCCAGATGTCACATAGAGATGGGCGATATAGACTTAAATCTATATCCGATATTTCGTGGTATTTTTTTGCAGTAACGATATAAATGACAATATGAAAATAGTAACATTCAACACTATCTTTCTGGTCAGAAGTCACATCAGCATACAGTTTTGAGAGCCGTCTGATTCATGTCTGATCCTCTGTATATGATATGAGCATTTCGTTATTTTATAGCCATTGTCCTATTTATGAAGGTGGAAACACTTTTGTCTCATAGCATTTGTGTATTCTCTAATCATCCCCATGTTGATGAATCTGGCCTCTGTGTTACCGCATATGTATACTCCAGTGACAGGACAGGAAATCCTGAATGACTGCTTAAGAAGTTATACACATCCAGGAGAGCTTAGTAAAATGTAAATGGGAACTTGTTTCAGTTATCTTCCTGATAAGAATTTCTAGGAGTACAATTGTATTTACTTTACTTAGAATAAATTAGAATTTACTTCAGGTTAGATTTCCTTCACATTTCAGTGTGAGATTAAGCTAATTATTTAAATCCAAAGAATTTTTTCCATATCAATTTTTTCCCCATCTTTAAGGGTGCCAATAATTCTGGAGCTGACTATATTATCAATCAGTGGTGTATAACATATATACATACAGTGGGGTCCAAATGTCTGAGCCCAAACTAAATATCTGCTATTTATTTCCCATTAAAACTGGAAATAAAAAGAAAGTTTTGAATTTTGAACAAAATGAATACAAATAAAAGAAATGCTCAACTGAATTGAATTCAAATGAATTTTCAAGATTCTGCACTATTTCTAAGTCAGTATTTAAATTTGTAATATTGACCATGGTAACTATTTTGTACAGAAGGTCAGATTTTCCTTGAGTTTCCTCCCTTTCATTGAAGCAAGAGTTCAGATGACATTTAGATGGATTTGCTCTAAAATGAATCATAAAGATTTACACCTACTTGTGAACATATCAAATTCTAAAATATTCTTTAAAAAAAAAAAAGATTGTATTTTTCACTCAGGTTATTGCTGATAATATACTTTGTAATGAAAATTTTTTTATTAAATTACAAAAGAATGCAAAATAATAGAAGGGTTTTCACTAGTGTTCTCAGACTATTGGATCCCTCTATATATCTCTATATCAGTCTATAAATGCATAATTATTCTCCTTATGATTTGTGTAATGTTATCTGTGTTGATGGCTTACAGCGGAAGAGTCTGGGGAGAGCCAGTCCGAGTCTGACAACTCGGTGTCAGACAGCATCGGGGACAATGATGACTCAGTGGCCGAGATCAGCCGCTCTTTCCGCTCGCGACAGGAACTCTGTGAGCAGCTCAATGTCAATCACATGATCCAGAGAATCTTCCTTATCACCCTGGACAACAGTGAGTGCTATAATGACTTCTCCATGTCCTCATCTCGGTTAATGATGTCAGTCCCACACGTTGTCTTTTTGTGTTTTAAGGCATTTGGTGACACTTGAGAAATGAGTCATAGACTGTAAGCAAAATGCCTTCATTTCTTTTAACTCCTTTCATGAGATCATAATGCTGCTTTCCAGAAGTAAGGAAAATGATGTCACCACTTTCTGTTAATGATCTCAGTCCTATCATTGACTTTCCTGATATTCTCACTCAGCTTCTGTCCCAACTTTGAATACCAGTCTTGCTCTTTATTCAAGTCAGTTTCAATTTCTGCACAGGCTTGTTCCTCACCACACCACTCACCATATTTATTCACTTCTCATTTTTATGGCCTTCAGGTGACCCTAGTCTTAGAAGTGGTAATGGCATCCCCTTGCGCTGTGTCTACCTTGAAGAGATGGCAGCTGACCTCGATGGCCAAGACTGGCTCGACATGGACACGATAGAGCAGGTGACGAACACAACCTGAACAGTGTTGAAAGAAAGCTGACCATTTCCAGAAATGGACTTCCTTGCTTGTGTTTTTGGAAAAAAGACTAATATGTGTCCACATGACCTCTCAGGCCATTTTCAGCAGGCTTCTTTTACTGGAGCCGGGTAACCACCTGATCTACATGACTTCTTGCAGCGTCGTGAACCTGTCAGCGGATCGTGATGCTGGGGAGAAACTAGCCATACCGTACCTTTATGCCTGCTACCAGAGAGCTAAGGAAGAGGTGGGTTACATTGATCAGATATCAATTCAGATCGGTCACAAGTGAAAATGTACATAAAAGTCTACTTTATAATGTCTCAAGCCACTGCATATGTCTGTATGGGGTCTCATGTTATCCTACAGTGATCTATAGTGCTATATACTGCAAAAGTTGGTACACTTCAGCACATGTTTTCAAAGTCCTTGTTTGTCGCTATCATCTGATCAAATGTTCAAGTAGTGATCTATGATGCCATGAGCTTTCCCACCAATTTTTCTTTGACCAACTGTCTGCTGCTGTTTTATTTCTCTCTCCACAGTTTGAAGCTACAAAAAAACACACGTTATGTTAGGCGCAATGTTATGTTTGATGTGGCCATGTTCTTACTTTATTTACAATGTGGATTTTGAGCCTTGTATTTGGGAGTGATGAACCTATACAGGAAGCTAGTAGCTAAACCACTAGAGCAGCGGGCCTGGTGGACCACGGTCCAAATGTGGACACAGCAAAGTATTTCAGCGGACTGAAGCGAGTACATGAAAAAATACTGTAGCACAGCAAATAAACGTACAATGTAAGGCCAAAAGTTTGTGGACACCTGACCATTACACCCATATCCGGGTCTTCCCCAAACTGTTGCCACAAATTTAGAAGCACACAATTGTATAGGATGTTCTTGTATGCTGCAGCCTTACAATTTCCCTTCACTAGAACTAAGAGGCCCAAACCTGGTCCAGCATGACAATGCCCCTGTGCACAAAGCAAGCTCCATGAAGACATGGTTTGCCAAAATTGGAGTGGAAGACCTCGAGTGGTCCTGAACTCAACCCCAGTGAACACCTTTTGGGATGAACTGGAACGCCAACTTCACACCAGGCCTCCTCGCCCAACATCAGTGCACAACCTCTTGTGCTCTTGTAGCTGAAGTCCCCACAGCCGCACTCCAAAATCTAGTGGAAAGCCTGCCCAGAAGAGTGGAGGTTATTATACCAACAAATGGGGGACTAAATCTGGAATGGGATGTTCAAAAAGCACATATGAGTTCGGTGGTCAGCTCTGCACAAACTTTTGGCCATATAGTGTATGAAAAACTGTCTGTAATTCAGCAGCTGTAGCAGATCCTCTGTTGTGCCTTATCCAATCACATGTGTTTATGTAAATTATTTAGCTGAAGACTGAAGATCACTGGACCAGAGAATTGCTACAGGGCTAGAGACGTTAAGCCAGAAAGGAACATTCTCACAGATTTTCATACATTTTTATTTTATTTACCCTCTCTGGTCTGATAAGCAAACTGATAACATGACTTACTTAAACAAAAAGTTGAATGGACAGAGAAGAAGGTTTATTCTACCTGTGTCAGATTTAAAACAGTGCCTCATGAGCTAGTTGAAAGGGTTAATGTGAAGCGCCATTACAAACAAAACTGCTTCAGATTGATGATTCTTATTTATAGCCATAATCAACCACTAATGGTTAAGCATAAAAGGAATCCCCCTCTCTGAAACACTTTAAATATATATATATTTATACTGAAATATTTATGTTTAAATATATGTTTAGCAATTCCAGCAGTGATTTGTTGTACTGCTTATCTAGACCTTTGTAAGCAACAAATTTTATGGAACTTTTAGTTCCATATTTTTCAAGATTTTAGTCGAATATCCCTGAACTAGAGCTCACACTGATACAATCTGTCATTTGAAGGGTCTACTTCCCAGTGTTAAAAAATAAATCAAATTTGTTTACAAAAAAATGCAACAGGTCACTAAAGTCCCAGAGAAGCTGCTGTCATATGCTGTGCGCTGTAAGAACCTGACAGTGTCCAATGCTCGCACAGTGCTGCTTACTCCAGAGATCTACATCAGCCAGAATGTGTATGAACAGCTACTTGACCTGCTGCTGGAGGCGGTTAACAGAGCCCGTAAGTCATCGCCATTACATAATCACTTCTGAGATGGGGAATTATATATATTTTCTTCTCTGCAAAAAATTCTTTTTTTTATATAAATAACTGCTTTTGTTGGTGTTCCTGTTTTTGTTTGTTGTTCAATATTTGCAGATATTGAGGAGGTGGTGGAATTTTTAGAGGAAGTTATCACTGGCCTTTTGGCTGACCAGGAAGTGCGAACTTTTGGGGAGGTTATGGTGCCAGTATTTGATATTATCCAGAGTCGTGTGAAAGACTTAGACCTCTGCCATCTGCTGCTTTATTCCTACTTGGAAATTCTAGTATACTTTAGTCGGCAAAAAGACATTGCAAAGGTTTGAGCTTTGTTTCACGTAATGTAATTCTGTAATAATAGAGAAAAACAGAGGACTTGAAATAGCTGACACAGCCTTATAAAGTTGTGAAAAATAGTCTAATAAGTCTTCTCTATAGGTTTTGGTGGAACACATTCAGCCCAAAGATCCTAATAATGGACTTCAGTATCAGAAGACTCTTCTGGGCACTATGTTAAATATATCTTGTCTGCTGAAAACCCCAGGGGTGGTGGAAAACCATGGCTTTTTCCTCAACCCTTCCCGCTCCAGCCCGCAGGAAATGAAGATTCAGGAATCTAATATCCACCAGGTGACAAACTGTTGCTTGTCCTTGAGCTCATGTGAGTGTGTTTGAGTAAAGAAATCAGAACCATTTTATATCTGTGTTTTGTCTATATCCTGTATTAGTTTATGGGCCAGTTTCATGACAAGTTGCATCAGATCCTGAAGAATCTGCTGCAGCAGTCAACAGAGACTCGTCACCTGCTGCTGTCATGGCTGGGCAACTGCCTGCAGGCCAACATGGGTCGTGCCAAAATCTGGGCCAACCAGATGCCCGAGATCTTCTTCCAGATGTACGCTTCGGATGCATTCTTCCTAAATCTAGGCGCTGCACTCCTCAAACTCTGCCAACCCTTCTGTCGCCCTCACTCTCCAAAACTCCTAACCTTTAACCCCACATACTGTGCTCTTACAGACTTGAGTGAGGAAGAGAGACGCAATAGGAATGTGCATGCCAGAGGTAGGATACCTGCCTTCCTTTCTGAGCATCACTCCTTCATTTTCTTATCAAATTTTAAAGCTTCAAACAAATTGCACACTTCCCTTTCCAGGGCTTGACAAAGAGACATGCCTGATTCCTGTTCCGCCTCAGCAAACAGTTGAATTTCCCCAGTCTTACAGCCTCCTCACAGAGAACCTGATCCTCACTCAGCTCACCCTGCACCTGGGCTTCCACAGGTCATTTCTGCTCTGTTACCTACACTCTCACCTACAAAAAAAGTTATTTACAGCCATAGAGATGAATTCTGAGTTAACAAGCTAAGCATAAAAGTTATGCTAATATTTATACTAGAAAAGTTCTGTGTGTTCAGAGTCAGGTTACGCACATGCTTAAGTCGATTTTCTCAGTGGCCCATTCAAATTATGCAAATAATCTGTCAAATGTCAAGTCAAATGTAACATAAAAGCAATTTAAAAATGAATAAAAAAGACTAATACAATGATAGACTGAGTAAATGAGAAGGTGGTAAGCCCTGGAATAAACATCTAATAGGAGTCTCCTGTATTACCATCATATTATATTGCTGCATGAATCGTCCTTGTTGTAATTATCACATTAATTACTGGTTTCAATTAACAATTAAGAAGTATCACATGACCAAGAGTGAGGTTATACTGAATATATTCTATATAACCACACAGTTACGAGTGCAATTTGTTTTTATACACCAGTTCTATAAACAAGAAATTAATTTGCGAGTGACATTTTGGACACAATATGGCCATATGGTTCTGTTTGTTTTTGCTCCACTTGAGGAAATAGATCCCGAAGAAGCTACACTCACTTTATAGCATGTCGGCTAGCTCATTAGCTAGCTCACATTGATTTGTACATTCCCATTAAAGGTGTTTCCAGTGAAATAGGCTTTCCTTCTTCCTTTTCATCTTCATCTGACAAGCTTTCATCTTTTATGTCAAAAGTTAAAGAAAGTATCATTTACCATGTCTGCTGATGATGTCGCCAACACTACTGTAGTAATGAGCAGCGTGATACACACACAGTGAAAAGTCCCAGTGAGGTTATATTAAATATAAGCACACGGAATGTCGCTCGACCAGTCAAATTAGTGGACCGTAACTAAGTGTTGTATAATATCGCTTACACCCTTGTTATTTGTCATCGTAATAAGTTGGCCAAAGTATTTACCTGCTATGCTTATAGTCCACTTTAATTTAATTCATATCTATACATAAAAAATTGATGGTGACATCTCTGATTAAGATACTGTCTCCTCCGATATGCAAAAAGCTTAAGCCTGAATACCAGTGTGTACAGTGTCTGCATTAAATTCTCACTGCACGTGTGTATGTCTACTCTACTGTAAATGCAGCCCATAGTCTGTTATTGTAAAGCTCTTTGCTTCAGAAAACAGCTTAAACAATTTTTTTGTTTTTTCCTAGCTTCCTTTAGTGATCCAAAAGAGACACTTATGTAAATTTCTCTGCACAGACTGCATGATCAGATGGTGAAAATGAACCAGTCGCTGCATCGGCTGCAGGGCACGTGGCGGGAGGCACAGCTCAGCGGAGGTCCGATGGCAGAGCAGCTAAGGGAACAATTTGAACGCCTCATGACTGTTTACCTGTCCACCAAGGCTGCTGCCACTCAGCCTGCCATGCTCCAGAACTGCCTCAATCTGCAGGCCTCCTGTGCCTCTCTGCTTGTACAACTCAGTCTGGGAAACCAGGGCCCTGAGCACATTCCCCTGTCCTTCCCTCTGCCTCCACTACAGAACAGCCTGCTCTGCTATGTGCCAGGTGATACAGCCCCTTATTAATAAGTCCACTATGTGTTGTCAAATATCTCTTAGAGGTGATTAGATATTTTATATGATTTGTTGTATTTCAGCATTCACCAAAGTATATTGGGCACGTGTGGTTTTGCAGAGTTTTTTGCTGAGAACATGGGCGATTTCTTCATATTCCTTCGGCGCTTTGCGGATGAGGTGCTGGAGTCTTCCACAGAAAACTTGGAGCAAGTCCTCAACTTCATCACGGTGTACATGGGAAATGTAGAGAGGTGTAGTAACCATTTTCTTTTACATTCTCTACGTGTGCTCATGTGTTATATGCTTGTTATAACATATGTAAACTCTTCAAATGTAACTATTTACTGACAGAATGAAAAATCCTCATTTGCGGGCAAAGCTGGCAGAGGTTTTGGAGGCTGTGATGCCACATATGGATACCGTGTCACCTGGCGCTCCCCAGCCCATTATGTTCCAGCGTCAGAGGGCATTCTGCTCCTACTGCCATGCACCTCGTCTAGCTGAGGCTCTCATCACTGTGTTTGTAGACATTGAGTTTACTGGTGAGTTTCAAGTTAGAATCACCTGTTTTTGCATTTGTAATGGTTTACACGTGTTCCCTGTTCACTGTCACTTGTAATGGCTTACCAGTGTTCTATCTTCAGGTGATCCTCACCAGTTTGAACAGAAGTTTAATTACAGAAGGCCCATGTACCCTATTCTGAAGTACATGTGGGGAGAGGAGAGCTATAGAGAGAGCATTAAGGTGCAAATATCCAAATAATAGATTCATTTTTGTGTATGCCACTTAAGGGTAGCAAAATTCATTAATTTTGATTTATGATTAACTGTGATTTGAAAAATCCCAAGTTAAAAAATTAAGATCACGCTTTGTGTCACTTTAGCATTTGGCGGATTTTGCATCTGAAAATCTAGAAGCCATGAATCCGCCACTCTTCTTGAGGTTTCTCAATCTGCTTATGAATGATGCCATTTTCTTACTAGATGAGGCCATACAGGTATGTGCTTCTAACTGTATATTATTTATATATGTACTGCACATTTGTAGTGCTGCTCAGGTGTCAGATGTTGATATCAATATAACTATGTGAAATGATTGTGTGATAAATCGAAGATTTATTTTGAACGATGTTCTCTTTGGGGTTTAACGCTTTAGTACCTGAGTAAGATCAAGCTCCTCCAGATAGAGCGGGACCGTGGTGAGTGGGAGGGTCTGGCCCCTGATGCCCGCCGAGAGAAGGAGTCCAGTCTGCAGATGTTCGGACAGCTGGCTCGCTTCCACAATATCATGTCAAATGAGACGATCGGCACCCTGGCTTTTCTGACATCTGGTAAGCTATATGGTGGTATTTTGTGTCTGTAAGGAATCTGAGCTGTTGTGATTTCATGTACCTGAATTTCTTCTTTCTTTTTATCTTACTCAGAAATCAAAGGCATCTTTGTTCATCCTTTCCTTGCTGAAAGAATCATCTCCATGCTCAATTACTTTTTGCAACACTTGGTGGGACCCAAGATGGGTGCTCTGAAAGTGAAAGACTTCAGTGAATTTGACTTCAAGCCTCAGCAGCTAGTGTCGGACATCTGTACTATTTACCTAAACTTGGGGTAGGCTCTTTTATGCATATTTAACATGTGTACATTTCCAACATCATCATCAAGGGCTTCAACTAAACTAAAGGTTTCTTCGGCACAGAGATGAGGAAAACTTCTGTGCCACAGTCCCAAAGGATGGGAGGTCATATTCCCCCACGCTTTTCTCTCAAACTGTTCGAGTCCTAAAGAAGATCAACAAACCTGGGGATATTATAGTGGCTTTCAGCCTCCTAGCAGATAAAATAAAGGTTTGATACATTATTTATTGGTCACCCAGCTGTATTATTATTGCTGTTGTTGTTTTCCTTAATGTCTAAATTCCTTAAGTCTTTGTATCGTAAAGTCTCTGGCAGATCGACATCAGCAGGAAGAGGAGACCTACTCAGATGCTCCAGATGAATTTTTGGATCCCATCATGTCAACACTGATGCTTGATCCTGTGCTTCTTCCTTCTTCCAATGTCACAGTCGACCGCTCAACAATAGCACGGCACTTGCTTAGGTGTGTGTGGGAGACACAACATCCTGTTTACAACATACGAACCCACACAATCATATACGTTCACATGATGTTAGTTTCTCAGGCTGATTTCTTTCTTGATCTCTTTTTTTTCTGTAGTGATCAGACAGATCCTTTCAACCGCAGTCCACTCACCATGGACCAGATCAGACCCAACGAGGAGCTCAAGCAACAGATCATGCAGTGGCTAGCTGAACATAAGCAGGGGGGCGTGCAGATGGGACCCAGTGGCTAACACACACACACACACACACACACACACACACACACACACACACCCAAAACCGCCAATCTCCTATCCACACACGCCTAAGCCACATAACACACAGGACACATTCATTCATTAGAGGAGCAACACACACATCTACTGACATGGTGTAATATTCTCTGTTAATGTCAGATATATTCAAATAACATACATCTGTCTAAAGTTGATCTAATTTACATCTGCTCAAACCCATTGTCAGTAGTGATATTAAGGCCTAAATGCGCAGCAAGCTTTTATATTGCTGCACTAAACGGTTCATAATACTTGCTGTCTTGCTTTCTGCCTTGTAAAGATTTTTTTTTTTCTTGCAGAAATTTATTTTGATTTGTGTGTACAGACAATATAAAGATCTTCAAAAAATAATTAAAAAAAACAAATAGTTACATAGATTTGTCCTCTATCTTTAAGAAAAACAAGTTTAATAAATTGAAACATTTTGGTTATGATAACTGTGATCAATTGAAACAGTATTGCCGTGCTATCCGATTTTCAACAGAAGTATAGAATTCTCATAAAACGGCTGTTTTATTGATTTACTGCAATGATCAAATTTCACACTGTTTTGTTTTAATGTTTGTGTAATCCTAATTATACCCCATATATGTTAAGTATAGACTTACACTTTAAATTCTAGAGTTTAGCTTTTTTGCTGGACAGAATGAAATTACAAACGAGTAATTGCATTTTTTTTCCCCCTGTTGCATTTGAATTGCGCATTTTACTACTTTTTTTTTTTCGCTCATTACAATTGAAGAAGTGCTTTTTTTTTTTAACTTGGTGCATGATCAGTTTTGTGTTACATTTTAATGACACTGTAATGATTTGATATTTGTAAATTGTCATCTCTGTGCATATTCCAGGAATTCCTTATGTTTGTAGCATTACTTCTTGAAACAACTGCGCATTTTCAGTTACTGTGGCTCATCATATACCAAACACAGAATGACCTCAGTGTGAAACTGAGAGACTGTAGATGTCCTCAATGGGTTGACCTTGTCCTCTAAAGAGAACTTTAAAGCTGACACCAAGTACTGTTCATCTTTCTTTTAATAGATGGTGCCCTTAAGAAAACTGGTTTGGAGTAAATCTGAATGTAGCCTGTGATTATTATTATTATTATTATTATTATTATTATTATTGGTTTTTTTTAATGCCAGCATAGAAAGTGTGCTTAAAATTTCTTGTTCATCTGTTTGCAGAGTCTCACAAGTTATTTGATCACAAAATTTGTTTGTGTTAAAAAAAATAAACCAAAAAAAGCTAATGGCCTTTATAATAATGTTATTTAGTTCTATGTTTTTATAATAGTTGTTTTATTGCAGTTCTGCTGCATTACAGTTGTGTTTAACACAAAAGTAAATATGATTATGAAGGCAGTTTTCTTTTATGAGAATATTCTGATCTGTCTCTGATGTGGTTTGAGAGAATAACATGATTTCCTAGTGGTAAAGCATTATTTCACACAGTGACTTTTCTTTTTCTTTTTTTTTTTTTCTTCTTTAACAGGTTATGCTTGCTCATATAATGAAATATTTTCAGTGAAATGGACTGTGTTGTAACAGGAACCAGTCAGTTATTATTAGTGTATTATTAACATGCAAGGAAAACATGCTATTATTAGCTAGTAATTGGGTTTTTAATGTTTAATAACCATTTCCAAAACATTTCACCCTGTTTAATTTATCAATGCGGTCTGTTGCCATGACAATGTGTACCTGTAAGCACTTCTTAACAGTCTAATGCGCCTGTGATTCATGTGGGGTTTTAAGTATTTATTTATCTGCAAACTGAATTTTTCATATTTTGTTTCTCAAACACTATCCAACTCAAAAAAAAAAAAAAAAAGATGAAGTATTAAAAAGTGGCCTCGGGTTGAAAACTTGCCTTTACTCTTCTGAATAATGTGCTAATACATTGTTGTGTTATGTATGAATGGTTGTGTTATTGAATGTTTGTGCTGTTATTTATTTACGGGTCTTGGGGATATCACTACAGAACCTGCGTAAGACATCATTGAGCGTTTTCTCATCTGAAGTCGGGGTCCATATTTACCGCCACCCCGGAACCTGCATACTGAAGTCTCGCCGCTTGACGAAAGTGGCAGTTCGTTGAAATCGCTGGTTTGGGGCTACGCCCACCGAGCTCCCTGATCCGAGGGCAGGCAGGCAGAGTGTTAAAATGGCGCACAGCTGTCGGTGGCGGTTCCCTGCTCGGCCCGGAGGGAGCAGCAACTCGGGCACTGGGAGAAAAGCGGGCCGGATCCGGGTCACGGCTTCCCTCCGAAATGGCGCAGGAACTCATTCGGCGGCGAGCGGGCTCGGGCCCGGGTTCGACGCGGCGCTGCAAGTGTCCACTGCGATCGGCAACAACCTGCAGAAATTTCGGGATGTTTTGGGCGAGTCGAGCGGCTCCAGCAGCGGGGAGGTAAGCGACACCTTCCATCTGGTTGCCTAGTCGTTCGCTCTCGGCTTTCCTTGGACGAGATCTTGCTGGAATAAGTTGGATTTGGGGAGTTAGCTTGCCTGCTGCACACTCAGCCCTAACAGTTATTTTGCTGCGCAGCAGACACATGCCTCCCATCCATGTGCTGTTTTCCTCTCTAACTGACCTAGCTAGCTCGCTAATCGCCTGAGAGCTAACTTACTGAGAGCTTGACAGCGTATCGAAGAGTAAACAAAATAAATCCCTATTTAATTACGCCTGTTGGCGAGTGCACTTCTTGTGCAGGTGCGTTTAATGGCGGTTTGTGTAGCTATTAATGTACACCAAGGGGAATTGGCCCGTGGAGTACATCCTCAATGTTTTGACAGAATAGACTTTGAGATATAGCGATAGTTATTTGCTAGCTGAATGCTCAGCGTTGCTAGCTATTTAAGCACGGTTTGTTAAGTTTAATACAGACCAGGTGGTGAATTGAAAGTGTGTAATGGCCTAAAAGTGCATAATAGACTTTATATACAACTCTAAATGTAAGCTACATGAAAAAGATAACTAACGAGCTAGCAAGAAAAACAGCAAGCGGGCTAACACACTACTGTCACAGCCTGTGTTGTGTAGTGCAACTAGCAGTGCTTAAAACACACACACAAACACACACACACACATTTAAACTGGATACAAAATGTCGCTTCTCACTCTTTAAAGACTTGGAAATTGTATCTACATGTAGCTACATTATATGTCTGTTTGATTGTTTGTGTGTGTTTTTTTCATATTGGCTAAGTAGTTAGCTTACTACTGTGGGCTCAGCTTAACGAACTCAAAGTGACTGAGCTTGCGTTCAAAATACACACGCCAGAAAAAGAAAGAAAAGAAAAGAAAGGAAAAAAAACTTATCCAGCCAGCATGTATGATATGAAACAATGATAATTTTTCTCGTGAATAAAGCCCATGCTGTGAATGATGTGTATTTGCAAGCGTCCCTGACAGCTTCTAAAACGCTTCTTCTCAGAAACCTGCAAGTTGTTTTGTGTTTATTCCAATTTCTGTCGTTTATTTCATTTCAGCACTGAACTGAAAAGCGAGAGAGGCTTTCTGGAGATCACCTGCCTCTTCTCTGAGCAAACATGTAGTTATTAGTAAAGTAACTAGCTAGTTATTAAGGGCTCATCCGGGCCCTGCAAATAGCGCGATGATGCTAACTAGCTACACAGCTGCCATTATTTTTCTACTGGTTCCTCAGTTAGCAGGTTGGTCGCAAGTACAAACACAACTGTTCAGTTTACTCATCTGTGCAGCCGACATTCATTTAGACATGCTTTTACTGCCTGACAAGATTTGTTTGCGATTTGCTTCAAATGTGTCTCTTTAACAAAAAAAAAAAAACAAACAAACAAAAAAAATGCTGTTTGTGCTAACGTTAGCCTGTTAGCTCGTGCTGATGATGCGCAGGAAAATGGGAGGTGGACATGTTTTTTTTTCCCCCGTAGCACATATTGCGTAGTAACAATATGAATTCGGAGAGAGATGAAATTGCCAGTTACGTTAGCAGAGATGTGGGAAGTGGTGCTGTATGGTCTTATAAGGCGCTGAAGATGAGCTATTAGAGTACTGCAGTAGGAAACGCAGTTATTTGAACAGCGAAAGGCTCCAATAACAGCGTGCCTTTGCTCGCAGCTTGTGCGTGTGGGGGGTGTGTACTGTTACGAAGCAGCTCCCATCTTCCTCCTCCAGTGATGAGGGGGCAGTGCACACTGTACATCACTCTCATAACGGAAACGTGCAGCCAGCTAAACAACACGCACGATTCTACAGCTCTTTCATTTCTTTTGTTTCCAGAGTGTTTAGGGTTTTTTCATTTTTATTTTTTTTAATGCACAGGTTTGCTTAAACTATCCCTGAACATGCCATCTTAAACAACCAGGAATAACAAGTAAGAAATAAAACATCTGGGTGCATCCTGTTACAGGAAAACAATCAACTTGAAGCAGTTACTTTTCCAACCCAGAGTTTACAATAACAGCATGAAGTGTTTTATTCCTCTATACCACAGCAGTTTGCTAATGTTTGCTATTTTTATTTATTAATGAGCCACACATCATGTTTTTTTAACCACTTATGGTTACATACATCATGGCAGCTAACAGTCGTACCCTCAAAAGCCTCTCTCTCTCTCTCTCTCTCTCTCTCTCTCTCTCGTACATTAATACGACGAAAAAATGCAGCTTGTACTACAGAGAAACCGCAGAGTCTTCTGTCCTGAAGATGCAGGAAAACTGATGCACTTTTGACTGTTGCAATGCACTGACACTGGAGACTCCTTACATAAACATTAAATAAATGTCTCCTTCAGAATTATTCAAATCAGTTTTATTTGTATATGCAACAATTGACAGTCACAAAGCAGCTTTACAGCAATATCTAAATTCCGGATATAAAACATTCAGCTAATATAATTATTGGCCTTGGATTATATGGAATGTCTGCCATACAAGCCCCTGGTAACTAAGTTGTTACTATAGAAACGATAATGTATTAGAATGAGCACATTAACATAAGCCTTTGCTTTGCTTTGCAGACAGCACTACTGTCAGAGCTTCTATTATAGAAAATTAATCAACACCTTCTGACCAATCAGATTCAAGAATTCAACAGCACTTTGGTACAAATATAGATGAATAAATGGAAAAGGGTTTATGGATTTTCTTCTTGTTGTTGATGCCAAAGAAGCTGCTAAAATGCTTATAATGTTATAATGCCAGTATTTGTGCCTATGTATTGCCAGAAATATAAAATGTCAGGTGGAATGGCTTTACCATCTCTACCTGCTCTACCATCATCTTACGTAGCATGACTTTAGCCACCTGGCCTGCTGGCTAACTGACAGTAGACTAGTATTTTTGCAGGTAAACACAAGTGAGGTTTTAGTGTCTGGGGCTTTATTTGTGTTAGATTAGTAGTTAATGGTAGCTAAGTAATGTAATAACATAATGGACTTGAGGAAACGAGTGCGTATATGATCATGTAGCGCGCCACGTTTGCGCCCTCAACCAACATAGCTTTGGCTATGTGGTGTTCTGTCCTGGCATTGCACATAAAAGATATTATTCCAGTTCGGCTAGTGTCTTTATTTTCTCTCAACATGTTAAGCTGCAGGTTGACTGCATGTTACGCTAGCAAGAGAGGTAATGGCGGCTTTTTGTAGGACTTTATTTGGGACGGTTTCGTCAGTGTTTCCAAACAACTACATGTTCCTGGTCCTGACAAGATTCTCACCCGATGTGTGTGGTGCAGCAGGTGGTGGGAATCAGAATGAGCAGCACGTCAACGTATATGACACGTCAACATGTTCGATTTTTCGACATTATTTGTCAACATGTTCGAAGTTACAACGCAATGTTGATGTTTCTCAGTATGCTGCCAGACATAGAAGTTGTGTTTTGTGCTCCATGCTAAGTATAATTACAGTGTAATTGCAGTTGAATTGAGACTTTTCTTTGTAATTTACCAACATATCTATGAGGAAAATGTTGATATTCCTGCACTGTAAAACCTGATAAGTTAATATAACTCAAAAAATTAGTTGAAACTGATTACATAAAAAACTTTAAGTGAGAATAACTTAGTTTTGTAAGTCAAAGAAACACTTTTTAATTAAGTAACTTTTACAAATTATTTTTAATTGACACTAACTTGACTTTGCAAGTTATAGAGACAGTTTTTATTAAGTAATTTTTACTTGGTATTTTGTTTCTATTATACAAATCAAAATCAAGTATTGTTAACTTGTACATATTAATTACATGTAACAAAAAGTAATTAGTTGCTCAGTAAAAAAATTGTTAATGTCAAGTTTGCTTGTAGTTTTCAAGTTAGATGAAGCTCTATACACTCTGCTGTAACTTAAAACTTTGCTTAATTGCAACTCAAAATTGTATAACAGAGTGCTTAAAATTGTTTCTGAAACTGATTACATAAATTGTTTTAAGTAGCTTTAACTCAATCTGTTAATCCACACATTTTAACAAAAGATTAATTGACAGAAGGCAATTTAATGACATAGGCAATTTAAATGCAGACTGGACCTATACTGACTGGGTATATTGGCAAGCAACCAATATACTGCACAAAGCTTGTGGATTTTTTTAGCTGTTCCTAAAGGATTAGCTAGTTCAATGTCATCAACATACAAAATCACTATCAATTTCAACTCTCCAGCTGCTGACAGTAACTGATTTTCTTTAAAATATGTTCCATCTTCATGAGATATGTACATCCCAGGTGGAGATGGTTTAACTTCTTGAATCTTGTCAAGAAGATCTGTATTTTTAAACATTGTTTGGAGCATATGTAGTACTGGAACATACACTGCTGTGTGTCCTCTGGAATCTACAGTATATTGCAGTGGCATTACCAGAGGGTAGTTACTCGTCACAAATGTTTTCCTCCTCTTAGCAGTGGACAGCTCTGCACCTTCCGTAGTAGCACTGACAAAAACATTACCTAGCTTCCACTAATTTATTGAGAGAATCATCACTGATAGACTGACCATGCTCTTGCAGAACTCTAATGAACGTCTCTCTCACAAGAGGTTTGGACACTGAAAATATATGTATCAAATTTTCAACTATGTCTTGTATAGCTGTTTCTGATACATGAAGAACACTGTGTATTTTCAAGAACAATGAAGCCAAGTTGTTTCTCAACTGATCTTGCAATTCATTCACATCAGAGTTACAAACAGACTCTGGTGGATTATGCTCAGGAGCATCAAGCTCAGGAGACTTCTGAGAGGGACCAGGCTCATCACATTCAACCTGACTCTGCATTTAGTGGACAGTGTCTATCAAAACAATCTCATTCTTAAAATCTGAGACTTCACAATCTGGATGATTCCTACTTTTGTGGGCATTAAAAGAGGAATACACATTAGTACGGTAGCGACAGTTTTTAAATGGACAATCCACCATCTCGTGTTGTTTTAAATGTGTCCTCAAATGGCTGAGAAGAGTTTTTTCATTAAATGGTTGCTTGAATCCACACGCTCGACAGATTAATGACACACATCCCACCTGACTTTCATCATGCACAACTGTCTTAGAATGTAACCGTGTTAAGTGAATTTTCAAAGCATTTACTGACTGAAATGTGCAGACACAGTCATCATAGAGACAGGGTAATGGACTGACTGTGGAAAAACTACTATGATGCAAACGATAGTGCTCAAGTAACTGTACACTTTTATCAAAGATGGCAACGCAAGGTTTGCACCTCCAAGCCATTGACAATCTATATCTCCCAAAACACCACCACCCACAACTTTAACATACAGTGTGAAACCAATTATGACAGATTTTTAGATTGATTTCAGTGTTTTGAACTAAATATTCAGTCACACTTTAGTAAAAAATATGCAGTATATGTATGATGTTAACTGAACATCAGCTTACCTGATTGAAAACTCCATACATCAACGAGTTGCTTCAGTTTTAGCCTGAAGAGAGAGAATATTGAAAGTTTACCAAGATTTAAATATTTAATTGTTAAACATTAGTGTTCATGTACAATGTTACAAGAAGCTCTCTCAGACTCCACAGTGCAAACTGAGCGCCCCCCCCCCCTTTTTTTTACTGCTAATCCATAGTGACAAATACACAACACTCCACATGTGACTTAGCAAAACTATAAACAAAAGGTTAATTCTACACTCTGAAGTTCAGAACTGAGAGAAAGAGGTTCATGATTTTTTTGTATCATTTAATGACTGTCAGATTATTCAGTGCACTGATAACAAACCCAAATGGTTATAATTAACATGCTTTACAAAGATGCTAAGCACATATTACAGCACTGACATTTTTGCATGAAATTATAGTAAAACCTCTATGCTCACCGTCATGCTAACGAAACATGCCCAAACATGCATGAAAATTAAACATGCATCAGAGGCGCCATTCTGAAGCTCCAGCATTAACAGAAAACTAACGTTATGAGCAGCTGATTCAACGCCACGAATGTTCCAGAATAAAAAATCTACACACACTGCCTCCCACTTTTCGGTTGCTTTTTACGTTTAGCTACACAATATGACTGCATGAGCTCAAATCTTGTCCACCTCTCATATGCATATGAAACTGCTGAGACTCTAAATGCATGTGAAAAAGAAAATAATAAATCATAACACTGAAACATCAACACATGACGTTACTTAACTCATCAGATGAGCACGCTGGGAGAAAAGAGAGAAAATCAGTATAATGGCGATCAGAGCAGTCAGCATGTTGGAGAAGGTTAGCTGGTCCAGCTGAGATAACAGCTGCATGCCTCAGTACGTTTCACCTGAAATGTCTTCAGTGACACTGCAACAATGTATTATATATATATTTGCCCACGAGATGTCCCCTTTTCTGCTTTTACTTTGAAAACTATCCAAGTTGTTCACAGGTTGCAAACTTTTCTCCTCGTTTCTCCACGATGCGCGCAGAGCGAACATGGCGGACTTTCCCGCAGGTTCGCATTTAAAGTGTGTGACGTCGGACAGGAACTGTCAAAATATTTGAGTACAATGACAAAAATTACTCAAAAGACTCAGAGACAGTGCAAATGACTCAGAATATTAAAGGTCAATCAACATTTTTTTTAAATTTGAGTTAACAAAACCCAGTTTCTTTGACAAACTTTGACTGTTTGGTCTTACAGTGTGATGTTTTTGTTTAATTTCCAGTGTCATTCTTTACATTGTTCGTATAAAAGTTGTGCTAGCTATCGACATTGTTTGTCTGTCATTAGCTAGCATATGCTCAACATCCATATTACCCAGTTGCTAAGCAACAGTGTTTTCATGATTTTAACTAAGTGAAAAGCAAACCTGCCATATGTTTGAAAACATAAATTCACAAGTTTCACTTAAGCGCACCATAATGCTCCCTGAAATATTATTTTTTTAAACAGAAATACTGAGCAAATCCTTGTTGTAAATAGAAAAATGTAAATTTTGCACTTTAACAATTCTCTGGAAATTGGCAGACTTTTAATTCTGTTTTTCTGACACTTTGACAATTTGGAACAAGGATCTCCAAGGAACTCCATCTGCTCCAGCCAGACTCTGAAAGTGCATATGAGTAAAATAAGAATAGGAGATCCCAATGGAACTTGCGGCTTATGAAAGTTGCGTCCACAGTGTTGTGGTTTCATTCAGAGGGGGATGTTGCGCCTGGCCGGGATTGTTCAGGATCATCACGGCCTGCTGAGCGCACACAGCAGCTTGAGGCCAGCATAAACAGAAGGACACAAAGTCCTAAATTCAAATTCTGTTTCTTGTGTCTGCTGGGTCTGAACATTTTGTAAACAGAAGAGTGACAGTACCCCTAAACCCAAAAATGTGACTTTGCTCCTCTTGGATGGCTTCTTCTGATTAAAATTGTTAAAGTGCAATAGTCACCAATTTCTGTTTGGGGAAAAAACAAAATTCAGGGAGCATTATGGGTCTTAATTGGAAAATCCTACTTATCTGAGAATTTAATGTATATTGTAGAATGCACCTTTTTGATGTGTTATTTCCTCTTCTCTAAATCTTTTCAGTCATCCAGGTCAGTTCAAATGCCTTGTTGTATTAAGTCAAGGTGTCTAGACTGATTGTAACATGTTTATAACACAGGTCCAGTAACCTACTCAACTATAAGGCAGTATTTTCTTGTGAGCACAAAAATGGCTTCAAAATTTGACTGTTGGCGAGTCATGAAGTGGAATATATATATATTTGCCCACATTTGACTTTCCTCTTAGTATCCAGACTAAGCATTGCTTCCCAAAGTAGAATGTAGATCACTATCAAGGCCTTGTACAAAAGTCGACTTGAATAGATACAACAAATGAATGCTTTGCTCCACTGGTTTCAAACGAATGGCGTAGCTTTATGCAGAGGGAAAAGGTCCAGCAGGTGTTTGGCCTATTTATGTGGAGAGGGTCTGTCTCCCCCAGACAGCGTGTGGATCATAGCAGGCAGCTTTGTGTCTGCTTTTATTCCAGCCTTTAAGAAACGCAAGAGGCTGAAAGAGCACAGGCGGGGATATCAAAGGGTGAAGAGCAAGCCCTCCTCCTCCCCCAGGGACAGTGCTTGGACACATGCACTCCCATCCATGGTTTTATTCTACTTTGTTTTGTAGGCAGGCAGTCAGAGGAGTTTAACTCCACCGTTTGTAGTTTGTAGGGTGGGTGGTTGGGTGGGGGTCAGCCATTTGACTGTGTAGAGCCCTTGTTTTTAATTTTTATGTCCCACGTTACACCTAGCATGTGGCATGGCTTTGTTTTTTTCCTCCCCAAATCGCGCCTCTCTCTCTTAAGACAACATCTTTCCAGTTGTGTGGGTGTTAGGTGCTGGAACATGCTGCCTGTGCAGACTCAGACTGAGTGGTAAATGGGCAATGAGAAGCAGAATGCATGTGTTTCAGTTGCATAATGCAAAGGAAAATTTCTCCAGGTACTTTTGAAGTCTTTTGAAAGTGTAGCTAATGGCAAATTAAAGTTGTCAGGAATTCCCCTTCTTTTATAGTGTTATGTTGGGGGTGGTGAATGTTACTTACTCTCCGTTGTGCCCTTTCCTTTTGCAGTTTTATCTTCCTAACAGTAATCTGTCTTGTTATAAAATATTATAGTGCCCCCTAATTATGTATTATGCATATTTACACTAGTAGTAAATTAGAATCTTGAAAAAAACAAAACAAAACAGTGTTTGTTTTCTTTGTTGAGGTTTCATTAACAGAATCTGATCCAAATGCATTTGCCAAAACTCTGAATCCTTTGGGACAATACTTGCCATTTATCTGTAGGTTCTATATATTCTATCAGATATCCAGGGGTTTAAAGTTAAACATCAGTTATGTTATTTGCTGTAGGCTTGTGCAGTGATTATAGGGGTTTTTATACGTTTTGTATCATTGGTCACACACAGTAGTATAATTATGCCCTATTTTCAGGAGTGCAGCTTCCGTGCACTTCCCAGTTTATGCCTTGTTCTTGAGTTAACTGCCATGTTGAACTTTCCTGGGTTTGTGACCATCTGCTTAGGGTGGGATACGTCACGACCCTCTGTAAACAAATAGCCTGCTTGTTAACCTTTTGTTAACTGAAGCTGACAGATGGCCCAAAAGTTACATGTATGAATGGGGAGCATCTTGCTCAATTTAAGCATAATCTTTAGAGAAGAAGTGTCAGGATTCTTTAAAAATGTGTTCAGATTTTCATTACTTAAAAGTTTTAATGGAGAATTAAAAAAAACAAAAAAAAACAACAGATGATGAATCTAAGTTCTAGTTTGAACAGTTTTGCATCAATGCACAAAACAATAATTCTACCTTTACAAAATTTTGTGTATAATTGGCTTTAATCAAAGCAAAGAGACGTTACATATCTAGCAAAACATTATTGATTTGTCCTTATTTACTTAATAAATAATGGTTGATGCTTTATGCATGGACTGATTTTGATAAGCATTTTTTTCATGACTCAAAGGCTTATGCAGAGTAATACGCATATAGTAGCATCACTATTTTATAATTTTAAAACTTTTGATTTTTCGTTCTTGTTTATTGGACTGTGTGAAGCACACTGTGGCATTTGATGGAAATTTGATTGGAACTGGCAGCGCAAGTTACAGAGAAAACAATATGATCACCTCTAAAGTATGGAAATGCCTTACGTTATACTACACTGTTTGCCTCATGACATAACTTTGAGTGAAACATCATTAGTGTAAAGCAGCAGTGCAGACAGATCCTCTCTCTCTTGCTGCCTCATTCACACAGCTGAAAGTCAAGCACATGTCCCATCATTCACTATAACCAACAGTTTATATGTTGAAAAGAGATTTGCATGTTGACATATTGATTAAATTACACTGCAATTGTAATGCTATTGGCTATATCAGCAAACACAAAGCAAAAACCAGGCACTGTGAATCGGTACCGAGATCCCCCGGGAAATGACAGTGGTCAGAAATGGAATATTATGGAGCAAATAGAAACAAACACACAGCCAGTATTACTGCTGTTGAGTAACAGAATTCAATAATTGATGAGGCCATGGTTTCTACTCTGTACCAGAAAATCCTGAAGGAGAATGTCTGGGCATCGGCCTGTGATGTCAAGCCCAAGCACAGTTGGGTTATGCAGCAAGACAACGATCTGAAGCACAAGAGAAAATCCACCTCTGAATGGCTCAAAAGAATTAAAGTTAAGTTAAGGTTTTGGAGTGGCCTAGTCAAGGTCTTGACTTTGAGAACGCTGAACCCTGTTGAGATGGTGTGGCAGGACCTTAAACAGGCAGTTCATGCTCTCCAGTGTGGCTGAATTAAAGCAATTCTGCAAAGAAGAGCAGGCCAAAATTATCCCAGAGCAATGTGAAAGACTGATCTCCAGTTATTGGAAGCGTTTGGTTGCAGTTGTTGCTGATAAATGAGCTATTAATGCTGCATTTGATCTCTCTGGAAAGGGGGAGATCGGGAAACTTAGAAGTATGTGAATTTCGACCTCTGTGCATTCAGGCTGTAGAGCTATAGCTATAGGTGTTGCATAACCCTTTCCCTAAATTCGATAAATTAATTGATCATTTAAAAGCTCTTTTGTGTTACCTCACTTTCTCATCATCTTGTATTACAACTGGTATAAGGATCTGAAACCAGTTAGTGTGACAAATATGCAAAAATAGAGGAAATCAGAAGGGGTAAATATGGCACTATACAAAAATACACATTTGTAATACTTTATCTTTAATTTATTTGGGGATTTAATTCAATTTTCGTTAATAGCCTACTGTTTGTGTATCTCTTATTTTTGATATTTGCAAATTATGCAACAAAAATACCACTCAAGTGTGTCAAAGATTTTTATTTTTAATGCATGTGCATGCTGGTAGGTGGGTGGGCGAGTGTGGAAAGATGAAGAAAAGAATAGCAAAATCATTGTTTAGAGTTTGCTCTGACCCATTTGCTACAGTGTCCCTTCCCTTACACTTGGAGCAGGTGTCTGCAGGTTAGCCATGCTGGGTGACACTTCGTTGTTTCCAGTATCTCCGAGCTTGTTGTCTGTTTCAGCCCGTGGGCACTGATTCAGCAGCTCAGCCTGCAGTGGAGAGTCAGGAAGTTGGAGTGTGCGGGCGGTGTTGTTTAGATTAGCTTTTCATATGTGCTCTAAGCTTCTTTATCTCAGCAGCTGCGGTTGCTGTTCAAATCTGTGATGTGCACATCATACTTCCTCCTCTTTCTCTCGCTGGGTGTTGTTTACATCTTGCAATGTGTGACATGTACTGGATGTCCTGAGAGAGAGTGAGAAAGTGCACCCGCAAGGCAGAGTTGCACTGTCATTTAGAGCTACTCATGCTGTCATAGTGACTCAGAGCTGCGGTACTACACTGCAATCCTTCTTTAAACACTACAATCCTACCAACACATTTCAGTTCATAGGAGGTAAGTAGGATACGAACGTTTATGAATGATAACTCATTTGCAATTAATTATGTAATAAATGTATACTAATAAAAACATTTCCTAGTCAGATTGTTGTGGCTGAAGAGGGCATTTTGTTATGGTGATATTTTCACCATATCTGCCCATTAATATTCATGTTCTTAACGTTATTTCTGAGTCGTTTGACATAACAGTGTATGACATTAACACCACCTACGGGGCTACTATGCTCATGGGAGCATGTTCAAATCATATTCATGTTTTCCTGTGGATGGAGATATTTTCAGAAATTCAAGGGTAAAACCTATGTTTTCAAAAACATCAGTGTACATGCAGATGAGACCTCAGGTGCCTTTGTTAATACTACAGTAATCATATTTCATGTGCTTCAGTTACATCACAACCATCTACTAGTACTATAAATGACAGATTTTTACAGGGCCACACCTGAGGTACTGAAATAAAAAGATCAACTAGCCATCATTTTTATTTAATGTTCATGTGCTATGTGATTTATGGGTGCATTCACATATGCAATATTTAGTTCAATTGCAACAAATCCTGGTCTGTTTGCCTCTCATGGCGTGGTTCATTTAGGCAGGTCAGAACACAGCAGTCTCGCTCAGGTGCTGGCTCGGTGCTGGGCATCAGTTCAAAATGTTCAATACCAATACCAAAAAAAAAGACCTTTTTTCAATACCTTTGCTGTAATTGTGACAATCAGTAAGGCACACTTTATTGTAACTACTGCTGATCAGACAGCCTGTACTGCTGACATACAGCTAGTTAGCCCAAAGCTTTAACAGCTGTAACCCTTTAACAGTAAATCTGGTTATTGTTCTGTGACCATCCTCTGAACTGACATCCTTGACTTTTCTGCTGTAGTGAAAGGTGTGGTTTCCCAATGGATGACCACATTAGTTGGGGAAGAACTGGCCCCAACACTAAACATTTGTTTTTCGGCATCTCTGGCCACAATAGAGCAGTGTTGTTCTTCATGCAGTCAAAAACTATGCAGCTTTTTGGCTGAGACTTAATCCTATGTTTGATCAGGTTTGGTGTATTACCTAATTACTAAGAGGTTAAGGCATTTATTGCACCAGGAAGTGTCCTTATCCATGGTATCCCCTGTAACATACATTATTATGGCCAAACATCTTTTAGGTATTGCAAAGATGCACCAATTTTTTCTGCATCTTTCGGCACTCTGTAGTACCAAAATGTTCCCGTTACTGCTTTTACAAGTACAAACAGTCGACACTGCCTGAAACATGTGCACAACTCACCCTAGACTGGTTTGAATACATTGAGAGCATGATTTGACCCTGATTTAACCCAACTGTATGAAGTGAACAAAAATGTTGTGTATTATGGTTTGCGGGTAGCATTTTATAAGATGCGAGGTACAAACTGAGCCAAAGAATATGGTGGTGGTGGTGGTGGATGTGATGATGATGATGGATACAGTTAATAAAATTTCTGATGCTTGCCAAAGGTTCGTTTACATTTTCCATTGCTATATTTCTGACCAAAAAGGCCTGAGGCCTCAGCCTTTCCCACATACTATACTGCTCAGCTTTATTTGGTTTTATTCCAGCCCCATTTACACCTGGTATTAACACATGTCTCAAATGATCAGTTTACAAGTGGTCAGTCGACCACTGATTACTTCTGATCACATTCTTGTCTAGAGACTTTAGCAGATTTGGCATCACTTCAAAAAAGGCTCCAGCATTACTAGCATTAAGCTGTTGGATGGCATTTCTTGATTAAATCATTAGGCAGTCACTGAAAGCTTTACATGTAGGTTACTATCAATGACAGACTTTTGCAGCTTTTGCTCAAGTAATCACATTTCATGTGCCATATTCATCAATAACACAAAGTAAATGTTCATGTTTGCCATTTTGGTTTGATAAAAACACAGGGAACAAAATGATTGAATGCAATTTGATTAATAACAGGTTTTTAATTTTTTACTCATTATTTACAGCCTACCGAGAAATGTACATACAGGTGGACTTTAGTGGAACAGGCACAGTGAGTTCAAAAATAAAGGGAATTATGACCTACCTAAACTGTTGTGACAGAATTAGATCATAAGAACTATATATGGCTTTTGTAATAAGTGTTCCTCCTGGGCTCCCTAGAGGTGGGAGAGAGGTAGGCTGCAAAATAGTATGTAGGCCTGTAGCACTGTAAGATGCACCCATCTTGTTTGTACAGCTTACCCTGTAGGATAAATGTGGACCTACTGTAGACCAACTTGTGCTTTGTAGCAGGCATCTGAAATACTACATGCACATTAACAGAGCAGTTGATATTTTTAAATGTGTATGTCAAGTTAGCTGCATGTTGAGCAAAATTAAAACAGATTTAGTTCATTTTTATCACCTGATGCATTAGACCCAGTATATATTTAAAAAAAAAAGTATAGATCAATATTTAAAATAAACAGACCAACTTGTGCATAAAACTGCCATCTTTTCTTACAGAAGCACCCATTTAATTACAGGAACACAGCATTTTCCTGTCTATGTGGTAAAATATGCAGCAGATAATAATAGAATAATAACTAAGTAAGCATGCATTTAAGTATTATTTAAAAAAAATAATAACATACACCATGCATTACATAAACAGGGGTGGACAAATGAAAAAAACCTGTGTGCTGCCCAGTCACATGTTTTTGTTGCCTGGAAACCAGTGACGTTCTATGACATTTTTGAGCTTCATTCCTATGTATATTGCTCAGATTTCCACATCCCTGCCTTTTTGTGGTTCTGAAAGCATTGCCTGTCATCTGTGCAAGCTAATTAATTTGACTAGTACAAATAGTTCCCACTGATGACCTGATCACGTCTTCAGTTGATGTGTGCACTGCAGCATGTGGTGGGATTCAGGAATAAATATTGCATGCCAAAGCAAGGTGCGTCATGCTACAAATATATGAACTACCCAGAGGACAATGTTTAAACATTCATATCAATGAGCAGGATTTTTTTCTTTGTCTGATTGTTGAATGTGAAAAAATGCAGGTGCTTGCTTTATCAGCATCTTTCTGTACCCACTTGTCCTTCATGCAACTGTGTAAAAACTGGTAGCCCTATTCATTCCAGTTGCTAAGCTAGGGATTTGTGCACCCCTACATGAACCAATGAGGGTGAAAATTGTTACTTGCTTAAGCTAAGGCCACTTAATTAATTAATTTAATCATTAATTTTAATGTTTAATATATTTACAGTATGTATTTATAGATAGATAGTGAGAGAGATTATTTTTAGGCTTCCCAATACATAGACCAAATCCCTGATGGCTTCCTATTGACTACATACGCTCACTACATAGCGTATAATATGGTATTGTAGAACTTAATGGAGATTCAGCCACAGAGACAGGGCGACTTCAATAAGTACCCACTGGAATTTTATTTACTTGCATGTATATTACTTCTGTCAACCTGTTTTTAAATACTTTTAAGATTTTCAGAACTTTAGGGATTCTTTAGTATAAAGAATAGTATAACTTTTAAGCACTGAACTATTTCATGAAACCATGACAGTTTTTTACATTGCTGTTACAGAGGTTTAGGTTTGAATAAAGGTGTCACAGTGCAACTCTGTTCTGCAACCTCAGGCTGAATGTAGCTAAATGAATCAACTTTGTGGTGATCATCTTGAAATTTGTATTGATCATATTACCTGTATTATGTATTACATGCTGATTGCATCTCCGTGTTTATTTTTATAGGAAGATGCATTTGAAGGTTTTGATACAGTCATTGAAAATGGAAGAGTACATAGTCCTGGGTGGACCTCAACAGGTGAAGTATCTTGAACATATATATTTTTAGCCATAATTTACTAGAGCCATATTTAGCACACATAAAATCTCTTTCCCTTTTCTTGTTAATATATTATTCTTGATGGAACATTCTTTCTAGGTTTTAAAAAAATGATAATTGAATTAATTTAACTAGCATATCCTAGCAACTAGGATAAAAGCATAAATTGACCTTTGATTGATTGTAATCTTTTTCGTAGCTTGTAATAATTATACAATTTGCCACAAAGGCAATCTCCAATAAGAAATGTATTTCAGTTTCTAAATGTTATACTTTGTTTGTTAGCTAAATTGTCTCATGAGAAGAAGCCAAGAGGCCGCCCCCCAAGATGTTCGACTGTGCAGAAATTGGCTACACGTGTTGAACCTCATCCTCTGTCTGTCATCACAACTCCACCCACAGAGAAGGTAAAGCGGCCACCAGGCAGACCTCCTGGCTCTGGGGAAAAAAGAAGAGGCCGTCCTCCTGCATCTAGTAACCAGAGAACCTGGCTGCAATGTGGACAAGCTTTACCAAGTGACAGCAGGGATGCTGGACTGGAGCACAGCTGCAGTTCAGCACTTCGCAAGGACATTGTGGAAGATGACAAGGAAAGAAAGGCTGCAAAGAGAACTCCCCTTGGATCTGTTCAGCAGCAGGAATCTGAGGGCAAGTTAGCAAAAGTGGGCCGTGATTCAAAGGTGACCAAACTGAAGCGGATGCAGGATGTCAAAGTGAAGCCCCTTAAGTCTGGACTTTTAAAGGGTGTCTCAGTTCCCTCTGTGTTAAGACCGAAGCGTGGCAGACCTCCTTCTGCTGAGCGCCGCAAAGCTGAGATTGCTGCTGCTTCATTGGCCCTGGAGTTGTCCCCATCTGAGTCTGGCACTGCCAAACATAAGACCTTCAGTGTTCGCCTAGAAGAGGATATGGATCCCCGCTCTACACAGCATCTCAAGCTCAGGGCCTCTCATTCTGCCGATGAACGCACTACCCCAGATTCCCCAGGTTCCGAATCAGTTGTCAATCCAACCACACCTCCAAAACTCGGAAGTCGTTTGGGTTTACGGCAAAGTCCTCGCCATATCAAGCCTGTGCGCACTGTCCCACCTTCCAAACGCACCGATGCCACTATTGCAAAGCAGTTACTGCAGCGGGCTAAAAAAGGGGCACGCAAAAAGAAACTGGAGGCAGTGGGTACTCAGGGAGCGGCAGCTATTGAATCTGGTATTAGGAGGAGAACAAGAACACAGCTGAAAAACATTCGACAGTTCATAATGCCTGTGGTGAGTACAGTGTCCTTGCGGATTATTAAGACTCCTAAGCGCTTCATTGAAGATGAATTTGGTGCCCCTCCCCCACACATGAAAATTGCACGCTTAGATTCTACTGTGCCAGCTTCAGTCACCCATCCCTCAACAACATCCTCCACACTTGTTTCCACTGCTCCAAGTACAACTGGAGCTGTGGCCATCTCTGGGGCAGGACCGCCTGTCGATACCTTCCCTCCCCCTCCGCCCCCTGCCCCCCCTGCCAGTGCCACTGTTGCAACAGGAAGTCTTCTCAGTAACAATAGCTGCAACAGTAATGGGCGTTTCAGTAGCAGTGCAGCATCTTGTGGCTCCAGTGCAGTGTCACAACATTCCTTCCAGCTCTCCTCGGGAGAGTCTTCACGCTCCAGCAGCCCCAGTCTAGATGACTCCTCTTGTGACTCGCAGATTTCAGATGGCACCCAGGTGCTCTCAGAGGAGCCTGACCATTCCCCTTCCTCTCAGGGAGAGAGGGAGGCCAGTCTGCACCATTCCCCACGCCCACTGTCCCCACCATCTGAGCCTGAGACAGAGCACATGGTGTTAATGGAGCCAAACAGGCGAGGACGCAGAGGTCAAGGCCTTAAGAGAGGCAACTTTGTGTCACGTGGTCGGAGCAATCTGATCAGCAATAGGAAAAGAGCCATCATCAGCCCTGCCACAGGTGTAATGATGTCCTCTTCTCAGGCAGGGTCCCAGCAGGCCTCTTCTACTGCTTCTTCATCCTCTTCTCCACCACCACCTCCTCTTCTTACTCCACCTCAGCCTCCCCAGTCAGGCTCATCCAGTGTATCTGCCATTAGTGAACATCACCCCCACTCTCCATGGATTATGCCCCATCCTATTGCCCCTTTCCTGCCTACTCCTCCGATAATCCCTGGTTCACACGACAAACGCCGTGCCATACTGCGAGAGCCCACGTTTCGCTGGACATCTTTGTCACGCATAGAGCAGCAATACTTCTCTTCTGCCAAGTATGCAAAAGAGGGCCTTATTCGTAAACCTATATTTGATAACTTCCGCCCTCCGCCACTCACAGCTGAAGATGTGGGACTGATGCCTCCTGGACCTGGAGGAGGGGGAGTGGCACCAGGAGGGTTCCCTGCAGCAGGTAGTACATCTGGGGCAGGTACTAGGCTGTTTTCTCCTCTACATCATCATCATCACCAGCATCCCTCATCTCGTTTTGAGCCTCCACTTCATAAACGCAGCCCACTGCTCCGTGCCCCTCGCTTTACTCCCAGTGCTGCCCACTCCCGCATTTTTGAGTCAGTCACTCTGCCATCATCCTCGGGTAGCAGCCCTAGCTCTCAATCCCCTCTCCAGGCCACACCACCATCAAACAGGCTGCCACGACGCAGGAAGAAGAGAACATTTGGGCATTCCCGCATACAATCCAGATCACCCTCGCACTCCATGACCACCAGGAGCAGTCAGTCAGGAGCCCAGACTGGAAAGAGTTCTGCTGAACTCTCTGCACTATCTAGCTCTGTTCCTACAAGTGTGACTGGCAATTCCAGCCCTTTACCTGGGATTGCAGTCAGTCCAGTTGCTCCAAGTGCCTTACCTCAAGCCCCTTTCAATACATTCTCATCAAGTTCTCTTGGTCCCATTAGTCATAGAGCCTCCGATGTTCGAAGAGTGGATGTGGGCCTTGGTGGTGGTGGGAGTTCTGCCTCTTCCTCATCACAGCTCTTCCCTCGTTTTGCTTCCAGTCCCCAAGGTTCAAGTGGGGGCACTGGAAAAATAGGGAGAGAGAGGAGTGTCTCAGCTTCAAGAGATACCCTTTCCAAGGAGAAAGATAGAGAGACAGAGAGAAGTAGAGACCGTGGAAAGGAAAATAAAAAAGAGGCAAAAAAAGATTGGGAAAGAAGAGGGAAGAGCCTTGCTTCAGATGGCCCTACTAATTCCACTGCAAGCCTTTTTGCAGTGGATGGCAAGGATGTTGAGGAAACTTTCAGCCAGAAAAAGACTCCTGGGCAAAAGAAATCTGTTTCTGTTGATTCTGGTGCAGAGACCCCGTCAGTTGACACAAATGTAATCCAACCAGCAAGGGCGTTGTTATCTAAAGGACGTGTGTACAAAAAAGGCAGATTGCCAGAAAAAGGTATGGAAGCTGATGAAATAGAGAAGAACAAAGAGAGATCTAGCGCACCTGTCCCACACATTCATTCCAGAAAACTCCCCTCTACGCCATCCCTAGGTTCCATGCTTGCCCTTGCTGAAAAACAGCCAGCCACAGACAGGCGTGTGGCAGGCCTCCTGAAAAAGGCTAAAGCCCAGCTCTTTAATATAGAAAAGAGCAAGTCCTTGAAACCAGTGGATCAGCCTAAAGTGCAGGTTGGTGTTCATGAATGGTGTTCATCTTATTTTCAAATGTGCTTGCTTGTCTTATTTTGAAAATAATAATCTAAAATATTTGACATTAGCTAGTTATGGACAGAAAATGGTAGTCATGTTGTGTACTGTGATCATGTCTAGTCAATTTTTTTTGTTAAACAGGAACCTTGCTATGTTTTTAACCTGATCATTAGTGAAATTTTGTTCTTTGATTATTTTTTCAGTTAGTGTTGTCATGTCATTTTGTCTCTTATCTATATCTTTGTCAATGTCCACTTTATTAGAAAGACCTGTACACTTGCTCATTCATGCAATTATCTAATCAACCAGCCATGTGGCCGCAGCACAATGCATAAAATTACACAGATACAGGTCAAGAGCTTCAGTTAGCCTAATGTTCAAACATAGGAATGGGGAAGAACACAGATGCAGAGTAAGAGCATCAGTTAAGTTTCAGATCAGGTGTCAGAGTAGGGGAAAAATGGAATCTCAGAGACTCGGACCAACTCATGGTTGTTGGTGCCAGACAGGCTGGTTTGAGTATTTCAGAAACTGCTGATCTTCTGGGATTTTCACACACAACAGTCTCTAGAGTTTACACAGAATGGTGCAAAAAACCCAGAAAACATCCAGTGAGTGGCAATTCTGCAGGGAGAAATGCCTTGTTGATAAAAGGTCAGAAGAGAATGGTCAGACTCAGTCAGGCTGACAGGAATACTATGGTAACTCAAATAACCACTCTTTACAACCATGGTGAGCAGAAAAGCACCTCGGAATGCACAACACGCTGAACGTTCCATTTCCATCAGCCAAGAACAGGAATCTGAGGCTACAGTGGGCACAGGGTCACCAAAACTGGGCAGTTGAAGATTACAAAAAGATCATATGAGATTTTTACAATATTCAGCACCAATGCGCAGATATACAGGTATTCCTAATAAAGTGGCTGGGGAGAGTATATGACGGTATAAACCTGGGGGAAGAACCAGGGTAGGGTTAGGGGGACAGTTGCAGTTTGGGTGATACTGGTTATGCATGGGAAGGTTTGGGAGGTGTTTGTGAGATCTGCTCTTTCCCTCTAGCTAACCTTTCTCACAACCCAGGCCCCAAACTTTGTAACCAAAATGCTTAAAAAAAAAATACCCAAACAGACCAGACCAAAGATTCGCCTGGAATAAAAACCTACCACGTCTGAAGTACTTAGAAATAATTTTGACTGCAGTGCTTTTCACTTAGACTGTTTGACTCCAGTCTTTTAAACAGAACAAGTGTTTATTACCCTGCATGGTTCTTCATGGATCTTTTTGAAATATGGCAACCCTGTAATTGATCTGGCTATTTCACAAATAATGGCAGCTAAATTAGCTTCCTTCCCCTTTAAAGCAATAATTGGTTACTCAGGTATTGTCTTCATTAAATAAACCATTTTTCATGTAATAGGGGCTTTGTCAAATTCAAGAATGATATGCTTATGAAGGCAGATTTAACACCACACACAGTTTCAGCATGACAGCCCCAAAAACAGTGTTTTATTCAGTTAGCATTAAATTAACTTGCTAAAAATGTTTGCTTGCATAGGGTCAAGAAAGTGATTCTTCTGAAGCGTCAGTTCGTGGTCCACGGATCAAACATGTGTGCCGTCGTGCCGCAGTAGCATTGGGTCGCAATCGTGCTGTGTTCCCAGATGATATGCCCACCCTTAGTGCCTTGCCATGGGAGGAGAGAGAAAAGATTCTGTCTTCCATGGGGAATGATGGTGAGCATTTTCTAGTAGTATCATTGTTTTAGTTTTAAGACATTGTGTTAATATATTTTAATTTATTTACATTTAAGTAAATCTGATTCTCTTGCAGATAAATCTTCAGTGGCAGGTTCAGAAGAGGCAGAGCCTTCTTCCCCTCCCCTAAAACCAGTAACGAGACACAAAACTGTCCAGGAAGCCACACCCAGAAAGGGTCGGCGCTCACGGCGTTGTGGGCAGTGTCCTGGTTGTCAAGTCCCAGAGGACTGTGGGCATTGCGCCAACTGTCTGGATAAGCCTAAGTTTGGGGGACGCAACATTAAAAAACAATGTTGCAAGTAAGTATGGGCTTGAAATCTGAAGAAAAAAAAAGTGTGTTATGTCATATCTTGACAGTGTTGCATCCTACCTAAGCTTGTTTCCCTGAATTTTAGACTGAAATCAAAGGTTTTTTATTGCACAGTATAAATATCAGTATCACAAATAATGTTTCTTTTCTAACATTTTGTGGCTATCATCAGTATTGAAAGCTGCTGATGTTATAATTTTGTATGAAATCTTTAATGATATAAAAGGTTAAGTTATTTTTAGACAATTTATTTTTGTAGACATTAAATAAAAGTATTATTGAACTTTATTTCACATGATTTATAAGTGCATCATTACACTTTTGCTGGCAGTTTGTTTACAAGCCTATATACCAATATACCATATCGCTCATCCGTATTACTTAGTGTCATGAGATGATCACACATTATTGGCTTTACATTTGACAGTGGTTTGAAGTGTACTAAACACTTAATTGCAGTTGCTGTTGCAGTATGAACTATTGCAGGGTTGTTTATTTAACCTTGACCTTTTTATTTCACCTTGCATGGCTTGAGTGCTTCAAATGCGTTTAAAATAGAAGTAAATCTCTCGGTTGTCACAGGGAAAGGAAGTGCCAGAACTTGCAGTGGATGCCATCAAAAATGTTTCTTCAGAAGCAAGCAAAAGGTCAGTGTACCACTCCCTCTTCAAGACTGCAGAGTTCAAGGAACATTGGCATTTTTTTGCCATTTGTACACATTGCATCTTACTTTTTTAGGTAAAAAAGATAAGAAGAAAAACAAAGTGCCAGAAAAAAAGGAAGCCCATCACTCTGTCAAATCTCAGTGTCCTGAGGTAAGCCTCAAACCAACCCCAGCTCCCTCAAAGGATGACCCTCCAGTGAAGAAAAGTGACACTCCACCCCCAATACAGGAAGAGGACAAACAAAAACAGCAGCCACCGTCCCCACCACCACCCAGCTCTTCCCCAAATGGCGAGCCTCCTTTACTTCCCAGCCCGGAGGACCCAAGACCACGCTTAGCTTTTCCGAGTTCTGCCTATAAGAAGGACCGAAAGCTGTCCAGCCCTTTATCCAGGTCCCCACACACCACTGCATCTAGCCAACCACCAGAATCGTCTCAAGAGATCATGCAGCAGCAAACCCAGACTCCAGCAAAAAAGGATGGACCCACAAAGTCACCACCTAATGAACCCAAAAAGAAGCTCCAGCAGCATGCTCAACCTTCATCTGTTGTATCCTCTGGTAGGAATTGTTAGTGATGCACCTTCCCAGATCATTATCCTCATGCTTTTGTGTGCCTTGGATGTTTTATTTGAATACACATAGATCTTATTTTATTTTCAGCTTCAGAAGCAAAGCAAATAAAAAAGCAGGCTGTTCATTGTGGTACTCCACCAAAGCCAAAACCAAAGGAGAAGGTGAGGGCTTCTTGCTAAGTAATTTTTTGTTTTTCGTTTTATACACTGCTTGGCTCAGACTTTGACCACCCACCTGAATTGTTGTTTACAGGAGAGACAGATGGTCACCAAACCTGACCGCAGTACTTTAAACTTCCTGAGCACTCCCTCGATTGGGGGCACTGCCAAGCAGAAAGCACCCTCCGACGGAGTGCATCGAATTAGAGTGGATTTTAAGGAGGACTTTGACATTGAGAAGGTGTGGGAAATGGGTGGGCTCAGCATCCTCACCTCCGTGCCAATCACCCCACAAGTAGTCTGCTTTCTCTGTGCTAGCAGTGGCAACGTAGAGGTAAGGTAGTCTCGGTCATTATGTAGCAATGTATTTGCCTTGGTTTAGATGATGGGAAAAAAAAAAATACACCTCTCTTTTGCAAGATTAGGTTACAGGCTAGGTCTGCAAACACAGTCCTCTCTTTTTAGACACTGAATTATACAATGTTCTCTTACTGTCTGTGTGGCCTTTCCACAGTTTGTGTTCTGCCAGGTGTGCTGTGAACCTTTCCATATCTTTTGCTTGGGGGAGACCGAACGCCCCCTAAATGAGGAGTGGGAAAACTGGTGCTGCCGTCGGTGCCGCTTCTGTCATGTTTGTGGCCGCCAGCACCAGAAGACTAAAGTAAGGGTTTTTTGAATGCTGTTGTTAGAATCATAGCATTGCACTGATATTAAGCTCAGAATTATAAAGGAATTTTGCAGCATCTAATGTTTGACTTATAATGATACCGGTTTAGGCAGATTTGCAAAACCAAGTAATACTTGTTTTTGTTTGCATTCTGCATTTTATTTTGGGAGTTTATATGCAGTTGTTATTGTGTACATTGTAAATTTGTGACTGCAGCTGCAAGCAAATACAAATGCTCGAGCTATAAACTGTAACCTATAAACATGAAACCTAAATCAAAGTACTTATTTACCACAGCGCTACTTTCAGCTGTTTTATATAATCCTGAATTAGCTTTGAAACTGAGCCGCTAGTTCCCTTTCCTTTCACACAGGAGCTGCTGGAGTGTGACAAGTGCCGAAACAGCTTTCACCCTGAGTGCCTGGGACCCAACCATCCTACAAGACCCACCAAGAAAAGAATCTGGGTATTACACACACTCTTTTTCTAGCTATTTATTCTGTGTAATATATTTAACTAATATACTGTTTGCTTGCGGGTCTTTACTGAGATTAACATCCTCCACAGGTTTGTACTAAGTGTGTTCGCTGTAAAAGTTGTGGGGCCACCAAACCAGGAAAGACTTGGGATGCCCAGTGGTCACATGACTTCTCCTTGTGTCATGACTGTGCCAAACGTTTTGCTAAAGGTGGGTGTTAAATCACACTGACAGATGTTTTGTTTATGTACAAACACGTTAGCCACATCTAATATATATTGTCTGTCTGTAGGAAACTTCTGCCCTCTCTGTAATAAATGCTATGACGATGATTATGAAAATAAGATGATGCAGTGTGGAAAGTGTGATCACTGGGTTCATGCCAAATGTGAGAATCTAACTGGTGAGTGGACTGTTTGTTCTTTTGTGCAGCCTGTCTCGTGTTTCGAAAGTAGTATTTTATGTGCTGACACTTTATCTTGACTTTCTCTTTGAAGGAAAAAAAAAAAACATTTTTACTATTTTCATTTTAGATGAAATGTTCGAGTTATTGTCCAGATTGCCTAAAAACGTGGCCTACACCTGTGTTAACTGTACTGAGCACCACCCACCTAAGTGGCGCACTGCTTTGGAGAAGGATATTCAGAACAGTATGCGCCAAGTTCTCACTGCACTCCTCAACTCCCGCACTTCCACTCACCTGCTCCATTATAGACAAGTAACTATTACTAGCTAATTATATCAATCTATATGTACTACTTTTTTCTCTGTGATTCTTTGCTGATTTATGTTCTGTTGTGTCATAGGCGGTGATGAAGCCACCCGAGTTGAACCCAGAAACTGAAGAGAGCCTCCCCTCACGACGTTCCCCTGAAGGGCCTGACCCTCCTCTTCTTACAGAGGTTTCCCTGCCCAGTGATTCAGCCCTTGACTTAGAGTCTGTGGAAAAGAAAATGAATTCAGGGCACTACAGATCTGTGGTAAGGGATTTAAAAAGTTTTGTGTTGTTAAGCCACTAAGGCTGCGTTTACACGACAGCGATGTAGTCAAAAACGGAAAAGTTTTTCAAACATCGTTTTCAAAAAGTTTCACGTATACACGTCAACGTTTTCAAAACGATTCGCATTTACACATATCCGCGATAACGGCCAAAAACGCTGTATTACGTATGCCAGGCCAGTAGTTAGCGCTGTCACCTTGTTAGTTTGTTGTAATATTGGTGAAGTAAATCCACACTTTGCTGAAAAAGCGTTAGCAAACTCTTGAGCAGCAACAACACTACTATGTACTCCGCCATTGCTGTGTATGTTTGTTCGCACTTGCCTTTACAATAGACACGTACTGCGCATATCTACATACCTAACACGTACTACGCACGCGCATGACGTCACCCTTTTCAAAGATTCCCGTATTGGGTGTTTACATGGAGACGATAACGGCAGCGTTTTTGAAAACTTGCACTTTGAAACCCATTTTCAAAAATATGCGTTTTCAGTCCCCAAAACGCCGCTGTCATGTAAACGAACAGGCAAAACTCATAAAAAGTTTCCCGTTTTTGGCTGAAAACGTTGACGTGTAAACGGCCTCTTAGATATTTGTAGGATTACAACGTTCTGCCCAGATTTGCAAGAGCTTGTTAATATGTGCAGAAGTTGGATGCTGTTCTCTTCCCCAAGAACTAAATTTTGCTGTTTTGTTGCTCTTATGTCTTTAAGCTGGACTTTAGTGATGATATTGTGAGAATTGTCCAGACAGCCATTAATCTAGAGGGAGGTCAGCCAGAAAGCAGAAAGGCCAACAGCATGGTGAAGTCCTTCTTTATTCGGGTAAGGCCTGAGCAAGAGCAGGCACAATGTTTATAGTGGATTGTGCTTCAGGCCTGGAGCACTGCTGTTTATAACACTAACACTGCTATGCTCCTTACAGCAAATGGAACGCATTTTTCCTTGGTTCAAGGTGAAGGAATCAAAATACTGGGAGGCACACAAAGTCTCTTACAAGTGAGTTTTTTTTTTTCTTTTAATTAGTACATATGTATTCTACTGAAGCATACCCATTTTGTTTTATTCTCTTATCCAAGAGGACCTCTGCTGTGGTATATTTGGTATATTATTTGTATGTTTAGTTTGTTTTAAGTGCATCTATTAACAAGCCTTTTCCTATTTAGAAAGAATGCTGTGATAGCTTTAGTATCTGAAGATACACTATATTGCCAAACGTTTTGAGACACCCCTCCAAATCATTGAATTCACTTCCATGACCACAGGTGTATAAAATCAAGCACCTAGGCATGCAGACTGCTTCTACAAACATTTGTGAAAGAATGGGTCGCTCTCAGGAGCTCAGTGAATTCAAGCGTGGTACCGTGATAGGTTGCCACTTGTGCAATAAGTCCATTCGTGAAATTTCCTCACTACTAAATATTCCACAGTCAACTGTTAGTGGTATTATAACAAAGTGGAAGCAATTGGGAACAACAGCAACTCAGCCAGGAAGTGGTAGGCCACGTAAAATCACAAAGCGGGGTCAGCACATGCTGAGGCGCACAGTGTGCCGAAGTTGCCAACTTTCTGCAGACTTTCCAATCTTTGTTTGGCCTTCAGATTAGCTCAAGAACAGTGCGTAGAGAGCTTCGTGGAGTGGGTTTCCATGGCCGAGCAGCTGCATCCAAGCCTTACATCACCAAGTGCAATGCAAAGTGTCGGATGCAGTGGTGTAAAGCACGCCGCCACTGGACTCTAGAGCAGTAGAGACGTGTTCTCTGGAGTGACGAATCACGCTTCTCTGTCTGGCAATCCGATGGAGTAGTCTGGGTTTGGTGGATGCCAGGAGAACGGTACTTGTCTGACTGCATTGTGCCAAGTGTAAAGTTTGGTGGAGGGGGGATTATGGTGTGGGGTTGTTTTTGCGCACCAGTGCACAAAGCAAGGTCCATAAAGACATGGATGAGTGAGTTTGGTGTGGAGGAACTTGACTGGCCTGCACAGAGTCCTGACCTCAACCCGATAGAACACCTTTGGGATGAATTAGAGCGGGGACTGCGAGCCAGGCCTTCTCATCCAAAATCAGTGCCTGACCTCACAAATGCGCTGCTAGAAGAAAGGTCAAAAATTCCCATAAACTCACTCCTAAACCTTGTGGAAAGCCTTCCCAGAAGAGTTGAAGCTGTTATTGCTGCAAAGGGTGGGCCAACTCCATAATAAACCCTACGGATTAAGAATGGGATGTCATTAAAGTTCATGTGCATGTAAAGGCAGATGTCCCAAAACTTTTGGCAATATAGTGTATATTGTAGGGGATGGGATCAGACGATTCAGTGGTACAGTGGCAGTGATATAATGTGAAGCTGTAACAGCTTGTCAGTGGGGACAGTATCTGTCTCTTTGCTCTCCTTCAGAGCACAAATATCACCTGTCCATCGGGAATGCATGGTTTAGTTCCATTGTTGGAGACCAGCCTCAAGTATTATATTTCACACAGGTGCTTTGACAAGTCTTGTGGTTGCCTTGTGGTTACATTGTGGTAGACTTTGTCTGTTAATGTGAATTATTCATGGGTATGTGAAGCATTGTGTTGTATAATTTAAAACCCCCTTTCTGTAAGGTATACATTGACTCCTTATTACGATGTAGTTTTTTTTTGCATCTTTAGCAGTCTCCAGCACAAGAGAAGCATTTACTCTCACATTAGAGTTATCAGCCGTTCAGTGGTTGTAACCATCAGTGAATATTTTGTTAAATCAGGTTTATGTATTTGCACTGTCTGTGTCTGCATGTTTGTTGAGTATAGTGATGCTAAGTGATGTTATTTTTTTCTTTCTGCTGCAGTAGTGGTTTACTTCCTAATGCTGTACTACCTCCTTCTCTGGATCACAACTATGCCCAGTGGCAGGAGAGGGAAGAGATGGCATGTGCTGAGCACCACCTCTCTACGAAGATTATTCCTGCTCCTTGTTCTAAAGCTCCTGGAGAACCTGACTTCCCAATTGTACCTCCACCTCCACCTCCACAGCTTACAAATGGTGAGGAACAAAAGAATATACTACCCAAATTCAGCCTATTTTTTCAGAATGACATATGTAATTTGAGAAATCTCATTTTATCTTTCTCATACTCTTTTTATTTCTTCTCTCTCCACCAACAAAATTACTTAGACCTTAGTCAGGAGGACAGCCCCGAACTTCCTCCTCCCTCTGGTATCAGTGACAATAGACAATGTGTACTTTGTCTGAACTATGGTGATGAGAAGACAAATGTAAGTCAATACACAGTGTTCAAACAAATGTAAATCAACTATCAAGTAATTTTAAGAGCCACATACTCCTAATGGCTACTTGCTGCATTTATGCATTATGCATAAGAAAGTGTTAGGGTTGATTTATACTTCTGCACAGACGCTCACACGGTGAAGTATTCATACTTGCACATAAAGGGAGCATGCCCTCTAGGAGACGCTGTTGCATAAACCACTGAATTAAACAGAGAAGAAAAGGCAAAAAACAACGCAAGTTCCTTTGTTTCACAGTTGGAATAATAAATAGAAGATAATACGCGGACATACTTTTGTTTTGAATGGTGCTGGAGGTAAAAAGAAACCTCACGTGATTAATTATAAACCAAGTCACTAAAAGCATTTCCGAAGTGTTTTAACTCGTCTGTATTCAGCAGTATGAGCGGCTTTTGTATAGAAGCACCTGAATATAACTAGTGTTTAAATCCACAATTCTATCTGTCCTGGAATGACAATGCTTTAGTTTTAATTTTTATTGAGTTGCTGTGGTTTACATCACGTACGCGGCGTGGTTATTGGGAGTCCGTTAGCAGAAGGATGTAGTAAAGCGCTCGGTCCTGCAGGATTAAAGTGGCCAGTACACAGCCTCACACTTTATATAACAAATTTATATTAACAAAGTATCATGCTGATAGTTTTCCTTAGACAAATCGATTATACAATAATGTGATCATATCGCCATGTGTGAGCCAAGCATGAAACGTACTTGTGTTCATTTATACTCACTGTTCAGTGCAAGAGTTTTATTCTAGAGAAGAAATGTTATTAAAGAAACTGGTCTGAGAAATTAATAGTGAATATGTTAAAAATGAGATTTTTCCAGAGCATCTTTCATCCATTTCTGTTGTGAGATGTTCTAAGGTTTTTAACAGATTATACTTTCAGAAAGCAGTTTCAGAGCACAAGCTTGTCAATAAACGACAGAAGGTACTGGATTGTGTACACTTTATTGTTTAGCATTTTATTGTTTGCAGTACAGCTGTACATCGAACAGCATTACTCTTATTTAAACTGTATTAATCTGAATTTGATTATACCTGCTGAAGAAGTGTCACAAAGTCTAGTCAGACCAGCAGGTACATACAACATGTAGCTAGCTCGTGGGAGGACTGCCTGCTAGTGCATCTCTGTGTGCCACATTTGCCTATGATCTCCTCTCATGTGTGCCGCGATGTAAAAACACAAATATGCATTAACGCATAAGTATAAATTGGCCTTTAAACATTTAGATCTTTTACAGAACCTTCTAATGTACCACTACTCCAATTTGAATGGTTGCTACATGAGCATGCATAACTCAGTATTTTTGAAAACATTTTACTTATATTTTATGCTGTTGTTTCAGAAAATGTCATTTGTATTAAGTGGTTCATTGAGTTTTTGTTTTTGTTAGGAATGTGGAAGGCTGCTTTACATTGGCCAGAATGAATGGGCTCATGTGAACTGTGCATTGTGGTCAGCAGAGGTATTTGAAGATGATGATGGCTCTCTCAAAAATGTCCATATGGCAGTAAGCCGTGGCAGACAGCTGGTAAGGCACTGTTAACCCTTTGCTTTGTATAGGGTCTGTTCAGTAGACTTACAAGTTGTTTAAGTGCTTTAATACCATTTACCTTGAAGTATTGAATGGTTCTATCCTGTATTTTTTTAAAGCACTGTGAGAACTGTCAAAAGCCAGGAGCCACTGTAGGCTGCTGTCTTACCTCCTGCTCGAGTAACTACCACTTCATGTGTGCTCGTCAGTGCCACTGTGTCTTTCTGGAAGACAAAAAAGTGTATTGCCAGCGGCACAGAGACTTAATCAAAGGCGAGGTAGGAAAATCACTACTTCATCGAATTTTTAGGCAGCTGAAATTATAGGTATCAACAATATTGGTATTGTTGTTTAGGTACTGTCAGACACAGGATTTGAAGTGACCCGGAGGATTCTGGTAGACTTTGAGGGGATCAGTTTAAGAAGAAAGTTTCTCCATGGCCTTGAACCAGATAATGTCCATATGATGATAGGTATTTACAGAATCTGATTATTTTTGTAACATTTTCACAAATTTTATAAAAATAAATAAGTGTATAAATTATGGCATGGTGAACTTTGCCATCTTTATTTTGAATGTAGGTTCCATGACTATTGATTGTCTTGGTATGCTAACGGAACTCTCAGATTGTGAGAGAAAACTCTTTCCCATTGGATATCAGTAAGTAGCTTGTTAGGTCACAGATCATGTATTTAGTTGTGTGCTAATTAAAAAGTGTGTAAAGTGTAAGTTACATCCTCTATTTTAAGATGCTCAAGGGTCTACTGGAGTACACTGGATGCCCGCAAACGATGCGTCTACACCTGTAGAATTCTGGCATGCCGCCCTCTAGTGGCAGACAGCATCAGTAACAGCACAGTCACGCAAGAGAACAATTGTACTATTGCCCACAGCCCACCTCCAGTCTCAGGTAAGACCTGAAGGTTTTATTTAACTGTGTAATTAGTAGCAATTTGGTAATTTAATTATTTTGGTAATTGAGATTTTCTACAAAGCACTTAACAACTACCACTTCTTTCAGAAGAGGTGGAACCATCACTGTTGCCTGATTCAGTTTCTGTTGACCATAACATCTTGCCCATGATGACAAAACCAAGGGTTTACTTTAGAAACAGACACCCCAGTTACCCACCCTGTCATCGTTCTTCTTCCTCTAGACATCTGCCCTCTCCAGGTATCCAGGTTAAATATATGTACTTTTATTCATCCTTTGGACTGTGGCTTTTATTACATGACATTTTGTTTTTGTCTGTTTTCATCCCAGGGGCTGTCAGTTCAGCTCATGAAATTGTAACTGTTGGTGACCCTCTGCTGAGCTCCAGTCTACCTAGTATTGGGTCTCGTCGCCATAGCACTTCCTCCCTCTCACATCAGCATCCAAGACAGAGACTTTCCTCTGGTCCACAGGGAAGTAACTTATCCAACCAGAGCCAACCAGTCTCTCCATCACCTGCCTCGACCTCCCAGGACCATGGAGGTGGAGATTCTGTAAAAGGGAAAGTGTCTAGCGATGAGAAACCTCAGTGTCGGGAGACAACCACTGTAAAAACCATAGCCCAGTACAGACCCGTTTATGGTGTTACAGAGAGATTGGGTGTTGGTAGAGATGCTGCCAAAAAGCCACATGAAGGAGAGCGTTTTAAAACTGCTCCATCAGCAGTTCTGGCATCACCTCCACTTGGAACTGCAGTTTTAACTGGGCATCAAAGGGGCAGTGACAGCATGAGGATAGAAAAGGGGAAACAAGTGACAAAAGACACTGATCTACCAGCAGGAGCCACTCTTTTGACCTGCAATCCACTCGCTACTGATTCAAAAGATAATGATGTTCCAGGGAAAGAAGCAGTCATTACAGCAGTGCCAGAATCTAAAGATATTCGAAAGACTGGCTCTCCCCAGGCACTGCACCACAAAACTGGGGGTAGGAAATCCCATGACTGTGTCTCAGGACCATCTCCAGCTGCAGCGCTTAAGCCTCTCTGGTCACCTGGAGTGATTACAGGAGAGGAGGACATAAAACGAGGAACTCAGGCAAGCCCTTCTGTGGTAGCTACTCATGTGACCTCTAGCACCAAAGAGAAGCCCTCCAAAGTTAAATTAACAGAGGGCAAGGATGTTTCAAAAGAAAGGAAAGAGGTGCCTCAAAACAGTAAGGCACAAATTCTCAATAGTAACTCTAGCAGCTCTAAAGGTAGTAATATCAAAACCCAGGCCCAAGTGTCGTCCTCACGAAATAATACCAATAAGGGCACAGCGGTCATCAGTAACAAAACCTCAGGCTCTGTGGAAATTACAAAATCACATAATCAGAGAGGTGAGAGGCAATTAAAGTCTAAGGAGAGATTTAGCATGGAGAAAAAACACAGTTCTGCAGTGGAAGCAATTCAGTCTGTGCCATGTTCTGAGCGAAGTTCAGGCCCCCCTCATGTTCAGTCTAAATCAAGAGAAGAATCTATACCAGTTGAGAAGCATTGCACAGAGAGACTGTCTCTAGTATCTCAAAAAATGGATCCTAATGGGACCAAAACTGTCAGCACATGCTCTAATACAAACACATCCACCTCCACATCCCCTGGCAGCCATGCTTCACAGAGGAAGTCTTCCCATGCAATGCTATTTTCTCCTTTTGCAAGTTCTGAAAGCTCAGAGTCTGATAGCCACACGCCTCCAGAAGAGCAGAACGTGGACCACCATTGTGCTGAGGATGATGGGGCGGATCATCATTTAGAAGATGAAAGCTCTCCAGAGAAGCACCACGAGGAGGACAGTGATGGTTCCACAAAACGGCGATATCCTAGGCGAAGTGCTAGGGCTCGCTCCAACATGTTCTTTGGACTTACCCCCTTCTATGGTGTCCGTTCCTACGGTGAGGAAGATATTCCCTTCTACAGCAGTGGTGATATCCCTATAAGAAAGCGTTCAGGTGGCAGCAAGCGATCAGCTGAAGGACAAGTAGATGGGGCTGATGATATGAGCACATCATCTTCTGCAGACAGTGGAGAGGATGAGGAAGGTTTTGGTCCAAACAAGGATTCATACTATTATAATTTCACACGAACCATCATAAACCCCAGCTCTAGTTTTCCGTCTATTGAGGGACTAGATCAGTGTTTGGGAAGAAGATCACAGCTCCACAGGTTCATGAGGGATGGAGCAAAGGAAACTGATGATGAAAGTGATGAAATAACAGCAGCGACCAAAAGTTTAGAATGCCAACAAATTGGTCAACTGGATGGCGTTGATGATGATTCTGAAAGTGATGCCAGTGTAAACACCAGCAGCACGACCACCGCTACAACATCCTCTACACATAAAAACTCGACCAAAAAGAGGGGGCGCGAGAGCCGAGCTGAGAAATTGAATGCTGACTCATGGAAAGAGGCTGAAAACACTACTAGTGATGGAAGCACCCATAGCCGTGATGTTCGTAAAAATCAGAAGGATAACTGTCTGCAGTTAGGAAGCGTGAAATCACAGGGACAGGATCCTCTTGAAAACCAGCTATCACTTAGTGCAGATCTTCTTAAGTCTGATTCAGACAATAACAACAGTGATGACTGTAACATCTTGCCATCTGATATTATGGAGTTTGTGCTAAACACGCCATCAATGCAAAGCTTGGGACAACAGCCAGAGGCTAACTCCACTGAACCATTTTCTTTGGATGAGGGCTATGGAGTTGATGTAAACCGAAGGAAGACTATACTCTTTCACGATTTTACCCAGCCACTGGCCAGCACAGAACCTGTAGAGAGTGGAGTGAGCACCTCAATTCCAGTAGAAGAACCCTATGGCCTCCCACTGGAGCTGCCGTCTGACCTCTCTGTGCTCACAACTCGTAGTCCATCTGTAAATAACCAAAATCATGGTTCACTCATTTCTGAGAGCTCTGAGCGCAGTATGCTGGCCTTGGCTACGGAGGAATCGGGAGTTGATAAGGGTGGGGACAAGCAGAGAGCAGGAAGTGCTGGATCTAGTGAGAGCCCACGAGATGATGGTGGAGATTCACAGGCGACTGAAGGTGACATGACACCTGATCATTTCATTTCTACCCGCATCGATGGAGATCACATTTCAAGTCATGCAATAAACCAAGTAACAGAAGCAGGGAATCCAGATCTAACCAGAACATCTGGCACACCAGGCTTGCCAAGTTCACCTACTGTGGCTTCGCAAGGTCAGAAGTTTATTCCTTCTGCCACAGTCAGTACAGGTCACTCTCAGATTGTGAGTCCTACTGTTCAGTCCACTCATTCTCCTTTGAAAACTGGTCCAGAGAAACTGATCGTTCTCAATCAACATTTGCGGCCTCTTTATGTACTGCAAACTCTCCCCAATGGCGTAACTCAAAAGATACAGATTGCACCATCTGTCAGTGCAACCGGTGTCATGAATAGCAATGCACCTGTATTAACAGGCCTCAGTGCTGGAATTTCCCCCTCTCAGTCCATTTTTCCTGCTGTTACCAAAGGTTTAGTTCCTGTGCCTCATCATCCTCAGCTTCATGCCTTCACTAGCACTACTCAGACAGGTTTCCAGTCAATTATTCCCAGCACTACATCTGGCCTTTTTATTGGTGTTCCTTCTCATGATCCCCAAATTATTGCATCAGAAGCTGGACATAGACATGATCTGGCCCCCAGTGTTGCTATGGTATCTAGTGCTTCATCCATTTCCCCGACCCCTACTGTGCTTGCCACTGGACATGGCAAAAAGCGGCCAATTTCGCGTCTACAACCTCGTAAAAACAAGAAGCTAGCCCGATCCAGGAGCCAACCTACACTAGCACCATCAGAGGTTGGGCCTAACATGACCCTTATTAACCTGTCCTCTCCACAAATTGCTACTGGAATCCCTGCTCAACCAGGACTAGTTGAACTTGGCACAATAACAGCTGCCACAACTCACCGCAAAATGCCCAACATCATAAAACGCTCAAAATCTGGAGTAGTGTACTTTGAGCCTGCTCTCCTTCCACAACCGATGCCAATCTCAACTGCTGCTCAGGCTGGTATCATTGGACATGACTCCTCAGCCCACTTATTGCCTTGTACGGTGGCAGGACTTAACCCTAATCAGTCATTGTTGAACGTGGTATCAATGCCTCCTACAGCACCTGGGAATCTATTGGGAGCAAATTCAGTGTCTTTAAGTACTCCTGGGCTCATTAGCTCTGAGATCACAGGCCCCATAAGTAACCTTGTCTTTAAAGCCAGTCCACATAACTTGGGCCTTCCAGAGCAGCAAATGGTTCTTCAATCTGGAACCCCCATGGTGTCGCAAATTGCCAGTCCTGCCCAGACTTCCATTGCTAGTAGCATCTGTGTTCTTCCGCCAAATCAAATCAGCATGTCACCTAGCCAGCTCCAAGACAGAGAAGGCAATGTTAGCAAAGAAGGCAATCTTCAGAATCCTGTTACCAAGCTTGTAGCAGAGAAGACCATTGATCCCAGTACAAACACATCTGGCCAAATGGCTCTTGTGCCCAGTCACATCACGCAAGACCTGAATAAGGGTCACACAGTTGGAGTTCCTACCCAGAGCTCACAAACCTCACCTATCTCACAAGCTACAAGCCAACAGCAAGCACTGAAGTCACCCACTGCCAAAGCTTCCACCGGCATTGGGAAGGTAAAGCAAAAATCAAAGAGGACTCTACCAGTTGTAGCCAATACTGGTGGAAAGAAGCACAAAGCTGGGCCATCAGAGGCACTGGCAGAATCACAGAGCGGTCCTGTCTCTGCAAATCAATCTTCTTTACAAAGGTAATCACCAGCAATTTTGCAGCCTTGTCTTGCCAAGTATGCCTTCTCAAAAGACATCTAATTAAAATGTGATATTTTGTTTATCAATAGGGGTAAAGAGCAAATGGCACTTGAGCTGACGAATATGGCAAAGCCTAATGAAAAGGGTTCAAGAAAGAGGTACACAAATTCAAGATAATGAATTTGAAATAAACCTGTAATGTCAAATGTATTACTACTGGACTAAACAAAAATTTTTCTTGCTTGCAGTAATTCTAGAAAGGGTGAACTTTCTTCTCTTAATCAGAAGGCTGTAGAATCCCATGATGAAAAACTCAGGACTGCTAGTGGGTATATCTTTAATTATAGAAGACATACCTGTGCTAAATTGTTTATTTTATTTTGTAGATGATCTGTTTAAATACTTTGAATAAATAGTTTTCCCTAAGTTTTCTCTCTTTAATGTGTGATGTATAAAATTCTGTGCAATTTCAGAATTTCAGAATGCTGACCGAGCACCTAATGCTCTGCTGGTAGCCACTCCTGATCAGAAGGACAGTGGACTAAATTCCACCTCAGACTACAAGCCCAAAAAAGGCCTTCTGTTTGAAATCTGCAGTGATGATGGCTTTAAGGTCTGCTGCGAGAGTATTGAAGGTAAGCTTGATTTGTACTCTTATTGCAGCTATTGCAGCTATATGACATTCGGAGCTCATGCTTATGTTTCCGTAGGGCAAGTTTAAAAGCTTAGGACAAACCTAACAAGGGTATAAGTTAAAAATGAACTTTTCACTGCTCACGATTTTTTTTATTCTAATATTTTCATTCTAGATGGTGCATTTTTAGGTGATTCAGCAGTAGTTCACAGTAAACAATACACAGCAGTCTAATCTCTCGTACACATGGCCGACATTTCCAGTCCAAAAAAAAGTCGTTCAATCCCTTTCTAATTATCATCACCAGTAACATTATTTGTAATATGTTAGTTTTGACACCTCTTTGTAGGCCTAATTAATATTTTGGGTCTAAAATCTTCCTCCTCAAACATACATTGATAGATTTTATTTCACATTAATGAATTCAAAATGTTCTCCATTTACTGTGACAGAAAGAGAGGATGCCACACTATTCGAGAGCATGTGAGATTGGGTGAAGGGGGTGGAACTTCCAGGAATTGTCAGTTAATATCAGAGAGTTCAAAACACCTGTGCAAATTATTCCAGATTCCTATGTGGCTCATCTCCCTTTTATTGGGAAGAAAAAGTCTGTTCTTTTGGTGTATTTTTGAGAGCTATCTTATACTGGGATACTCCAGTGTTAAATTGCAGAGCTCATAAAAAAAAGTTTGCAGGTCTGGTAATATAAGTGGGGAAAAAAACGTCACTGAATATCATGGCAGTGTAATCTTGTAAGGATGATAATATTGTTATATAGCACAAGCCTAGTAATAATGTCAGTAAAACAGCATATTGACAAGGAATTGTATTAATCAGTGGTGGTTTAATTTATTTTTTAATTTAGTAAGTGTTCTAATTTAACTTATTTGCTTACTTGCTTACAGAGGCCTGGAAATCTCTGACAGATAAAGTCCAGGAGGCACGCTCTAACGCCAAACTCAAAGAGCTATCTTTTGATGGTATTCACATGCATGCCACATGATTGATCTACACAATATTCAGATCAGTGTTATGTATATAGTAATTGCCCCTGTTACATAATTAATTTTTTCCCTTTCGGATTTGCTATATGGTTTTGTCAGGAGTGAATGGGCTGCGGATGCTGGGTGTTGTCCATGATGCTGTAGTGTTTCTTTTGGAGCAGCTATACGGTGCCAGGTACTGCAGAAACTACAGGTTCCGCTTCCACAAACCAGAGGATGTGGATGAGCCTCCTCTTAACCCTCACGGATCTGCTCGTGCTGAGGTCCACCACAGGTATGTAGCACTGCCTTTATGGCTTGTCCTGGTGTTGTGCTTGTACATGGAGTCATATTTGGAGTTGAGACCATTGAATTATTAGGCACTGCTCACAGCATTTTTCACCCCTAAGCTTCACATTTTCTTTATGGTGTATAATTAGTTAACGTGAAGTGAGGGCAAACACTACATGGATAGACAGTTAGAAAGGAGGTGGCGGTAATATTGACATAAATAATTCCAATTTGAATGACTAAAGAAGTCATTCGACAGTCAGACAAAAGAAAGAGGGACAAAATGTTACAAATGTTATTCTGTCTTTGGGGTAAAGAATGCTTTTTGTTGCGAAACAGCACAACAAATTGAATGTATAACAAAACTCTGAAAAACAACTCTAGAACTTTAAAGAAGTTTAACATGCATTTTAAAGACCAATCTGCATAATTAACTGCAGTAAATAGTATGCATAATTATGGTATAAGCTTCATTATAACAATGGTTTTTTATACATTTTCCTGGAGGCTAGTATTTTGCTGATTTGTGATGCTATTGATTCTTTCTGACTCTTTCTGAAGGAGGTCTGTGTTGGACATGTTTAACTTCCTGGCTTCCAAATATCGACACCCACCTGAGTACAACCCTCAAGAGGAAGATGAAGAAGAGCAGTTCAAATCCGCTCGGTCTGTCTTTACATCCACCTTAACTTCATTTCTCAGTTTTTGTCTAACCTGTGGTCAATAATATTCCTTTTGTTGGCCTTACAGGCGGGGCATCAGCACAGACGTGCCTCTGGCTGCGAGGTTCAGACACTTGAAGAAAACATCCAGAGACTCTGTAGGCGTGTACAGGTACAAAATCCTGTTGCCTCCTAACTGTTGTTGGCTCTGCAACCAAAGAAGTAAAATAAATATAGAGTAAAGTGTTGTCATGCAAATAAAGAGTGAAGTGTTGTAATGCAAGTCGTTACTGTCGGCAGGTCAGCCATACACGGCCGTGGTCTGTTCTGTAAGAGAAACATTGATGCTGGTGAGATGGTGATTGAGTATTCAGGCAATGTCATTCGCTCTGTCCTTACTGACAAACGAGAAAAGTACTATGATGCCAAGGTAAACACTTGCACTCTCACATACTAAAATGTGCATTGTATAGTGTCATGTATGGCATATCTTGCAATATGTGTGTACATACAGTGTGTATGTATTCACTAGGGGTGTAACGATATGGCATTTCATATCATTCTCTTACAAACATTTTGATTTGATCCTTCAGCATTTCACACAATACATTCAACAGGCTACATGATTATGTAGACTATCTGTCATAAAATACTGCTTTAAATGGTTAAGATGAAACAAGCCCACACTCCCTCTTCTTTACCTCAAAACATGCTGAAACTCCTAAGCATGCTGTTTTTCACAAGCTAATACAATAGCCTACTAGCTGCTGTTAATATCATTGTGTCTGTGCTGATATCACGTAGACTACAACACACCCGTGTTCTGCTACTTTAAGATGGAATTTCCCAGCTGATTAAACCCAGGTTAAAGGAATCAGCATGCCAGTTGGGAAGCTTGCAGCTGCTAATATGAGACTGTGTTCGGTATCAGAGTTGCCGGTTTTGGCAAAATTTCCAGCCCAACTGCATCCAAAAACCGCACAAAAAGACCTGAAACAAGCCCAAAAATATTTGGTTATTGGAAAAAAACAGAGAGGACATATTTTTCTTCTGTTTCTCAGGCTTTGCATGAGAAACAAGGTCACGCTTTTTTCTTTCTCACCCAAATTTGGTCACCTGCCAATTCCTACCCCTCAGCCAGCTCTCTCCTGTCATATGACAACCATCACCTGGAGAGAGTGAAATCTAACACTTGCTTCCTCTGAGACACATGAAGCTAGCCGGCAACATCTCTTCATACTACTGCTCGTGCTTTGTCACAGGAAGAGTAACACTCTTGGTGGAAAATGACATCTGCCCTGTTCTACATACATGAGCTCACAGACACTCATGGCTGGCTAGTGTCACTGTGATTGACAGGGAGAGCTACCATACAATTTCGCCAACACAGAGATCATATCGATACGTGTATCATATCGAGACACCACCATTTTGTATTGAAAATTTGTGTATCGGTACACCCCTGATAACAGCCTGAAGCTGAAATGGATCTAACTGGGATTATATGTCATGGACTTGAATGGTAATGTGGTTCTTAAACTTTTTTTTTTTTTTTTTTTTAACCAGGGAATTGGCTGCTACATGTTTCGCATCGATGACTATGAGGTGGTAGATGCCACCATGCATGGCAACTCAGCTCGTTTCATCAACCACTCCTGTGAGCCCAACTGCTACTCCCGTGTGGTCAATATCGATGGGCAAAAGCACATAGTCATTTTTGCATTGCGGAAAATCTACAGGGGCGAAGAGCTCACATATGACTACAAGTTCCCCATCGAGGAACCAGGCAATAAGCTGCCTTGCAACTGTGGGGCCAAAAAGTGTCGCAAGTTCCTTAATTAACACCTCTCCCTTTCTTACTTTTAACTGAACCCGGTCCTTCCAAACAAAACTGTGTTTTGTCAGTGTGTGTATTTTGAATAATATGGTTATTTATTGAAACAGGCTCAGGTTTTCAGAGGGATTATGGCACTGTGCCTCAAGTTGATTCAGGAAAGGTTTCAAGAGCAATGTCATAATGAATAAAAGGAGAAAAGGACTTCTTCAGTGGAGCTCTCCCTTATCCTCCCAAAACAGGCCAGTCAAAGATAAGCAGTCTGCTTGTTATTGAATTGTGTGCCCTATCTTTAGCCCAAATCTTCATTGCAAATTCTAAATGTGTAATATTGAGTCTCATCTGCCCATGCCTATGGAATGTGGGGGGGGTAAAAAAAAGTATGATGGAATTGCCACATTGTTTTATTTGACACCAAAGTGCAATTTTTCTAAGGGAACGGTACACTGTCTTTTTAGATAGAAGAATTGTGAGGGGTCCATTGTTTTGTTTTGTTTTTGTTTTGCTTTGATATTTTTATTTTTTTTGTCCTTAACCTACCGTCAAATCTCCCTTTCTGAATGTACATCAAAGCCTTTTCCTTGTGGTGATGTGGTCTATGTGTATATGAGCCCTTGGACCGATGGATAGAGAACGCTAGAGGGAGCTCTTTGTTCCCTGTGATGGACATTTGCAGGTTTTTATCCGAGCAGGGGTAGGAAAAAAAAACAAGTGTACCTGAACTGTTTAAGAAGTAATAACCCCTGGAGGTATCATTGGAGGCTGGATGTGCTGAGATCCTGGTGGACTGACAGCCAAGGGACTAAAGAAATTTAATGGGTGGGTGGGATTGCTTAATTTTACTTAATCAATTTTTATAGTAACTTGGACTGATAATGTTTGTAATGAGGAAATTTAGTATGTGCATGTTTTAAGGCCTGTAGCTGGTAGTATTTACTCAAAAAAAAAAAAACTCAACAGCATCCAAATGTTTTCTCAAGAAGGATGAGTCATTTTAAAATTTTGTTTTTCCTATTTCTGTTGTTGTAGATAGGTAAATGTCATTATTTCCTTTCATATGTAAATAATATGTATATTTTTCTATATAAAAAATACTGAAAAGCACTCACTAGTGAATAGCACTTATTGATATTTATATTTTTAATAAAATATTGTATTTATTTTACCAACATTTTGTAGTAGATAGTGGTTTACAACACTAATGCTTGTCATTATTTTTTTATAGTGTACTTTTTTTAAACAGTTTGGCTTTTTTCTTCCTTATTCTCTTTTTTCTATTCCAAAGACTGAAAGCCGTAGTTGTTCCCATAGTGTGCAGTCCACCAGTAGCTCTCATTGCCGATCCAAGTTAGTCACAAACATTTCAGATGATAGTATATAATTAGTGTAGGCTGTAAAGCATTTAGTTATAAGTGCTCATCTGTTGAAATGGCATGTCTCCTCCAATGGCAGCCTTAATATCACACACACAAATACCAACCTTCCCTTAAAGCCCGCTCTTTGCTGTTTCTCAAGCAAAGGACAAGTTTATGGGGGGAAACGATGAATAGTAAAAATGCTTGAAATCATTTTACATTTAAGCAACTGCAAAGTTTACTCCATCTATTTTATTATTGTAAAAAAAAAAAATATTTTCATAGATACGAGTATACCCGAAGGAATCTGCCACGGAGGTTAGCCCATGAAAACTTTCTTCTAAAGCACTATATTTGGAGGAATAGAGGAAAACTCATTCTCCCTGTTTTGTGCACTGAACATCAGTCTTCTTCCCAGCTTGACACATGTTGCCTTGGCACTGCATGGAGGCTCTAGCTAGCCATTTAAAGCACACAAATGTGCTTGTTTTGTATGTTTTATTCCTTTTTCTCAACAGTTTTAGCCCTCTATGTCACCCCTTAGGGCAACATCTTATTTCCTTCACAATAAATTGATTTTGTGATGGAACTTCCCATGGATGTCTGTCCTGTACATTTTTTTAATAGCAAGGGTGTGGTGCCTTCTTTTACAATTGTTTTGTCCATCTGTTAATTTTTGAATGAATCCAATCATTTGTCATGGCTGATATGAGACCTGATAAAAGACAGACATAGTGAGGAGCATTCTCTCCTTAGGGCAGAGACATATCTCGGGAGAATACTGCAAGACTTGTAATGCATGCTCTTCTAAAGGTCTTAATAATTGTGAAAGTATTACACTTTGAGCAAAACAATTTCTTGTGGATGCAAACTGATTTATGCTTACACTGTTGTCTTTTTGACAGTCAGAACTGAGTTTTATAAAAGGGATAATGTGAGATAGAGCTTATTGATGTTGCAGAAAGCCTAGGGGATGTGTACATACCTCCAGACAAAGCTCACTCAATTGCTGTGGTGTGCACCTCTGGCTCTTGTTTTCAGAATGAGCCACTAAAAGGCCAGTTTATGTGTAGCATTGTCTTATTGCCTCATGTGAACTCTAATATCTTTTAAGGCAGTTGCAGATTCCTCAAGCCTTATTTCCAGATTGACAACACAATGGAATATTAATTATGCTTTATATAGTTCTTAATTGGCTGCTTTTTCAGATTACGTTTTCTGGATTTGTGGGTTTGATGGTGTTGCCGCAGATTCTTGCTGGGAGCTTCTTGCCATGCTCCTTGCAATGTGGGTCTTGTCATCGATTCAGGTATTCGAGTTCCTCTAAGTCCGGCTCTCTGGATGCGGCACAGGGCCGGGCTGAACTCTGCAGCTAGGCCTTCGTTGAATGTATTATTTGAATTTACGATTGATCTTTTATCATAGTAACTTTTTTTAATGATTGTTCCAATGTGAAAGGCAGGGACGTTACAGAAGAGCTTTATGTTTCATTTTAGTCGGTGAGGATTGTACAGCAACGGTGATCTTTGTACAGAACTTGCATCTGTCGATCTGATTATGATTTTACTAATCCTAAGGGCTTTGTTAATGACTATTTTATCCATAAAACTAGTTTCATTGCAACTTCAGATGCTCCACAACCCAGTGAAATATGGTGTTCAGTCAGTGTTTGAGAAGCTACCAGGTTCCTCGACTTTATTCTTCCACGCCACACCAGTGGTACCACACCTTCTCCTGTACTTGCTCCTTAGTATATATGTATACATATTCTTACACACATAATGAATATATTCTACCTAAACATATGTATGGATAGTAAATTGTACTTCAATATTCACAATATCTACACAGTATATGGAATGGACAGACAAATGTAGTTACAGTAGCAAACAACAGTTTCATAATGGTTAATAGCAATGTTCAGTGTAATCTATAATGACTTTGTGTTACAGATACAGTTTAGATTAATGTGCAGCATTTTAAATATTGACATTATGTATTGTTTTTCTGTGCCTGTGTATGCTCTGTGACGAGCATTGCAGTTATGATCTTAGGACTTGTTTTCTCCTTTTTTTGGGGCGGGGGGGATAATAGGTTGAAAGATGATATTTATACAATGAAACAAAGTAAATGTAAGATGTGGTTGTAAAGTTTTTGAGGTTAGCCATTTGTTTCAATGCTGTAGTTTTGATTTTACTCTTTGTACATTTTCACATACTTTGTGGTTGTCAAGAAAACAGCAAACAAAAATCCTATCTTTCACCTGACCATGTTTCCCATACTTCTTTCTCCTGTCTGAAATTCAGTTAAATATTTTATGTCGTGTTTTGTAATAAGTAACAGTAATGAGTATATTATTTATTTGTGCAACTTTGAAGCATCTGTATATGCAGGTAAAGGGTCCTGTAATGCCCCTGATGGAATAATGATGAAAGTGCACATCATTTGGTAGGACCCTACAGTGCTATATTATCATTTATTAAACATTGGCTTTGTTTTGTGCTCAAAAAATTGACCTTGAAAAAAGAGAGCCTGTGCTTGTCTACTTTTTCAGGCACTGATGATCTTTTTTTTTTTTTTTTCTTCTATTAACACTTCCTTATTCTCTTTAGCTCTCGGAGTGTTCCGTGTTTGTTAATGCTTATTTTCTTTTGCTCTCGAGTTCCCAAACAGTGTTCAAAGAAATGAAGGAAAGACCATTGACAAACCACAAATTACTTAAGAACGAATGTATGAGGAAAAAATGTACATAACTGTAAAAAGCAAAATTTCTAATCATGTTTATTTTCTATGCACTTTTTTTATTTAAGTGATAGTTTAAATAATAAACATGTCTTGTTTACTCAACGTGGCTTCATTTTTGATGTACTTTAATACAGTTTTTTGTAGTACTGTTATTGTGTCTAGTTGGGCAAGAAGCTGACTTTAAAAGTAAGAGCAAGAAATTCAGTGTTAAATAAAGTTCCCGATAGTCATGCACAGGGGTGGAAAATACTTCACTAAGTGTACTTTTTGTTACTGTACTTCAGTACTACACTATAGGACCAAAAGTATGTGGACACCTAGCCATCACATCCATATGTGGGCTTTCCACAAACTGTTGCCACAATGTTGGAAGCACACAATTGTCTGTTGTCTTTGTGTGCTGCAGTGTTACGATACCTCTCACTGGAAGTAATGGGCCTAACCTACCCCAACATGTTCCAACATGATAATGCCCCTTTGTCAAGGTTGGAGTGGAAGAACTCAAGTGATCTGCACAGAGCCCTGGCCTCAGCCCCACTGAACACCTTTGGGATAAAGTGGAATGCAGACTGCACCCCAGACCTCATCCAATATGATTGCCTGACCTCGCTAATGCTCTTGTGGGTGAATGAGCACAAATCCCCACAGCCATGCTCCAAAATCTAATGGAAAGCCTTCCCAGAAGAGTGGAGGCTGTTGACAAATGGACCAGCTCCATATAAATGCCCATGGTTTTGGAAAGGGATTTTCAACAAGCACCTGTGGTTGTGATGGTCAGGTGTCCACATACTTTTGGCCATATAGTGTATTTTAGAAGATTTGTACTTTATTCAAGTATTATTGAAAATCTGTAACTGTACTCTTGAGTAAGTTTCCAAGAGGGGGAAAAAAATGTACTTTGTACTCTGTATATTTTTCCATTTTGATCTTTGAAGCATTTGTTAAACATTTCAAATGCCATGAGATTTTTTTTATTCCTGACTGATACAGGATGAAATGACCTCTTTGCCTCCCACGTAAAAGTCAAATATTGGCCTTTAAATTTGACCAAATCTCAGTTGAGTTACAGGAGCATTCCAGCATAGAACTAGAATTTAATATTATTTGTCATGGTAAGTAGTGTTCTGTTGCATGGTATTGTATCACTCAGTGTCAGTGTTTTAACAGAATTCATGATTTTGTATTGTTGTCCTATTATCACACATCTATGTACTGTAACTACAATACCCAGCATGCAATAAGTAAATACAAGTAATTCAACCTTTGGGAATCCCTACTGTGATGAACCAATCCAGACCCTTGACTGAGACACGTCACTCTGCTGTCAGTCATGCCTCCTGGCTGCAGACGAGTATAGTGATTTTTAAGAGCAAGCCAGAATAATTTTTTTTGTAAAATGTTATTATTATTATGTTACTGAATCGGACACCTTTCCAAGCCAACAGAAGAATGTTTTAGTTACAGGAAATTAGCAGGGATAATTGGTTCAGGAGCTCAGTCTTTGCTGTGACCACTTCATCTCAGCTATGTAGCTACCATAATATGACCCAATCATATCAGTGACGTTGGCGTGCTAGCTAAGAATTTAACAGGCTTAGCTTGCTAGTTAGTTACCTTGCTTAATTTATATTACTGTAACAAACTTGCATAGCTTGCCTAAAATCTACATCAAGAAACTAGCTAGAAACTAGCTTAGTTGCACATCTACAGTATTCAGGTGAGATTATCCTGAAACACTTGGGCATAAACTGTTTTTGTGTTGACCTGCCATCCCATTCAGGTTGTACTCCTGATGAATGAGTGGATGTTTTTAGGAAGTGCAAATCTTTAGAGTATCCATGTGGGAGCACATATTGTCCTACATGAAGGAGCATTTTCAGTGCACTTTAATAACAGCATGCTGAGATTCACTTCAAGGAGTGTTAAAGTTTTCACGTTGACTTGTGTTCCATGTTCCCACATGGGAAGTGGATTTAAGTTATTCTTTGTGTTAACTATGGGTAAACAATTACTGTAAGCTTCTCAGTTCATATAGGCATGTATCAAAGGGACCGACCCACGTCCCAGCAACACATCTTTAGAGTAACAACTGTGAGCCAGACATTAAAGACAAGGAAAGATTGTTTTGGCAGTTTAAGACGGTAATAACAGAGACAGGCCTTTTACAGTAAACAAGCAGGCTTAAATATTTCCATGACTGATGAGAAATGGGGAAATAATTTGGCTCAAATCACTTCTGTTGCATATGTCTCCTGTCTCCTCTTGTCCCAGTAACCACAGTGCTCTGATCCTCTGTGCTTTCATTCTTTAATAATTAATCATACAGTTTCAGATAATCAGACTCTTCTCCACTCTAGTTCACAGAGTTTATAGATCATTGTTCTCGTCTCTCCTATTCCTTTGGACACACATTTTATCTCCAACTCTCTCTCTCTCTCTCTCTCTCTCTCTCTCGCTCTCTCGCTCCTTGTCTCCTACCCTCCCTCTTTCTCTAATTGGCTTGCATTCCCATTTCCTCTTTCAAGCGTCAGAGTGCTCACTTTTTCCCAGGCTCCGTAGTCTGGGATACAAAAGTTTCTCTCTACTGTTTTCGTTTCAATCTGCTCAGAAACTGTCACTTCTATGAAGTTCTGAAGAATTAATGGTAAGTTAGTTCTTATTTGTATTGTTTTATTTGCAGGTATTTGACACAGTGGCAGATGTGTTAATGACTCAACTACCTACAAAAAAGCTTTTTAAGAGTGGGCCAGTTTTACATGCACCCATGCTTTTTGAACTATGGTTCATGCAGACTTAAGTCTGACTGATCATCTATCATTAGTAATTTGAAAAAAATAAAAAGGAGAAAGAACTGAGCAGTGCTTCACAATCTTTCATAATCTGTACTCTACTGCACCAGGAACGTTAATACAGTGCAGGTATACCAATTGACCAATGGTCTAGTGCACTGACATGCTATAGACTTGATGTGAATTTGGTTCTGAGTGGTTCTTGCTCTTGGCAGTGCAGCAATTCCCAAACACTATTCCTACTGTGTTTTGACAAGGGTTTAACAGGAATATACACAAATACTGTCCCTTGAAATAGCATTATAATAACTTTTACTGGAAACAAACACTCAGAAACAGAAGTGCTGCCTAGCTGTTTTTCTTAAAATATAGATTTTTGTGCTTGCGTGGTCTTGTCTGCATTCTGAGGCATGCTTTGATGGTCTGTGTTCTGTTAATGTGAGTCAGCACTTTCCTTAGTTTTACTTAAACCAGCTGTTCGAACAGCAGAAGTCATGCAGAGTACCCCACTGATTTACAGTCAGGGGTGAAGTCTCAAAAGTGTGCAGCCTGGGGCAGTATCATGAAAATCCACCAATCACTGAATACTTTGTACTTTTGCTCACGATGCATTTTTAGTACCTGATTGTGGAGTGATTTCTGGGACTCTGTACACTTCACTGCTTGCTAGAGACATAAATCACTGTGCTACTTCATTCCTGTGAGGGAGGATATGAAAATACACAGGGTTGTTATTGTTTCAATTTTTTGTGTGCTTTCTGCATTTACACTTTAAGCCAAGCTCATACTTCAAGCATTATGGAGCATCATCAAATTTCCCCTGGCATGCTTTTTCTAATGAATTGGAAATAATATTTTGCTACTCAAGTGCTGTGCTTTTCATATCATCAGTGAATGACTTCCAAGTCTGTCTTAACTAACTATGAATATTGTGCAAAAGCAGTCTTTCTCATGCTCATTTAGTGTATCTCTATTAACAGACTCAAAGAAATGACACCTCTCCAGTCCTGGGCCCTCTCCCTCCTTCTTGTTTTGCTGGCACACTATTCAAATCCACTTGAGGATAATAAGATTCACAGTCTGTGTATGGGCAGCCCAGGTACCCCTGGTTCTCCAGGGTTGCATGGCAGGCCAGGACAACCAGGCAGAGATGGCAGAGATGGGCGAGATGCACCACTGGGGGAGAAAGGGCAAAGGGGAGATCGTGGAGAGCCTGGTATATATTTGCTTAATGTCAAATGTCAAAACAATGAGCTAAGTAATTAATAATAATAATAATAATAATAATAATAACAGCAACAACAACAATAATATTAAGTAATAGTGGTTTGTAATAAGTTGTATTCCTGCCTCATGGTCAAGTGTTCCTAGGATAAGCTGTTGAATCAGTGCAACCCTAACCAGGCTAAAATGGGTAATGTAGATGAATGAATGATAACATTAATAATAGTTGTTGTACATTATAGCACATACTGTAAATAATAACAATAATGATTCATAATTAATCTGAAAGTAATATCACATTAAATCGATATATAATTTTATTATGAATAAAGGACATTTATGAATAATTCTTAAACATTATATTTACATTTATTGATTTGGCTGATGCACATATATATATATATATATATATATATATATATATATATATATATATATATATATATATATATATAAAGTGACTTATTACTGAAACAGGATACAATAGAGCAATCAGGGTTTAAAGTCCTTGCTCAAAGACCCAACAGTGGTATGGTACCATCTAGCACTATAAATGGTCAGAAAGTGTTCCAAGTAAAATCTCTTTAGAAAGCTAAAACCATTAAAAAAAATTTTTTTTAAATAATGAGAAAAAAAAAACTCACCATATTTGTCTATAGTTAATGCTGAAGTAAATTGATGAGGTGTTCTGTGACTCTGTGACAGGAGGGGCCTGATGAATACTGAGCTGTAGTTCCGTATAATTGAAGTGAATAGAATTGAATGCATCCAATAGTCCAATGCTGGCTCACTTCATCTGGAACACATACAATCATGGAATTGACCCAAAATTGAAAGGCCACAATCACTGGTTGCTGTTTGAGCCATTCTTGGCTCCGATACCAAATACCATTAAAACCTTAAATATTGCTGTTTACCATTGAGTCACAATACACTTATCATTGCCATAACTAGCCATTATGTGCCTACGACAATATTTGGCCGGGAATTTTCTTCTATCTGGGATTAACTTGAGCTCAGAAAGCCAAGACGTCTCTCATTGTGTTAATATCTCACAGGTGAGCCAGGCGTGAGGGGCCTGACCGGAGACAGAGGTGATCCAGGAGAGAAAGGTGAGAGGGGACCCTCAGGAGAGTGTGCTGTGGCTCCTAAGTCAGCATTCAGTGCCAAGTTGTCTGAATCCCACACCATGCCATTAGCAGTAGGGGATGCAGTGCGCTTTGACAAAATCATCTTGAATGAGCAGGGCGATTACAACGCAGAGACTGGACGCTTCACATGCAGGGTGCCAGGTGTTTACTATTTTGCCGTCCATGCCACCGTGTACCGCTCCAGCCTACAGTTTGACCTTATGAAGAATGGACACGCCATGGGCTCCTACTTCCAGATGTTTGGCAACTGGTCCAAGCCAGCCTCATTGTCAGGAGGCACTCTGCTGCACCTGATTCCTGGCGATCAGGTGTGGGTGCAGATGGCTCTGGGCGAGTATACAGGCTTTTACTCTAGCCCGAAGACAGACAGCACCTTCATTGGCTTCCTGGTGTACTCTGATTGGAAAAACTCTGCTGTTTTTGCTTAGATTTAAGGTACATACTACTTCTGGCTTTCACCCAAAAATGCTCAAATACTCAAAGCACTACAAAGATTTTTTTCACATTTGTATTTATTCTTTGTAAGCAAATTATAAGTGCTGGAAGATTTTCATTCCATGATGTGATACAAACTAGTGTCTTGAAGGTTGTGAGGGAATCTGCAAAGCAAAACAGATATACACACTTGCTAACAAGAACTTACCACTTGCACAGTTTTTTCTTACGCATTGTATTGCAACAGTTATAGACAAACGCCAGTGATCTTTTTAATGTCTTTTTCAAATAGACAATACACACAGCCTCACATGGCCATTATGTAATTGTCGGTAAATAAAGTATTACATAAAAGACTGGTAGCTTTTGTGTATAATATTTCTGTCACTGAAAGCAAAAAATCTGCACAACAATATAAACTGATGCAAAAATATCATTATTTTGGTTTTACTATGGATTCATTTATTCTTCTACCAATTAAAAAAGCAATAGCAGAGCACCTTTAAATTCTGACTTAAATAAAGTTAATCTTTGAGATTGAATGCATTCTCTTTAATTTATTTTTAGTTTTAGAAATTCCTCATTGAACTCCATATTGATTTAAAGGAACCGGGTGCTTCTTTAAGGCGAGCTGCGTGTTGCTTTGGTTGTAAGCCCAAACTGGGAACGGAGGCGCGTTCATGCCAAGTCACAGATGTTCCTTGGTTTAATGACATCACCGAAGGCCATTATTAAAACCCTTTTACAGGCAAGGCTGTAACATTACTGCTTTACACTCCTGTATGCCCGCCTTCCAACCTCACAAAGCCACCCAAACACATACACACACACACACCATCCCCTTCCTTCTCTGTTTGAACTGCTGGCATGGGCAAGTATGGAACATTTTTTGACACTTTTTTTCTAGAGCGATGCAAGGAATAAGAAGTTCATTTCCATGAGGTCAAGGCCCATGAATGCTTTAACCCGTTGAGATTATAGCTCATCAGTTATAGCAGACATTACATTCTTTAAACAGTCTGACAGTGTCTGACATCAGACTCTAACTCCCATATACTCATCACGAATCATTCTTGGATCTGTCCGAATGTTGATTCTCAGTCATGACACTGTGGGTGGGGTCACAGCTAGAGAATTAAATAATGAGGTTACAGTATGTCTGCTCTGTTTTGTATAAAAATATTTTCTTATAAAATATTATTATTAATATTAATTGCAGTAAAGATTACTTTACTTTATGTGACTGTAATTTTATTAAGCTATGAAACACTACTTAGATCCCGGCATCATTTTATCACTTTAACATTGTCCTGGAATATTCATTTCTTCCTTGGCCTTGTGGCTGCTGAGTCTAAAAAAAGCCCATGTTCTAATACTTTTGATATTTTCACTGATTACGTCACATTAGAGATCACTTGCAGCACAAGGCAGAGGTGAGCACATTAAAACAGCAGATTTTTACATTAATTTTTGCCATAGAGAAATATTTTAGTTATTTATAGGTGACATCTCTGAAATGGCATATTTTCATTTGAAAAAAAAAAAAAATTCTGACCACATGTAACACTTAGAAACTAGTACATGCATTTATAACCTCTGGACTATTGCAAGTTTGTATTGACTGCAAAATCCTTATGAGGACAAAAAAGCTGTAAATAGTTTATGTCCAGCATATCTTGCAGATTTTTTTATGCATTATAGCCCCTCTCGAACAACAGGGCTACTGTTAATCCTGAGAATTCCTTTGAAAAACAAATACAGGATTCAGAAACAGAAAGTTTATCCCCTTTTGTTAAAAAAAAAATCAAAAATCAAAAGTAAAAAATCCACTATACTGAACGGTTCTGCTGTGTCCTTTTGTGTAATTTGTACTTTGATTAGACAATGTGTGCTCACTATCAACTTTTAGTTTCTCCTCCAAATGCATTTTAGGGAAAACCAATGATAGAGTAAATATTCCACTTGGTTCACGTTCATTACACCTGTAACACAACTGCGGGTGACGTATAACGGAAGCATCACCGAAGCAAGCTGGATGGAGATCAAATCTCGGGGACTTGTCACTGATGGGCTCGCTTCATATCATTCTGTGTGCTTTGCTAAAGACCGCTGGTGATGCTGTTGTACTAGGTTTCACAAAAATTCAAAATAATCCCCTTTAAAAAATTTGTTAACCACAAATAAAATGATGTGGATGCTAAAAAAAGAAATATTATATTAACCTTTAAAAGACGGGGGCTACGCCATTGATGCGAGCCACCCCGGTTGTCAGCAATGCTGTCATATTGCCAAGCAAAACAAGGAGGAAGCATAAACTAAGTATCTGCCTACTCTTGGTTATTGTTGGTCTGTTCATGTCATAAAACATCATGGGTGTCAGCACGTCTGAGCGGTTTCAGAGCAACTGACAAAATGTATTTAATCAAGGTACATGCGATCACTCTGTAAAAAACAGATTGTGGAGATTTTTTTAATCATACACAATCTAAAATTGTCATAACATCCACTCCCATATTATACCCTGTACATGTGTCTGGATGAATGGCTAATTCAGTTGTTTTTCTGACACCCTGCACTAAGCGTATGTGCTCATCAATAAAAATAGACAATTGTCCCTGTCCATCTGCCTCTGTTACACAAACTAGGGTTGTGTCTCAAAAAATAAAAAAAAAACCTTATGTACTATTCTAGACTTTTAGAGTACTAACACTATAACCCACTTTCCTATTACAGTTTGTTTTTGAATTTTAAAGTCTGATGCAGCCTTCAATTCTACCGAAAGGTCTGTTTTGTATACCAGTTTTCAGGATTTTTAGATTAGTAAATACTTTTGAATTTAAGGGCAGAGCTTTCAATTTGAAACACAGCTCATGACAACAATCAGAACGACAGCGGAAAGTTTTCAGAGAGACAAAGCTCGTTATTTAACATCACTGTGCATGAAATTGCTAAACATTTTACAGTTCGATCTGGAAATCTCCAGTTGTACATAAGGTGCACAGGTGAGTGTGCGAACAATATTCCTTTTGTTTTTAGTCACTTATGTTGCACACATTTATGCTACTAACATCATAAACTCTTCAAATGTTTCAGTAGTCCTAAATTATAAATCTGGATTAAAAAAATATTTGGGTGGTCAAAGGTTGGACAAAGGTCAAAGATGGTTGTAGAAAATTCCTAATGCCTATTTGGGGTTGTTTGCCTAAAAAGGTTTGGGAACTCATGGTATAAGCACAAGTAGCAGCAGGGCAGAAGCACAGTGGTCTTAGTACTATCCTGGCAGATAGTACTACCCTTATGTTTGAGACTGTTGAAATTTGTCTCCTATTAAATGCCATTGTAACTGTTAGCAATGTTGCCCTGTGACATCAGCGTAACAAACAACTGCTAACTTCTCACGAGAATAATGAAAATACAGCACTAACCAACAAAGTTGCAACAGGATCTCAAAGCACATCAGAAATATTTCAATATTTAATATTTTATCATAATGTGTTTCAGGGTGGAGAGCCTTTAAGGCTCTCAATTATGAAAAAGCTTCCCCACCATGATATCCAGTGGTAAATATGCCATAGATATTTCAAAACAGTACAAGCGTAACAACCATATGAAATAAAACACACAGTCAGCAATTTCAGCAGATATTATTTAGTGACCTCCATTCTGACTCTTTCTGAACATTTGCTCATACAAACTTGGCTGTTTTGTTAACATAGGATGCTACATCAGCCTGATCAGACTAGCTTTTTTAAAAGCAACATTTAAAGTAATGATCAGTTTGAACACAGCATAACGTGTCACTTTATTAAGCATATTATTATTTAAAGTCTTTCTGTGCTGGCCCCAGTCTCCATCACAATCATTTGCACACACTTCTAATGAAGAAATCTGCATAAACAAACCTGAACTGGATTAAAAAAAATGATAGAGCACAGTTTAACTTGCTGTATTTGGTTAATGTCTGTTTGGTTACTGTGCCCAAAACAACACAATGCAGTGAATAACACTCAACAATGACAGCAATAATACTGTAGCTTGTATAAACACACAACATTTGTGTTAAAGCTTGTGATATTACCCTGATTATGTGCTGTTTCAGATTTAAATAGTAAATATGGAGCATTTTTTTTTTTTTGTATAACTGCCGAAAAAAATGATTTGCTCATAATTTGGTTCAGGATTGATTTTGTCAAGACTCATTTGCTTAACAGTGTTTAATTCTTTCATCAGAAATATGGTTCTTAAAACTTATCTACTTATCGTCTAATAAAATAACATGAAAGATTTTGGATTTCTGATGTTTGAATTTCATATCGCACCAATCAATAGCAGTTATCCAAGGACACAGATTAACACTAAATCAAGACATCAATGTTTAAAGTGGATTAACAAAACAGCTTGGATATCAACTATTTTTAACATCAGACCCTACAAATGGCTTCCAGAAATAGTAAAACAATATGTGCAGCAACAGCACTCAGAGCAAATCAATAAACCATTTCAACAAATGGAATTTGTAGAAAGTGATTTGCAATTCGAGGAGTCAGGCAATAACAAGTCATTCACATTATAAGGCTAGAGTACTGCATCACAAATATATGCCTAATAACAGCTCACGTTTAGGCCACTGGATAGTGCATACACTGGTTTGGATTGCAGTAAAATGATATAATCTTTGCAGTTCTTACTCCAAGTAAAACTTACAATCATGTATTCAACACTCCAGTATAAAATTTAGTGTGCATCAATACAAAAGGGACATACAAAAGGGCTGTGTCATAGTTACAAGCCTCAACATGTGTATGTGTATAAAAGGGAATGTTCATGTGTATTTACAATCAACATTAGCAAAAGATTCAGCACAGTGGAATGGACAACAGAATTTGCACAGCCTTACTGACTAACGCAGCTCACAATGGGAAAACAGCCGTGCTTTGTTAACCTGAGATTCATCAACATATCAATTAAACAGTTCTTCAGAGATATACGTCCATGGTCTGGAGGATCATGCGGCGACACAGAGGGCAGTTGTGCTGGTAGATGGGTTGGCGCAGCAAGATGTTGGTACAGTGTCTGCATAAGCACAAGTGGCGGCAGGGCAGAAGCACAACAGTCTTGGTGCTGTCCTGGCATATCACACACTTCTTTCTCTCCTCCTGCTCCTGAAGAAGTGTGAGCAGGTTCTCAGCAGCAGGGGCTTTGCAGCTGTCCTCAGACGCCATTTTCTGCAGTGGTCTGCGAGAGCTGCAACTAGGGTGCGTCTGGTCCAGGGGTTCAGGAGCTGGTTGCACTGCCTGGGGTTCGTCTACAGCATCGTCGTCCCTCGTTTCTGCTCTTCCAGGCATGTCGGTAGGGTCTTGCTCAGTGTTGACTTCCTGAACCGTCCCTTCTCCTGTTCTGAGAGTCCCCCTTCCTGCAAACGTCATCCAAAGACCAAGACGACTGGGCACCCAGGCTACACCCTGCCACAAGTGTCTTTCCAGCAAGTACAACCACTGTCGTGTTCTCTGGAGCCGCTGCAGAGCGGGCGCTGTGTTAACATAGTCAATGATTCGCTGAACTCCTCTCTGACACAGAGCAGGATTCAGGTAGACGATGGCACTTATGATTAGGGCTCCGGTCAGCAGCAGCCCATAGGAGTTTAGCAAGAAGACACTGATCAAGAGGTGTCCTAGAGAACTCACAAACTCCACGGCTAGTCTGCATGGCGTCCAGAGTAGAAGCGAGGTCCCCACCAGGGTGCTGTAGAAGAAGGTAAGGACAGTCAAGGCCAGCTCAAGAGCTTTCTGGAAAGGGCCGGCTACAGCTTCGACCATGCCGAGCAGCAAAGCGTACAGGTTCTGTGTTCCTATAAGCAGAAGATTGATGATGGTGTTGATAAAGTAAAGCAAAAGGCTAAACACAATGCCGCAGCCCTCGCAGATCTGCCGCAGAAAGCCTTGTCCTGAGAGCAGGCCACGATGCAGAAGCTCTTTGGTGCGCAGCAGTACATGCGTGGACAGGTAGCCCATCATTTTACAGCTTTCAAGCAATCCTCCAAGTAGCTGCATCCAGCCTCCGATCACATTGTGGGTCACAGCAGTCATGCCGTCCATCATGGTGATCACGTAGAACAGAGAGAGATCCACACATTTCAACAGTGAATTAGTGAGCAGCATGGGAAAACTGCTGATCAGGTGGATGAGCGCTGCAAACAACCGAACTAGAGAGTTGACAATCATGAAATTTATGTCCAGAAGCAGGCAAATGAGGTCAATGCACTTTCCAAGAGCACTGAAGACAAAGTGAAGCAAACCCATATTATGATCTCCTCAATGATAACTGCAAGTCAGTTCACTTCTCTCGATTTAAATCAGTTCTAAATCATCCTTGTTGTGTAATTGGACATTTCTGGTCTCCACTACAAGAACATAATGATCAGAAGTGTGATAGCTTCCATCAAGCCAAAGGTCAGCTACAAAACCAGAGCTAACCAGCAACAGCAAACTTCCAGACTCGGTATCATGGCTATCTGAGGAAGTTCAACGCAGCGTGTTACTCCTAAAATGTCTTCGAACAATGTAATTCAGAGAAACCAGGTTTATACCGATAACTGCTGATTAATCAGGTGCCGGTAGAGATTTAAAATTTAAAACAAGCTGCTTTCTACGACGCATACATGCGCAAACCAGCGGCCGGATGTTTACGTTTGAACAGGCATACATTGCTAACACTCGTTAGCCAGCTAGTTAAACAAGTCCAAAGCGTTAAGGCTCCTTTTTGCTGCCTTGTTTCCAATGCACTCTACAGTGAGCAGGAAACGCCTTTTTTTATCAAACCAAGCAACGGAACAGCAATATACTTGTACATCGATTCAGACTGTTCAGTTTTCATTTAACCATCAACTGCCTGCTATCACAAAACGCCATGCTGGTTTCGAGCGTTAGCGTGCACCAAGTCTGCGCTAATATTGCGCAAAATCCGGTGTAAATATTGCAAGGAATTGTGGGTAACGTGTGTCTGACGTCACACGAGCAGAGACCATTGTTTATTTAATATGGAGTTCAATTTCTCAAAATTAGGAGATTTAAGTGTATTTGTTACTGTAGTAGTAATAGTAGTATTAGGTTTTTTTGTTTTTTTTTTGCAAATCACAAACACTCATAAAACAGTCAGAAACAGAAATACACTATATGTTAAATAAAACACATGTATTTGGGTGAAAATGTCGGTCATTTGCAAATTAATGATGTACACAGACATTTTCTTCATGCTGGTCAAAGTGATAATTAAGTTAGGGAAATTTTTTATCAATATTATAAACGCATGGTCGCTGTGTAATCAACTAATCATGCCTTGGCGAGGTTTTAAAATGCGCCACTAGAGGGCGTCTCACCCCCTTCCAAACACTGATGTAAAGCAACAAAGCAAAAAAGGCTTTCAAATGTGTTATCTCTACTCAAAACAAACTTTTGCATCCGAATCATTCTCTCTCTCTCTCTCTCTCTCTCTCTCTCTCTCTCTCTGTGTGCGTGTGTGTGTGAGAGAGAGAGAGAGAGAGAGAGAGACTTTGTGAGGTGATATCGTTTTTGTAAAAGTGTTTTCTTTGTGAGGAAAAGCTAAATCTCATTGTGGGGAAATATAATGCTTCCTGTTTGGGTCTAGCCACAGCACCTTATCTAAATCTAAACCTTTTCATTCCACTCCAACAGGAGCCACACCTAATTCCACACATTAAATTAACTGATCTTGGTCTTCAAATGAATATTTCTGAATCTCCTCTTGGGTGGAATAAAAACCTGCAGCCAAACCCTTTGTGGTTAAGATTATGGATAAGACCCCTGCTGTATTCATACTCAGTATCCATTATTCATATCATTTTTGACACATCATTCTATAGATTTATTTTTCCACAGTCAATTTTTTAATGTATTGTGCATAAATAAATAAATAAATAGATAAATAAATAAATAAATAGTTTTAAAAAAGTATTAATTAATATATTTTTTAATTGATGTGAGTCATAATAATTAAGCTAATAATTAAAACCAATAACGGTTGACTTTTTAAGTATAAAATTTTTCTCCAACTTTTTCAGCTAACTAACACTTTAAAATTAAATCTTCAACTTTGTCTAATCTTTGTCTCATCCCTCATGTCCTTGTTGACTCTAATGCAACGTTTTCCTTCTGGGACCCAAAAGAAAACCATCAAAAGAGGATTACAGTTAAACATGCTTTAGGTTTTGGTTTCCTTTAAGAATAATTTTCTTTAAGTATTTACTTATTTATTAACAGTATATTAAGATTTACAGTATATTAAGATCCTACCTTAATGTATAAACAGAAATTATATAACGGATTTTTTTTTTAAGTAAAAGAACATAATACTCATAGAAAAAGTGTTTTGAGGGAGAAAACTACTTTGTTTTTTAGACTAAACATCAGAGGCAAAGAAAATGTGATCTGCGTGTGAGTTGTCTCCTTTCTGCTTTTTTCTAAATCTATTATAGTCAGTCTGTACAATACAGATCCCCAGGTTTTCATAAGAAATCACAATATTCAGACCTCCAAAATATGTAATAAAGTATCAAAATGCTCTTTAAAGAACCTGGAAAATTGTTTTCTATGGCATCCCACTAGAGAACCTTTTCTGGCACCAAAGTTTTAAAGAGTACGTGGGAGTAAGAGTGGTAACTTTTTTTTTTAATGAAAAATAAAATATATGTGCATTTAAATATGTATATAATTATATATTTAATATTACAATCAAATAATGTTCCATAGAGTTTGTGTCTTTTTGCAGTGCTCTCCATAAATATTCACCCCCTTCGATCTTTTCCAAGTTTTCTAGTGTTACAACCTGGAATTGAAGAATCGAAAAGGATTTAATTGGGATTATATGTGAAGAATCTATACAAAATAGCCTATAATAGTGAAGAGAATCTATATTGTTTGCAAAATTATTCATAATTTTATACTTACATTGTTGGTGTCTCAAAAAAAAAAAAAACATGGAAAAATGTTCTCTGGTCTGAGGGAAAAAAAGTGCTACTTTTGGCAGAAACCCAAGACTGCTCATTACCTTGAGAACACCATCCCCACAGTGAAGCATGATGATGGTAGCATCATGTTGTGGAGATGAGCTCAGCAGGGGTTGGGAAACTGGTCGGAGTTGAGGGCAAGATGGATGGAGCCAAATACAGGGCAATCCTAGAAGAAAACCTATTCCAGTCTGCAAGAGACTTGAAAATTGCAGTTCACCAATGGTCTCCATGCAATCTGATAGAGCTTGAGCAATTTTGCCAAAAAATATCAGGATCCAGTGGGCGTGTGAATACAACAAATGTCTTCTTTTCTGCTTAAAATACTAATTTCCCCCTTTGTGCTGTGTCATGAATTCTTTCAATGTTATCTGCATACACTTTCCTTATATGTACAAGTTAAGTAAAGTGTTTAGTTGCCTGTAATGATACAGGCCTTTTCAAGATAAACACATTATTTGTGTTTAACATGGTTAAGATTGGAAATGCACAAATGCTTCGTTGAGAATACAGATTAGATAAAGTTAATCGTTACACTGTGTTTTGACGAAGAACAGGTTTCAGGTGAATATGTGGTTAGATAGCCCATTCACTGGAAGAATGTGTAAATGGGTTGGATTGTTATACTGTGTTGTGATAAAGACCATGTTTTTGTTGAAGAACAAGATTTTGCTTCTCTTTGACATTGTTCCAGGGGTAGCCTTTGTTTTGGAAATGGGAAGGGGGTGGTCGGCTGTCATCAGGTGATTACACTAGGTGAAGGCTGTGCACTTCATATCTATTCACTGGATGCATGCAAATAGCTCTGCTTTGTCTCTCTTGCCTAGGGACAGTATTTAATTTTAGCCTTTTATTTATCCGTTTGACTGAAGTTACGAAAAGGCTCTCAAACATTTGTATACCTAAGGTGATGAAAAGGCTACAGCCACAATAGATGATGGATGTTTTCACAAGATTTCTGAACATATTCGAAACAAGTGTTTACAGTTTTATGTAGTTTGAAATCATTTTTAAGTGCAAACAAACATAACACATTTTATTATTATTATTATTATTATTATTATTATTATTATTTTACATATTATCATAGTTGAGTTAGTCCTTAAAACAACACTATGAAATAGTCTGAAATCAGAGTGAGTAAAGCTGATGAAATTTGCACAAATATCAGATCATGTCACAACCACCCGCATTTTCCAATTTACTCTTCAGGTTCCAGAGTGTTAATACACCTTTGTGTCACAATAAAAAAATGCTTTGCTCCTTCAGAGATTAGACCTGGAGCAGTGGAAAAAGCCCATATTCAGAGAGGCTATAGGTGCTCATGGACCAAGTGTCTATAGTTAGACCAAGTGTCCATTTCAGTTCCAGGTTGTAACACTACAAAAGTTCTCAGGGGGTTGAATACTTGTGCAAGGCACTGTCCAGAATATCACAATGAAATATTGTTCTTACACAAATAGTTTAATAGAGGCACCTTTTAGAAATTGGTATTGTGCAAAAATGTGTGCTTTGCATGTGTATCACCTATATAACTTTCTAAGTAGCACTCAAGTCTGTAATTATTATGCCAGTAATTAGGTTCTTCCGGTATCTGACTTATATATAGTTTTGTTGAAATTATCTTTGTGTCCTTTGTTTGTATTCTTAATTTTGACCTACTGTAGCTCAGGTGTCTTATACTGTATATATAAGATGTTGAACCACTTGTTCAACAATATAAGAAGAACTAATATTGACCAAAATCTAGATGTAAATGGAAGTGTTTAGAGTAAATCTGTTATGTAGAAGCTTCTGTGGGAAAACGCAAACTGTCAACAGAAGAAACTACTGGTGTGCAGTCTGGTGTCAGCTCTGGCTTTGACCTCACATACCACTTAAACCCACGCAGTCAAGCCAAGAACAGCACATGTGAACATGGAAAAGCCTGATATGGAGACAGCCAAAATAAAGAAAATATTGATATGTTGACACTTGTATTCCCATGGGCTGATATTTTGGTCTGTGAAAATTTGCCTTCTCAAGGACATTTCTTTTATCTTGGTATTCTTCGTAAACTTGTGCGCTACACAGAGGAAATGTTGCTTCTTGATGATCAGAAACTTGTTCGGATCAAATTAACAAACACATTTGTTTTGCAGCAGTGTTAAAAAATGAATCATCAAATATGTATAAGCCTTGACGTGATGTCAGATCCTTTTATAGTTATGTGTGAATTTAGAAAATCGCCATGGAAACAGTCTCATGAAGATTTTGGTGTTGATGCAAGAGACCCATTGCCAGTCTCGTTCTTGTAAGGATGCCTTGTGTAAATGGGAACTTAAATGTCTTTGCCCTGGTGCCCCTGAGCCCCCTCACTCTGGGAGAGACACTCACAGCCACCACTCTTGTGCTTTACGCACAATAGCCTCTTCTCATTCGCACAGATGACTCCAATATGCCTTGGGTTCAGAATGGAAAGAATGACTTACTTCCTATTTCCTTCCTAAGCTGTCCTAAGAACATGAGGAAGGGTCTTTCCACCAGTCAAAAAAGGGCGAGATAAGAAACATGCACAGTTGCCAGACATCAGTCCCTGATGGGGAAAATCCATAAGAAAGGAGCATTTAGGAGCATGAGGACATCATGAGGGATGGTTAAAATGTATATTTGAAATTTGATCTTGAGTAAATGGCATACTTCAGTTCTAAAATAATCATTAATAGAGGAGACATGAGAGGACATAAAACTATTTGCTGCTATAGGCCCGTAGCTATATAGCCTAGTAAAATTATGATGTCATGATTGTAGTTCGACTACCTGCTGCTATCTTACCTGAGTTTTGCTTACACAAAATCTTAGAACCACATGACTATCACTGAATTCAAAATCGTACACACACTGGAAAAAACTTACACAATCAATGACAAGTTATAGACCCATTTCTCAAAAACAAACAAATCTATACTGTATGTCTAACTGCCATGAAGACCCAATAAAATAATGGGTCAAAAAGAAGTCCAATTAGGAAAGCAATAAAATTTGGATTTAAGATAAAGGTCCCATAAAACTCAGCACATTTGAATCACTTTGAATCACATGTGGTAATGAGAGAGAGAGAGAAAAAAATCTCACCTGTGTAAACACCATTCACTATAATTATCCAGTCAGTTTTCCTTATTGTCTCAATTACACAGCCACATGTTGGCTCTGGGAAAAAAAAACAATGGAACAAGTAAGACCATAGAAGGAAAAGGAAAGAGGCAAAGGAAGAAACAGAGCATGGCTCATAGGATGAGAAAGACAGAGAAATGAAATAAGAGCTATTCTTGTTGATGCTGTAATCATCCATGCCATGAACCTGAGGGAAGCCGGGCAATGAATGCAGCCAGTCTTGAGTCTATGTCTGGAAGACCGACATTTTTTCCTGTAGGACTTGAGGGAACATTATGGGAGGGACAAACCAGATGTTTACCCAAGATCAAGAGGCTAGTGGCCTTTTCCATAGGCCATGGCATAAAAATGGGAAAGTTACGTATGTAAGCATGGCTTGTCAACTGACTAGAAGACTCCCAGGGCAGCTTCCATCAGAACTAGTGGAGTTTTCCCATTTATTCATTTCCTTGCTGAGTACCAATAGCAAATTCTTCAACTCATGGCCATGACCTCACATGGGTAGCTTATAAAAGGTCCTTCCTATGTCACACCCATACTTAAGCCATTCTTGTCAACCCGAGTGACCCAGGTGGCCTGGTAGTAACCATGCTATGTGACCTTCCATTTTATTTCCTTTTGTTCTGGAAGACCAAAACAGTTTCACTTGGAAATAGTGGATGCTGTATATCAAAGTCATCATGAGCATTGGTGACACACTCTGATGAATCACCTCTGCAGACAATAGCTACAGACTTTACAGGCCACAAAGGTCCTATTCTGAATTTCTGCAGGAATTTGCAGACTTCCTCTTGGATATAGTTATTTCAGGAAAAATATCAGTAGTCATTGGAGAGGTCAATATTCATTTTGATAACCCACAAGTCCCTCTGAGAGCAGGGTTGGTGCCTATTTTAGACTCAGTAGGTGTCAGTCAGAGTGTCTTACAATTGTATAAGTATTCACCATCCTTGAAATTGTCCACATTTTTGTAGCATTCCAAACTGGAATTGAAATGGACCTAACTGAGATTTTTACCGTTTCATTTACACAGTGACAGCTGGGATATTTCTCTATCAGCTTTGCACATCTGGATCCTGGTATTTTTGCCCATTCCTCTTGGCAAAATTGCTCAAGGTCTATCAGACTAGATGGAGACCTTGGGCGAAATCCTGCCACAGATTCTCAATCAGATTGAGGTCTGGGGTTTGGCTGGGACACTGTAACACATTCAGGGTCTTGGTTTTGAACCATCCCAATGTAGCATGGACAGCTAAACAGTATTTGGCTAAGTTAGCTAGCCAGATAATGTTTTTTCTTTCTATACTGTTGATTACTGAGGTGGTGTTCAGTTCAACATAGCTCAATTGGTTCGTTAACGTAATTGTTCAAAAATGTAGCCCTCAGATATAGAATATTTTTGGATTAGTTGTGTCAATTTCAGAAATATAAAAAGGAATTTGAAAAAGGAATTACTCAAGTAGCTTTTCACCAGACAACCTATTTACTCTTATGATATTTTAAAATTAAATTTACAAATATATTGATATAAAATAAAAAGGAAATGGCTAGATCAATGAGTCATCCATTGTCAAGTAGACAGTGGCAAAGGAAGTTAAGTGTTGTTTCCAGTTGAATTAGCCATGTACACAAGTGGCACAGCACTGGGCAAGCTTGGTTTAGCTTGCGTTACCCTGCTGTCCATGGAGATTTCCTCCAGGTTCTCTGGCTTCCTCCCACATCCCAAAAACATGCTGGTAGGTGAATTTTCCGACTCTAAATTGCACTCTAGGTATGAATGAGTGTGTGAATATGTTTATGCATGGTACCATGCAATAGCCTGGCACCCCAACTGTGATGTACTCAATGTAGTTAACAAATAATTCGTAGGAATTACTGAAAAATATGCATTGAGATATGTAATTGAATAACTGAATAATAAGATAGGGACATTAAAGCCTTAAGTAAGAACAATTTATAAACAATATCATTGTTTTTTTGTTATTTAAAAATTTGCTTTGATTTGTTTATAGATTAAGCACCTGCAACATGTTTCTTTTTTAATTGAGAATTTGTGTTATTCTCACCATGTATGACTATAACAGCCAAATATCTCTTTACTTAAAAAAATCCCTGTATAGATATCATTTTGCCCAAAATGAAACATTTTAATTGAAGTGGAATTGAAATATTTAAGTATAGAATTATTTGGAATGAAATATTTCACCTTTCCGTATAGCATTTTGTCTCCCATTAGATACACCTTTCTAATTAAATAAAGTCAATATGTATTCATAAGGCTTGACCCTGTCAAGAAACACAGAAGGAAAGAAAACAGAAGGAAAGGGAGACGATTTCCTTGTAACAATTTGGTTTCCTGCTTTAGCCTTAAATGGCGAAACAGCTTGTCATTTCATACTTTTCTATTGCACCATAGTAGAGTAGAATTGAACTACATTTTCTTAATGTGTGCTAAACCTTTACTGGTGCATCTGTATTTAAAAAAATTAAGAGGATGGTTTTTTTTATTTCTGTAAAAGACAAGTGGACGTCAATTTGGCACTTATAAGGGTTATAGGAAGTCTTGTTGAACTTGTATAGAAATCAAAGCATGAAGAAAGAGTGATATATCTCTACGAATAATTTGTCTAACTATGGACACTTGGTCCATGAGCACCTATAGCCTCTCTGAATATGGGCTTTTTCCACTGCTCCACCATAACAACATTAGTGTTAAGAGCATCAATCAGTCTCAATATAATACACAAAGCACTCTCAGATAAGAATTTTCCAGTCACTTTGCTCTGATATGAAATATTAAATAATCTAGTCTTCTTTTTGCAACCTAAACCATTACAGCTCTTCTGTTTACTTACATTGTGAAAGAATGAGCAAGACATGACTCTGCCCATTAATTTATCTCTTTTAATCTCTATTGTCTTGTCTACTGTTTGTGAACATCTTGAAGCTGGAGAGGAAACAGGAAATCAACAAATGTATGAAGTCAGTGTTAGTGTAGTCATAAACAACATTTTTTTTAGATTCTTGGTTTCATATGTTCTGAGTAATCTACAGCACACAGCTACCTTTTTCCAGGTGAGCAAACAGTGTGCTCTTAGACTGTCATCAGCAGGTTATGACAGACGTGGTAGGCACAACTGATCTCAAATGACCCACCTGTTCTACAGTGTTATCATATAAAACATCTATGTTTAAAATCACTTAAAATTAAAAGATTTTTGTTGAAAGTAAACATGTGCACCACATAGAGGATGACTTGCAATGGGCATTTTGGTTGTACATCCTAATAGTACAGCAAGATCTAAACAATATGACATTGATACGGTATACCACTCATTTATCTCTCCCTTGTATGATAAATATGCGGGCCCTGTATCATTGACTTAGTCTGTTTCTCACATCTCTTCATCCAGCCTCATGTCTTAACGTTTCTTTCAATTTTTATTTTTGTTTTTGCTGGCATTTTATTTGTACTACTTATATATAAAAAATGAATGTTAAATGCTAGCATACTGTTAGAAAATTGAGACAATCTGGGCTACTGAGCCAAGTTGCTTGAATATAGTAGCATCAAGAAAAGCTTGATTTGGCCACTTTTCAAGTGTTTGTATATACACTATATGGTCAAAAGTTTGTGGACACCATCCAACATCCCATTCCAGATTTAGTCCCCCTTTTGCTCCACTCTTCTGGGAAGGCTTTCCACTAGATTTTGGAGTGTGGCTGTGGGGATTTGTGCTCATTCAGCCACAAGAGCATTAGTGAGATGAGGCACTGATATTGGGTGAAGAGGCCTGAGGTGCAGTCGGTGTTCCAGTTCATTCCAAAGGTGTTCAGTGGGGTTGAGGTCAGGGCTCTGTGCAGACTACTTGAGTTCTTCAACTCCAACCTTGACATACCATGTCTTCATGGAGCTCGCTTTGTGCACAGGGGCAGTGTCATGCTGGAACAGGTTTGGGCCTATAAGTTCCAGTGAATGGAAATTATAATGCTACAGCATTCAAAGAAATACTGTACAGTTGTGTGCTTCCAACTTTGAGGCAACAGTTTGGTGAAGAACCACACATGGGTGTGATGGGCAGGTATCCATTCATACATGCTGGACTGTGGTCCGCCAGTTGTCAATCCATGTTTTAGTGACTAAATTGATTTTCAGGTGTATTTATGTAAGGAATAACAAGGCAGACTGTGCTGTTATATGAGAATAATGCACCTGGGGATGCGGCACGAGGCCCAAGCACAGAAAGCTTGCACTATAGCACTCACATATTTTATAGCTGCAATAAATAGTTGTTCCCTCATCACTCACTCACTCTCTCTCTTTCTCTCTCTCTCTCCCTCTCTCTCACATACACATGCAAACACACAATATTTTACTGAGAAAACGGAGAAAAAAGGAAACCATAACTGAGACTTAGAGCACTTACAACTGAGACTCCTTACATAAATGTTAAATAAATGCCTCCTATCAAAAAACCACATTGATGATCATAATAATTACTTTGTTTTTAAATATGTTTATTATTAATCTTAGATTATTTGGTGTGTCTACTGTACAAGTCCCTGCGTATGAGCTGTTACTATAGAAACAATAATGTATTAGAATGAGTGCATTAATATAAACTTATCGTTTATGTTACAGCCGGAACTACTTGTGCTGTTATACAAAAATAATGCATGCTTCCTGACCAATCAGACTTGAACATTCAGCCATGCTGTGGTATAAGTCTCTTTAATGAAAAATTCAGACTCCTGCCCAATATTGGGTAGGTCCCCCGTGTGCCACCAAAACAGGGATGGGCATGGACTCCACAAGACCTCTGAAGGTGTGCTGTGGTATCTGGCATCAAGACGTTAGCAGCAGATTTTTATGGATCTGGCTTGTTTGTCCAGCACGTCCCACAGATGCTCGATAGGATTGAGATCTGGGGAATTAGGAGACCAAGTTAATACCTTGAACTCTTTGTCACATTCTTGAAACAGTTCCTGAACAATTTTTGCAGTGTGGCAGGGCACAGTTCCACTGCCATTAGGCAATCCTGCAGCCAAGAAGGGGTGTCCTTGGTCTGCAACAATGTTTAGATAGGTGGTATGTGTCAAAGCAACATCCACATGAATGCCATACTGCCTCCGCTGGCTGGCCTCTTCCCATAGTACATTCTGGTGCCATCTCTTCCCCAGGTAAGCAATGCACACGCACCCAGCTGTCCATATGATGTAAAGAAAAATGTGATTCATCAGACCAGACTACCAGACTACCAGAGACCAGACTACCTTATTCCATTGCTCCATGGTCTGATGCTCACATGCCCATGCCCAGGCACTCCGACTGGTCGGCGGCTATGCAGCCCCATACGCAGCAAGCTGCGATGCACTGTGTGTTCTGCCACCTTTCTATCATAGCCAGCATTAACTTTTTCAGCAATTTGTGCTACAGTAGTTCTTCTGTGGGATCGGACCAGATGGGCTAGCCTTCTCTCCACACATGCATCATTGAGCCTTGGGTGCCCATGACCCTGTTGTCAGTTCACCGGTTGCCCTTCCTTGGACCACTTTTGGTAAGTACTAACCACTGCATACCGGGAACACCCCAAAAGACCTGCTGTTTTGCAGATGCTCTGACCCAGTCGTCTAGCCATCACAATTTGGCCCTTGTCAAAGTTGCTCAGATCCTTATGCTTTCCCATTTTTCCTGCTTCCAGCACATCAACTTTGAGAACTGACTCTTCACTTGCTGTCTAATATCTCCCACCCCTTGAAAGGTGCCATTGTAAAGAGATAATCAATGTTATTCACTTCACCTGTGTTATTGTTGAGCAGTGCAAGTGTAATTTTTGATACTTGTTGGGGTAACCAACACATCAACAGCAGAACTGACTGTTCACTTGCTGCCTAATATATTCCACCCTCTGACAGGTGCCATACACACACACACACACACACACACATATATATATATATACATATATATATATATATATATATATGTGTGTGTGTGTGTGTGTGTGTGTGTGTATAAAACCAGATTTTATTATTAATATGTATTAACAGCCCCCCATGGTGTTCCAGATACAAAAGGGAAGACAACTAACCCCACTCTCCCCTGCTGAGTTTCCACATTTCTTCCACAGACCGTGAACACCACGCAGCTCACACACACTCTCACTCTTCACTGCACTACATCACCCCTGCGCGCGCGCTCCGAAGCTGCCGTTGACGCTCGCGCCATGCAAATCTCGCGGTGATCTCGCGGTGTGTCGTAGAGCGCCTGTCTTTCTCCGCTCTGCTTTTCTTCTCCTCTCTCACACTGTACAGGGAGAAGTTCGCTGTCAGTTCAGCAGCAGGACCTGGGGGGAAAATGGCTCAGCGAAAGGTCGCCCTCGCACTTACAGGACTTTGCATCCTCATATGGCAAGGTGAGTGACAAATGATCCTTATTTACACTTCACTCCCGCGCGCTTCACTGTCTGTATGCGTGTTTTTTAATAATGAAAAGTTTTTACCTGCACTGATGTGAGAGGGATGGAGTGCATTAGAAAGTGATGCTTCTGGCTTTCTCTGTGGAGTCCAGCTGATTGATGACATGCACAATTACTCACAATTACATTTACATTTACAATGCAGCATTAAATATACGAGTAATAAGCCTTAACTTGTCTTCTTATCTAAACCTTCTCATGTATGTTCAGGTTCAGTTTCTATATAATTGCCATTTCACTTAGAGCCACAACTTATGTTACAGAAAAGATGAATCACTTGGCATGTTTTTGTCTTTTGATTGCATGAACAAAAAATAAATTATGGAATAAATAGAAAAAGTTAAAAAAAAAAAAAAAAAAAAAAAAACCCTTAAGAAAATATGAATTTGTTTACATTTGTTTGTTTGGACACATACTCATTGTGGCAAGTGTAAAAGATTTAGAAATTTTCCTACATTTTCAACACAGCAGATCTAACTGGAATGGGTTATACTAGGGAAGGGTGATAATAGGCATGAGTTACACTAGGGTTAGTCAACTGTTCTGACAGCTGAACCCCTTTCTAAGTGATTTTGAAGTAAGCTAACCTTTGTAATAAATGTTTTTCTTTTTAGCACATTTCTTTAGATCTTGTGAAATATATTCTCCTTATTTTTCCTATTTTTATGATTACAATTTTAACTTATATATATATATTATATATATATATATATATATATATATATATATATATATATATATATATATATATATATAGTCAGCATGATGTGCAGCTCACAAACCCCTTTAGAAATGCTGCGTTATACACATTATTTCTTCAGTGTAATATATGAAAGTGTCCAGCACTGGCAATTCTTATAGCTTTATTGGCAAACAAGTTTATGTTTGTTGTCAGGACCAGCATTAGGTTTAGTCTGGCTGTGTGTTTGGAGAGCTATGAAAATAGTAACATATCTAAGTGGCATACACTTTAGAGACCACAACCTGGTGGTTAAAATTGTCAGAGCACCTTACTTGCATTTGCGCAAAACGCTGAACTGGATCACAGCATTACCTAAAAGCATTTCAAAACCTCAACTAAAGACATGTACAGATTACTAACTGTTTAATTTTAGGCATTTTATGCACCATCCATATCAGTTAGGTGCTTTGGCGATTGCAAAGGATACGGGGTGACGAGTGCGTTCTCACAGGACTTCTTCTAATTTCAAGGCATTTCATATCTCCATATGTCAGTGCCACCAGTTCCCTTTGCCCCCTTGTCTTTGTTTCTGACTTCCTTACTTGTAATCCCCAAACACCTGGGTTACTACGTGTTTGTTTCTTTTGACTCTAAGTGCTTCTCCTCATTGTGCTTACCTCCTGTTTGCTCACATTCCACTTTTGTCCCTGATGTCATACTTTTTATCAGCTATATAGTTCCTGTTGAATGAAGTTGAATTCCTAAAGCACTTTGATTTAAATGTTCATTTATTCACATGACACACTATTAACCAAAGGAACTAAACACGAAGTGTGCTCCACTACAGTGGGGTCAAAAAGTCTGAGAGTACTAGTGAAAATGCTTCTATTTTCATTCTTTTCTAATTTAATGAAACAGTTTTTATTACAAATTATATTACCGACAGCAGCTTGAGTGAAAAGTAGAATCTTTGAAAGATTTACATGAATTTTAGAGTTTCTTAGCACTCAAGCTGGCCTTGACTCCACAAATTTGTGCAAAACTTTATGATCTATTTGAGATCAAATCCATCAGAGTGTCGTCTGAACACATGCTTCAGTAGAAGAGATTAGGCATGAACAAAATCTGACCTTTTGCACAAAGCAGTTGGTCAGTATCACAAATTTGCTTACATTTAAATAGCGACCTAGAAATAGTGCAGTCTTGAATATTAAATATTAAAAATATTGAACATTTACTTTCTTTGTTTTAAATATTTCAAAATTCAATAACCTTCTGTTTATTTCCAATTTTAAATGAAAAAAAAAACCTTTGGACCCCACTGTATACATAAACTATAAATAACTACGAATGATACGATCTTGAGGCAAAGAAGGCTTTGTTCTTTTGTATTTACCTTCCTTCTGATACACCTTTGGATTAGATTGGAATACTCGATAATCTTATATACGATGTACTATGCATCTTTAATCTTTTGTTCCTTTCCAAAAAGACACAATGGAACATGTTGCTGTGGAAATCTATAATGTGGATTTTGTCCTCTGTATGTTTAGCATGCTATTTACAACACCAACTGACAACCAGACTCATCCCAAGTATGCCACATGCTTAGCTCTGAACCTCTCCAAACTGTTGGAACTCATTCAAACTTCTAAACTAATAACTGTGACAGAGGTTAGACCTTTACTTTCTGCTTGTTGCTATCTGTGTTACTTATAATAGAAAGCAGATTTCAGAGCTACTGTACCTCAGAGCCTGCTTTGCTTAGTTTGGTAGGCTGAGTGTACCAGTGAACATATTATTATACCAGAGATACAGAATGGATTCTTCATGAATTCAAGTTTTTTTTTTCTCTAATGATCATTCAGTTTCACTTCTGTGACATTGTCACAAAACTGCTTTACATTTGCATGTAGATTTATATTTAGAACCATAATGAGCAAACTGGAAGTGAGAGTGATGAGGAGAAACTCCCTGATATGACATAAGGAAGAAACCTTGAGAGGAGCCAGACAATATGAGAAACATCAAAGCTTGTGACTTGAACATAATAAATGATACTTCTACTTCAAGGTCAGCTTCAAAAAGTCGCAGTGCACAAAGAGTCTGTGAATGGCCTCGCTTTTAAGTGTATCCCATTAAAAAGATGTCTTCCCTCCCTTACTTATCAAAGTTGTAGTGCTAAAGAATTCCAGCCATATCTGCGATAAAGAGCAAATGTGAGCTCACTGGCACCATTTAATTATGAGTTAAAGGCCACTCTCATAATCTGGCACGGCAGCGTTTCTGATATAGAGGAAACATACCATCACAAAGCACTCTTACAAAAGGACTGTGGAGCAACAAAAAAGTGCTTTGTGTGTAATCTTACAATTTAGTGATCATGGTAGAAATCGACTTGAAACTGAGATACTTAAACAGTGCAAAGTGTGTGGAATGTCAATTTTAAAATCTAACAATTTTGAACGGCTCATTGTAATAGAAGGGTCTTAGATCAGTGGTGCAGATACTTGGAATAAAGTGGTTACTGAGGATGAAAGAATGAATGAATTTCCATTCTTCTGTGAAGGACTGGCATCCCATCCAGGGTTTATTCACGCAGAATAAAGCATTTACTGAACATGAACAAATGAATGAATATACAGTAAACTGAAGCTCATTATGGAAACAAACCAAATTTTACTGCAGGAAGAGGAAAAAGGTGCAGTCATTTTTTTATTTACATGTACTCATCGTCAATGCATATTTAAGGTGGCAAATGGAATGACTGAGAATGTCCATAGGATGACTTCTAATTCACAGTGTGTTCTTTCTAAGAGATTCTCAGTCGCTGAGCTCTGAATGAGCCTGAGTGATGGATGGCTGCTGACCTCCCATTACAGTGTACAGCGTAGATCGTTTCTCTTTTTTGGTCATGGATCTTATCTCTTATGGCACAACCTCTTGCTGTTTACTTCCTTAAGTTTTTGCAGTATTTCTTTTACCTGTATGGACTTCCAATCTCATAACATATCCATATGAAAGGAGAAAGCATGTCATCGTCCTTCTAGGGTTACTGTATAAATATGTCTGGATAATTCATAGTTGTTGATGTTAGCGTGACAGTATCCAGACCTCAGCATGAGCAGGAAAAGCTTAAGTTCTTTTACTAGAGAACAGCTACAACTGTTAACTACAACTTTATGTTTCTGGATGGTTTTGTCAAAATGTTGGCACTTCCCAAGGATACACATTGTAACCCAAACTCCCACCCATAAATAAACATTTATAGTGTTAAAGTGTCCAAAATGCAGTATAAAATAAGACAGACACGTATGTGTGAGAAAATTGTGTCATTTAAGACTTTTCAGATTTCAAGAGTGGAGTGATGGAGTGATGTTAATTACAACATAACTATCACTTCCAGCTCCTGTGTAGATGTCGATATTTATAGGATTCTTTTTTAACCACAGTAACTGGAGTGATGTAGGAGGACAGTGTCTATTATAAGTTATCACTGTGAGCATAGGGACATATCCAAATTCCAGCAACAGGAACAAATGGCTCTGTTAAAAGTAAAGATTGCTGGCTGACATCATTAAACAGTATCAGGAACTGTAACACTGTGAGAGATGCTAGAAGCCAGATGCTAGAACATTTTCAGTAACAAACTCTTAAAAAAAATCTTGACGAAGCTGATGGAGTGCCCAATCGAATTACTGGTGTCCCTTCTGAAAATCTGCTGACACAGAGTCTAAAATCTAGTCCAGTTATGGTAAAGCGATTCCATTCTCATGGGCCATGTTTTCCTCTTGAGATGACGCCATAAGTGACCTTGAGAGTGTTCTCTCTCCATCATCATCTCCATCATTTCTTGTTGAGACTAACAAGCAGCTGTTCACACCTGGAACCTACTTTTGCACTGAAGATCAACTTTCAGAAAGGAAGCACAGCCAATGCCTTCATTGCTGTTGCTGCTCACTTACCACAATCTGCTGCCATTTACCACAATCTCTCTTTAACCAACATCTCTCTTCTTCTGGTCATATATATAATATAGATTTAAGATTTGCAAAACTTCCTCCGTGTACTTTAAGTCATTTTCATTGTAGGTCTCTACATTTCTTTCAGTGAGGTCAGTGGATGTATTTTTGAGCCACATTCAAAATAAAAATGCTAGTTACAAGTTGTTGGTCAGCCATAAAGAAATGTTGCCTTGCAGAAGGAGTAGCTTTAGCTGTCCTGTTTGAAGAGGTAATTTATTCTGTATGTACACTGACCCACAAAACTTTTCTTACAGAAGGGGCTCTGTGTGTCTGTGTGAGGAGCCATGCAGCAGTCAGCTGGGAAATTCCTCTATGTTTGTGTTAACCAGGGCTGTACAACCAGCTAAATGTGATTTAGTTTTCATAGAGCTTCGATCCTGTGTCAAGATTGTTAAGGTAAATTATATGTAGACATTGCACACTGAGCACTCTTAAAAAAAAGTATAACGGTGTATATATATATATATATATATATATATATATATATATATATATATATATAAGTTTCTCTTCCACATATGTAACATCATTACATTTGATACAGAGGTGCACTGTAGTAATGTGGCCGGGTCACATCTTATAAAAGCAGCAACCCCATCCTTCGCCCCCTGAAAAAAAACCCCCACACAGATCTGCTTTTTTGTAGTGCTCTGGAGGCCTGAATATTGGTCTTGTTCTGGGATGCTGTTTGCGTAGATGAAAAACTGGACACTATGTTCACCTGGCTACTGAGATATTCTCCACAGCAGTGAGCAAATCATTAATCCATCATTAATCCAATAGCTAGCCCACTGGGCAAGTAAAAGCTCCAATGTGCTTGTCCCGTCCCATGTTTTGTTTGGCCAGAAACCTAATTGAGAAGACTAGAACAGTGGTAGCTAATGTAATATAATAACATGCTAGTTAATTAAGTGCATTAAAAGTAAGAGAACTAACTAAGAGAAAGGAATGAGTATATGATCATTATCCTCTTCTAACAAAATTTCTAATGTTGAATATTGTGTTTGTGCCCTGGACAAAAAGTCACCCAATTGTTCCCCAGTGTTTTGGCTGTAAGATGGTGTTCTGTCCTTGCATAACATGTAAAAAGATATAACTCAAGTCTTGTAACCGCAAAGTAACTGTTACTTATATAAGGAAAGTTGTATGACGGCTTTGTGCTGGACTTTATTATGCTTGGTTTTGCCAGTTTTTCCAAATACCTGTGCGTTCCTGATTGTGAAACGATCATCCAATTATCCTTGCATACTAATTAATCTACCTTGTAAAAAAACATTCTACCGTCAGCCAGATTGTGCCTCAGCTGATGTGTGTAGATGTGTGTTGTGCAGCAGGCAGTGTGTGGTATAGTTAGAACACTGAGTTGCATCACACTACAGTGAAGTTCATTACAGTTTCAATATAAATACCAATTGAAAACCTATTTCAAAAGTCAACAGGAAGTAGTTTTTTTGTTTTTGTGGTTGTTGAATCTAACAGAACTATATTGTAGATAAAAATTACAAATAAAAACAATAAAAGCATGGACACAAAATCTGTGTGTTCTGGTCCTCCAGGCTACTAATTTGTCCACCCATGCTCAACTGCATCTCCTTCTAAAATTAAACATAACAACATATTGAATATTATATTTAATTTTATACTATACATTGCTGATGTAATACAGTATAGCTAGTGTGTCTGAAATTGTCCTACAGAGTGCAAATTCTTATCAACTCATTACCGATTCCTTTTGTCTGAATGTTTTCTACTGATGTTACTACTGTTTCTCAAAACAGTTCCTGGAAGTTGCATTATCTGATCGTTCTCATGAGTGTTTTCAAGGTGTAGGCTGAAAGCGGCTCTGTGAGCTTTATTCTGCTCTCACCACCAGTAGACAGCGGTTACGTCAAAAGGCCATTCTATAACGTGTGTGATCCTACAGCACTTATGCCTGCTGGGATTTCTATGTTTAACTGTGGGAGAGGCTTCGCTGATGCGGTTATTTTCAAGTGGTCAGCAGCAGAAAACTGCAGCTTAAGCAGTAATGATGGCCCAAGATAACATAATAGAAATGCTCTCTCTCTCTCTCTCTCTCTCACTCTCTCGCTCTCTCTTTCTCTCAGGTAATATTCAGACAATATTCTGCTTGACTCACCCAATCACCCCATCACATTATTCACCTGTTTATTTAATAGCATAAATGCAAAAATGAAAAGACTAAATTGTAATTAAAGATTCCTTATATATTGCTGCTATATTATGTAAAATAGAGTGAAACAGTCTTCTGTTCTCCTACACTGTTATAATTAATGAACCTGTCCTGATTGTAAGGTATGCATACATGCTGGATGGGACACCAGTCCATCTCAGGGAACTGTACACACACTCATTTTCACGGAGCAATTTAGTCCACCTACTGGCATGTTTTTGGGAGGTTGAAAGAAACCGGAGAACCCGGAATAATCTCATGGGGAGAACATGTGAAACTCGAAACAGACCCATGAGCCTGTAGATGTGAGGCAGCACACGACCTGCTACTTGGGATGTAGTAGTTTGAGATTTGAAATCAACCCATTGGCACATAAATCAGCAGAAGTATTTACTATGGTGTATTGAACCATGTAATGAGAGTAGCCTGGTAAGGTGCATCTCTAGGAGCTGCAGTGCAGTACAAAGTTTAGATTATAAAGTTGTAAAGTCGTTTTAGCTAATGACAGTGAACTATGCTTGTATACGCTGTGTCATGCTGGTGCAGGCAGAGTGGATTCAGGGGTTTGGCATGCATTTGATTTTTTTTTTCTTAGCCCTACTAGCAATGCAATTAATGCTCCTTAGATGTAGCTCCCTTGAGAAAGCTAAGGATGAAAGCTTGGAGTGAAAGTGAAGTTTGGCATGTTCTGAGAGATTGTCCTCAGCAGCTGGACAGTGGACATTACCGTCTGAAACCTAACACACACTAATGATTAGATGGTCAGTTATGTGTGGCCTTTTGTATCTGTGGACAGAAAATTGCTACTGGTGTCATATTCTACTGTTCTGAGCAAAAGAAATGCAGTGCATGGGAAAGAATGTATGGAATGTATATCTGAATGTGAACAAAGATTTCCTTATTCCATAATCTTTTACTTTATATTGCACTATTTTAAACAATTTCTTTTTTTATGTAGGAAGAGACTCTTCAATGTTCAGTGTTTAGTGCGATACAGAAATCTCCACTGCTGTAGCAATGAAAGTCTTAAATCATAGCAACACATAATAAGACATGTTTTTCCTGAAGTGCCAAATGAGAAGACAGAGAATTCATTTATAAACAATATGCTTTCACATCACATGGGAGTGAGCTCATGACCGCAGTTAGAAAAACAACCCATTTTAGGACTTTTTTACGTAATAAAAAACTTTTCTGTTTACCTGATCAAAAATCAATGTGTGCTCTTAATGCCCTTGCTTGGACATTAAAGCACGTGTAAACGCTTTCATCTGCTTTCTTTTTGTATACAAGGTTTACAGTAAGTACATGGAATAATTTTATTACATTATGAGAAGCTGAGTCATGACTCATTATAATGTCAGGATTTCAGCATTTTTTTTTTCTCAAAAAAAAAGTTTAGAATAATATCACTCCTTGTTCTAGCTGGCACTCATACATCTTAAATGAAAATCAAATGACTTGTGGATATGGAACAAATAGTTTGATTTGTAAAATTAAAAAAACATTTTGAGTGCCAGTTTACGCAATTAAAACACAAATACAAATTATATAAATTCTTAGGGACATGGGAAATTTAAAAATGATTAAATTTAGAATCCTTAAAAGGTTTTCCGCTCGTCCGTACATCAACTGGCATTGTTTCTCTATCAGAAAGAGTTTCAAGTAAAATCTCTTTAAGAAAGTAGAGCGTATGAGGGTATGTAGTAACAAAGAAGCATTACCATGTACCTTTGTGTATAACTTTCTGTTACCTCTCAGGGCATCTTGAATTAAATGTTGAACGTGGATATGTAATGTGTGTCCCATCAACCTCTGTCCCTCTCTGATATGATTGATGACCTGAGAAAATGTCGCCTATACAGTCTCCTTCTCCAGTCTAGACAGCATGTCTAATCTGCACAGACTGACACCTCCGGTCTCACAATTATGTGTGGACACTTTTGGGGTTAGTGGCTTGTGTCAGGACTTGAATTATGAGGCCTTCAGGCATGGACTGACTTCCATAATGGTCATCTTATCTTGGCTGACACACTGAGTAGAGATGCCAGGCATTTTGCCCTTTCTGGTTGTTTAACACTGGGTCTCTGTCCCTCCTACTACGTCTATGTCATAAGTTTAGCTCTTCCCCCGCACTTTATACATTATTTAATCCCACTGAATGTGTCTTACATGTCTTGCACCTACATTTACTATCATCTCCTCCCTTTATAGTATGTTCCATAATCTCAGTCATGTTAGTTCTATTGACTTCTATTGATTTCTACTGACAATTGAATTGAATATGTATCTCTATATCCTCACCGATTTTGAAAACTCTACTGAGTTTACTTTTTACTAGAATATCAGATGACAGGGCAACACATAGTAACACTTTAAATAATTTACAGTACAGCACCTGGTGTCTGTTCTTTATCTAGTCCTTTAAAGAAGAGAAAACTTCACTCTCACCCAAACACAATGTCTGCAATGTAAACGTTCTCGGCTGCTGGGAAGAAGCAAAGGCAAAATATGGCATTCTGGGACTTTCCAGCCTTAGTGAATCCTTTTGCGTCACCAAGAATATAAGTAGTACTTAATAGTAAGAAGACTTGGGCACAGATTCAATATTCCATTCTTTTAGCAGCTGAAAGAGTGGTCTTTGGGAAACGGATGTTGATTGTAAGGGGGGGGGGGGGGGGGGGGGGGGGGGGGGTTACTTAGCCTTCCATCAGAATTAGTAGAGACTTCTTCTCTCCAATCGTTATATTCTGCTTAATAATTGATGCTTCCTGAAACACCAGTCTCTGCTGATTCCAGACGTATTAGTAACCTTTTAAGCCAGCATGGTCTACAAAGCCTTTTTTGTGAATAGCTTCATTGCTCCAGAGAATTCTTGTTTACCAACATAAGATGGAACTGACCAGTGGCTCATGGAAATGTGTCTGAACCAGAGAATGTAAAGATGTCTTAAATATTCCCTTTTAATCAGAAATTCAGGCATCTTTAGCATTTCTGTTGTGAGTAACAGTCCAAACTGATTTTGGATTGCCTCCCGCTGGAACTAGCTGACACCATTCTGTGGAGAGCAACTTGGCAAACCTTCACAGCGTCTCCGCTTCATATCCAGTGTAAAAGGATGTGTCACAAATAGTTTTTCCTTACTAATAATATACTGTATTTCTTTGTGTAGACTGGGGCAGTGGTCCAACAGGAAATAATGGCACACTTACTAAGTAACAATAGAACATGCTTGATGGTACACTGAAAGAAATATAATCAAATGCAAGAAAAACAGAGACTGTTTTTTATAGCACGGGAAGCATTGTCTCATTACTCGATTTCTCAGAACAGTGTTAATTAGTTTTATTTGGTATCTGGCTTCTGTTGCTTGTCTGTTAGCAATGTAAAGTCCTGCCTAGCCTTCATGAGCACTCTCATAGCACATATGTCACAACAGGGAGCAAAACATGAAAAATTCACAGTAACCGTACTATGTAATATGATGATATAGACGTTCAGAAAAACCAAAAAAATCAAATATTGCTTGTTGTTTCTTGTTTTGAAATGTTCACTTTTAAATAGGTTGATGTACCCAGAGGTGTTAGCTGGGAACTGACAATGACAATGTAGTGAAGCTGGATTTTCTGATGAATTTCTTGCCTGTATTTTGGTCCTTTAAGCTTAGTCGTGTCAGTCAAAATGCCCGCTTTCATTCATTCATTCATTCATTTTTCATTCATCTTTAGTAGGGGCTTTATCCTGCTCAAGGTTGCAGTGGATCTGGAGCCTCCCTCGATGGGATGCCAGTCCATCACAGTGCATCATGCATGCGCGCACACACACACACACACACACACACACACAATCTCGCTCACTCACTCACTCACTCATTCACACCTAGGGTCAACAATTTACCCTATCCAGTCTACCTACTGGCATGTTATTGGGAGGTGGGAGGAAACTGGAGAACCCGGACGAAATGCAGACACAGACACAGGGGGAACACAGACAGTAACCCGAACTGAGGAGTGAACTGGGGAGCCTGGAATGGCTATATTTAAAATGGATACTGTGTTTTTCTTCTGTGTTTTGTGTTTAGTTATCTAACTAGATCTTGTTAGGCAGCTAGACTGCTAATGGTGTGTGCCTGGATGGCCGCAGGTTCCAGAGCTCAGTGTCATCTAATGATTGAACGTTTGTACTGTATTTTGTCCTTCTCTGCTTTGTGTTTTACGTTTTCTGCTCAATGCTTTTAGATAGCTAATGTTAGCAGCCTAGTTTGCTACTGTCAACTGTTTATGCTAAGCCTTAAAACATTGCATTGCTGCTACAGATACAGTACTAAATGCTCATACAAACCATTATGTTCCGAGGAAACTATGATCATGGTAGCTAATATTTATTGCACTATTATCCCCCTTCATATCATATCAAAGACTACAAAAACATCATGTCTTTTTTGAATCTTGCATACTTTGCACAAATACATTACACTACCTCAAAGCAAAATCTCCACCTCAACCTTGCACCTGCACCTTATTTTTATTTTTGCACCCTTTTTTTTGTACTTTTTATTGTTATTGAATTGTATTGTGCATCTGTTGTAATCATTATTCTACATTTCTCTCTCTTAGATTTCTGTCTTGCTTGCCTCTTTATTATTTATTTCTGGTGTTATTATTGTACTGCTGTAGACTACCTAAGCCTCACAAAAAGCATTTCAATGTACAATGTCACTTGTATATATGACAAATAAATTTGAAACTTGAGACTTGAAACTTGAATTAGAGTCCTGCATGTTTGAAATATTTGAATACTGCTTTATGTATATTGACTTGCCACTCTTGGCATGTGAGAGGGCTGCACAACACACACTTGCGTTATGACTTATTACATTCCTCTATGAGGTGCTTGAAATAACTACCAAAATGGCCTCCATGGTGTTACATTAAAGAATAAAATTGAATGTGTATGACCTCTCTGTCTATTTCTAGTTATATCAGATTCAGTTATTTGGCATAATTACAGAGATTCAGCACATTTATTTAAATCGGTTAATCTTCAAATGGGGTGTACTTTGCATGGCCGCCTAGTTGTAGATTCTGAAGGCATTTACCAAATACATTTGAATGCCTGTCTGATTTTTCTGTCACACCTAATGTGGCTAAAAAATTTGCCAAAATCCGTCAAGAACGGCATCTGAGTCCACTGTGCTGTATCTATTAATCCAACTGATATTGTAACAGCTAGAAATTATCTCTACACAAACCATGATCTCCTCTTTTGGTCACTCTACAAACAAGCCATTTTATCTTTCATCGATGCATTCCATTGATGAGATGAAAATATTTTGAACTTTCAGAAATTGCTGGTGTTTTTTATTCATCCCTGGATTCCAACGCCTTTAATAGCCCTTGTACTCAACACTGCGCCACAGCAAAAGAACAGTTCCTTTGGCATGCTCGAAGGTATGAAATGCAGCACACTGAATCATGCCAGTGTCTGCTACACCAAAAAAGGACTGAGCTGCTTACTTGTGCTTCATCATTATGGCTGCAGCAATTAGTTCCAGAGTGGCTGGCTATCTCTAGGACTAAGACCCTCTATTCCATTGAGAGATTGTCATCGCATACCCCATTCTTCTTGGATCAAGTCATTTGACAATGTATGAAACAGCATAGTATAAATTCTGGCCGACTGGTTTGTTCCCATACTGCACTTCTGTAGTTATTTTTACTTTTCCTGCCTTGACAGGGGTTCATGGCAAGGAGTTTTTTTTTAACGTGGGAAAACATGATGGAAGGGAAGTAGAGGAGCATGGGACAAGCCATGAGTGGGAAGCCCTCAGAGACCAGCACTAAGTGCACTTAAGTTGTAGTACATTAGCCATGGCAAGGATGACCCTTATCAGTGGTTAGCAAGCTGTACATGAGAAACTGACCACATTCCACATGAAGTCAAAAGTCATTTACAGCTAGGGGGCTTCAAAAGAAATAATAGGACAACTTGCATTCATTGATTTGCAAAAGACCAAATTGGTAGCAAATGGGGTGAAAATGATGACAGTAAAAAAAATCAAAACAAAAAATTATGTGTATTTTGGGGTTTTTTTTTGTTTTTTTTTTTGTTTTGCTCAAGCATATATTATATTCAAGCATCTATGTTTCTCTGAAATGTCGTACACAATTCCATTCCTTGATTCGCATGCTTCTCTCAGTGACGTGACCAGTTCACCGGCTGTGGCTGACCCACTAATGGTGACCATGTGTTAGGCCACAGGTCAGTGATGCTGTTTCCTTCTTTTGTCATGTGGGAGTGTGTGAGAAATGCTTGCATTATTTTCTCACTGATCATAAAATATTGTCACAATTCTGACCTTCTTGCTGCTTCCAATGGGAAGCTAATAGTATGGTATTAAAATTCAGCCTCAGCAAGAGAAATAATAACATAGTTCTAGAAATAATAACAATAAAAAAAGACATCCTTGTAATTTGGCCTTGAGATGCTGCTATTATGCCTTTCTTCAGCAGCTGCCACAATTCAGTCCTCATTACTCGAGAGAAAAAAAAAAGTACAAGTACAGCAAACCCCCTGGTGTAACGTTCATTACTTTAAGAATCCAAATATTCCTGGGGTCAAGTTTTGCCATTATTGTGTACTTTTTCTATGGTACACGTATCAATATCCCATTCTGTAACATCGCATAGAGGAAGAGGGATTCCTCTTTAGGATCTGCTTCCTCTCCTTATAAGGCCTCAGGATGTTTTTCCTCACCATGATGCTCATTAGACCTACTTTTTTTAAAATGTGCATTGTAGCATTGTCTATTGTAAAAAGCGCTTTATAAATGAATAAATGAATTGAATTATAGTGCAAACAGTGCTCTTCGAGGTAAACTGTCTCTGTGCTGTTAAAGTGGTTATAGTTCAGTTCAATTCAATTTATTTATATTGAGCCTTTTAGCAATAGACATTGTCATAAAGCAGCTTTACAGAAATCCCAATAGAGATTTCAACTTGTCCCTAATGAGCAAGCCAGAGGTGACAGGGGCAAGGAAAAACTCCCTGAGACGACATGAGGAAGAAACCTTAAGAGGAACCAGACGCCACCCTCTTCCGTGTGACACTTGGTAATGTGATCATTACTCATCCACTGCTGTGTACTCTAGAGTCACGCAGTGCTATGTGTGTGTTGAATGGATCTTGACTCCGAGCATCAGGGTCATTTTAGAATTTATTATTTTTTTAACTTTAACTCTATAATATCACAGTAAATTTATCCACTTTTCAGTGGTTATAGGTGGTTTCCATAGGGATCCCATGGATAGTTTTAAGATTACAAGATTAAATTAAGGAGTTACATTTTTTTCATTCCTGCATCCTTTCCCATTCATTAATGAACTAGCATTTTGGTATTCATGTCCTGGCTTGTTATAGCTTAAACAAGTAGCCTAAAATTTGTAGTTGAAAACATTCTGTTTTTTGTGCTTATTAAAAACATCGTTCTGCCATTTAAATTGCTTACTTGTTTATATTTTGGAGAAATAGACCAACTAATTTGGAAAAAAATTATTGTGGATGGTTAGAAACAAAATAACTAGAGGAGTGGGTGGTAGTCAGGAGTGTCTGCAGAAAAATATTGGCTGTGGTCAGAGTTAATCTGTTAGCGGCCTGGCACAGAATAAAAAACAATGTTCTGTGCACATCTCTGATAGGAGACTTTAGTGCGTTAATTGTGTAGACATGCATGTGTTCATTTTTCAGATTCTTAATATGTGACAGTAACTGGTGTTAATGGGAGATATAATCATGTGGGATCTGGAGTCTATCCAGGAACTCTGGATTCGAGGCAGGAGTATACAGACCAGATAAGACATCAGTACATTCCAGGGTAGCATGCAAACATATTCATGGAGAGAAAATGCGAAACTCCCAACGGCAACCCGAGCTCAGGTGGCAATGCTACCCACTGCACCATGTGGTGAAATTGAAAAACTTGTGATTCTTGGACAGTTATATACAGTAATTGTGCACAGAACTGTCCAAGAAAAGGCCAGGGGACTCATTTCTGTCATAGTTAATCTGTGTGATTTCATTCAGATAAACACAGCTGATTACATAATGTATCACAGTGTTTAAGGAGTGATAGGAGAAAGGAGCTTTACTTCACATACCTCATAACCTTTCCATGTGAATGTCACTCACACCTGATACAGTTTATTCTTAGACCCGTAATGTCAGATATGACACAGTTGCACATGATATCACGACCAAATAAATCTGCTCTGTGGGGGCTGTGGATAGTTCTTAATTTGACTAATTATACCACAGCGCTGTTGAATTCTCCAATCTGACTCATGAGACGGTGTTGATTAATTTTCTGTTACAGCACTGCTTTGACAGTAGTTCTAGCTGTAATTCGAATATATATTATACTGTATTAATATATATTATTTATATTTATATTAATGCACTTACTCTAATACGTTATCGTTACTATAGTAACAGCTAATTCACAGGGACTTGGAAGTCGGATGTGCCACATAATCTAAGCCTAATAATAAATGAATTAAAAATCAGGTTATATAACAAATAAATACATATGATCGTTGATATGATGCAGCATGGAGATTATTTATTTATTTAACATTTATGGAAGAAGTGTCCAGTGTCTTTTAAGTATTCCACCAAGGTAAAGTCTTCAAGACATAGGGCTTTTTTAATCTCCCTCTTGAAGTAAATATTAATACAAAAAAATGCAACTTGTTATTGACAACCCACAAAATGCAAAAAAAAAAAAGCCCTTCTTTTGTGGACATCCCACATTACATGTTATCATAAATGGTTTAAATGAATGATGCGTTGTTCATTAATAAATTAAAAAGTTGTAATCGTTGACAAATCGCTGCAGTATAAGAGTAAAAAATATGAAAGGTGCTGTTATAGGAAAATAATCAGCTTTTTCAATAACTCAGTCATTGAAAAGTGGTATTGTGCAATCTCTAGTATTTGTATATAATATTTAATAAAAACATCCTAAAATGCAGATGTTTATGTGTGACTACAGCTACAATCCTTTTTTAGTCAAACTCTTCCTGTAGCAGCAGCAGGAATACAGTGTTTATGCTCATAGTTACAGATATGACACACTATCTGTAGGTCTCCTATTTCAGAAGGCTCTTTGGCAGCAGAATATGCATACTGTTGATTTGTGGAACCAGAGAAACGGCAAAATATTTGTGTGATTATTAGCAGGAGCCTGTTGTTCTTCATTTTGTTATAGACCAAAATGTATCACAGGAAGTGTGTGGTTTTGTGGAGGTTGTGGTCTTCATTCAAGGCCTGTTCTCAGTTCCACACGAATACTGACATACTTCAATATCATTTTAGAAGTTTTAGAAAAGGTGAGTCAGGTTCTAAGCAAGAAAAGCATGAAGTATGGCTCTATTAACAGCAGGTTTAGCAACCATTACCAAAGCAGTGTGTTATTTTGGAAGGATATGCAGCAGTAAGGACTCGTTGTGAGTAGATGTGCATTGTTACCATTTTTTCAGACTGAGTAGGAGCACATATTTTTGGTACTCCTTCATATTAATACTGATACAGAAATGAGTAGCCTACTTAGTATTATTCAATCGGGGACGTCGCCAAACATTTTATTTAGCTCTGTTTATGCCTCCTGGTTTAAATAGTGCCAGTGAAAAGCACACATTTGCATGTCCACACATACACTACTAGGCTGATTATAACATTAGTGAGTTGATTTTAAAAGAAGTGCACTAGCTATCTACATTAGTTATCTTGTTGGGTTGCCATGGAGAGGAGTGGGTGTTGTTTCATTTCAGAAAAGCACTTCTGTACAGCTGTATGAATGTTTTTGTTTCTATTGTATCGTAAATCCATGTTGTCAATGACCAATAGTGGCTGATCTTCAAGAACAACATACTGGGTAAGCGCTAGGTTAGTATCACTCAGCTTTTCCTCTGTCTAGCCTAGTTTTATGTGTACCATGTCTTATCAGGTCACTTGTGTTGAAGGAAGATGCTATAGTTCCTCTTCCTGATATTTTTGGAGAGCACAGTTTGCAGTCTGCTTTGCTTTGAATGACACTGTTCATTTCCTGATATACAGGTACAGCAATATGGCTGTTTGTGTTGACTGTTCATTGGTGCGACAATATAACGCCACATAGTGCTACGTGGTATCAGATGTTGGTATCAGAGCATTTGTCTTGAGTAGGAGGAAATGAGTAAATAAGCACTATACCATCTATGCCTGCCTAGTTGTCGAGGGTCATTTCTGTAGATTAGAGTCGAACCCGTGGAGCTTTAGTAAGACTATATATGTTATATGTTGAGGGTCGCATCTCTAGAGAGCGGTAGTCCTAGTATTCCTTTAGGTTTTGCCTGCTCCAAGGCACATGTGGGGCCCATGAAAGGATTTATGCCAGCTCTTAGCCCAAAGTTCTGAGCACATGTGAGCACATCACAGTGGAGATGGTGTCCATATAGGGCTTGTGTAAGTGGGATTCAGAGAATGTTTGATCATGTTGAATGGAGAAGACATTGGAGCATAAATAACCTTTATGTAAATAAATAGTGTCTTACAACTACTTACAATATTTATTTTTCTTGATTCACTCAATCATGACATTTTAAATGTTTATAGTATTTTGTGAAAATTAATAAATATTACAATTGCTTTATAATTATGCACAGATCATTATTAGTTATAAAGGTTGTGCAGCACAGAACATGGCATTATAATGAATAGTGACACATTATAGTGTTACATTCTTTGTGTTACAACGAATCAATACCAACTTGAAAAGAATTATAACCGCAGTTATAATGTGGGCTTCATAGAAATCATAGAAATCAAATATGTAACTTGTAGTTATATTGTAGTTATCATGTGATAAACACTATCCCTTTTTTTCTCTATCCCTCAGTGCATCACGTGAGGCTTCATGAATGACTTCCTTTTTTCACTCCCCAGCTGCTGCCAATTATGCTCCTCTGGCCTCTCTTCTCCTGTCAGTACAGACAGAAGAAGAGGGTCACTCATTTGCTTCAGTCCAAAAAAACTGCGAGCCTATTCTCAGCAGAGGCAACACTGGGGTAAATCGTTCAAAGGAAAAAGGTCTGACACTTGGGTCACTGCTATGTTATAGTGGATGAAGCGTGAAAAGATGCTTTATTCATGTTTTAGTGGATTTTACATGCAAGGCCTCACTCAGACATGGTTAAAATGTTGGAAATTAATAAATTTCTTTTCTTCTTTTCTCTAGTCAGTAGACAGTATTAGCAAGCCTCTCCATCGCTGTAACATTCGTCAGTGCTTTTAGTGCATGCACCATCAGTAAAAACATCAAAGAAAATTGATTGGTGATGAAAATGTCCGTGTAATGCACAACCTTGTGTTTAGGGATGTTCCAGGTTCTGTTGTTACTCCTCACTGGAGGCAGAGCAGGTCTGATAAACACAACAGAGCAAGCCAGTCCTGAGCTAACATCACTAATGCACAGGAAATGCTTTTGTTTGGGAAGACTAATTAAATTTCTTTAATGGGAGACCATCCTTCACGCTCAGTTTCCATCTCACAGCGCCAGCTGAAGGGAAGGAGGGCTCCATTTTCATTGTTGACTGTGGGCTTAAAAAGCCGCTCATGCACATAATAGCAACATCAGAAAAGAATATACTAAGACGGGTATCATTTCTAATCACTGTTTGTTGCATTCTTTAATGTCTAGTGTGTTTATATTTTTTATCTCAGACAACTGGATCTAAAGTCTAGATCAACAGCGCTATAGGGTACTTATAGAGGGAAAAAAGCAGCAAATTTCCAGGCAGCGATATGAACAGTGGGTCACTATACTGTGGTGTAAATCAAGCCTTTATTCTTGCTGAGGAGTGCCACATTCGAAGGCTGCACATTAATACACACATGGGTGGGCTCAATGGATTCCACTCATAGCATTTCCCCTCATCTGCTACTTATCACTTTTTTTGCTGCGCTCCCACCATATCAAGCATTTGTTATGGGAACATTGTCTGTGGACGGCTAAGACAGTGCACATGTGCTTTGGATACACCAAGGAATTTAATGTTTTCATTCCGTCGTTGAGTAGTCATCAACAATTAAATTCCATTGTACATCATCTGACATGCAGTTCGATAGTCTATTTAAAGCTTGTCCTGTGGTTGACTGTGTGTGTGTGTGTGTGTGTGTGTACAGTCTGGGCCAAGTTGGAGGTCAGCATGGAGGACAGGGTAGAGGTGTTCCTGGACGATGTGGCAGAGATCCCCTGCATATACAACATGAGCGGATCTGCCAGTTCACCGACAGTACAGTGGTTTGTGGTAAGTCAAATATTTAGATGTTTTAAATGCTTTTCTCAGAAACATTTTTAAAAGTTCAGTTATAAATAATGTTTCTTCATTCATGTAATGGTGACACTAATGCATTCCTATATATTTTTTAACCTGTTTTAGAAATCAGCGGGGAGCAACAGAGTGCAGATCTACTACAAAGACGACAGCAGGGCAATTGAGGATCAGGGGACAGGTTTCTCAGGGAGGATCAATGTCTCTCACTCTCAGGAAGGCATGATGGGAAACTCTATTCTGACCATCAATGCTGTACGAGTCAGTGACGTGCGAGACTTCATCTGCCAAGTGAACATGGATGGAAACAGTGGGGAGGGACACACTCGACTTCTGGTGTTCAGTAAGATAAATCCAACCTGCAGGAGTGGCACCACTTGATTAAAAGTAGCACTGGCAAATTTTTATACCAACCCCAACATAGTGAACGTTATGTAAGGAGTGACACAAGACAGATTGTGCAGTTATACAAAAATAATGCGCCCCGGGGGGTGTGATGCGGCATGATGCAAGGCGGAGTTAGTGCCCCAGAAGTGTATTTTTTCATATAACTGCATGGTCTGGCATATGTTTTTCCACTTACACCACAGTGATATGCCAAAGATTACAGTATTTAATTTATTAATGAATGACAAATCGCACATTTTAATGGGTTGTAGTTAGATCTAATGTTGTGAAACATCCAAGAGACAAGCTAGTTCCTGTTCTCACTTGTATTATACCTATGATAAACAGTCATTGCCTCACCAGCCTCTCTCTCTCTCTCTCTCTCTCTCTCTCTCTCTTTCTCTCAAAACGCCCTGCTTGTTATTTTACAGAGAACACTGAAAGTGTAAACCTCTCAGTCTTGAAGACTTTCCTGTGTTGGGGAAACTTTGCAAAGCACTGTGTTCCAAAGCACTTACACCAGAGACTCCTATCATAACTGTTAAATAAAGGTCCCCTATCAAAAAAGTCACCACATCAATGATTATATATTGATTTACTTTGTTAAACAATGTTTTTTTAAAAAAAATCCATTTATTATTAGTCTTAGATTGTACGCAAACGAGTCTGAGGGAGAGTTAAAAGACCAGAGTTGGAGGAGCGGAGATCACGTTTTGGGGTGTAATAGGTTAAAAGCCATTAATTATACCATTATGTCATGCTTTGAGCCTGATGTGTTGTTCCATATGCTGTGATTGACAGGGGAACTCGTAATCTCCTGATGATAGCATGAATGCTTTTCTGTTGTACCACTCGGGAGCCATGATAGGCTAATATTAATGTGCTCATTCTATAAATATGTTATTGGGACAGCACATGATACATACAGGATCACACAGTGGTATGGGTGATAGAGCCTTCTCATCTTACGCTCCAAAACTGTGGAACTCCCTTACATCTGATCTTAGAGACGCCCAATCTCTTAGTACATTTAAATCTTCTCTTAAAACATATTTTTTTTAGGATTGCTTTTATTTGCTTTGTTTTGTTATTAAATTATTGTTATTACTATTATTGTTATTGTTATATTCTCTTATGTAAAGTGCCTTGAGAGGCCTTTTTAAAGGCGCTATATAAAATAAAGTTTATTATTATTATTATTATTAGTATTATGTGACAATACTGACCAATTGCCAAATAATTAATATGTGCTCATATTGCACGTCAGCGGTTACTTTCCCTGATGCAGCTAACATATCTAGCTGCCAGTGATGCTCCCATACTCACTTTGGAAGACACAATCCATGTGATGAATTTGTTGTGATAACCCTTTGCTTAAAAAAAAAATAGTAGTCTCAGGTACAATTAGTGCAGTTTTATAAGGAAATGAGCATCTTGCATCTTGCAGAACCAGCCACAGTTCTTCTGGAGACTTTGACTGTCACATTTGCTTCTTATTTCTGCAGCAAAACCCAGCAGCCTTCATTATGTTTTTTTGTCTGAAAAGTGGTCTCTTACGTAATACGCTGCTTTCTTTACTGATATTCAAACATTTTTCTGTAACATTTAATTTTGTGCTGGAAAACTAACGTTTGGAAATCTAAAATGTTTTTGTACTGAGCCGATAATGTAGAAATCATAAAATAAAAATCTATAAAAAGTTTGTACTAAAAAGAATAAGGTGCCTAATCCATTTGCACAGTACTGTATGTATAGATGTATATATGTATAAATGTATGTATTTATATATTATAGGCAATAATTTGGTAATTGCCCTATTCCCACTAGCTGGAGTACATATAAAATATAACTTTGACTTCACTGTACCAGTAATTATGAGGAAATACCCCTGTAATAACGTGTCCCTATCCTTTGTCCTTCAGATGCTCCGTCTCTCCCTACCATTGAAGCAGAACCTTATGCCTCAGTCGCAGAGCTTATGAATAAGGTAATGGATTATATCAGCGTTCACACGGTTCACATACTGTGTTATGACCTGAACAGAAGTGTGCTACATGTTTATAGCACAACAACAGGTCTGGGCTGATAGGGCTGATAGTTGATTGCAATTCTATTTTTGTCATTTAATTTTACTTCTACTTCAAATATGGGATGTGGAATAGCAGTTCTACAAATACAACTATCCCAAAATAGCAAACAGCAAAATAACATTTATGACCTTAATTACATATAATGCATATTGGCAGTGTGTATGCAGAACCAGATACGATGTGTATCTTGAACAGCAAGATGGCATAATGGTGAAGCTATTGTGATTAGAACTAAATAATACTCAAACTATAGGTTTATATTAATGTGTTCATTTGTTATTCTTTCAATAGCGTCTTCTTAGTTAACCAAGAAAAGCATAGATTACTATTAAGGTTTATTTAACATTCATGGAACGAGTCTCGGATGTTAGCACTACTTTGTAACAGTCAGTCAATTTTCGGAGTGAGAAAAGTCTTCAGGACAGTCTTTGCCTACTCGGTGGGTGACATATTAGTTAACATGCAAAACATTACCCCAAACCCCCGCCATATAATTTTGCATTTCAGATTGCATCCTGTAAGGTCAGTAATGGATACCCTGCCCCCAAGATCACATGGTACAAAGAGAGAGCTCCCTTATACTCCTCAAATGATGGTAAGTACAGGATCACACAGCATTACAATGCCATAGACATCATGTATATTTTCATTCTATAATGTGTTGTCTCTCTGCCTCTGCTTTAGTCAGTGTGCAGAACAGTTTGACTATGAATTCCAACGGCTTGTACTCAGTACAAAGTGATCTGTACCTCACAGTAGTAAAGGAGGATAAGGATAAATATTTCTACTGTGAGGTCACCTACTTTGTTCCCGGGGCAGAGAAAATGATAGAGTCTCACCGGATCAACATCACAGTCCACTGTAAGCCATTTCACAGTGATTTCTCAGACTAGGCTTAATGATAACGAGCAAGAGCTGCATTATGCTGTTATTATGCATGCATGTTTAATGATTTAATGTTATTTGAAATTGTAGTTCAATTTGAGCAGTAGTTTGGCTGTGTATCAAGGCTGTGTAGAACTTCTAGAACACATTTATAGAAATATTTATAGTCATTTTCACACACAATGTAAATTCTGCCAGATGAATTCAGATTACAGGATGGCTTATTCACTACACAGCGACTGCACAAATATAGTGGAAAACGCTCACCAGTCCCTCAGCTCCTTGCTAGTGCTTGAAAAAGCTGTTTGAATGTTGATTGTTAATTTTATTGCCATTATAAGCAAAAGTACAGTGCAAGAAAAGCTTGATCTTACTTGTCACTTTTACTGGAAAGGCCACAACTTTGTGTTTTTTACTGGTTACTGTCATCATCATCATCATCATCATCACAGATCCAACATCAGAAATTACAGTGTTCCGGGATTTCCCCGACCGGCTTGTTAAAGAAGGTGACAGCGTAGAAATAAGATGTCAAGGAGACGGGAACCCTCAGCCAGTCAAATCCTTCATACACAACAAAGTAAGATGTGTCTTTAAATCAGTGCTGCAATTTCTACCAATCCATACTGCAGTTTTATAGAAGTAAGTCAAGGCAGTTGGACTTGTGTTATAATCTTGAAGATGTTTTGACTTTATTAGTTCTGTTGAAATTCTCATTATCCTTAAATTGCTTAATTAACTTTGCACTCTGGCCTAAGGATATGGATTGGTGTGAAACTGGGGTAAATATGTTCGAATGTCAAATAGATTATGAACAGATCCAGTTGAGTGTAAATGTTTTTATAGCCTTGGGGCAAAGACAGAAATGTAATTCATAGCAATAAGAAATTTTGTGTTTTCAGTAGTTTCACAGATGTTCGTTCATTTACAACAAATAGCAAAAAATAGTAGTGTTAAGACATCAAGATATTATTGAATATTGTCAATATTGTGAAATTCCTTGTATGAATGTGATATGAATATTTTCTGATAACTTCGGATCAGCTTTTGGATCCTTAGAACAGTAATATTTACCTTTTCTCAGCACATGTGCTGTAGCTAATTTTACAACAGATACACTGTCTTATTCAAATCAGTCTGGAAACTGAAAGGGCAAAAGTTTGATTTTTGTTGATATCCTTATAATTTGGATATTGAAATTCAGTTATACTTCTTGGAATTTCGAGATAATTTGGTAAATAGAGGTATTTTTCCCTTTGCCCCCACTGAAAAACATTGGGTGGGGGTGCAAACTTATGCACTCAACTGTAGGTAGACATTTTTAAATGATCTTGATGACTGAAAACCAGACAGTCTGTACTGCTGCACTGTAAAAATAATCAGAAAGCCAAGCGAAAAACTCCACTTCCTTAAATACCTTAAATAGTTTTAATGAATTTCTTCTCTTCACTACAGAGAGTACTTCAGGAGGATGAGGACACGCTGGTCCTGAGTAATGTGACCCGACTAAATAGTGGCTTATACGAATGCAGCGGTCTGGACACAATAAGTTATGACAACATCGTAGGCACCTTGTCCCTTACAGTGCACTGTGAGTACAAGTGAACATCCTGGCTACTGCAGCTTGTTTGCTAAGCTAGTGTAGCCCATTATTTTCATGGTGTTTTTATTCTTGCAGATTTGGATCCTGTTGTGATCACTCCTGAGAATCCAGATAGCCTGGATCAAGGACAGGATCTGTCTCTGTACTGCAATGCCCTTTCCTCTCTGTCCACACGTGCAGACTGGTACAAGGTAGATATGTTGGCGATTGCACAGATTTTAGTGTATGCAGATAAATGATAAGGAAATGTTGGGTTTACTTGTGAGTGAGCACCTGTGATCACTGGATCTATAATGTAATCCATAAAAAAATTAAAAAGATGAAAAAATGTGATTCTACACCAGTAAAAGTCTGAGAGTTAGGTACGCTAAACGTGCAAACAAGCAGGGACACTTAAATATATTTACTTATACCACAGTGCTGTTGAATGCTCAGCTCTAACTGGTTGATTAATTTTCTATAAGAGCAGCTCTGAGAGTAGTTCCGACAAACGTGCTCTTTCTAATACATTATCATTTCTGTTGTAACAACTAATTCTCAGGGATTTGTATGGTGAATGCTGCACAGTAATCTAAGGCTACTAATAAGCTTATAAACCAACAGGCAGCTGAACCACACAGTTACACACATTTAGCATTGTAATTTCAATACATAGTGTTCAGAAATCTGTCTCCTTTATCTCAAGGGATTACAATGGGAGTTTTTGACATACACCTATGAATATAGTATGAAAACTGGACGTTATCACCAGCGTTACTCCCCTTATTCATCACGTAACCGAGCCAAAATGTCAAAAGTACATAAAAAGATAAAACCCATAGCTTGTTTTTGGTGTTCCACTCTTGACATTATTAATGTAAAAATAACATAATTAACATAAAAATAATGCTTTGCTCAAGTATTTTTTTTTTGGGGCCTATTAATTAACAAAGAAAGATGTATAATTGTTAATACGGTTTCTATAAGGAGATGTTTATATAACATTTATGGAAGGAGTCTCAGGTACTTGTGACACAAATATTATTCCATATATTATCTTCAAGAGAGAAAAAAGAGGATAGTGAGGGAATGACTGCTACTAAAATGTAAGTGAGAACAGGAAATAACTTGATTTGTGCACTTTAAACAGCATTAAATGTAGCTATAAAATGGCTAACAACATGACATGTTATTGACTAATACATTTAAACTTGTAATCATTGGCAAATCGCTGTGGTATAAGAAGAATAAAACACTTCAGCACATGCTGGTATAGGAAAATAATCCACTTTTGGGTTAGCAGCAGTAACTCTGCTTTGCATCAGACCACATCACTGCACCCTGTCATGGATTATTTTCCTATAACTGCACACCCCGTCATGTTTTATTCCTTACCTAATATCTTTGTAATGGCTGTGACCTACAGTTGAGGTCAAAATGCTTATGCAAAATGTTTATTATTTTACCAAAATAAGAGGGATCATACAAAATGCATGTTATTGTTTATTTAGTGCTGACCTGAATAAGATATTTCACATAAAAGATGTTTACATATAGTCCACAAGAGAAAATAATAGTTGAATTTATAAAAATGACCCCGTTCAAAAGTTTACATCCCCTTGATTCTTAATACTGTGTTGTTACCTGAATGATCTACAGCTTTGTTTTTTGTTTAGTGATAGTTGTTCATGTCCATCTTTTCACACTGAGGACAACTGAGGGACTCATATGCAACTATTACAGAAGGTTCAAACGCACACAGATGCTCCAGAAGTAAAAAACATGCATTAAGAGCCGGGGGGTGAAAACTTTTGAACAGAATGGAGATGTGTACATTTTTCTTATTTTGCCTAAGTATCGTATTTTTTCTTTTAGTACTGCCCATCAGAGGCTACAGAAGATAGTTACATGTTTCCCAGAAGACAAAATAAGTTAAATTTACCCTGATCTTCAAATTCAAAAAGTTTTCACCCCCCGGCTCTTAATGCATGGTTTTTCCTTCTGGAGCATCTGTGAGCGTTTGAACCTTCTGTAATAGTTGCATATGAGTCCCTCAGTTGTCCTCAGTGTGAAAAGATGGATCTCAAAATCATACAGTCATTGTTGGAAAGGGTTCAAATACACAAAAAATGCTGGAAAACCAAAGAATTTGTGGGACCTGAAGGATTTTTCTGAAGAACAGCAGGCAGTTTAACTGTTCAGGACAAACAAGGGACTCATGAACAACTATCAGTAAACAAAAAAACATGGATCATTCAGGTAACAACACAGTATTAAGAATCAAGGGGATGTAAACTTTTGAACGGGGTCATTTTTATAAATTCAACTATTATTTTCTCTTGTGGACTATATGTAAACATCTTTTATGTGAAATATCTTATTCAGGTCAGCACTAAATAAACAATAACATGCATTTTGTATGATCCTCTTATTTTGGTAAAATAATTAACATTTTGCAGATTCTGAAAGGGGGATGTAAACTTTTGACCAGCTGCATCGGGCGTGAATGGCTATAGGAAATGAGCTAAAATGAAAAGTTTGCTTAAGTACATTATTTGAAGTAAGGTAAAAACAGCTACAGAAGCTACAAAATATAATATAAAAAGCTTTATTTATGAACTCATTTGGAGATGTAATAAATTACTGCAGTTTCTGACTCAGCTATAATTCATAGTTTGTGTTGTTGATAAATGTAAGGGACTGATTTATAGACTCGTGCCTAAGCTGTGTATGAATGTGTGCAGGACAATGTGCTGCTGTATGAAGGCCATGTGCTGAAGTTACACAATGCCTCCTTTGCCACAGCAGGGACATATGTTTGTGAAGTAGTGGTATCTGAGCTTCCTGAGTTAAAGAGGCACAGTTCTGTGCACATCAGTGTAAGAGGTAAGTTTTTACTAAAAGTGGAACAATAATAAAAAGGGTTTTCCTCACATTTCCATAAATGTCCTGGGTCAGTGGGACCTCTAACAGCTAAGCAGTACACATCTAACCTCTCTTTAGGAAAGCCGATGATCACTGAAGGGGTGGCCATGATTCCTCTGGATACTGAAAAGGCCATCAATGTGAGCTGCCGTGCGACAGGACATCCAACTCCCACCATCCACTGGAGCCTCTCTGATGAACAAGTACTGAACACTGAACACCAAAAAATAGTCACAGAAAATTAGTCACATGATTTGTCATTAGGCACGTGGCATGCTAATTTAGAATCAGAATCAGAATGAGCTTTATTGCCAGGTATGTTTACACATAGGAGGAATTTGTTTTAGTGACAGAAGCTCCACAGTGCAGCAGAATGACAGTGACAAGACAAGACACAGAAAATAAAAAGAATAATATACAAATATACAAATAGACAATGTACACAATAAAATGCACAGCAAACTGGAGACTCTTCACATGGTGAAATTTTGGCCTTTTCTACTATATAAAGTATACTGTAAGCACTACTATTGATATTATGGTTGCTCTTTTTAGTGCATTGTATTGAACGTATCGTGTAACATATTTGTCATTTTACTTCTTATTTTATTTGTTTCCAGTTGCTTTTCATGAATGAAAATTTGTGATCCAAATTTGGTGATGATTGGACAAAGGTCATAGTAGATGGAGTGAAAGAATCACCCAAAGAATCAGAGGAAATTGGAATCTCGTTTCGACTATGTTGCATTGTGGAGTTATTCTCACAAGTGTATGTCCAAATTTGCCCTGTGGGTGGCAGTAGAGTGCCTGAGGGGCGTATTCTAAAATTGCTGTGTGGGTAGCTGAGACTGTCCTTTATCACTGTGCCAAATTTCATAAAGGAAAAACACAACAATGAATAATAATGAAGAAGCAGAAGAAAATATACAATTACAATAGGGTGCCTACATACCTTTAGCGCTTGGCCCTAATAATAATAATAATAATAATAATAATAATAATAATAATAATGAAGAAGAAAAAAAGAAAAGAAGAAGAAAACATACAATTACAATAGGGTGCCTACATACCTTTAGTGTTTGACCCCTAATAATAATAATAATAATAATAATAATAAGAAAACATACAATTACAATAGGGTGCCTACGTACCTTTAGTGGTTGGCCCCTAATAATAATAATAATAATAATAATAATAATGAGTAACCCCTGATAGTTTAATATTTTTACCGAGAACCTTCACTGATAGTGAAACACTGTGTTGTAGGCTTCTGTATATAACCCTTAAGGGTTTCTCCAGAGACACAAACTGATCAAAAGTTTTTCCCCCCTCTGTGTGTGCTTTGGATATGAGTTTGCCATGTTGCCCTGAGCTCTGTGTTGTCTGTAGGCTCAGCTGGGAAGATGGGACACCAGGACGGAGAACAGTGTCCTCAGCATTATTTCCATCAGCACCTCTTCTGACATCACAGCGTCCTGTAGGGCCACCAATGACCTGGGCACAGCCGAAACCTCCCGCCACATTCAAGCCAGTGAGTTTCTGCTGCCGGGCCTTAAACATACTAACCAGAGTCTATTAAATGTTCAGTCTGCAGTCTGACTGTACTTCAGTAGCTCACACGTAGAGGGAAGAGGTTTTTTTTTTTAAGAGTTCACTTTTTTCCTAGTTCAAATGATCCAAACAACTACAACACCAACAACAACAACACCAACAACAACAGCAACAACAACAAGCAATACAACTGGTACGATGGGTGAGTGTCTGATAAAATATTGTGAAAGATTATAAGAGAATAAGAGATTTCACCAGCAAAGAAAATTAAGAATGAGGCAAAAAAATGCTCACAATTGTGTAATCAAGAGTGATCATCATCAGAAAAAGAACAGTAATATTACATTTTAGATCCCTGGAAACTGTAAAAAAGTACTTCAAAAGATAACATTACAGCTGCTTTAAAGTTAGAAAAGCACATGAAATGCAGTTATTATATGGAGCACGGTTAAAAAACGTTTTAATGCATCGCAGCAGAACATTTTGGACTTTTTTGTAATGCAAGCTGCCATAGAACACCGCAAGTTTATTTAAAATTTGTCCTACTGAGAATTTTGTCTGTCAATTATACAGCATGTATGCAATGGCCTTTAGTCTAAACACACTGGATTTTTTCATACTATAAAGGCAAGCTGATACATTATCTGTTGTATGTTTCATGTTTGTTGATGCTTTTTGAGAGTGCGTTTGCACACAGTTTGATTTTAGCCTAACAGAAGAAGTCAGAGTGCTCTCATGCTCAACTTGGCAGAAATCTTGTGCAAATCAGAGAACAGCAGCTCTGCATGGGTGAAAATAAGATTCCGCAGGAAGTCGTTAGACCTTATTGCCCCACCCGCTTGTTCAGTTGTGTGCTTGTGCTTGTGATTGAGTAACTCTGTGTCAAACCCTGACATTAACCCTTGTCCTCTCAGTGCCTGGAACAGCCAGCCCGAAAAAAATCAAAAAAGGTTTGTCTCATTTCTCTAACTTTAATAAGCCAACAGGTCAACATTAGCATGCCTCATCACTGTTCACTGCTGTCTGCCTGTGCATGCTGCACCCAGAGCACTCCTCTTTCACCCTGAAGACTCGAAATATTCACATATCAAAGACACTAAAAAATGCACAAAAGTTGTATTTGCTACAGTTACGTGCACGCACTGATGAAAACAGCTTTTTTTTTCTGCTACTGTTTAGGGATGAAAACAGTTTCAGCCATTCAGCAGCTGAAGGAATGGCTTCTTTATCAGAATCACACGCTTCTCCTTCATGTGTTCACTTACACACTCTCCTTCATTCTGTGGTCTGAGACAGAGCTTTATGAGCATATGCGCAAAGAATGAGTAGCCTTGCCACAGACTACAGACGGCTTTCACCATCTCCACAGCCCCATGCATCACTTAAGTTCTGTGCCTTTGTGCAATCACTTACGTTTTCAGCCACTGAAGTGAAGAAAAAGTCCAACTAAAACCAAACTGCAGTATTTTTATTCTGCTCAGAATCCAAATCAGCTGATGTTCTTGTTCTAACACTATCTATCCACTAAACCTTGTTATACCACAGCGCTGTTGAATTCTCCAATCTGAGAGTGTAGATTAATTTTCTATAACGGCTCGGCTTGGACAGTAATGCCGGCTGTAATTCAAATGATAGGTTTATATTAATGTGCTTGTTCTAATACCTTATCGTTACTATAGTAACAACTAATTCGCAAGCAGAAGATCGACATAATCTAAGCCTCATGATGATTAAAAAGGTGTTATTTAACAAAGAAAAATTGTATAATCATCGTTATGATGAAGCTCTCTGTATGGAGAAGCTTATTAAACATTTATGGAAGGGTTCTCAGGAGCTTTTTTAATGCAGGTTTTCCACCACAGGAGAATCTTCATAACATAAGTTTGCACTTCCTGGTTTCTCAGTAACAAGACAACGTGCAATATTTATCTTGTTAACTTCTAGAGGGAAAAAAAGAGAGACTAGTGAGGGAACACTTGTTTATAGCTGCTACAATGTAAGTGATGCTTGTCTCGCAGATGTTCCACATTAAACACAACTATAAATGGTTAAAAAAAACACGGAATGTCATTCATTAATAAATTTTAAAAAAATTATAATAATTTGCAAATTGCTGTGGTATAAGAGGAATAAAACACTTCAGGATGTGCTGGTGTAAGAAAATGATCCACTTCAGGGATCATTTTCCTAGAACATGACTCCCCTTTGTGTTTTATTCCATATTTAGTAAGTGATGGGTTGAATCAGGAGTGTTTGAGCTGGTACATCAGACTGTGCTGGATTCTGGTCTTCCTGGAGCAGTTCGTGCTCTGTCTGTCAGGATCTTTCGTGTGAACATTTCTTTTGAATGTAAAATGTTACAGGAAGCTTGTAAATGCTGCCTGCACTTTCTTGTTTGTACCACCAGGGGGCAATGGATTCATCATTGCGATCATCATCATCTTCATCTTACTGCTGGCCATCCTGGGCAGTGTGCTGTACTTCATGTACAAGAAAGGCAAGATCCCATGTGGGCGCTCAGGGAAGCAAGATCTGTAGGTTTTATTTCCTTAAACGAGTTGCTTAATTTGTTGGACCAAAAAGTGCATAGAAATACACACTATGATTCATAATGTTATCCCTTAATTTTTTTGAATGCAGCATGAGGGTCTGTTGCAGCACTTACCTTTCACTGTGTCTCTTCTCAGCACTAAGGAAAAGGCCAGTAGTGATGACATCGTTGTGGAGATGAAGAGCAGTAAATCGGAGGAGGCAGTGCTTCTACAGGGAGTCAACGGTGATAAAAAGACTTCCAGCGACCAGGTTATTAGTCCAAAACTTTTCAATACTTGCCAAGTAAGGAATAAAACACAGCAGTTATATGAAACTAACCGACGAAAGAATGAAGAGATGCAATTATCACTCCAGAGTTTATTTTTTTCCCCCTATAACAGCACATCCCAAAGTGTTTTATATCATTTCATTTATCAACAATTTGCCAGTGGTCACACATTTTTAACATTTATTTAAGAATGACATGTTATATTCTTTATCTGATTAAAATTAACATGGTTCCTGTTATCAGTTTGATCATTATTCAAGCACGCAATTCACGTTATTATGTAAACAGTCATACACTTATCGGCCACTCTTGAAGTTAATGAGACAGAAAAAGCAGCTTATCTTCCACTAATAAACCCCAAACCACAATATCGTTATCTCTGAAGACTTTCCCATGGCAGAGAGATTGACGTCAGACTGTTATAAAGCACTGAGACAGTTTTCCCTTCTATAGACATTAAACACACATTACGGAAAGTTTAACCACAGCAACGATGATATGAATTTCTTTACTGAATAACACCTTTTTAATCTGTTTAATATTTGGCTAAAATGATGTTAGTGTCCTCCATCCAGGTCAGTTAGCTGCTGCTGTAGAAGTGAATACAAATTAGAACAGTCACATTAACATAAAGCACTGATTTGCCTTACAGCCAGCATTATAGTGAAATAAATGGTACCAAACTGTACTTTTTCTTGTTGCTGGAGTGGTACCATCAAGCATACATCTTTTGTACCTTTCTTGTGTATATTGCGTACCTCTAAAGTATATCAGTGGTCTATAAGGTCCAGTTACATCCATCCATCCATCCATTCTCTGTACCACTTATTCTACACAGGGTCACAGGGTAACCTGGAGCCTTTCCCAGGGGACTCGGGGCACAAGGCGGGGGGACACCCTCTCCGGGGTGCCAACCCATCACAGGGCACAATTACACACGCATTCACAAACTACAGACAATTTGGAAATGCCAATCAGCCTACAACACACGTCTTTGGATGGGGGAGGAAACCAGAGTACCTGGAGGAAACCCCCGAAGCACGGGGAGAACATGCAAACTCCACACACACAGGGTAGAGGCAGCAATCAAACCCCCAGCCCCAAAGGTGTGAGGCAACAGTGCTAACCACTAAACCATGTTCCCCGTAAGGTCCAATGATATACCTTAAATTATTTTTAAACTAAAGGTACAAATGACGTACCCTTAGCAGTACCACCCCAAAGACAACAGTTTGGTACCTTTATTTCTGAGAGTGTACTGACCGTCTGATCATCTGACCAGTCGCAGTCGTGAATTCAACAGCGCTGTGGTGTAACAGTTTATCATGTGACACGGGAAATTTTGAACACACAGCCCTGTACAGATTGTTCCACAAAATGTTCCAGTACTTTCTGTGAAGTAGCCTGTTCACATGATTAAATTAAAATCCTAAAACATTTTCTGATGTGATTTATAATGGTCTGCTTTGAACTTGTCTGCAGTGAGGCGAATGGATAAGCAGAGAGGACGGGCCGCTTGCAGTCTCCATGTTATTATACTGCCTCAGCTCTCTCAGGATGAGGCCCAGAACTTCCTCCTCCCCTGTGAGCTGGAACACAATCCTGTGTCAGGTCCACTGACTCATTTCTGCCTCTACAACTTTCACATTTTGTTTGCAGGGTTTTTTTTTTTTATTTCTCTCTCCCCCCCCTCCCCAAACAGGCCTCACTGTCCATTAGGAACAATCTGCTCTCTATGTTCTACATCATATATATATGAAATAATGTACATATGTAGTTATTTTAAATAATTTCGACAAAACCTAAAGTGTTCTTAGTGACCTAATGAAGTCCTTCTTGAGCTCGACTAAGATTCGGGCGACAGACCTCGGCTGAAGCGCCCTTCGTTAAGTGTCCAAGTGCTCGCTGTTGTTTTGTCTTTAAATCGCTCTCACTGCTGCCTCACCGTAGTCTGTGCACTGAAACTCAGAGCTGCCTCTCACTACTGTGCTGATCCAACACTGTAAACGCTTCACCTGCTGCCTCCAACAATACTCCATCACTGAGGATAAAAACTAGTCTATCAAAATTATTTTTTTAAAATCTAGTCTTTTTAAAATATGTACAATGTTTAAGCTCAAAGAAAAACCTTCACGCTGAAATCTGTATATGCTATACACATTAATCTGACCCACTGAGAGGAAAGATACACTCACTGTCCACTTTAATAGGAACACCTGTACATTCATGCAGTTATCTAATCAGTTATTCATGTGGCAGCAGCACAATCCTGAAGATGCAGGCCAAGAGCTTCAGTTAATGTTACATTACATCAAACATCAGAATAAAGAAAAAGTGTGATGTCTATGACTTTAACCATGGAATGGTGGTTGGTGGCAGAAGGACTGGTTTGAGTATTTCAGAAACTGCTGATCTCCTGGGAATTTAACACACAACGGTCTCTAGAGTTTGTACAGAATGGTGCAAAAAATCCCAAAAACCACTGAGTGAGTGAGTTCTGTGAGTGGAAACGCCTTGTTGTTAAGAGAGGTCAGAGGAAATGGGCCAGATTGTGGTGGATGGGCTACAACAGCAGATGACCACGTTGGGTTCTACTCCTGTTAGCCAAGAACAGGAATCTGAGGCTATCATGGGTACAGGCTCATCTAAACTGGACAGTTGAAGATTAGAGAAAAAAAAAATCACCTGGTCTTTTTCCAGTTTCGCTGAGTCAGAAGATCAGCAGTTTCTGAAATACTCAAACCAGCCCACCAACAACCAAGCCATGGATAAGTCACAGAGATCACACTTTTCCCCCATTCTGATGTTTAATGTGAACTTTCACTGAAGCTCTTAACCTGCATGATTTTATGCATTGTACTGCTGCCAGATGATCGGATAACTACATAAATGTGCAGGTGTTCCTATTAAAGTGGACGGCGAATGTATATGAATTAAGCGTTTAATTAATGTATTTAATGTGCTGAGGCCCTTGTAATTGCTTTCTGATGCTCGTGATGTGTTGTTTTTATATTGCATTATATATAAATGATGAATTAGAATCTGCTCCAGGTCTGCAGTGCATTCATGTATAGCAAGATTGACCAACAAACACAGGTTGGCCATCATTACTCATTATTTTCCTAACTGTTTTATTTTTATTTTAGTTAAAAACCAAGGGCACAACTATGATTATTCAAGCACACAGTTCACACTTTATTCTCTACCAAAGCAAAAGCGTAACCAAAGGCACAATATTACAAATACCAGTTTTGTAAATGTAAGCTAGTCAGCTTGATGTGCAAAAACTATCGCTAAGTGTCATATCTTGTTTTTGTGTACGTCACAGGTTTATTCGTGCCTTATTACTGTAAAGATATTTGACCTCCCCCCCTTAAGCTGATTAAAAACATTGTCCTTTAAAAACTGTTTCCTTTCCATTCATTGATCATGCCTGGGTGACAAGTTCTCTAGTGAAATCTCTAGTATAAAAGAACAAAAAAGGGATTATAATGCAAAACATAAGATCAACGCCTGTATTCTTTCAAAATGGCTTTAATAACATAGAAATTCAAAATTTGTGAAGATTTTATGAAGGAGGGATCTCTGGGTTGGAGTACATCAACATTAATAAATATCATTAGTCTTTATTTCTTGACAAAAGGAAACAACACACCAGCGACTGGGAGAGGGAACGTGTCCTATTTCATTTGCACTCTAATGCTTTCCAGTTTTTACAGCAATGCTTTAAAATCAAACACACCTGCTCTGTAAATGCTCGATTTTTTAACTGCAGTTTAGTTCAAACTATTACAGAACATTACTATCTCTGAATGTGTATCTTTGTTGGCCCAACACTGTATGTATGTATGATGTACGTACGTAGTAAAATGTCTGTATTTAATACAATATATCTGAACTTATTTGGCTTTGACATGAAGAAAACACAACAAAAACCCTTAAATGAACTTGTGCAACCAATTTACTCTTCCGCTCAGAGAGCATGTCGCTAACCGAACCTAATCTAAAGGAGTGTTAAACTCTAAAGAGATAAACATTTCTGAAACTCGCACACTCGCAGACGTTGAGGATCATGGCACTGAAGGAGACGGCAGTTTGGATCACGAATTTGACGATCACTAAGGCGATGCAAATCTCAGAGCCGGACTCACAGGATGAGCAGCTTTGCTCTCTCTCATCCTGGGCTGAGAGGCTGGAACGCTCGATTCTTATTAAGGCGACTACTGCCGGTGGCGAGGAACGTTCAAGAGCATCTGACGTGGTTAAATAACGTAAATAATGACGTGCACACATGGACTTACAGCACATTTACCTTTTAACACTGACTTCTTTAAAAACCCAAATTCAACAGTTCACCTGAAGCTTTGTTTGGATGCAGAGGTTATTATCGGAGTACAGGGTTACTTATACAGCACCAGGTGGACGTCTGTACCAGCCTCTGTACCATAACAGTACCTAAAATTAGAGACTGAGGACATTATCGTTGTTTCTATTCGTTTAATTAGACAGTATAGTACTGTGCATACGTCCAAAGTGATATGAGAGTCAGAAAAAAAAAACAAGAGTCAAAAAAAAAAAAAAAAAAAATCCTGAAACACTTGAGGAAGTCATTGCAGAATGAGGAAAGCGCGCCCTCACGTGGTCTAAAATAGACGTTCCAGTCAACAGCTATTCAGCATGATGTCACTGCAAAAGCTTCAGAAGCATTTAGCAACAAGGGGCTGTGTGAAAATACAACGGATCACTTACACCAGGACACGTTCACTCATTCACAAGGCCTTATTCTGGGCAGCAGAACAACATTTCAGACATTTTCTAGACATATGGCACTGCTCACAGTATTATTCACATCAGTGTAAAAAAAAAAAAAAAAAAATGGAGAAAAAAATAAAATAAAAATTCTGACATGTACAGGAATGCAAAATGAAACCAGACATAGCCGTTTCCACATATTCTATACATAAGTAACTTTATACGCTTGATTTTAAAGTGACAGTATCGGAGCACAAATTGGTATACGGTGTGAAATCTTGCAATACACAGGCACGCGGACACACGGGTACGTGCGCGCGCACACACACACACACACACACACACACACACACACACACACACACACACACTCACTTGATATACAATATTGACAAGAAATACAGTAATCAGAATAAAAAATAAAAAATAGCTCTGATCTGAAAACAAAGCTTCACTACTTCACATGGTGCAAACAAAAATACTGAACTATGAATCATCACCTGCTTGCCATGTCAGAAAGAAAAACCTGCTCGATCATTTTCCTTTCTGGTTAACAAGGTTGTACCTACAAGCTTCATATTGTGGAAGTACCTGCTATGCCAGTGCAATATCTCGGAGGGGGAAAAAAATACAGAGTAGAATGAAAGAGCATGTACAGGTGAACATTAATTTCCTCCAGGGCTTCATAAGCTAGCAATTTAGCCATTTCACTGTGTATAACACACACACACACACAAACACACGCACACAGTGTGCGTCCGACAGCATGGCCAATTTCTAAGCACATCCTAGAAGATCTGAGGAACGCCGACGTCACTAATAAACGTGTCAAATTAGTGAAAGACTTCAAAGTAGTCATTCAGTGCTTCTGCCCTGAATAAGAGAATATGGATACGATATTTCATTTCCCGTTCAATACTGATAGAGTCTCTGTGTGGATGTACAGTATTCCTGAGAAAAAAGAGGGAGACTGAAACATGAAACCACTCCATAACGCTGCTGTACAGCCGCTCCATGTTTGAGGGCTAAGCCAACAAGTGAAACCTCTAAACTGTGAATAAAACAAGTAAAAGGTTTTCTGCAACAATGTGTTTGTTCACATACTTTTACTCATTTGCGGAGGTGCTCCAGTGATGGCGCTGACAGGAGTTTGATGTCTCTGGAACACCCTGAACACGAAAACAAAAGTGATCCCAAAGTGGGGAAAAACAAACAAACAAACAAAAAAAAAAGAACGACGGAAGCCAGCCTCGGCCCAGAGCTGCACAAGCTGCTCGCAATTTCAAGTATGCTACATAATCAAATTCAACCGAACAGATACTGTCACTTTAAAACAGGTTAAACACAATATTCACAAATATACACTTAAGGCTTAATTGTTTAGCACTAACAAGAGTAGCAGCAGTAAAGCACTTCTGAATTAATTAAAAAAAAACAACAGTAATAATAATAATAATAATAATAATAATAATAATTTCACTTAGATGACCAGTTTCAGACAAAATCTCACCGAAATCAGAGCGATTTCAGTCCTGATTTAAGACAGAAACTGTATAAGCAAACACTTCCTTCGAACAAAGCGCGTCACTTTGTGTCCAACTCCCGACTAATCTGTTAGAGAACACTCTAGAAAAAGCACACGTATAAAAGCCCGTCATTCACCATCAGAGTAATGACACATACACGACGAAGGTTACAACACAAATACGAGCCTGCTACACCACTCGGAGAAAGGTGTCGGATTTGCATCAGGAGCTCAATATTCTACTCTTTCAGAGCAGGATTTAAAACTGTCACCATGTCGTATGTAACAGGATTCACACAAGAGGCTGCAATATCCAATTCTGCGTTATAAACATGTATCAGTTACAGTAATGCTACACAGCAGCAGAGGCGATGCAAGTGACTGACGATGGTTAAAGCCAATTTCAACTGGCAGCGTCCAGTGACATCACACAACTGTACTACTACTCCACACCCACACACACACACACACACACACACACCCACACACACAGGGAGGAAAATCTGAAAGTGACTAAACATCATCGGTATGTGATGTTCGATCAGATCAGTATCAGGTCGTAGTACGGGGACTGTCACTCATGCCCTGCCACTTTAGAAAATGACGAACACACAGACACACACAGACACACACACACCTCAAGAAAGTACCAGAACAACACGAAAGGCAATTTTCGACACCAGCAAATGTTCAGCTGCAGTTTTCGACATGTGACAGAACAGCAGTGCTGATGAGCCCCTCCCTTTCCCCAACCATGACACACACACACACGACCCCACACACTCTGGACCTGCCCCCACACCTCTCCATCCTTAAATGTGTATATATTAACTATATGGACTCATAAATTAAATTATTATATAAAACACACACAATTTTTTTTTTGTCCTTGCTTGAGTTTGACTAAAAGCCTCAGTGGATGTGCAATGCCATGAGGCTGACTTCAAGAACGGTGCTCCTGCTGGCTAACAGCATGCAGGAGTCGGATAAGGCCTGCGCCTCACGCATGAATGACGTACACTCATGGGAGGACGGCCTTGGAGCAAAGAGAGGGAGAGATAGGACTCGCTCTGGATCAGGAAGGGCCGCTATGTGAGGATGTGTGCTGTGGAGGTGACGGACACAAACTCGCGCAGGATATTCTTGGCCATCTCGATGTTGTTCTGCGCAATCATCAGAGCTTTCTGGATGTCCTGGTGGGAGTAGCCCTGGCTCATCAGGAGCTCGATCTCACTGCTGATCTGCGGGTTGCTGGATGCGGCTGCAGGGGGAACAGGGCTCGGCCTGCGGTCCGAGTTGATGCGACGTGGCAGGGGTTTCGGAGGCCGCTCAGGAGCTTCTACGGAGTCGAACACTGAAAGAAAGAGGACATGAATGTATAGAGTGTGAAAGAATAATAGGATGTCTGTTAGAAACGCTTATACAATCCACACTGATGCTCAAAAACATAAATGGCTGCAGAGATATTTTATGTATATATAAAATCAGATTCTTCCAGAATCAGCAAAATCAAAGAATTTCTCATCCACAAATGTGATTTCAGATCAAACACAGCAAGGGACAGTTCAGCTCTGCAGTCATCAGTTACATAAAAAAATAACACAAGACAGATTGTGCGCTTATACGAAAATAATTCACAGCCCTAGGGGATGCGGCACGATCCCTATAGTGGATTATTTTCGTATAACAGCACAGTCTGGAGTGTATTATTCCACTTATACCACAGCGATCTGCCAACTATTACACCATAACAGTCATTAATGAACGACGCATCGCGCATTTTAACGATTCATAGTTAGATTTAATGTTGCGGAACAACCGAGAGACAAGTTTGTTCCTGTTCTCTCGTACATTATAGTTGTGATAAACAGTTGTTCCCTCATCAGCCCCCATCTCTCTTTTGGATCGCTCTGTCACTCACTCACTCACTCTGTGTCTCTCTCTCTCTCTCTCTCTCTCTCTCTCTCTCTCAAAAAACGCAGGCTGCCTTTTTACTGAGAAACCAAAAAGCATAAACTCCTGTCCTGAAGACTTTCCCATATTGTGAAACTTTTCACAGCACCGTGACTGTTACAAATGCTTACAACAGACTCTTTCCGTAAATGTTAATTAAACGTCTCGTAACAAAAAAAAAAGTAAAATCAACAATGACACATTTTCCTTTGTTAAACAAGACGCTTTATAAATCCATTAATTATTAGTCTTAGATTGTGTGGAGTGTCTGCCATACAAGTCCCTGTGAATGAGCTGTTACTATACCAGAGAAACAATAACATATTAGAACAAACACATTAATATTAAACTAATATTCATGTTACAGCTGGAACTACTGTCTGAGCTGTGCAGTTACACAAAAATTTCCACACCGGCGTGGTGGAAGCGGAATAACACACTTCAGACTGTGCGGTTATACAAATTAATTCACTTCACTTCGCCATATCACACAATCCCAGCATGGATTATCTTTGTAACTGCAGTCTATTGTGTTATTCCTTACTTCACACATTACAATGCATTTTCACATACAAAGGCAGGATCTCATTTTTCTATAGTTCTTTTTAAATGAACCACACTCAGTTCTGTTAAAGTGGACCCAGAAGGGAACTAGCTGCCTCAAATGACCTAAATGTTCACAATAAGAGCAGACTTGGTTCTCTTTTTTGGACTTTTTTTTCCAACTGATGAACTCTCAGACCACTTGCTGTTTACACAACCTCTTTGGAAATCCTGGCTCTCTAACACTGAATTATGTTATTCATAATTGATATTTTACATGCTGGCATCATTTGGCTGTGGATGAAAAATGGAGCAAAAAGCAGAATTGAAGTGAAATACCAGAAGTGTCTGTGAAGGCAAAAAAAAAAAAAAAAAAAAAGCAGTAAGGAGAAGGATTTTGTTGCAGGACCATTAAAACCAACTCATGCTTCATGCCAAAGACCTACTCTGGTGGTTTCATGGAAGTGGTTGGAATATATGCATCAGCCAATTTGTCAATCTTGTGACAGCAGCACAATGTATAAAATCATGCAGATACAGGTCAAGAACATCAGGTAAACATCAGCAAGGGGGAAAAATGTGATCTTAGTGACTCTGACCAAGGCGTGGCTGTTGCTCATGAAACTAGACAGTTGAAGATTGGAAAAATAAAATCACCAGGTCTTTCTCCAATCTTCAACTGCCCAGTTTGGCTGAGTCTGCACCCACTATAGCCTCATATTACACTTCCTGGCTGACAGGAGCGGAAACTGATGTGGTCTTCTGCTGTTGTAGCCCATCTACCTCAAGGTTCTGCATGTCATGCATTCTGAAATGCTTTTCTGCTTGCCATGGATGTAAAGAGTGGTCATTTGAGCTGACTTTCTATCAGCTTGAACTAGTCTAGCTCTCCTTTGCCCGCATTTCCACCCACATAGCCTCCACTCACTGGGTGTTTTTTTTTTTTTTCCTGTGTAGAGACTGTTGTGTGTGAAAACCCCAGGAAAGAAGCAGTTTCTGAAAACCAGCCTGTCTGGCACCAACCATCATATCACAATCAGAGTCGCTGAGATCACATTTCCCCGTTCTGATGTTTTTTAATGTGAACATTCACTGAAGCTCTTGAGCTGAATTGGTATGTTTTTATGCATTGCACTGCTGTCACATGATCATTTAACTGGATAAGTGCATGAATGTGCAGGTTTACAGGTGTTGCTAATAGAGTGGTCAGTGAGTGTATATTAGTAACTATTTTTCATGTTATACTCACATTATTATTATTATTGTATTAGTATTATTGCTCATTGTACATATATTTTAGCATAATTGTTAGTGCCACAATGCATCCACTAGTAGTCACACTACTACCTAATGCTGTTTACTTTTCATGGGACCACTTAATCTCAAGTGCAGATATTAGAGGATTTTTTCACTTGGTTTTTATCTGTGAGGTGCCAGAAAACAGCAGCTACGTGTGGACAGCAAACCTCAAGATCTTTAGCCAGAAAGCAAAAGAAACTGGGAGCACTTCAAGACATAAATCAAGTGCAAAATAAAGCTTTAACAGACCACGATGAGAGATGGTCCAAGTACGGTTCGCTTGTGGGTTGTTATATAGAGGTCCGAGTTCATTTGTTATGGTCACATATGCACAAAAAGTGCTGAGTCATTGATCTGAGGTCACTTGGAATGCTAAAACAGGCATTAGGGTCGTCAGGGGACAGACTTCTCTTGCTTGTCTGAGTGTTGCTAATGATTTTCAGGTTACTGCAGATTTATAATAAGTGGTATATTCTTAACACACAGAGGTGATTAAAAGTACACATCAGGTATATCCATTGAAGTCTAATGTCAGATGTTTCCAACTTTTTAGTGGTTTTTACTTTCATATGGATGGGAGCAGGCAGGCAGATATGAAGCTCACAGGACATTCATTAACATAGGAGTCTATCAGGTGCTCCTGTTTAAAGCATTCATCCTTAGTAAATGCTTTATCTAGGTTAGCATTAGTCACAGGTTAAATGACTAATTTGTTTATATTTTGGGAAACAGTTCATATTCAACATATTGTGAGCAGGTAGAAAGAAAAATAACAGCTGTTAGAGTGGGTGGAATTGATCAGAATTCCTTCAGGAGTGGGCAGGAGTGTGATTAAGAAAGCACATATTTGGATATCAAAATGTGTCAGTGTGTGCTGGCAGTATATATAAGTTTTACTTCACTGACACGGTCGTTGATTTCCCCCTCCCCCCCACAACAGGACGCCTACTGCTTTCACTGCTTTAGCAGACAGTTAGTAGCAGAACCTCTGCTCCATCAACAAACTAAACTGTACAAATGTTACAAAACATTTATTCAAATAACTTAATGTTTTAATCTCAACAAACAAGCATCAAAGTGATGCAATAAATGCGTGAAGTAATGATCTGTCGGCGTGTACTTACGGAATGATGTTCCTGATTCGCTGTCCATAGACAGGCGGCTGAATGTAGCGGATGAGCCGCTTACGTCTGAGAGTGTGCGTCGAGCTACTGGCAGAGGTGGTTTAGGAATGTCATAGCCGTTCTCCTCCTCCTCCTCACACTCCGCCTCCTGCGGCCCGTTACTGCTCACCGACGGAGGCAACTCGGAGTAGTCTGGACATAGAGGGGAACAAAGTGATACAAACCTACCTCGCTGCACAAATGACAGCTATGGATGGCCAAGATGACTGGAACGATAGGAGGTTCTAAATGTAGGGCTGCTCATCTACACACATCACATATTTACTAATTCTTATTAAGTCATTAGACTCTGGATTCGTTTGGTCTTCTGCTACACATTCAAGTTTCCTCTTGTTTAACACTCAGCTATAAATATGAACGTTTTTGTTAAGAGTATAGCTGCTAATAGCTGAAAAATTTCAATTGTCTTTAGAAATTGACATATAATTACCAAAGACCACTTGACAACTTTGTTACTGAAATGATGTGGTCAATAAACTCATAACACCAAATTACTCATATTGAAACTACTGATCTAAAAATGTTTTCCTCTCTTCCCCTTTCTAAATAAAGTGTCTCATGGAGACGTAACAATTCTTCATTTGAGTCACTCCCTAGATCAGATAACACTTTTCCTTCATCAGCACTTTCATTAAAGATTATTGCCAGCACTTCCTGTGTGTTTAGGCTCTGTCCCAAATCACATACAAGTCACCATTATCAGTGCCTATTTGGTATTGAATTATATGGTTTGAGATGCAGCTCTAGTTTCTGATAATACAGGATATTCGAGATGATACAGTAAGTCTAGTGGTTTGAGTCTGGATATTTAATTTTTTTCTGTTTTAATGTCAAAAATGACAAACACCCAGTAAAAATGTAAAGGATGTTTTTTTTTCCTTTCAGGAAAAAGCACATTCAAACTGTAACAAAATGACTCGGCGCCTGTTTACAAACAAATATGTTGTATTAAAACTTCATTAATCCTTCATTCTTAACATATTTTCCACTTTTAATTAAAACAGCTCATTAGAAAATGTGACCTTTTATCGCTGACCATTATTTAGACTGCTACAAAGAGTCTATATTTAAAAATGCTTAAAGCAGATTATCTGAATTACTTCCCTATATATTAGTCATACAGGCTGTGTGAATGTGTACGCGTACCTGAATCACTGGCTTGATAAGGCAGGGTGGCGTTGAGCGCCTGGGCCTGAATGTTGTACATGGCTTCATACATCTGTGGGCCTTCGGGGTCTAGATCACTGAGCAAGCCCCTAGCCAATCAAAGACACGGTTCATTTAAAACAAAATTACGAAAAAAAAACGTTTTTACCATTCACTGTGAGTGTTGATGCTTGTAAACCAATTTACCTTGAGTTAAGAGAATTGGGGTGGTGAGGCCTGGGCACTGCTTCCCCTAATGAAGGAGTCATTGTGGACAGCACAGGCAGAGAGCTGGGAGTCATGTAGTCAGAATCATCATTATTCTCACAGCTATCCTCCCCAGAGTGCTGCTTCACTGCAGGAAGTGGTCTGACAATGCAAACAAACAAAAAAGTACTCAGACATGCAAACGATACAAAAAGAGAGTCACACCCATGGAGTCAAACAAATATACACAGCATATACCTGGATGCAAGAGAATAAATGGCATTGGCCGATGCAGAGGGCTTCACTTTTGGGTTGTCATACTCAGATCCACCAGAGGCTGTCGCGCCATAACACTGCAGCAGTGAGGCAGAAATTCAAACTCATTCAAATGGCACATGTGAGATTTTAAAATTATACAAAAAAATAGTGTCTAAAAGCAGAGTGGAAGGAAACGCTGTTATTTAACAACAAATGCACTGTCTCTACTGTACTGTGTATTTACTGTTATGTGTACTTATTGTTCAGTATACTTATTGTCTCACATTAGCTACGTTTACAAGGACACTAATAATCCGATCGTAATTGGACTAGAAGCACAATCAGATCTAAAAAGTCACATGTAAACACATCAATCGGAATGAATTGGCCAAAACCGATTAAAATTTCATTCGGATCGTAAGGGGTGGTTTAAACCCTTTTCTAATCCGATGGAGAGGACATGTAAACACTTCATTGGGTTGAAAATGAAACCAGATAGTTCTGCACATGTGCAATGACGTACAAATCACGTAATGACGTATGACACACGGCTGTCAGCGGTATTGGGGCTCTGACCGTAGCCTCACCAGGTGCCATGTTCCCCTCCACCATTGAGCATAGTGTCATAAATGACTGTCGTGTCATCCTAAAATTCTCCTTCCACTCCTCGTCTGTGAAGTGGTGCAAGACGACGTTGTCCCACCGGTCCTTGCTTCGGACCCTCATCCACAGACGCCTTGTTCTGGGCTCGGGAAGGGGCATTTTAATTGCTTGATAAATACACGCAGTACCGCACAAAACATCACGCGCTCGTCGTCTTCTAATTAGCAGCTGAAATAGGCAAATGTTAAGTCCGCTTTTTAAAACGAAAAAACGAAGCAATGGCAAGAGAGTGGCTGCTAGTATCTGTGTGTTGGAACGGCTGGAAACGTGTATTCATGCACTGTGCGAAGATCAAATCCGATTCTGTCATGTAAACGTGCATATCAGCCCGATTACTTTATTCAGCGTTCTTGTAAACACTGCGATTGGATTAATGAATCTGATTGATTTCATTCCGATTGAAACAAAAAGTGTCCATGTAAACGTGACTATTGTTGTGTATTTGCACTTTCTGTAGTCTTGTGTATTGCACTACTGTACTGTTATGTGTGTTCTGGAGGAATGATGTATACAAGTTATATAGTGGAATAACAATAAAAACCCACTTGATTTGACTTGAACAGATCATAAATGTATTAGCTAGCCCACCAGTGTGCTGCCCAGTCCCAGGTTGTGGTTGCATGGAAACTTAATTGACTGGGCAAAAAAGTAGCACATCATGTTTGTATGTTTGAAAAAATGTCTAACGTTTTGGCTATAAGCTTATATAGTTTGGTCTGAGTGCCCAGGCTACTGATCTGTCCACCCCTGACACAACACTACTGTTTGGCGCAAAGCGCGCAAAAATGCCCACCAGCTGGTGCTCGAGACCGGTAGAGTTGCTGTTCCGCTGACCATCAAGAGCCGAGGGCAGGGCAAGCGGAAGGGAGTGCCGGTTAGAAAGCTCTCGTGACCCACGCGTCTCTCCTCCTACAGCAGGCATCTGGGAGGGAGCTTTGGGGACTGGGCGTATGTTCCAGTCAGCCATGCCGCGGTTGGGCGGGGTAGGAGGTGGTTTATCACGAGGTGGTTCGCCAGGCGTGCTTGGAAGTGGCCTTCTCAGGATTCTACTATCAGCTCCAGCGGAATGAGGCCGCTCAGGAGGAGGAGGAGGGGGCAGGTCTCGCAGAGCTGGAGGCAGAGGCAATGGCTTGTCTTTGTGATGTGTAGAAGCCTGAGGATAGGAAGGTATGATTAGATAGTGATGCCAGAAAATACACTCCAGCACCTTTTGGCTTTCCTCTAGCCATGTGACGATAATTGGTCTTGAGGTTTACCATACACAATGTTGTGGTTTCACAGGGCAGTGTTAATAAATTTACCTTTGATGTGGCCCCGGGGCTGGAGGCCCCTGGAGGGTTAGGCGGTCGGTGTGGGATGAGATCTAGACGTGGGGGTACTGGGGGCAAAGATGTCTGGGGTGGCATTGACAGCGGAGATGGAGGCCTCTCCACCTGTAAAACACAAACCTTTACTAATGCATTATCACTTCAGGATTGATACTTTATGTGGAATGTGACACTACATACTGCACTACAAAAATCAGTGTTAATTTCATCGAATTACTGACACAAGCCAGTTGCAGATGGATTTTTTGAATTTATCAGTGATAGGATATTGTAAGGCAACCTAAAGGATTTTAATTATGTGATCACTGACAAAAATAGAACACTGATAATACATTGTGAGGTCAATATTAAATAGTAAAACCCCTTTATGAAGTTGGTACAGCTGAAGGTACACCTGTTTTCTGTGTATGTACTGTGAACACTGTGCTGGAACGGTTGTGAAGAAATGAAATGTAGCACTTTATGACCAGGGATGGCACTCTGCACTCCATCAGTTGCCAGATTGCTCCAAAACATTGCTCTGTTTGTGCAGGCTGAGAAACAAAAGTGTGCAAATGCTTCTGTTGACTGGACCACTAAACCATTTCTGTTCACACAGGATGCTGACAAACGGCATGTTTCACACATGGACAGTTTGTGAAGGTAGAATGCACTGGCTATGTGAAAACCTTAAACGCCGAAGGAATACGTATGTTAGCATGTGCCGCAGTATTGGGTTAAGGAATAATTATTGTATTCGGACCTTTAATATTCAAATTATTACTCAATATAAAGGCTGGAAAATTAACGCTGGATGAAATGAACATGCATGGAAAGTTATACAAATGTATTTTCCATTATTTCTCTCTCCCACCCTCTTCATGCAAAGCAGAGGCACTGAACATTAAATATAACTGATGGAACCGATGCAATCAGATCTCTGTCTCACCAACAAGAGGCCACAGCATCTAACGTGTGAAAATCAGTTGGGAACTCCCTCTGAATCATTGTCACTGATGTAAAAGAGAAAGGCTTTAAGAAAGACTCACTTTAGTACAAGCCAGCTTGCTCATCATGAGGTGGGGGTCTTCCAGTCGGTCATCATCGTCATCATCGTAGCTTGGCGAAGGTGCCCCCTCTGCTCCGAACATGCCCCTGCAGCCCCCATAGGAACCTCCGCTGTTGTCCTTGGGGTCGAAGGGGTCAACCACAATGGGCTCGGTGCCCTTGATTTCGCAGCGGCAGAAAGGGCATCCCTGGCCCTCTGATTCCTGTGGCACAGAATAAGAGACTCAGACAATCAACAAAAGATAGAAGTTCTAAAATAAAAATAGAAGTTCTGCTGCCGTCATTCTTACCTGCCATGCAGTGAGGCAAGATGTGCACATGAGGTGGCCGCAAGGCTCAATCTTCACGTCCTTGTCATTCTCAGCACAGATCTTGCACAGCTGGAAAGTCGAGCCCATTTCGCAGTAGAGCTCGTACTGCTCCTGTTGAACAGAAGAAAGAAAGGAGTGTGTTAAAGCTGTGGAATACCAATTAAGAGAACAAAGTTGTGCGTAGAAAGTGATAGAGAGACTAACTTGTGTGACTTTGATATGGTCTTGCGGTGAGGGCTCACACAGGCCTGTGAGGTCTGGGTTCTGAGTACGACCATCGGGGAACAGATAACTAACACACAGATGTGCAGTCGTAAGTCACTGAGATATTTCTAGCACAGAGATCAGCGACTCAACATACTGTACATCGAATGACAAAAAGTACTTAATAGCAACAGTTACAAAATAATGCACTGTATTGAGTGACAAATTTGTGAAAACTAAAACACAGTGTCTCATCTGAAATCAACTAGTTGTTCCAGCAATTACACAGCTCACAAAAAACATTATCATGGAACATTTTAAAGCCTCAGCCTCCACTGCGACACTGCTTCCAATTGAGGGATGTTTATGTTCAAGTTAATTAAGACAGCCGAACATACTGTATGTATAGTTGGAAGCCAACCATTTAGCCTAGCACAATAGTAATGGGTTATGACGGATATAAACACACTTACAATCCTTCCCGGAAGCCGTCGATGAGAGCCTGGAAGAGAGGCTTATTGTGGGGAATGGTTTGCAGGATATTCCCGTCTGCAGTCACGTAGCCGATGGCCCACTGGCCCAGACGTGTGCAGCTCAGCCTGAAAATGTAGCTACAGTGCAGAGCAGAGGAGACCAATATGTCCCAATGTTAAAGTTTGATACAATGATGATAACTTTTGAATACCTAATTTTGAATGCAACATGTTTGTGGCAAAAAAAAAAGAATCCTGGCCAATTTTCATTTGCCCCAGAGTGTACTACTGTGGCAGTGAAGGCATGGTCAGGAACCGGATGTGAAGGGTGGCCTGAGTTGTGGAGAATGAGCCGGTAACAAATGAGTGTCAACACCTATGTGTGAGATCTATGCGAGACTATTTATGTCCATTTCCTCTCCCAGTAGGCACTAAATCCCAAAGAGAGAGCAGTGACTCAGAGAGGAGTGAGCTCCTGCAACCTTGTCTGTGAATAGAACGCTCACGGCACTGTGCGCGCATCTGTGTGTGCCTTTTTTGTTTAAGCTGCATCAGTGATTTACACTGCAGCAAAAATGCTATAGGGAAATAAACTGAAACGAAATAAATAAGAAAATTGCTCTCTTATCATTCCCTCAGATAACAAACCAGGATTATCACAGCTACTTTTATCAAGTGCTTACAGGTCCTTTTTTTGCTTAACGGATTAATAGATTGCATGAGCTAAACTGGGTAACACCCCTGTGAAACTTGTCCAGTCTTTTTTCAGTCATCCTTCCTCTAGCTGCTAGCGTGACGAGGCTTAGTCGACCGGATCGGGTTAGTGCACACATAAGGGGAGCAACAAGTACAATATCAGCGTCTGCTATTTTCCCTTAATGATGCAGGAGTTTCAAATTGAATACCTCTTAAAAAGACTGCACGAACCTAGAAGGACATATACAGTACTCATTAATAAATATGCGGAGAAAACAAAAAAAAAAATCAGTGTGACATCATGCGAGTCTTACAATACGTCTACTGATCCCGGGTACCAAGCTGTTCTGTGATCCGCTGGGAGCTCGAGGTCTTCTGACTGAACATGAATCGTCCCTGTGTGAAAATGGTTACTAATGATTATCTAAGCCTGCTTGTGTAATGAATGGTCATTCGGATGGGACTGTGGCTGCGTGCGAATGTATAGGGGACATCTTATCCAAAAGGACAATGCGTGGATGCCCTATTGTTGCGCGAAGGCCTTGCGTAGGAGAGAAGCCGAAAAGGGCTGGAGAGTTATGATTATACAGTAGGTGTACATAATTGTTTCATTGTTTTACTCTGTAGACATGTAGGTGGTAAGGATTGTAGCGGGCGTACTACCTGCCAGGCTTGTGGATGAACTTCTGTAGGCGAGCTTTGACCTCATCGTAGGTGAGAAAAGCCATGTATCCCGGGTGAGTCACTGCAAGGCTGTTCCAGTTCCGCAGCAGAGATGACCAAGGCTACAGAATACACACAAACACACACAGGGTCAGAATCGGCACTAAGCACAATGAGAGCGCCAGTAATGAGAATGAGTCATTCTGTACAGCAGGTCTGCCAGTTAGTCTGATAAAAACCCTCGGGTCTATGTTGACAAATACAGACCGGAACAGCAGGACATTTAATTGGAAGAGAATGAATGTGAATGAATTTAATGAATATGAGAGCATAGGTGAGAAGCCGAGCAGATGGAAGCATTCCCAAACGAATCAACAAGTGTGCTAAAACAAAGAGCTTTTTTGTTCCAGCCTCTTCTAAAACCACAGAGCTTAATACCTCAGTGGTTGTATTGTCTGGAACAAAAAGAAGCTGAACTGAACAACTACCTGTTTCATATAAAGAGGTTTAAGTTTAGTCACACAAAACTAACTGATGTTAACCCGTTATCCTGTTGCCTTTCATATGTTTATGTATTTAGTACACCATTGCGTATACAAAATGAATAACACATGTAATGAGTGATGTTCCCTGAGTGATGTAAACATATAGGGACATATTTAGTTAGCTTACATAAAAAGAGAAAGCATTTCTGCAAAGCGCTGCTTTAAAAACTTCAACGCCACCTCCAGAAAGTCCCCTCTGGACAGAATGACAACAACCAAGCCTTTTTCTGTGCTGTACAACAAGTCAAGAGACACGTGTAGAGCTGCAGAAGAGTGATTTGGTGTTTCTTCTGTGTTGATTCGTATGCATGTCTGGGGTCATTATCTCGTTGAAACATATAGATTACATGAACCTTGTCTTGCATTAACCTCCTGGCAGAGACAACCAGGGTTTGGTCTAAAATATCCTGGTACTGCTGCCATAAATGTTAATAAGAGCCTCGGACAACTAGTCACAAAAAAAAAAAAAAAAAAAGCCCCATAGCGTTACTGTTTACGGGGGTATGGAGGCTTCTCCATATATATAGTTCTCTTTTCTGGCTAATCCTAGTTTAGTTACTTTACTATAAAAGGTGCTGCATTTGGTGGAGTCTTCTCAGAAGGAGCTTCTTCCAAGCAGCTTGTTGTTATGGAGGTGGTGTCTAATAATTGATGATGATGATATTGAAACAAACAAAAAAAAAACCCTTTATAATTAACTGCATTATGTAATTATTTGTAATTATATTATAAATATAAACTACGGCCCTTCTTGTTCTTAATGGTATTTTAACATCCATCTGTGTCATTTGCATTCAAAACACTTTAGTTTTGAACATGTTGAGTGATGTGTGCAACCTCAAATTTATCACATATGGTCAACCAAATATATAGTTCCTTTTTTTAAGTAAACTTTTTGCATTTATTTTGAATGTTAAACATTTGTTTAAATAAGACGTAAGCAGTTTCTCCAGCTGTTTTCTATAATTATTTCTGCTTATTTTCTGTAAGGGTGCCAATAAATGTGGAGATGACTAGATGGCTCCTCCTGTGAAATGACTTATTGCTGTATATATTGAATTGGAAGATATATAAATGAACAGTGATATCAAAGTTTTCTTTTAATGTTTTGTTAGTGCAATCATAACAAAAAAAAAAATTATGTCATAATTCACATTTTGCTGTCTTTCCCACTCCTACATTATGAGAGTTTAAACAGTTTTTTTTTAAATGACAAGGTTTGGGTGAATACACAATTTCAGTGATGAATGAGCCAATTTCTTCACACAAACCTAAGCTGTAAGCCCTGTAACATTTTATTCAATTAAACAGAACTGATGCACATGATTTAATCCGTTCAGACCTTCTTAGAAGTTCAGAGTGATATTTAATTGCCTCAGTTTCGGTAAAAACTGATCCTGCACGTGGTCGTCTAACAGGACTGATCCGACCATCTTGAAAAGCATCATATGAAGGCAATCGAAGATGGAATTGAAAGACACTTGAGTCGAATAAACATGAAGTGGTGGTCTGGAGATTTGGACATGTTCTCCCATCAAACAGGGTTATTCAGAAGCAGAAAAAGCACGGCCTTACTGTGAAGAGCTTCATCAAAGAGCAAACAAACTCTCTGTAAACAGTCTGCCTATTTCTGGCTGATGGCAAGGCCAAATAAAGGGTGCAGTTCCCAGGAACACAACTTAGAGCGCTGACTGTCGCACCACATGCACAGTGATTATACAGAGAGTACACAATGTGAGATACGGACTTAACATTTTGTTCAGATTTTATGTGTGTAAGAGAATAATTTCAGAGCTGACAACCATTTGTGCCAACAAATATACTCGAAAAGCTAATGTTTTCTGTACATTTGAAATATAGAGGCACCTTTTATGATTTTAATAAGCCAAATCTTGTGCTTTAAAACCACTGACCTGAAACACAGCAGATTTAAGAGATCCCCTCCTTCTTCCCAAATTAGCCTTGATGTACAGGGATGAGGGGAAAGCAGCTTAATTAAAGGGTGGATATGATATGTAATGATAGGCTGCCTCACTGAGAGCTCTCTGTGATGCCTGCTTTAGAGTACTCGGTGTAATGAGTCGACAACTTACACAGGAACACAGGCTTCTAAATGCTCCTCTATGAGCAGTTGTGCTGCTGCAGTAGAGCAGGAAACCAACACAACAATAAACCACAATGATATTATTAACAGCACAACAAGGATAGCTTAGAAGCATTTACTTAAAAAAGAGAATCGCTTTGTTATATCGTGACAGAACAAAAATTCAGCTTATATGATGTACAGAATTCCCAACTCCATTGTTAACCTTTTGGTAGTTTTTAAATTGTTCATTTCCCATAGTTCAACAGTAAATGTCTGTTAAACACTTTCTAACACTCACCTAGGAAGAAGGCTACCAGGAATAAGAAAGGAAAATGTGTTGGGAGAAAAGGTACACCATATGGCCAGACGTATGTGGAGACCTGATCATCAAACCCATATGCGGTTCCTCCCCAAATTGTTGCCACAAAGTTGGAAGCACACAGTCAAATAGGATGTCTTTGTATGCTTTAGTTCCTTCACTGGAACTAAGAGGCCCAAACCTGTTCCAGCATGACAATGTGCACAAAGCGAGCTCCATGAAGACATGGTTTATCAAGGCTGGAGTGGAAGAACTCGAGTGGCCTGCACAGAGCCCTGACCTCAACCCCACTGAACACCTTCGGGATGAAATGGAACACTGACTGTGTGCCAAGGCTCCTCGCCCAACATCAGTGCCTGACCTCACTAAGGTCCTTGTGGCTGAATGAGCACAAATTCCCACAGCCACACTCCAAAATCTAGTGGACAGCCTTCCAAGAAGATTGGAGGCTGTTATAACAGCAAAGAAAGGACCGACTCTTTTTGGAATGGGCACATATGGGCGTGATGGTCAGGTGTACACATACTTTTGGCCATACAGTCTATGTTTAAAGTTAAGTGAAGAGGCGTAGTAACAAAGGTTCCGGGGGATGGCATTCCCAAATTTGGGGGCTATGGCAGTAAAGATCTACCTCCCTGATCCTGATGTCAGTCTTGTCTTTGGGACCACCATGTAACGCAGCACTGGTGGTCCTGAGAGTCTGAGCAGGCATGTAAGATTGTAGGAGCTCAGAGAGATAAGGCGGGGAGAGGCGATGTAGTGCTTTGTAAAGGAGAAGCAGGAGTTTGTATTTAATTCTCTGTGAAACGGTTAGTCAGCGTAGCCGTTGGAGTAATTGGTATGAGCTGTATTGTGAATATGCTGAAGTCTATTTAGGGTTTTTACCAGAAATGCCAACGAAGAGGGAACTACCGTAATCTAAGCATCAGGTTATGACAGCATGAACCAGGATTTCAGAATGTTTCAAACTATTGGTTTTGCTAAATTTTCGTGCAGTTTTCATGAGTGAGTAGCACCCTTACATGGGGTTCAAATGATGTCAAAAATTATACCTAGACCGCAAACATTTGAAGAATTTGACAATGATCATTTGTTTCTAATCTGCGTTAAGGATTAATGTCTCTTTAGCCTGATCACCATGTGCCAACTGCCAACCAGATTCAATCAGTTTGCAGTCTTTAGAAACGGTGCAGCACACACACACACACACACACAGTTGCAGCACACCTGCAGTTATGTGCTAACACCGAACAATGGCCATTGTTAAACCACTGATATCAGAAACAATAGCAGAGACGGCAGTCTGTGTTGTGGAGCTGAGATGATAGCGCACCTGAAAAAGCCTGGTGAAGATGTCAAACTCGAACACAGAGATGTAGTCGTTGCAGGTGAGGTCTATTGTGGACTTGAGGGCCATGGCCTCTAATCCAGAGCTGATTGGGTGAAATTCGTGCAGTGCTTGTCGGAAGACCTTCCACTGGACAATAGTCCTGCACAGATCAGAGAAACACACAAGAATATCGAGTTGCACAGCAAGAAAAGTGACAGTCATACTGTGATTCATGTTACGCCATAAGCTGAATACTCACTTGTCTCCAAATGATCTTCTCCAGAATTCTGCTGCATCTGCCTTCGTAATCCTGAAATTATCCCCCTGGAACAGACCGCTGGGAAAGATGGCTTTGAGCTCAGCCAGCATGTGACTGAAGATTAGCGATAGTTTGGTCAGGTTTCGTCTGAAAGAAAAGCAAACAAAAGAAGGGTGTCAAGAATCATTCACAGCAAAAAAAAAAAAAAAAAAAAAAAAAAAAAAAAATGCATTCAGACATTTATGAAATATTTTTTATTTTAGTATACATATTATTTAGGACGGCACGTTGGTGCAGCAGATAGGCTTGCAACTCTCCAGGATCCCCGGTTTGATCCTGACATGCCATTGTGTGGATTGTTTATGATAAATTGCCCCTAGATTGAATGAGTGTGTGAATGTGTGCATGCAGGATGCTCTGTGATGGACTGGCGGCTCATCCAGGGTTTATTCCCAACACACTTCCCGTGTTCCCGGGACAGGCTCTAGATCCAGTGTGACCCTGACCAGGATCAAAGGTTACTACAGATGAATGAATAAAAATATATTATTTATCACTGAGGCAGGTGAAGGCCGGTCCTGAGAGGGGGCTGAAGAGAAGCGAAGCAATTCTCAAAGCTATGGCTGATGCTACTGGCCCTGGGCACAAGGCAAGGCGAGGCGAGGCGAGGCGAGGCGAGGCAGGGAGTCCGGCAGGGAGAGGAAAGGGGGGGAAAAAGCCATGATTTACAGGCCAGCACAGTGGGGGATTGTGCAAGCGCTCCAGTCTGGAGAATTGACATGCACAACAGAGTGTGAGTGTGTGGCAGGACTGCAGCTGCCTCCAGGCAAGACTAGCTCAAGCTCTCTCTCCCCCACCTCTACACCACACACACAGGCACAGGTGAGAGCGAGAATCACAACACAGCAAACACAAGAATCTGCTAAGCTGTGATGCTCAACAGACAGAATAGGCTCATTTTATGAACAGAGCTACAGATAAATACAAAACTGAGGATTTTTTTTTCTCCTCCAGATGTCATTCATCTTCACACACACATACACACACACTCACTCCATTCTCCTGCTGTTCTCAGCATTTCTTTGAACTGATTAATCTCCCTTCCACTAGAAATGTGAAGTGAAAGTGCAAAGCGCATTGCCTTTAGCGGTGACTCTGAAATTGTGGTCAGAGCGCCTATTTTTAAAAAAAAAAAAAAAAAAAGCTAAGACACTCTGAAAGCCAATGTTCACTAAGTCATTCATCTATAACAGCAAAAGGAAAGAGTGTGAGATCCCCCCTGGCAGTGTGCATTTGTTGTTTTTTGAAAGCTTGGTGCAAAAAGGTGGCAATGTGCTGCCCTCAATGGGGAACAGCTGTGCAGCATTTCCAAACAGCAGTAAAGCATGCATGAGGATGTCGATATGTGAGGGGAGGATTATTTAAGAAGGAAAAAAAAAAAAACAAACAGAATGCTGGCTATGTAGAACATTAGCAATGCAGCCACAATGAAATGAACGGTAATGTCAGAAATATAACATGATGGGGTGGTGTGAAGCAGAGTACTATCCTGAAATTGATTATCGACACTCACTTTTCATCCATGACAGTTACATTTAATGTTGTGGAACATCTGCAAAACATGTTAGTTCCTGTTGACGCATATGAGCGTTAAGAAGTTGTTCAGTCACCAGGCTCTGTTTTGCTTTTGTCTCTTGACACGGATAATATGGGAAAAAATGCTGCTTGTCATGTTAGTGAGAAACCGCAAATCCATCCATCCTGATGACTTTCCTGGGTCTGAAAACGCAAAGCTGTAAATGTACAAAGCGCTAACATTGGAGACACCTTCCAAAAAAATCCTAAATAAACATCTCCTCCTAGAAAGCTTCCCCAGATCAACATTTACACCAGTGATTACACCGATACACCGCAACACTTCTGTGCCACAGACAGTTCTAACTGTGTGAGTCAGATAAAAACCTTATTTTTTTGCATTGCTTATTGCAAATAGGAGTCACAAAAGTGTATCTACATTCTGTTCAATGCAAGCATTCCAGCACTTAACGAGTACTGACACAAAGCTTTTCATTTGACTCACCCTCGTATACATCATACTATACCGTTCTTAAAAATTCATCCTCTCAAACAGCCCTTACATTTTCAGAATTGGAGCCGTTCCCATGGGCTCTGGCGGAGCTTGTTTGTTTAATGGCTAGAGTAGCAGGGCCTAATGCTATATGAAGCCCTTTCCTTCCTCTGGGACTCCTGCCAGAACTTTTCACTGTGAATCTCCCTTTTTATCCCACAGATCCTCCTATACTGCATTTGTGCCCTATAGAGCATGTAGGCTGAGCGAATAGTGAGACTGGGTGGCAGTAATTATGCAAGCTGCAAAGCCATGAGTTGGGAAGCGGAGACATGAAAAACACATTGCCAAAAAGGTTAGTGGCTCTGAAATCATTTACAAATGGTTTTCAAATGTCCGGTTTGGAGACTGATCACGCCATTCTGTGGAAATTTGTGCGGACTGATCACACTGCTCCTGCTGATTAAAACAAACAAAATGTCTGGGGCTGTATGAAAACTTTTTTTCCCCCCTTCCACAAATCCTCAACTGTCCGCCCACACGCTAGTTTTTATGACTAAGTATGAACACACAAGCCATCGCCCCCCTCCTCCATTTTTCTATTCAGGCTCTTGGCCTCTCCTCGTCATGACACTGCGTATGAGCCAAACCTTCCCTAGATACTGTGCTTTTGTAAGCCTTCCTCCTCTTTTGGCCTGACCTTTAACCTGCAGCTGGCTGCTCCCTTCCTGTTTCCTGTTTTCCATGATAAAAAAGCCAGGCCAACAACAGAGGAGAGACAGAAGTCTGCGAATGCCCAAGGCAGACAATCAAAGAGCCGTTCTACATCCCCACCTATCACGCTGCTCGCTACGGAACTTGAGCAGAAGTGAATCAAATGAGAGGTTACTTCTTGAGGTCACATTTCAAATGTTGTGCAATAGTGTATATTTTGCCAAACACCCTACACTTCCTTTTTGACTTTCAGTATTTGCCAATATTGGACCATTCTGTCCCATGCTTTGTGAAGGTGAAAGACTGAGAGTATCCTGCAAAGTGGGAAAAGACCCGGTGGCCAAATGCAGTTTGTTGCAGGGCTACATTAGAATACAGATAAATATCACAACTTACTAAAGACACACCATTGTTTGGTTAATAGAGAACAGCCATTTAAGTGCATCAAAATGCTCTCTTGATATCTGTGTGAGTATAAGGAAACAGTTTTACTGTTAACTGTGTGGTGGTCTGCAAAAACCATCGCTGTGGCTGAATTCTGGGAAACATCCAAAAAAAAGGTTTAGCCAATTTTTTTTCTGCATATAACATTACTTTGATGTATCAAAGTATCCCCCAAGCCTAATCAATCCAGCCTGTAATAACGAGTAAACTTGTCCGCAGTGGAGCCAGAACGGATCTTCAAATGCAAATTAAAAAAAAAAAAAAAAATTGTGGTTGAGATACAAGAAAAAGTGAAAGATAGTTCAGGAAGCAGTTTTCACACACACACACACACACACACACACACACACACACACACATTCACCAAACACCACCTTGTGAAAGTGATGTTTCTGGTATGGTTTACTCTGACAGCAGAGTACTAGAGACTAAACACACAAAAAGACACAAATAAATTAAATAAAAATTGTTTTATATATGGGGGCACAGAGGCTTAGTGGTTAGCACGGTTGTCTAGCATCGCCAGGGTTGGGGGTTTGATTCCCACCTCTGCCCAGCGTGTGTGTGTGTGTGTGTGTGTGTGGAGTGTGCGTGTGTGTGTGGAGTGTGCATGTTGTTCGGCTTCATGCATGCTTCGGGGGTTTCCTCCGGGAATTCCAGTTTCCTCCCTCAACCCAAAGACATGTGTTGTAGGCTGATTGGCATCTCTAAATTGTCCGTAGCGTGTGAACGGGTGTGTGTGTGTGTGTATGCGATTGTCCCCTGCGATGGGTTGGCACCCCGTTCAGAGTGTCCCCTGCGACCCTCTGTAGGATAAGTGTACGGAAAATGGATGGATGGATAGATGCTTTATATACAGCATCTACGATGAATGAACAAGTTTTTTTCCCCAGTTATGAGATTTCTGTATTTCTATTTTCCGATATTTTATTCCGAACAATCTGAGTTGGGCTAGCCTATTTTTAACAAACCACCTGACTTCACATGTACCAAAGCACCAACCAGAATTAGCCGTCTGCTTATCAGCTACACTTTTACCCCAACCACAGAGGCTGAAGTGACTTCTTTCCTGCTCACTCAACCAATTAGTGCCTAAGCATGAGAACAACTCCGCGTCAGAATTTTTATCATTTAATATACACAATTTTACCGAAGCCAATTGTGTGGTAATGGCGAGTAGGATTTTTTTAATAGCGAAAAGAGAAAGATGAGAATGATTCGAGTGGCTTCACTGTGACTGAGATAATCCCGATCTACACATAGTACTCTAAAAAAGTAGGCAGGCTGTACACATCTAATTCTTAATATGAAATAATGCAGGTCTCACAATACTTTTTACTTACTAGCAGACACACTGAAAAACCAAGATAATGCTTTTTGCTCTATAAATTAAAAAAACAAACAAATATAATAAAATCTTACAACATTATAATTGGAAATAGTTCCACTGCTGCGACAGATTTTAATCACTTTTATTAAACAGACGTGATGCGTGCACTGCTTCTGTGCTACCTTGTTCACACTCCTGCCTGGATAGTTTTTTTTTTTTGTCCACTTAGAGCTGTGGTGTTCAACGGTTTTGAGCACAAGATTACTATGGAAGTCAAAATTTGAACTGAGGTCTACCACAGTATATATATACATATATTTTTCCACCCAAAAAAAAAAAAAAAAAAAAAAAAAACCCACCCCAAAATGCCCACCAAGAGTGATGCCATTTTACTTTAGTAACAGTAAAGCAGTTCATCTACCAGTACAGGATTCAATAATCAGTCAGACAGTAATACAGTTCAAATACCAATATGCAACAACAGGAACAGAAACATGTTAATGCAACATGCACAGTTACACAGTTCCAGCGGCACACTCTTAATTGCTGTTTTTATGTCTTCTTTGTTTTATAGTCTGTGAATAATGTGTCGCTGGTGACAGTCATCGCTTCTTGTACTTGACTAGGAGATGGTTAACCCTGAGTGAAGCCTCGGTAGCAGCTTTAGCTCTCTCGGTGGGTTTTGTGAAAAGTGATTGCTGGGCTTTTAAAACCGAGTTTAACTCTTGAATTCCTTTCTCTCCTATCCTATTAATCTAATTACCCCTTTTGGACAATGCCAAAGCCCGGTGTGATATCAAGCAGACACCATTGTAAAAGCAAACTCCATTTCCCCTTCGACATGAAAATGCTATATTTCGCCTTCTTTCGCTGCTCGTCTATGGTTCGCTCGTTGACAGTACACATATGGAGTTAGCATTAGCTAGCTATGTAGCTTAACAGCAGGTTGAAGAAACCTAATTCGAAAACTGCCAGAATGAAAGTTTTTCTTGGGCTACTCTCCGCCCATACAGTTGCAAACCACCATTTAAATACGCACTGGTTAATATCTAGCCAACCAGTAAATATTTGACAACTGCGTATTGTTTTTTTAAAATTTTAAAATGTGTTGCAATCATTGACAGTACATGGAAGGTTGCGAACTACTGAACATGCCTCGGTGACCACCCGATAGATCACACTCGACAGGGTGATGATCACTGATTTAAAGGCTTAAAAGCTCCGTCCACCAGGGGGCAGGTCAGACCTGAAACATACCTAGCCAGCAACTGAAAATCTCTGATAGCTTCCTCCTATTTTTGCACAACAAGTTAAAGATGGCTGGCGTTCAGCAGGTTACGACGCGCATGTTGAGAAAGCAGCAGCCACAGCAGCACCAACGCAGTTGGCATTTCAGGCCATTAAACCAATCTTGGCACAACAATAGAGCGTATATCCTCCCAGTGAGAGAAACTGTTGCATTATACTGCCCCTGCACTTATGCCTGTATTGCACCATGAGCATGGGGTCACGTACAGTTTGCACAACTGCCACGCCCGCATGAACACAGGAAACACAATGCAGCCATCTTGTATATAGGCTTAATTATGGTGGTAATAATAACAACAACAATAATAATAATAATAATAATAAAAAAAAAATAATAATAAAAAAAAAAAAAATAATAATAATAATAATAATAAGTATTATTATTTGGTCTGGGCATTGAGAGAGACTCAAGTAGGATTTAATCCAGCTTTTATATATAAACATATATATATAAAACTACAACAACATTCTTTTGAATATATAAGGATGCACCCAATTTCTGAACTAAAGTTTCCTGGGTTTCCTTTTTTGACACAGTCATCACTATACAAATTTAACTCTCCGGAACTGGCTTCACACCAGATCTGTCAGGAAACAGCAGTGACAGCAGCCTCTCACTCCACTGCACACACATTCACACCATAATTAAACACGAGAGGCTTCTTAAGTCCACTGTCGGTGCTTTTTTTTTTAAAGGAGCATCCATTCACTGCAAATTTGCACTTTAACAGCTTCGATAACGTTTTAAAGTCTTTATTTCCTTTCGAGAGTATTTAAAGACGACACAAAGGGAAAAGGGAACAAAGCGTGTTTTTTTTTTTTTTTTTTATTAGGTCTTGAGGGCAAACGGGGAAGTGCACTATTGTGCTGTTGTTGGGTTTGCGAGTGCACTCGTGAGAGTATAAATAAACATGATGCAGTTAAGCCAGCCCGGGCTCAGTGCAGGGGAAAGGTACAGCATGCTGTAACTCACCCGTGTTTCCATCCAAAAGCCACATGGCTAGCCTGCAGCGGTGTGGGTAAAAATGGCCAAACGAGTTTATACTCCAGTGAGGAAGTTCATGAAATGGGGTCATTTAGCAGTTCCATTCTTTTAAGTGGTTCACGCTTGTGCGGTTTAATGTGATCTTGTTAAAGAACAAATGAAAGATCCTGATTAAAGGGTGATTTAAAAGACATTATCTTGGTTTCTATAATAGTTTCATTACTTAAAATTAAAAGGGCTTTACATAGCCTCTGCACCTGGGTAATGAATGGGTGAAAAAACAACTTAAGGCAGACTGTAGTGCATAAAGTAAAAAATGAACTGCTGATAGAAGCATTTCTCGTTACATATAAGTGCTGAATTTCAAATGGCATATGGCGCATGAAGGTTTGAATCAATTTAATATCGAAAAAATGTTAAAAAAAAACGAAACAAAAAAGATACGAAAATATGAGCCATGTGCACGGTTCTGTACATTTTCTGCGGTAATCCCACAAAACGAAGAAAGTCTGCATTGAGCGCTGTTTTATCGAAAGTCTTCATCGTGTGCCGCTGCGTCTTTTTCACTGATGAGGTTTACTCATTGCTCAGCTCAAAAAGGAGTTCACAGAATGTACAGCGTAACAGGATGTAGATACTAAACATGCAGTACAAGTACAAAAGAGATACCTTTACCACAACACATGCACTCGTGTCATTACACTGGCAGCCTGAACTGAAGGAAACTGTATCACCATCTCATCGCACAAAGAGTCAGTTACACCACACAGCCTGGTGTTCAGCTCGAAAATGTGCTTCAATGGCTCGTTATTTTATCTGCTGCATTTTACATATCCCATAGATGACTCATTCATACCGAACTTTTAGGTCCAAGATAAGATGAAATGATAGCCAAACTGATAAGGCTGATTGCCTTGGGGGGTTTCAGTGGGGTGTTAGATTAGTCGGCACCCCATGTGCATTTACACAGAACAAGAATCTGCAATGCCACTGTGGTCTAAATTTAGCCCCTGGTTTAAGGTCCTCTTCAAACAGAGTCTAGACACACAAAACCAAGACACAATTATACACCGAAAACAGCATGCCTTAACAGAATGTAGCCTCTTTTTTTAAACAGTACAATGCAAAACACAAATGATCATTTGCAAATTCAGGAAGACGATGACAAACATCCGAAAAACAAGAAAAAGAAGAAAGAAAAAAAAACCAGTGAGAACTGCGAGGCAGTGATATGAGGATAAGGCAAGTGCTAAGTGCATGACTACACAACTGCAAATCCCACACATGCTCTTGGTGCTAATGGACTAATCTGCATTATAATGGAGGATAGGTCACCTTTGTGCACAGCAGTGTTAAAGCTGGATCAGAGAGAAGAGCAGTGAAATATATGTGAAACATCAGTAGAAAAAAACTGATGGAAAACAAATGACACACGCACAGCATTGGAAATTGATATTACGTATGCAATTACATTGAAATACCAATAATATGTTCTGTGGTTTTCCTACAGAACCAGGCTTCCTAAATTTATTGTTGGGGTTGTGTTTTTGTTTTTAGTTGCATGTAGGCTGGGGGTTGCACACTTTGCATACGATTACATTCAGTGATGTTAGACGGAAGAGATAAAATCTAATATCTATCAGCAGCTCGACAATGAAACTTAGGGTTGAGCAATGCGTTATATCGCAAAGTCTTTACCGCATAATAAGAATGCTGTGCGGCAAATTATTACACAAACATACTTAAAGGCAGATTCCTGATTTCTCTTCTGTTGTTTGTTTTGTTGTCTTTCAAGTCTGTAATATTCGACTGGGTTCGTGTTTATTTCCTCCAAATACCAGTCATGCTAAACTGAAAAGATGTAATCCTTTTATTCAAACCAAACAGTTCGATTATGCAAGTTTCATTTCATTTGATTGGACAACGTGTGCTTAGTCTACATTTAGTTTCTAAAAAAAAAAAAGATAATTGAGTAAATAATCCACCTTTTTTGTGTTCATTACACCTGTAACTGTTTTTCATGTGTACCTTCTCAATCACTGCATACGATGTGTTATGGATGTCTCAGAGATGTGGGCTGAAAAATATCCAATGAAACAGATTAAACAGAGATCTCTGGGTGTAGATTCACCTTCTGGCATGTCTGACACTGATATGCTGACACATATCTACAGTCTGGGCTGGAAAAACATCAGCCCCTGCTTCACGTCTTCATCCCATTCTGTATTTTTGTGACTTTTGGTGGTGCTGTTCCACTTAGTTCTACCAAATCCAAAACAATCCACTTTAAGACATTTGTTACCAGCAAATAATCTGGTGAGGATGCCAAAAACAAACCGGTATAAGGCTGTGAAAGCCCTGATTGTGCATTTATACCGTACTAATTATATATTAATTATAAAATCAGCGTTTTATATCAGTGTCGCACCATTCCAAAAACTTGATGTTTGGTTTAATCTGTATGGTTTTAATCCTGGTTCATTAGAAACGTATGATATCTTACTCGTGTTATTTTGTATTATATCAATGTATCAGGCAATAGTAGTCATGACTGCGGCGTTTATAACAGGGTTTAGGAGTCACTGACCACATGGTAATCCTGATCAGTAGTATTAATGATCACAATTACATTAGGAGACATTATTTGCAACTAGAACAGACGTACGGACAAAAATACACAAATCTTTTTTTGGAAATTCTTTTGAATAAATTGCATTATTTCTTTATTAAAAAAAAAAAAAAAAAAGGAACATAAAATCTATTTTTAAATAACGACATCAAATAATTATTAGAAGCAGAGCAGCAGATTATCTTCTTCTACGTCTTGTATTGTCAGGTGCAGGCTGCTAAAAATTTGAGAGAGAATTATATGCCATCTGCTTCTATTACCTCGTGTAAATCTCAGCATTCTGGATCAAAGCAAGACTCGACCCCCCTGTGCACCAACACATATGGTGTAATCATTTATCTTGCTGTTTAACTTCCTCCCACCTGTTTCTTTTTGCAGAACAAACTAGATTGCGTTAAAGATTATAAGAAGCGGCTTAATATATGTGCGGATGCCCAAAAAAAAAACAAAAAAAAAACACAAGTTAATTATATATTTTTAAAAAAACTCCAACAAAACTGAAGCACTACGAGTTCGCAGTGAGACAGTATGTCCTCCACGAGCCCGAGCCCCACTGAGTCTAGCTGATAGTGCAGTCTGGATGGACTGTGAGAAAAAAGGAACTGGAAGTGCAATTGCTAACAGGAAGAGCAGTGTCTGAGACACAGTGTGACCGGTATACCAAGTGTTAGTCATAGATTCCTTACACACTGCTCAAGCACATCACCACTACAACCACATCCATCCAAATTTTAGCATGCAATTATATTCAAACAACTTATACCAGGAAATGTAAGAGGTTCAAAACAGGCAACTTTCCCAACCTAATCATCTGCTCTATAAGGTAAATATGATTTGCTCTAGAAACATAACTCGAGTATTTATAGAAACAATGATCAGCTTCAAGATCCAAAATGTCTAGCTGTTTATGCTGTCATTAAAAGTAAAGTTACATGCTTCGGACATAACAAGCCAAGTAAATGACCAACCTGTCAGAATAACACCAAAGGTTAGACTAGCTCTAGGTTAAGCATCATGCTTTGAGGTTTTTGTCTTGCCTTTCTCTTCTTCAGATTAATTCAAGTCGCTCGAGTTGCTTTAAGGAACTGAAAAACAGACTTTTCAAAACCAGCCCATGGTTTCCTAGAAAAACCAGCACAGACTCGTTACTTTACAGCACATTATTCTTAGCTATAATGCCTTATTTAGGCAACTACAACAGAGCGTAAAGATCCCTCATAGAGATAAAAGTAATAAACAGCCCTCATAAACATCTAATTCACTACATCCATATGGTGGAGAAATCAGTAAATGTACCATTTAATAGATATCAAAATGTAATAAACCACAAGGTTCTACAGAGTTCGCATATATAATGTCACGCATCTGGCCCAGAATGAGCTGAGACGCCTGCTGGCCAATTACTATTTATAAAAAGGTTTAAAGGTGATCGGCACTTTCCAGTAACACTTGAATACAGATTACTGATAATGGTTATTACTTTGATTATAAAAAAGGCTTATAAAACAGTAAACTACTATCTATTCTGGTAAGCTAATAAAATGTGTAATTCCTGAACAAGTCCTGAAGATAGTCTGCATTCTTTTTTTAAAAAAAAAAAAAAGTAAATAAATAGGGATGAATTTTAGTTTACGTCTGTAAGCAAGTAGCTTCACGCCGTTTTGACTGAAATCTTTTGACAGAAATGTAAATACACTGGCCAGGATGGGAATACCATCAGTAAAACACCAATAACACTCTGTAAAGATGGTCCCACCTCCAACAAGCTATGACTGCAAAACTACAAAACAAAAGCGTCTACATTAGTCCTGTTCACCTTGTCAAGTAGCTAAGATAATATAATAACATACAGTGGGTAAGTTAGCTAGTTAAGAACATTAATCCATGCTAAGATAAACCAATGAGTATATGATGATGTAGCAAATCGTGTTAGTGACTTCGACAAGAAGTCAGCAAATCATTGGCCAACATTCTGCACATAACAGATATTACTAAAATCTAGCTAGCACCTTTATTTATGTTTATCTTTATTTACGTTATATGAAGGCTTTGCGCTTGACTTTACGTGTTTCCACATACCTGTGTGTTTCCAAAAAGATCGTCTGTCATGCATGGATGCCAATTAATCTACCTAGTAATGTGCGTTCTATGAATAACCAGTTGATGTGTTTAGCATAGGAGGAGTGTGTGTCCGAAGTGTGCGATATAGTTACAGCACTGAGATGCGTCACACTACCGTGAAGTGTATCACCTTTAAACATACACATGGAGTTGATGGAACTGGACTGATTTGTCCACCTCAGAGGGTTTGCGTTAGAATTCTTCATATGCTGGGGAACATTAAAACTAACAGTTTGCCTTGTATGGATAAATGTTTGAATGGTGTGACAAAACCAGAATGCTTTGACACCTTGGACAGTTCATTATACCTGCGTGACTAATATAGATCTGAAACGAGAAACAATGCTAGAGCTCTTCTCTTTTTTCGGGGAATGATTTGCACTGTAGAAAGACCAAATGAGCCACACAACATTCAGCAAAGAGCAAATAAGCAGCAGAGACAGAGACAGGATGAGTGAATTGAAAATAAATAGTTCAGATCACTTTTAAAGCAAGTCTGTTATCTATCGGGGATTGTCCCAAGCAGAGCACTTCCTCTTTCTGCTGCAACTATTTGCATTGAACATAATGCAGTAACACAAACCATTGTGGCACAGATACAATCTCACAACATTGAAAAAAAAAAAAATCTGTCCTACATAAGTAACGGATCTAGGCTGTTTGTCTCTTAACACAGAGACATTGTTAGGTTTGAAAATGTAAAGGCTGGTGCCTTTAAAAGGCAACAATACAAACAGTTTTTCAACATGACAAACAGTTTCACAACTGCTGAGAGCTTCTGCTTTTAGATGGACCTCCCACGCAGCAGACTTCATGTTAACATGTTGCTTCTTCTAGTCAAGAATCACTTCTAAAAACAATGAACAGCAGTCAGGGACCACTGAGGGTAGTGACAGACTTCTTATCTGTACGCACTATTAACCTGAGTTTTAGTGACTGGGACGTGTTTGTGACTTTGACAAGAAGTCAGCAAGAATGCCAACATTTTGCATGCAACATATTATTGCAATTTGGATAACGTCTTTATTTACGTTTAACTGCAAGGTGTTGTGTGCAGTAAGTAGGAGATTTATATGGTGGTTTTGGTTTATACTTCACATTACTGACGGGTCATGGGTTAGGGACTGAGACCCGAGTAGGGACACTGCGAAAAGAGTTACGTGACATGAACCCGAGTTAAACAACTGGGACTCAAACCAAGCGAATGGGATCAAGTTTTAGCAACTAGACCTGACTTTTAGCAACTGGGAGAGGTGTGACAGGAGTTTTAGCCACTAAGACCTGAGTTTTACCGATTGGAACCAGAGCTTTAGCAATTGGAACCAGAGTCTTAGCCACTGAGACCCGAGTTTTAGCGATTGGAACCTGACTTTTAGTCACTCAGATTGACTTTAGTATTTCCACTACACAAATGTTTGAGTCTGAGTGAGTTTTAATGCAGTAAGACTTGAGATGATGGACATTAATGTCAATTTACAATTAATGTCAATTTTAAACAGCAGAAAATAGCTGTACCATAATTTAATATAATGAAAAACATAATTAAAGAGAAGCAATGTTCAAAATATACATTTGCATTCTGCAGAGTGTATAGTTTTATGATTAAGTTCAACTCTTCTGTCACAGGGAAAATAGTCCTGGGTTCAAGTGTTGATATGTGGAATAAGTCTGTTTTAAGTAAAATATGTTAATTACAAACATAGGTTTGTCCCAAGAAAATTCCTAAATAAAGGAGACTTAGTTTGGGTTCATTTAGGTTCTGAATGGTGATTTCAAATGCTGGAAAAAGGTGGTTGTAGAAGTTAAAATGTAAAAAGACCACCTGCACCACGGCCTCAGCAGAAAGTTTTTTCCCCCTAGAACTGACCCTGCTTCGAATGTAAATTAATGGTAATGGCAAAACACATTTTACACAAGACCCATTAAAACACACCAGCAATGTAAGTGAATTTAAATAGCAAGCGAGTTCTCCCTCTAGCCAGATATCTACCAAATGAAGTTATATGTTTGTTTTTATGCTTTCAATTCATGCATGCAAATAGATGTTACCTTATTACATACAGTGTGTGTAGTTTCATTTAATAGTGATCGGCTGCGCACAACTAAAGTCGTGCCTCGGACTCGCAAACACCTCAGCTTCAGGCTTTGTGTAAATATGGCTTGGCCAACAGTGAACAGGAAGACAGAAGTGTGTGGGAGAGGCTACTGAAGTGGAGAGCAAAGATGTAAAAGCATCTGCGACACTTGAATGAAGCATTATCAGTGCGCTGCCATCATGTCTGGTGTGTCTGAATAAAACCCATCCAAGCTCACCTTGGCTGCGAGTTCTCCTCATACATGCGCTCTTTGCCTTCCTTGAACAAACTGATCGTCTGCTTCGTCTTCTTCGTCAAGTTCTCCATGAAGACACGGAAGTACTCGTTGTCACCCAGTGTCTCCATCTTGCCCTCGTAGCGGGACAGGATGGTGCGAAGGTGCTGGTAGGTGTCAGGTAGCAGGTCCAAGATGTATGGAGGACTGTTCTTCAGGGCCAGCTTAGGGTTCTGACATAATCGCACCACCTACACACAAACAGTCCAGTTATTCCACAAATAAAGTTAAAATAAGAAAATAACATATTGAACTGAATAAAAGAAATGTTTATGATTTGAAATAAATTTATGTTTACACATGTTTTCCTCTAACATTCTTCTGCACTATAATTTACATGACCAATCAATGAAAGCAGCTGGATATAAGCTTTTAAACACTGCATGTGGCAGCTTGCTCATAATCTACCACTCTTAGATAAAATAGTTTCTGGTTTGCCATTTCTCTTTTTAAGGTGATGCCAGCCAAGCAAATAATGTGTACTCATCAGTTAGGAGCCATGATTTTCAGATTTTTTTCTGCTATTTGCTTCTTCTTACACTCAGTTTTATTACACAGTACTAAGCGCGCACATGAAGCACTGAACTGCATGAAGCTGAAAAAGTGACGAGTACACAATCCAGTCATCAACCAACAGCTCTGTCTGTCATGATAAACCACTCGAGACTCCACAGTTGTGCAGTGTGCTCCAATGTGATCGTTTTCATTGTTTTAAAGCATAGGGCACTTCTTAATCTGTTTCCATAAAATTAATTTGCACCGTGTCACCGTTGCTTTATAGTGAACTAAAGCTGAAAACTATGACAAACATGAGAACAATAATTGCTTTCAGTCTTTAAATCTGGTACTCTACTATTTTATACATAAAAATAAAATATTTTTCTTAGAATATCTCATTCATCTCTCATCGCTGTGAAACCGCACTGCACAAAGATAGAAACCTCAAAACTATGCATTATTAATCGTGTAATTGTGTGCTTTGTAAGTAAAAATGAGAAAAACTGCATAGCAGGACCAGACCAGAGTTCATGACGGAAAATTTGCAGTAAAGCACCGATTGTAAATTATGGGACTGCAATAATAAAGACTTTAACCCCTAAAGAGATAATGTGTAGCTAGTCCTAGCCCAGGTGCTTGTCTTACAGATTTAGTGGCTTCCGATGGTGTGAGCATTTGGGCCTATTTTAAAGGTCTGGCACAAACACACCCACTCCTCTGACTGCTGGACGTTTGTCTGGTTAACAGATAACCACTTTTGCCAACTCTCTTCAGGGGAAAGTAAGTTGTGAAGTCGCAGGATTATAATCAGTATATTAACTATAAGTAATAATTGAAATATTCATTGAATCATCATGATCATTTGCATATCAAAATGTGCTACATGAAGAAGGAAGGGTTTCTGAAGGCACTCGACACACTGATAGATATTTGTCAACCAGACAAAATTTTCAAATACCATTTTGGTACGTCTAACTGCAGAGAACAATACTGTGTCAGAAGGAAGCTGCTGTTTACGTGCTGTTTGGTCTCATTAGCAGCTACTAACTTCCTTGTGTAAGTAATCCACACACACGCACACACACGCGCGCACACACAGGGGTCCAAAAAGTCTGAGCGCACTAGTGAAACTGCTTCTGTTTTCATTCTTTTCTAATTTAATGCAACCATTTTCATTACAAATTATATTATTGACAACAACTTGAGTGTAAAGTAGAACCTTTGAGATAGTGATATGAATTTGAGTTTCTTAGTATTTGATATGTCTCCTTTTTGCTTTAATGACAGTGTACACTCAAGCTGGCACGGACTCCACGAGTTTGTGCAAAACCTTATGATCCATTTTAGATCAGAGTGTCGTCTGAACACATGCTTCAGCAGAAGAGATTAGGCATGAGCAAAATCTGACCTTTTGTACAAAGCAGTTAAATTGCTTAGTATCAAAAATTGCTTACATTTAAACAGAGACCTAGAAATAGTACAGAATCTTCAATATTAAATATTCAAGATATTGAACATTTACTTTTTTTGTTTTAAATATTTCTGCAAAATGTTTATTATTTTACCAAAATAAGAGGGCTCATACAAAATTATTGTTTATTTAGTGCTGACCTGAATAAGATATTTCACATAAAAGATGTTTACATATAGTCCACAAGAGAAAATAATAGTTGAATTTATAAAAATGACCCCGTTCAAAAGTTTACATCCCCTTGATTCTTAATACTGTGCTGTTACCTGAATGATCCATGTTTTTTTGTTTACTGATAGTTGTTCATGAGTCCCTTGTTTGTCCTGAACAGTTAAACTGCCTGCTGTTCTTCAGAAAAATCCTTGAGGTCCCACAGATTCTTCGGTTTTCCAGCATTTTTTGTGTATTTGAACCCTTTCCAACAATGACTGTATGATTTTGAGATCCATCTTTTGAAAACTTTTTGAATTTGAAGATCAGGGTAAATTTAACTTATTTTGTCTTCTGGGAAACATGTAACTATCTTCTGTAGCCTCTGAAGGGCAGTACTAAATGAAAAAATATGATATTTAGGCAAAATAAGAAAAATGTACACATCTCCATTCTGTTCAAAAGTTTTCAACCCCCAGCTCTTAATGCATGTTTTTTACTTCTGGAGCATCAGTGAGCGTTTGAACCTTCTGTAATAGTTGCATATGAGTCCCTCAGTTGTCCTCAGTGTGAAAAGATGGATCTCAAAATCATACATACAGTCAGGTCCGGAAGTATTTGGACAATGACAGAGTTTTTGTGATTTTGCCTTTATACACCACCACAACGGATTTGAAATAAAACAATCAAGATGTGATCGAAGTGTAGACTTTACTTTAAGAGGTTCCACAAAAATATGGCATTTACCATTTAGGAATTACAGCCATTTTCAACAAAGTACCTCCATTTTCAGGGGCTCAAAGGTATTTGGACAAAGTGACATGACTGTAAATATAACCGTAATTTTAATACTTGGATGAAAATCTTTTGCAGTCAGTGACTGCCTGAAGTCTGGAGCCCATGTTCTCAAAACCCAAATTCTGAGTTTCCTCCGTGGAGTTGCTTTGCCAGGCTTCACTGCTGCCACTTTCAGTTGTTGCTTGTTTGTAAAAAGGCAAAATCACAAAAAACTCTGTCATTGTCCACACAGTTCCAGACCTGACTGTATGTGGGTATATATATAAAATCTCTGGAGATCAGCAGTTTCTGAAATACTCAAACCAGCCCATCTGGCACCAACAACCATGACACAGTTGAAGTAACAGATGACACTTTTTCTTCATTCTGATGTTTGATGTGAACATTAACCGAAGCTCTTGACCTGCATCTGTGGGATTTTATGCATTGTGCTGCTGCCACAAGATTGGCTGTTTGGATGACTGCATAAATGCGTAGGTGTACAGGTGTTAGTGACCGCTAAGAGTGTGTGTGTGTATATATAAATAGATAGATATAGATATAGATATCTAAAAGATCAGCTGATGTGAAGCAGAGTTCCTGTTACCATCCCAGCATTTATTTTCCTATAATAGCATACCCAAAGTGTTTTATTGCCTCTTATACCACAGCAATTCACCAGGGCTAACAATCTTTATTTATTAAAGAATGACACAATGCTTTTTATTCATTAATACTGGTTACATTTACTGTTGTAGAACTTTCGCAAAACAAGTTCCTGTTATCACTTGTGTTATACGATTTATAAACAGCTGTTCCCTCACTAATAAGACTAATTAAAAAAAAAAAAAAAACCCTATTAAGAATATTAAGAGGACAAAAGACTACTGGAAGTTTGAAAGACTACTGGAAGCCACTTGCTGAATTTTTGATGATTTGTTTTTTTAGCTAGCTGCCTGACTAGCTAAAGCAGAAGGAAATACAGATTAATGGTACTGAAAGGAATCTAAACAGAAAAACAAAGGCTAATTTTGCTGAATTTTCTCAGATCAGCATTACAGTGAAAAGCATCAACTACCTGAACAACAGAAATACCCTTTCAGATGAGTCTGATTTACTCCTGCTTAGTGAAAGATCAGACCACATGAACGCTTTGCAGCACAGAAGAGAAAACAAGAAGAATTCGGCACCAAAGGCGTCTACGAGGATGCCGTCACGGCCAACAAGTTTAATCCTTCTTGCTATTAATTTTTATGACAGAAATATGCTTAAAATACTCTTAAACTATAAACAGGAAGGAAGCTATTGAAGCATCTGAAGAAAAACTACTTTGGCCATTTGACCAAGTTTGGATCAATTTCACAATCTAATCAGTTCATCTGCTGGTTACAACACTACAATGATGTTGAGATATCGCGCTAATGACAATCTCGGATGGACAGATAATCTGAAAACATAGCATCTCCACCATTTAGTGGCGAAGGCATAAATAAACCACACATCAGTACACATATATATAAAAAAGACATATTAGCAGGAAAGCCTAGGATAAGCACTTCTTCCCAAATTCATCTGAGCACTCTAACTAGCATACAACTCACGTTCGTAGAAAGCAAGAAACTAACATTATAGCAAAAGCTAAAATTAGCAAGTTTACCTCAGTCTTACCTCAGACAGACACTCTGAGGAAGTCAAGGCAAGTTGGAACTGTTTTATATAGAAATTTAAAGGAATTGCAGCTGCGGTTTTTTTTTTTGTTTGTTTGTTTGTTTTTTTTTTTTAAAAGATATCCCAATAGCTAATCACAGTTACCTGCTTTTTGCAAAGAATTTTCGTCTTGAAAAAAATACTTAGGTATGCTGGACTCTGGAGCTCACCTTGATTGCGTTCATGTTCCCCTCGCCCGCACTCTGGAATATTCTGTCTGCTACATTACGACTGGCATGTATTTCTTACTTACAAGCCCACTATCATTAATTGTTGGTTGCTTGTGGTGAAGAATCACAGTGACTCATGTATTTATATAATGCATGCTGGTTATTGTAGTGAAATTTGAATAGTGAAATTTGGCAAAAATGCTGTGCATAAACTACACAAGTATCATCTTTTAATGCTAGTCTTATACTGGAAAATCTCCTTTAAGGAAGAAACACAATTGGGTCTAATTTATCTGAAAATGCACTGAGACAGACACAACCGCTTCTAATATTCAAACTAGGATTGGTTTAGCATGTTTGGGAAATGAATCTGGCATCTGTCAATAGAGAAAACCCCATGTTTCTTTCACAGAGAGTAAAATCCATAAAATTCAAACCATCTCTCTTATCCTAACTCCTGAAAACAACATGACAAGTTGTGTGTGTATATTACTTCCCCTGCCATGTACATATCTGCAAGATAATTTAACTCGAAATGATGACAAGCTAATTATGTGCATTAATACAGACTCGCAACTTTATGCAGGCATAGGATTTATCCACGTCTGGTGATGAAGCAGATCATGTTTGAGACCTGGACCGAAAAAAAAAAGGCAGAAAGTCTTTGGCTAGCATTTAGTCTCAGTGCTTGACGCAGCGTTTGATTAAAAGGTGACTGTGTGGTGCTAGTATTAGAGTTAAAACAGCCTTTGTGCTGCACTGTACTGTATTTTGTCCCGTTTTTGTCTCTGTTTCCACATCCCTTCATATTCCTGATTTTGGAAAGAATCTGAAGAGAAGATAAAGCTAATTAATATGCTGAGTAAAAAAAAAAAAAAAAATCCTAGCACCAGCCAGACCACATGCTCAGTTTGCGTGTGTAGTGCAGCAGGTGACAGGAACTAGAAAAAGAGCATCAAATTCCTTTCCACCACCAAGAAACGTATGAACCAATTTCAAATGAATGTAGAAAGTCAATAGAGAGATTCTCCCTTTTCTTGCTGAATGACTGAAGTAAATAAAAATAATAAATTAAAAATAAATTTAAAAAAACCCTGGTGACTTAAATGAAAAGCTTACACAACCTACTTATGGATGTCATAGCAATTTGTCCACCCTAAGCTATGTTTTTAGGAAACACAACTACAGAAGATGCAATCACGACTTCCTCATTTTACTACGCACTTACTGAAATTCTCATACTGATAGCTTCTTAACATTTAGCTGTGCTTGCTGCTCAGAGCTACTGACACTTTCTGATCTACTGCTTGCACAAGAGCTGTGCATCTTCACCTTCTGTACTATTGATCAATACGTGGGTAGGAAAGTGAGATCTGCTCAATTGGCTCAGGGGTGGCAGCTGAAGAGCTGCACAACGGCGAGTCAGGGTGGTAGTCAAGCAGGAAGTAAGCAAGGCCTGCGAGCAGCTCTTATCTGCAGAGAAAACCTCCGTCTTCAGTCCGACAGCAGCTGTGATTGGGTTTGGGGATAAACGGCGTCACCGTGAGGACACAACAGACCCCAGCTCACGCTCATCTTCATCCTACTAGCTCATGCGCTCCCAAAACACGAGTTAGCACAGTCCTGACAAGCAGGAGATAACGCCACTGTCACAACATGTCCTCTGAATTATCAGTAAGCATGCATGCAACTTCACAGAGACGCAGACACGCTATCTCTCTCATGCATATATGTATGTGCATGCACACAGTCCCACACAGTGTAGCCTCCACTTATTGCCTGGATTTCTTCTTCTTCTTTTTTTTTTTGAAGTCTGAGAACACCAACGCAAGCGTTAACGCTTCACTGTCCTGCTCCACTCCATTTCAGTTTGCTAAAAGTGCCTGCAAAACAGTGCTGACACTTTAAGACACTTTAACAATTAACAGACCAAAAAAAAAATACAAAAATATATTGACAAAGTCTGATGCCCACAATTTCATCAGCACAATACTCATATGGAGTAAGGATCACACATGGGGGACGCTGTTAAAGGAAAACGATCAGTGACGTGGCAGAGCGAAGCAGCCCTGACACAAAGCAGAGCTGCTCTTACCACCCCGAAGCTGATTATTTTCCAAACAGTACATCTTTCCAGATGTTTTATTCCTTTTACCCCACTGCAATATACCAACACTAAGACCAATTTTTAAATGTATTAATTATATATAAACGACACTTCATCCATTTGAAGTTATAGCCGCTAAACAAGTTCCTTCCTGTTATCACTTACTTTATAGCAGCTATCAATAGTAATTCCCCTCACCAGCCTCTCTTTCTTCTCACAGAAGGTGGAAAAAAAAAAGAACTGCAGCTTGTCATGCCACCAATAAACCACAAAGTGCAAAGTCCTCTATCTTCAAGACGTGCCAGAAAACTAGTGTTACAGCTTTACATCTGATCTTTACAAAGCACTGACACTGGAGACTTCTTCCATGAATATTAAATAATCTATAAGCTTCACCATATCAAAGTGTATAGTTTTTTTTTATTTGTTAAATAATGATTTTTAACCTGTTTATTTTTAGCCTTAGATTCTGTAATGTATCGGTCATCTGTCACGTCCCTGAGAAACGATAATATTATACAGGGCGTCCCAAAAGTCTCCCTACAGAGGGCAAATTAACACTTTTTAGGAAAATGTCTTCCAGTATGTGTTTACATGCACACACATATGTATATATTATATACATACACACACACACACAGACATACACACATATGTATATATTTAGACATATATATTATATTTTTTCTCAGATAGCCGTTAAGAATGTCTTTGACAAAAGAAGAACATCATTCTCGTGGCTGGATCGGGAAGCTATTGCAAGGTTGCGACGGACTTTAGCAGGAAACATGGCAAACACATCACACACAACACTGCTGCCAAACATATTAACAAATTCAAAAAGACTGGAAGTGTTGTGGCCCAACCGAGATGTGGAACATCCACTGACGAAGGCACAACTGACATGGTGCTGGGGTACACAGTCCCCAGTGTATGGAGACTTTCGGGACACCCTGTAGAATTAATATAGACCTGTGATTTGAATTACAGCCTGCACTACTGTAGTGGTATAAACTGCCATATCAGCCTTATTATGTAGCGGTGTACACTTTTGCCCCTAAAACTCTGTTAGATAAAAAAAATAAATAAATAAATAAATAAAAAAAATACTACATGCAAACCTTGGCTTACTTCAATGTGAGCAGGTTTTTTTTTTTAATATTTAAATCAGCCCTACAAGCACAGAACAAAGACACCACCCAGTCTGGCAGCGATCAGAAATGTTGACAGTAATCTGATTCTAATGTAGAGATGCACGACTTGGACCAAGCGTCTATTTAGGGATTGGAAGTAACATTCTTCAGTAACTGTGGCGGATCCGGGGGCTATCCCGGGGTCACTGCGCGTGAGGTTGGAATACACCCTGGATGGGACGCCAATTCATTCACATGTGTACACACTCATTCACACCTTGGGATAAGTAGCCAATCCATGTACTGGGAGGAAAGTGGAGGACCAGGGAGACACCTGTGAAAGACAGTAACTCGAGCTTCGAATCGAACCGGGAGTGCTGGAGCTGTGAGGAGGTGACGCTACCCACGGCACCACCATGCCTCCCCTGAACCCAACGCTGATCATTCATTTAATTCATGAACAATCTACCACAGCGCATAAAGACAAAGAGCCTCGGGTATTTTACACAGCTTTATGTGCTGTTTTATTAGATGTAAAGATCACAGGGATGCAGACGGCAGGTTTTGCCGTATACTGTAAGAAAATTTAGGTTTATGATTAAATGATAGACAAGACGGAGCAGTCTTAGAGGCACGTTAGAGTTCGGAAAGCTCTGCAGCTTCAAAAGAAATCGGATACGAGTCTACAGCTTCGTGTACGCCATGTAATTTGTTCTGTTACCTTTTTTTTCTGGTCGACTTGCATTCAAATACGTGCAAATGGTTGTGGTGGTTGTTTAACTGAATAACAGCTTAAGCAGAATGGAAATGTTAAGAAAGCTGTTGCATGATGTGTTAAACCATGCTTTCATTTCAACCAAATGTTACCATTTCTCGCCATATCACACTTGTTAGAGAAGTAGTGCTTTGACCATAAAAAAACACATCCTTTGCCAAGCGTGGGTTAAAAAAAAAAAAAAAAAAAAAAGAACTGGAAGGAAATGAATAACCCTACTGTATGTCTCAACTAATGATTAGCCTGAAGAAATCAAAGAGCAGCCATTCATTAACAAAGATATGAACAACAGGAAACAAACAGTAATTTATTTAGCCGGGCTTCCTATCAGATTTCCTAACAGTATCTAATCCTAATAGTGCATGGCAAATGTTTCTGCTTAGCTTCTTCCACTAACTACACAAAGCTGCAGGACATTTCAGTGGTGGTGCTTCTGGCTCACTGGGCTACAGGTACCTGTGGTTAACTGATGAAGGATTGGCTCTGATCGAGATTACATATACAGCACAGTCCATCTCTGAGACTTCCGGATGAACCGTTTGAGTTCTCAAGAAGCTCAGCTATTTTTATTCCTTCTTTCTTTACATCTATCACTGAAGATATCTAACATAGACACCATATAGACAACCAGTTTATTAAACAGGAATTCCTGTAACTAGGATTTGTACTCATTGAAAGTGTCCCACCTGAAACAGGACATGGAAAACCATGTAATCAAAGAACAGGTTGACAAACCGCTTAATGATCCCCTGTCAGGGTGGACACACTCTCGCTTTAAGAAGCCTTAAACGGAAAAATCCACTATAAAACACTGATATGATTAGCAACTCTGGTGGTAATTTGTTGTTACTGTTGTACAATTTTCCAGCAATGTTCACTGGCATGCACTATACGGCCAAACATTTGTAGACCATCGCACCCAAGTGTGGTTCGTCTCCAAACTGTTGCCACAATGTTGGAAGCACGCAATTGTACAGGATGTCTTTGTGTGCTGTAGCATTACAGTTTCTCTTCACTGGAACTAACGGGCCTACAGGTGGAACAATTACAGGTTCTGCACTGAACCCCGCAACAAAGTGCTTTCCCATCTGAACGAGTTCCAAGTAGAACCCGTAATTATCCAGTGAGCGCGTGCGCTTAGATCGGCGGATATGCTTTATTAGGTCTCTTCCTGAACTAACACAGCAGTTTGAAGTCCGTCTGGGTGACATATAAGCATAATTGAGGAACTTTTCTCTTTTCTGAGCTGCTCGTGATGTTAGTTCTGCTTTTCATCTAAAAACACACAGAAAGCTGAATTGGCATGTTAAAGAAACATGCTGCATTGGGCTGTGAGAAAACTTGGTCGAGGCACGACAAAACAAATAAAGAAGCATTTGGTGAGTTTGTTCTCAGGGCTTGAGTGAATCGTGTCTTCTGTCAGCACTCACAAACACTTTCTTTGCTTGTGTATTGGTGAGAATCTCACCGGAAACACAAGGTCAGCATGTAACCACAATTTTTTTTCCATGAACTGCAGTTCCGTGCTGAGCGTCAAAAGCCACTGAGATGTACTGAAACATGGAAAAAATGATTACACAGGTCTGATTAGGCCTATAAACACTGCTGCTTCGTATACTTACGCTTACTTGTTTGGCAATTGCCTTTATTCAAAGTGAGTTCTCTTTTAAAAGGACATGTATCACGCAGTGGAATAAAACCGGAAACAAGACTAAGCTGTTTATATAAGGTTCATTCCTAAAATATTACCGTAATTACAGGATCAGCTGAGCAGGTCCTTGTGTAATTGCTACATACAGGTAGACGGCTCTGCCTTAATAGCTGAGTGTGTCTGTCGTGAAAATCTGGTCACATGATCCGATCAAAGCCAAACTACTACAATTTATAGCATTTTGGAGGAACCCAGTGACTGCGGTATGATTTATTATATGTACTTATTTTTGGAGCAAGGGAGTGTTACAGTCCTCAGGAAACGGCTTGAGAGCCATGATTTGATTCCATATGTTGATGTATTTCCTTTTTGAAAAAAAGCAAGCTAGAGTGACTGCATGTTTGAGTTATACAATGGCCGACAGCGTTTGGGAAACACCACACCCCCCGGTGAATCTAAACAAACCTGGCAGTAGCTTAGTGAACTAGCTGGATATGGAGAACAGTGAAGAGATTAACAAGAGCCCTTTTTTTTCCCCTTCAACTAACACCTCCACCTATGCTCGCTGATTTTAGGACGATATTGTACATGACAATATATTGTGGTGGTTTTTTTTTTAGACGCACAAGGTCATCACCAGGAGCCATCTGAAGCATCTGAATGGTAGACTTCCAGCTAATTTCATATATTAGACTTTGTGCTGAAACAAAATGACTTATTCTAACTGCTGAAGAAGTCCTAGCGGTGTACAATGAGAGAATTCTCAATCAGTCTGAGCTAGCAAAGCATTCTTCCAAACAGTAACATAAACGCAAACTTGCACGACCTCAACCTTTATACGAATAAACTCCAACCATTTACTCCTCAACTAAGGGATGTGTGGAAAGAGGGAACAGTGTCATGGCAAAAACATGCTGAAAATGCTGCTACTGTAGAGCAAGACCCGCTCTCAGAGGCGGGACATATACTAGAGAGCATTTCATTGGTCGAACACAAGACTAGTACAGGATGAGTTGTCAGAAACGAGGTTAATGTTTTCTCTAAAGAGATATATTATAGAATATATTATAGGGAGAATATCTTCAAAAAAAAAAAAAAAAGATTTTGTCCACGACTTTAAGAGACAAAAATTTCTTGGGGAAAAACAAAACAAAACACCCCATTTTGATGTCAGGGGCACTTTAAAGAAGCAATCACAGAGCAAAGGTCCAGGAGTGTCAGAGGTGTGAGGTGTGTGTGTGTGTGTGTGATAAGTCATCCTGCTGCTTTTACTCCTCATCAGGTAAAAGTGTGAAGAGCTAGACATCAGGAATCGCGTTTTAGCAAAAGAAACCAGCCAGCAGCCATCTAGCTGGAGCTAACACAGCTCGTTTTCCCGTGTGCTGCTTGATTTCTGGGAAAAAGAAAAAATAAAAACATCCATTCCCAAACCTAGCTATCTCGAGATCACGAGCTGATGAGCTAACATCTTACCATTACTGCTAGCTGACTGTATGTGGCATCAAGTCAAGAGCTCATCACACAGGCCAGGCTAGCTAGCTGAATTAGCCAGCAAGCTAGCACCCAAGACCGGGCCATGTCTCGAGCAAGCGCGAGCCTAGCATTCTCCACAGCTCCAGTGTCAACCAGGAGACCAGGAGCTTACCTTATCCATGAGCTTCCAACACTTCTCCACGGTCTTCTTGTCCACGGCTCCGGGTTGGTGATGGGAGTGGTGGAGGTGATGGTGAGGCTGGAACGCGTCCTTCATCATGCCAATGAGCCCGCCGCCTTTCTTCAGATTTCCTGCCATGTTTCAGCTCCTGGGAGTCGGACAGCGTGACTGGTGGTGCTGCTGCTGGAGGAGGTGGAAGAGGAGGAGGAGGTGGTGGAGGTGAAGGTGGTGGTGGTGGTGGAGGGGCAGAAACCTGTCCCTTGTTTTCTTAGTCCAAGCAGCGGTTTGACTCAGAAAACCCCCCGGTGAGGACAGCGCCCGAGTGCACTTCGAGCGAGGGTCCTTCGTCGGGGGGAGAAGAAAAAAGCTCTACCGACTCGAGGGGGCCATTAAATCCCCTCGGCAGCAGTGAACCGCGCTGTCATTGGCGTTGGTACACAAGCACAACCGCCAAGAAAAAAAAGACAATACAATACAATATAGTACAATACAATACAACAGCGAGTTCTAATGGTATCTGCTATCGTCGCTACTTTTCACCAAGAAACAAATGAGTCTTTTCAACGCCACCCTGCGCGCACTGGTTCCCGTTTCCCCCCCGCTCTGTCTCCCGCAACGGGAAGTTCAGGTCACAGCTGAAGCGCCCAGCAGGAGGGGAGGCTCAAGCAGCCGAGTAATAACGAACAGCTCCAAGAAGATGCCTTTAACCACGAACCAGCCGTATTTACTGCACAAAACATAACCGAGTCATAAAACCAGCGATAAATGGACAACTGATAAAGAAATACATTTAGAGACACAAACGCCGCCTTTCAGCTCCCCCCCTCCCAAGTTGGTTAGTAACACTCTTCCTGTTCCTCCTCTTCCGCCTCTCAGAGCTCGTCGCCTGGCCTGTACTGCGCGAAGCACCGCCCCCTTTGCAAGCTCCTCCCACACAAGCCACGCCCTCTCCCACACCATGCAACCTGCATGCACGCTTCAGATCTGCACTCATTGCTGAGCAGCAAAACACAAACCTCAAACTGGGTACATTCTCAGGCCCAATTTTTTTCAGATCACTACTTTATATTTGCCAGTAAAGTAATAATTATTGCCATTTACATGGCTATTCCTTTGTATTTTCCTAAGAAATGATAATAATAATAATAATAACAACAATAATAATAAATTCATTTTAAATAATGGATTTATCTTACTCAGAGTAACAGTGGATCCAGAGTCTGTCCTGGGAACTTCAGGAACACATACGCTGCATGGGACTCCAGTTCATTGCAGTGCACCACTGCGCACACACACACTTTCATACATTCATGCACACCTAGGGGCAGTTTAGAGTTGCCAATCGACCCACCCGGATGTTTTGAGAAATGGGAAACCGGAGAACCTGAACGAAATCCACACAGACATGGGGAGAACATGCAATACACAGAGACAGCAACCCGAGTTCAGCATTGAATCGTGGATGCCAAAGCCTTGAGGCAGCAACATTACATGCTGAGCTAATAGACCCGGGAATCCTAGAGCTGAAAGCCATGCTGTCAAAAAATAAAATAAATAAATAAATAAATAAATAAATAAATAAATAAATCATCATCATCATCATCATCATGGGACTGGCATCGCATCCAGGGAGTATCTCGCCAGTAATCAAGGGATAGTTTCCAGATCAATGAATGAATCATCATCATCATCATAATCATTATTAAAGCATCTTTTAACTAGTTGGAAACATACAAGATAAATGCTCCTATGTGTTCTTTTATATCTCTGTATACATCACGATACCTATAAATAATAAAAAATTGCAACTTGACAGTCTTGTCAATCAGGCTAAAAGTGCTATGGTATGTTGTGCAATTTAAATATAAAATCTGAAAAATATATTTTTAAGAATCTGAAAGTGAATGCATCGACATTTTGCTTTGAACAGATTAGGCTGCCTACAGATGATCAGCAGCAAAACTGCTTTGTGTGCCATTGTTTCCCTCCGTACAAGTGGATATTATGGCAATATGTTTTTTATATATATACGGTTGGGCTGTGGAGATATTTATATAATGTTTACGGAGGGAGACTCTGTCTGACAGAGATAAAGCAGTTTTTCACCATGGGAAAGTTTAAGGCAGATGATCTTGTGGTTTACAGTTTTAAGAGAAAGTAAGAGAATGACTGTTTATAGCTGCTATAATGAAAGTGATAACAGGAACGAACTTGTTTTGTGGATGTTACACATCATGAAAAGTAACCAACTGTGCAATAATATGACGTGTAGTTATTTAATAATTTTTTTTAAATCTGTGGTATAAGAGGAATAAAACACTTTCCTTCTAGGTGGTAACAGAAACTCTGCTTCATGTTGCCATACATCACACCACCCCATCATGATTATTTACCTATAACAGCATGCCTGGTCATTTTTATTCCTTACTCATTTCCTTGCTATGCAATATAATACAAATATAATGTTGTGTTCTCACTCAGTCACCTTCAGTAAGCGTTTTATCCTGGGCAAGGCTGCGGTGGATCCGGAGCCTATCCGGTGAACAGTGGGTGTGATTTGAGAATACACAGTGGATGAGACCCCAGTCCATCGCACTCAAACATTCACACACATCTGGGGACAATATCTCTTAGCCAATCCACCATGGAGCTGTGAGGTTGCAATGCTACGCTCTGCACCTCCATGCCACTTATTATTAAATAAATAAATAAATAAATGAAATATTTGAGCTGTCTGACACACAATTTCCATTTCATGTAGAAGATCTTTCACTATTTACTGAGATTTTAGAGTAAATCACAGCATGTTTGGAATCATAAAACTTTTTTGATGAAAAAAGGAATATAAAACACCAGGCTATATTTAATACATGACCGGCAAGTGTAATTTATTATTTTACCATTTTATTAGCAGGAAGGATCAAGTGTATAGAAGAGTGAACAGAATACTGCACTCTTACATTAATATATAGTTATTTAAAGCTTAAATATATGCTTATAGGCTTAAACATATAAGCTTATTTTAACTGTCAATTGAGCAGAAGGGCAAACATGAATAAAGTCAGTGTGGAGAACAATGAGGAAACTGTAACTGTAATGTTACCGTAATTACTGCTTTGAACCACTGTTATCACAATCTGGCTTCTCGTACTCATTCGCTGGTAAACTACATGGGCTTCAAGTGACTTTTTTTAATTGCTTAAGAGAATAAACACTCAATCCACAGATCTTTACTCCACTCTTTTTGGGAGTTCACATGGACCACACTGTTAATGAGACTAATTTTATCCATCTGCTACTGCTTGCTATTCCTCTGGAGTTTTTCACGATACAAACCTTGTCTTTTCATTTGATTTTAAGCATGTCCTAACACGACAGTACGGGAAAGCGGAAATCTCTTTCAGCTCTCACAGTGTGTGAAGGTGTTTGTAGAAATTAAATGTTAAATGAACCCTATGGCATAATGATACCATAATTCAGTCTGATGTGACACTGATGACCTCAAGCTCATCACAGAAGTCACTGGTTTGTAACATGGATACTGGTGAATGAAGAACAAATCTAACGAGTTTGGTTTTCTGCCTATAAAATGAAATAGTGAATTAACATAAATATATAAATCACACATTCATGGTGCACTGGATCAGCATTCTTATAAATGAGCTCATGGACTGTGTGGTGGCTCAGGTTGATGATGTAATGCACACATGCCACCTCTTCTTCTCTTGTTACTCTCCCCACCTCAGCTCTACATGCTCCATCCTCATCAGCAGAAACTCGCTGGACAAAGAAAATATGATCAACACTAACACATTAATCATCGAAATTACCTGGACCAATCTAATGCTTGAACAGGTCTGGACACGCCCACCTCATTATCATATAAGCAGTGAAGAGATTTTAAATGGAAAAGTACGAAATATATAAATTAAAAAAGGAGTAATATAAAGTTGTTTAGATGAATTTTATTATGAGACTATGAGAAATAATTAAAGGGATTTTTATTTAACTTTCTCAATAATCTATTTTAATATTCAGTTATATTTGGGATTAAATGAATGACCATTAAAAAAAAATAGTAATACTTTAATTTAAGATTTCTTCAAGGAGGCTTTATTGTCATTCCTCTCATCACATATGGATTTAACATTAAGAATGAATTATAGTTCCTCCAGAGTCACGGTGCTACAATTAACATGGAACAACAGGAGACTTCAGACAAGAGGATACAGTTGCACAGTGACACACAGTGCAAAAGTCAATAAATACAGTAAATATAGACAATGGACCATACAATCGACACTAAACTATACAATAGACCATACAGTAAACATACTATAAAGTAAATATTATGCACTACAGGAAACCAAGTCTCTATTACACAGTAGTAAGGATAATATGAACTGTTCATGGTTGAATGCTCAAATCTGATTGGTCAGAAATTGTGCATTATTTTCTTAAAACAGCATGAGTCGGAAAGCAGGGGCGTGCGGGGAACAATCTAAAGTGGGGTAAAACGTAACAGGGACTTTTTATGTCATTACACAAGGTCAAGGCGCATGTACGTCCAGCCAAATTACCACATTTGCTAGCAATGGACTGAAGCCAAATCTCAGAATGATTCACCTGTGTTCTCAACAAATCTGTGTCAAAAAGTGCATATAGGTAATTTTTTTTTTTGGTTATTGAGCTGTGTCTGTAAAATACAGATTCTAACCTTACATTACTTTAATCACCATCTTCTTGTCTGCAACATAGTGTTAGACAGGCTTAAGTACAACCTCCATACTGCAGAGTTACAGTAGTTGTTATGCAGCTTTACAGCTAAGCCACCTTTCATAAACAATGACAACAAGTTAATTCTCTCTCATATAAAATAAAAACAAGAAATTCTTGAAATGCTTTATTCACAGAATGAGACACCGAGTAAGAAAAACCTTGTGTGGGTTGAAGATTTTTACTTCCTCTGTCCCTGCGGAGCAGTGGGTGAAATGTGTCATCTGTGAGGGCTGGGTGCATAAACTGTGCACTAAAGTGTATACACACTTCATGTCACATGTCGTATTTGTGATGAAGAGTAGAACTGTGTTTACCTGTTAAAAACACTGGTCAGGCAATTTTATATTGTTGCCAGTGCACAGGTGAGTTATTTCCCATATGTTTGCACCATCCCATTTCAGATTTAGTCACGCTTTGCTGTTATAATAACCTCCACTCTTCTGGGAAGGCTTTCCACTAGATTTTGGAGCGTGGCTGTGGGGATTTGTGTTCATTCAGCCACAAGAGCATTAGTGAGGCCAGGCACTGATGTCAGACAAGAAAACCTGGGGCGCAGTCAGCATTCCAATTCATCCCAAAGATGTTCAGTGGGGTTGAGGTCAGGGCTCTGTGCAGGCTACTCGTGTTCCTCCACACCAACCTTGGTAAACCATGTCTTCATGGAGCTCGGTTTTTGGACAGGGGTATTGTCATGCTGCAACATGTTTGGGCCTCTTAGTTCCAGTGAAGGTAAAATTGTAATGCTACAGCATACAGAGACATCAACAGTTTGGGGAAGAACCACATATGGGTCTGATGATCAGGTCTCCACATACATCTGGCCATATAGTGTACCTTTTCTCCCAACACATTTCCCTTTCTTATTCCATGCATTATTTATGGGTAATAATGTGTGTGCACATACCAGCCCTTTTCAGTCTTCTTAGGAAGTAGAGGCACTGTTGTGCCTTCTTTAGTAAGGATGAGGTAGTGAGAGACCATTTGAAGCTTCCTGTCATGTGCCCGCCTAAGAACTTGAAATTGCTCTCAGTTTCCACTGCTGCACCACCAATGTGTAGAGGGGCATGAGATATTCCGGTCCTTCAGAAGTCAACAATCATCTCTTTAGTCTTGGTGACACTGAGAGAAAGATTATTACCTGAATATCTCACACCCCTCTACACGTTGTTGGTGCAGCATTCGAAACTGTTAGCAATTTCAAGTTCTTGAACATGCACATCACATACAATTGAGAGAAACAAAGTTGTCCTTGCACCAGGCCCCAAGCTGTCTCACTTCCTCTCTGTAGGCTGTCTCATTATTGTAGGTGAAGAGCCCACGACAGTTGTGTCAGCACCAAATTTGATGAAGTGGTTGTTGTGATGTTTGGCAAAACAGTTGTGGGTGAGCAGTGTGTACAGCAGAAGACTCAGTATACACACCAATGTTCAGCGTGATGTAGCAGGATAATCTATAGTGGATTCTGACTGTCTGAAGCCTGTTGGTCAAGAAGTCCAGAATCCAGTTGCATATTGAAGAGCTAAGTCTGAGTCAGTTGAGCTTGTGCACCAATATCTGAGATATGATGCTCTTGAATGCTGAACTAAGAGTCAGTGAACAGCATTCTAACATGTGTCATTGTTTATCATGTGGGATAAAGCCAGATAGATGCCAGCATATGATATAACATCTGTGCTGGAGTGATTTAGTTGGTGTGAGTACTGATGAGGGTCCAGAGATGTTGGGACACAGGCTTTTCTTTGTCTCATCCTAACAGCTTCAGTGTTGAGGTGTAATATTTGCAGTTTTTAATCTGTATTATATTGTATTTTAAATGTTGATTAACAGAATTAATGCTTTAAAAATTACATTAATGCTCCCAAATGCCTCAGCCCTTTTGGTGGCATTTCATTAACGACAATAACCTGAAATATACTGTGAATGTTAGTCTACCTAAGACTGTGACATGGTTGGTTACACTGCGTTTGTTGTGCCTTGTAACTGGTAATTTGCCAGTTGTAATAACGTCATTTCCTACCTCGGGATGTTTGACGTGTGAAGTGGAAAAAAAACATCCACAAAAGCTTATCTATTGTTTGCTCTGTCAAAGCATGTAAAGCTCATAAAAAACTATTTTAACCACACTTTTACAGATACAGGCCTGAGTGGCTATTGGTACTGTTCTACTATAGTGAACTTCAAACATTCATGCAACATTTTGGACTGAAATTACAGCACAACAACAGTGGCGAATAGTGAATAGTGTTAGCAACAAGCTAGCAAGCAGACAATAGCGAGTAGTTTAGCAAGAAGCTAACCGGCTCATGTTAGTAACAACTCTAACGTTGATGATTACCTTCTCAAAATAGTGATTAGTATGGTCAATGTTATAGATTTAACCAAGTACAGTGTCTGTATATTAATTGATCTTAAGTCAATACTGCTATAAACTCTTAAAAGTAGAGAATGGGTACTTTCCACTGCTCATAGTGTACACGGCCATGTAGATTTGACTTCACTCTATAAAAAGGGAAGGAACTGGTAGTTGAGAAGACTACCCCAAGTTGACCACGAGTTGAAATTTCAGCTCGGGGAATAACAAGTTGCATCTTCACCTGGAATGCAGCATTAGACTATTGATGGCAGCTGAACACTGGAAAACAGCCATCCAGGGTCCTGAGCTCAGGTTACTGTCTGTGTGGAGTTGCTGTGCATCTTCTCACCGTGTCTTTGGTACTCTGGGTTCTCTGGTTTCCTCCCACCTCCCAAAAACTGGCTGTAGGTGTGAGTGAATGTGTGTGTGTGTGTGTGTGTGTGCAAGATGCCCTGTTATGGACTGGAATTCAGTCCAGGGTGAATTTGCACTCCTGAATGCACCATGACCCTGATCTGGGATAGAAGAATGAATAAATGAATAAATGAATATAGAAGAAATAGCCATCAACAATGTAAGTTAACAAATAACAACAGAGCAGTGATAAAATACAGATGTTTGAGAGAATAACTTTTACTGTGATGAGATAATCTTAGAGAGTTTGACTTTGAACCTTATCCTAAAACATTAAAGAAAAAAAAGACACTTAAAATGTCCCTTAAAATAGGATCATTTTTAAAGTAGCTTCCTTTCGTCAAAAGGCACAACTCATTTAAGGCCATCTTTCTACCTTATTTTGAAAGTATTTAAGGCTGAAATTGAACCCCTTCCTTCATGTTCAGTAATTGCTTTATCCTGGCCAGGGTCATGGTGGATCCGGAACCTATCCTGGGAACACTGGGCAAGAAACACCAATCCATCACAGGGCAGTGAAGCAGATAATATAATATACTGTACCTTTTCCATGTTCTTTCACTCATAATAAAATTTCTCAGCTGTATCAAAAAATAGCCTGAAATATTTATGATGGAGCAAGTATGTCAATGTGACTTTAATGAGAACCATTAAACTTTCCTGACCTCTGACTATAAAATGTAGTCTGACAGATTCATCCAGCAGCAGACTGATGAGAGAAATGTTAAAAAGGGCACTCTTATACCACTCTTCCTGCTTATCCAGTGCATGTTACATGCAAATTGAGTACAGAACATCTACTAACATAAACAGTCCTGGTTAGATTAGTGTCAAAGAGGTCATTCAGTAACACTCGAGAGAGAGTTTCCCTTAACATTATATATCATTATACCATTATATACCATACATACCATACATTATACCATATACCTTAGCATTATACCGCAGTGCTCTCAAATGCTCGAATCGGATTGGTCAGAAGGTGTTGAACAGCAGGTCTGACAGTAGTTAACCTGAAAGTCAAATCACTTTACAATTATTCATATTAATGTGCTCATTTTTATTAATATGTTATCATTTCTATAATAACAACTTATCCACAGTGACTTGTATCCTGGACAATCCACTTAATTTAAGCCTAACAATAAGTCAATAGAAAACAATGAGATTGTTATTAAACAAAGAGAAACATATACATGTTGCTCTGGTGAGGTTTTCTGTCAGGAGACTCTTAATATTTATGACAAATGTCATCAGATAGTGTCGGCACTTTAACTGTATCTCGTACACTGGTGTATTGACTTTGCGGACATTTTCAATCAATATAAACACATGAATTATTTTATCGCTACAAGTCTGTTATAAGATTAGTCAGGACACTGTTGGGTTTCTGTATGTAGAGTATCATCCTCTGTTTTCAGCTGCTGGTGAGCAGGGCTATGGGAAATAGGAGTGGTGTGAGCCACCTGCTGAGCAAACAATTCACCCCTCTCCACACATAACATTGGTACAGAGATAGTAAAACACCATTTTACTGGATTCTGCCACAATAAAATTATAACATTTAAACCTCGTAAGCTAGGTAAAACAAGAAATACTTATGAAAGACTGCAAATTCTTAAAGCTCTCAGTGTCTACTTTCATATGAGCCATTAACCACTACTTTGGAGTATGACATCTCAAATAAATTCAATGCTGAACAGGAGCACCCCCAAACTTTTGTGGCCTCTGGTAAAAAGAGTTAAGGTAAAGCTGTTCGTTTAAGTTTTTCACCACAGAGAAGGTCTACAGGACAGAGGATGTACACATTTTGTGGTTTCTCAGTTATGTAACAAGCGGCATTTTTTCTTATTATTAGCTTCAAGAGAGGGGGAGAAAAGGAGAGGCTGACATGAGAACAACTGCTTTTAGCTGTTATAATGAAAGTAATAACAGGAAATAAATTGGTTCCACAAGAAATGTTAAACACAGGATTATTAACTTTAACTAATGCTAACAAACTAACAAAGTAAGTTAACATGTATTAATTGACATCTGTTTATATTTGTTAACAAAATACACCTGCATTGACTAATGTTTTTTCATTCCTTCATTCAGTGACTAAATATAAGTCCACATAAATTAGCAAAAAATGAATTACAGAATATTGTTTAATGTTGATAAGTTACTGAACTTTGCACAGGTGTGAATATCTGAACTTCTTTTCAGCTTAAGCTCTGAAAAGTGGTGGAAAGAATACAAAACACACTGACTTCAGTAAAAGCACTGCTACTGTAGTAATAACTCACTACAACCATCAAGAAAATGACGCAAGTAAGAGTAAACAAGTCATCTAGTGAAAAGATACTTAAGTAGTTACTTCACAAATTATTTTTCATAAGTATCCAACTGACACAATTAATACAAAATGTTTTTTTTTTTTTTTAAATTATTATATTCTTTTTTTTTTAAGTAACCATAACCAACTTTATGAATGTTAACCAGACATTATACAACAGTTAGTTCCAGCCCTCTAATTTGATTGGACAAGCAGCGTTCCAAGAGTTCTTATATTTAGTATAACCGCACTGGGACGTTTCACTGTTTGCGTCCCTCCGTTTATCTGTGTTCACCACGTAAAATTCCACTTCTAGCAATAGTCCACTGGAACAGTTACTATAGTTGAGTTAGCATCATCATCAGTGGACATGGCAAATGATACATTTGCAATATGAAACACATCTTACAATATGAAAGCTCGTCAGATGAAGATGAAAAGGAAGAAGGGACGCAAATTTCACTGGAAGCACCTTTAACGGGATTGTACTAATCATTGTAAGCTAGCTAGCCAGATAGCTGACAGGCTTTCAGTAAGTGTGGCTTCTTTGGGATTTATTTCCATTCACTGAGAAAAATAAACAAATTATTTGGCCATATTGTATCCAAAATGTCAGTTACTCACAATCGTGCACTCACGGTCTTGCTGTTATACTAGCGGTTTCGCTATATAAGATAAGATAAGATAAGATAAACTTTATTAATCCCCGAAGGGAAATTCAGGTAGTCTTGTAGATAAGTAAGAATGAAAGTAGTGAGAGTAGTAAAGTAGTGAAGTAGTAAAGTAATGAGAGTAGTGATTAGTCATCTGCCATTGGCTAAGGTGTTGTAGAGCCTGATGGCAGTGGGGATGAAGGATCTCCTGTATCGTTCAGTCCTGCAGCGCAGTGAGGTGAGTCGTCCACTGCAGCTGCTTCTCTGGTCCATCAGGGTGTTGTGTAGGGGATGGTCAGGATACTCCAGAATGGCCTCTAGCTTTTTCTGTGTGCATCTCTCCACCACGGCCTCCAGTGATTCAAACCTCATTCCAGTCACTGAAGAAGCTTTTTGCACCAGTTTGTCCACCCGCCTTGCATCCTTCTGCTTTATGCTGCCTCCCCAGCAGACTGCAGCATAAACCGGCACACTTGCTACTGTAGTTTGGTAAAACATATGTAGCATCTTCCTGCAGGTGCACACCTAGATATCTGTAGGCTGGCACCACTTCAGTGTCCGCACCATAGATGCTGACTGGATAAGGAGGGGGATTAGCCCTTCGAAAATCCACTACTATCTCCTTGGTTTTAGAGGTGTTTACTAGGTTTTACAGTTTTTGTGACTCCAGTCACTGAAGGATTTTATCAGGGCTCTGTACTCCTCTTCCTGACCATTCCTGATACATGCAACAATCGCAGTATCATCAGAATACTTCTGAATGTGGCAATACCCCGAATTGTAGGTGAAGTCTGCTGTGTACAGTGTGAACAGGAATGGAGCCAAAACAGTCCCCTGTGGAGCCCCTGTGCTGCTTAGAACTCTACCAGAGATGCAGTTCTATATATATATATATATAATATCATTATGGCTGTGATTAGCTCCGGTATTCAGCCTGTTGGTTCGTACCTATGGCTGAATCAGAGCTGTGCCAATATTCAGTATAACAACATTCTTGCTTGTGCAATATTACTTAAATGTATAAGGAAATGTGACTAGCTAACTCAGCAGCATGCATTAGCTAGCTATTTAGCTCATGTTAATTCATACATGTTTCCAGTTACATAGTTCGCTATCTAGCAAAGATGCCTCTTACACATTATTACCTATATGCCTCTTACACATTAATTCCTATAGAGCGTTACCTATTGGCTGTAGCAGGACTTAGATATAACACAACAGACAATCGCTGCCAAACATCGAAGTGACATTATCTTAAGTTTAATACAGAGCGTTCAAAGTGTAAAATATATAACGATCTGGTTAGCTAGTCTAGTTCACTCAGCTAGCTAATGGCTTAATATGTGTACATGTTTCCACAAGTTCGATGTTTAGCTGTAAATCCCAATATCTTGACAGGTTTTGGTTTGCACTGTGTCCTTTGAAGCATTTGAAACTGAATGTGCCTGATAAATTGGGCCAGGGAAGCTCATGTGCCTCCACTGTCTCAGACATTGCTGCTTCTTACTAAGCATCTGGAAACTGCTTTATTTTAACTGGGTTTTGAAATTGAATTATTTAAAGTTTGCATGTACCATCTTTTAATTGGCTTACAGTGTTCTGAGGTTAAATGCATTATTATATTTTACTCGGTACCAGAGATAAAAAATAAATGTAGCAAAGTGGAATATATTCTATTTAAAAAACCCTCAAGAAAAAGCAAAAGTAGTATGATTTAATTAAATTTTTTTTTAAAAAAGTACCATTACAGTGAACCATATACTCAAGTACTTTAACAAAAGTACATGTAGCTTGCAGCTTTCTACCCCAGATTATTTTATTTTTTTATTAAAAAATATTAATTAATATGAAGGTTAGTTCATTTGTTAATGTTACCTATGGTGCATTAATGCTGAATTTTAGGGTTGGCTCTATCAACTAATGCTAACCCATCAAATAAAGGGAACCTTAATGTTAATTAATTTTAATAATTTTAATAATGAAAAATGTTACTGAACATCCTACATGTAAGTGAAGACTGTCAAGCTTCAGAGCTCGAAGCACATAAAAAAAGCAGTTTCTATTTGATATTTCTGACAGGTTGATGTAGCGTTAATCAATTCTTTTCCTTCCACAAAACTGTCGATCAATGGAATTTCAAATTGGCAGAAATAATTATGTAGTGCACTGACAATAAATGACAGTATCACACTATATCATTGATTAAAAGCCACATTCTTCATCTTGGCAGGCCTGAGGCTTGATTTTATGCATGTTATGGATTGTTATATTTAATACTCAAATGAAAACAAAGTAACAATATTGTTTCCTTGCATAAGCATAGCCATTTACTTTGACTGAATTTTACATGGCTGTTTGGACAGCTTGCTTTCTTATTTAGCTGAAGCATAGAGTTGAAGGATACGCTCACTGAGCTCAGCTTGACTCTGCTTTACATAGACAAAAGCATTGAAAGTCACATAAAATAGAATATAAAAATATATTATTGAAAGTCAAATTTGAATATAATACTAACCCACAATGTATACATATATAGCGATTAACAGTATTGACATGGAGATGAGTTATGGCCTGAAATTTATATATGCCATGACTGATAATAAACATTATAAATTGCATATTCCCGTTACTCATTAAGTGATAATCCATAATTATATAGACTTAACCCTGTCGATTTTTACTAGGACCTCTGTAACAAAGTAATCTGAAACATTAATGCCATGATTAAAAGAAAATTTAAAGAAAACATAAAGCTGTTCATTCAATAGTTATAATTGACTGGTGGAAATCATAGTCAGTAGAATATCATGACAGTGTAATTATCTCATATAACTTTTTACAAATTGTACATCAGTAAGTTTGCTTTGTCGTATAGTTATTTTTCACGGGGGTGAATGTTTCAAAGCAATAACTCATGTACCTGCTGGGCTTATGTAAAACTGTCCACTGATTAGAACAGGAAAAAACCTATCAGCACACAGTATCATCAGGAACAGGATGTAGGCCTCTGAAGAGACATCCGCAGTGATGACAAGGCACAGGTGCCTGAAAAATGTTTAGCCACAGCCTCTGATCCAGAAGTTTCCTCCACTGGAAATGCCGTCCAGGCTTCAGCCTGCAGGAGGCACTGTTGCTTCAATGTTGCTTCCCGTCTCTACGAGGCTGAATCAGTGTCTGGTAATAACAATTCACATAAAAAGAGAAACATTGCTGTCATTGATGGTTTTGTCAGCACATTTAAAATGATAAGCAAAACAGACAGTCAGCTACCAGTTTATTAGGTACACTTGCCTTCTAGCTGCACTCATTGGCCATTTTATAGGTGCCCTTTGGAGTTACAATTAGTGGCTGTAGTCCAGCTGTTGCTAAGAACCGTGTGTCAGTTGCCCTTTTCTTCCTCCATCAGTGGAAATGAATCACTACAGGACCACCACTGGCCATTCAGTTGAATTCTAGTTTATTTGCATTGCACTTATAACAGTAGACATTGACAGAATAGAATTATTTCGATGCTAGACCAGAGCAGTGACAGTGACAAGGTGGAGTCATTGTAGAAAACAAGGTTGGTGTGTCTAATAAATTGTCCATAAGTGCACACAGTGAATAAATCCTTTAACACAGTGTGCTTTATATGTATTCCTTCAAGGTGCATCAAGATGGCACACTAATAGTAAATTTAGAATCCTTGAGGGTTCTTCGGTTGACCTGGGAATCCTTAAAAGTTTGTTTTTTTTCATTTTCTCCCCGATTGCATCATCTGCGAATTGCCACCCACCATCCCTATCATACGACAGCTTCCGACTGGAGAGAAGTGGAGCCAGCTGACCATTTTCTCCACCTGCTGTTCATGCTGTGTCACGGTGCATTGTAACACACTCAGACTAAAGCGCTATCTACCCTCTTCTGCATACATGTACTCAAAGACGCCTAAGAATGGTGACTGTAATTCACAGGGGAGAGAGTATGCCAATCCTCTTACCCTCTTACCCAGAGTAACTGGCCAATTTTTCTCTCTTGGCTCATGGATGGCTGTGGCATTGTCAGGATTTGAAGTAATGATCTCCGAACAACAGGGTGAAAGCTTCTGTTCCACCACCTTTATATGTAGAACCTCACAACAGAGTGTTTCCCCATCAAAAGGTGGCTAACAAGCCTTAATTATCCAACGAACCCTTAAAGAACCCTTGAAGAACCCAAGAGTGTAGGTTTACCTGATAAAATGAATGCACCAGTGAGTGCAGGCAGAAGGTAGGTTTATCTAATAAACAAGCAACTCAGTGCATATTTGTAAGGTTCCTACTTGGCAAGGTCCAAGTATAACTGTTGTACAATTATTTTCTGATTGACAACCATCTGAATGAATGTAGAAAAATGGATTTCATTACATTTTGGTTTGACCGTTGACTGACTGGCATGGTGGAGTTCTCCTCATGACCACGTGGCACCTAGGTAGAACCGTCAGGTACTCTGCTTTACTCCCACCTCCAAAAACATGCCGGTAGGTGAATTAGCTACTCAAAAATTGCCCCTAGGTGTACAGTATGTGTACGGTGTGTGATTTGCCATGACCCTAACCAGGATAAAACAATTACGGACTAAACATGGAGCCTGCTCAAAAAACATCACTTTTCATTTGGTTTATAAACTATACAATCACTCACAACCTCTCCTACTCAGCTAACAGGGAACATTATTAGAATGTTCATTAAGTATTTGACAAAGACTTAAGAAGGCTATTCTGTAACATTCAAGGAATAATGATCCTACGATATTATAAACACACAGACTGTAATAAGAGTAAGCTACATACTGTAATTAGAATGCGTTCACATTCCCACGTGGAGAAAAAATAACATTAATGAAACTTTAGCGTCAAGGTTCATTCAGTCATTCATTCATCTTCAGTAATCACTCCATCCTGGTCAGCGTCATGGCATATCCTGGGAACACTGAGCCCAAGGTAGGAATACACCTGGACCATGCACCATGCACACACACACCCACACACCCACACATACAAACATACCCATATATAAGGGCAATTTCTTTTAGTCAATCCACCTCACTTGCTGTTTTTGGGAGGTGGGAGGAAGCTGGATAATCAAGAGGAAACCCACATGAACATGAGGAAAACATAAACACACAGCAACCTGAGCTCAGGATCGAACTGAGGAGCCTGGAGCTGTGAAGCAGCAACACTGTAGGAACGTTCGCCAACATTACTTAAAAATATTCTTAGAATACAAAGAAAACTTGACTGATCAAATGTTCTTTAAATACAAAACGTGTGAACTCATTCATACAAATCTACTATGTATAAAAAATTATTTAGACACAGAGTATAAATAGTTTTATATCACCTACTGGGAGTTGCAACAGGTTCTTTCCCCAATTAAATTTTAAGTTAAGTTTATTTAATGCCTGTCTCCTCTCTGTATTAGTACTGTTTTACTATTTTATATGTCTGATGTAACACCATACTCTAGGTGAACTGTTTCGTTTCCGTTGCACACACACAACAGTTGTGGCTTGTATCCCTGTACACGAAGTTCAGATATTAAAATTCTACATTGCTTCTATTTCTATTGTTTTGTTTTTCCTACACATCTGGTTTTCAGAGCCATGTGCAGGCTGTCGTCTTTTGTTTGCCTGACTCGTCGTCAATCACTTGTTTCTTCATCTGAAAGGCATCGATCAGTGCAAGAATGAAGACAAGACACTGAACAAAGCAAACAAATAACTTTTCTTGTGTGACAGACATGATGTCAACATATTTATCATTCTGTCACATGAAATATAAGAGGTAGAATACTAATACTGGCTGTATGTCATGGAGGGTGCTTGGACATGCAGGTAGATTATTGTAAAAGCTCTATAACACTAAACTGTTGATTGACAGGTCCCCATATCACCTGAAATGATCATATGTGTAGGACGATCAAATTCATAGCAGTCTTTTCTTCCTCTTACCTTCTTTCTTTTTAGATGGTGTTTGCAGGGTTGGGAGGGTTACTTTAAAAATCTTTTGCATTATAGTTTAAAATTATTTCATAAAAATTTTAATCAGTAACGTAACCCAAGTATCACAATATGAAAGTAATGTAATCTGATTACTTTTGGATTATTTCAAGGTCACATATGTAAATAAAGTCAAGAGAAAAGCAATGTGAGCAACATCCGCAAAATCACAAAAGCATTTCAGAGAACAGCTTTAGATAATAGTTTCAGCTGAAGTTATGATGGAAATGAGAAGTGACAGTGGAGCACATATCTGCAAGGGCAGTGACCAATCAAAAAATTTGAAAATCAAAAATATTATTAAATTCATAATTTCACAATATGATCTAAGAAGGTTTGTTATACAGTTTGTCCTTACTAAACACATTATTTTTTGTTTAAAAGTTTGATTCAGCAAAAAAAAAAGAAGAGGTCTTTGTACATTTTGTTTATATACATTCAAATTTCATTAACTAATGAAATAAAAAGTAAATAAAAAGTCTATACCATCTATATGTACATTAGGCTATTTCAAAATAAGTGTTGATCAAGGCCGTGATCTTTCTTTATTTCACAGATCGACCTTTGGGGGTTGGCGGAAGCTCCCCTTACTGGCTTTGACATTAGGCATCCTGTGTACTGGGAATGGGTGGAGTCGGGGGTGGGGGGAGTCGTGTTCATTTCTACCGAAATACAGGACGTTCTCAGCTAATTCAGCACAGCTGGCAACCTTATCCACAACTGCGATCATGCAAACCAGGGAATTTCAAATCTCTAACTAACACTAAATTTTAGCTAACCTAGCTAAATTTCGGTGTCTAAATGCTTCTGTAAATTAGAAGTTGAGTCCTTAGATAACGAAGTGTCTTCACAGCTGGAAGGCATAGTTTTCATTGTACTGTGATGTTCAATGTTTTGAAATAACTTCATTTTTTTCCATTGGGCATCATCATGATAAACAGCCATTTCAGTGTGCCTCTAGAGCAGAAGAGAAGAAGATTAGAGCCAGATGTTATTTGCGCATGCACCAGGAGGTGGCTCACGTGAGTCACGACTGGAAAGAGAGAACCAGAACTATAATCAAGCAGCTGTCTATATTGCATTATGTCAAAATTCTGATAGTATTCCCATTTTTTTTTAACAAAATGTACCTGTAATCTGATTACGCTGTTTTTTTGACGTAATTTTGATGTAATCTTCTGGAAGCGTAATCTTCTGGAAGCGAAGGGATACATCAGCGGGAAGTAATCAGAGTTCATCCTTCCTAAACTAAGTAAGACCGGGTTCAAATTGGAAATGACTTTTTTAAAGTAATAACATTCAATGTTCTTGTTAATCTCACTTTTTTAGAACAGAAATCATATTATCTAATGTTAATTATTGAATAAGCTAACACTTTACTTAAGGGTAGTGTTAATAATACCAATATACTGTATACCCTTCATGACAACTGACATATGTGACAGACATTACAACCAACATGATAAAACTTGCACAAACATATGTAAAGGTTATGACATAAAGAGTGCTTTTGTCAATGTTTTGGTAATGTCAGGTTGACATAACAGTTGAGTCGAGTCAAGTGATAGATTTTTTTCTTGACATAAGGCTGTCGTGACACTTTCCAGCCTGACGTTCTTTCTAGAGTCATGAGTAATAACAGTGTTTGCTTTATCTGAGTTAGATAATGGTAATGATGTAACTTAGCTTGCTGAGGTTATTTGGAAGTGTGAAGAAAGGTGACATTTCCAAATTATGCTCTGCAGTAGAGATGCAATACCACCATCTGTGTCTGTGTCTGTATCTGTTTAATGCTTCAAATATCCGTGTCTGTATTCAGATTTGAAATTGGATTTGAAAGTGGGCATTTTTTTAAATTAAATGCCCCCCCCTTCCCCAGTGTAGCAACAAATAGCAATATGCAGAACAAAACCTTATTCAATTCCTAAACTTCTACACTCACAGAGCATTTTTATTAGGAACAATATACTAATACTGGGTAGGGCCTCCCTTTGCTCTTAAAACAGCCTCAATCTTCGTGGCATGGATTGTGCAAGATATTGGAAGCATTCCTGTGAGATTCTGGTCCATGTTGACATGGTTGAATCACACAATTTCTGCAGATTTTTCAGGTGCACTTTCATGCTGCGAATCACCTGTTCTACCACATACCACACGTTCCATTGGATTCAGATCCAGTGACTGGGAAGGCCAATGAAGAACACTGGACTCATAGTCATGTTCATGGAACCAGTTTGAGACGACTTTTGCTTTGTGACATGATGCGTTATCATGCTGGAAGCAGCCATTAGAAGATGGGTAAACTGTGGCCATGAAGGGATGCACATGGTCAGCAACAATACTCAAATAGGCTGCGGCATTCAAGTGATGATTGATTGGTATTAACAGGCCCAAAATGTGCCAAGAAAACATTCCCCACACCATTACACCACCCCCACCAGCCTGCACTGTAGACACAGTGGGTAGGTTGGATTCATGCTGTTTATGGCAAATTCAGACCCTACCATCTGTGCGCCTCAGCAGAAATCAAGATTCATCAAATCAGGCTATGTTTCCATGCATTTCCACTGGATGCTTTTTCTTTATTGTTGTGCATGAAAATCCCAGGAGATACAGAACTACTCAAACAGGCCTGTCTTTCACCAACAATGATGCCACGGTCAGAATTACTGAGATCACATTTTTTCCCTATTCTGATGGTTGATGTGAACATTACCCAAAGCTGCTGGCCCGTATCTGCATGGTTTTATGCATTGCACTGCTGCCACATGATTGGCTGGTCAGATAATTGCATGAATGTGTAGGGGTACAGATGTTCCTAATGAAGTGCTTAGTAAGTGTATGTTTCCTCATTATACAGGGTATATAATTATACATAATTACATGTATAACACCAGATGTGTTAATACGAGTTCATCATGAGTGGGACAGATGACTGTGTGTGTGTGTATACAAAGAAATGACAATCATGCAGAGGATGTTTCGTAAGTAATGTCACATTTCGGTAAAACGTGTTAATTTCCCCTATGTATGGAGACTTTTGGGACACCCTGTTTATCGATCTTATACAAAGAGCGTAGTGGTAGAGGTGGGCTTGGTTAAATTACGTTGGGGCAGAACGTGGCATATAGAGTGAAAGTTCTATGTAACGTATGCTTGTGACAGAATGTTGATATTCAGCGTATAAAAGGTGCTGCAAATAAATTGATTAAGAACATTTTTTCCCGCGAGACTGGATTGTTTATGTCCCTTTGAATTTGATGTGATATTAAAGCACCTTTGCCATTTTAAAACATCGAATAACAAATGCCAAAGTCCTCACTTCCTGGCACTTCGATTAAAGCTTTCCATTCACAACTGATGCATTAGGAGTTTGCCATATCCATTTTGTAGAGTTCAACTAATACAACTGTGACAGATTAAGCATTGCCACCTCTCACATCCAGGGATCTGAGTTCACTCATGAGCTCCGGCTACGGTCTGTGTGGAGTTTCACATGTTCTCTCCTCTTTGTCTGCATGGGTTTCCTCCGAGTGCTCCAGTTTCTTCCTCTCTCCCCAAAACAGGCTGTTAGGTGGATTGACTACTGTTAATTGCCCCTAAGTATGAATGAGTGTGTGAATGAGTGTGTGAATGTGTGTGCGAATGTGTGTGCATGGCATTTGGGTGTATTCCTGCCTCACTCCCAGTGTTCCCGGGATTGGCTCAGGATTCACCACAACCCTGATCAGTGTAGAGCGGTTACTGAAGTTGAATGAATGAACGAATTTGAGTGAGTGATTACTAATCTGAGTAAAATACTTGGAAGTCTGATATCTTGACATTCAGACTAAAGTGTGATATTTAGAGAGACCCCTGAAACCAAGGAGAAGTGAAAGATTGAAGTTCTTTCTCTAGTTAAGGAGACGAAATGTTCAACTAATTCATAGCCTTACCCACAGTGAAGCCCTACCCATATATATATATATATATATATATATATATATATATATATATATATATATATATATATATATAGATAGATAGATAGATAGATAGATAGATATATTTACAGTGGAACAAAAAGACAAAAGAAAAACAAACAAAAAAAAAAACAAAGTATAGAAAACATAGCAGCCAAATCCTGCCATTTAACGCAAGCTTTCCCAGGGGTGGTTTTGGGACTCTTGTGTGTGTGTTTATCTTAATTGCCCTTCCATTGCTCTCAATTAATTCCTTCACATTTTAAGCACACCTGATTTAATATTTCTGTGTGCGCATTCACCGGTCAGAAACCTAATATGCAAGTCAGTTAGATAAGTGCCATCAAACCATCATTTGTTGCTGTTGTTAATATGCCTGCCGCATGTCCTTTAGCTTTCGAAACCGAATTTGATTATACTCCATTAGAAGATAATTATGTCAAGCTTGTAGGTTATCTCGGCATGCACATCTTTTGTGCACTAGTGTGCATGCAATGAGGGCACACCTGCACACACACACAAACACACACACACACACACACACACGCACACATACACTTCACGGTTTCAGCTACATGTTATTTTCAATTCCAGCACTGGGAAACCTCAAAAGAACCAACTCTATTTAAAGACCTACAAGTACAATGTTTACAGAAGGGAACTAAGTGTACATACACTGAAGTCTTCATATGATCCATGAAAAAAAATGAACTGTACAACTTATTACATTCTCTTTATCTCTGTTTCCTTTCTCTGATCGAAACCCAGCCTTCTGGGAGAGAGAGAGAGAGAGAGAGAGAGGGAGAGAGAGAGAACATACAAGGTTTTTCTACATTTTTAATAACAAGTTCAATCTCTCAAAGAACTGAAGAAACTGTCATTTATTACTATTATACTGGCATTCAGACTTCATTGACATATCAGACTGACCTAAGAAAAAAAAAATCCAGGATAAAGCAATGTTCTAATTGCAGGAACTGCAGTGAAGCAAGTGAAGGTCAAATGTGGCACAGGTTTCATTTTGTGGTCTAATTTTGAAGAAGGCATTTGATACCAGAGGCGTGTAGAAAAGAAAACCATTTCCACAAATAGAACCTTGTTCAGTGCTAAATATGTGTCATAAACAGTTTTTGTTTACAAATAAGAGTGTCCATAGTGCTACATAAGCCCCTCATGACAACTGACTTAGAAGTGCATAACTATTTATACAGACTCATATGAACCATGTATCATAATGCTTTCTTTAGATTTGCTGTAAAATTAAGTCATACAAGTGTTATAGCACTTTCCGGGCTGACTTACATTAGAACAGACTGACTTTGGAATTCAGCACACTACTGGTATACCAGATTCATATAATGGTGAAAAGTAAAGGAAAATAAATATGAACCATTGCACAAACACAGGCATTTCCAAAAGATGCTGAATCTCCTGAATCTGGTACTTGGTGGGAATAACATCAACAGTAAGAACTACTTTATAAGACTGATACACAGTTCATCACACTGTAACAAAAGTGTTGTATACAGTATATGCGTGTCAGCCTGGGAAAACCCTTCATATGGTGAAACTTTGACATTTCTATTACATTAAGATCTCAAAACGACATGATTTCCTGAAAAGAAATGTTTCTTTTTCGCATGTATCTCAATTAGAAGTAAAAATCTGGTTACCTATAGAGTGAAAAGCAAGAAATCTTATGTCCTAAATGCACTGAAAGACACCAACACACTGATTGTCTAAAAGCAACTACTATTTTTTATTTAATCTGCATTAAATTTAAATGACCATGAAAATTATGCCTATTTTTATACCAGCATTAATAGGCTATAAAGAACTCCTGCCCACCAGCACTCAGTTTAATTGACAGTCTCCTCACTTGATGGAAATGTCAGACATGGTGTAATTCAGTAAGTTCTACCCGTTGACTAAATTTTCTATTTAAAAAAAAAAAATTTTTTTTGATACGCAATCAGACATTACAACTGCTGATCCATGGATCTGTTTGATGCGTTTGCTTGGATAATTTGACAGCTGGTATTTATATAATTTACATCTGAATCTATTAGTTGTATGTCCAGCATGACACACAGTGCGTGACAAAAACACACTTAGCTAAGAAGCTAGCAATTAAAACTTGAACTCTTTAGACAGACTGTGCATTTTTACAGCTTGTATCTTAAACTGGCTCCTTATGTGGCCAACGTGATCTTCGCAGAAATCCAAGGCAAGTTTGGAAAGTACATAAAAATCATTTTTAGTGAAATACTGCAACCCAGTCTCACTGGAAAAAGTGTTCTGGTGCAACTTATTTGCAGCAACTTTTATAAATTGAATATCAGAGTTCTGTCACAAGCATACGCTGCATAGCAACATATCAAATACTCTGTATGAGCCGTTCTGCACCATATTTTAACCAAGCTAACCTCTACCACTACGCTATTTGAATAGGATCAATATGTAATAAGTAATCCTACCTCTTTTTAAACATATTGAGCGCTTTCAAGACATATGATTAGACTTAGGGGGTCATGAAACTTCTGCTCTTCTCTCCAAACACAATCAGGCTTGAAAGACACGTGATAACATGAGAATTTACAAACTAGTGTAAGCCTGATTGTGTCTGCAGAGAAACGGATGCTGCTAAGTTTAATCATATATTGTGAAAAGCACAAACTTTTACGAATTAAGTGACTCAATGATCAATATGTTAAAAATTATGTATGACATTACATATCTTCAAATAGCGTAGTGGTAGAGGTTAGCTTGGTTAAATTACACTGGTGCAGAACGTAAGATACAGAGCATTCAAGTGAAAGTTTGATACGTTGCTATGCAGCATATGCTTGTGATAGGATGTCGATATTCAATGTATAGAAGGTGCAGCAAATAATTTGCATGTGAACGTTTTTACTGTGAGACCGGGTTGATTTATGTCATATCAAAGTAGAGTTATTGTTGGGGTCTCTGGAGGACTAGGGGTTAGGCCTCAGCACTCTCACTGCTATAGCCCGGGTTCGATTCCTGGCCAGGGAACTGCACATGACAGTGCGCTCCAAGTGCTGGTCCCAAGCCTGGATAAAATCAGGGAGGGTTGTGTCAGGAAGGGCTTTTGGCATAAAAACTGGGCCAAATTAAGTATGCGGACCAATGATCTGCTGTGACGACCCCTAACGGGAGCAGCTGAAAGAACAACAACAAGAAAGTCGAGTTGTCAAAGTATGTTAACTCAATTTTGCTCAAAACACATTTTTATTTTGTCATTTTTGGCGGTTTGCCAGAATTCATCCACAGCAATATCTCTGACCACCACAATTTTTTTTCTAACCCTTAAAGGAAAAGTCCACCCTGAAACACAACAATTATGTTTATACTGAAATATCTGTGTTGTGCTTAATGATTCTGGTGCTAATTTGCTAGACGTTAGCAGTCTCATGTTTGTGTGGCACACTGATGTCACAGGGAGACACTGCTAGCATAGTTACAATGATGACTAATAAGAGAAAAAAAATGAAACAATCTCAAACATTAGGGAAAACCCACACGTTACACTGTTATCTCCTAAAAAATAGAAGACTTTCCTTTCTCCAGCAACATTCAGTGACATAATGAGAAGGCCAATTAAGAAATAATAGAGACAGTAGACGTTGATGATGGTATTAGCATGAAAGTTGAAGCCTTGGAGCCTGATCTGTTTGAACAGAGCGTACAGATGAGGGGGTAAGAGAGCTGGGCTCTGTAGGTAGAGGTATAGAGAATCAGCAGGTATAGATAATCAAATGGCTTTGTGGGAAAAGTAGGAAACTGTTAAACAAAATGAAATAGAAAGTGGATTCAAGCAAAGTCAACTCAAAATTTCATTATAAATGGATGCCACTGAAGATCATTTGTTAATTATAAAGATTAATCTGCTAAAGGTTGTTAAGTCCGCGTCTTATTTCTGCTAATAAGCTATTCATAGATATTTATGACAGTACAGGGACAGTGTATATTTTCTCTAATTTTGCTTTTTATGATTTTTATGATCACTCATGGCAATGTGATGTCGCTAATTATGTATATTTTCTCTGACCCTAAACTGGAGTTGGTTTTGATATCACATCATTACCATTATATGACTCTGACATACCAGGAGTGCACTGAGCTAAAAAAATCAGTTGTTATGACATTCTAATGTAAGTCAGCCTGGAAAAAATGTCATAACACACAACACAAATTAACATCACTTGATTCAGTTATTAAAAATCAGTTTATGACAGCTAATGTGTGTTGGAGTAAGTGTTAATAAATGTATTTGGATTGTCATCTCTGAAGTCTCTCATGTCAACGCAAATACATTTATTAATGTAACAATTATTAATGCAAATACATTTACATTTAACCATTAGGCTAAGTTTAACCTAATTTTTATTGGGTTTGGTAAATAATGTAGATTATTATAATAATTAAAAATTATTGTTTTTTTTAATATTGGGCCATTTAACCCTTTGGTACTGGCTAATCCGTACATTTGCTAGTGGTATTGTTAATAAAAAGCGATCAGACACATGAGTTTTCTTTTGCCATTGCTACAAATACATATACACTATATAGCCAAAAGTTTGTGGATACCAGACCATCACACCCAAATGTGCTTTTTAAAACATCCCATCCCAGATTTAGTCCCCCTTTGCTGTTAATAACTTTGCTAATAACTAGATTTTGGAGTGTGGCTGCTCATTCAGCTACAAGAGCATTAGTGAGATCAGGCACTGATGTTGGACGAGGAGGTCTGGGGCATTCCAGTTCATCCCAAAGGTGTTCAGTGGGGTTGAAGTCAGGGCTCAGTGCAGACCACTTGAGTTCTTCCACTCCAACCTTGGCAACCTATGTCTTCATGGAGCTCGCTTAGTGCACAGAGGCAGAAATTGTAGCAGAAATTGTACTGCTACAACATACAAAGACATCCTATACAACTGTGTAATTCCAACTTTGTGGCAACAGTTTGCAGAAGAAACACATACACTATGGGTGTGATGGTCAGGTGTCCACAAACGTTTGACATTATACAGGGCGTCCCAAAAGTCTCCATACATAGGGGGACCTTAACACTTTTTAGCAAAATATCTTCCATACTATATTTTATATATATAAATATATATTTTTTTCAGATAGCCTTTAAGAATGCCTTTGACAAAAGAAGAACATACTGAAATCATTCTCATGGCTGGATCAGGAAGCTGTCACAAGGTTGCGATGGACTTTATTAGGAAACATGGCAAACACATCACACACAACACTGCTGCCAAATTTCTTAACAAATTCAAAAAGACTGGAAGTGTTGTAGACCAACCGACGAAGGCACAACCGACATGGTGCTGGCCTTACATAATCCCTTATGTATGGAGACTTCTGGCACACCCTGTAGTGTATTTATGATTATGAATGTGTAGGAAATACATGAACAAATATACATTGATGTCCTTTTATTTAAAACCTTGGTGTTTTACTTTATATATTTACTCTGAGGAATGAGGAGCATGACAAATTTCTCACAAGAACTTTCCACATTCTCAGAGCGCTGCCTCTTCTCATGACACCTTGTTCCTGTTTTGTGCTACTAAAAAAATAGTTCCATTGACACTGTGTACACTGTACACTCTCTAACTCGACGACACGTTACATGTCATACGTCAATTCCCCAGGTGTTTTACCTACTGCAAATCAGTGTAGACGCATAGTTGAACTTCAGCTTGTGTGAATTAGGGTTTTAGGTTGCAACTGTGCTGTTGATATAATGATATCTCACTGTTCTTTCTCTCAATTTTAGCTCAATTTTAGACCAGAGAAATAGGAACATGGGGATAGTTTTTACTGAACACTTCTAAACCCTTAAACTACACTTGTAAGGCAAATATTCCCAGAACCAGTCTTATATCAAACAGAATCATATAATTCTACAGTCTCATGCTTGAACAACCAGAAACGATCAACACAACCAAAACCTCTTCCAATACAAGCTAAAGCCTTTACAAATGTTGCTGAAAAGGGTTTCAAATTTGCCGGACAAAATAACAGAAAAGGAAACAATTCTCTCATTGAACTCTCAACAAAACCTTCACACGTGCATATCAAACCTCTATCTTTAAAATCTTTTTTTTTTTTTTTTTAATAGAATATCACTAGAATTAAAAAGATATCATCATGGTTTTGTGTTCATTTCTCTTCGCAGTCATATCTTCAAGGCCATGATGCGGGACAAAAAAAAATCAATACCAGGTTTATTTGGCACTTAAAAAATGCTTCCAGAATGTGATGATGTGAAAGGTCTTCACAACGTCAACAGTAAGGAATGCCTCTCCACCGGTTGAAGAAAATAAAAGCTGTAATCACGGTCATTGTGAGAACAAGAAAATAGCAATTGCAATCTAGTGATAGTACAACTGTGATCTCACAACCAAAGAGGAATAATTTAAAGTAAAATCAACAGCACAGTAAGACAAAAAAAAAAAAATACTGCATAGTACAAAGTCCCCCTTCTGTTTGCTGCAAAATGCTATTCAGGGCAGATGATGGAGAGGGCAGTGTATACAGAGATTAGACCCATTCCAGCTTTTGGAAATATAAACACATCTGCAAATCGCAGTTCTGATATGAGTTTATCTGTTCCTCGATCCTTACTCTATCACAGGCTCAGTTTTGTGAAAAGCCAGTGTTTGTTATTCAGGTTCACTGCTGTTGGTGGTCTTGTCCCACTCGAAGCTATCATCACTGTGGGTGGGTGATGCCCGTGGGGTCCCTGGTGGGTGCACTCGCAGCCCCTGGAAACGTCTGCACTCGGGGCAGATGCGGATGTGGCTGCAACCACGTGCCACAATGGCTGCCTCCTGTGCCAGTTTGTGGGACAGTGGCTCTGACAGTCCCGTGCCTGCGCACAACCTGCCGTTGCTGAGGCTGGTCCCTGTGGGCCGAGCACGTCTGTCCTCCGCGGGTAGAGGATACGGGCGCAGGGTGCTGGTGCCACCACTACGTCTCCGTCGCAGCTGCAGGCTGTCCTGACACAGCACGATGCCTTGCAGCTCCCGCAGCATCTCCTCACACACTGACAACTGAGAAGCATATACACATAGAGATAGATAGAGAGAGAGAGAGAGAGAGAGGTAGGGGGGCTCACTGATAAACCGCAGCCAGAGTTATTAGAAGACAGAATTATTAGGCAACCCCAGTCTCAAAAAAAAAAAAAAACTTTGCATACAACTTATTTGCAGCACCTTCTATACCTTGAATATCAACATTCTGGCACAAGCACACATTCTATAGCGACATATTAAACTTTCACTCGGATGCTCTGGATGTCATGTTCTGCACCATCGTATGTATTTTAACCAAGCTAACCTCTACCACTATGCTACTTGTATAAGATTGTAATAAATGTAATATATACATAATATGTAATAAATGCTTTTACCTCTTTTTCTACATACTGTGTGTAGCAGCTTCATACCTAAAGTTTGTGCTTTTTGCTACATACTGTACGATTAGACTCACCAGGCTCATCAAACTTCTCCTCTTAACACAGGCATTTTCAAAATGCAGATAGTTTTTGGGCTGTAAATTCTTTAGGCTACTGAGAATATAGATAATTTCTGCATTATGAAAATACCCGCATTACTGTAGCGCGTGATTTTCAAGCATTGTGTTTGCAGAGAAGAGGAGAAGTTTCATGAGCCTGGTAAGTTCATATCGATATAAAATGATTTATTATATATCAATCTTAATCAATTAGCATAGTGGCAGAGGTAAATTACATTGGTGCAGGATGTGGTGTACAGAACATTCGAGTGAAAGGTCTACGTGGCGTATACTTGCGCCAGAATGTTGATATTCAAAGTATAGAAGGTGCTGCTAATAAGTTGCATGTGAAGGTTTTTTTTTTTTCTGTGAGACTGGGTTGTTATTAGGAGAAACTGCAAACTAATTAAAGTGACATACAAATGATTTAAACTGTAAACGTGAAGATGTCTATCTCCTGTCATCTGAATGTGTGTGTCTATGCAGAGAGTTTAAAGAATCATCTGCAAAGCTTCATCTTTGAACTGAAGAATTATTTCGGATGTATGGAAAAATTTCTTCAACATTATTTCCATTCAGATTCAACTTACTGGAACAATGACTGGAAAAAAACATTCAAACTCGTGATGTAACTCATAAATTAGCGATGATAAACTATAAATCCATAACAAATGAAAAGCACATTTACTATGAGAAGTTAGAAGACATCCTCCAATTTGTATTTAATTAAAATAAAAGCAGGTCCAAATCTTTATGAAAAAAAAAAGTTTTTTGTAGTATTAGTTGATTTTGTCAATTGATTTGTTTTTCATAGTAATCTATGATTTTCCAAGTGTGAATTGTAAATCTTGACATACCAAAACAGCTTTATGTTGTTATAGTGATTGGGGATTGTGTATACTTTGGCACATGATTTAAATGCAGATATACAGTATGTTTGTAATGTATCCATTAAAGAGTAATTACATGACACCCAAGTACAGAGACACGCATTATGCAAATCAATCAGACAATATTTCTGCCCTCTCGTGATTACACTCTCACGCCCCTACTTGCACCATGTTTTCTCAGTCATTAGAGTTTATATTGCTGCTACTTTAGCATGGAAATGAATTATGAATTATTTATATACTGTATATGTGTTCCATACTGATGCAACAATGATTTATTAAACATATAGTAAGGGATAATGCCTATTCATTTCCATACCATGGCATCTTGCTGTCAGATGAATATCTTTACCTACTGCCTACATATGAAAGCTCTGGCTAAGCTCCATGCAACAGACATTTTCCCTTGGCGACTAGTTTCTACAACAACCACAAGCGCATCTTTGGGGTAAGAGAGCAGTGTGAAAGTTGTGAGGATGAATGTTTAGCATTATTAATACTAAGTAAGGAATAAAACACATCAAGCTTGCTTATAGGTGATGGGATGTGGCCTGACATGAAGCAGAGTTGCTGTGTCCACTCAGAAATGGATTATTTTCCTAAAGCAGCACATCGTAAAGTGTTTTATTCCTTTTATACTAAAAACGTATTAATAAAGGACAGACCATTTAAAGTTACATTTAATGTTGGAAACTCGATGAGACAGGTTACCTCCTGTTATCACTTTCGTTATAGCAGCTATAAACAGTCACTCCCTCACTAGCCTCACTTTTTTTCTCTCTCCTGAAGATAAACAAATGGATTGTGTGATTTTATTGAGAAACCGTGGAGGAAAACTTACTGATTGGTACAAAACGCTGACACCCGTCACTTCATAAATGTTAATTAAACACGTCCTTACAGAGAACTTAACCATATCAATGATTATACACTATACGGCCCAAAGTATGTGGACACCTGAACTTCACACCCGTATGTGGGTCTTCTCCAAACTGCTGCCACAAAGTTGGAAGCACACAATTGTGTAGAATGTCTTTGTATGTTGTAGCGTTACAGTTTCCCTTCACTAGAACTAAGGAGGGGCACGGTGGCTTAGTGCTTAGTACATTTGCCTCGCACCTCTGGGGTTGGGGGTTTTAATCCTGCCTCCTCGGGGGTTTCCTCCGGTACTCTGGTTTCCTCCCCCTGTCCAAAGGCATGTGTTGTAGGCTGATTGGCATTTCCAAATTGTCCATAGTGTGTGAATGAGTGTGTGATTGTGCCCTGCGATGGGTTGGCACCCCGTCCAGGGTTTTTCCCTGCCTTGTGTGCCCTGAATTCCCTGGGAAAGGCTCCAGGCTTCCCTATGTCCCTGTGTAGGATAATTGGTACAGAAAATGGACAGGATGGATAGAACTAAGGGGTCCAAACCTGTTCCAACATGACAATGCCCCTGTGCACAAACTGAGGTCCATGAAGACATGGTTTGCCAATGTTGAAGTGGAGGAATTTGAGTAGCCTGCACATAGCCCTGACCTCAACCCCACTGAACACCTTTGGGATGAACTGGAAGGCCTCCTTGCCTGACATCAGTGCTTGAGCTCACTAATGCTCTTGTGGCTTAATGAGCCACGCTACAAAATCTAGTGGAAAGCCTTCCCAGAAGAGTGGAGGTTATTATAACCGCAAAGAGGGACAACTTCTGGAATGGAATGGTCAAAAACCACATATGAGTATGATGGTCAGATGTCCACAAACTTTTGTACATTTTTCTTTGTTACATATTTGTTTAAACAGTTTAATATTTCCATATTAATTAATAAATATTTAATATGAATATCATCCACAATACAACTCCCTGTGAATAGGTTATTACTGTAGAAATGCTAACCTATTAGAATAAGCACACTAATATATAAGTATGAACTTTGAATTGCTATAGAAAATAATTCAACACATTCTGACCAGTCAGATTCGAGAATTCATGAGTAGTAAATTGAGATAAAATATTTTCATCAAGCCATCAAAGTAATGTCAATAGCACTATAGCTATACTTACTGGTGTTAGTCTAATAATATATTTTGCTAATAATTATATTATATTATATTATATTATGTTATATAAATTTCTTTGCACCTCCATGATTTGTGAGTGTTGAACACGAGTAACATTCAACATTCCAGTAATTTCTTTTAAGAACAAAATTAACTGGAAAACGAAGAAAGTCACATGGTTAAAAAACTGTGTCGCTTCAATCTTACATTTCATAAACTAACGGCCATTACAGGAAATGACGTCAGCATCATTAAGAAATGTTATTGGAGCTTCAATTTCAAAGTTTTCAGAAATATTTAAAATATTATAGTACACATTATTCACAATCATTAGATCCGCATCTATATAAAGAAATAAATACTTTATGGCTCTTACAACTATATTAACATTTAATCTTGCTGTACTTATCACTGTAATAATTATATACAATTTATTTAAGTACTACAAAAAGCTATTAGAGAGTAGATTAGCTTATTACTATATAAACACCTAAGCTAAAGACATGCTTTGCACTGTTCACTGACTTTAAAATTCCCTTGAATCACGATCTAATTTCTTTACATGCTCACCTGGAGCTCCAGGAGCTGCATGTGCTCCCTCAGCCAGAGGCTCTCAAACTGATAAGGCTCTGAGCCAACTGTTTGCTCATCCGGCTCATTATTGTTATCGCAGAAGGACGATTCTGCTGGATCTCCTTGCCGCAAAATTACTCTACGACGCGTTGCTATCTCTGCTGTCGCTGCCCATTATTAGCATAAAGATTTATTCCTGTGTGCTAATGTTTACGATCCCTTCATCTCGCCTGCTCCACAAGACAGCTACAAATATAGTAGTGGCAATGGTGACACATAAACAAAACAGAAACAGGAATAAAAATTCTTATTATCTCATGCTCACTTTAAATTGTCTGTTTATGCGACTCTGTTTTCTGCACAAGCCTGGATCACGCTCTTTGATGACGTAAGCAAAATGTACTCATTTTCTTTAATCGCAGGTCTATCATTATAGGGCCTTCATCATAGAATCTGACACAGAGATCATGATTTCGCAGTCTGTTATAAAATTCTGCCAAGATTTTATTGAGATCATCTCATACAGTGTGACAAGTAATAATCTTAAAAGACCGCTGTAATCTTTTAAAGTGAAAGTGTAAAACCAGGTTTTACACACACACACACACACACACACACACACACACACACACACACACACACACTTACGACCTGCCCCCTAAAATGCATTTTTCAATTCTGCAGAAAAGATGGGGACCAGCAGAAATCAAGGGTGAACAAACTCTTTAATGCTAGCTAGCCAAATAACCCTAAGTAGCTAGTTACATAAAAATGAACTAGATACATAACATATATGTAGATTTATATTGTTACTATAAACAGTCTACATTTTCTAATCAAACTCAGTGCCACCATGGTAATTGTGGTCGAAGACTAATAGAGAAGAGAATAAGTTTTATAGTGTGGAGGAAAATACAGGAAGCTAATTGCCTTGGGGTTTATCAATAAGGTGCAAAAACATTATTTTCTGCAGGGAATCCGTGAGAGTGTATTTTCTTTCTGCTGAGTTTTATATAATATTGGAACATTAGCTACTGCGGATGAACAAATTACCTTAGCGAGCTGTTCAGAATCTGCATCCTTCTCACACTCTTTCTGTGGACATAATTGCATAGTTAATCATATTTATATAGCCTGAGAACGTGCTGAAAGCTTTAACAGATTAGATCATAATAGATTATAGAAAGGAATTACTTGTGTGTTCTGTAAGAGTTATGCAATTAATCACTGTGATGGTTCGTGTCAGAGCAGAACAGAGGTCTGAATGACTGGACCATCAACTCCATTAGTTCATTGCTTTTTATAACAGAGTTAAATATTAATTCTCCTGCTAGTTAAGTGACTGTGGATCAGCTGAAGTCCTGAGTAAATCCTGCCCATGTGTATTTGTGAACTGTACATTAGCTCTGAGAATTTTTTTAATTGCTGAAAAGGATTAAGCATTCAAGGCACACACAAAAACTACAAGAAATATCAGGAAAAGTAAGAGGAAATAGCACTTCTGCTCATTAGGCCACTTAATGTTTGCTAGTTTGGTTATTTGACTTATGTTCTTAAAATATCCTTTGTATCATTTAAATGTTTATCACATAAGCTTAATTAAGCTTTCCCTAATTCGAGCATGTCATACAGCATTATCTGTCCCAATTACACTGAAATTAATTAATGTAAACCCTGGATGTATAAAAATGCAGTAGCTGTAGCAGACAATATGGAGGGTTAACTTTACCATTCCCAGACTTATTACTCTAGTAATTTAATCTCACAATCATCAGCCACAATGGGGAAAATCAAATCAACCACACTCTGCCAACCTCACACAGTCATGCTTGAAAGTTTGTGAACCCCCTGCATAATTTTATATACATACGTACATATATATATATATATATATATATATATATATATATATATGTATATATATATATACACACACACACACACACATATATATATATATATATATATATATATATATATATATATATATATATATATATATATATATATATGTGTGTGTGTGTGTGTGTGTGTATATGTGTATGTATATATAAATAATATACAGTATAAATTTAAATTTTACAAAAATAATCAAAAGCTGTCTCTTTCTAATTGAAATATAATATACATATTTAAAAATCTCAGTGTTTGAGGAATAATGCAAATTAAGCAAACGAATACGCATGGAAAACATACTATACTATACTATACTATACTATACAGTGCAAAAATAAGTGAACCCTCAGTTTAATGTTGCGCATCAACATAAAGCAGTTAAATGACGCAGTTAAATGACGCAGTGACAAACAGTTAATTTTAACAACCAATTCTAAAGATTAGTTAGCTATACCAATTAATTTAAGATCTGGAACAAATGTAGTGGATTCTCAAGCCATTTGAAATACATCTGTGCTCCACAATTCACTGTTAGGCAGTTGGTACACAATTGAGGCAGATTTTTTAAAGAATGGTTAGTGTCGTCAGTGTGTTGAATGCTTTTCTTGGTTCTGTAACTATAGGACTTTATAAAAGAAGCAAAAGTGAAATCAAAAGACATGCATCACTTGCTGTCTCTGGAGAAGTGGTGCATAGACCAACAATAAAAAGAACCATTAAGTCACCTATGCAAGGATGAGGAAGCTTATTCTATTAAAAATACCTGCCTGTCTGAAGTTAACCCTGTAGACAGGAAGACTGGAAGTGTGTTTACTGGAGAGAGAACCACCAACAAAACCTTTACCCTACTTCCAAGTGTGATGCTGAGAGGTTCCTATTAGCAGGGGCTGGTATGTTATTCTGGCATTGGGCAATTTGATAGAATCATGACTTCTAAGAATTTATCAAGGTATCCTGGATGTAAATGTCAGAGCATTAAGCATTGAAATAAATCAACGATCCCTTAAAGTTTCTGTGGGTTATTCAGCAATTCATCTTAAAGCATTATGTTCAGTCACTACAATGATTTATTCAGAAACAATACAGATGGGTGACAAATGAATGGAAAAGCCAGCATAAGGCTTCTTAGTAATGTGTTGGGCCACCAAAACAGCTTCAATGTGCCTTGTCATAGATTCAACAAGTCTCTGGAACTATACTGAAATGACAAACACCATTTTTTCCAAAAAGATATTCCCTCAGTTGGTGTTTTGATGCAGATGATGGTGGTAGAGAGCACTGTCTAAGACATTGCTTTAAAATCTCCCATAGGTGTGGAATTGAATTGAGATTTGGTAACTGTGATGGCCATGTCATATGATTTACATCATTTTCATGCTCATCAAACCGTTCAGTAAACTCTTGTGCCCTGTGGATGGGGACACTGCCATGCAAGAGCCCACTATCAAACAGGATAGAAATCTTTCATCCTAGGCTCAGGTGACCCTTCCCTCTAAAGTGAAAAGTGGACACAAACCATGTTAGCAAATTGCCCCACAGCATAATAGAGCTACCAGCTTTTCTTTTACTCTGTCACCTGTCTGTATGCAGTTATGAGTGATAAATGGAAGGCAGGACCTGCCGACAGGCTCTGAGAGGTTAAAGAATGGTCTAGCAAGAAAAGACTATGTGTCCTGGAATGGCCAAGCTAAAGCTCGAACCTAAATCCTACTGAGACGATGTGGCAGGACCTGAGGAGGAATCCTTCAAACCTGACACAGTTGGCAGAATTTTATAAAAGTGAATCTTCCTTCCAGCAAGATGTCAAAGACTAGTGACTGGTTATATAAGGTGACGGTATGGACTTATTGCTGAAATGGCAGGTGTCACAAGTTATTGACTGAAAATGCTTTAATTATTTTTAAACCCGGGGAAAAAAAATCACAGTCTAATAAACTGAATGCAAATCCGTTTTTATGCACAGGAAACCTTTATTCTGGATATAATTCTATATAATCATTGTTCAGAGTTGAGTTACACACTCATAGTGAAGAACAATATTGCGCACATTGGCATTCAGACCTCAGACATAATGACAGACTTGAACCCTATTCAGAAGTTGCACTTGAGTGAGTTTGCCTAAAACAGAGCGGTATCTCACTTACACGCGAATCTGATCTTTGGCATTTTTATTGTTTGACATTAGCATAACTGTCTGACAGTTTGCTCTAGCCACAACAGGGATTTTTTTTAATGATTTGGGCTGTATATACACTCAAAAAACTGTAGAATGCCATTTGAGACCAATATTAAGTATATAAATATGACACATAGTTATAGTAATATCAACAAAAAGGTTTTTTCTGCACAGGGAACAGTGGGATTCATTAGGATGGTTTCTATATTGTTAAATTAAACCAAATTTGCAGTAATTAATTTGATAATTACAATTAGGACTGTTCATGTAGCAATATACTGCCAATATACTAGACTCCTATTAGATTTATACAGAGTTATAAAGAGTTATTCTTTTTTTTTTAATTGTCTCTTGCTTTTATGTTACTTTGTATTGCATTTCACAGCAAAGGGGAAAAAATATTTTCTTTTTTAGTCCTTCTTTTCTATTCCCTGTCTCAAGCTTTTCTACTCAAGAGAAATCTAGGAACCATGGATACATTGGCTATAATCAAGTAAATCAATTTAGGCACGTGTGTAACCCATTTCTGAATATGTGTAACTTTCCTTGTGTAAATATTAACATAACCTTTGGACTTAAGTTGCCAACTCTGTATATGGCTCTAAGAGTTCAGATTAATACTTCTAACATAATCATTATGTTAGAAGGGCTCGCAAACCATAAGACATGAGTGTCTGGTTGATATTTATAGTTAAAGTACTTTTTTGGGTTGGAATGAAGTGTTGGAGTTTTTATATCAGAGTGTAGTTGATTGAACATGTTTTAACATTCCAGGGGTAATGGTACGTTCTGATAATGAGAGGTAATTGAGACACTGGGACATGAATTCCCTACTCACTGTAGCCTGTAACACTACTGAAAAGTCATACATACACTGCGTGCCAGCTCATGGGCATGCTTTAAATGTATGAATGAGCAAACACATACAAACTTCCTTTCCAACACACCTGACACAGTGCGCAGCCTATAAAACATACATCACAAAAACACACTTTTATCCATGTTAGGTTATTTTGGGCTGTGTATCAGTCTGTTAGCAGAAAAGACCCATATTTTGCTGTATCACTAACAGCTTGAAAGGACTGAAATTTAGTTTTAGATGTGATATGGCCATTAGACCTGTCACACCTGCTACATAATTACCTAATGGCCATTATTTGAGCTGATAATGATGAAATAGTCCATTTTCCCCAACATTATGCATTTACTTTTTCTGCTGTTGTACAATATTTATTGTTTAGTAAGTTCTGTGTGTTGCAGTAATAGATTTTATATGTTGATTATTAGTGCTTTACAATTTCTTTAATTTATATTTTATATTTATATTTTAAACATTTTATTTAAATAAAATCTGTGTCATGTTGAAAAATATTTTTATTTTTATATTATTATAGAGACTGTAAGGTCAACAGAAAAGATGATTACATTTTTAATCACAATTTGTTCATGATTGTGGTGCCATTTATGTCCTACTGATATTATATATCATGATGATATTTTAAACATATGATGACATTTTAAGCACAACAACAACCTATGTGCATAATTCAGATAACATACAATGTAAATGAAACCAATATAATAGACTCCTATGAAATGTTTATTTAAATATATCATTGTATTATATTTGACAGCAAGCAATAAATGTTACTTCCTTCTTCAGTCTGCCTTTTTATTTCTTTTTTCAGGCTTAAAAGCAATTGCATTTGTTTAAACCCGCTAACAGGTGGCTCAACCACACGGTTACACACATTTATTATTGTAATTCCAATATATGTATAAATTTTTCATAAATTCATCTCCAACTTTTCCCTATATCTCAAGGGATTACAATGAACATTTTTAACATAATATGTTCACAGGGGAGTGTTTTCAGTGTTTGAAATATAGCTGTGAAATCGGCATAAAAACTGGATGTTATCACCAGCACTAGTCTTCGTTCATCAAGTTAGTGAGCTAAAATGTTAAAAGTTAGTAAGAAGATAAAACACACACCTTGCTGTTGACTTTCCATTCTTGACAGTATATAAGGTATAATATTATAGTTATGCCCCTGTATTTATGTATGAGTTGTGTTAAAACATGTGTTACCATACGGTCACTATATCGCTAAACTGAAGTGACTTATCAGGAGTTCACTGCCTGCTGTCAGTCAGCTGTGAGCTAGATTTATCAGCTCATTTATTAGTATCATTTATTTCATGAGCATAATGTTTTATCAAGTAAATTGTTTACAAATTGATTATCAAAATGTCATCTAAAATATATCAATAAATGAGAAATCCGCACTCATGAACAACAGTCCTCAGGGTTTATTTCCCATACTTAACAAAAAGAAGAAGCAACAAACTAGGCAAGCTCACAAACTGAGCTAAAATTACTAAAATATGTACAATATCCATTAATTCTCTGTACTGCTTATCCTACACAGGGTCGTAGGGAGCCTGGAGCCTATCCCAGTGGACTCGGGGCACACAGCAGGGGACACCCTGGACAGGGTGCACAAACAGTCACAATTTAGAGATGCCAATCAGCCTGCAACACATGTCTTTGGACTGGGGGAGGAAACCAGTGTGCCCGGAAGCATGGGGAGAACATGCAAGCTCTGCACACACAGGGTGGAAATGGGAACTGACAAAGGCAAGGATGCTAACCACTAAGCCACCATGTACCCTGTGTAGGATATGTAAAATAGTTTATTTTGTTGTATTTGTTTGTTTCTTTTTATAGAAGGTGATACTCTTTTGGAATGTGATAGCCTTATAGAAGGTGATAGTCATGGTCTTGTCCTTTCTAGTGTGTGTGGGAGACTAAATACCTAAAAATATTTGATTGTAATTTCACATCTTAGCACTTGGAAAAGTTTACAATCAAAATTAATTAAATTTGTATCTGTTAAAGTAACACCATGCTACTGGTTCATTGTGTTTAGCAGAAGAGTCTTGCATGGGGTGAGATGATTATGGTGCAGTTCATTGCTTATTGTTCTCTGTGTAACTGTTTTCAGGTTTCTGCTGCTTTCAGGTCATCCTGCAACTCTTTTTAATGACTGCTGGCTTCTCTCTTACCTTCCTTATAATTAGTCTGAGACTGTGTTGTGAAATGCACCTGTCTGAGGATGATTAGTCGTGGTTCCATGAACTTTCTACCTGCATATTATCAAAACAACTGTATTGAGAGGGATGTTTAAGGTCCTTACTATGGCGCTATAGCTTTTTTCCACTTATCCCTGATAACTTTAGGAAGCTCCTCCTCCTTTACCATGATTGCTAGTTGTTGCGGGAAATCTTCCTAGCCAATGGCAACCTCATTTATAATGACACCAAGTGCAATTCGCACAAGAATCTTTTTTTTTTTGCAGCATTTATATCTAGAATTTTATTTATTTTTATGTAACCTTTCCATATATTATTTTTGGCTATCAATTTTGTTTTTAAACATATCTTTGTTTATGCTTATGAACACATACTTTTTTGGTCATATTTATAAGTACAATGGACATTATGTGTGCAAGTTAATATACTGTATGCACTGGAAGTTTACCAAATAACAAAAACAAAAGTGTCTGAAAACTTATTTCCCCTCAATGTAAAAGGCAGCCATTGTCAACAAAGAAACCTTGTAAAAACCTTGAAATATTATTGCCTGGGATGAGTTACATGTTTTTATGTACTAAATGGCACCTCAATTGATGAATCACGCTTGGATTGATTCTTTTACACATATATTATGCTGCTGGATGCTTGTTACAACTGAGTTTAACAATATACATGAACTGAAAGCCTACAACATCTGTTCCTTAGTTACTGACATAATGGAGAAACTCGAGTGAGAGGCTTTCAAGTTTGAATGACAGAAGCAGAAAAGAAAAGACAAAAGCAAAGCTGAACGCTTAACAAAAGTTAATCAACTCCCACACCAACTCACTTCATTCTGACATAGCAGACAGATGGTTCCATGATGTGGGACTGTTGGGAGCTCAGAGTTTTATGCTCCTCCAACACATTTGCTCATGCTCAAGGAAACAACACCACATTTGCATAATGTTCTCACACCTTTTTTGAATGCCTTTTTTTTTTTTTTTACTGATTATCTAAAAAACATTTATTGAAACTCTTTTATGAGTATAAACTCTTCATAAGCAAATCACATCTTGGGGTTCTACAAACACAATCTGACATTTTATTTATCAAAAAATGTGCTGTTTGTTAAAACTATCACAGTGTATTCATTAAAATACATATTACTAGTGAAAAAAATTTAGTAGAATCATACACTTATATGTATTCATGCCAGAAATAGAAACTAGAGAGATTATAATCACCTCTCAAGAACACCTGTCGAGTTGGTACAGGCGAGTGGAGAGAAAAGACCTGTGTGAGGTAGACTCTGTGGTGTGTGTGCTGTAAGGTGGAGGGCCGGACAGGGTTCAGGACAGGGGAAGGGGCTCAGGAAGGGAGGCGCGTGGCCGGGGAGAAGGACACAAAGCAGAGGCAGGTAAAATAGCCCTCTCTCACCTCTGTTCCTGGAGTGTGACGCAGCATCCATACAAACTCCAACACTGCCATGAAGATAGCAATTAACAGGCCACACACCAGCACTACAAAGATCCCACCGATATTCTCCATGCCAAGTCCTACCCAAGAAACAAACACAAATACAAATAAGAATTATTCACGCAAAGCCTAAGACATGTCGTGACAATAGCTTACTCAGCACTTCACCTTTGGCTCGATGGTCCTCCTCTTTTGGACACTTTCCACCGTCCCACCATTTCCTTTTTAGGATCTCCAACCGGTTCTCTTCCTGCAGTCTGAGGATGGCCAGGTCAAATTCATCCCGGTACACAGAGCCTTTAAAAACACAGAAGTGTATTCATCATAAAACACATCTCAGCTCAGACACAGCTCAGACTGACTCCATTTTCAGACAACCCGTATATACTGCCTCTAAGCAATATTAAGTACAGTCATCTCCAGAATTATTGGCTTCCTTCAAGAAAATGGTTGTATAAAATAAACACTATTTACAATGTTTCAAATTTTCTACTCAGACTAGTGGAGAAACTACTTATCTTTCCTCTAACAACATTTTCACATGAACTTTTTGATGATTTTGGAAGTGTGTAAAAAGTTTTGACAACCCTCAGGAGTATTTCAACTAAATGCTAACTATATCATGCTTTAAAATTGATTTGTTAAAAGCTTCAGGATCAACAAACTCTGTTGTTGATATCTTTTGACCTGATTTGAGGTTGCACACATTTTCACACCTTTATCATCCAGCAAGACACCAAAGAACACAAAATAGATGTGTGTTGACCTGAATATGTCTAGAATAGATATAAAAATACATTGTGCATTGATGCATTGTGGTTGCTTTGCAGCTAGTGTTCTAAGGGCATTTGTGAAGATTGAAACTTTTCTACCAGGATTTCTTACCACAAAAACCTGGTTGTCTCTGCCAGGTGGTTAAGACTTCTAAGGCTGGACATACACCCAAATCAACAGATTTGACAATGAGCCAAACACTGGCTTAAGAAATACAAAATTCATGTTTTGCAATGACCATCTCACTATCCAGATTTGAGCTCTACTGAGAACCTGTGGTTTTAAGAGGATAGCATGGAGGAATCTTCCTCTACATCTGTTCTTCAAGCTTGGTAAACATTGCAGAAAGTGGTTTAATGTTGTTATTATCCATAATCTCCACCAAATGTCAATTGTGGGGGTGTCAATAAATTAAAAAATTTGTTTTGCTGAAAAACCACTTAGGATTTTTCTTTTAAATATTGTACAAATAGTGTGTCAAAATTAAATTATACAGTTTCTTTATGCATTTTTTTTCTGCAAAATGTCACTTACTGCATGTATCATTTCATTTGTGCACTGTATAAAATTACTGTAGATTTTGCTGCAATTTACTGGCAACCTGTAAACTGAACGATGCTAGGATTTGAACACACCGCTTTCTGAATTGACACTCAAAGCCTTAACCACTGAGCCACCACAACTAGCTTAACCAATTCCCATTGATTCTTTTAGTGGAGTTAATTCAGAAGTAGAAGTGGTTGAAACAATGTGCATTAATAGAGTTAGTTGTGCTGGCTCAGTTATTAAAGCTTTGAGTTTAAGATTGAAATCCCAGCACCATGGTTGGGTTCTAGAACAAGATCTTTCAGCTCACTTGTATCCTGCATTGAGGAAATGTACTGGATTATGTGTTATGCTATGAAAGATATTACAGTACTTTACTGTAAATATGTTTTACAGTTGTTAACTGTAGATTTTACAGCACTTTACTGGCAACTCAGGTTGCCAGTAAATTACTGTAAAATTTACAAGAATTATTTACAATGTGGCTTGATTTCATAAAGGGCGCCAATAATTCTGGAGCAAATATAAAGCAGAACTTCATTATCACTGTGGTCCTCACCCAAAGGCATTCCAATGCCATAGCCCTTGGTGTCCAGCAGACCTCCAATCTGCGTGAGGTTGCAGTTGCGTTGCCGGTAGTACTCATTCATGGTGCTCTCTAGTAGGTACGCGTAATTGGAGTTCAGTACACGGGCGATACCCTCCTCTGTGCTCTTCACAAATACACTGGGCTGCTTGGAGTGCATGAAGTTCCACATGCGCTGGTACGTCTGGTAACGTGAGTTCTGAACAGAACACAAGAAAGCTCAATTTCTGATGTGTTTGCATTCCGCCACTTTAGACACCTTTAGACAAGCTTGTATATTCAATGCAGCTTGTATGATAGATGAAACTAATCAAGGACCTGAAAGCAGATTGACAGTCTGGAATGGGTGTGATAAAGATGGAGCAGGAAAAAGCAACACTGCCTCAGAAAACATCACATTAGGAGGATGGGCATGTCTTCTCTAGGGAGAAAGATGTTGAATGGTGTTGACACTAAGCCAGTAAGCAGACAGAGCCCAAGCAGGTATGAGCAGCGCTGACACTTCTGACAAGGCTGCTGACACGGCATTGATTCTGGCGTGGGATTTGCGCTAACGTCACTTGTCACTGGAGGACAAATTACCTGGAAGAAGGTCATGGTGGAGCCACCGTGCATGGTGCCATACTCGATAGCTGTCTGATCTGCCAGATCGTCCACAGACTCGATGGGAACGTCCATCCTCTGGACAGTGAGAAAGGCAGCCAGGTTGGCCGTATAGGAAGAGATGATGATAAGGGTGAAGGCCCACCTGTACAGCAAATCACAGAAAAGTGGATATAAGAGAAAAGATTAGAGCAAAGCTATTTATCTGACATCAAAAGAACTGCCCCAAAATACCCCTGCATGATAAGCTTAAATATACCCTATGCTGAAATAAATACCCCTAGCTTCCTTTTATTCTCCACTGACCCTTATGCACAGAAGTCTGAAAGGTCAGTGTAAATTACTGCACAAAAACATGGTAGGAAAACAGACCAGCAGAGTAAAGGAATAGATGTATTTCTTTCATCTAACACGAGCGGTCACTAGGGTTAGGAGAGAGAGCTACAAAATGTGTGTGTGAGTGTGTGTGGATGTGTTCTCACCATACTCCACTGACACAACGTGTAGAGAGAGCTCGCGGAGCAATGGTGGAACCTTGCTGCATGAACCCCCCTACTGGGAACCAGAAACTGTTCCCCAGAGAGTACTGATTAATGAGGAGACTACAGCGTCCCTTCAGGCAGGGGTGTGGATTGTACCATTCGTAGGGGGTCAACCTGAACTCCAGGAGAAAGAGACACAGAGGGGAGAAAAAAGTCAGGAACAGGAAAAGAAACAGGAACTTTAACAGTTGACAAAGCATGAAGTCACATATGGTCCCTGGTGGTTTTGCAACCTGTTTTTTAAGTCCCAGTGGAGGAGTGTGAAGTACACATGCTTGCCTAAGATCGATGGTGAAATAATGACCTTCGGAGAATGTGCTGCTGAGAGGAGTACGCCACTGAGTCTCTCCAACTGACACGACTGCTACAGTGCTGCTATTTACATTACAGTGAAAACATCTAAATATGTTTTTTGCATTATGTGACACACACACTCATCTCTCTCTCTCTCTCTCTATATATATATATATACATATATATCTATATCTATCTATCTATCTATCTATCTATATATATACATACATACATACATATATATATATATATATATATATATATATATATATATATATATATATATATATATATATATGTATATATATTATATAGTCGGTTCTCTGGAGTATAACAGGAATAAAGTCCAAGACTACAGCCAGAAATTAAGTCAGAATACGATCCTGTCTGGGCAAAATCCAATAAAATCCTCCCACTATTCTGGTGTTGGCCGGTAAAACATGTAGCCAAGAAAGAATTACCACAAATCACACAATTTCATCTAATACGAAACCTTACGAAAACTTCCTAACAGGTCAACAACGTGTCAAATGCAATGCAAAATACTTCTATACAATACACGGCACACATTCCTTCATTATTTCCCTTATTTTTCAAAAGGAATATCAGATCCTCTGCATGTCTCAGTGTGGAGCTGGGTATTTACCTGGCTACCAGGAAGAGCACACAGCTAACTGCTAGATATGCCAGCAACATGAAGAGCCAGACCCCAGGAGAGAAGGGATCCAGGAAGGAAAAATACCCTGGTCTTCTTCCCTAAAATAGAAAAAAGGATTAGAATGCAGTTCTACACAGTTTCTTAGAGAATGCTTATTGCTAAATATTTTTTTTCTTCAACTACCAAAACATGAAAAAGATATTTTTTTGGTAAAACTTCATCGAAACTTGCATTACAAAAACGTATAGCAGATGCCAAATACTCTCATGAGTTGTTATGACAGATTATGTCCTGTCCTATAGCCATGCTGTGTTCCTGTGTTGTGCTGCAGTCACGAAAGCTGCTATAATGTTTGATGCCATGAGAAATTTTAATAATATGCTAATTTTTTGCTAGGTGTACTCCAGTGGCAGATGGTTTTTAAAATAGTGGAAACACCAGTGTCTGTTACTGATGTATATATCTATATATCTGTAAATCTATATAGTCTGTTTGATCTCTTCCATCTGTTAGACTGTCCTCTGGTTTAATTCTCAGTCTCTCGTCATATGTAAGAGCATCAAAAATCAGGCTGACAGCATGTCATGTCATGCGTATGTCACACTAAAATGCTAGCTAAAACTAGCTAGCTAAATTTCACGGAAGAAGGCAGTCACAGCTAGCTAGCTAGACCTATAAATAAATAAAAAACAAAACAATTTGAAACAAACACAAACAACTTTATGCTTACAATTTATGTATAATATTTACAACTTATAAAGATAAAATAACAAGCTATAAAACTGTTCTAGCTACAACCAAGCTATAAACACTGCTGCAGCTCTGAGCACTTTACGAGTCTGATTGGTGCCGATATATTTAAGTTTGAGATGTCAGTCATGTTCATTAGTGTTTCAGTGATTGGCAGTTGGTTACAAGGTTCAGCCCCTTTGAGATTCTCCATATCATTATATGGAGAAACCACGCGTCCATGTGGGACAATGAAAAGCGCTCTGTCCAATAAACATTTAGATATTTTTTCTCCCAGCAAAGCTGTGCATCTGGGCACGACCCAAACCGAGATATTAAACTTATTATAACCTTACAATGACATTTTATTGTAACATTAAAATGACATACTATAACCCTATAGCATATTATAACGCTTTTAACCTGCTGTCCCATTAAAACACAGTATACTTGAATCTGCCATGGGATCCCAGTGAAGCCATGCATCAGTGCAGGTCTATAAGCAGTGCTTCCATGGGCTTCAGAGGAGATTTTCATGCAGGCTGCTGAAAATAGTTCACTTTAAATGAATAAACAGCGTTATACAGCAGTGAGATTTTTGATAAGTTGATTCTTTAAAATATTGAATTTCACCAAGAGTGATGAATAATATAGACACATTCCATATACATTTAATATAAAATCATTTTATTGCTGCATTTTATTGGAGGCCTGGCTTCTCGTGTAGTCTTAAAGCAACTGCATGTGGTGTGCTCAAGTTAGCATATGTTCCATGTTTTATGATAATACTCGGTAAATGGTAAATGTGATATCTACTAGGACATCATTAGAAATGTCACCTATACATAATTTCACACAAAAGATTATGAGTTAGATCATGACATTATTGCTAAATCTCTGCTAAAATCCTAAATGACACTAAGCGTGAAATATATGCTGACCTAGAGCACCAATCGTGATATTAAGCATGTGATATGTAAGAGATAACACATCAAAGCATCCAAAAAACGATGTGTGTTGTTATATCTAATATGAAGATCTTGGATCTCAAGTTGTATGTTTTTGCCCTGGTATCAGTAGAGTATTACAAATTATATGTCATAAAATATATGCTAACTAGAGCAAATTTTTAATAAAAATTAGTCAAGGACAAACATCATCAAGGACTGCACTTTAACAAGCCTAGAAACTAGACATCTCTCCACAGTGCAGATTTAAAGGCATGGATATAGCTACAAAATGTGGCAAACACACACACGGCAAAATAAAAAAGGGACATAAGCTGCCATCGCGTCAAATATTATGGCAGCCATCATATCAAGCAGTAATATTAAAATGGCATTTTTATATTATTGCATGTAAACTATCATAGCAAACTGCGACAGAATATGACTATTATACTTTTATGACTTGGTCCTAAGACACCCAGTTCCATGAAGTGTTACCATGAAGAGTACAGTGTTATTAGGGGGCCAAGCACCGAAGGTGCATAGGCACCCTATTGTTATTCTATGTCTTCTTCTTTTTCTTTTTCTTCTTCTTCTTCTGGCTAGGGTGATAATGGCACGGTCTGGTAAAAAAGTTGTGAAATTTGGCACACTGATTGGAGAGGGTCTAAGGAACATTCTGACCAAATTTGGGCCAAGTGTTGACAACGCTCTAGCGCCACCATCGGGTCAAAGTTTGGCTTAATTTGGAAGTACATTTATGGGCATAACTTTTGAACTGTGCGTCCAAAATTTAAAAGCCAGCCATTCCTGGATTCCTGGACTCATTGATAGGAGTTCAATGCACCCAATGACTTGGATTTTGCCAAAAACAGTTTTTTCGCCTCTCCTCCTACAAATTTCGTCCAATCATCACCAAATTTGCCATACATCATCTTCAGAAAAGAAATTTGAATAGTCCAAACGGTTTGCTTGTAAAGGGCCAACGAATCTGACGGCGAAGCCACCAAACATGAAGACACAAAACTTGGTAGGCATCTTCAGGACCATGACCTGAGGATATGCAACAAAGTTCGTGATAATGCCACCTACTGGTCAAAAGTTACAATAACATGCCAAAAATGCTTACATCTAAGTGCCATTTTTGCTACTCCCCCTCCAAATTTTGTCCAATCTTGGCTCACATCATCTTGAGGCCTGTTTAAACAATGCTGCAGCAGTGCCACCCTGCTGCCCATTTGGTCATCTAGATCTTTCCTCCTACAGTCAGAGAATTCCACCACTGTCCATGGTCAAAACATACACATCATGAGTGAAACTACAAATCACTCTTGAATCCCTTTGCCTAAAGTTATGGCTCTGCTTTCCTGTGATTGCTTAGGTAATGAAAATGCTGCTTGCAGCTTTAATTATTTTTATTTATTTATTTATTTATTTATTCCCTTTCTTCGGCGGGAAAAAACACTCATTTTGTGCACAAGTGATGGGCAATTATATAGTTTAAACAGAAAAGGAAGAAAGCTTCTACACAATAGTCAGAACCAATTAGCCGGATTGTCCTACAGGTGAACATACAATCAGAGGCGACAACAACTTAACAGTATGTTATCAGCGAGGCAGTTACTGTCTGACAAACCACAGTCTAATTTATATAGACACCTTGGAGATGTGGATGGAAATAGCGCAGGCGGGTTAAAGCTCAAACATGAAACGCACAGCCTGTGACATAATTAACAGCCATTTGAAAAGTTACAGAGCCTTGAGCATGAAAATGATGTATATCTGTGTAAGGAGCAGGAACATGGGGTGGAATAATTAAACACTTCCCATATTAGTATAATTGAGTGATATAAGTGTCAACTTAGAGATAGTGAGTGTGGTAATTATGCCTGTGTGTACTTTGTGTATACAAGTCGAGCACCGTCATAGCTGTCAATGATCACTCTCGCTGCAGCAGTATTAAATAGCTACATTAAGGCACAGAGAAATTAACTAAAGGCAGTGTAATGTGCCAGTATGCACTTTTATGTTGGCACAATAATTGTATTGTTGCGCAGCACTGAGGGAGCTCGCATATGTCTGTTGACTGAAGTTCAGCACTGCACGCGGCAATCTGCTGCGAGCAGCAATCTGCTATGAGTGAAAGAAAACGCTTTGTTTACAGCCCTTGCGCTAAACTTGGGTTTTAGTTTACACAAAGGCACAATCAACACAGCGCAGCAGCACTGCAGCAGCGGGAGCCAGCTGGAATGTGTGGTGAAAAGAAAGAAAGCGGAGCGTGTTGCTCATTTGCGTGTGCCGTGATCCTCGTGTTTGCGGGTGACGAACACTCAGCTCTCTACAGCGCTGAAACACTGTGCTCTAGATCACAACACAGAGACTAAGAACGGAGAATGATAGTGGCTTTTTAGCAAAAGTCTGGCCAACAAAACAGCAGCTATGAGTAAATTCACACCGCTCTCTCCTCTAAATTTGTTACGTAACGCATTTTACTTCGGCTGCATGTGCCGGAGGTGCAAAGCCGAGTTTCTTTTTGTGACATGCATGAAAATGCCTTCTCCAGGATAAGTGCTGCCTTCGTATGTCAAAATAAACGCCTGCACCAGTGTCAGCTGTGTGAGGCAGGGAAGCGGGTGATGAAGGAATGCGTGGTTAACATTCAGCTCACCTTCCATCACGATCTCATACAGGTCTCTAACGCTCCAGAATTTGTAGGTAGCTTAGGAGATGTTTTTTTTTTTTAATATATACATATATATATATATATATATATATATATATATATATATATATATATATATATATATATATATATATTGCCAACACTGTTTTATTAAATGACAAAAAGGTCGCAGTCTAGATCTTGTTTCTTATGTGGTAAAGCAAACAGGTACAGACAGGAATAGCTGTGAAACACTGTTGCAGCTCCCTAGAATAAATGCTCGCCTACTCTCTGTGCAGTAGGAGTTAGGGCATCTCTCGCTTTTTATCTCTCTCTCTCTCGTACACATTCATGCACACAATCCATCAGGACGGCTGCTTTTACCTCCTTCAGGGACGGTTCATGATTCTGCCCTGGCTCCCTGTGCAACTCTGTAATTAACTCATTGTGCTAATTAGTCATTTATTTATTCACCCACACCCTATACTCGACCCGCCTACAATTTACTCCCGAGAGGCTTCATGTACCTCACACAAGTGGCGGCAGGAGCAGGAGAATTAACCCGAATGTGCTGCTCAGGTCACACTTTATATACCTGCTGCAGTTTTCCTAATTATTTTCTACTAATACTAATGCTTAAAGTTCAGGTCATTTGACGTAGCAGCAACAAACTAAAATAAAAGCAAAAATGTGTTTATTGTAAATATGAAACCAAAGCTCTCTTATTTTTACTTCCTCCTGTGAACTAAACTTGTGAAAAGGTTTTGCACGTCTATTTTTATAAATACTTTTGGTAGTACAAACATCTGTGATAAAGGTAAGCTACACTGGGTACTGAATAAAACAATCGTAACAACTGTATTGCTGTAAAAGTAAAATGTTTAATCCAGGGTCAGTGGGACATCCGATGCTAATCAGTGAACAGAACACTAGGATAAAGGCTGCCTACAGATGTTAAGTAGCAAAATTAATTTGTGCTAGCAATGCCATTGTTTGTCCATGCAAAGAGCAGACTCTGTATAGACTTTGTGCTACTGCAGCTTACAGCGAATGCTATTAGAGCTTATACTACAGAGCTGTTGAATTCTCCATTCTGATTGGTCAGAATGAGTTGATTAATTTTCGGCTCATCACAGGAGTTCGGCTTTAATGCAAACCTCAGGTTTATATTAATGCATTCATTGTTATACATTAATGTGGGACACATGAAGCCAGTCATCGTTCTAACCTCCTGCTCATGCTGCTCATATGTCACGGGGTGGCGTAACACACTCAGAGGAAAGTGCTATCTGCCCCCTTCCACATACATGAGCTCACAGATACCCAGAGCTGGCTACTGTCGCTGTGATTGACAACTGAGAGAGTTTGCCCTCCCTCCCACCCACACAGCACAGCCAATTTTGCTCTCTTTGACTCACGTCCATGTATGGCTGTGGCGATCGTGATCTCAGGATGATAGGGCGACTGTATTGTAAAGACTCTCCCATGGTGGAAAACTTTCTGACTGTTGCAAAGACCTGAAACCCCGACACCATAAAATTTTAAATAGACTTTTCCTTACAGAAAACTTCAGAAAGCTTTGATTACAGTAGATCGTCCACCATACAAGTCCCTGTGAATGGGGTTTGACCTAAAAAAAGGTATGAGAATGAGTGTGATAATATAAACCTGTGATCTGAATTACAGCTGATGCTACTGTCAGAGCTGCTGTTAAAGAGCAATCAGATTCAAGAATTCAACAGTGCTGTGGTATAAATGTCCGAGAACTGTAACATGTTCGAATTTTCCGAGAGCCTAATACGGTTAGCTGGCTTGCTAACAATAATTTTGATGCTTTGTCAGATGTACAAACAATTTCCATCATCCTTAAGCATTTACTGTGACACTGGAAGAAAAAAATGTATCCTGCTACTAGGTCTGTACTAAATAGCAATGATAGGCCGATAGTTTATTTTGTAATTAATCTGAGACACATTAATTTTATTTATTTATTTATTTATTTATTGCAAAATTGCACATAAATAAACTACACTGTGGTGGGGCATTTCCAAACAAGCCATTAAAAACAGTACCAGTGGTAGAGCACTGCTCCAAACTTGTGGTTAGCAAAGCGGCAACCACTCATTATCTGTACTGTGCACCCAGCCTTGTGCAAAATGCTTATTATCTATAGGCAGCTTTAGAGCAGTGACTCCTTCATATAGCTCATTCAACACACTCCATTCTGTACGTGCTATAACACGGCACATTGCACACTGGGGTTGATGAAGCAGCATTCCTCAGCATGTGATTCAAGCCACATTTGATTCCATTTTCTACCATCATTGATCACCTGCAAAATTTCATTTTAAGCTCAGAATAGGGAAAAAGTGGATCTGTGTAGGAATCATGGGACACAAGATCAATAGCAATCGAATTAGATCTAAATAAGGGCACATGCAGTATAGCATTCAGGTATTGAATGGCACTGCAGAGCTGGATAAGACAGAGATTTTCTAAAGGCCAACGTCAAGCAGAGGATGCTGAAGAGAGACTGAGTCACCAAATCACTCTACAGTGTGCTAGAGCTACTTTAATCTCTTCATCTCACCCTTACTTATTTGTGTCAGACCCATATGACATGTAGCTTCTGTCATCCCCGTACCTCTTTCACTGCCTCTGTTTGCTTCTCTTTGCTTGACTTGCTTGCTCTATCTCTGTCTTTTCCAGTTGTCCTCAATCACTGTTTCTCTCTATACACATACTGCCTGTCTCTCCGAATCACCCTCGTCTTCTTTCCTCCTTCCCACCTTTGATTTAGAAAACAGCCTGACGCTCTGCGTGTGTATCCTGCAGTGCGGTACTGTGGTGCATTAGCATGCAGGACATCCTCATTATCAGGAAACGGTGTAGTCTCTTAGAATTTTTCCAACTTTTACATTTATTACTGAATATAGCCATATGAAAGGCATTACCAAGGGAAATCTTTCATCAGCTAGACAAGCCAAAGTGCTTCTCTCCTTTGCAGCACACTGACTAATGTGGTCTGTAGTGTGCGAAGTGAAGTGGTGTAGGCGGAATCGCCCTAGTGTCCTTACCAAATGCACTCGGTACATGATACTAATCCCCAGTGTCATGAAGGGCTTGGAGAAATCAATGACCTTCTCTCTCTCGGCTGTGATGGTCAAGCCGGCCACGGCTAGATCAGCCTTCTGCAACAAACAAACATGCAGACACAATTACACATACTCGCCAAGTCTTAGTGGAAATATGATGTTTATGACAAAAATGACAAAAAGTCAAAATGCGCCAAATAAATGTGTTTGCTTAAATAAACATGCTACAGTAACCTGTACTACAGTGACTCGTGCACAGTGGGAGAATAACAGTAGTGTTTTTTTTAGTGAAGGGCAGGCTGTCGTGATAAATTACTTGACACGGTATCTAGGGCTGTTGGGCATAGTGTGAAAGCTTAGCCCAACTAATAAAACCAAACTGAAAAGTACATCTGTGTGGGATTTTCCACTCCCAGAGGCGAGCCTACAAGCCTCCGCTGCTTTTCCGCTGCCCTCCACTGCAGGGATAAGCGGATTGTGGAGCTCACATATTGAAAAGCGGTATCCGGACTACAGTTTGCGCTCGTTGTTTCATCCAATAGTGTCTGGATTTTACACACGGGGGAAGAAGGGCCTTGTTGACTTTGACAGATTCTTGTTTATAGAAAGCCAGCCTGCAATTTGGCTGCAAAGAAAACCTTGCAACATTTATTAGAATTGGGCTCAATCTACAGCCATGGCACAGGCAGAAGAAAAGAGAAAGCAGAAATCTGGCTTATTGAAGATTGACCAGGAATCTGCTCTTTGCTCAGTCATATCATGTAGCCTGTAAAGTTATTAACCTGATATATAAGGGCCTTGTTTAGGAGTTCTTAGATGTCTTTTATGCTTCTAATGTGGGTAACACTGGCCTACAGGTCTCATACCAGCTGATTAACACTACAAATCACACAGAGATTCATGCTGAGGAATGAGCAAAGTGTTTATACGTATGGTTAATTCATACATTATGTAGCAAATGCATTATATGGCCAACAGTTTGTGGACATCTTCCTGAAACTGTAACCACAAAGTTGGAAGCACACGATTGTATAGGACGTCTTTGTATGCTGCAGCGTTACAATTTCCTTTCACTGGAACTAAGAGGTCCAAACACGTTCCAGCATGACAATACGCCTGCGCACAAACCGAGCTCCATGAAGACATGGTTTCCCAAGGTTGGTGTAGAAGAGCTCGAGTGGCCTGCACGGAGCCCTGATCTCAACCCCACTGAACACTTTTGAGATGAACTGGATTGCCCCAGGCAGCCTAATGTTCTTGTGGTTGAATGAGCAAATCCCCACAGCCACACTCTAAAATCTAGTGGATTGTAGCCTTACCAGAAGAGTGAAGGTTATTATAACAGCAAAGGGGTGACTAAATCTGGAAGTACATATGATTGTGATGGTCAGGTGTCCATAAACTTTCAGCCATATAGTGTATATTGAGCTGAGTTGAGACACATTTTTTTGTAATATTAGTGTCAATCACAACCACGCCTCCCTGCACAACCAGAGGTCCAGTGGGTGTTGTCGAATCTGATCAAACATGTCCCCTGGTTTCATTTTCTGTGGTCTGAAATTTGCAGGCGATGCTTTTTTTAATGTCGTTCTTTTGACAAAATCTTGTACTCTTTCATTAACTGTCAAATCTTTTCACAGAGTGTAAAGTGCAGTTATGTGTCTATTTGTGTAAATCAGTTCTCAGTGAATAATCTTTGAAAACCATAGAATGTATGTTTTTAACTTTAGAATGCATATGAGTTAACCATTTTCATGCTTTACTTTCAAAACAAATATTTTATTCAGTGAAGTTGATTAAATGATTAAATTAACATTATGATTAATGAGATAACGTCATGAGTAATGATTTTTTACACTAAAAATGTTTTAAAATTATTTGCTATATTTCCTGCCTTATTTAGAGAAACAGTAACATTTTATGTAAGGATGTGTAAAAAATAGAAAAAGCCTTTAACCCTAGTTTACAATATGGTCGACATCTTAACCTTTTGATAGTCAAACAACATGACTATAATACTTTACCAGTTAAACCCTCATTAAAACAGCACTAACCAGTATCAAGCAATTTGGGCCCTTATGAAATTAAAGCAGTTTTGCAGAAGATATAGATTGTTGAGAAAAGAAAAACACAACATACTGTCTTTGCACATATATAAAAATTGTGAAACAAAGAAGAATGGGTAATATAACATTCTTACTAAACCAATATACATTATAATACAAGACTAACCTTGAGGGACAGGTTTATACTGTATATCCCATACTGTATAAGCCCACTTTGTCATCTTATGATATTTACAAATGTAGAACTGAGAAATGTAAACTCAGGTATAGAAAAATATTCTCAGAAAATCTTGGAACAAAAGCAATGATTATGATTAACACACCTAATGTTTGGTACTTTAATTCATATTTTATTTCTTGTAATATATTTATTTAAAATCCAATATCACTCTAAGCAATTTCTATAGACATCAGTCCCTTAAAAAAACATGTTGGTTGATCACTAGTTTTACAGCCTCCACTGAAATGAAGGATGCGAGTGAGAAAAACAAAAACAAATCCTCATCCTGTGTAAGGGAAATATTAATCAATAAACACAGCCGAAATATCCATCTTTCTGTTGTACATGAATATTGATTAGTGCAATATTCTACTGTTCAAAGCACAGAGAATTACATGACTGATTGTGTATGCGGTTAAACAATTCACTGCGATACACTTTGCTCACTCTGCCACATTTACGACTTTGAGTCAAGCTTGATTGATTGATTTTTTCCCCCTCCCTTCTTTGTGGCAAAGTCACTGCTATCTGTGTTGAATAATGCATTTACTTCGGTTTCCGACGTGGCATTTCCGATTCCTTCGGAGACATTCTTTTGCAGGCTGTTCCAATAATCCCTAAACATGCAGAAGGAGTCAGGCTAAGCTTGGTGGCTAGACAAAGAAGCCGATTGTGTAATTATTGGAACAAAAGGCTCATCCTAACATTTATTATAATGTATGATACTGCTGTCTTTCATCCTAGAGTGTTTGGCATTGAGACAAAGCACATGCCAGTTCAGAAGTTCACAGCAACTAATCCATGTGACAGAATTGAGTCAGAAGTTGAATAAAGTATCACGCAAGGCACCTTTACACTTTTTCTCCTTGGCCTCTATTGTTTCATGTGTATGTGTGATACAATTAAATTTAGTGGGCATCCTGAAGGTCACTTGTATAGAGCATATATCAACGGAACGAACCGGGACAATAATAAGAGGCGGCACTCTTTTCTTTATTTTGCTAATAGCTTTGCCCTCCATTAGCCTGCAGAATTAAGACAGATAACTTCACAAAAGGGATTCTGCCTCTTCAAACAAAGAGCAAGAACTCCACAAAAACTTCACTTAACAACTCAGTTCCCCAAACCCAGCCGATCACCTCAATGCTTTTAACTCCTGTTAAAATTATCCAACGTCCTGTAGAGAAGATCTGACAAAAAAAAACAAAACAAAACAAAACAAAAATAACACTTGAATAAATCAAGTAGCTTGATGTGACTTTTTAAATTAATAAAATCAATGCTGAAAAGGTCAACGGCTTTGAATGGAATTTACAGCATATGAAATTTCTATCAAGTGTGGGTTAGTGGGTGTCGGAACAGGATTAATAGCCTTCATGCTCAGCTGAGCTTCTTTAAACACATCTGTGTGGGTGTCTGTTAAGGACTGGGAGGGCTAATTGAAATTCATTAAGACAAGCAACCCATGCCTGAGAGGAAAGAGTAAACACGGTTATCGATGGCTTTATCAGCGCCTGATACGGGGAAGTTTAGCCGCTTTTAATTACGGTAACCCTGTTTGATTTGGCAAGATGTCACAAACAATGGGACATCTGGAAAGTAAAAGGCTCGATGGCAAGACTTTATGAGGAATTTTATCTAATGACTCTACCTGAATTTAAGATGTTTTAGAAAACAACTTCGCTGCCTAAAATAAAGGTAAACCGTTCGTTTCTGTGTCTGTATGTGTGTGTGTGTGTGTGTGTGTGTGTGTATGTGTCATGGTAGCGCCGGTACGGCTCTGTACTACAGTACCGACAAGCCGTTGTACATCACATGCTCACTGCATGCACCATGTCACATGACCACGAGGACCTGAATCATGTTGCTGTCTAATTAGCACAGGTATGTAAGTCACGTATTGTTTAGCACTCCTTGTCGGTCTTTAATCACCTTTATTCGTATCATGTTTATGGTGTTGTCTAGCCTCACTGTTTCTCATTCATGTTTCATAGTCTGTGTTTCTTTTATCTAACTGTAAATAAATGTTTTCCTGCATTTATATCTGCCTCCTCTACAAATTCCTGACAGCATGGCCTTATTTTTTTTTCTTTTGAAATAGAGATGTATACCTGGGATTGTGTCTTTTAATCCAAATCACACAGTTATTATTTTTGCTTGTACCTGCCCCGGACATTTTCTATCAAATTTACTTTCTATTTCTCAAAATATACAAACAGTATACAAAATACAGTAAACAAACCAGTAGCCTAATTTAAACCACCATGACCCATCTCAATCAGATGCCATTTCTGGCAAGCTTTCTGAAAACCCTATTGCACTTCCTATTTGTGTCTGTGTTTGTATTATCTGTGTCTGTTTTATCTGTTCATTCCAAATACTGTATTCATATTGGGTTACTTCTGTAGCCTAGAGTTATCATCCTAAGGCGTTACCCAATATGAGGCGTAAAATGCTGTCAATCACTGCTATTAATGGCTAAACTCAGAATTATAAACTACATTATAGTTCTACTGGAACTCACCCTGGCGATGAGCTCGCCCACCATTCCCGTCCAGGTTCCATTGGCGCCCGGGACACCATACACTCCGTCGCTCACCAGCTTAATGCGGTAGTTGAACTTCAGGATGTCGGCCAGCTCCTTCAGCATGTCCACACAAAAACCCTCATAGCGCTCGTTCCCCTCCAGCTCCTGGTAGTTGGCTTTCAGCATCACATAAGGATTCTCCTGCAAAGACACATTGCTAGAGATCAGCCCCACTGGCACTTCAGCCAGTCTGCAAGTCTGAGAAGAGTGCCTCAAAAAAAAACCAAAAAAAAAAAAAAACAGTTTACTCCTAATTTATGATTTGTTTGCTCACACAGCTGAGAGAGTATATTTGACATAAGCCAAGATTTATTCATCAGTCCAGAATCACAAGAAAGGAGCTGCCAATATTTCATCTTGTCATCTGTGCTCTTTATAACACATGCCTTTCGAAGAGACTTTTTTATGCGGGGGCGGTTAAAATCATTTACAGGGAACTCAACATCAGTCGCAAGAACATCGTCACCTTGGGGATAAACAGGCTTTGCTGAGTGAAGCCAGAAATGTAAAAGCTTTTGAAAATGACTTTTGTTTTAGCTATAATGGTCTGTCAATAAAAAAAAAAAGTAGACGGTGTGTGTGGCACACTTTGATGAGTCCAATATTGAAATAGAATGTTGTACTCACGGCTGGTTCAAAGTGCTAGACTGTAAAGAGTTTTTCCCTTTCACTGTTAAACCCAGGTCTCTGCATTTGGGTACCAATTTATGAGGGCCAATTTAAAATGCCAAGGAGGCATGTTCATCCTGCTCATTGCCATAGTAACATTCTTACGGCTGTTGGACTGCTACTGCAGGTTTGATGTTTGATTTCCTCTCTGGCTCAAACCCCACCAGCTGAACCACTGCTTACTGAAGATTTAATAAACCTCACCTATGACTATAAAAGCAGCTCGTCTGTATATCAAACACAGCTGAGAACTCATGCAGCCTAACTTTAGTCATTAGGTTACAACAAGCCTAATATATTGTTATAATATATTATAATATAATATACATAATATATAATATATACTGCTTTTCAACATATTCTACTTATATATTCATATTCTATATACATTACATTTCTCTACAGGCTGCTAAATTTTTATTGTATAGTCTACTAGATTTTATTATATAGTCTATTATATTTATTACATTCTCTTTTTATTATGTATATCTAGTTCATTGTTGCTTCTGTTCCTTGTTGCAATGTGGGATGTGTTACTAAGGAAAAACATTTCACTACATTACGTCACATGCATGTAATATGTATGTGACAAATAAAAAACCTTGAACCTTGAAAAACCATTATGCAACATGAACCTGGCAAAATTGCACAACAAGAAAAAGTCTGTAGCCTAGAGCCAAAATATGCAATTAATGCAAATCCTTCCATTCTGTTCATCAGCTCATTAAATCAGGGACGCATGTTACCTTTTGGCACTGCACTGACCCTCCTACTGTGATTCCACTGTGGCACGTGCAAGGCACAATATAAATGCAAATTGTACAAGATTTTCATCACTCCCAGCCTGCTATAAGCACTCGAGTGTGCCGGCTGGACTGGTTGCCCTAAACCAGGCTTATTAAAGAGCAGTGTTTCGTGGGCTGACTGCACATTAACCCTCTTCTTTGGTCGAAAAATAATAAAGCAACCTTCTGGAAATAAAGCTAAAAATCCTCACAGGGGCTGATTTGCAAAACAAACAGAAGAAATTAATTTTCTACAAACGCAGCATGATGGAATTGCCTGGTTGGATGTGTAAGAAAGAAAAATACAAAGGGAAAAAATAAAAGGAAGACTCCATTAAATGAATTTACATATGGAAAGGGAAAATCCATATAGGAGCATTAGGTTAGGATTTCTCTGAAGAGGATTTTCTCTAGGAGAATACAGAACATTCTGAGAAATCCATTATCTATTTGCTGGGTGAGAAAATGTCTCTGTCTGACATATCGTATCATAAAGCCATGAATGATACGTACTGCCTCAAACGCACACTGTTTTCAGCAAAGATGTCCCAGACGAGCAATCTCTATAACACCATACTCTTCTCAAAGCTATTAAGAAAAGACACAGGCTTCGACAGAGCAGTTTTTACAGTTAACACTGGCTTACCACAAACGGGCCTGTGCTACAAAATGAGTAATCTCGCCCAAAGGACAAAAATGTATTTGTGTGGTATGTGTGCTCAGTTGTGATGATTGCCTTTCAGACCCAAAACAAACTCAGTCTCTCCACCCAACAAAAAAGCGTGGAGTTACAGACTATCACATAGGTTTCAGGATCTTCTAGGCTGCAGAATCTGGTAGGATAAAGAAGATGGTAATCAGGTCATGACAAATGAGATTAGATCGTGCTGAAATTGCTCCTCGATGGCTTATTTTTTTTACTTTGCCTGAAGCATCTGTACATATTAAAAGTCAAATAAACCATTAGGCTCTCTTACCAGTCCTTTTAGAAAAAAAAAAAAAACACATTACCTCAATTATCATAAAGGGCCTGAGCAAAGCCAGTTTTTCCCCCCTCTCTCAAAGGCGCATGTACATACAGATCTTTAAAATAAATAAATAAATATCCTGTGGTCTGGTAAGGACATTCCCATCTGCGTATTCATCAGATGTTGACGGGATTATTATGCATGTAGGCATCAATGTACAGGGTGTCCCAAAAGTCTCCATACATAGGGGAAATTAACACTTTTTGGCAAAATGTTTTCCAAAATCTTTCATATTTAGTATATAATATATATATTTTTTCGGATAGCCTTTAATTATGCCTTTGACAAAAGAAGAATGTATTGAAATCATTCGCATATCTGGATCAGGAAGCTGTCGCAAGGTTGTCAGGAAACATGGCGAGCACATCACACACGACACTGTTGCCAAACTTATTAACAAATTCAGAAAGATTGGAAGTGGACCAACCGATGTCCGCAAACATCCGCTAACGAAGGCACAACCGACGTAGTGCTGGCTTACATAGTCCTCTACGTATGGAGACTTTTGGGACACCCAGTATAATCTCACCTGAATACCATGGACATGCCCTTCCTGTCATCTGATGCCGTAATAATAAAGACTATACTGCACTCTCATCCAAGAACTCTTACTCACGATAAGATAACACCAAATAGTCTGTAACCTTTTATCATAACAAATCTGTAACACTGATTTCCTTTCCGCATCCAGATTGCTGTAAAGCTGTAAAGAATACATTTTTGGACTAAAATAGGTGTGAAAATCTCATTGTGTTGGCAAGTTTTGAATATAACCTTCCCTTTTGTGCTGCTCCTCCTACTTCAAGAACCTGCATTAATCCTTGACCACGAAAAAAAAGCAACAGTGTGAAAAAAATTGGACTTTTTGGACTCTTGAGCAAGGTCCTTGACATTCAACTGCTCAGCTCAATTGCAAGTCTCTTTAGATAGAAGTGTCTTCTGAATGAATAAATGCAAATGTCATTAGTTTCTAACCTATATTTTAGTAACATTTGTGATAAGAAAATACTGATATTCTGTCTCACACTGCTTTTGCCTGTGCAATCATGTCCTTTACCCTATGAGCTCATCTGTCTTTAGTTAGCAGATTTACTTTGTGGTGCTCCTTAACGCACACAAACAGCCGGCCAGCTTGAGAGTCCTCACTGAACACAGGGCCAGCTTGGGCATACTCTCATCTGCAAGCCCAGATAGAGTGATAGGTTTGTTAATATGCTGTGGTGCCAATATTGGTTAGGTCGGGTTAACAAACCTGTCAATCCATCTGGCAGGAATGCTGGGTTAGGCCCACTGCGTGCTGACTGATAGTGCATGCAATGCTGACTCGCCCGGGAATAGCGATGGCTAGAGAGAAGGCTGTCTTAAGTATCTGTGTCTTCTATTCTTTCGCATGGCAAGTTGCTGCCTAGCACCAAGTCCAGGTCCCATTGTGAGACCACTGCTTTGTGTGAAAATGTGCGAAGGCATACTGGCCCAGAGCCACTGTCTCTCCTGTTGGACAGTGAGATCAACTTTAGCTCTTAAAGCATTCTTGAATCCTCCATCACGAGCATTATCTCCTTGAGGCTGAAGTGCATATGTGCCATGGTGTTAGCAATACAACTTACATTTGCATATCTTGCTGCATAGCTTGTGTAAGCGTATCATACTCTTTAAAACCAATGTGTCAGTTCTATCATATTCAGGTTGCTCACAGTGTGGATCTGCCTGTAATGTTCTGTCTACATGTACCACTAGCGAGGCCACTGGTCTCTCTTCTGGCGTCACTGATTTCAGCCTTATAGTCTCCGCATCTGGCATTGCTACAGATTCCCTGCAAACTCAAATGCATAGAAGAGCTCCTTTATGAAATGGGTACGCTGTGGAATAGCAGCCACTCGCTTGGCCTGATATACCACAAAATGGTTCAGCATTTGATCTATTGCATTATATGGAGGAATAAATTAGGCCAAAATGGCCTTGATACTGCTGCTGGATTTCTATGGTCACACCCTGCTCTTTAGAATGCTCCACTGGCAGGCTGTCAGCATTCTTTTCCAAGGTGGGCTTCTAAGTTAGGAAATGAAATGCAGCCACTGACAGTTCATCAGGGTCTGTTTCTACATGTGAGGCAGCTGAAGCAGCTACTAAGCTCCACTGAGCTCTGCACTTCACTGCACAGCTGCATTGCCAGACAGCGCTGGGGGAGGTTGCTAAATAGACAGAAGTTCATTTGTAGCCTGCAAAGTGTGCTCTGCTGCAATTAGGGCAAGGCTGTGTAAGTGTTTGTCAAAGATTATGCATTGTGCATGTCCAATGACCAACTCCATCGGGGCTTGGCGGCACAAACAACTTGCCATTCTACCCTGAAATACAGAAGATTAAGAAATTGAGAAGGTTGAATTTATGAATCACTGATAACTGCCTGCCAGCACAAACTTAGTGAATTTAATGGGCACAGCAGGGAGAGTGAACTCACCTTGTTAAACTCCCGACATCTCTCAACTTCTCTGACAAAAAATATTGAGTTATATCATCAGTCAATCAGTCCATTCATCAACTGGAGATTTATCACACTCAAATGCAAGTCAACGAGATTGTGTATCTTCAGAATCTAATGCTGTTAAATAACTATTTAACCATCTCAGAGGACTCTTTCTCGCAGATTGCAGATGATGGCAGTTCTGATAAATCGTTTTCTGTCAAACCAAAATTTTCAGTATGGTTATACCCTTACTGATGCTGTCTAGAAATGTTCAGCTCAATCCTGGACCTACTACCTGTATGCAATGTTTACATACCCCGTCAGATTCTAAAAGGAAAACAGGACTTGGTTTTATACATTTAAATGTTATAAGTCTCTAAAATGGATATGATCAAGATACGACAAATACAGCAAAAATGACAAATGCTGATATAATGGTCCACCAGGGTTCCATTTTGGGACCTATTTTGTTTTCTATTTTTATAAATAACTTAGTTAACGCCATTCAAGCAAAATTACCCCTGTATGCATATGACACTGTTATTTATACATATGCTGCCTCCATTGTACAACCAGTGCAAGAGCTTCAGATTGCATTTAAGTCATTACAAACTTGAAGTTTGTAATGGCTTAAAAGTTTTGAGTTTAAAATTGGTTTTGAATGCTCGAGTTCATGGTCTTCTCAAAAGCTCACTCACAGCTGCTTGATGATGTTCGTATTTTCACATCTGATGGTAAATCCATTGAAAGGGTGTCCTTGTACAAGTACTTGGGTATATGGATAGACGACAAGCTTTTATTTAATGTACATATTGCTAATCTAGTTAGGAAACTCAAAGTAAAGATTGGTTTTTATTTGAGAAATAAATCTCGTTTTACTTTAAATGCCAAGAAAAAAACTTGTGGAAGCTACTGTTTTTTGCATGAGATTGATTACGGGGATACGTTATATATGCATGCAGCCTTCTCCAATCTACAGAGCCTTGATTCAGTGTACCATGCATCCTTACGTTTTATTGCAAATGTCAAGTCTCTTACTCCCCATTGCATTCTTAATGATATGGTGGGTTGGACATCAACACTCACAGAAAACAGCACCGGTATATTTTTATCTATAAAGCTATACTGGGTAAACTTCCAGATCTGGGGAAAACTGCATTTTCCCATTATGCACTTTGGACATGGAATAAATTGCAGAACAATTTAAAATTAGACACATTTATATCCATCAATGAATTTAACGGCATCGTAAAGAATGTGGTAAGGGAGGCGTGTGATTGTTTTCCATGAGAGGCCTCTGTGTTTAAATATTTTATTATTATATTTTTTTTGTTTTATTGTAGATCTTTGTATATTAAGTTGTGTATATGTTGCATTTTAATTTTGTTGTGAGTTTGTATGGCTGCTACCTTGGCCAGGTCTCTCTTGTAAAAGAGATATTTGATCTCAATGAGACTTCCTGTTAAAATAAAAGTAAATAATATTAATAAAACAATAAGCCATAAGTCTGCTCTCTGTTTCGGTAAGAAATATTGATAAATTAACACTAAATTTATCATCATATCAATACACTATCCTTGACGGTGAAGATTTTACCATAACAGTCTTTTTACAAGGATTTTTTAAATGCTTTTAGCATCAAGAAATTGCTTCTTATGCATCTCAGCAAGACGAGAATGGTAAAGAGGATGAGCGTGACATCATGGGGGCCATCATGAGCGTGACACACGAGGTCACGATGTGATTAGTTCACTTGGCTAGAAAGCGAAGTTCTAGTTCTGAAGGAAACAGTCCTGGTAGTCCAGAATGTAAGCAAGTAGAACCGTAGAACAGTATTTAATAGTGAGGTTTAGAAATGCTATTCTTCATTGTTTTGTTAATATCACCATTGCTACTGACTTGCACATTATTACATGATAAGTAACTCTAAATGTAGGGAGCTGGGGATGTAATTGAGAGTGCTTTAATTGAGAGTCACTGATATTCAATAATAATAATATCTGAACTTTGTTATAATCACATAGATCTTATTAAAAATTGCAACTTTTCCCCCCAAAAAATCCACACCCCCAAAACAACCCACACACAAATAAGATTTTTTTATGATGAGAAATATCTAAGGATGCAATAAATCAACAAAATTCATACCTGACTTAAGCAGAATTATTAGCATCATTTAATTTGTGCTGAAAATGCAGCATCTTATACATTGCGTCTCAATTGAAATCTTCAAATCATTTGGAATTGCGGATCTCTCTCACTCTTTCTCTCTCTGCTTGATATGAGGCAGAAGCAGAAAGGCATGACCCACTGTTATAGGATAAGATCAGCCCTCTGGCTGCTGCGGATGGAAGGAGAGTTCCATCTCCCCATAGTGATAGGGCAAGGCAGGCGCAGCACAAAATCGCTGCCAAATAACAGCCTAGGATTACATCTTCAATTGCTGGCCACGGCTCCTGGAGATATCACGCTATCCCACGCCTACTCACTGCCTAAGCAGGTCAGTGCTCTTGACTGTATAGGAGATGAAGCCTTTTTTACATCAGCAGTGGGTCCTGGTTGTAAAATGAGCTGTCTGAGATATTAGTGAAACCTGCTATTCCATTAGAGAGCAATTCTGAATGATAACAGCACCTCAGATTGAGATATTTAAATACTGCATATTCCTTGATATTAGAGTTGTAGTTCAATTAAAAAAAAACATAAATGTTGTTATTAAGCATCAAGGCTTTCTGAACTTACTTACTGCATTACTTAACATTAACATACCATACATTTCTCAATGCATTAAACATATGTAATATTAATAAAGTAAACAAGGAAGTTAACACATAGTAATTAATTGTTTGTATCCTAATATATGGGCCACACTAGAGGATAAATGGTACAATATTGAGGCTGATTTGTCCATCCTGCAAAAGGAGGAGTCCCAATTTAGCCTGGTCTTACATGATGCCAGATTATCCTGTGGTGTGGGGTGTGTATCAATCTCAACACCTCTGATCTAATCAATCTCCGGCTGAACATTAAGAATATTACCCAATGACAGCCGTGCTGTCCAAACCATTGTCTGCCATGTTAATTTTTCTCTGAAGTCATTTTTTTGTGAGAAATTCTGCAAGATCCCAGGCGTGAAGATTCAAGATCATTGATCGCAGAGACGTAGCTAGAGGCAGGGAAAGGGGTGGGAGCGGCAATTCCAAATGCTTATTTATGGGTGGCTGACATAACACAGAAACAGTGAAGCTGATTATCTATGTGCAAAATAAAGCTTTGTGCATTAATTGCACCATAATGATATTCCAAAAGGTCAACAAAGTCATGGTTATTATTCCTCCATATTCAGTCTGTTTAAACACATTTTATTGGCTAGCAGCTGCCATGGTGAGAAACAGTGAGAAACAGGATTCATCTATCAGGATCATGCAATTTTTACCCATTTCCTTTTGGAAACTACTAGCCAGCTAGCTACACTCTGAGCATAGTTATATCAAGGTGACAGCTGATGAAGTGCAGGAGGGAAAAAAGAGATTTTTCTCCAATTACTAGCACGTGATTTGAATCATTTTCAGATTTTCAGTGAAACTGCCGTGAAGGTATTTTTTCCCCCTATGCCTATTAACATTATTAATATGGAAGCCTTTCCTATTTCTATGGAAATTGACAGTAGCCTTAAATAATTAAATGACAATTTCTGAAAGCCATCACAGCCCCAACTACTGTCTGGCATCCAGCCAGAATGAATGAGTGCATCACACTTACCAATTTAAATTGTAAAGATCACACAATGATTTTATTAGCATACAGTATTTCCTCATGCCCCTCTGAAATGAATCCCTGGCTATGCCGCTGAGTGGTCGGGATGATCGGTCAGCACATGAGCGTAATCTGAGGATAATCTGAAAGTGTGTGGTGTTGTGTACCAGGCAAATCTTAATCGCAATGTTGGGGCGCGGGGGTTGTGTCATTATATCTGGGGTCTCTCACATTTTCACCAGTTAGGCAATTGGCTCAGGCATAAGTACACTTGAGGGAAATAATATTAATATTAATATTAATGTGTTAATAATTTAAAAACAAACAACAACAAAAAAAACCCAAGTCCACATTAATTAGCATAAATTCAATTACAGCATGTTACTAAATGTTAATTATCAAAAGACTTCAAGTCTCCTGGCATAAATATTGGAACCCACCAGTTAGTCTCACTTAGGAATTGCCAATTAACCACCGCAAACATATTAATTAAGGTGATAGTTCATACTGGATTTAATTTGGCTTATTATTGGTTATAATTATTTGGTTTTTTTGGTTCTTTGTCAGCATTATTAGTGGTGTATTAAAGATGCAAAAACAAAAAACAAAACAATGCATTAAGCCATGGTCTTAGCAAGAGTGTATTAAATTGCTGAGAAACCCGTTTGGAAAACTGATTTCCAGTCTGGAATGCTTGTTTGTGCTTGTTTGTGCTTCCTGTCAGTCATTTTATAGACACTGTCCTCTACGGGCAACTGTAGATCCTGGGGCTGGAGCTTCATGAACATGGGCAGGAGTCGTTCAAACCCTACCGAACTGTTAGAGACCTAATCTTGAAGGAAAAAAAACTACCTAATGCACCTTTAATGGTGAAATCCATTGTTTGTTAATGTTTACTAATGATGTCAGTTATGTCAGTTAAGGAAACCTTACTCTGATATTGTACTTTATATTTACCACAGGTACAGGTCTATTCGGTTGCTGTTTATGTCATGGCTGGGTGAAAGCAGGTGTACTTACCAGGATGGTTGTGATGATCAGTGTGGTGTTGAAGAGTGTGTCTGTAACATTAAGCGAGGGAAGCTTTTTCTCCATAGACAGCCCCTGCTCCGAATGCCACTGACCGATCTTCACCGACATGCACACACAGAAATACAGAGGCGGGAGAGAGAGAGAGAGAGAGAGAGAGAGAGAAAGAGAGAGAAGTTAGGTAAGCTCCTCTGAGCAGTATCTAGCAGAGCATTCATACAAAATTAAACATGACAAAAGACCTGTCATTAACACCGTCTCACAGGCACACAACAGGTTTCTGCACAGAGGTTTGCAACAGAGTGGAGCATCTTGAAAGCATCAATATCAAATCAGGCATTCAGTGGGAGACAAAACAAATTTCTAAGCAATACAATAAGTCAAACTAATCAAAACAAAAACTCAAATGACATCCTAAGTCTCTATATAAAGCTTGTTATTGGCAGCGCTGTTTGTCTTATCTCTGTACAAATCTAAACTGTAATGATCAGAATCCCACTATCTGTATCGCCGAGAAGAGGACACGTTCCCTTTTGAGTCTGGATCCTCTCAATGTTTCTTCCTCATTCTTTGCCCACTGTGCCTGTGACTTGCTTGTTAGAGATCTAAATCTAAATCCTGATTTCTGTAAAGCTGCTTTGAGAAAATGGCTATTATTAAGAGAGCTATACAAATAAAACTGAATTGAACTAAAATGATCATTAACGTGCTACCACTTATTCCTCGGGGAGCTTGGCCTTTTCACACGCAGCCATTTTATATGTGGCAAAAGCTCAGCACATTGTGCTCCTGAATCATCCATTATTTTTACTTTTCAGTGTAATTGCAGAACACCACGGTTCAGCAGGCCTCATGTCTTTTGTGGAGGAGCTGCTCAATTTATCTTCTCCTACAAATCAGTCTCCAGTGTATGCTCCAAACAGAAATTCCACAGAAGATGAAGCATGCATGATGCTGCACAGGCTCATACATTCTTCAAAAATGAACAATGTAACCATTCACAGGGATAAAACAAAAACAATATAACTATAGATGGTTCATCCACCAGGCCCTTGTATTCACCATCACCTCTACAACTTTCATTTGTAATTTGATCTGTGATGTCGCAAAATGACGAAACACTTGTGTTGAAGCATCTAGTGTGTTTGAAGTGTCTATGGCATTGAAGGCATGGTCAAGAGCCAGCTGTGAATAAGAGAAAGAGCTCCAGAGAATGACCGGGTAATAAATGAATGTCTACACCTATGTTCACCTATTTATACTTAGTCTATCTTGCAGTGAAAGGCCATAAGTCTGAAAGAGTGAGAGACGGTACATAGCTGAAGGTTTCTCTGATAGTGTCCTGCTGAGCCTGTGTGTGTTTGTGTGTGCTATTAAGTTTGATATTGTTTCGTCTCATTTTTATTTTGATGAGCATGCCGTTATGAAAAGCACGGAGAGCAACCCAAATGAATATCACACCACCCACTCTCACGCTTCCCTCCAGTCTCCTCAATTCCCTCATGCCCACCAGGGTATGACAGTCTTTTAATCAAATCCATTATTAAATTGGGCATGGCAGCCATGGGTGGTAAAGATGTGGCAAGCTATTACATGCTGAAGCAATGGAGATGACCACTGCAGCATGCAAAATTGTCTGCAGCCACAAATGGAAATATCTCATTAAAAAGGAGTATGAAAACAATGATGGTTGAACTTTTCCTACTTAAACTGCTTTTTTTGTATGTGTTTGTTCTGATTATTAGGAGTGTGGAGAACTGACACATATACACCTTACATGAACATGCCCTGTGATTTGACCATGATCAGTTAGCATTGCATAAACACAGATGTAAACGCACACAGTATGGATTGGAGTGTGATCAGATTAATTTGATTCCAGTGGAAATCTGGCTCACATTGTGAGCAGATCTCAGGTAGTTGTGCCCACCAACAAAACAAAATAAAACAAGGACAAAAAAACCCCAAAAAACAAATAGAACTTGATGCCAACAGCCACCAACCAACACGTCTAATCCTTCTTGTTACTAATTTGTATACCAGAAACAACCTTAAAATATACTTCAAACAGGAAGTTACTGAAGAAAAACTCTTTCGGATTTGACCTTGCTGTGACCTTGACCCTGTTGGGATCAATTCCAAAATCTAGTTCATCTGCTGGTTACAGTGATAATTCCATATAAATCCTACAAACATTCAGCCACTCATTCCTGAGATGTCACGCTAATGAGAATCTTGGAATATCAAAATCACAAAAAAACCCCCAAACAAACAAACAAAAAAAAAACAAGCAAAGACACCACAAAAATCTATTGTTCTCATTCCCAGAGTCAGCAAAAACCAGAACGAATGTTTCCTCATGCATCAGTAATTCACTGTAGTAGCATTTAAAGTTGTTCCCATTATATATGTTGTAGACACTATGCAGCACACCAGTGGCACGAATACCAGATATGCAGAGAGAAAGCTTATTATGCAGATGTTGATATCCTGTAACAGATTGGATGTTAATGCAAGGTGAAAATGGATATATAAAGAAGGGAAGACAGACACAGAAAAAAGAATTACAAAGAGGAAAAGAGACCAAGAGGAAGAAAGAGAAATGGCAAATACTTTGAGGATATGATGAAAAAAACACGCATTCCATTTCTCATTCCTCGCCTTGGTGGACGAAATGCCACCCTGCCCTCATGAATGAAAGCCACACAGAGCTGCAGTACTGAGAAACATGGAACTCAATCAAGCACTGCAATCACATCTGGCTGGAGAGCAGAGAGAGGGGAGAGAGAGAAAGAGAGAGACAGAGAGAGAGAGAGAGAGAGAGAGAGAGAGAGAGAGCAGGAACTAATGAGGGGACATGTGGACAAGGACAAGGTGTTTACTGCACAGGAGAAAACCATCATCCATCAGGAAGAAACAGCACCATGATTGAACAGTTAGGTGAGTGTGATGAGCGCACATGACTGGTTTATGGAAAACTGGTCACACAATCAATGCAAATTGTACACATATATTTATCAACATAGTTGCACAAAAAGGCAAATACAAATTGTACTTATTAAGTTGCACGGACATAGACCATATAACTGGAAGTAAATAAATACAGAGTGATATAACCGAATATGATTACATTCTTTTCACAAACACTTAAAGCGCTTTTTTTCGTACTCATGTATGTAAGCTGTTTAAACATGACAGTGTAATATAAAAGTGCAGTAATCTATGCAGTTATAGGGCTTGAAGCTGATCAATCGAGGTTTACATTAGTTAGTCTTCTTAAGTGAAAAAATTTACACAAACACAGGAGCTGTCACAGGACACGAAAGTATTTCAAAACTTACAGGATTTTCATGAATACCAAATTTCTTGGGTAAATGCTCCTATAAATGATTTATGAATAAATTTGTCTGTATCCACCTTCATAAATGTGGCCTAATGTAATCAAATACAGATATGATTAGCATCGGGACTGGGATACCACAGGACACTACAAAAAGTTTGCACAAGCAGGTTTTTTTTTTTTAAATGTAGGCATGCATGAGCGAGCAGTCAGATATGAAGTTCATGAGACATACAAACACCATGTTCACTGAACACTGAGCATATAGCATTCACTCATTCATCCGTAGTAACTGCCTGGTCACAGTGCTTTAAATTAAGTTACTAGGTATTATTTATTTATTTTAAATATATTTTAGAAAATAGAACCAATTAAATTCATCAGAAAACATCATAGGCAGGTATAGAAAATAAATCAATCAATCAATCAATCAATCAATCAATCAATAAATAAATAAATAAATGAATGAGCGACATTAAAAAAAAAAAAACAGCTGTGCACATCACTAGTTGAAGTTAAGGAACTGTCAGAGCCAGAATTCACAAAGCATGCTGTCAGTGCTGGCATTTCTACCTCTGGGTTTTTCTTCAGCGTTTTCTGGTGCTTCTGGCAAAGTGGAAGGGTTCATGTCAGGGCTCATATTAAGGAAAAGATACAGATACAGATAAAACTATACCTAGTCCAGACTTATGTTCCTTACCCTTGTAACTACATGTACATACTTTTCCTATTAACTTCACTGTATTTACAGAATAATTCATAGATGTTACTGAATAATATGATTAAGATAAACAGAATAAGGCAAAAGTTTAAGGGGTTTATTTAGGATGTTCAGGCTTTTCTGCTAATTACATTCATACACAATCCTGATTTTTAACCTTCTCTGAATGAGCCATTTTCATAATTAATTTTTTTACTGAGTACTTATCTCTGATTCTTGCTGATTTATAGGTGAACAGGTTCAGCTAATTTAATGCCGTTAGAATCTTCTGACAATTAAACTTCTATGGAAGGAAATATCAAAATAAATGAGTTAACAATGGACTCGCTGCCCATGCTGAGCTCACACAAGGTACTAAAAGAGCAGTTTTGCCAATTACAATCAGGAAGTAAAACAGGAGGGTAAAAAAATGCAAATGGTGAGGAATGGTTTTGTAGTGTTCACATCCTGCTAATTAAAACAATCTATGATTAGTAAAGAACCAGAAATTTCCATTAATTTGCGCCAGCAAGTACATGAAATCAATATCATTACCGAGTGCTGCTGCTTGCACATTTTCGAGCACACTACAGATGACCTAGAGGAAATGATGTTCTGAGTGGAGGGCTATTTGTGTGCAAAATCAATCTGAGTACTCCTACACCTGCTTTACATGAGTATAGCTATTACAGAAAAGGCCACCAAAGAGATGCAGTTATCTCCTCAGCCATGTTACTTTCCTACCTAATGGAGGCACAGTGATGGATGGATAAATGGGGATAAAGAGTTGGATGAGGAAATCGATATGAAGACATGAGTAGTCATCAGGGTTTTGGACTCAGAGACAATATTGAACTAAATATTAGTGTTCTCTGAGTTGTTCGAGAGACAAGGAAAGGGCACTGTGAAAGCTTTGATAAGGAAATTGAGGAAATGGAAGGAACATGGTGAGTTGGTGATAGGTTTTTTTTTTTTTTTTTTTTTTTAAATAGGATGATGCTGGAAGGTTCCAGAGTTGAGCTTCCTAGGATGGGGATGTCTCAGGGTTGTCACCATCACCTCTGGCTTGCTCATTAGGAACCTAAATCTATGTATATCCGATTTCTGTAAAGCTGCTTTGTGACAAGGTCTATTGTTAAAAGCACTACACCAGTAAGCTAAATTGAATCCTAACAGTGGAGCAGCAGTAGGCAACAACACAACGCAAATGGAGAAGTCACAATTCCATATTAGATCAGAAACCATACCAGGTAAATCTAGAACTCTTAAGAGCTTTTTGATTGTGCGTCTAGGTTAACCATTAAAGGTACTACATAGAACCTTACAAACCATAATGTTTCCTAAAACATTAAACATTAAAAAGGGTTCAAAGTACAAGCATTTCAGAAAAGGTAACAACCCTTGAAGCGTAGAATGACTGTTGTGAAGTGCGAAACAACAAAATGAAAATGTTCAGGTCCAGTTCAAATGCTCATTATCACAACATATTTTTTTACAGCATATTTAAACAAAGAGAAATTTGAGCAAGTCTGAGTTTGTTTTTTCTCTTCTATCATAAAACAGCTGGCTTCAATCTCTACACATGCGGTAGCAAAACCACTGGAGCAAAACATAAAGATTAATCAAAAGCCCATAATGTTACAGCCAGCGGATTGTTCTCAAAATCCACATCCTGTCATGCGAATCTTTTGTGCTGTTATTTTTCAAAGAGGTGACTCTGCCTCTGATGATTGCTGTCAGAATGTCATTCTCGCTGTCATTAGCCGCAAGTGGAGTGAAGATGTCAATGGTTCTGGTGGCTTGTTCAGCCTGCTTTGGTGTTGCAGAAAGGTTTATATCCGCGCAGGCAGATAATAAATGCACGAGTTAGGGAAAGGCCAGAAGGAAAGGTCAGCACAGTTTACTTCTTTTCAAGAAGCGACCTTTTGGCACAATCAAACTTTCAGCTTGGGGAAGCACACAACCACAAACACTCCCCCTATACCTAAGACATTCTGCTTTTTCTTTTTTTCTTTCACTTTTTGCCACAATACTATTCCCATAACAAGAACTAAACCCACAGAGGAGCTTTTATCCACAAGGTTGACTCAATAACCTCCACAAACTTGCTAGTGTTCTGCTGCTGGCCCTTTTCTTCGTCCGCTAATATGAGGATGGGAGATTAGCTAGGGGCAGATTTTACACTATCGCACTCTATCACAATCACTCACTGACTCACTCACGTTCTAGTTCTCTATGACACTGGCTCTGTCTGTACTTTTCTTCTCTCTCTCCCTTGCTAGCTTTCTGACTTTCTCTATATTTCATCCATCTCTATCATCCCAGTACTCTTGAGGGCTGTTCTCTGGCAGAGGCTAGGAATGGCTTTCGGTTAAAGAAAGTTCTTGAGAGACAAACTAGACAAAAGGGATTAAAGCGGTGTAAGGGTCGTTCGCCGTCTCCCTATTTCTTCCTCCCTCCCTCCTTTCTTGAGAACCAGGGACACACTGCCAGCAAATGTATTCTACATGTCAATCAGACCGCAGCGCTGTTTTAGCTTTGTAGCTAAGTTGAAGATCCTGAAAGTGGAGCAGCAGGAGACAAAAATGCACACATACACACACCTCACAAAACAAAGGATGAGAGATAAGTCATCCTTGAAATCTGTTAAGTCTGGAAGATTGCATAATGTATCTCATGCATTGTGCATTTTATCTGTTCCTCATCCTCAGACTGCATGCTAAAAATATGGATGGATATCGATAGTGGTATCAAGTATCCGTCCAAAACTATGCTCATTTACCCGTACTTGTAAAAAAAAAAAAAAAACTCTGATACCAACATACCAACCAGTGAATGCTGTCATTCTAATGAATGAGTGACACGAAATGACAGCAATCTGGATGTATTTAAGGATTAATTATAGCCACAAAAGCAAAGCAGGCTGCAAACTGTGCTCTGGAGGAATATCAAAAGGAGGAACTATAGCATCATCCTTCACAACATCTTTATGGTGTTTAAACAGATCTTTAATAGAGAATGCAAAGGCTGTCGACCTGAATGAGCTGTGCAAATTTAAGCAAGCATGGTCATTAAAAAAATGAACACAAGGTGCTGTGAATTGCTTGCACACAAAGGTGTTTGTGGGCGTGAAGTGGTGAAGTGAGCAAGCAGAGATACTGTGTGTGAGAGCAATTCAATTCTGTGAACACAGAGACATGCATGCTTCCTTTCGCCACGGTCACTTTGCCTGTTATTAAATCGCAATTCAATTAAATTTTTAATACCCATGCTCACTGATACTGCTCCGTGCACTCAGGTCAGCCACTCTAACAGTGTCTATTAAACCTATACGGTTCAAACGCCATAACATCTTAAACATAAAACTCAGCAACCAAAATAAATGAACACTATATGGTCAAAAGTTTGGGGACACCTGATCATCACAGACATATATGTGTTCTTCCCCAAACTGTGGCCACAAAGTTGGAAGCACACAATTGTATAGGATTTCTTTGAATGCTGTAGCATTATAATTTCCCAAACCTGTACACAAAGCGAGCTCCATGAAGACATGCTTGTCAAGGTTGGAGTGGAAGAACTCGAGTATCCTGCACAGAGCCCTGACCTCAACCCCACTGAACACCTTTGGAATGAACTGGAACACCAACTTCACCCCAGGCCTCTTCACCCAGCATCAGTGCTTGATCTCACTAATGCTCTTGTGGCTGAATGAGCACAAATCCCCACAGCCACACTCCAAAATCTAGTGGAAAGCCTTCCCAGAAGAGTGGAGGTTATTATAACAGTAAAGGGGGACTAAATCTGGAATGGGGTGTTCAACCAGCACATATACTATAAGTGTGATGGTGAGGTGTCCACAAACTTTTGGCCATATAGTGAAGATAAATAACATGTTCCATGACGCTTAATACTAAATAGGTTCCTCATTTTGGTATCATGATCGGTATCAACAGTTGCCAATATATACTGTATATATATATATATATATATATATGTATGTATGTATAGTCATAAAATCAAAAGCCTTATATTCACAAATGTAGACGAAGAGAAGACAATGCCAAATAAACTTCAGTGTAGCCACCAATTACCGATTTGCCCAATGCAGTGTAAATCATGCTCACACCCTCCAATTAGTGAGTGAAAACACATACCAAAAGCATACAAACTAGGTTTAATATCCTCAATTTAAAGCGAGCCACATCTTGAAAATGAGCTTGTGTGAACAGCCCTAGGACTCGGTTCTCTCTCCCTTTTGCTTTCCCACTCCTTTAATTCTTCTTGTACTGTGTTAAGGTTGAGCTGGCACTGACCAATTAGCTGTAAAGACTTCGTCAGATGATGACATGCTGACTGGAAGATGGCCTTGTTAGAAACTTCAGAGGAAGTGTCTGAAGAAGTCATCTCTTTTTAAGACACATTTTTTTTTTAGCCTAACCTTTACAATGTGCAAGTCCTCTCTCTTTCATTCTGTCTCTTTCTCTGTTCTTCATCTCCTCCTGTAACCCATGGGGGTGCTGCCTCCACCACTCACGCTTGTGAACTCTAGCTACATACTCTGTCCTTCATAATTTATCACACATCTCTCTGTCATAAAAAAGGAAAAAAAAATATCCATAATCCTGTAACCTCATAATGTCATCAGTGGAAAAAAACCCTAAGCACCCCAGTAAACAGACTAGATAAATAAAACTGAATCCAAATGAAAACAATGGGAAACACTAATATTTACCTAATGAAGAGCAGGGAGATATTCACCGCTGTTTGTGCATTGAGGCTGCTGAATGTGTGTATGGGAAATATGGCTGTCGTTTTAGACAGGAGCTTTGTCTGGGTTTGTCAGGTCAGCATGGACAGCAGAGTGGAACAGAGACTCTGCAGGTGGCAATGTGGGATAGACGTCTCTCCCACTGAGTCTTGTGTGATATAGTCAATTTATGTACAACTCTCTCCAGCATTGGTGAGGAAACACACCTACTGCTTCAGGGGGCAGAATGCTGACTTTTAGTAGCTCTCTTTATATCATACTTCCCTTTAGATCAGTGGTGTGATAGTGCCACTGTCTGGTTTTCAAAGTAGTGTCCAGGGATCATCAGGAGCCTGATTTTTTTATTTGTGTTACAGTGGTGGAAATCTCAACCCCCAATTAACAAAGTTATTATATTTGTTATTGAGTTAACTGGTCACTTGGGTTAAGTAGGGAGTCACACACGACAGGTGTGATGTTACTACCCCAAACTGGATTATTTTTATATAACAGCACAGTTCTTAATTGTGCTATTCTACTTATTCCACAGCAATTTTCCAACTATTACAATTTTTAATTCATTATTAAATGACACATCATGCTTTTTACTGTTTATAGTTACATTTAATGTTAGGGAATGCCTGCGAAAATTAATTCCTGTTAATTCCCGGATTAAAATACTATAAATAGCAGCTATAGACAGTCGTTCCCTCACCATCCTGTCTTTTTTCCTCTCTCTTGAAGTTAATAAGACAAAAAAACACAGCTTGTCGGGTTACTTTAGAAACCAGAAAGCACAAACCCCTCTGTCCTGAAGACTCTCCCATACCAGAAAGCTTAATGACCGTATGAAGTGCTGAGACCTGAGACTCCTTCCATAAATGTCTACTAACACAAAACATCACCACATTGATGATTATGTATTTTTCTTTGTTAAACAACATTATGTTTTTTTTTTTTTTTTTTAATAAACGGTTTATTTTTAGGCTTAGATTATGTGGCACGTCCACCGGACAAGTCCCTGTGTATGAGCTGTTACTACAGAAACAATATTACAGCTGGAAATATTGTAAGAACCATGGTATTATAAAAAATGAATCCACACCTTCTGACCAGTCAGATTCAAGAATTCAACAACATCACGGTATAAATTATTTTAATTTAAATAATGCCACCTTGGACCTGTTTTTCAGAGGAAAGTTCATAAATAAAAAGCTCCAATAAATAGCCATGATATTATTATACATTTGATTAACGAGCCTAATAATTGAATAGTTCTTGAATAGTTCATGAAATAAATCTGTACTGAGAGGGCCTGAGAAAGATTTTTACAGATATACGGGTCCCTGGTGGTAAAAGGTTTGCTTAAAATCTCCTGCTTAAAATCAACTCATTATTAAAAGGAACACAGCCGGTAATAAATTAAAGCATGAATATTTCCATAAGAAATATTTACCAATCCTGACATTCTTGGGGTAGACGCAAGGTTAATACCTCTTTGTTCAAGATGTGTGTGCCTTTTTATACAGAACACTGTAGAGGAAGTAAGGCTTTATTTAATGAAATGAACCAGACTGCATTAAACAGGCTGTGAAACAGTCTCCTTCTGGCAGGAGTTGGAATAAACCATTAGAAACTGACCTCTGATCAGTGACTAAAGAAGAAACATTTGCACTCCAAAGTAACACTCTTCTTAATAGATTCCATTTTGTGATGTGTGAAGGTTTATCGCTAATTAGGTCTTGTAAAAAAGATCCAGGGTTTTCAGGTGATTCACACATAATATTCATAAATTAGCATAAAGATGGAGTTAGATATCAGTGTGCAACACCCACGCTGGAAATGCAAAACACAGAAAAAAAAATAGTGAAGAACATAATTAACACCGCTCGGACACACCTAGGACTAGAATGAATAATAATTCAAAATAATCTGTCACCACGGATAATGACATACGCATCCTTCATAGCTGGAAACCTCTGGATGTTGCATCATTTGCCCAGTTCTTTGAAACATCTGATAAACAGCCTTTCGCAAACAAGTGAAACTGCAGCTGGCACTGAGTGAGCTGATGTTCAGACATCTGAGATGCCTTGCATTAATATTCTGTTTGACAGAGGTGGAGGGGGCTTTGTCAGGGGATGGGTGAAGCCATGTGTGCATGTGTGTATGTGTGTGTATAACCTGGTAGGTCAGGGTTCTGTTGCCAAGGCAGCCACGTATCCATGTCTCCAGTGGCTTGCAGTTTGAGACAAATGATCACAATGTTAACTACTTCTTACAATCAATTAATTAATTCATCTTCAGAAACCTGGTCACGGTGGATCTGGAGCCTATCCCGGGAACACTGGGCATGAGGTGGGAATACATCCTGGGGGGAGATACCAGTCCATCTTAGGGCACCATGCACACAAAAACATTCATACACACACCCACACCTAGGGGTGATTGAGAGTAGCAAATCCACCTACTTGTGTGTCTCATTTTTAATCGGTGGTAAGACGTTATGGTGAGCTTGGGTTGCTGTTTGTGTGGAGTTTCACATATTTTCTTGGTGTCTCTTCTGAGTTCTCCGGTATTCTCTCACAAGAGACACGGAGGAAATATGTGAAACTCCAAACAAACAGCAACCCAAGCTCAGGGTAGAACCAGGATCCCTGGAGCTGTGAGGGACAATGCTACCTGCTGCACCACCATACCGCCATAACATCTTACCACCAATTAAAAATGAGACAAACAGAGCTGAATCATGCGCATGTATTTGTACGCGCATGCACAGCAAACAGAGACGCACAAAAACACACTCATACTCACTCTCAGGGCCAGATGTATGCACAGTAAGCTCAGAAAGTATTCAAACCCAAATTTATTAAAAGTCAAAAACTGAAACCTCTCATTTAGATAAGTATTCAGACTCTTTATTCAGTACTCTGCAGAAACACCTTTGGCAGCAATTACAGCTTTGAGTCTTCTTGGATAAGTACTGTGTCTACAAGCTTGGCACACCAGGATTTGGGCAGTTTCTCCCATTCTTCTTGGCAGATTCTCTCAAGTTCAATTAGATTGGATGTGGAGCATTTGTGAACTGCCATCTTCAGGTCTCTCCACAGATACTGTATGAGTCTGGGCTTTGACTCGACCACTCAAGGACATTCAGAGACTTGTTCCAAAGCCACTCCAGCATTGTCTTGGCTGTATGCTTTAGGTCATTATCATGCTGAACCTGCTGTTGAACATCCTCCAGTCTTATATTGTGTGTACTCTGGAGCAGGTTTTCTTCAAGGACCTCTCTGTATATGGCTGCTTTCATCCTTCCCTCAATTCTGACTGGGCTCCCTGTCCCTGTCCCTGAGAAGTATCCCCCCAGCATGATGCTAGAACCACCATGCTTCACCATAGGGACATGTCTTACCAGTCGATGAGCAGTACCTGGTTTTGCTATATGTATTAAATTGAGTTCAGCCCAAAGAGTTCAATTTGGTCTCACTAAACCAGAGAATCTTTTTCCTTATGCTCTCAGAGTCCTTTAATTGCCTACCACATGCCTTTTACTTACAAGTGGCTTCCATCTTCCATCTAGCCACTACCATAAAGGCCTGATTGATGGAGTAGTTCTGAAATGCTTGTCCTTCTGGCAAGTTCTCACATTTCTGCTGAGGACTTTTGAACTCTGTTAGAGTGGCCATTGTGATCTGGGTCGTCTATCTGACTAAGGCCCTTCTAGTCCGGTTACTGAGTTTGGCCAGAGGGGCCAGCCTTAGGAAGAGTCCTGGTGGTTCTGAACTACTTCTGTTTCATAATGACAGAGCCCAATGTTCTTGTGGGAACATTCAACGCTATAGAAATGGTTTTATACCCTTACTCAGATCTGTCTCAAGACAATTTGATTGCAAAGGTCTACGGAGAGTTCCTTGGACTTCGTGGCTTGGTTTTTGATCTGCCTTGCACTGTGAATTGTGGGGACTTTCCAATTCACGTCCAGTCAGTTCAATTTGCCACAGGTGGACTACAGTGAAGTTCTAGAGACATTTCAAGATAATTAAAGCAAACAGTATGCACCTAAGCTCAGTGTGGTGTGCCTTTAGCCAAGGGTCTTAATACTTAGCTAAAATCAGAGATTTTTGTTTTTGATTTTTAATAAATTAAAAAAAAAAAAAAATCCTGCATTTTCGCTTTGTCATTATGGATTATTGTGTGTACATTAATTAATACAGTAAGTAAACTGTAGTAATCTATTTTAAACGAACTCTATAACAGTAAAAGGTGTGAAAACTGAAGGGGTCTGAATACTTTTCGAACCTACTGTACATGAGAAGGCGCAGCATAAAACATGTCTTGATGCAACCTCAAAAATGCACTCTTAATACATCTGACATTAACATTCAATTTACTAAGGCTGTAACTTATTAGGCAAACTGTGTCTGGAACTGTCTGCTAAATGCATTGTGCATGAAGCACAAACTGCTTTTTAAAAGGCACTGTAAAGTGCTGGAAAAAAGCTTCGGACTAAAAGGAAAATGCAGTAACAAAGAAGATGTGTTGATGAATGTGTACAATGTGTGATTAAAGACTGTCAGAATATGTTATTTATTATAAATCCTCACAAGCTGGGATTTGCAAAGAAAAGATTTTCATTGTGCTTTCATGTATATGTGATGAATAAAAGCAGCTTCTTCCTCATCTAAATATGAGGAATTTGATGTACAAGTTTGCAACCTCTATGCTATGACCAGGGTTGCCAGATCTGCAGTGAAAAAGCAGTATTAAAACACATAGTTTGCTAAATATTTATTCATAAACTTCCTAAAACTGTCTCATATAATTATATATTTTGCTACAAATAGTTTGTACAAGAATTTAAACGGGTGGCATGGTGAAGCAGTGCGTAGCGTTGCGACCTGACACAAGGTTTCTCATGTCCTCATGTCCTCATGTTCTCTCTGTGCCTGTGTGGGTTTCCTCTAGGTTCACCGGTTTCCTCTCACCTCCCAAAAACATGCTACTAGATAGATTAGCTAGTCTACGTTGCCCACAGGTGGGAATGAGTGTGTTAACGTGTGTGTCTGCTGCCTTGTGATAGACTGGTCTCGCATTCAAGGTGTGTTCCCACCTCATGTACAGTGTTCTCGGGATAGGCTCCAGACTCTTACCAGGATAAAGTCGTTACTGAATCTGAATTAATGAATGAATGAAAAGAATGAATAGAAAAAAATACTACCTGTACTGGCAGTCCAAAAATATCCAATTTCTGCACCTTTTTTTGTGCCAACATCTCACTCTCAAATGCATGCACATGAGGGACAGAAGTGCACTTTACTTGTTTCCACAGCGCATAAGCTCTGCATTTAGAATAATACGGCAGTTCTGTATATCGCATGCAGGGTTTTTCTTACATAACATGGTTTAATTATGTCTGAAAACTGGCGCAAACAGCTTAGTACATCTGGCACTGAGTGGTCATTACCACTAATTGCAGACTGTTCATAATGCCCATGACTGCAATCACGCAACATTAGCTTATATGCTTCGCTTTATTTGTTCCCTCACCCTCAGAGTCTGTCTGCAATGAAGATAATTGTTTAAGGTGACATTGCCCTTTCCAAAATGCCATTCATTAAATGAGAACATTCTCTATCAGGAACTGTAACTGCATTCAAACACTCCATAAACAAGTCAGACCCCAGAAACAATACAATCCCATTTTGTTTTCCAAATAACCAAATGTGCTACAAGACTGACAATGACCTGAAGAGAAATGTGTGTCGATGTAATGGTGGAGTGACTTTCAGATTAACTCCATAATCCTGCAAGACTGCATGGCTTTAAGGGACAGAGACTTTATCAAAGTATGATATGAACTGTGTAACAAGCAACATAGAGACGTCAAAACGAGTCTAATAAAAGGAACTGTGTCTGATTTTAGCTGCCAGTCTGATTTGTCTGCCTGTCCAAAATACTGAATATATGCCCTTTTCCCTTTGCTAGCTATCAATCAGCCCCCAACAGAGATCTCAGCAGAGATGCCATGTGTTTATATGTGTGTGTAAGAACAAAGGTTAAGTGTTAAAAGTGAAATAGATTTAAATGCCAAGAGGTTTGCGTGTATTTGTGAATCTGCGGATTTAGTATGGGTCACTCAGGGTCCGGCCCTGGACTGTCACTCAAGCAGAAGCTTCTGTGACAGCTGTAGCCCATGTTTGCTTGTCAAATAGGAGACATGACAAGTCGCCAAGCATAACAGACATTCCTGTCAACAATGTTTGTCTTAAATGGCAAAGTCAGACACAGCCTGGGGCGAAGCTGGAAGAAGCTGCGCAGTACACAACACAATGACAGGGACCACAGCATGCAAAGCATTCAATTCAACTTACACACTCATTCTGACACCTTGCATCAAGTTCTGTTATAATAATGAGGGGATGTCCTCTCTAAGTGGCAACCATTATGATTCTTTCCCTCCTAAACCCAACTTTTCCTCCACGAAAACTATTAATTTACTGACCTCATCCAGCTCTTTACACTGACCCTGTCAGAGCAAACCCGGAACATGCTCTGATTTGCTTTCAGCCGCTGTCTCAGGGTCAACAAGATGGCAGCATTATTGTCATAGTTGACAAAAAAACCATTTAACTGCCCTAGGAGAGCTAATTCCTGACTATCAATATAATTAGAGAGAATGATATGGGTGTGTTCACCTCCACTGTCTCTGCAGGTCAGACAATCCTCATAACCAGCCAACCTGTTAGACACACGCTGATATTGGGGAGTAAAAGAGATGTTTTTAGTCAGCAAACACAAGTGGAACAGGTCAATAAGGCTCCTGGCAGTGCCGTATGGCTGCTCAATGCAGCATCTGGGAGTGATGAAGCATGCAGAATACCTGCTATGAGAGAGAAAACAAAAGCGCAATGGTGTTTACCTGAAACTGAGAAGGAGGTAACTGGGAGAGCTACTTTACCTGCCTTAGGCCATCCCTGCTGTTCTGCATGATGCGCAGGGCATAGTTAGAGCGCTGGCCCCTGCTGTTGAACTCGATGTGGCCAGTTAGACCTTCCAATTCTACCTATCCAGGAGAGGGAGAAAAAATATCTGGTCACTATAAGAGTGATGTCATATTGCATCTATGGTGAAATCTATGGACATCTCTTGGTGAATAAAATGATGAAAACCATAGCAATAATGGGATGACAGAGAACACATTAACGTATTATAGAATATATAAAGACACATACATTTATGTGTGTGTACATTATAATACATTTTGTATGGAGTCACAGAATATTCATTAGAATGTCATGTGATTAACTGGCTTTTTACTGATCCCATTTACACACAAAACAGTTAAAGTTAAAGCATCTTGCATGGAAACATAATATTATACCATTACCATAATTCAGTTGTATACAGAATAGTAAGAAAAACCACTGCTGTTATGATACCAATAACATTCTCAGTCAAGAGAACACTTCTCCTGAGTTGCATGGTTGCACCGCATTATAACTTTCTCTTTCACATTATTTCCTTGGCCAGCTTATGTCTAGAACGATTTCAGTGTTATCTCAATTTAATTTCTTTAGCTTACATGAATAAAAAATATAATGTCCAAAATAGGTTTAAGGGTTTCAAGTCGACTGGGATCATGCCATGTTTCCTCCGAATACACTTTCGTTCAAAAAAAACCCCAAAAACATTAAACTTACAGTTTTGTCATCTATCCTGTTGTGTAATTTGCACTTTAACTGAACAATGTGTGCAGTTTATGTACTTTTAGTTTCAGGAAATGAAAGCTGAAATTCTGATCTAACGTCTCATATTCATATTTGATCTCAAATCTCAAATGTCTTTAGTGTATAGCAAAAACAAATGAATTGGCCTTGCTGTTCCAATACTTTCAGAGAGAGGACTGTAGATATGTTGTGATCCAAAAGCATTAGGATCAACTGATTAAAACACGATGCGAGAATATAGAGTTTATTGTGTGAAACAATTTGAAACACATTTTCCATATTAATGTTACTGAATAGGTATCATTGTTAATGGCTCCTTGTTTATGTTCCAGCAATGTGTGGGTAGGAAAGCTTGTCACTTCTCTAGCAGTTAAAATGGGTAACAATTTAACAATGAAAACGGCACAACTATGCTTTCTAAAAAAGTTATAATAAAGTATGGATCACTGCAGCATGACATACAGCACTTGCCAGAATTTAAGGACGAACTACACTTCTATCTTGATAATGGTTACCATGGTGCACTGTAATGAATGTGTCACATGGATGATAATGAGTGTGTGTGCCCATCTGGAGTAGAGGAATTGATGCAGTGCTGCGTGTCTTACCATCCTCAAGTAGTTCATCAGGCTGGTGCCGTGCTCCCAAATCTTTGAGGACTTGCAAGAGAGCTGAGTTGCCCCCACGTTCTGGCTGCGGTTTAGCTCCTGCACAGCCGCAACTACTGTGTGTACGGCATCAAACAGCAGTGCAGATGAGAGCTGGGATACAAACACATGCAGCAGGTAGTTAAATATTATGCTAGTTGAGTTGGATATACTGCATGTGTGTCAGCCTGGGAAAACAGCCAAAAAAGAAAAATGAAAAAGGGGTATTGGGCAAAATAAGATTTTTGATACCTTTAAGAACTTCAAAAACAAAATATATTTCTCTAGAACAATGTGGGAGTCTTTTTATGAACTATTTATCCTTCTCCAAACTTTCCATAGACAGTGTGCCTAAAGATGACCAAAACCTTGCTAGATAAGTGTGATTTCTCCACACAGCGGATAGAAAAATGGACCTAAGCCTAATCAATTGTTTCTAATCAAACACCGGCTGTCAAAATATCTGTGGATTCACTTGCACCTCAATGGAGTTGGAATGGAATCTTTAAATGTAATTTTCTCCTTTTTCTCTTTTGGGGGAAACCAGATTTTAAAATACTATAACATTACTTCTGGTTAAGACAGATGCAAAAGAGAAAGATAATTCAGGCCAGGAAAGCCAGAGGTTTTTTAAAATTTTACATAGTATAAATTACACAGATTAATAGAGGATCTGGTTTTGAAACTCCATAACTGGCAACACTTCGTGTAATGCTCTACTATCTACTGTGCAGACCGTAGACTTTCCCTCCCCTCTCAATACCATTGCCTCAGTGATGCTCGAATGAAGTGAGTGCACTTGGCTTGGTCAGGGAGCCGTTTGGGTAGGTTTTTAGATTACGTGCCTGCCTGGGTGGACTCCGACATATTTTTCCGTGCTATTTTTGAACAGCTAGGGAAACAGAATGGAAAATGACTACTCTTGTCTGTAAGTGCTCTGGTGAACAAGGGTGACTTTGTGAGTGTAGCCCATGCTGTTAAGGAAGGAAGTAGTGCACTATCGTGAGATACAGGTCTTTTGGTTAATCTCTGCACCGACCCACCTGCCTAACCTCACGCTAATAAAAGAAAGTGCTGAAATCCAGGGCTTAACTGTACTCCCACATATCCACTATGGCAAGGACATTAGAACACAGGCTCACTGCTCTGCATTTTAAACAGTCTGCATTTTCAAGTCCAGTGTATCTAACGCAATGCTCAGAGTCACTGTTGGGTTAAGCATGCTCTCTTCACTTCCATCCATCTACAATATTATAAACTCAAACATTCTAATGATTCATTAAATATAAAACCTAAGTAGAGGTGTTGACCTAATGAGAAAAATAAATCTGGTTTCTAAAAACATTTATTTTCTACAATTCCTCCTCATGCTTTATATACAATAAAAAATTTAAGATAGTACATTACTTAAGGGAGATGCTCATAGGGCTGCATGATACGTGCATATGACATCTGTTATCAACCTATTTAACCATTTCTAAAGGCTTATTCGAATAAGCATCAGTTGTCAATTTTTATCAGCGACATCACGTCATCATTATGTAATTCTGCATTCCATAAATATACTCAGCTACAATGTCAGTTGTCATGATACTCTGGATTATAAGTCAGTCCAGGAAATGTGTCATAACACAATCTTATGTCAACAGAAATCTAAGACTTGATATCAATGTGACATCAAAATTTAAATAATCCTTTATAAATGTTTATATAGGCTAAGGGCAGCTGTCATGAAATGCTTATGCAGGTGTCAAGTAGCCTTATTAACACCAAGTACACTGGTACAAAAATACTCTATGATAAAACTCCCAAATGTTACTACTTTCTGCTTCTGTGAAATTAGGACATGAAACAAGGATTATCGTAAATGTTTTAGTACCTTATAATCTTTGCATGACCTGAAGGATTTTAAGCACAGAATGAGAGGAGGGGGAACAAAGAACACAGAATTTCCTGTTTATGTGGATGTATGAGCATCTGTGTGTGATAAATTATAAAAGCTTTGTTCCTCAGTTTTAGGGTTATCCAGAGGTCTATTAACAGCCGTGCAAACAGTTCTAACCCATTTCGTTCGGGATCCTCAGGGCAGTTTCCTTCGGAACGAGAGGAACATTATTGTTTGATCATTTCCTTGCTGAGCACCAATAGCAAAGCTGTCAACTCGTGACCATGACCCCATGTGGTTAATTTATAAAAGATCCTCACTACCACATGCTCATACTCTTTCCCATTCTTGTCTTGTCTAGGAATCGAGGGAACTATTTTGCACTGCAATGCTTTGATTTTTGTTAATATTATTATTATTGTTAAATCTGTAGATCGAGTGTGTTGATGTGCATTATGGGTGATGATAATTCTAATGTTTGATATTACTATTTCAGCCATAGTTGCCTGTTTCACTGGACAAGACACATGGCCTATTGTTTAAGCTGATGTGCAGCAGCATGGGAACAGCTAATCTTATAACCTTAATAATTCCATAAACACATAACTTATGTATTCCAGGGCAGGATGGGAAGTTGTTAGTTCTGCCAAGGCCTAATGAAGTGGAACAATGGACACAATCCATGTCCAAACTGTTTGGGTCCTGAACATCTGCGACAGGCATTTACAGAGTCTTGTCCTAACTGCAGCATAATAGCGATGTGATAAGTGCACCTTTCAGGCTATAGATATACTGCTGGCTAGTTGTCACTTCTAGCACTGCACTGCACTGGAACATCTGATGATCAAAGTAAAATGCAGTATTGTGGTTCAGCAGCAGCCACTGCACTCATGGTCTAACTCATGGTATAGTCACCCAAGTGAGTGACTGGGCTAACCTACAATGCATCAACTGCATTAAAGCACCCTTGTGCACACTCAAAAGTGTATTAAAGCTGTGATCTAAGGTTGAGATTAATTCCTTGAGTACAGACGCAGATGGTCTCACTAGTGGTACAGGCTAATGAGGCCGTTTTTGTATATCTGCATGGCATGTAGCCAAATACAAAGGAACTGACATGTTGGTTCGTAAAATGTATGACACTATGGCAAAAGTGGGTTGTTTCCATAACACTGGGCACAGTTTCTCCTGGCTCTTAATGTGATATTGCCCATAACTGCAGGTGCAATGGGTTCAGACATACAAACCCAGGCAAGCTGATTGGCTCAAATGCCATTGCCAGCAGCTTGGTACAAACACACTGTGCTGCCGCTAGTAACTGCAATGTCTCTAGTGCCAGGGAGGCACTAGAATGTCAATTTTGTCTGAAACACAAACTAGACATTTTGAAGCAGCAGGCTACCTTCAGACAGTCTTGTCTGCCATCAATAATGCTGAGATTATTCAGTCTGATCAGTTGATGCTATCTGTTAAATGAATTACTCTGTTGATCAGACTGCCCTAATGTTCATGCTATTCCCACAAAGTTGGGCTTCATAAACTGTGGATAGATAGAGTTATGCAAGATACAGTGCAGGTATTGCTGTGTTGTCTTGCTAGGACTCTACCATGAAAAGAGTTAATTGGTTCTTTCTCAGACTGTTCAGTGGTATGAGGCTCGACTTGCCAGACACATGAGCCTTCTTGGTTTAGGAGTGCCCACACATCAGCCCTATGCAGACCTTCTAGATAAGCCTGGGATGCTATTATTTGCAACTCTAGTACTGAAACTTGGTATGATGCTATACATACCATTTAGCTTAGAATGTCAGTATGTCAGCCATATCACAAAGGCAGTGGTCACTAGTAGTGTGTGTGTACCCTGAGGCATTGGTCCAGCACACGTGAGGCACTGTTTCAGAAAGGTGGCAACACATATGTCGATGTTAGCCTGTTAATGTCCTTGAAATGATATCTGTGTGGCTAGTCCTCTAACATTTTTAGGAAAGTAATCGCACATAATAGTGCAGACAGACAATATCAAGGTGATTTTTTTTACATCAACCACCAACAAGAGAACTAAATGTTACAATGTCTAACAGTGGACTAGATATACACCAGTCTTGAGAGCAGAGCTACACATTGGGCCAATTCCATTTACAAGAAATTAGTTCAAGTAATGTGAAACACCTACAGAAGTGCAGAAGTTGATCTCTTTGCAGTGGAGTTATTGTCCAATGTGTTTCACAGACAGGGCATTGACAAACGTTTAGGGCCAGAATGTATTGGCGCATAATTGGCCGAATCTACAGCCATATGCCTTTCTATTGCTTTCTGTGTATGGATGAAACTGCAGCACATTCAACAGACTGTGCAACCAGTGAAACAGTGTCATAGTGCTAGCCGTACTGATACATAAGTATCCATTGTTTCACCCATTAACTGAAGGGCCCTCCATGCCTGTTGCCTCGTCAGACTGAACCTGCGATTCCAGATGAGCAGGTCACTGTGGAAATGCAGACCACGCACTCTTTGCAGTTATTAGTCTGGCCCTTGGGATCAAACGGATCATACTGGCATGTTTGGAATGGGTCAGTCATATTCTTCTTCACACTGGCTATATACAAGCCAGCAGAAAGTTTTCTCACAATGTGTTAAATATTGGCATTTAAACCGCTTACAGTGAACAATGCTTTACAGTTTTTCACAGAATCAGCTAGTGTCTTTTTACAGGTCTACCCAAAAAGTGTGCCACTGGGACTGCATAAACTAGTCAAAACTTTAATAGGTGCTGACTTTGCTATTGGAAATATGCAGGCAGGAATATGGGGAATAGGAATACTCCACTAGTTTGGAAGGAAAATGCCCTTGCGGTCCTTTACTCTGTCATAGAACCATGGCAAAGAGTAACCTTCCATTTTCCACATCATTGTCTATTCCACTTACATTAATAGCCTGAAAAAAAGAATCTACATAAACAACTGAAAATGGTAAAAGGCAAAACAAATAGGAAAGTGTTCAACAATAGTTTTGTATTAAATACCGGCGTGCCAGCAAAAGGGGCATGATCACAGTTCTCCTGCCAGGAGCGGTTGAGGCTGAGAAGGAAATCTTGGAAGAAGGGATGCGTTCTGTTGAAGACTGAGAACCCGATGATATTCACCCGTTGATCAGCTACATCATCCAGTCGCAGCAGAGAGAATTCCTAAGGGAAGACAGCACGGATGAGTTTAATTGTATTTAATTGTAATTAATTGTGTTTAATTGTAAAATAAACATATTGTTGATTTCCTAATTCCCAAATGACAAAGGCCCTGTCCCAAGTGGCAGCCTAAGCCCTGTGGCCCTGTGAGTGATTGAGAGTATACAAGCAAGGGTACACAAGCAAGCATTTATGACCTTCAAGCCATCATCACATTCCCAGATGTTGCTTGTTGTGTTAAGCCTGGCGCTTCCACAAGGTCTCACTATTCAGCAATACAGGCAAATAGTTACATACTCAGTGTTATTACTCACACACATGCTTATGTGGATTGTTTCTACAAGTGCTGAGTAGGAAATAATTAGAAATAATTGGTTGCAATGTGATGACTAGAGAAAACCTAATTTTCCATTTGAAGACAAATGAATTTCATAATCAGTTTCGTCAGGCCCATCACCAAAACACTTCAAATGATCTGGCATGGTGAAATCAGCTGATTGCACACCGTAGCGCCATATGAAATCATGTGTAGGCAGGCTAGAGTAATTAAGTAACTGATCATACTCTGTTTAATTAATTACTTTACTGTGTTTGTTTGAGATAAGTTGTGAGCCTAATGAATTAAATTAATGACAAAAGACACTGTAGGACTCTATTTGAGGATATTTTTCTCTCTTTTCATGATATTTTGCTCTCTCTTCTGGTCTGTCTCTTAACAAACCCACTCATAGTTGCAAAGGGTTTTGGGTAAGAGACTGCTGCAGTCCTCTCCCGTATGGTCTTTGACAAAAGGTGCAATAAGGGTACAAGAGCACACTTTCCCTTGTGGGATCTCATGTGTCATGTGCCTGCATAAACAAGGATGGCAAGAATGCAAGTAATCCACTACACTAATCATTCTATTGTTTCTATCTGCTGTAATATTGTGTACAGTTCGTCAGATAAACAACAATGAGTGAAGTATTGTGCTGTGTATCCTGTGTGTAAAACTCTACTGAGATCCAGTATTGTCCAGAATGTTGTCAGCTTGCTTTCCCAACATGCACCATATTTCAAAAGAAGGCTAATAGAGATGTCCCCATGTCTGGACTCACATTATTACAGTATATGTCCCTGACACCATCACTGACTGTAGATATACTGATGACATGTCATATACTGAATACTAGACCCAAGAAATACATCATACAGAGAGGTACAGAGTAGAAGAAGAGAGAGCAAGGCTGCGTGGCGACTGCAGCAGGAGTCCGGGGTCTTCAGAGACCCACCAACAAATGCCTCGTCTTAGATGCAGTAGCACTGAGCAAGCCTTGAGAAGCTGTGATCAAAGGAATACTCTGGCTCTATGATTACGAAAACAAAGTCAGGAGAGGTGTGAAACTCAAACTGAGCCAGCAGAGGATGAAAGCAGTGAGAGGAGAGATGGATAAGGAAGGAGTAGAGAAGAGTAATGTACTGCAGTGTCTTCAGGAGACAGCGTCTTTTAGTGCAGATCTGTGGGAGAGATGGAGGGAGACAGGGAAGCAGAGGGAGAGAGGCAGGATGATAAAATACGAACAGATCCTCCTTTGCTTTTTGTTTAAAGGTGACACAGTCTCCCTGAGTCACTCCAGGACTCATGCAGGACATTCTGCATTTGTATCTGCATTTGTCTTGCTGATGAGAGGCAATTTATAATCAGAGATGTACAGCAAGTCACCACAGTGCACCACACTGATCTTGTGTATATGCATTCCAGGTGAATGTGAGACAACCATCTGAAAAGTGTCCAATACTAGAATAGTTTATAAATAGGATTTCTCAGAGCTTGATAAAGTAAAAGTTACACAATAAAGCTACTGAAACTAAAGTACCATACAGTACAGTACCCGGCTTTTTTGCCCCAAAGATGCAGCACAAAAATAACAACTTTCGAGGCTGGAGATGACAGGACCCTTGGGGACAGGAGCTGGCCCTGATCTCTGACAGCTTGACTGAAGACAAGGGGAGAGAGAGAGGAGGGGGAGGACAGGTGAGGTACTGACAGGATGGCAATGAGCCTCCTGACACAGCCTGTCACCTAGAGATCAGTCAGAGCATACTAGGAGCTGGGCCAGAATACTACCATGATGCAGGCACACATGACATCCCATTGCGTGCACACACACACACACAATTCTGCTTTTGTGGTTTTTTTAAATAAAGAAATGCAATTTTCCTAGTGACTAGCCAAATGTCTTCACAAGGTCAAAACTAAAGTGTCACATATTCCTGCCATTATGAGGGTACACACACACACACACACACACACACACACACACGGTGTCCACAATTCCAGCACAATTTCTTTCCCATACAAATAAATATAAATATATAAAACTCAAGATTCATCATTCATTCCACCGCCTTTTCACATTAGACTTATTCACACAGAGAGAAAATCTGTTATCCAATACTCCAGACATAATAGGCAACAAAGACATATAGCTAGGCACCATCAAGGTGTTATACAAAACTATTAATCTAGCATTAACTACAGAGATAAATATCACCAAGAGGCGCCCTGTCATTGTTGTGTTTTGTGGATTCGGTGTTCACACAGGGGGATTTGGGTAATCACTTTATTTATCCTTGAAGCTGAATGTAAAACACTGGATTCAGAAGAAGATTTAGAATCTATATGCAGAAAAGCTCAGTACTAATACCCAATTCAAAATCCAAAACAGTAGAGCAGACAAAGAACAAAACACAATCAGGCATAAACAACTAGACTAGGGACTAGACTTCCAACTACGGAATTGGCAAGGCTTCACAATGAACTACTGAAAACTGGGGGCTTCTATACATGAAATCAGGAACTGAACAGGAAATTGGGCTCAGAGGCCAAGCTAGAACTCAGGAGAGTACCACCTCTGTTAGCAGGGAGGGCAACCATCCTGAGCTAGTGTTACACAGAACTCTTGCACTTACACTATATGGCCAAAAGTTTGTGGACACCTAACCATCAGACCCATATGTGCATTTTGAACATCTCGTACAGATTTAATTGCCCTTTTGCTGTTATAATAACCTCCACTCTTCTGGGAAGGCTTTCCACTAGATTCAGTGGGGTTGAGGTCAGGGATCTGTGCAGGCCACTCAAGTTCTTCTACTCTAACCTTGGCAAACCATGTTTCCTGGACCTCGCTTTGTGCATAGGTGCACTGTCATGCTGCAACACGTTTGTGTCCTGTAGTTCCAGTGAAGGGAAGTTGTAATGCTACAGCATATAAAGACATTCCATACAATTCTGTCCTTCCAACTTTCCAGATGATTTTACAGGAAATTTCACTCCCCAAACATCAAAATGATTTCTGCTGCCTTGTCATAAAAAGGTCACACACACTCGTCCACGCCTTTGTCTCCTCCAGACTGGACTACTGCAACTCTCTTCTCATCGGGATCCCTAGCAAGAGCATCCAGAAACTCCAGCACATACAGAATAGTGCCGCTAGGATCCTGATGAGAGTGCGTAAATACGAACACATCACACCAATTCTTCAATCATTACACTGGCTTCCCATTTCCGCCCGGATTGAATACAAGGTCTCCCTCCTCACACATCAGTGCATCTATGGCAACGCCCCCACTTACCTTAAAGAACTCCTCACCCCACAGATTTCAGCACGTCCCCTCCGCTCCACAAACACTCATCGTCTCCTCCCCCTAGGACTAATACCCGCACCATTGGGGATCGAGCCTTTTGCGCCGCTGCTCCTCGCCTGTGGAACGCCCTCCCTGAACATCTGAGGGCTCCACAAATGACTGATGGTTTTAAAAGGGGTTTAAAAACGTACCTTTTTAAAAAGTGTTTTAATATAGTTTAAATTTCTGTGCTAATCTCAGTTGGCAGCTGGTTTTAACTGCTGTTTTTTGTAGCACTTTGAGATTTTCTTTAAAATGTAAAGTGCTTTATAAATAAAATGTATTATTATTATTATCTTTGGAAAATAGAAAAGGGACATTTAACCAGGAATCTAAAAGGAATCTAACTTTCAGTTAAAAAAAAAAAAGTTAAAGTAGTCTATTTTGAGTCAGTACAGAAAAATACATGCTGCTGTTGTGGCACTGTGAGTCAGCCTGGAAAGCTTAATGACATATTTATTTAGACAGAGCTGAACTGACACACTGAATTTGCTGAAAGTTTTGCAGTCATGGATGCACCATACATCCTCAAGTCACAAACTTAGGCATGAAACATATCTAGCTACTATCAGTGACAGTGTTTTGAAGCCACTATTAAACCAGAGATCTTATAAGGAGTCTCAACATTGAGGATACCCACTAATGCCATCCTATGACGTAGGATTTAAAAGTGAAGCAAAATGTGCTTTTTTCTCTGCTGAACAGGTAAGACGGTGTAGGATTAGTTGTTTGGTATTGAGCCCTTTTCACACTTTTAGGTTTTTGTGTCAGAAATAGCCTTCACAGGTTAACTTTACTTCTGCTACAATAGCAACAAACACTGTTTATGAGAAATGTTACAGAAAAACTGTGAACTGCATTGGAATCGAAGAAACATCTCCAAATTTCAGTGCAATTATTAAACCTATTTCTAGACATTTTTACTAATATCAAGCTTGAAATTTTCTTATACTATTGTCAGATATTATAGCTTCTTTCTAGAAATGAATGCTAAAAATTAGCTAAATTATTTGCCAAAAGAACAAGAAAACTCTTTGCTTAAAAAAAATAGCAGTCTCAGGTACAGTGTGTGCAGTTTTATAAGGAAATGAGCTGTAAGTGTTACTGAGCATCTTGCAGAAGCAGCCACAGTTCTTCTGGATACTTTGACTGTCACACTTCCTTCTTATTTTTGCAGCAAAACCCAGCAGCCTTCATTATGTTTTTTTGTCTGAAAAGTGGTCTCTTTCATAATATGCTGTTTCCTTTACTGATATACAAAGATTTTTCTGTAACATTTAAGTTCGTGTTGGAAAAGTAATGTTTGGAAATCTAAAATGTTTTCGTACTGAGTCAATAATGCAGAAATCATAAAATAAAAATCTATAACAAAGTTTGTACAAAAAAAAAGGTGCCTATGCCATTTGCACAGTACTGTATATGACAAAATATATATAATAAAAATGTGGTATCACTTTAAAAAAACTTGGACAGACTCCATGTGAGAACCAAGTTGGAATTTTGGCATTGTTTTGATATCGCAACCCAGAAGTGAGGCTATGCTTTCAAGGAAATGGACTTAAAATTCAGGTTTAATGAAACATAAACTGAAATTTAACTCACTGACTGCACCACTCCCAAAGATTACGAAGAGATATGCTACTGTGTCACTTACTTACTGTGTCACACCACTAAATGCTAATGCTAGCTAACGTTTAGATAAAAACTAAACCTCTACTTTTATCTACATATGAATGCTTTCAATAAGAATAAAGTGAGATATTCTGGTCTTGCCGAACTCTCCCACATGATGTGAATGCAGAATTCATCTTCTGAGCACTGATCGTAGCACATGCTTGCCTTCAGCGTGTATGTATTTTTTTCTCCCTGCTCTGTTTTGCTCTGCCCTGGTCCCTCTCTGTCTGCAATCTGCGCATGACTGCCTCGGCTCCTGGCACCATGGTGCACCTGTGCTCTCACTGCGTGATGTTCCATGCATCTACGCGTCTCCACTGTATACCCTTCACAGCGCTGATGTAGCATGTCGGCTTTGACAAAATCACGCAGATGTGAGCACAGCTACAGCATTCTCCTTGCATTTTTAAAACTGACCTTGAGTACAACAACGGCACCATATAAACAAAAATAATCAATAATTATTGTTTGCAAAATGAACATGCTTACTAGGGACACATTCTTGGATGCATTTCATTCTCCTACTGCTTTAACATTAGCTACTACAGTCCCTCTTAGCTAACTACTCAGATGTTATATGCTAATGATATAGCTGAAGTTATGCAGATTCTTTCACTTTTTTATCCAAAAAAAAAAAACTTCAGTGATACTAAGAAAACTACTGTAATGCCAGGAGATAATTACATTCTTAGATGTAACAGATGTACTTTCATCAGGTTTTGAATATTCTACTAAAAGACTTGTATATTGACTTGCAAATCACAACCATCAGATCACTCTGTGCAGGGAACGGGTTAGCAACACGACTGTGGTTACAAAATGATCATCTGTGAGTCGTTTGCAAGAACACATTTCCACCAAAGAGATTTCCTCTTCTTTTTATCTTGCAAAAGCAACAAATTTGAACAGACCAGATATTTTATTCCATCATTTTATTACAACTATAGGTTCAATTAACTTTGAACTTGAAAAAGAAATAAGGCCAAAATGAAAAGTTTCCTATAATTAAAGTAATAATACTGCAATACTGATATGTACTTGTTATTACAGAGTGATTCATGCAGTGTATTGGGCAATGAACTGACTTTATGCTCATATCAATTAGCATGAAATTCACATTCAGTGCAAAAGAATATTACAAACTGTCAGTAATTGCGAGTAAGTGAGAGTATACTGGTTATGCAGAAGGTTCATAAAGAGGGAATGATAAAAGAGAGCAGAGGAGGTAATATCACACATCCATATCATTGCCTGTAGCTATTAGACTGAATTCCTACCTTTACTGCTATGTCATTTTGAAGAGAGTGCATATATTTTTTATGTTGTCTTCACAGTCAGGATAGTTGAATTTGTCTAACAATGTGTAAAATAAAGTTTCATTACTTTATTATTTCAGCTTCAACAGTTCTAGACATAGCTGTTAATTAGCTGTTGATTTATTTTATATTAAGTATATGATGTACTTTTAGTTTACTTCACTCCATAATGAAAAAAGCATGTTTTCTTACTTATTACCACAAATAATAACATACGTAATACATACATTCTGTAGGATTGTCTGTAGACAGAATTGTGTTTAGACACAGAATAGGAAAAGGGGGGAAAAAAAACAACAACTTCAGGTTTGAAGATTCAGAAGGAAACAGTGACTTTCATTGTTTTTAAATGAGCAAGGTGTGGAACCCATGCAGCAGCTCCATGGGTGCTCTGTGGCTGGTATTACCTGTTGTACTGTCCATTTTAGTAACCGTTTCAATCCTCTATACTGTTTGTTCACATGGGCAAAGCGGCCGAATGTCATTCATTTTCAATGACAGCTGGTGATTTAAATGCTGTATCCCAAACTGCATACTAGTGTTTACATATGGTAAAACTGTATGCCCTCTACAGTAACAGGTAACCTACAGAAGTGTACAATGCTGACCTTGTACTTTTTTAGTATGCTGGTGTGCTGTTTGAGATGCAGCCAGCATCAGGAGACGAAGCCACATTAGAAGCACTGTCCATGCTCTTTAAAAGAAAAAAAAATCCATATACTAATTGCAGACCCTTCTGAACCAGCCAGTCATATCTGTCAGGCATCTACAGGTATGAAGTGCTAATTACTCAAATAGTGCAGTGCTGGCTTTGCTGTATATAGCAGTGAGCATTAAAGCACATCTTTAGCAGACTATATGGCATTTCCCATACAGTATGTCATACACTCCCTCTCAGCATGCACTGCGGCTCTTGATGCATGTCACGCTTCCCAGCGTGAACAGAGCTGCTTCTGCGTTTTGCTTGTCATGTGATTGTTTCTGAACGTTGTGTGTTTTATATTGATTTTAAGTTTTGTCGCCACCTTTGTCCTGTAATCGGTATGTTCTCACCCCATTGTTTTCAGTTCTCCCTTCACTGGTTGTCCTACTTAAGCCCTGTTGTTTTATTGTTTCAGTAGAAAGTCTTATCATCTTGTGATAATGTTTTATCACAAGCCCAAAGCATAGTTTATGCATTTCAATGTTCTATGCTGTTTACTAGTTCTGAACATGTCCTGATTTAGTCTCTTGCCTGTTTTCCCATGTTGTGAATATGGATCTGCCTTGTTTATTTCCACCTGCCTGTGCTATGACCCCCACTATGGACTATGACTATGATTTCTGGATTAACTCCAATAAAACACATGCTGAATTTATGCATTTGTGTCCTGCCTCTCATTGCATGTTACAACATATGCCATTTATTCACAAGCATTTCCTATGTTTAGTATTTTTTTACCACATTTTTTAGTAAACTGATCTCATTTTTAGTTTGGAGCCAACTGATTTTTGTCAAATGGGCAATTTGGCATATGTTCAAGTTTTTAGCTATGTAGTGTGTTTGGCTATATTGCTCTAGTCATGCGCTATCAGAGAAACCATGAGTGCTGAGAGTAGAAACATCTCCTCTGTCAAAGTACAAGGTTAAGCCTCTAGGAATATACTATTTATATGTGGACCCGTAGGCCCAGATATTTTTTCATAAATTGGTGCCTCTATTTAGAACCAAGCTGCAGACGTCCTGCGTACACCTATTAAGTACAACAACCTCTGCAGCACTCCACTAATCAGACTCTTACGTTCGAGTAGCCAGATGAAAGCCACTCTTCAGTTATATATACTAACTTATATTATACCAGCGTGCAATTATTATACCAGCGTGACCTCCTCTGTCCAGTTCTACCATTCCCTCTTTCAGAGAATGAAAGAAAATATCAGAATTTTACATTGTACACAACTAGTACTCTCTTACATTTTATAAAATTCCATTTATAAATAGTTCGTAAAATTATTTCGCATTGAAAGAATGCATGCACATTTCTGCAATGCAATTCTGTAATAACAATTCAATTTCAGTATGAAAGTTTGTGCACTACTCAATTTCAACTGAATTTATATTACATATAAAGTATAATGCATGCAGTAAGGGATATTTTCTGCATATATTTAGAACATTTTGAACATTTTTTTAAAGAGTGCAGATTGTTCTACAACACATTGGTTTCGAAATGATTGGCACCCTTACCATTAATATTTTGTGGCACATGTCTTTTTACATTTCCTGTAACCTCTGACAAGGTTGGAGACAGAACAGCCTCCTTATTATTCTTAGTTTTGTGCATGTGGACTTTCCTTTCCAATTCTGACCACGGGGTTTCAGTAGGGTTCAAATCTTGAGACAGTCATTGCAAAACATGTATTTTGTTTCATTAACTCTTTATTTATTGATATGGAAGTATGTCTGGCCATCCTCTTGTCAAAAGCTCTGTCTATGGCCAAGTCTGAAGCTTCTGGCAGAAGCAACCAGGTTTTGTGATTAAATAATCTAGTACTTAGCAGAATTCTCCTGATGCCATAAATCTTTACAAAAGCACCTGAATCACCAGCCACAAACCAGCCTCCAAGCATCTGTGCCTCTACAGAGGGTTTTTACTCTTTACTTGTACACAGCCCTCTTGGTGCCAAACATGCATGGTTTATGTGTCATCTGACCACAACCTGGTGAGGCTTATTTCTTCCAATGCTTATTGCTATGAAAGTGGAGTAATTCTAAAATTGTGATCTTAGGGCTCATTGTCCACCTTCATCCTCCTCCTCCTCACTGTGTGGTTGACAGGGTGCTCATGGATCCACTTCCTGGCTTAGTGGTATTTTAACAACTTTGCTATTGTTTATATCCATTACCTGATTTGTACAAATCAACAACCATCTGTTTCTTTTTGTTTGTTGAAAGTTCTTCAGTTCTTTCACATGGTAATGGATGACAAATGGATTTTACATGTGTGAAAACTTATATTTATACCCCAGGAAAACTGTCATGAAACGCAGGAAAGCGGTTTCAAACTCCATATCCCAAAATGCATCACAAACTACCACTTTCTACACACCACGTTCAATGTCACATTGACAGTCACCTGATTACTGATCACACCACCTCACCTATATAAGCACACTCCAACTAAGACACACACACACACACACACACACACTCACTCAATCACTCACTCACTCACTCACTCTGTAAGTAGTTCAGAAAGACACTTTGTTTCGATTTATTTAAAAAAACAGGTGTATCAATAATTTTGGCACATATATTTTTAAAAAAGTAGTTCTAATGAGAATGATTTTGTTAGAACAAAGATATATAGTTTCTCCTTTTGTTTAAGTTTAAAATTTGAATTATTGTGTGTAATGTTTGTTTTTATACAATAATTTTATACAGTCATTTTGCTAATTAGTCATTTTGTCATTTTTATGAAGGGTGCCAATTATACCTATATATAAAAACCTATTCACACTATCCCCACATACAAAAAATCAAATCCCTTGCAGGTCCACTGCCTTTATAAATATTGATGCATTTTTCACACTTTAATTGATGGAACTGTCACTCATGTTCCAAAGCTGATAAAAAGATGAAAAATGATGTAGTACTAATATGTAAATTATTAGGCTTATATTTCATATAAATAACAAATTGGTGCCTTGTTGGAATCAAAAAAGCTCCAAATTGCAGGAAAGAACAAGGTCATGTCCTGCACTGTTCTCAGATGCAAGTGTGTGCGTGTGCATGTGTGTTTGTGTGTGTGTGTTTGTGTTTTTATTTTAATCCTATTACCGATCTGTTTGTGAGGCAGCAGGAGAACAAAGCACATTCTGTGTACCAGAGAAATGGAAAATGTGGTTTATCTCTTGAGTTGATGGAAATGACTCATTTCTCTAACCATCTTGCGAGCCCAGGAAGCTCAACTGTCATTCGCTCACCCCCTGCAAAGCAGACTGTTTATATAAACCCATTCATAGGTGCTTTCTTTCAGTATTTTGGGGTTAGCAGGGAGGTGAAGGTGTGTGCGTGTGCGTGTGTGTGTGTGTGTGTGTGAGTCTGTCTGTCTGTGTTTTAGTTTTACTATGCTGTGATCTTGCCTTTGATCACCAATTTCTTTCTAATGGTGGTGGTTTTAATGTCCTTTGGCTTCTCTGAGCACCGTAAGTCAATAGCTCAAGGTCCGCAAACTTAAGACAAACTTAATTGCTGTTTGAAAACTCATCTTATGCTTCCAACCTAATATTCTCTTACTACACTAACTAATTTACGGCAAAATTTAGAACATCAGTCTTTTATAATATAACTATACTCAGTACTAAGGTATTATATAATGAATTGCTATGGGTGTATCATATAATAGACATATAGTGTGACATTCTATGCTCGTTGTCCTGGGCCATGGACAGCACACATGTGTTTTCTCATTTTTATCTTAGAAAATCCAATCAGCTGACAAACAAACTAAATTGCATTCAAATACTTATCAGGAATTGGTAGCAGAGGCAGATGCAAGTGCAGATTAGTGTTTATTAAAGTGAAGCACACGATAACAGAGATGACGAACATGAAAGGAAACAAACAAGAACTAGATAGGGGTGGCGATATCATGAACACAACAAGGCCTAAAAATGACAAAGAGATGCAGACGATGAGATGCACAGAACCCAGAACCTAAATAGTGACACTAATTAGGTGAAACAGGAAACAGGTGACGGTGATCAGTGAAGCATGTGACTTGGTCATGTGATGTGCTGGGGCTGATGGGTAGTGTACCATGCTAACATGACAATACTATTCTATAAAGTACCATAAAGAAATAGTACTATGTACTACAATATCTATGGATGTTGGAAGCTTCCGTGAGGAACTTGGAAGAATTTGAATATGAATTTTGTATATGTGAATTAGATCCACATCACATTTAATAAGCTGCTTTTTTCCCCCTGTGGTGAAATTAAGAAATGTACATTTTGCTAATGTTTTTTCTTAACTTGCTAGGAGTAAGATTTTCCATCAAAAACATATAATTTAGAATTACAGTTTACAGTTTTGAGATTTAAAAACGTTGAGAACCCTAAATACTAATACTAAAAATTCTAGATTCAAAAATATAGATTTGATGTAAATTAGGCCAAAGGTGAACCATTCTGGATTCCTAGAGATAAGTAGACCCTGTCAGCTTCCAAGCTCCATAGATATCAGTTTATTTTTATCATAATGTGACATGGATACATGCATAATTCAGTATGGGCGGTGACAGAAAACAGCAGAAGCGCAGAATGATTAGACGCTGCACATCTCTGACATTTTAATCCTATTTCTTTCGTTCCCCATGAAGGGCTTTGTGAATGTGGATTTGAGACCATTTGCTAAGGCATCAGTCATTAGTGATGCTCACATAGTTTCCCAAATTCTTTTGATAAAAGATACTTTGATCACTTCAATCTGGGTAGAACTTTGCAGACACCAAAGACCTCTGAAACTATTCATGAGACAGAAAAGTCTTTAAGTTCAAACTGGGGGTGAAATATCTGCAATACGGAAACCTATATGATACTCTTCATGTATAAATGGTCACACATTGCATTAACATGACCACTTACAGTAAACTTTAGCCTGTGCATTACTAAAAAGAGTTTCCTACATGCATATTGAAGCTAAAATCACACATTTGAGAAATATTCATAAAAGCCTAAACTACCCATGCCTTTTCAAGTAAAAAAGATAATTCACTCAGAGGGGAGAGCTGAGTAAATTGATAATATTAATAAAAAAAAGGAATAAAACGTCAAAAAGGTTCTATTATATAAGTGGTCCTGCATGGGGCTAGACACATGAATAGAATAACGCTTTTTTTGAAAGGCTATGCCAGTGAGGGGTGAACAGAGAAAGGCTTCTGTCTTTGAAAAGAGAATGAATGAGAAGACTCACTGCTGGCACAGGAGGAGCAAAGGTCAGCAAACAAAAGTTGGCCATCCCTCCACAAGAGTATCATTTGTGCAAGGAAGATAAGTGGGGCATAGAGCGAGGGAAAAAAATAGCTTTCAGAGCTGAGCCATAATACTTAATAAATTATAATTGTTACTGTAGCAGATGCACAGCACATATGAATATCAAAACTGTAATTGTCCTCTTCTCAATAATGTTGCAGTTACAGGAAATACAGTCCAAACCTGCCTGTTCTTATCAGTATAAAAGGCATTGTGGGAAGTAATCAGATATAACACAGTTGTCACCAGGGTTTAATCAAGGTCTCAGAGAAGGGAGCCTGCAATCAAGCTAACGGAGAGTAATCAATATGCAACCAGACTTCAGAAGGAGAACATCCATGGTTAGGTCAGATAGCACAACCACAGCACATTTTAACTGCCTGCACAAAATACTATAATTCTGTACTGTTATTTCCAAACTATGCTTTCCTTGCTTTTTATGCAGACACTATGTATATATATATATATATATATATATATATATATATATATATATATTACACACACATTAATGAACTGAATGTGACTTAAAAGCCTGTAGTAGGTGATTGTTAATTATGGTTTATAATTATAATTTTTTATTAACAGTCACCTAAGGCTTTTAAGTCCCAGTTGGTTCATGTGTAGTGTATTACTGTGCATCTTTCATTACACACTTTATTGATTGCTGCACTGCAAGAGTTGAACTCACACCCTGAAAGTGTCCTGCATGTCAATGATTCCTCACTTACACAGCAATAATACAGTCAGTAGCATTGTCGGAAAAAGAACAAGCTGCAGCTAGCAGTGTGGCATAAACATATGGATCGTTCGTTTAAAGTCTTTTTTTTAATCATGCTACTAAATGCTGTTTTCAATGGGAATTAGTTTTTCAGTTTTGTTAAGACATCTTGTGAGACGCAGAAGTGTGGGCGAATGTTCCCACAACAGTAGGAATATCTGACAGTTTTCACATTGTGAGGACATTTGACTAGTCCCCATAAAGAAAGTTGCCTTAAAAACAACAACAACAACAAAAAACTGAGTGTATCTACATGATATTGGTCTGGAGAAAGGTTTAGTCCTATAAGCCAGTGGTTCTGAAAGTGGTGTCAGGGGACCCCCGGGAGTCCTTGAAGCATAGCCAAGGGGTCTGTGTTACAGTGATGCAAATTACAAAATTATGTTATTATTTAGTTCTTATAGTTATTAGCCATTTGAATAGTCATTTGAATTGTATTTATTCCAAACCTCAATAACTCAAAAACAAGCAGGTCTATAAATAATGCAGAAATAATTGGAACTAATGTGTTCTTTAGTTCCAATAAATAGAATAAATATTATTATTATTATTATTATAAGCCTAATAGCTGAATAGCAGGATTACTTTCATAAAAACCTGTACTGAGGTGGTTTTATTTATTTTAGAGTTAAAGGGGTCCTTGGCTGCAAAAAAAAAAAAAAAAATTATAACCTCTGCCAGAGATTATGATTCTCCTTCTATAGGAATCTTCTTCTCCAGGACAAGTAGTCCTTCACAGGGAATGTGTATGTGTACGTGTATGTAAAAGTGTAGCGAGGTCCAAATGTCCCCATAACGACAAGAATGTGTGTGTGTGTGTGTGTGTGTGGTGGTTCAGATGAACATTTAGAACTTTGCAAGGGTTAGTTAAAAGCTCCCAAAATAACTGATGAATAATACCTCTGGCAACTGCGTATGTGCGTATGTGTGGGATTGCAAGTTAATCATCAGTTGAGTCGGCACTGGTGACCTTGACAGCGAGCAGTAAGACAAACCTGCCGCTTTTTATGTGCGTGTGTGTGTGTGTGTATGTGCTGGAGGGCAAATGGCAGTACTCTGAGCTATAAGGAGATGCTGGAGTGAGTCAGGTATGTATGGTGTGAAAATGAAATATGAGCACAAAGCAAATGAATTAGCAGAGTGAAGAGAGGGATGGACGGTGATGGCTATAATAAGTCATGTGTCATCAGCATCAATCTCACGCTCACCTAAACCTCAAATGACATTACAGCTTCTCAGTGCGTCACGCCACGCAGGCATGCGCTGTAGCCTGGTAGTTCAGATTTCAAGGAGATCAAATCATTATGATGCAACTCCTAAAATAGTAGAGGTAGCTGGAGTTTGTGTGTGTCTGTGTGTGTGTGTGTGTGTGTGTGTGTGTGTGTTTCACCTTGTTGCTGTAATCAGTGATTACAGTAATTAGAAGCTGTTCTTCTATACAAATCTCTTAGCAAATGGCAACTCTGTAAATAAAGAACTGTAGACTATTGCTCTTACCCAGACAAGGAAACCTCTCAGGATCTATTACCTTTCTTCCACTTCCTAAATATTACTGACTGTGACTGTCCCATACAGAATGTGCCCACTTCACCTGAAGCCATTAAACTACTCAACCTTCAAGCTGATTAATGGGTTTGATCCACAATCAGGCTGAGTCTGTGCTGGTCTCTCCTGGTCTACAGAGCTGACAGATGGCATGGAAAATTGAGAAATGTTCAAGGAACACAGACTCTAGTTCCTCAACTGAGTTTCAGCACAGTCTGATTGAATCTATCAAACATGACTTTAGACTTAATCTAATAGACTATTCTGGCCACTGATTCAAATCTGATCAGACCACATCAACAATGAATGACATCTGAAAGCCCTATAAAGAGCTAGCATAGCTACAATCCTTCTCAACTCCCAGTTCAAAGCTATGGGTAATGTGTGCCAAAAGGTATTCTGCATATCTTCATTGTCTGTGTAATTTGTACAGTGCTTACTAATCTGATCTCCACTCCACACATTGTGTTTTGCTATTTTCTATTTGTGTTAGCATCCACAGTTTTGCAAACATGATTAGCAACAAAATGTACCACCTGTTGCCATTTGATAATAATGGCAAAATGTGTTTTTGTTTGTGTGTGTGTTGAGTAACGTGTGATATTTAGTCTGTGGTTTGTTGCCAAATTTTGCAGTCACCATAAAAATATACAGATATCAGTTGCAAAGTGTGGAATAGCCATTTTTAATATAATTTGTTAGGACTATTAAAGTTATGTAGTATCCAAGACTTACTCTGGAGTGACACGGGCAATGTTTTTTTCACTTTTTACCCCCTAACCTCGCTGGTCACCAACACGTGTTCTTATCATTATTCTTCCCCTGGTTGCTGTGGTTTCGCTGGTAGTACCTTGTAGGACTATTGCAATATCCACACAAACAACTATGTTGCATGCAAGTTGGCTGCACAACATATACACAACCAACCATCTAACCACAAATTAGATGTCTTATGACTAAAATAAAAATTCTGGAGGGAAATACTGTGCAGTGCATCACTGTCTACTAGTGTCAGAATGAGCCTAAAACTCATTTAGTGTTCTCGATTGGGTATTTAGTGTTCTCGAGTGGCACAACAAGAAAAGTACTCACCATATCATCAAGCAGTCAGTGGCTGGTAGCTAAGGGAGCAAAATTGGCCATGCTCTCTAGGTCAGAAAGGTGGCATACACTCTCTCCTCTGTCATTCACAGCGACACTAGCCAATCACAGGTCTCTGAGAGATCTTGTATGCAGAAGAGGGTAGATAGCACCTTCCTGTAAGTGTGTTACGCTGCCCTGTGATGCAGCATGAGCAGCAGTTCAATAAGCTGCAGTTGGCTGGCTTCACGTGTCTCAGAGGAAGCATGTGTTAGCCTTAACACCCCACTGCTGGTAGCTGTCATGTGATTGGGGTAGCTGGATGATGGGTGGGAATTGGCAGATGACCAGATTGGGGAGAAACTAGAGGGAAAAAATTTAAGAGTTCTTCTCTTCACAATTCTTGCCATCTATTTTAGGGATGTAAATATGTGCCAAAATAGAATGGCGATTCTACATCAGCAACATCAGTGCTGTTCTGTTTTTGGTAAATCAAACTCTTTAATCCCATAGCACAGCAAGTATCACCAACTGGCTCATGTGCCGTGAGTACGAATAAATATTTGGAACCAAAAATTCTAGATAATGTTTTCCAGTCAGAGAAAAAAAGAAAGGTGCCACCGTCCCTTACTGACACTGGAGGAAAATTAACCTTTGATCAGGTTTGTCACGTTGCCTACCCCATCCTTACTTTGCATCATTAGTGGCTACCTACTGTCACTGGAAATCATCAGATGTGACTGAAAAAAAAAATGTCTTCAGGTTGCTGGTGTGAAGAACTAGATAGACCAAGTTGAATGTCATGTTATCTTAATAAGTTGGCTGTATACCACCAACAGAGGGTTTAAAACTCAGGGGAATTACCCACTACTCAGTAAATTGATAAGACTGCTTAGAAGAGTGATGAAGTGTCTTTACCAGGGCTCAGGAAGGGGATAAAACATCAATTAGCTCACTGTCAGCAGAATCAATTCTGTAACATTACCATGTTATACATAGCATATAAAATGATACACTGAATCAAATCGTGCGTTGGTGATCCAAAAACATTTGTAGCTAAGATGTAAAAAATAAGCTGGTGCGCTCTACAGAATGAAAAATAACCTTATTAACCAGCATGAGAGATTTCAGATGAATGTTTCTGTTCTGGAACATTTAAGAATCATTATGTTTTCCGATTACATTTTGTTCCTGGCTAAATACAATTCATTTCTGACTTTCATTTTCGTTCCTCAAACCCTGGTCTTCAGGATCATACCATTAACCTTGTTGCTACTTAAAAAGAAACACTCTGGGGTTAACTATGACAAATTCACTATTAGAAGGTGGATTGAATGTCTCTTGATTATCAGCGACCTTCTCATGCCAGGAATTAATACCCAGGAATTAATATTGCCCACACATGCTCTATCTCATAAGGTCCTATTAGACTCATTTGTTAATGAATGATTTGCTGGGCAGCGACACACACATCTCTGGAGGGCAATAATGATTGCCAATTGATGCCAATTATTACTCATCAGCCTTATGTAGTTCCTTGTCAATAGCCTGTTGAGAAGAAGATCCTCACAAACACACACACACACCCATTTGGCCAGTTGTGTGCAAACAAACAGACTTGGTCATTCCTTGTATGTGGCACCTTTTGGACCTCAAGGAATTATATGATGCAAGCACTTGACCTGAATATACTGTATGTACATGTATATTTTGCTGTATTCCTCAAAATAAATTACTGATGTGAGAACGTTTATGTTTATGTGTACAGTATATGTGAAATATGAAAGAAGATTAGCTATAGTTAGAGCAAATTTAGTCATTGTAATAGAATAATGGTTGACACTGAACATACAGTATATCTCATATATTTATAAATTGTAAAATGTAATTGCCTGAAGCTGGTTTTACACTGTGCAATTGCAGCAGTCTTTTATGATTATTACTTGTCACATTGTACAAGATGATCCCGATAAAAACTTGGCAGAATTCTGTAACAGACTGTATGATAACATGTTCTTGATGTCAGATCATATGATGAAGATAAATAATACATTGTCATTACTTCATGCACAGTGATGCAGCACAGATTTGCACTTTCTTCAACTGGAAAACTTTATGAAAGTTTCATATTGTCAAAACAGTACATAAACTCTATGAACAGAGCATTTGCATGCTAATTAGATAGCTACACAACTGTAAGCTACAACTCATGCTCTATTTCTTTCCATATCGTGTCCCTTTCTGCCCTGTCATGATGTAACTGTGATCGGACATTACAGATACATTCTGTCTGCTGCAACAATTCAACAAACTGCACTTCTTTTAAATTCCATATGTTTTCTTAATGTTTCTACATTGTCACTACTGTATTTGTAGCTGTCCCGTGAGTTTTGCGTAATCATATACCGTCCTGCTATTGGTGGCTTTTAGATGAGTGTTGTCACAGCACTCACACTCTGAGATTTTAATAAAAATGTTCTGACACTGCCAGAACAGCTGTCTTTTGTTGCAGCGGCAGTAAATTGGCCACCAGTGAGCTGGTCATATTATGTGTTCTGAGAGCACTGATCTCAAATCCTGACCAATGATTATCTTTTACGATGTGTAAAAGACTCTCTCTCTCTCTCTCTCTCCCTCCCTCTGTTGAGCTACACATGCTACTCCTGAGTTACCAGTGAAACTGACCCCTTCTGGATCTCTGGATCTGCCTGATCCATCCTGATGCCCTACTTCTGGTTGGAGTTCTCATCACTTGGAAACCCCTTGCTATTGCTGAGGATGGCCCCATATGGACAGCCTAAAGTTACATGAGATTACCTTGGATGGTTCCACTTAGAAACCATGAAGATGGCTTTGGACTGCAAGTGATATGAACCTGCTAGAAAATGCCAATTTTGCCTAAAATGATGGAACATGTATGAGTAGAACATTTAGACTGTCATGATTAAACATCCAAATAATTCAGAATGAAGAGGAACACTAAAAATGATGATCGTTATTATAATAAGTAGTTCTATATCAATTATTATTAGTATTATTATTACTACTACTACTCGTCTTATTACATACAATATTATATACATTAAATTTTTATTATATAAAATTATATCATTAATATAATTTGATCATATATTTATATATGCTTTGCAGTTAAAATGAGGTGGGACAGAAAAGACACAACCCAACATATATAAACACATTTTACTGCTATGTCTACAAGCAGAAAATGTGCATGATTTAGAAAATAAACAGAATTATAGACCGTGTTTACACTTAGTCGTTTCATGCATCTTAAGCATCATAATTATATCAAGATGGAAAACAAACGTGTCAATACACAGAACATGAATTTAAAGTAGATTTCGATATGTTCACTGAAAACATTAGAGGAGGTGGTTTGAGAATATCAGATCATCTCATTCATAAAACTAAAAACAAGGCACTGAAAATTTTTCAAAATCTAATTAGCAGATTTGCATATTAATGTGTAATATAGCTGTAACTGGCTAACCAGAAATACACTTGAATAAAATTTTATCAGGATACAAGAGGCATGAAATGGTGTAAACAGAGTCATAGGTTAGGAGGAGCTAGATTTATCCTGTTCACCAGGTAGAAAAATGGGATAATGTCAAGGGTTAGGGTCACAAAACGAAAGAAAGATATAGTGAGAGGGATTAGCAGCTGGTTCACTGCTGATAGAGTGTTACTGAATTACGTATCTTCACTCCTCTTCCTCTGTGATAGACTGGGTAAAGAAAAGCAGTGTAGCTGAGCTGAGGAGAACTTAGGACTACTCTGTTTTGTTCTGTTCTGTTCTGTGTAGTGCTGCTGGCCAATGCACTAACCTCTGACCTAAGTGCTACTGTGAGAAAACACACACAAACACAAACACACACACTGCTCACACTGTTCACACACGTGTAGCAGCAGCACATTTATTCAGAGGGGGCTAAAGAACATTGTTGGAGGGGGGTTAAATACCATTTAGAGGGAGCTAAAGCCTGCTAAAACTGGCCTAACAATGCCACCGCGTATAATCTCTATGCATATGAGCCTACAGAAAAATAAATTTGTGTAAGTGTAAACGCCCTCTGAGGAATTTTAGCATAATTTAGAAAAAAAAGTGTGACTTCTATTGTACTACCTTTCTTTTATTACATCCTTTTTTATTAGCCCTGAAAATATCTGCAGTGTTTCAGTAAAGGGTAGGCAGACATAAGAGGCTTTCACAACATTTTTTCTATGTGATAAAAGGAGAAGCTACTTTATGGTTTCTAAACAGCCTGTTGTAAAGAAGCAGCTGAAGCCGTAAACAAAGAGGCAAAAATACTGGCTGATGTACAGAGGTAGATCAGGGGATGAGAGGGAATGAAGGTATATGGCAGGTCTTGAGAGACAGGTATATGTAGAGATGAGAGTGGCAATGTATTAGCCAAAAAATAAATGAGAGAGAAGGGGGATGTGTGTGAATGTGCGACAGTAGGAGAGAATGCAAAAAGACAGGGAAAGAGAGGGTAAAAAGGAAAGATAAGGACTACTAAACAGAACACTGAAAGAGAGAGGAAGAAAGAAAAAATTGAGAATGAGAAAGGACATGCAGAGAGAGGAATAGTCAGTGTGTGTTGACATTGATGAATGAGCTGCAAGAACCTTTACTTCAGTAATTTACAAATGTAGCAGACTGCCACGAAATGTCAAGTTGTGTGCATAATCTTGAAAAGAGATATTTGTTTTGCTGTTTACTGAACTGTTTGTTTTGTGTTTGTTTCCAATGAGATGATGCAGAGATACAAAAGCCATGCCATGTAGTGGCTTATATGGAGGCTACGTTTAGAAAACAATGACAATATACTGTATATGATAATATTGGATAACATTGTATGTGCAGTATCTTTTACAGAGGTTATGAAAGGCTTAGTGTATGTTAAAACGTACAAAGTGACATTGATTGTTTGTCTTTACATGTCTTTACATTACAAGAAGAATGAGAGAACATACTATAATTATCATTATGGATAAAAATAATATACTGCTTATGAATATGTTATAAAGGCCCTTTGTATTCCATTATCTCAGAATATTGTTTTTAGAGCTTTAGAGTATATACAATATGTGTGTTGCCACTGGACTCTATTTATCTGTTTGTTGAGACCAAATGACTTGATGTTAACAGGAATATATGAATTTTGACTTGGTGGGGACATTTAGCTGGCCCCCATGATGAAAAGTGTTTATTTGAAGAGCTATTTGTGGGTAGCATTATTGAGCGACATTAATGCACAAATCATTTGGAAATCCCTCACAAATATCATTTTCATGCACATCCATATTTGTTTTGTATGTGTGTGTGTGTATGTGTGTATGTGTTTGAGACCAAGAACAACCAAATGTAATCAAGTAGTATAATAATTGAGTATCAGGCAGTGCCATATTTGACCATGTTTTGGATCTAGGACCCATTGCTAGTGGCTATAATCAGTGTGTCTTGTGATATTTAAGGCCCCTGAGTGGCTTAGAATTTAAAGACTTCCACTCTGGTCTTCATTAGTGGGTAAAATGGAATGAGACTGAAGCTCTAATTCTTGTACTGAATTTAATGCTGTAGTGAATTTCAAAGGAAAGCATTGCAGTGACCTTAAATATAGCTGGATATACACTTAGAATTCTAATTTCCAAGTTGGTGCAGGGTATTGCATGTGTGTGAGCAGTGTGAGCTGTATGTGTGACAGGTATCGCATGTGTGCGTGAGCAGTGAGAGCTCTGTGTTTGTGTGTGTGTGTGTGTGTGTGTGTGTGTGCATAGCCCTAAGTAGCCCTAAGTTCCCCACATCTTACCCATTCTATCCACAGAGGAAGAGGAGTAGAGATACAAAAGCTGGCAACCGCACATGCTGTGACAGAATGTTGGCAAAATGCTGACTAAGATAAACATTACACCTTATTCAAAATACATCATATGTATTTTGAAATAGTTACAGTGTGATGGTACCTAGCTACGGCATGAATTTGTGGTTAATATAGCTAGCTATCAAGATTTATCTCTTGGTTAGCACCTTGTTAGATAGCTAACTTTCAGAATGTGAGGTAAAGAGGCTAGGCTATATAACACTAACTGTAGCTAGCTGAGAAACTGACTACCTCAGAATCCTGGTAGGCATCTAAGTGCCCCTTGTGTACTCCATGGTGTATTGGAGTTACATGGAACACATGGAAACACAGAACATACCCCTGAAGTGCAGGGACTGGCCACTGATATCAACAGTGCTCAATGGACAGCAATTACATCAAATCAGCGAATACTAATGACAGGAATTACAAACTATAGTTCCACTACTAGCCCCAGGTCTTTTCAGGGTTCAAGTCTCATCAATATAATTTACTCCCAAGAAGTTTGTTCCCTATTTGACACAGGTATGATAGAAAAGAGCCCATAGTTTAAACCAAAAGTCTTCATTCGGGTTATTTTGTTTCAAATGGCTTTTGTCCAGACCACAACTTGATCCAGAATACATCCAGCCTCCTCACCTAAACCACATCACATACTTCATCAGCATGACGCTAGATTCATTTAGAACACTAGCAACTTCATGCCTCCAACATGTGATGGATTTTATTAGGCTTGCCAATCAGATTAAGCCATGTGCCTTATCAGTGTCTGTTGTGAATGCGAGCAAGGACTAATGATGGCAGATGCATAGGTCAGCTCCCTATGACTGAAACATGTCTTTGTCTCAGTGAAAGAAGCCCAAGTATTGGCTCACTGGTGATGCAGTACATTCCTAACAGAAGGTGTCTGATGGGAGCAGTGCTCCTTTGGAGAGAAATAATCATGACAGATGTATCCCTTGCAGGCTGAGGAGCAGTATGGTGCCACATGGGTAGTCTGGTATAAGGTCAAAACACATCAACCAACTGAAATTGAGTGCAGTCCATCTGGCCCCGAATTCTTCTTGCTGGGTCTCAGACTACATGCTGGTCTGCTCAGATACTGCTGCAAGGGACAGTTGTATAAACCATTAGGGTGGCGAAAAGCAGCTTTCTTTGCCTTGCACAGAATCTTCTCAAGTGGGCACAACCATGACTGGCCTCACAGAGAACCACTGAACCTTGGATGGCATCTCTCTAGTGATCCATACAGTTATTAATGCCTTGCCAAAGGGATCAAGGCATATTCAACCACCATGGCACCCTAAGATGGTGTGGGACCTTCACGCATTGGTGGACAGATAACTCTGGGCGGACCTTGTTGCTGAATTCGGGATTTCAGTTTAAGGTCATATTACCCAACTTTGTAAATCAGCCCACTGGACCTTGCAGTCCTCAATGAGGATAAGCATGCAGATCAGTCCTTACTGTGGCAGCTCTGTACCCTACAGTGTCATTTGGACCATCCAATCCTCAGCCCAACAGTTCATTTTTAAGAGATGAAGGGCTCCCAAGTCTAAGCAGAGGCTGGCCCGCTCCGTGGTGAACACATCACCTTGGCCTTTATTCGGGCAGGACACCCAGACTCTACTGTGAGGAGCCTCTCCTCCTCATGAGGCTTATTTAGAGGTGTGCTGCTCCAGGAAGTCTGCCCTGTCGCTACCTGGACAACAACATGCACCTTCTCCAGATTATACACTGTTAACATTGCCCCTCTCATTGGTATGAGTGAGGCTACCATTTCTGAGCACTTTTTAGTGCTAAGATGAGTACATTTCTTCATGGCATTGATGGTGTACTTGAACCAGGTGGTACACACCATCCCTGATGGTCAAGAGGGGTGAAAGAGAACACTAGTTACATCCACTCAACTTTATTAGGGACACCTGTACATCTGAACATTCATGCAGTTATCTAATCAGCCAATCATGGCTGGTTTGAGTATTTCATAAACTGCTTTCATAAATAGTCTCTAGAGTTTACATAGAATGGTGCAAAAAACAAAAAACAACCAAAAAAAAAACCACTGAGTGAGTGATAGTTCTGTGGATGGAAATGCCTTGTTGATAAGAAAAGTCAGAGGAAAATGGCCAGATTGGTTTGAGCTGCCAGGAAAGATACAGTAACTCATATAATCACTCTTTATAACCGTAATGAGCAGAAAAGCATCTCAGCATGCACAAAACATATTGGGAGAAGGTTCTTGGGAATAACTGCTATATGATGGTAGTATTTATTGCAAATACTGCATGCATGCACATGCTCACCAGAAGTTATCCAGGCATTACAAAATGCCCCAGTGGTTATGTGGTGTTCATGAAACCATTCTGCTGCATGTTACTCTTCTTCAACTTGCAAAATTGTATCATTCATAGTGTGATTCACTGATTCATGGCTAGTATTTGCAGCAACCGTACATTTTAGCACCTGCTCCCCTGGTTTGTTCTTTCTACAAGCGCCTTAGAAAAGGTTCTACGTTGGAAAGCTCACTACTATGATTGATATCCTGATAAGTCACCTTAGATATTATGATCTACCAAATGAATACATGTAGTTCTGCAACACAGTTTTTAGCAATAAGACTAAGTATATTTATGTCAAATATATTTACATTGACATTTGTTTACTTGTCAGATCTTACCCAAAGTGACTTGCGAACTGTTTGAGGTGGAATGGCGGAACAAGTGCTACAGAACTAAGTGTTCCCAAATTGATCAGAAAATCCAAGACAGCTGTAGAAAAAGGTATAAGGTATAAGGCTGCTACAAACATTAGTGTGAGCTAAAAATTGAACTAAAATGCTGTTACAATGCCTAATAATACACACCAAAAACTATAATAGATTACTATGAGTAACTGGGCATTATACACTCAGGGGCAGAGAATTGTGTACTCTATATATTAAGGGGTCCCTAGCAGTCTGAAAAACAAGGGTTTCTTATATAAATGCTGTAAAAAAAAAAAAAAGTCCCTTAGTACCAGTCAAACAAGTAATGAAAACACTATTTCACATGGCAAAGCATTATTGCTTATACAAATCTCACAGCAATGATCTCTTTATGGCTCACCAACAGGGGAATCAGTCATGCCTAAATGCAGTATTCTATAGGCAGTAATGAATGGTTCAGTTCCTTTCCTTTAAAGAGGCTTAAATGTGAAATAAATTTATTCCTGTGCTGTTACATATAAGGAATTAGTAACATAGTAATATTTCTTCAGTTTAGAGAATAGTTCAAAAACCTCATTTATGTGTGTAGTGCTTATTTTGAACAATTATTTTTGCCCAATCTTTTGATGGGAGTCAATAATTCTGCAGTTGACTGTATTCAATATTACTGGCATGTGTTCTCGTTGTGTTCTGTAGTGCATGGAAAATTGTTATTGATCACACAAGGATGTTTTGCCTATCAAAAACAAATGGAGACACACAGACGAGAGGGCTTTCTCTTATGAGGTTTCCCAGAAAATTCCACTTAACCAGACCAACCCTGACAATCGCCAAATCAAACCAGCATATCCTGCTTATGTAGTTTCAGTCTTTTTCTGTATTACTGAGCATCAAACAAATGTTTGTCTGTTATTTTGGCATGCGCAGGTTTCTAGCCTTTCACTAGACTCAGCTAAAGATCTTGACATTACAACTTAAATACATGACTATAACTATAATGAATCTTGATAGAATTTGGTGCTTTGGCCTGAAGCAACTCTCACCTTCACTCTCATCTGTTGCCCTTGATCCCAGATGGGGCAAAATTAATATGGAAGGCATACAGGAAATAATGAATTAGGACTAATAAATAAAGAAAGGGAAGACAGAAGAAACCATCATAAACAGGATTCATTCAGTATAGAATTACTTGGAAGCTATAAATAAGAGAAAATGTTTGGTGATTGTGCCAAATTTATATCCTGACACTAAACCTACAGTACATTCCTGTCCAATTCTCTAATACCAACTGATCTAATAAACTGATTTTAATAATTTCTTTGCCAGATAAAAAAAAATGCTGTTATTTTATTTCTCAAATGCCTGTCAACCCTTTAGCCTTTCCTGAATCCAGCTGGCATATCCATCTTGACTTTATTTGTTTTCAGCACTTACATAACATTCAATTTCTTTCCTGTTGATTGAGGATCTAATGGCGCAAAAGAGAACATTTAATACTAGCATTTATTTTTCTCATTATAGCTGTAATACAAAGGCATGTAAACAACTATCACACAGGAAAGAAGGCTTTAATGCCAATACCCTTAAACACAGCAGTATGCATTTGACACCCATTGAAAAAAGGAAATGCCCATGGGCAGCAGACACACTCTGCTGCTCTAATGTAGAGTAATAATGTAGAGCTCACCATCCATTCATACACATGGGTCAAAAACCTAGGACAAATCTTTCAGCATGACGGCTGCAATGTGAAAGAATCGGATTAGTTATCATTGCTACTAATGGGGGTCTCATTATCACACACTGGAATAAAAAATACCTCTGTCTGCTTCATACAGGCCACTGTTCATGTTCTCACAGGCCATTTTTAAGAGGCGATAATGGCATAAAGAAGACAGATCTCTGGCAGGGGACGAATCACTTTGTAGTCTTTAGGATGACAGTCTAAAACAGGGAGGCCAGAGGGAATCCAGGGACAGAGGAAAAGTATTACTGGAAATGAAGCTTCTTCAAGTCAGACAGAAGTGAATCCCTGTTGAACTATGGTTCCTTGGCAATGCTGGATGGTTGCCATTTAAAAGTTCAGTCTGAGTTCATACAAAGGCAAGGCAAAATTTGTATATTTGGTTATGACTAGTAAACACCCCAGGAAATAAAAGGCAGTGTCAGCTGAATCAAAATGATTGTCTCTCTGAAAATCATTTTATCTATTAGCACCAACTTAACATTCTGTTTACTTTCCATAAACACAGAGAATTTCATATTTCAAGTTTCTTTCATAAGAGATTAAATGCATGGGCAGCCATTACAAAGCACAGAAAGGATTAATGCCAGTAATAATACAATTAAGCACCGCAGTTTGCGCTTGGCTTTCACTGAACAATAGCACGCATATAGGGAGGAACAGCAAGACTCCATTAATGAGGTATGTATACCATAAACCGCATCTTTGCCACAGCAGGACTGCACATCATTAATTCAGCAGAAGAGAGCAGCAGGTCAAAGATTCTTACCAGTGAGGTGAAGATGTAGGTGTAGTAGACAGAAAGCATCCCTAACTCTGAAGCCTATGAGAAAAAGAGACAGAAAAAGAGAACAAACTCATTTCATGACAACCACATTACACATTGCCTTATAATGAAAGGCTAATATCATTTAGCAAGAGTGGCATTATTGAGGCACTGTTATTATCTGAGCTTTAAGATCACCTATAGTGTTTTTCCCCTATTGAGCAAAAGAAAACACATAGTGTATTGCTTTTTAAGCCCTGCTTAGAGGCAGATGAAAGACAACAAAGAAGCATGGCACTCATGACCCACTAGACTATTCTATTCATTAATTCCCCATTGTTACCTGGGAAACAGCCACAAAGATTAAGCTTTTCAATTCAATGTGACAGTGTTAGAACATTTCAATAATTACTTGTTATGAGACTCTACAAAGGCAGAGTGGACACTCTTCGTGCATGCATATGTATTGAATGTCTCTGTGTTAGATTAGCCGGACTGAGTAAAAAATCCGTGAACTCTAAGTGGTGAATTCAGCACTAGACAACAATAGCAGATATATCCATGCAAAATGAAAAAAAAATAAATAAAAAATAGAGATAGTTTTCTTTATTCAAAAACAGGCAAATGAGAGCCCCCCCTGAGCAAAATACGTTAATGTAATCACCATGCATTCCACAGATATGACCCACTTTTCCTGAGAATCAACAGATAAAGCTTGATAAACCAGATAAAGTTTGTTCTCTTTGGACACAGATGCAATTAAAAAGGTAGAACCCACAGAGTCTACTCAACGAAGGTTCTACTAAACATAGCATGCATTTGTGTTCAGAAGAAGTGCTGCAGCTTCTGTATAATTCTAAATTTGAAGGAACTAAACTGGTTCCTAAAGACCCTTCCTTTTCATATGTTAAGGTCATCAGATGTAATCCATGCCATGCAATGACAGGACTTGCGTGGACTTGCATAACCATGACCAGCTAGAACACAAATGCTTTTAAAGGTTTGCTTTCCAAAGACATTTTTTTCAAAGAATGTTTTACCCTTCGGCTCATGCTTAGCACCACGGGCAATTTCTGACAAGCTAGATTTACTGAGAATGTTAGCCACCCTGCCACCCCAATATGTGGCAGACATTATGCTCTCTTTGCTTTACAATAGGATGCACTGGCCCAAAACTGACCTCGCCATCTACTGTACATTTTTTCTCCCTGTCACTGATTTTTTCCCTACATTGTGCAGAATTCTGCAACTAAGCCACAGAGTGCTGCTTGTGGCCTGTGAGATGGTCAGCAAGCTCTTGGTACCACCACTTTGCCTATCTGTTTGAATAGCTAATTGAACAATGCTACCCAGCATTCCAGTAATCACTCCTGAATGCGTGAACCCTTAGTACATGGGCCTTGTATTCTCTTAGGTGCAAGCTGAATGCTCTGCAGCTCATAGGATGGATCCTTGATCAAGCAATGCTTGATTCCCAAACTTCTAGCTTTTCTCCAGGAACAAGTAGACAGAAGCAAGTCGCCATATAGGCTGTAGATTTTGATAGCTGCCATTTCAACATACCACAGCCCTGAGCTGATGCATCAGCTGTTGATCTGTTGTATCAGTCAAAATGCAGTTAGATGATGATGCATGCAGACTTGTCTACTAGTTTTATAGTCTGTAAAGATGCAAGAAACATCAGTTGGTCGCATACAGGAGACACGCATAGTGCTCAATAAGACAGAAGCAGATAAAACAGATATTTCTTCTGGTGTTGTAGTGCAATATCATGCCTAAAAGATGAAGTCAACTAAATAATACTCAATTTATCTTTCAATCTTTTCAGTTGATTTTAAGCATTATAAACAGATGCCTTGCTTGGTATCTTTGACAACCAGCACAAAACCAAGGGGAGACATTATCAATGAAAAATATTTCCAACTTTAATAATATTTCTCTGCTCAGAAGTTCAGACCCAGGAGCCTGTTCCTCCCAATCATGCACCTCCAAGTAAATACATTCCTTCCCAACATAAGCACCAGGAGCACTATGGAGTCAATAGGAGGTACCCTCTCGAGCACCTGCTCAACCTCCTCCTAGAAGGCTGAGTACTTTAATCTGCCATTTGATGCATTTGTACAGTCAAATTTCCTTCCTGATGCTCAAAACTATTGAAGGCCTTTTATTCACTAGTAAAAACTCTAACTCTGAGTAATTGTTGATTATCCCTACACACGCCTAAGGTCTACCTCCTGTGGGGACTCTGGAGTCGGAGAGAGACAACCCCTGATCAAGAAGTTTGGTACCACTTCCTATATTGTGTGTGGATGTGGGAGAACTGCATATTCTGGTGATAAGTTGACCTTGGTGGGACCCTGTGGTTGAACCTAGGATTTCTGCCTATGGTCATATCATCCAATTTTGTAAATCAATCTATTGATCTTGCATTGTTCCATGAAGGCAAGCATGCAGGATAGTACATTCCCTATGGTACTATTTAGATAAGACAATGGCCATCAGCTCCACATTCCAAGTGTTCATCTTTCACAGAGGACAGATGACACAGGGGGCTCCCTCGTCTGAGCAGAGACTGGCCCATTGGGTGGTGGACATCGTCACCATGCCCTATAGATGGGCTCTATCGTGACATGCCACACTATGAGCCGTGTTTCCTCCTTATGCGCATTACTTGCAGGCATACCACTCCAGGAAGTCTGCAGTGCTTTCACTGTACCTTATCCTGGTTCTACAAGGTTAACATCAACACTCCTAGTGGTATGAGTGTGGTGGTCATCTGTAAACATCTTTCAGTCCTAAGTTGTTAGTTTCTCATGACACTGCGGCATACAGTATGTTATGCAGATAATTCTCACTACCCCTGGCAGTTGAAGAGAATTAGGAGGCAGGCAGGGCAAAATAGAATGCTAGTTATTTATGCAGTTGTGGTTCTGTCTACTGCCAGGATTCCATGTCACCTGGAACCAGCAAACTCTGCATTATAGTATGTCACCTTATCCAGGTATCCAAACAATCCAGGGTTCATAGAACCACAGTTACATAGGTGACTAGAGTTTTTATTTAGTGACTAGTGAGCTCAGATCCCAGGCTTTGGATTTTAAGTGCCACTATCATTTAACTGGTTAATTAGGTTAGGAGTGCCACAGACCATCAGCCATATTTTAACAAATGTTTTTGAATGACTACCCTCCAAAAGTTCCATATCTCACTCGAAAAATTACATTTTCTTACAGAACTATAATTTAGCCTCTGAAATGCCCTGCAACCTTTATCAAGTGCTTTACAAAATTTTCAAATCAAACAGGCATAATCACAATGTGCATAAATCATGCACCATTTCACTGAAGAATAGCTTTAATCACATGGGAAGCATGGCTATTCTGAAAACTCTTCTCTATTGTCAGCTCTAATAGACTTTCAACACTAGAAACTCTTCACTCAGTATGCAAAGCTTCATGAACAACAAAGGGCATGATACAAAGTCATCATTTCAATTATCAATCCCTTCATGAATCAGTGTCATTGTTGGCATAATCATCAAAATTTTTTCAAGACATCGGGCACACACAATTGAAGTATAAAAATGCACAGACCCCTGAGAGTTCGAAGCCCTTCTACACCATCCACCAAACTACTTAAAGACTTCATGGAACTGGATTTATCAGTATTGTCAACCAGACAATAAGAATAATTGAAAAATATTAATAATTGTTTCATGCCATAAAAGATCTATAGCCATATGCAAACTGATTAATGGTGTCATTCAGCTGACATGAGCTGCAGTTTTGGATGGTGGGCCATCTTGAAAATGCAACAATTTAATATTTATTATATTTGTATTATATTGTTGCATTTTCAAGATGGCCCACCATCCAAAACTGCAACATTGTTAGTGTTGCTGTACAGGAAGCAAATGATTAAGGGAATGATTTTCACCTGTGACTTGACACCAGGCAGATGGGACTAGTCACTGAGATACTGAGGAATGGCACTATACTCAATGATTTGCTTTCCAAAGTGGCAGTGTTGCTTTAGGGACCACCAGTAGACCCAGTATAAAACCAGTGGTTAAATGCAAGGAGGAGTAATTCATGTTGGGTAAAGTTGCAGAAAGCCAGTTTCTCAGCTCTGTCCCCACATGACCTGCTTTTGTTCTTAGATTGCATATTTGCTCCCCATCTCATCTTATTTATTAAAGCAAATGAGGGGAAAAAACTAGCTACAGCAGCCAAGTGGGTTTTTTTCTGCTTATAATAATTTTGTCCATGCATTAGTATTCTATAATGTACAAATTGCCCTTGCAACTGACCATGTAATTGGAACGTGTGCACAGGAGCATCAGTGTGAGCATTGGCAAACAGCTCTGCCATGCTTGGCCATATCGTCTGTTGAACAGCAGCCAATTCTCCTCTGTTATTCTGCATGCATTCTCCTTACTTAGAGAGAGGGGTGTGTGGGAATAGAGGAGGCCAGGGAGATATGAAAGGGTGAGAGAAAAGCAAATTCTCCCTATTGTGAACTGCACAATTCACTGGAAAGCTGAGCACCCACTGTCACCATAGCAACAAGAAAAGCCAAGGAATGGCTTAAGATGGCAATCCAAATACTTGAATAAGTCCAAGAGGAGTGAAAAGAAGAGAATGCATTACCGCAAATGTGACTGACAGACTTTGAAACTTCAACAAGGAAGGCCGATGGAGTGGATGGGCACTGGATATATTGAATTGTGGATCTGTTCACACAATTTATATAATTCACATGTGTACTGTGATAATGTAGACTCAGAGCTAGTACACTGCTAAATTGTGGAATGTACAAGTACAAGTACTACACTGTACAAGTAATGTACACATAGGAAGTATCTTCCACCTTTTTTGAACCAGGCAATAACCTTCTTGAAGAATACAAACCAGACTCACAAACCTTTGATTCTCTACAAGACATTTAACTGGCTTCCATTTTTAAAAAAATGCCCCTCTCCAAACAGGAATGCTGTTAGTGTAGCCATGGAAAGATACACTATATGGCCAAAGGTATGTGGACACCTGACCAGCACACACATATGTGGGTCTTCCACAACCAAAGTTGGTGTGGAGTCCTGTTTCAACCTCACTAAACACCTTCGGGATGAATTGGAATGCCAACTACATGCCAGGCCTTCTTGTCCTCATTATTGCCTGAGCTCACCAATGCTCTCATTCCTGAATGGACACAAATCCCCACAGCCACACTCCAAAATCTAATGGAAAGCCTTTCCTAGTAAAGAGGAGGTTATTATAACAGCAAAGGGGGGACTAAATCTAAAATGGGATGTTCAACAAGCACATATGGGTGTGATTAGTCAGGTGTTCACATACTTTTGGCAATATAGTGTACTTTTGCCAGGAAATTGAAGCTTGTGCTTATGTGAGTGCCTCTAGTGCTGAGGAGGAGATAGTACAGACCCTCTCTCTCATTCACTTTGCTATATATCTTGCTTCAAACCCTAAAACATCCATTAATATGAATTTCCCTAAAATAACAATGGCCAATCAGTGGATGAGAGTCTGTTCGGGAGGATTTCTAATGAGGATTTAGGAGGGCTTCAATAGTAGCATTCAACAAAATTTTGAAAGCGTTGAGTGAATTAATAACTCTGCTGCGCTTGCAATCATCCACTGAATACCAGCCAACTCTCCTTCATCCTTCCATGTCAGTGCTTCACACCTACAGTTGTATTCAGATGGTAGAGTTTCTCCACAATAGAGGATATTCAAACTGAACTTAACTTCCTTTCTCTTGTGCAGCATCCTCTCAGGAGAGAAGCTGTAATAAGTCCACCAATTTGTAATATCCTCAGTATTTCACTATGCAGTGTGTCTTTGTGAAATATAAAGTAGACACAAACATTATGAAACTGTGGGAAGAAATGCCTTGTTGAGAGAGGTCAGACAATATGTCCAGACTGGTTCGAGCTGACTGGAAGATTACACACACAGGTTCCACTTCTTTCAGAAAAGAACAGCCAAGAATCTGAGGCTACGGTGAACACAGACTCAATGAAACTGGACAGTTGAAGAGGGTAAGATTGTATCTGCAAGTTTTTATGTATTGCTATGCTGCCACATCATTGGCTGATTAGACAGCTGCATGAATAAGCAGGGCTACAGGCATTCCTATTAAAGTGATGTAATTACAATTGTAAGTATATATCCATATTAACAAATAATTTGTAAGATTTTTCAATATTTAAAACATAAATATTATTATTGTATAATAATATTTTTAATCTCACAATACCATGTTTTTTGGGAAAAAATGTATAATATAATATAATAGAGTACGTTCAGAATATCATATCACAATATTTTTTCAAATTTTGGTGGTGTTGTGGTATTTGTTGGTATTTTAAATTAAATGCCCTAGAAATTTAGCTAATGTCTGGTTTACAGAAACGTCTTACTTTTGTAACATGCCAAGGTCAAGTAGCTAGCAGATTAGTGTGGCTGCAGGGGCATGGTTGAGTGCTGGCTGTGAAGCAGAAGGAGAGTTGTAGAGAACGAGTGGGTAATGAGTGATTGTTTACACCTATGTGTCTTTGATGGCAGCCTATTGATTTGTGCACTCTTTTTCAGAAGGTGGCCAGATGCAATTGAGAGACTCAACCATGCAGAGCAAATATGACCTTACCTCAATAAATGGAACTGGTTGTGTTTTTGATTTTGTTTGTTCTATTTTGATCAATGCTAATGAGCAGCACTGAAAAGCACTGACATAAAAGGGAAAATTAATAATAATAATAAAGAATCCTGACAGCTTCACTGTCTCCATCACCTGCCTCCCATGTCCTCATTCTCAGGGATATCACAATTAGGTTAACTAATAAGGTTAGTAAAATGGTGGTCTAACTAAACTTGTTACTCTAGCTTATTACTAGTTAGTAACAATTAGTAATAAGCTATAGTAGTAAGGTTAGCCACAGTATCCACCAGGTAATATGGATGTATGCTATTGACCACTGCAGCTTCTAAGAGGTGAAGCATGTGATGGATTGTGGGATCATGAAGTAAAGAAATCACTACAATGTTACTGTACATTAGAGCTCAGATTTTACACCATGGGGTACCATATAGCAATTAAATTAACTGACCATCTATCGTTGACACCCTTCTCACCATTGCCTGCCCATTCAAAATGTGTCCAGCCATTCATGTACTGCTCTACTTACGATGAAGAAAAACACGAACATGAGTGATAGATTTTTAAGACCTCGAGTGGATGTGTTATTACTTATACATCAGCAGTGCATTGAAAGATTTCAGTTTGACAAGCAAGCAATTCTTGATCTGTGTCAGATGCTGAATTATGACAAACCACAAATCAACAACTCCCACTCACTTTCAATATTCCAAAAGGTAACATTCATGCTAAGAGTAATTTCACATGATTTTCAGGTATATTCACAGAGTTTCTTAGGAATCATGTCCTGGAACCTTCAATCATGTATAGCTGAGGTATAAAGGTGCCTTCATACAGTTCCATGGAAAAGCAGTGTGTAAAAGTTTTGACTGACTATTTACGACAATCAACCTTGATATATTAGGTTTCTGTTAGATGTTTATTTTAGTCTTACCTAATTTGTTTTTCTTATTTGTATATTATAGTTTTAGTCATGTCAATGGGATGCAAGTAATTTCAACAATCAAAACTGGTGTGGTTTTTATCACAACTCTGAAATCTAATAACGTTCCCTAAGTGTCTATTTATCTATTGATCTTTTGAACTTAAGTCAACAAGTGCTTAGGGAAAGAGGGACATAGAGCAGAGGAGAAGTGTGGGAGGGTTGCTGGAACCAAAGGGAGTTGTAGAATAATAGAGTAGGAGGAGAATTATGGTAGGTTTCCTAATTCAGTTTTTCATGAGCTGCGGCATTCAACAAAGCATGGAAGTCTGCTATATATACAACCTAGGACAGATGGCTATCTGAATTTGGATGGTGGGTTATAATGGAGACAAATGCTGTCATAAATAGGGTTTGACTTTCTTAATTGGTTTCTTTGAACAATGGCTTGTCCAAAACCTACTCAATGACTAAATGGCCCTCATGTATTGAGTGGTAGCAGTAGCTCAGTAGACAATGTTCTCAGGTAGTAATCAAATCTCAGGACTGCCACTGAGCTGCTGTTTGGCTTTTCGCTAAGCATTTAGCCCTTGAATTTTCAACTCTATTCTCGGATTATATCCTGTTTGTTCTGTATTTTGCTTTAGATAAAGCCTACTAACAACTGACAAAGAATACATGTAAAATGTAAACATTTTACAAACACTTGCCTCTCAATTAAACATGCTTACTGATGTTTTACTCTGAATGCAAAGCCAATTAGCATCTATTTAACACTAAATTTTAATTTTAACCCTCAGATAAGATATATACAGTCAGGTCCATAAATATTTGGACACTGAGAAAGTTATTGTTATTTTAGCTATCTATCACAGTATATTGGAGTTTAACTAGTATAATGAATATGAGCTTAATGTGCTGATATTCAACTTTAATTTGAAGGTGTTTACATCTAAATCAGGTGAGCACTGTAGGGATTACAACATTTTGTATATATGGAGTCGTCCCCAAAACACCCAACACACACTTTTTTTTAAGGGATCAAAAGTAATTGGACATTGGACAACATCATACTAAACTTAATTGCTGCAATGTAATAAATAAAATAAAATAATAAAATAAACCACAATGACTGCTTGAAATCTGGATCCCATAGATATTATGAGACGTTGGTTTCTTCCATGTTGATGCATTGCCAGGCCTTTATTGCAGCTGTCTTCAATTCCTGCTTGTTCTTGGGGCATTTTGCCTTCAGTTCTGCCTTCAGCAAGTGAAATGCATGCTCAGTCGGATTCAGCTCAGGTGACTGACTTGGCCATTGAAGGACATTTCGTTTCTTTGCCTTAAAAATTCTTGGGTTGCTTTCGAAGTACGCTTCGGGCCATTGTCTATCTGCACTGTGAAGCAGATATTATAGCCCTATACACTTCAGAATTCATCCTGCTGCTTTTGTCAGCAGTAACTTCATCAATAAATACAAGGGAATCAGTACGATTGGCAGTCATACACACCCATTCCATAAGATGAAGTGGTGTGCTTCAGATCCTAAGTAGTTCCTTCCTTTCTCCATACTTTAATCTTCCCATCATTCTGATACAAGTTGATTTTTGTCTCATCTGTCCATAGGATGTTGTTCCAGAACTGTACTGACTTATTTAGATGTTTTGGCAATTCCAATCTGGTCTTCCTGTTTTGAGGCTTACCAATGGATTTCATATTGTGGTAAACCATCTGTATTTACTCTAGCGAAGTCTTCACTTGACTGTTGACTTTGACACAGATCCGTCTACCTCCTGGGGGGTGTCCCTGATCTGTCCAACTGTTGTGAAGGGGTTTTTCTTTTGATCACAAAAATTATTTTTCTGTCATCCACTACAGTTGTTTTCTGTGGTCTCCCAGGCCTTTTGGTCTTCCTGAACTCACCAGTGGATTCTTTCTTTTTAAGAATGTACCACATAGTTGCTTTGACCCCACCTAATGTTTTTGCTATCACTCTGATGGGTTTGTTTTGATTTTTCAGTATAATGATGGCTTGCTTCACTGGTAGTAACAGCCCTTTGGACTTCATATTGAGAGCTAACAGCAACAGATTCCTAATGATTTTTTTTAAAACTTCAAAAAAATGCAAAAATCTGGCCATGGGACAGCTGAGCAACCAATTGTTGAATTGCTTTTGGTCAGATACCAAAAATACCCTCAAATTAAAGTTGAAAATTTTATTGTTAAGATAACAATAACTTTGTCAATGTCTAAATATTTACAGACCTGACTGTGTATGTATGTATGTATACATGTACATATATGTATACTATAAATAGATAGGTAGATATACAATTCAAGTAGATATATTAATATATAAGTCTTTCTTATGGTATGTAGGCCTTCCTACCCTCTCCAGGATGCTGTGGGACGTGGTGGCATTGGCGTCGACGATGATGGTGGCAGTCTTGTCATCTCGAATCTCTTTGAGGAGGGGAGTAGGGTCTTGGCTGTCATCCAGCATGCGAACAGAGAGTGTTTCCTTGGAAATGAGAAACTGTCGCAGTAACACTTCCAGGTTTAATAGGCCTGTTGAACAGGGGCACGCACACACACACAGACACACACGCACACACACACCACAGAAACAAACCAATGAATACTTGTAAGACTTGTAAGACATGAGGCTGTTCTGTAATACCTCAACTCGCCTTATCTGTTCCCTATAGTTTATAACTTTATTATTACAATGGCTATAGTTCAAATTATATTTTCAATCCAATCCTAATTCCAATTCCAATTCCAACAGTCCAGTATTCAGTATTTGTCCTTGATCAGTACTTGCTGTACCACACACTTTTTTTTGTACAGTTCTCAAATCTCTGTTCTTTTTGTGCAGGCCACTACAATAAAAAGTTTTTAGCAATATATAGGGCAATGTTTATGTATACTGTATAAGCTACTATCCAACAGTAATCATTGTTATGGTATTTGTAGGTATGTTTTGAATATTTAGAGTGGAATCTATTTAAATATTTATGTGCACAATGTACAGCGAATATTGTATGGTGTTTCAGCTTGCATCACTGTTATGGGGCTGATATAAACAATTTGAATACTTAATTAATTAATTAATTAATTGCTAATTTATAGGAAGTGAGAGCATCCAGGAGAAAGTCAGACATATGAGACTCCATGAGGCAAAAGGAAAGTGTGCACAGCTGTTACTGTGATTCTCCAGCACCAGCACTGCATCCATCTCTCAGAACCTGTCATCTCTTCATCATTAAGTTTCTTGGCAGATATTTGATGAATTTAGGTTCTGTGTGTTCCCCATGTATTGTACCATGCATGACAGCACATCATTTCATTTTGTGCACACAACATGCACAAAATGAGTGCACTACATTTTTCTATTCATTTTATTTTTGCCTGAGGCAATGCTGAAAGCTGTGTCCTAAAGCTGGGCTTATTTTCACATGACTGCCACCATAATGACCTGAATATGGATTACAGGCTGAATTTTTGAGACTTCTGTATGGATTGGAATACACTGAATGTGGCGGCTGGAGCAGCCCATCACACTGCGTCTCTGATAAAAGCAGCACTGCCATTCACCCACAGCAGTCAGTCATTTGTCCAATTTTGACAGCCTGGAGAGTTCCAATAGGGATTTACTATGATGACCTGTCAGTGCAAAACATATTAACAAACCAAAGACGCAACAGAAAATCAGAAAACGCAACAGCAAATCCAAATATACTACAGCAAATTTGGAAGCATATCAACATTTACTCAAAACGGAAAGGCTACATCCTTATTTATCATCACATGCTCTTTGCTGATTGGACACAGTGTATGCCTACCACAAAGAAAAAAAAATTTGACTATTTCAGTAACTTATCTTGTTAGCCTAGCGAAAACAATTTAATTTGCTGTTACTTATGTTATTATATTGAGGATTAATTCTTTTTTCTGAATAACCCGGCTTCATTTAGGCAGGTTTTCAGTGTTCACATACTCATATTAATGCTCTGCAATCTAAAATAACATAATATGAAGGTCCTTGGTAAAAATAAGCACATATACAAGCATCAGTACTTTCATTTAGGCCCATATTCCTCTTAATATAAACATCCTCCAGCTTTTCGTTTTCCACAGTCTCTCATACTGACAAGCACTGTAGCTGACAAGCAGGGACCATGTGATCTTCAAGAAGGCTCTAACCTTTCTATCTTGAGTTAAGGTTGCTGTGCTTCCAAATTTGATGTTGTGTTTTTGGTTTGTTGTATGTGTTTTTGTTTTTGCTGTTGTGTTTCCAAATTTGCTGTTGTGTTTTTGATTTGTTGTATATGTTTTTGTTTTTGCTGTTGTGTTTCCAAATTTGGTGTTGTGTTTTCTGATTTTCTGTTTCATTTTGTCGGTTAATATGTTTTGCACTGTAATTTACTGAGCTTCTCCCTCATTTACTTTACACATGCTCACAAACAGACATTCTCACATTGATTCCAGACCTCACGTCAGTAATGTTACTTAGAGATGGCTATTTGAATTTGAAAGCTGTGCTATTATGGAGAAAAACACTGCAATAAATAGGATTTGACTTCTCTAAATGACTGCTTTGAACAATGTCTAATCCAAAACCTATTCAATCACTAAATAGTCTTAATGTGTGAGAATCATGTGCAGTAATAATAGCTCAATGGGCAACCTTCTGAGCTAGTAATCAAATCTCGGAACTGCCACTGAGCAAATGTTTGCCTTTTCATTAAGCATTTAACTCCTAGCTTTTCAACCCCATACTTGGATTGTATCCTGTCTGTTTGATACATTGCTTTAGATAAAAGCGTGTGATAAAAAATATATATAAAATGTAAAAATATCAATGGGCAAATTGCACACACTTCCAATCTCTCAATTTAACGTGCTCAGTGATGTTTTATTTTGAATGCAAAGCCAATAATCATCTATTTAGCACAAAACTTTTTATTCTAACCCACATATACAACCTTGGCAGAAGTTTCCTCAATTTTTCTATCTCCATAAATAAGTAAATAAATAGATAAAGAAACAAATGAACAATTCAAATAAATGTATTACCATGTAAGTTATTTTTCGCAGTCTCTTGGACTGATGCGCTGCAGCCAACCAGCCATGAGCATGTGTGTTCAATAAGGACCTACCCTTTCCATTTTAAGTTAATGCTGTTGTGATTTTGGTTTTGTTGTGTTTTTTGGATTTATCGTTGTGTTTTCTGATTTGTTTTTGCGTTTTTGTTTGTTAATTTGTTTTGCACGTTAACACATAATTTACAGAGTTTCTCCCTCATTTACTTTACACATTCTCACACAACAGACATTCCTACACTGATTCCAGACCTCACGCAAGTACAATTCTTGACGCACCTGAAGTGGTGTAAAGTCAACAACACATACAGTGTCCACAGGACAAGCTGCAGTGTTTAAAAGAAAACCATTAACGTGCTCTCGGGATTTACACCTCTTATTATCCTCAAATAAACTTCACAGGTAAAAAATTCCCACACTGTAGAGAGTAGAATTGTTAGAATTCCCAAAATAAAAACTTCTCTGTTCAACAGCTTCACTTTTTAAGGCAGGTCATCTTCTCATTGGTGTCTGGCACCAGTATGTTCACTAGACAGTAAAATTTTCATATCACCTCCTACTGAAAGCATCTGCAGTCAGCTCACTGCATGCAGGAGAAGCAGACAGGCAACAGTCCATCCTTTTCTCCTCTCTTCCCACACATAAAAAGGAACACTGAAGGAATGTGTGTGTGTGTGTGTGTGTGTGTGTGTTGGGGTGGGGGTGGCGGGTGGAGGTGGTTTGGGTGGTTGGGGGGAGGGAGATTTTCTCTTCACTCCCTTAATGACAGCATATGTCAAAATCCCATTGCGTCCCTTATCACATCAAATTAATGCACGCTGTAAAATAGAGACAGCTCTTTAGAAATAAACAGAGCAAGACAAAAAAGCAAAGCCACTGTCACTTCTTTCAGCGCTGCACCTTTCTCTTAAAGTGGAGAGATGGGCACAACAGCTCTCATTTGTCATGATTAAGGAGCTGATTCTTTGATCAAAATAAATGAGTAAATGTGGTGCATAACAGAAGAAAAAAAGCATGAAATTGTATACACAGTATAAAAACAACTGAACCATATTTATTACATCTGAAATGTATGTATGAGTTGTCTATCAATATCTGTACATCGAACAGATCAAAACAAAGAAGGCTACAAAGAAGATATTTTAACTCATTTGTATTTCATTTGTGGAAGAGGTAGAGCTTAAATATTTCATTTGAAGACTTACACCCACATTTAGCTAGATTTTGATAGATTTTGTAAGTGATGTGCATCACCAGACTTTTTTAATTAAATAAAAAAAGAATAAACCAAATATGCCAATATGTCCATATTTAAGAGAGGACTCAACTCTGAAGAATCAATGGACAATATGATGGACATGGTCTATCCTCTACTCCACTTCACTGTGCCACACCACTTATATTAATATATTTATTAAAGTTTAGATCCTTTACCTACTCTTTTTTAAATCCAATGTCATTGTTATAATGACTATATTGATATGAATTACTTCTCATAATCGACAATGCACACTGCTGAAATTGATGATCCAATCATCTCACCTGCATTAGGCTACATCGAGGGAAGAGTCACTGTAGAATCAATATCTTTCGTCATCTGCATGAATATTCCTTTGCAATATTTTTGTTGCTAGCCACTTGAGTATCAACTGACCGATGGTAGGCAGAGATGAGCATAAGGTTATGAAAGAGACCACAAAGTGACTGTATGTTGCTAAGCAATGTCACAGCAACCAACCACAGGGAAAACTGCAGTAGAGAGTCATGTTCTCTATTTATCTTTTCACATTGCTCATATTTTGCTTATTGCCATTCTGTAATGTGTAAAAAAATTAATCTGTGTAGTGTTATGAACTAAAAAGGTGAGTGAGTGTTAGCAAACAGGGAGAGCAAGCATGATGTTGTGTGAGAAATGAAGCTTTACATTATGGTGCATTCTTAAATCATAGTATTTTCAAATATGTGAAATGGCACGTAAAAATAAGACACTATCAACAAGAAAAGATTAAACAATGAAAATAGACAGCAGAGCAACTATCTTGTTTTTAAGTTAATAAATATGCCTGAGATTGTGTTGTATACTGTTGGTCTGTATAGTGTTATTTTGTTAAAATAACATATAATAAAGTAATTTGTTAAAGTAATATGTAACAGCTGCTCCTGACTATATTATTTGTATAATATACAGTATGTATGATGTGTATTGTGTGTAGTAGTGGGGCTAATAGATATTATATTAAGTAATTAGAACTCAGTTACTTCAATGGCATTGGCAGGGATACGACGCCACCAAGTCTGGTCCTTCTTGTTACTAATTTGTATGCCTGAAATACCATTAAAATAAACAAGAAGAAAGCTATTTGAAGAAAAACTATTTCAGACATCTGACCTTGCTGTGACCATGACTGTGACCCTGTTTGGAATGATTCCAAATTTAGTTCATCTGCTAGTTACAATGATAAATAATTCCTTATAAATCCTACAAACAGATGGATGGATGGGCAACCCAAAAAACATAATACCTGGTGGCAGACACAACAAGAAAATCTAATTAGCACAACACTTCAGTTCTCTTAAAAAAAGTGTGAGATAGTACACCTGTATGATCACTGTGGAATGAAAAAAGCCAACACCCCAAATCGTATTGTATAATTCAAACTCTATCAAAATCCATTAAAAGCATCGTTATTAAAATAACCAAATTTATTTCCCATGTAGTCAGTATTATTACTAGGACACAAACAGCATTCTCAGTCAAATTTACTTTTCACACCCAGTTTCACTTTCTCTCTCATCACCCTTTGAAGCTTACATTCTTCCAAAAGATTATATCAAAATCATCAAATGATCCAATAATTCTACATACTCATACATATGATAAATTGTAGCAGTGTGAAATTGTGTGGGGGAAAAAAACATGGCAAAGATTGTATTGTGCAGAGAAATTCATTCAACCCATTCAATGTATTTGCTTGTAATCAAAACAGACATAATTAGTAGCCTATGTGGTGAACCAGCATCATCATTCCCATTGATAAAAGCACAAACAGAATTCGGCAGCTATCGTGGTTTGGAAACAAACAAAAAAAGTATATAAAGTTCATATTCTCTGTTAATTGCACACCTACATTGCACAATTTAGCATGAATACTTTGTAGTCTTTATAGCAGGAAATTCCTAAATGTGGAAGTTTAGGAATAAGACAGCCTTCGATGCAAAGATACCACCAGAATGTAGTAATGATGACTCTTTCCATGACAAGACATTTACCTGCACACATTCTTTTTAACTTCTGTTAAAAAAATAAATTCTGACCTGGCACTGATTATGTTCCTAAATATTTAAACAACCAGTTGTCAAACCACTGATTAAAAAAACCTGACACTAAGCCTTTTCAGCTAGAAATTTAGCTGATTTAGGAGATGAATTCCTAGTTGCATAGTACTCACACATTAAATATTTCACTACAATACTTAAACAACATTGGTTAAAGTAGTAAATAACCTACTATGGACCTGCGATTAGGGTTGTGTCTAATTGCTTCTATTACATGACCTCAGTGCAGCTTTTGATACCAGAGATATACACTCACCATTCACTTTAGTAGGAACACCTGTACGTCTGATCATTTATGCAGTTATCTAATCAGCCAATCGCGTGGGAGCTGAACAATTTACACCGAATGGTGCGAAAAACGAAAAACATCCTGTGTGAGGAGGGTCTGCAGGATGAAACACCTTGTTGATGAGAGAGATCAGAGGAGAATGACCAGTCTGGTCTGCGCTGACCAGTCAGAACAGCAGAAGACCACCTCCTATCAGCCAAGAACAGGAATCTGAGACTATCATCGGCACAGACTCACAGACACTGGACAGTTGAAGACTGGAAATAGACCAGGTGATTTTTTTTTTTTTTTTTTAAATTTTCAACTGTCCAGTTTTGGAGAGTCTGTGCCCATGATAGCCTCAGATTCCATGTTCTTGGCTGACAGGAAGTGGTCTTCTGTTGTTGTAGCCCATCTACCTCAAGGGTTGATGTTTTGTGCATGCTGAGATGCTTTTCTGCTCACCACGGTTGTAAAGAGTGATTATATGAGTTAGTGTATCCTTCCTGGCAACACAAACCGATCTGGCCATTTTTCTTCTGACCTTTCTTATCAACAAGGCGTTTCCATGCACGGAACTGTTGCTCACTCAATGTTTATTGTTTTTCGCACCATTCTGAGTAATGTGTAAACTCTAGAGACTGTTGTGCGTGAAAATCCCAGGAGATCAGCAGTTTATGAAATACTCAAACCAGCCTGTCTGGTACCAATAACCATGCCACAGTTAAAGTCACAGAGATCATACCTTTTCCCCATTCTGATGTTTGATGTAAGCATTAACTGAAGCTCTTGACCTGTACCTGCATGGTTTTATGCATTGTGCTGCTGCCACATGATTGGCTGTTTGGATAACTGCATAAATGGGCAGGTGTACAGGTATTCTTATTAAAGTGGACAGTGAGTGTATTATTCTAGATAGACTAGAAAATTTTTTCTGTGTTAAGTGTCAGATCTTATCTCTTTTCTGAACAATATCAGTTTATGAATGTTAATGGTGACATCTCTATGCATACAAAATCACAGTTTGGTATTCCACAAGGCTCCGTTCTAGGACCACTGCTTTTTCCCTAAAATATGCTACCTCTGGATACAATTATTCTTAAACAAAATACCACTTCCACTGGCATGCTGATGACACAAAGTTGCATGTTTCAGCAAAGCCAGATGACAGACGCCGGCTTAATAAAGCTGAGGAATGTGTAAATGACATTATACGCTGCATGCTGAGTAACTTCCTTCTGCTTGTTTCTGACAAGACAGAAGCACTTCCACTAGGGCTACAGGTTGCTGGAAATAAGCTTCCTGATCATTTAGTAACTCTTGATGGCCTTTCAGTTACATCATGCGCATCATTTGGTCTCTTGTTTGAAGCTCATGTAGATAATATACCTAGGATAGGTAAACATACCTAGGATAGGAAAACATTGCCAAACTAATTATAATAATGTCATTATATTATACAGGAAAATTACTTCATGTTTTTCTTAACTCTAACTATTGTAACAAGCCTTGCTTTCTGAATGTTCTAGTAGGTGCATAAACAACCTCTAGTTAGTTCAGAATTCAGCCAGTCAGAGTTCTTACTAGAACCAGAAAGTTTCACCATTTTAACCCTATTTTATCCACATTACATTTTTATGTATTATAAAATACTACTAATGACCTGTAAAATGCTGAATGGTCTCATACCACATTACCTAAGTGAAGTTTAAGTCTATTATAATCCACTACCCCTGCTTCAAAAGATTCAGGTTATTTATCATTAGCTACATAACAGGTCCCCTTTAGTCAATAGTAATTACAGATAATGTCTTGCATTTCAAGCAATAAGGTGTCAACCAGCAGAAGCATACATTTTGGGCCCCCTAACAGGTTAATGCACTGTAACCCCAACCCCAGGAAATTTTCATTTTCCTGAAAACTTTCTTTTCTTTTCTTTCCTCTTGAGCCCCCAGTTTACTTAGGATTCATGGAATGATACTAAGCTTCGCCACATTTATGGCGACACTGTGAGACATTTTTTTCTATAGCTCTTCTGTAGTTGTTCTTTAAAGGAAGATACCAGAAGGAAGAAAGAAGCTAATACCTTATTTACATCTAGGAGAGAATTTGGAAATCTTTTACTGCCAGGTTATGTCAATATGTCTGTGCCACAGTCCTGCAACATGGAATCTTCTGCACCAGTAACTAGACTGACTAAGGTAAATGTAGGTTCTGGTCATGCATAATAACCTGAGAAAGAACCCAGTTCTAATGCTAAAGCTATGTACGTCATCCCATTCTAAACATCTACAAGTTTACAAGTTGTAGCCTAGTCTAACCCAGTCTAGAATCTAATATGAGTAAGTGTACTGATACTGATACAGTGCAGCGTTGGTGGAGTTCACTGGTCCGGATACACCTTTTTCCTGCAGTGACAGTTGTGGAGGTTAGCAGGACAAATAGCTGAGTTCCAGCACTGCCACCACAGGGCAGAAAGGAGAAATATTCATGAGAGGACATGCTCTATTAGGCTGTCACCAGACAGTGTGATTAATGGGCCCTGTGCACCTAGTGGGAGAGAGAAAAAGAGAGAGAGAGACAGAGAGGGAGGGACGGAGAAGAGAGCACAACTGCCAAACATACAGAGGGAGCCATTATCCACCACCTACAGTGAAGTGTTGAAGGGGTAAAGGGACATTTCAATCATTACATCCTATGTCATTTGCTAACAGCTTCCACACCCACACTCCCATTCTGCTGAATGTCTATGCTGCCCTTCTTCAACCAGAATGACAACCACTTAGCTTAAGCCAGAAAGCTAGAAGATATCTACTGGATAGTACTGTCCCACATCATGCTGTACTGTGATGCATGTAATGTTTCAATTGACATAAAATGCACTATATACCCAAAAGTATGTGGGCACCTGACCATCATAATCATATGTGCTTGTTGAACATTCCGGTCCAGAGTTTGTCCCCCCTTTGCTGTTATAATAACCTCCACTATTGCAGGAAGGCTTTCCACTAGATTTTGGCGTGTGGCTGTGGAGATTTGCCCATGTAGTCACAAGATCATTAGTGAGGTCAGGCACTGATGTCAGGTGAGGAAGCCTGGGGTGCAGTCGGTGTTCACTGGGGTTGAAGTAAGAACTCTGTGCAGACCACGCAAGTTCTTCAACACCAACCTTGGCAAACCGTGTCTTTACGGACCTCACTTTGTTCAAAGAGGTATTGTTCAAAGGGGAACAGCTTTGGGCCTGTTAGTTCCAGTGGAGGGAAATCTTAAAGCTACAGCATCCAAAGACATCCTATACAATTGTGTGCTTCCAACTTTGTGGCAACAATTTGGGGAAGGCCCACACATGGGTGTGATGGTCAGCTGTCCACAAACTTTTGGCCATATAGTGTAATTATAACCTAGATATTACCAGTGATTAAGTCTTAGCACATCACGCAAACCTGAGATACAACACAGAGAGCAGGATAAGCACTGTATCTATGCTAGTTCCTTGTGGCCACTCTATGAATGTTTGCAGAGCCAGTTGGCTACAATATTTTACATCATTAGTCTTGTTGTGATCAGAATGTGCTTTATTTTTCAGTTCTGTTGGGAGGGAACAGTAGATAGGAAAGCATTTTAGTCATGATCACTAAATATGGTTACCATTTCAAAGTGAATGACACAGCAGCAATACAACAGAAATTGCAAGTATGTTCCATAATGAAGGGAGCTGTCTTAGTGCCATGCATCCTTCAGAAGAGGCTACAACGCTGGCAGACATCATGTTCAGAACACCCTTCAGTCTCATCATATAGCATGCTGCATGTTTGACACTTGTCTGTTCACTAAATTAGCTCAGGATGGATCACGAACTTGCAGCAGCCATGTTTTTTGGGAATTGATTGTGGGCAAAGAAGGATTCGTTACTTCAAGGAAGAAACGTATCTGCTATTTTTATAAACTACGCTACCTATGAATTATATGTGAGGTCATTTAAATTAGTTCATTATAACCACAGAACAACTTCTGACAATTCACAAACAAAGACAAAAATGATTGTTAGGCCTATATCAATTAATCCAAATATTAAATAAATATAAATTTTCTAAAAAACTACATATATTGCCATGCATGCTAAAATTTTCAAATTACTCCAGCAATGGGATTGCCTACACCGAGGAGGACACATACAATGCCCACAAATTTGGCCAAAATAGCTGTCTTCCAATTGAAACAGTCTTTGAAGTGCACAAAAACTGCCTTCTTTGGAAGTTTTGCAGTTGCGTAACTGTTACTTTCAATTATCTGTTCCTGATTTTTTCACAAGTTTAAAGGCAAGTGCTTGTGTTTAAAGGTGGTGGTCTATTGAAAAACCCTGTCTTGGGCACTTATAGGCTACTCAAAAACAATATGGCAAGCCCAGAGGCATCACCTAGACACAGATGATTTGAATAATCTGAACGGGGAGCATAAAAAATTGACTTAAGCAGCTGCTTAGCCGAACTCTGAATGCAAATGACTTTCCCCATGTATATATTGACTTAAATATTAACTTTTCGTCTTAAGTCGCTGACTCTGAATACAGCCCACAGTGAATAAATAAAATGAAAAATAAAGTCTCTGTGCTGACAGGGACAGGAGGGAACTAGACTTTAACAAACCACGCAGGTTGCCTGTGTCCTCATTAGGATTGGGAACCACCTCTATGCATGTGCACCATACCAATTTGTTTGTGTCAGCTCTCATCTCTGACAAGTAAAGATGTTTATCAGTCCATTTATATACTTGTTTCTCTGTGAACAGAGGAATTGCTGTCCCTATTGGTTCCTGTGGTTTGATAGTAAATGAGTGGGACAGCATACATAATAGCAGCCTGAAGGACACTGAGAGTGAGAGCAGAGAAATACCAAATTGATCACAAATGAACAATGGACAAGACATACAGTAATTAATGTTGTCATATGAACGTTGAGGTATAATAGCATTATATTACTATGGTGTAGTGCATTATAGAATAGAGGAATATAATGCTAGAGTGAATCTAATATCTAATCCAATCCTAATAATTTATGTCTTGGGGTCATAAAGCTGCACAGTAGAGAAGCATAAAATTCCACAGCATACAGATACATAAACTGGGTTGTGCCTTAAAGAGTTATGCAAAAGCTTTTATAAAGAGTAAGAATGCAGCCAAAAATCTGAAAGCCTTCCTGCTTTTTCAGCACTAATGATGGACTACGTAATGATTAATGATTAACAATGAATTACATAATGAGAAAATCACAGTGGAAGAACCAGATATTGCATACATAATGGCCAGAAACTAAACTTTGTATTTTCTTTTTTCCAATATATCTTTAACTCATTAGGTCATTATAAATCCCTTGACAAGCTGCAACTGAAGCAGGTGTGTTAGAGAAGGAGGTAACACTTTATAATACCTGTCATTAATATAGCTATCATTAATAGCTATGAACAAATCATTAATTATTCAGAATTTGACAAGTGTGTTTAGAAATGACACTGTTGCTTATATGTGTATACAATATTAACTAGTGATTTAATAGTGATGAATAAATCGTTGGTCATTCAGAATTTAAACATTAACAAATGTTTATAAATGACACTTACCCATGCAAACTTAGTTTCGTTACTCATTAATACACTTGTGTTACTTGCGTAAGAAATAGTGTGAAATAATTGAGTGCAATGACAAAGAAAACCTAAACTTCATTTTCATAATAATTTCATTAATCCTTTCACCAAAAATACATGCACACTGATCACACTGATGCATTCTAGAAGCCTAAAATAAGAAATGGGCCAAGCTACAGCCTTGCGTACCTCAATGGCCCATGGAAATACCATTTGGGACAGGGCTGGTGTTGTATAGTTCAATATATGTTACATCATGATGCTACCTATGATTATCGTCCTAGTGCTACTTTGCGGAGGAGAAGCTTCATATCTAAACTCTGGTGGGAAGCACTATATGGTAGCAATGGGTGATACTACTGGCTTTCTTTTCGATCCAATACCAACAGTATTATCCCAATACCAATACTTAGAAAAGTCTTCTTGTGTATAAAAAAGGGAGAAATTTGCAATTCCTACAATCTGAACTTCTATCAAAAATTATCTTTGAAATAAATAATATGAGAATCTTCAAATTTGAGTCCTGTTTAGTTACGGACATAAGCCATACTATATAACTGACATTTGTGGATGCTAACTCAGTTTAGCCGTTAATGATGTGTCATTGCTGAAATGTGAACATTGACTTGCATTCATGATTCTTGAATGCCTTTAATCACATACAGTGCAACTGTGGCCAAATGGCATTTCTAGTGAATCTTATCATGTGAGTTGTTTGCCAAAGCATAACGATTTAGAGCCTGTTCTAATGAGAACATTAAGAAAAAGTGTGTGTTTGTGTGTAGTGTAGTGTAGTGTAGTGGGAGGTAAATAGGCTAAAATTTAGTATAATAAGGATAAAAATCACCAAATTCTATTTTTCAGGAATGCGCAAATATATCAGCACAGTAATATTAATTCAAAAGTGCTGTATTTGAGAACTACACTAGTGAGGTCAATGAAGACATGGTTGTCCAAGGTTGGCGTAGAAGACCTCGAGTGGCCTGCACAGAGCCTCAATCCCACTGAACACCCTTGGGATGAACTGGAATGCCGACTACACACCAGGCCTCCTCATTCGAAATCAGTGCCTGACCTCATTAATGCTCTAGTGGCTGAATGGGAAAATCCCTATAGCCACGCCCCAAAATCTAGTGGAAAACCTTTCCAGAAGAGCGGAGGTTATTATAACAGCAAAAGAGGACTAAATCTGGAATGGGATACTCAAATACAACATATAAGTGTCATGCATTTCACCTCCTAAAGAGGAAACTGAAGGGAACCCCACACACACCAAAACAAACAACCACTGAAAAAGGCTGTGGTACAAGCCTGGTAAATGCCACAGTTTGGTGATGTCAGTGGGTTGCTGGCTTGATGCAGTTATGGCAAGGAAGAGATTTGCAACCAAATATTAAGTGTTATTTACTTTAAGACTATCTGTTCCAATACTTTTGCTCATCAAAAAACTGGGTGGTCTGCCACCAAAGGTGCCATGTTTTAAGTTTTTTTCACATCTACATGTAAATATCAGGGAATGAAAGCTGAAATTCTGATCTATCATCTCATATTCGTCTTCTGATCTCAAGCCCAGATGTCTTCAGTGTATAGCAAAAACAAAAGAATTGGCCTTGCCATTCTAATACTTTCAGAGGGGACTGTATATAGTATACTATATAGATTGTATAACATGCAGCATGTAAAGTATGTTATTTTGTGAATCAGAGGGTAAAAATTGTTTTGAAAAATCTAAGTGATAGATAGGACAACAAGCTTAGCTAGTAGTGATAACTGGCATTTGGGAGGTATTTGGGAGCCAAAAGAGTCACCTTTTATTGGTGAACTGAGCCAGTTGAGGCATAAATACCCACCATAAAATATTACTTAGATTATAGGTGTAATAAGCATGTTAGAGTATACAAAATTTCACAAAATTTTGTGATGTTTTTGTGAAATTTCTCCAAACTTGGCAGTAAAATGGTCTGAAATGAATCTGGACCTCCTCTACTATATTATACTCCATACACTTAGGTATAAACTATGGAATATTTCATACCTACAGCCAGCCAAATTCAGTTATTTATATCTGTAATAGAGACACATTGCCAAAGTTTAAGGTGGAAGTTCTTGAAAAATTGACAACAAAATGGTCTGAAATTATATATACTCTACCTTGTTGTGCTTGTTGTGCCACCCAAAGTCATGGATCTCCTCCAGGATATTATGCTGAGTACACCCATAAACTATGGGGTATTTATAGTTAGAGTCACGCAAATAATTTATTGATGTTTGCAATAGAGCCAAAGGGTAAGGTGAGTTTTCATCAAAATTTGACTATGAAATGGTCTCATATTAGGCATTGGAACAATCTTGACATCCTATACTATACAATACACATAAACTATGGAATATTTCATAACTACAGTCATCCAAAGTCAGTTATTGATATCTGTAATAGAGTGATAAGGCTAAATTTTAAGTTGGAACTTCTCCAAACTAGAGCCACCCAAAGACCAATATTATAACATTTACAAATATAATTGGCATAAAATAGTAGAGGAGACCCAGCCTCTACTACAGACATGTATAGAAACTCCATAAACTATTCCATAATTCCATAAACTATGGCTATATTATAGACATAAATAAGTCATTTTGGATGGCTATAATGTGTAATACATAGTTTTTGAACACAGTGAGCATGATGTAGTAGAGCTGGTCTATAACTATCTCCACGTCATATTGTGGAAAAATTCCATGTTATATGTTGTATTTACTTTGATATTACAGGCTGACATGTGTAAGCTCAGGATAATATTAAAACAGGTTAACAACTAACATATTTGCTAACAAGATTTTTATACTGTTTATAGCCATAGGTTACAAACTTTTATCTGTTTATGGGTATTTAATGTTACAAATACATTATCTACATATTTAAAAGTTACACATATTTTGTCAATATATAAACACTGGATAAAGAATAAATCGTAAATCTCTTTTGAAAGCTATACATCTCACTGATTTCTTGTACTTGAAATTATTTTTAAACATGTGCTGTTTGACAGCTCATTTATGACCTAAATGTATATACTGTAGAAGTACAGGAACAGGGTATATTGTACTCATGAGTACACACATGAGCTACATAAAATGGCATGTATAAATATTGGTTTATGTTTAAATTTTGAATGACTAATGATCTATTTGTCATATTAAATCATTAGTTGATATTAATGTATTCACACATTAATAATGACACAAACTCTCATTTATAAACATTTGTTAATTGTTATTATTAATTATGAATAACTAATGATTTTTCTCATAGTTAATGATGTATTAAGGAAAGTTATTATAACATCATTGAAAAGGAAAAACAGGAAAAATAGTGAGAAAAACAATAAATGTGGGATTTAAGAGACTTTGTTTGGGAGCTACTGCTATACATGGGTTTAATAAATAAATAAATAAATAATAATTGTCTTTTCCTCCTAATGAGAAATAATGTATTTATATGTGTAAAGCCATAGAACAGTGGAAATCTGCTGTGTTTGTTACTCACAGTTGGCCTGGGCACAGATGAGGCAAGATGTGGTGCTGTTGAAGAAGGTGAGGAGGCCAGCTACAGCCAGGCTGATGTCTGTGTTGGTGGGTCTGAGGTCTAACGTGGTGAAACGGGGGAACTGCACCTTCAGTATGTCTTCCGGGGCCACCTTCACGTATGGCACCTTATACAGAGACACAAAGTTAAAATTGTTAGGAAATATACTCAAGAAGGCTACATTTGGTAAGTGTTGGCTGGTAGAAGATGAAATACAAAGGCACTGTGGTCAGAGTAAAGCACAAAGCAATGAGTAAGAACTATTGAAAAAACCATCAAAGAGAAGATCTAGATTAAAAGTAAAAGAGAAATGTTAGGTAGATTAAATAAAGAGTTTTTTTAGTATTGCTTGTTTTTCATGTTACGAAGAAATGTAAACAAAACCTGTATGTATAATGCCAGGATATTTAATGTAGTTATCAAAGAACATGCTGTTGAATTCTCAAATCTGATTGGTCAGAAGGCATTGATTAATTTATTACCAGTGCATGGCTCTGACTAATTTAAAAAATGTGCTAATATTTAACAAAGAAAAACATACAGTATAGTCGTAAATTTTCTTTAGGTAGAATCTTGGCTTTTAGCATTTGGGAACAGTGAAAAGGGTTTTTTTTTCCACTATGGGAGAGTCTTTAAGACACAGGACTTTCTGCTTTGTGGTTTCTTGGTTATGTGACAAGCAGCCTTTTTTATCTTATTAACTTATTAAGAGAGAATGAAAAGAGAGGCTGGTGAGCAAATGGCTGTTTGTAGCCATTATATCAAGAACTAAATTGTTTCATGGACATTCCACAACACTAAATGTAACTATACATTTTTTTTAAAATACACCATATTGCCAAAACAATGACTGTACACCAGGGCTCCTTGCCCAACATTAGTGCCTGACCTCACTAATGCTTTTGTGGCTAAATGAGCAAATTCCCATAACCATGTTCCAAAATATAATGGACAGCTTTGCTTGCACAGCAAAAAACTAAATGGGTGTAATGGTCAGGTGTCTACAAACTTTTGGCCATATAGAGTATGTGTTGTTAATTAATAAAATAAAAAAATGTAAATGTTCACAAATTGTGATGCTATAAGAGGAATAAAACAATTCAGGACATACTGTTATTGGAAAATAAGCAACTTTTTGGGGAGGTAATTGTAACTCCACTTTGTTGCTGATTATTTTCCAATAACAGCATGGCACATCGCAATTTATTTACTGATTTATTCCTTACATAGTATGTGAAACACTATAATATACAAAACTCTAAAATCCAGATTTCCAAAATATCTCATGAATCACAAAAACTTTCAAAAACACCAAGAGAAGCAATTGCTTTATGTCCCTCAGAGGCCATGGTTTTTGTTGAGTTTTAGTTTGATATTTGCTGATGTGTGGGTGAGCCAGGACTCAGTGTTGCCTGAAGGAGATCATGGAGGACACAATGCATCTGGGGAACAGGCCTCTTCATCACTCCAGATTGCCTGTCTACGTGATGTTGTGTGACCATGTACCGCACTTGTACACCCCTGTGTCCCCAATTGGTTTCCCATCACTTTCCATCAGGGAGTAAATGGAGTTGCCAGTAGCAAGGATGGATTGAACTGACATGATGGGCATGAGTAGGATTTTTTGGATTGGAGAAATGACAAGTGGGTAATGGCCATGCACCCATTGGGAACATGTGATCCTGGTGTGAGCTGGCTCTCTTTCTATCTTTCCTCCTACATGTCTGCATGTATTTCCCTTTCAGTTTCTCTACTGCCCTCTGGACATAAAAGTATGGACACAAAAGTATGCAAGATGGTGTTTTTGCATTTGACTACAAGCTATTACCTCCTACCTCTTATATGTTTTTGGTGTACTGTTGAGCAGCAAGCATGAATATTTATTCAAAATAACTTCTCATTTCTAGCCTATTATAGCAAGCCTGTCCTTAACAGATATATCTATAAGCAAGCTAGAGGTGTAACAGTTTACCCCTTTTACCAATCAATCTTCATTTTCCAGGCCATGGTTCGGTTTGTATCACGGTTCAGCTTGGAAAAAATGTAACCAATTTTGATCTTCAGTGATTTTTTTCATTGATTTAACATAAGTTTAATGCAAGATGTGCAAAACACAAATGAAAGAGAATGAAGAGAATGAATTTTAATTTCCGTATTAATTATGCAGTGTGCTGTAACTGTAACAAAACTCTCTGCTACTCAAGATGTCCAGCTATCGGTAATAACTGCAGTGAATTTTGCCTTACTCAGCTCTTCATGAACTTTAGCCTTTGTTTCTTCATACACCTTTGGTACCAATTGTGTACTGAAATGCGATCTGCTTGGAATTTCATACTGTGGACGGAGAACATTTGATAGCGATCAACCTTTGTTATTGCTTGAACGTGTTTCCTATGCAGGCAAGAGTTTGGGAAAAGTTTTTCTTTTAGCTCTGAGTTCAACGTGTTCGTTGTGGTGCCTTTCGAAGATGGGTTGCCTTGTTCGATGTATTTAGATCTTTATGCATAAGCAACTTTTGCATGATACTTTCAACAAACGGAAGTATTTTTATCAATGACAATTTTTTCCATACTTATATCTAACAACGAACCCAGTTCAATCACACGCATGACGAGCCCAACTGTGAGCTGCTAAGCTGCGGACTTTGGTTTGGGTTCAGAACGGTTACATCACTAAAGGAAGTGCCAACGAAAACACAGCAAAGTAAGAGGCCCCTTGGTAAGGATCATAGCACATATGAACCCTTATATCTGAAAGCTGATGCTGGTCATGGTAGAATTACTTCATTTCTTATTGCCCTGTGGGACCAAGATGTGCCAGTTTCCAGCCTGTTTTCTCAGATCATCCAGGTTCAGCTCTTCACTGCATCCTGACTAGAAAACACATTCACAACAGGATCAAGCTACACAACCTCCAAACACTTACATATCTGCGGGTCTGCCTTGGCTTGACACAAGATCACTTTCAAACAAGACATTTATTTAGAAGTATTTTACTGCTACCTTTGGATTTATTTCTTGTGATTTGACTCACTCAGGTTATTTTCTCCCTTTTCAGGATTATTAGGTTATTAGATAAGTGCCAATTATTTGCCAATTACCTGTTTGAAAATATTCAGGGTTCACTGACTGCCTTCAAAAAATTACTCTGTGTGTGATTTTGGCATTAATATTTGTACAAACAAGATGCAATAATATTGCAATTGAGCGTAATTGAATACAGTTTAATTGCACACTTTTATATGAAGTAGCTAACTTATTCTGTACACAGCTCATTCTTTAAACCCAATTAGCAAATAAATGGCATTATTAGCTGTATTAATAGCCTCCACACTGTTTACTTGTTCTGACAAAAGTCTTTATTTAATAATAATTTCTTTTATTAAAACATTATCTCCATTATTGAACTTGCAGTTCCTCCTCACTCCCATGCGTTTTGACAGCTCGGTGGTTGACCATTTCCAGCACTGCACAGCAGTGTTTAAAATGCAATTTGTGCTTCACACAGAGTGCATACAGTTGGTCATTCCTGGCATGATGAGCTACACTCTTTGTAAACTGAATTCTAATTTGAGACACTGTTGCATCTGCAAATAGCATTGCAACAAATTGCCTCCTGAAATACATACATATGGTGCATAGTGTGTTTTTTTAACCTCTTGCTGACTGATTTACTCTTGCTCAGTCAGTAACATTGCAATCTATACTTTTTTCTCACTTTTTCATCTCACAATGCCATTTAAATGATCACAGGCATGTTCCATGTCTAGTTTAAAGCTTGATATGAAAGAATATCCGTAATAAACTGAACAAACTAGAACTCAAGCTCAAATCGCATACTCATTTACTTACTTCTAGAAACTTTTTGAGTATCATATTTAACTAAATTCTCTATTATGGTTAGTGTTTGAATCTAGCTTTCAAACTTACCTTGTTTTGTGGACCAATATTCTGGATCTTGAAGATTAGCAAATAAATGAATGTAATGGCTTAGTTTTCTATTTCAGCTGCAGTTTATGGCAACAATCAGGACACCAGCTGAATTTATTTATTTATTTATTTAGAGAGAAACAGACTGCTTGTCTTTGTGTTTAATATATCCATGCTGCTGTATAGTGGTAAAAAAACAACAACTGCCAGACAGGGATGGGGATTTCGGCTATCACGTGCCATCTAGTAGCTTTTATTTCTCCAGATGTGCATAAGTTACGCAGGTGTAGTAATGCTTTTAGTATAAACTTGGCTTTACTTATCTCCTCATGGCTGTGGAATAGTTTACCCTTGCAGTTTACATTAGGTCTGACATTGACAACTAACACGTTTTAATCTCATCTTAATGCCAAAGTCTGCATAAGTCTTGTGTAATTTTGTGTTTTTGTAATCGGTAATGACCTTCTTGTACATTTATTTCATTTTCCGTGTTTACATTTCCATGAGGTTTGTAATTAGCTACATGAATAATGTTGATAATAATGTACTTTTTTTGTACTTTTTTTTTTTCACTACAGCACATCTATTAAAATATGATTTATAAATAAGCATTTCTGTCTCACCCTTTCTCCTGTTGTCCTCTCTGTTTCCCTTCCATTTTCAATGCTATTGTTAATGAATCCAAGCGAGCATAATGAAACATCTCACCCTCTTACTCTCACACATAATTAGATAAATAGCAACTTCAGTCAGAAGTTGTCACGCTCCCCTTAATCTTTACACGAGGTGTCATCTTTATTTGGAGAGTAATTTGTTCCCTGCATGATGCCAGACAAAGTATGAAAAGAAAAAAAAAAAAACACAATTAGTAAAATAAGGAATTGCCTTCAGGTTTAACAAGATCAGAGCAAATGTGATTGGATTCGTCGAACTGATTAATAGTTCAAATGTGGTATCCAGTATGCTTCAGGAGAAGTGTTGCACTTAGTAATGAATGTAGCACCAGTGCAATAAGTTGCTGCTTCACAGAGAGCACATGAAGACAGATTTCAGGGGACCTGAAGAGGTTAAAGGTTTTTTATGGTGGAAATGAGGAAAAAGAACTCATTTCAAGAAATAAGGATCTAGCTTTGAAGAGCTAATACAATTAGTACACCTAGTTTAAAATTACTTTGTGAGATAAAAAGCTTTCACAATATAAATGCCACTTAAATACACTATTTATACGCCATAGAAAAATGTTCATGTCTGATGTTTTATTTCAACAGATGGTGTGTGCTTCAGAACTACTTCCTGGGATTTACTGAGTCTAGTGGCCCAAACACAAAATTTATGTATATTGCTGTCTGCCCTGTAGAGTAACAGAGTGGCATCCAATGGTCACAGATGCACTAATTACAGTCGTTTTAGGGAAGACTCACTAAATAATGCCAGACAAGCAAGCATCCGGTAAACTGGGAATCCACCAGGCTGTGCTTAACCTCTGCCTTAGACCCTGGCAAGACCAGAGCATCTGGACAGCGTGGTGTTGGGGAGTCAAGCTGTCTACTCAGCTACTCAAATTTATCACTATACAGTGAAAAAGTCAGATGTGTCCAACTTTCTGTTATATTTCTTTTTAGTTTGTTTTAATATGATTGCAAAACAAGCTTCAAATTAATTTCTTAATTAATTCATTCATCTTCACTAAAAACCCTGGGATTCAAAACATAAAGCATTTAAAGCTCATGGGTGCTCACTGGGTGTTCAATCAATCTTAATACCAACTTTGCTCTTGTGAATGTTTAAATCACTGCTTTATGGAGTTTTGTAAATCAACTTTTCTTAGAATAGAAACTTTCAAGTTACACTCTGAAAAATGACATCTTAGCAAGTGGAAATACCTTGAATATAGTCAAATTTAGGATTTTCTGTTACAAGATTAGAATAAACCAAATATAAGTTTTATAAACCAAATATAAGGTTTCTAGCCATTTCTTTACTCATTTCAAGCTTGAAATAGTTCTTTTTCTTCTTCTTCTGGCTGCTCCCATTAGGGGTCACCACAGCAGATATTCCATTTCCATTATGGAAATCTGGTTTATGTGCTGCATATTTGACTTGGCAAAGGTTTTTACGCCGGATGCTTTTCCTGATGCAACTCTCTCCATTTTATGCAGGCTTGAAGCTAGCACCGAGAGTGCACTAGCTTGTGCAACCCCAGTGGCTGGGTTTGATGCCTAGGGCTCAAACTCACAATCCTGAAATTTAGAGTCTTAAAATCTTATAAAAGGAAGTACTTGAGAAATTTAACTACATTCAAGATATTTTCACTTGGTAAGATGACATTTGTTGCAGTAGCTTTGTTCCAGTTTAAGTTTCTCATGTTGAGCATTGTTTTGTTGGACTTCCTTGGAGAAATTTTAACCTTAAGAGCACTAAAAGTGTGCTCATCTGACCTGTCCAGTTCTATGGTTCTTTGGAACTCCCCAATGAGAGCCCTCCAAGAGGTTGCATTAACCCCTTAAACTGTCAGCATATTTAGTTATTGAGCTTAAAGCATATTATGTAGTAGCTTTTGTGAATTATTCAGTAACCTGGAAACATTAGCTGTTCATTCGCAGGGCCTTTTGCCACAGGTCTGCAGGTTAAACCTGCCTCCCCAGTGAGCACCTTGCAAGTGTCCAACTCAATTTTGCTTGTGGTATGTGAACAAACACTCCATTTGTAAGATTTCCAATTCTGAGGGGAACTATGCAAATTTCATGCCATATGGCAAAGTAGGGTATAATGAGATCTTACACCTGCTACTTGCACCTTGTATGCCAGAGAAACAAAACTCCTGTTTAATAAAAGATCACACCATCTTTACTGACTGCAAATGAATGCAAGGTTATTCTGACTGATCACTGTAGAGCATTGTAACCCAATATGTAAAAGGTAAAAAAAAAAAAGAAAAAAGAAAAAAATGTAAAAAATTAAACCACTGACTCTTTCTTTCTGACTCCTTACTGAGCTACTTTATGTTGTTTTTTCCTTTCAGGTCTTTTTTTATTTAAGCTCCATGGAAACACTCAAGAAAACCTCATGGGACCATGAAATATAAGTCAGGCACTATCTTGCACAGCATTAGCCAACTAGTTTGTATGGTTCGTAAGTGAAGGCAGGGTGTAGCTGTAGTCAAAAAAGCGGCTGGCAGGGAGGTGCAGGAGTACTCAGAGACTTGCCAAAGCAAAGTGGAAGTGCAGCAGGCTAGGTTAAAAGTAAGTTTAAAAAAAGTCAGGAAATAAATGGTAGATGATTTGAAAAAGTGTCAAGATGCAATAAGCAGTTTCACAGCGAGACAATAAAATAAGCAAACTTAAAAGAGAAGCACGAGATAGCCATGTGCATACAGCAATCTCACTAAAGTAATGAAGTGACTAATTCATCTGATGCTTTGCATTGATCATATCAGTGTGGGTACACACTAGCTCAGTCAATCAAACACTGAGAAGCCTGTGGTCACAGATGAAGAAGCGGCCATAAGATTATTTTTCTATATTGAGTTAATGTGGGGTAATAAACCATAGGATTTCAGCTGCCACTGGGAAAACACCCATGTACCTACAGGTGCAGTCTCATTTGAACTTCTGAATAGAGTAATAACTGTGGGGCCTCCAGAGAGCTTCTCGCAAAGCAGAGGAGAAAATTATGAATCCCATTGGGACTTTGAGGTGAGCTGAACATTACCCAGCCAGTTCTTTATTTCATTGATTACTCCACACTGCCTTGTTCTGCACACATATCTGCTGATCATTCAGAAAAAAAAGAAGAGATTTTAGGGGTTTATCTGAGAAGGTAGTATGAGTGGGATAATATCATCTCCAGTTAGCCAAGTAATTGTCAAGTTATGGGTAAGATCCACTGCCGCATCCCTTCTCTGTGTGCTAAGCTGGATAAATAGAAAAATCAATGGACTGCCAATTACAGGCAATTCAGAAAGGGAATTCAGAGGAAAACCAAGTGGACACAGGGAGAACATGTGAAACTCGTCCTCAGGATCAAACTGGGGAGCCTGGAGTTATGAGACGACAGCACTACCCACATCCCACATGTAGACTACTACTACTACTATTATTATTATTATTATTATTACTCAAATTGGTATTTACTCTTGGTATTTATGTATATATATTTGTCAACTGTATTTTACATACACTGTGTTCTTCCATGCATCAGAGCTCATTTCTCTCATGCAGTATAGAGGTATGTTAGAGAGCTAGATAGAGTATGTGAAGTCAGCCAGCTGTCAGCATGATAAGCATTAGAATGGCAGATATTATTTCTCTACATGTCACTCTTTTTTTCCTCTCGAATAATTTAATACCAGAGTTGCTCTGGACAATATGATCATATTCTGTTTGTAATGTGCACTGAGTACATTTATACCATTTATTTAAATTGTCAAATTTTACCCAATCATGATTGGATCATACAATTGCAAGCTAATTCAAGGTGGAAATGGACTGTACTTGTGAAAGTTGATGTGTGCTTGACAGCTCGCTCACATTAAGCACATGCAGTTGAAAAATGCACTCACAATGTGTTTGAAATTAAGGTGCAATTGAGTAAGGTTGTAGCTCATCACGCCAATTGTGCCTAGGACTGCCTACTACATGCGCTATGCATGAGGTGCTAATTGTGATTTAAAAAGCAAGCAGTGGAAATGGTCAACCACAGAGGCGTCAAAAAGCTCAGTCAGTAACGAAGATGTGTTAATAAGTGTAGTTCTTATTAAATATAGGCTCTTGTGTTAGAACAAGTAAAAGGTGTGAAGGGCATTAATACGGCTTATATGTCATTTGATTACTAAATGGTCAAATGAAAAGACTAGAGAATATGCTATTTTGTATAAAAGTGTGCAATTAAAATGTGGCACAAAACCCTGTTTAATGTGCTGAATTTCTTCATTAGATGTGAGCATACTGTCCCACGCTACACGCGTAATGATAATTTACACTTGGTTTAGAGGCTGACAAAATCACAAATGGGAGGTTGGAAAAGGCAAAACTGGCCACCACCAAATTTTAGTACATCAAATAGAATATGTAATCAGCCATAATTCTCAAATTCTCTGTTCTTGACTGCCCACATTTTTCCCCCCAAACCTACACTATATGGCCAAAAGTTTGTGGACACCTGACCATCACACCCATATGTGCCGACCTTTGCTGTTATAATAACTGCCATTCTTCTGGGAAGGCTTTCCACTAGATATTGGAGTGAAAGATTTGCGCATTCAGCCACAAGAGCTTTAGAGAGATTGGGCGAGGAGGCCTGGGGTGAAGTTGGTGGGGTTGAGGTCAGGGCTCTGTGCAGGACACTCGACTTCTTCCACACCAACCATGATAAACCATGTCTTCATGGACCTCACTTTGTGCACAGGGGCATGGTCAGGCTGGAACAGGTTTGGGCCTCTAAGTTCTAGTAATGGGAAATTGTAATGCTATAGCATAAAAAGACATTCTATACAATTGTGTGCTTCCAACTTTGTGGCAACAGTTTGCGGAAGGCCTACATATGGGTGTGATTGTCAGGTGTCCACAAACTTTTAGGCTTATAGTGTATTAGCGTGTGAACCCACTTGTTTAACTTGCACACTTAGGAATGTATGTCCAGAATGCAGACTAATTATGGCTCAAACAGCTTAGTATACCAGGCCTTACTGTCTCTTGGTATGATATAGTGACTTTAGATTCTTTTTTTGGCTGATTTAACAAAACTCAATGATAGCACAAGCTGGTGAATTAATATTTGTCTCTTACACAGATTTATTTTCACAAATTCTAGCAAAACTGTCTCTTTGAAAAGCCTCACTGATTGTTTGCTCATCTTGCTAAAACATACTGTGATAATAATTCTGCACTACAGATCTGTGAGGCTTAGCTGCAAAGCTGAGGGCTGATCTGCTTTGAACACACCTCCACAAAACGACAATGGCGCTGAGGGAACAGAGAGCACATTGCAATGTGGATATTTATGCATCACTTGTATCAAAAATGGCTCAATTGCATATGAAAGAGGTTGTCCACTATTCTTTGTTATGAAGGTTGAACTACTACACCCTTATCCATTTTCATGGAAGAGGGCAGCAAACATGGATGTGAACATCCCAGAAGTCTTCACCAGATCTCTTGTGCATAGAAAAGGGGAGGTCAAGAAAGCCACTGGCAACAGCTGTTCGCCTCTAATTAGGAGTATACAGATGAGGAGGATGCACCTGTCTATTGTTCACAAGCAGGCAGATGAGCAACAGAGGGCATGGCATGAAAGTGCCATCAACATCCTCACCAAACCCCTTTACCTCCTGTGCTGCTAAGCCTAAGGGAGGCAGCTTCACCTCTCTAAAACACTCCCACTGTTACAAAGAAACAGCGAGGCACAACCGACAACAGGAGTTGAGCAATTGATTAAAAAGTAATGCCACACTCGTAGCATCCTTGGTAACTTAATCGCAATCAAACTGCTGCTTATGCTGTGTCCCAGAGTAGCATAACACACTCAGAGGAAAGTGCTGTCTACCCTCTTTTGCATACTTGAGCTCACAGACTCCCACAGTTGGCTACTTCTGCTGTAAGCATGGCCAGTTTTGCTGACTTGGCTGCTGGTCACAGATGGCTATGGCATCACTGGGATCCTAACTTGCGATCTCCTGATGATAGGTCGAGCAATTTTCTGTTGCGCCACTCGGGAGCCAAAGCTTGTTTATTTATCTATCCCTTCTCACAAAGAACACTAAGTTTCTCCACCTTCAGGGAGAAATAAAAAAAAAAAAAAAACATATCTTGCCAGATAACCTACTCTCAAGAATGTAGCATTAATAATTCAAGATAAGTGCCTAATAAAAATCCAAGCACTCTGGAATATATCCAAGCTGGTGAAATAACCTCTATATTGCACTGTATCTGGAATATTCTTTGTGCTTTCCCACTTTCATAATGCTCCTGTTCCCATACTCTACCTCTGCATTAAGTGTAGTATAGCCTTGTCTGTTTGTCACTGTTCTAGAGTTAATTGGAGTTTTTTTGCACACGAATGTATTCCAATAAACTGTAAAGCTTCTAATTATCAACCCTCGTCTTCTTGTAGCTTCTACACACTTGCCAGCATAAGCATAGTATTTCAGAGGCACACTTGTTATGCATCAATAAGGTCTGAGGTGTCCACCCATGAAATCCTTTCATCTTTGTTTGAGTTTTCATAACCAGTATCATCTTCACTGGCCTCTCTGTGCTAGAAGAGTCATGCAGGCTGTGTAGTAATCACCAGTTTAGACCTTTTTCTCATGCAATTCAAAAAACGTTATAGGAATGGATACTTGCTCAGGAAGAAGCAGAACAGGAGAGCTTACATGTGGAATATAAGTGAATGGAGGCTCCCAATGTCCTAGTGCTGTCCATTACAATCTGATCTCGCTGGCTCCATTCCAGCGTACCGTCATGCCAGACATGCAGCTTCAAGCTGTTCTTAAAGAGCAACTTGCACAGAAGGCATGCTTTTAGCATCCCAGCAGTGCTAATGTGTTCCTCCCTGTCAACAGCTACTGGACTTATTTAATAATTCAATTTGCTCAAGTGGAAGTGGACAAATTCAAAATCAATATGTAATCATAGACTACCTTGTCCATTGAACTAAATTAGAATGGCTATAATCCCAAATTCACTGTTATTCATTTGACAAAGAAAAAACATAAAACACAATAATGTTTGTCCCTTCGTTTCTTTTTCATTCATACCAACAGACACTGTGGCAAGGAAAATCCAGCACTATAGGGATTTAATTTTTTTTAAATCTGCAGCGAATGACATTTGGAATACAGGCGATTTTCATATTAATGTGTTCTCATGTGAAGGGTCTGCAGGAGCCAGGGTTTTTGAGGCCCTCCAGGACCTTGAGCTGGTTTTGTGCTCTCAAGAGGATCCCTCATTCTCCAAACCAATCCCTTTTTTCCCTTCTAATACCATCGCACACCCCCCACCCCCACCCCACCTTTCCACTGTCTCTGTGCCAGTATTGTTCAGAGGTCAAACCTGAACAGAGGAAAATAGAAAACTAAATAATTGTTGAGACTTGAAAGAAGAAATGCAATATAATAAAGTAAGGCTCACTGAATTGACGACTTCCACAGAAACCTTAATATTAAATCGTATTCAGAGTTTGGTTTATGTTGGTGTTGTAAGGCGATTTTCTGCACAGCCCATTCAGATTATTAAATTTACGTCTCCAGGTTGCCAGAATTTTATTTAGCAGAGAAGGGGTTTTACAATAGTTTCTAGAAGTGCTGGCTCGTCCATAGGGCAGATGTGGCAGAGCCCAACAATATATCATATATCAGCCATTCAACATATGTTAATCTTGATTAATTCCTCATTCACAACTCCATATGTTTTAAATTCAACTGAAATCTAATTACCTCTTTAAAGTGACCAACATTTTTTTTTAAATGCGGCTATCTGACAGATATAAGCCGATGTTCCATTGCTTTGTTTGCCTTTCTAGATGTTGTACAATCATGAGGAAGCATGCTCAGTGCTCCATTTAGCGCCATAGAGTTATAGCACATAGTGGTCAAAAATGGGAACTACTACAAGTGCTAAACGAGGCCCACTGGGGCAGGAATCACTCGATTGCCATTTTGTTTATGAGTGGAGGAGGGATAACAAACATGACAGTTAGTGATATTGTCTCTTGTGTGTTCCTCTCAGACACTATCACAATGGTGATGGGAACCACACCTGCTGTATCAAACACAGCTGAACATCTTTTTTAAAAATCCGTTTGATCCTAAGTTATCAAAATGAACCATAGTTTTCAGTCCTTTCCCTGATTTAAAAAGAAAAGAGATTAGCAAGTTTAATTTACGCTGTTATCCAGCTAGCTACTTAATTAGCTAGGTTGTTAATGTATATTTGAAATGCAATTATCAGCAACCAAAAAACCTCATCATGGTTGCCCCAATTGCTTATAAAATGTCAAATTTCAATAAACCCATGCTCAAAAATTTGTGCATTTGAAAAATTGACAATTTCTTTAGTATATAGCCAAATTAATCAGTGAGGTGGCAGTGTAATGTCAGAGATGTTCATCTTTGTTAAAGCTATTCGTCTGTGCTGGGGCGCTGGCTTTCAGACAAGACTTTTTAGACAAGCTCTTTCTGTTCTCTCAGTGAAAACTGGTGTACATAGTCTTGTTATCTTTGAACTGCCTATTACGGGGTTATACAAAAATTCACTAGATAGTAGCTTACAGCCTCTTGACTTAGTTTTCTTTGATGTTAAATCATTATTTAATGTCTTGCCTGACCAGAATCCACTTGCACTTTAACAACAGGCTGTAAATGCATTATAAGATCATGCATTTATCACAGGAAAAGTTCAGACATATTGGATTTTATTAAAAAGCCACATGTGTAACACAGATAGATTAAGGTGAGATAATGCTCACATACAGCAGTGCTGGAGGTTACTGAAGAGCTGCCATATTGTTGCTTTGGTGTAATAAATTAAATGCTATAAAACTCATTCACACCAGAGAGTCTCATATATCATCACAACCGGCTAATCTGGAATCAGCTTTTGTTTTACTTGAAACAATAAGAAATACACTGCAGTGAATGGTTCCTGCGTCCTGAATTGCAGAGAGGCACACGGAATATCAAAAGGAATATCTGTGCCTAGAGCACTTAGCCCTGCTGGACACAAAGCAAATGTTCTGTCCTAATAAGGACACATATGCTGTTCAATTTTTTTTCCAGAGCCAAATAGGACTGAATAGTGCTACATTATGTTTAAAGGATATGATGCTTCTCTGATGAAATCCAGGTAATGAGTTGATGATTTCTACAGTCACTGTAAGCCACATTTTCATATTGTGCTCTATCTACAAACATGTCTGTCAATAGGGAGGTATGTACCATATGGTTCTTAAATATAAACATAACCTACGGTTCATATAAAAATATTAAAAGGTCACAGTTGCAAAATAAAATTTCCATTCAATACTTTATAAATGTCCTATCCATTGTCCCTAGCTAACATGCAGTACACCCTCAGTCCTACCTCCAGAAACACATCCAATTACATCCCTTCCCATCACCGCCTCATTCAGGACTAAAATAAATTCTGCCTGCCCTAATAACAAATACATCTTGATAAATATTTATGATAGCCTGTTATAGCTGATGTAAACATTAAAACTTGTATTAGCCCCTTGATATGTCACCTGAGCATTCATTTGTAGGATGTGGCAATGAATATTTATTCCTGATGTCCGATTTTTGAGGTAAGCTGAAGTCGATCATGAATAATGAGGACATTACAGATTGATGCTTCAGTGGACTAGATGGAGTAAATGTGCTTGATTATTTATCAGCTGGGTAATGTATTCTAGTGAAGCTTGAACATCTCAGGTTTTGAAAGCAAGGCAGTGCAAAACATCAGACAGCACAATTCAGGAAATGAATACATAATTCAGAGGAATTCAGCGTGTTGTGTTTGCTGACAACTCACAAATCTACAGTATTGCAGAAACATGTTCTGTACAGAAATGGAATTCAGCACATCATACATATAAAACCATTTTAGCTGAAGATAAACATTAACCAATTGGAAACATTTTCAGGAGAACCAGAACAGGTAGGAATGATAATCAATGTTGATCTCTAGTGAATGGATAATGATAGTGAATGTATCTGGTAGTGATGTGTACTGTAGGTGACAGCTAAGAGTTTATACATGCCAGTTTGTCCCATATCCTCGGGATTTGGATGGGTTTCGAGCACAGCATTTGGCTACAATATTGGCAATGATATGAATGATTGTTCAGTAACGTATAATGGGCTACAGCACAATTCAGTATAGAAGAGAATGAGCCAGCACTCACCTCTTTCTCTCCACAGATATTGCTGATGATGGAGTTGGAAGCTGGGCTGGCAGAGGGGCCCAGGACTGCCACCACCCCCTTAGACATGATCTGGCACACTGTCAGGAAGCAAAAGAAAGACCAGAATCACTCAGTTAAGCATTACAATATTTCTGTCAGAGGGAAAGAAATATCATTGCCCAATTCAGGCAAACTCATTCGCTGGAACATATTTGAAATAGTACCCAATAACATCGCCTAATGTTAATTAGTCTGGTTTATTCTCTGAATTGCACACACAAGTCTCTTATACTGTATGTATACTGCATATGAAGATGCATTGTACAATTCTGTTGCAGAATTAATTGTAAGGGGAAAAAAAATCTATAAATTTAATTGGGGAGGACATGGAGAAAACAAAATACACGAGTTGGACACGATCTAATCTTCCTTAGCAATGAAACAAAATTTCAAGTAAGTATATAATCCCTCTATTTTAATTAATATTGTATGGACAGTGTTGGAATGTGTATGTGTACCTGTAGTGGAGACAGCAAGCAAGCGAGAGGGAGAGAGAGGTGGGATTGGGGGATGGGGGGTGTGTTGCTGAAAGAATGCATGGGCAGAGAATTTACACAGCCTAAGATAGGAAATTAGAGAAGCAATGAATCAAGTGATTAATAAATAATCTCTTAATGACCAATGAAAGAGCCTTCCTGCCTGCCTGCCCTTCATCTACTGGTGTAACAGGATTTCACGCCAAGTGACACGGCTGAATAGTTCAGCCAAATCAGAGAGGTGGCGTTCTTATCTTGGCGTACATGACTGCTTGGTAGCTGAAACTATATAGCAGCTCTACAATGTCACTCCAAACCATTTAAATGATATGCAATTTGATTTAAATGGGTTGCAGTCTACTGTGATTTATATTTGCTAAATTATTACTGGTGCATAAGTGGAGAAAACCAGTCAAGTGTGAGTTTCAGTGGTTTGCTGCTTTAAATTAGCAACCATGTGGGTATTCTGGCAGCTGTGCCGTTCAGTCAGTAAAGCATTCAATATTATTTCAAAGAAATTTACAATGAGCAGATTTATCCAATTGTACACATTACAGCCAGTCACACTGTGGGAGATCGTAGAACTGACATCTCAGAGCCTCTATGTGGTGGCTCTTACAGTGGGTTTTGGTAGTGAATATGGTAGTGGGTTTGGGTTTTGAGTTAAATTACTCAACAATGATTTAAATTACAGACTTCATACTTCTCACATAACATAATGCATATGCTTGCTTCTTTTGTCATGTGCAAGTTTACCCAAATCGTCAGCAAGTTCTGTACAATTTCTCTGAAACCCTTACATTCCTATGATCCAGTTGTACCAGCAAAGTAGTGCAATTGTAAATTTAAGTGGTTTAATTGTTTAAACACCATTCAAAATAACCTGTAAACATATAGGTACATCAGGAAAAATGAATATAAACCATTATATGTTCATTAGCCCATGTGATATACATTTGAGGGTAGACTGGAAAATAGGCACATGTGGAGAAGCACACACAGAACAATTTAAACCCATTTAAACATGTAATTGATTGACAACAAAAGCTTATAAATCCATTTTTTCTTTTCTTTCTTCCTCTTTTTTTTTTTATCCATTTTTTCCAGTACATTTTTTTATTATGATTACTATGGTATGGTACATGGTTACTATGGTGTATCCATAATTCTAAGACTTAAAATAAGTATAACACCTTTACAAGCTCTGCAATAATTATAATTCATCCTTACAAGTGTGGAAATTAGTGAGTGCCCATCTTTTCTGTCTCAAGGGTGGACCAATCCCACTGTTTTTTTTAAATGGACATGCAGAAGTAACAAACTTGTATACAGTATGGATGTAATAAAGTCAGTTACAACATGTTACAATTATGCTGAATCTGCTCTACAAAAGGTTAGGGGGTGGGGCACTCAAAGAAAATGGGCATACTTTTCTAAACTTATTAATTAAAATAATAAATGTATTAAAATTCTGGTCTTTAGCCACTCGTTTGCGGATATTGGAATAAAATAATTCTCATGACTGATACTGCACGTTGCTGAACGTGATGCTGCAATCATCTCACTTGCAGTAGTTTATACTTAGGGAAGAGTCAGTGTAGAATTAATAACGTTCTTCATCAATATGAATACCCTGTGGCCATATTTGTGTTGCTCGCCCAATCAACACGTGAATTTAATTACCAACTGACTGATGGTGGAGCTTGTTTGAGGCATAGATGAGCGTAAAGTCGCTGAAATAGACCACAAAGTAGTTGTGAGTTGCTAAGCAATGTCACACTGTGCGTTGTGACAGCCAACCACAGGGAAAACTGCAATCTAGAGAGATGTTTATCTTTTTGTGTTGATTAGTCATTCTGTAAGGTGTAAATTTCGGGGAGACAGAGAGTTCAGGAACCATGGTGGTGAGTGAAAAATAAAGCTTCATACTGTAGTGTATTCTTCAGTAGTAGTATTTTCAAAATGGAATGACAACCAGTGTCTCTTGGTCCCAACTTACATACAGTCAGCAGGAAAAGAACAAACAGTGAAAGCAGGGTCTAAAAGCAGATCAACTGCCTTGTTTTTAAGTAAATACTGTATATGTGATGAAAGCCTACAGGATTGTGCTTTGTATTGTAGGCTGTGTACTGAGACTCACAGCATATGGTGAGAGTTCCACTGAATACCAGTTTTGCTGAAGTTAATATACAATATCTGATTGTAACTGTAATATTTGTATAATATATACATTATGAGTTGTATTGTGCGTGTCAATGGGGCTAACAGACATTAAATTAATAAACAAGACAATCTAATTAGAGTCATACTTCAGCCCCCTTCCCTTCAATGTCATTATATCACACTCTGGTCAGAATTAAACTAATTTAACATTTTCAAAAGATTAAAATAGGGGCCAAAAAGACTATATTTGCACAGGCCACAGAAAATAAAGAAAACCCCAGTTTACAGTTATACATTATATGGCCAAAACATGACCATCACACTCACATGCAGGCCTTCCCCAAACCATTGTCACAAAGTTGGAAGCACACAATTGCCTACAAATGTCTTTTGCATGCTGTAGTATTACAATCTCCCTTCACTGGAACTAAGAGGCCCAAACCTGTAGGAAAATGCCCCTGTGCACAGAGTTCAATGAAGACATGGTTTGCCAAGGCTGGAGTGGAAGAACTCTAGTGGCCTGCACAGAGCCCTGACCTCAACACTACTGAACACCTTTGGGATGATCAGGAATGCTGATTGCACCCCAGGCCACCTCAGCCAACATCAGTGCTTGACCTCACTAACACTCTTGTGGGTGAATTGACAAATCAGCAAATGTATTATTTAAATCTTTTACTGTAGAGTTAAGCCACTACTTGCTTTTAACTCACCCAGAGCACTGACAGCTTGGGAAGCATTTTTTCCAGAATTCATTTCTTTCTTTCTTTTTTTTATCTTTGCAATTGTGCATTTTAGGGTGATACACTACACAGTACTGTGATACTGCTATAAATAACTTTTAATGGATGCTTTTTTGAGAGGAACAGCCTTTGTGAGCCATTAATTGCAGTCAGACAACAGCACCTGGGCTCCCGACTTATCATTGGTCAGTGCTGCAGTATATGGTGAATGGCTCTTGCATAAAGTTGAATCCAGCTCAGCTTTTCTTGCTGTGCTGCAAGTTGACATCCACATTATTTTTAAATATTAAAGTAAACAGGCACAAAATATTGGATGGTGAATTTGTCTTCATACACAAATTTGTGCACATAGAGTGTGACAGTATAGGAGATCAGGAGTGAAATTGCTTACAATGCAATGGTATGAAAATTTAATGGTATGACACTCATATAATCCAATATCATGGTTTTCAGTATATCTCAGTACATCACAGAATAAGCCACAACCTCACTTGAACCCTACCTGTGTACCTGCTTGACTTCTCTCTTTTTACCTATTTAAGACTATAGGCAATTAAAGTAACCACAGCCTCTACCTTATTTTTCTGCTAGATTTTATGTGCTATAGCACTTTTTAAGGAGTCACACAAAAAAAATACAAGGACTATTACAGGAAAACAATTTTCATTTCTATCATGATGAAACTAAGTGAGTTTTATGATATGAGAGGAGGTTAAATCATCTTTTCAGTGTGACATACAGTATAATATAATAAGATATTAAATTCATTTACTGTTGTGAATGAGTTTATTTCTTTTACTGCATATTGCATTCAGAGAACATTCAGAGAAAATGAAATGCATTTGATGTTTTCTGAATACTGCTTTTGATTATTCTAAAGCTGACTCACATCAAATGCGTCACTTTAACACACACACACACACACAACGACCACTTTATAAGTAACACTCGCTCGTTCATACAAATACACTATATAAATACACTCATTCAATTACACTATATAACACTATATAATTTTTATTCCTGGTTAGTAGGTGTTATTTTCTAATTGCTTATGCCTCAAAAGTGTAAAAAATGGCTATCGATCACCCTAAACTTTGCTTTTGGGACCAGGATATTGGCAGTTTGAAATGTAGAGTACCTATTTTCATTGAGAAAACGGGCGAATTTGCTCATGTTTTCGTTCACATAAAGTCAGAAAAAAACAACATATGAATGAAAATTAACATGTATTTATACAACAATGACCAACAAAGATTTAGAAGGGAGTAATTATACAAAAATGACCACAAAAGATTTAGAAGTAAGTAGTTGTTCGAGATTTACCATCACATTGTAAGTCACTTTCACAAAGCAGCCCCCAAATGTAGTCTCCCATCATGATCTCGTTATATTGTCCTTGGTAGTGGCATTCAAAGTCCAGTATATCCTGGTGGAAGCGCTTGCCTCGCTCCTCTGAGTACACTCCCAAGTTCTCCTTGAATTTATCAAGATGAGCATCAAGGATATGGACTTTGAGAAATATCCTGCAGCCCACTGTGCCATAGTTCTTCACCATAGAGTCTCACACAGCTCTGCATAGTTTTTGGCTTTGTGATTGCCCAGGAAGCCCCAAAACACTGCAACAAAACTGTTCCAAGCCTAGTGAGCTTCTTGGGGAATTAATTGCACTCCGGTATCTTCTTTATCTGTGATCCGACGAACACACTGGCTTTGACTTTTGCCTCAGACAGCTTAGGAAAGAAGTCTTGAAGGTACTTGAACGGTGCCGACTCCTTATCTAGAGCTGTGACGAACTGTTTCGTAAGGCCCAATTTGATGGGCCGTGGTGGTATTTGAGGGCGAATAATAGCCATTTTCTATACTTTTGCCACATAAGCAATTAGGAAATAACACTTATTACCCAGGAACAAAAAAATTGCTACATAGCGTTATCAACCAATTATGTGGCAGCAGTGCAATGCATATAATCATGCAGATGCAGTTCAAATTTTTCAGTTAATGTTCACCTTAGATCATGACCCCTTTGACCATGGCATGGTTGTTGGTACCAGACAGGCTGGTATGAATATTTCTGGAACTGCTGAGCTCCTGAGATTTTCACAAATAATAGTCGCTAGAGTTTACACAGAATAGTGCAGGGGAAAAAAAAACATCAACTAAGCAGACTTTCTCCAGGAAGAAATGCCTTGGTGATCAGAGGGGTCAGAGGAGAATGTCCAGACTTGTTCAAGCTGACAAGAAGGCAATGGTTACTCAAATAACCACTCTTTACAACTGTGGTGAGTAGAAAAGCACCTCAGAAGGCAAGGCATGTTGAATCTTGAGATATCCAATCTTCAATTGTCCAGTTTCAGTGAGCCTCAGATTCCTGTTCTTGGATGATAGAAGGGGAACCCGATGTGGTCTTCTGCTGTTGTAGCTGGTGAATGTATGTGAGGTATATATATTGTTTTTTTTTTACATTTGTTACGAAATGTAATATAATATAATTTTGTAATTTAATGATTTTTAATAAGCTGCTCTCAAGCAAATTTTTTTATAAATTAATATACGGGCTTGTGATGCATAATGAAACGTGTTAAAGTGACCTTATTGTGATTAAGGTCATTATGTATGTGCTGTACAAAAACAGCTAGGTATTCAAATCCAGTTTAACACAAACTGGAGCATTTTTTAAACACCAGCATTTAGGTTATATGAATATTGAACCAGTTTAAATGGCTCATTGCTTGTACATTTTTGTGCATAAAATCACAGAGAAAAATCTGGACACACAGCTAGTCCAACTGATGGAATATATCCAGGCATGATAAATTTTTTATAACATCTAATAGAAAAAGTCATTAGTATCAACACGTCTGTAGAAAGATTTAGTTTGACAGTGAATAATAGGGTATTTAATGCCAATAAACACAAATATCGAATGGCTTAATCCTCCTTTAAACAGACTGACAGACTCACTACTTTTTAGGGAATAATTTACAAAAATAGTGTCCCTATTATTAACAGACTCTCATAAATTCAGTTTTTCATACAAAAACGCAATTATGTTAATAATAATATTAATAATAAGAGTTAATGGACCATTGCTACTTCCTTAACCTAGTATAGTTAGCATTTATCGCTACTGATATGAGATAAAAACACTAAAACAAATTCAAGGCAGTTTATACTTACATATATACATTCACTGGTCAATTTAATAGGAACATCATTATTCTTGCTCGTTCATTTAATCATCCAACCATATGGAAGCACATGCATAAAATGATTCAGATCAAGGGATTAAGTTCACATTAAACATGAGAATTGCCAGACTGGTTTGAGGACACGAATGCTATGGTTACAGACACCTTATCCAGAGCGACTTACAGAAGTGCTTTGAAGTCTCTATCAATAAATACATCATGAATGTAAATGAATGCTATGGTAACTCAAATAACCACTCCTTACAACTGTGGTGAGCAGAAAAGCATCTCCAAACACATAACCTTGAGGGGGATGGGTTACAACTCGTTAGCCAAGAACATGAATCTGAACCTACAGTGGGAACAGGCTGACTGAAAATGGACAGATGAAGATTGGTAAAATGAAGTGATTCTGATTAACCCCAAATAAAGGCCAGCCGTTGCTGTAGAATCTTCTTGGTTTCATCCGATTGCTGAAGCCATGTTCCACAAAAAGCTCACAAAGCATGTACAAAGGGATGTCTTTGCTGAAAGGTCTCAGTCAGGAGAGGAGTACAAAACATTTTCCAAAACATTAAATGTACCATGGAACACCATCAAGGCCATCATCAACAAATGACATTACCAAGACCAGGATGTCTCTCCAAAATTGATGAATGGAGAAGACAGAAATTTACCAGGGAGGCTGTCAAGAGACCTATGGCAACATTAAAGGAGCTGTAGGAATATTGTGCAAGTCACTCCCTGCATGTGACAATGTCTTCTTCTGTATTCTTCACTTGTCTTGGCTAAAGGGTAAGGTGGCTAGACAGAAGCCTTTTCTCATGGAAAAAAAAAACACCCAAGCCCAACTTTTTGCATATAATTCTAAAAGATATGTACTCAAAGAACACCATATCCAAGGTGCAGCATGGTGATGGCAGCATCATGCCATGGGGTTGCTTCTCTTCAGCTTGCAAGTTTCATATGTGACTGCCTACTCTGTCCACATGAGACTTTTTTAGTCCTGATGCATACCTCTTACTTAAACACTATGGCAGTGCTGTCATGTGTTCATCAAAATATTGCCAGATATGGCTTGTCTTTTGTTTTATATTTTCTCATTGAGGACACATGAGGACATAGAGCATAATGAATACCCTAGCAGTGATTTCGGTAGTCCATTACTGGGGCCTCAAATGGTTAACTGGTTTTTTGAATATCCATGCACACCCTGAAGCACTTTCTGTCCCCAGCTTATATGAGCACATTATTTACTACACATTCATTTGCCATTACATAGGAGGCCTATTTTATTAGACTGATCATGTTAACCACTGATCCTCTTCTGCAAACAAAAAGAGAGGTGCAGGGGAATGAGGCAGAACTGACAAGGCAAACTAATTTGCCATCAAGGGAGAAGATTTAATCATGCATCTATAGGCCAAGCTCTCCCCCTGCTACTTACTGGTCTCTCCAGTCTCATATTCACTGTCTCTGAGCAACTCAAAGATGTCCACCTCCAGCTTGCCTGTGGTAGAGCGGTTGCTGGAACGATTGATGCTGTCTTTTGCCAGTGTGATGGCCAAGCGCTCCCCGCGGCTGCACTCCATTGGATCATCGAGGATTGCAGCTGAGAGGGAGAGAGACAGACAGAAACACAGAGAGAGACAGAGTGAGAAAAATACCACAAGAACCTTCCATATTTTCAGAGGTTGTATCAGCATTCAATATGTCAGGTGTACTGGTCAATATATTTACTGTTCTTATGCAAATAAGGTACTGTATATCTGCGCAAAATGAAGAAACCTAATTGTGGAAACAACACAATCAAGGGAATTGTATTGTACACATTAAAAAAAGCCCTTGGAAAAACTCCTGACAGACTCCTTCGGTCACATCGTGACACTGTCAGGCTCATTACACACAGCCCCAAGGGCCTTTCAATCTACCTCCATCTTCAGTACTCAGACACGCAAACATGGCAGAATCCGGTGCTGGCCACTGAAAGTAATAAAATAAGCGTTTTTTTTTAATCAAAGACGAGTAAATCTGCTGACCATGATAGGAATGGACACTAAATTAGCTATATTCCTCTTGGACAGCTAATTATCTATGTTAATATTATACTGTAAACTGGCAATAACACTGCATCAGTATGTTTTTTTGTAAATTTGTTGTGTCAGTATTTCACATGTCTATAGCTTTGTCATAACTATGTAAACTGATTTGCTAGATAGGCTGTGGAAGGATAATCCTTAGCCTTGCTGTCACAAATCCCCCCTCTCAGCATGCATTGCAGTTCCCATCATGACTTGTGCTGCTTTCATGTCATGTGTTTTGTTATTCTCTTTGTGTTGTTGTTTATTAAACCTTTGTTTCTGTTTCAGTCCTGTCTTTGCACCTGTCCTGTTTGTTACCCGATTGTGTTTGTTACTTGATGGTGTTCACCTGTTGTGTGTTAGTCCTTGAATAATTTGCTGATGTACACCCTGTGCATTATATAACAACTATTTCCAGTCCACTAATTGATTGGACAAGTGGTGTCCCAAGAGTGCTGATATTTAATATAACAGCACTGGCACATTTCACTACTTTTTATCACTCTGCTTCTCTGTCTTCACGAAAATACAATTCTATCAGCGATTCATTTTGTTGAAACCCTTACTACACTTACTGGCTGTCAGTCTGTGTGTAACATGGCAACATACATCGTTCTATCTTTTCATTTGATGTAGCAAAAATAAACAAAAATATTTGTCCATATTGTGAAATGTCAGTTACTCAGTATTAACTTCTTGTTTATGGAACTGTATTATTACCTAAGGCTGAATCACAGCTGCACTGATATTCAGTCCAACAGCACTCTTGCTTGTGAGACATTGCTTAATTATTGTCATAAATTCGAAGCCTTGTTTTCCCGTATATCAAAGTGATTCCTAGTTCTGGTATTTCCTTGTTTTAACCCTAGTTCTCTTTCTACATTTTTGATTATAGACTAACCCTATTTAACTTTGTCTGCCTGTGTTTTGACCTTTGCCATGGACTAGTAAACGCATTACTGCCTCTAACTGCAGGAGCTCCAATAACATGAGGAATCTGCCTATTTGATGAAAATGTCTTGGTCAAAAAAGTATAATTTTTCTTCCCAGGCCTAGAAATATGAATTTTACAGCTTACATAAGGCATGGATGCTGATAAACTGTAAACTCCAAACTTGCATTCCAAGCATCAACAAATCAGTAAGTCATTTTGGGGGTCAGTATTTCATGTGCTTATGGTTAACTGGCCAAGTAGAATGAGATTAGCTATCTAGCTACCGAATGAATGTGGATGAACTCTATAGATTATGGGAGGTGAGGCTATGTGTACATGGATATGGATCGGAGATGGGGTTAAAAAGTAAACAAATCATTCCAGTGTTTTTGTAGTTCAATGTTTAACCCCTATTACATTTCAGTGCCCCTTTGAATATCTTGATGTAGTGCTGTAGTTATAAGAAGTTACATGAGGCAGATCCAGCAACTGTAGAAGTCGAGATTTTGTCATTTTTGATAAATGGATATCTGATGGTTTTTAAGATGGTATCTGTTTTTAAATGACCTATTGCTATAAATATGCTGTGTAGGTGCCACTGAATATAAGACCAAAATATTGCTTAAAGGTATAACAAGTCTGAATGTTGTATTTGCTTTGACCTTAGTGAAGGTCAAAACCTGGCAATCTATATCAATCTATAGCAGACTGAAAGCAATCTTTTTATATTCCTGTAGATACCATAATAGAAAAAAAAAAACAGACAAGGACCAGCATGGTGCAGTTTTTAGTTCTGCTTTTGATTTCATGCAGCTATTTTTCAAAACCAGCAAAACTAAACCCATAATACCATTGTAGGACATTTATTTCATTCAAGTTCCTACTCAACACTTCGTGCCAGAATGCTCCATTCAACTAGCCATCATGACATGTGCTAATGACTCGCTCTGCTGTTGTTTTTCTGAACACAGATATTGGTTTTCCACTACAGATTAGAACCAGTCAGGGTGAAAGAACCAGACACTAGCAGGGTGATGTCTCATTTCCAGGTTAATATAAACAATATTATTGTGATCTTCTGTACTGTAATCTTTTTTTTATTAGTGTGAGCTAATTTAATGATGTAATGCACAACCATCATCAGCCACAGCAAGAATGCATCACAATATATTCAGGAGTAATCTGTCAGTAATTTAGTGTGTGCCAAGGCAGCATGACAATGACAAACATTTTTCAGTACTCAAACAGCTCCCAGGCTGGCTATCATTTGGCAAGTGATCTAGCTGAGCATTTCTTACCCATATCATCAAATGGCACATTTACTCCACTATGGAATGACAACATTGCTAAAAATGATCATTGCATCAAAGTTCAAAAAAACTTATTTTTTTCTGGATTCTGAAGGAGCAAGCTTTTGTTATGAGTTTAAAGGTGCCATAGTCAATTAATTATTTGTTACTAGTGCAAAAAGCCTGTAACATATGTAGAACATGATCAAAATTGTTTAAGTAATGGCATCATCACAAATGTACAATGTGGCTGAGAAAACACGCTTGGAAAAACCACAGCCTGGGAAGAAATGCTTGTCTGTTTTTACATGGGCCTCCTGTCAGTCTTTTCATAGACCCTGCCCAATGCCCCTTCACTCTAGCCCATCTCAGTCTGTTGATAAATTAAAACATGGTGGAATCTGGTAAGCACCAAGCACAACAATATACCTCTATACTTTTTTGTGAGAAAAAAAATGCCTTGCTTCCAAACTTAATTACAAGATTGTTGACAATCTTGACAATTCTTGCACAATATTCCATCAACATGAGATATAAATAAGAGAAATAAATTTGCTGTTGCTTTTTTTTTCAGCACAATAACTTTCTGTTAGAGTCAGCACTACACTGGAAATCTTGTTTTGGCTTTTGGGCCAAACCATGCAGAAATGCAGAGGTTTGAGTGCAGATCATCTCAACGGTCAAAAGAGTGAGACTTGAATAGAAGAATCATGAGCAAAGAGTACAAAAATACAAAAAGAAGAATCATCAGGTTAATGTGCCAGCCAGGCATTAAAGAATACTTCCGGCAAAGTGAATCAAATCGAATAGCATAGAAACAGCTTTAATCTAGTTGCTGAATTTAAAAAAATATATATATATTATGAGAGCCATTAACAACAGCCATAAGGTTTCTGAGGTTTATTTACAGATAATAAATTATAGTTTGCTCCAGTGCTGTATGTCACACTGCTTGTTTCTAATCCTTGCAGAGAAATTAGTGTTGCTAGACACATCTAGAGATGCTTTATGGTGAAATTAATTGAATTACAATGTACAAAACTTAAATTAGAGCTAATGCACTTAGGAGGAAAACAGATTTACTGTCACCCATCAACCTAATTCATAGATGAGTAATTAAAACAATATTTTAAATAGGCATCATATCTGGCACAGCACTCCATTCATTAAAGAGTTCACCATTTCTAAATACTTTCCCAGTACAGTTGCAAAGCCAATGCATTACAATACATTATTACCAAGCAATACTGAATTTGCATTAAAGTTAACAACGTATACAAGGAAAGAAATAGCACTGAACACCAAAGGAATTTGTGAAACGGTGTGGTTCTCCACTGTGCTGTAACCCAGGGTATTTTGTGCCCTGTTTCTGTAAAAGGAAGGAAGAAAAATCTGATGCTGGGCAATCTTCCCAGCTTATACCCCCCAGTGTTCGTAACAAGGTGTGCCAAATGGAAACACTGGCCCTCTGCTGGGTTTTGGGACAAAGTGCCAGACACCAAACCAGCAGCATGAAATCAGACATCAAACTAATACACAGGGATCACCAAGAGATGAGCAAAATCCCAGTACTGGAGAGAATTACAGAAGGGATTGGTGGGAATCTGCCATGACACAACAGTACTTTTTAAATGTGTCGCCCCTAGCTGTACAGTGTGGGAAGTGTGAAGTTGCATTCAATCTTGGATTCAACACAGAAGAATGGTAAGTATGCTTAGCCTCAGATGCTCCCCTCACTGGCCACAGATCATCTGATATCAATTGTACACTCTTCTGGCCACAATCTTCAATCTTACAATCTTATGTGTATATGCACATCCACGCCCCAACAGGAAAACAAACTTATAAACGTTGTGATGCAGTGAGCTTTGCAGATCAAGATAGTCACTGGGTCGAAAAAAAAAAAACATTCAAGGCATCATATCTTTAACAGTTATTAAAGAGTATTGTTTGAAACAGTTATGAGGAAAGTGGAGATTGTCTAGTGTGTTTGTGAAAGTGCTATGGGAAAAGCGCTATGGTTGGAAAAGGCTGACCTTTTCCTGTGAAAGTAGGCTGTTCTTGACCACGTTTTCGTCTGGATACTCGAGTCTGCAGCCGAGACTGATTCTGGGCTTGTTTGTGGGAAGGGATCATAATCATTTCCTTTGCGCTCACAGAGGAAAATTCCACCTGAAGCATGCCAGTTGCACAGGTTCATACCAGGTTCATCTGTTTAAGTTTTTTTTCTTATTATTTTCCTTTTGTACCAACATTCATAAGAACAGTGCCTTTTGGATGCATATAAGAAGATATAAGAAGAGTTTCATCTATGCAGGCTGACACAAGACATGTTTTTTGCGATGTTGTTAGTGCAAGCACTTGCACCGCACCAATAGTCCATTTGCATTTGAATGCCTTCTTCACTCCATGCATTGATAAGGCATTCTGTCTCCGCTGACCGTAACAACCCTTAGTATGCCAAACGTGAAACAGGAAGTAACAAGACAACTTGAACCACTCACATTACTCAGTGCCTAGCTATCTGATGCTTGGTTGAACCCTGAACCCTTGACCACTGTTCTCGAAAACAGCTTTCACACTTCACCAAATGTACCAGAAACAGACGCAAGTGTGAAAACGTCCTTAGTGACATGGATTAATACCAATTTCTCTTGCAAGGTCTAGAAGTCTTGTTTTTGAGACTAAATGGCACTGATGCATGCTAAGCCATGAAACAGTGTGTGAAATGGCCATGCGATGCATGAGAAATCTTCTGTCCCTGCTAGACACACACACACACACAGATAAGCATAAACACACTTACCCTTTACATTTAATTTGTTCTAAATCATTTGCCATATTCTGATAATGCGTCCTCTTATATCATTATTAGAATATGCCAATTGATTTATAGTATACCATAACAATGCATTTGAAACAGCTTTATGCCAGAGTAAACAACTGAACGGATCACAATGCATGATGTAGCTCATCCCATTTATTCTCATTCTTGTGCAAAAATACGCTGAAAAGACAAAGGCCATCAAGCCTCTGCGACTGAATGCCCAACAGAGGAAAGGCTCTTAGAATATTTCACAATGAGAAGTATAAAATGTATTATAACATTGCATTGTAATTCTATTTGCTGTCTCTATTATTGTAGTTATAATTATAATGTGTTATATTATGGAATTATATTATAGGGGAACAGACGCTTTATCCATCACAGGACGGACGTTGGCTGCTGGCCTGTCTCTTAACTGTGCGTCATCTCCATTTAATCAAGTTGAGTGCTTGACCATACAGCTAATGGATTATTGTGCCACCTATAACTGCATTAACTACAACATAATATGTTTTCTCATTTAAGCCATTTGATGTAAACGAACCGTGAAGCACGCCCAAACAGCACTGAGTGACTGGGCAGTCACATGAGACAGTCTTAGCCTTTCTGTCTGATAATCGCCATGCACAATAAAACAAACCTACAGTCCTCTGGCAACCGAGGCCATGCTTTTGAAGAGGTCCCGTGGCCCATGGCTGTGTTTATTTATGTCCTGGTTTCACAAGTGTGAAATACCTCTGCTGCAGTGCAAGGTGCAGAGGTGTGTTATATTTTTTGCTTTGACTGAACCTAATTCTTCCTGGGTTGACACACACGGCTGTTAAGGTTATGATTTTAGTAGACATTACTGAGACATATTGACGAAAGATTTTGTCTGCTTATATTTCCTGCTAGGGTTCACTGAATATACTGTAATCCAGTGATGCTTACTGTATATAAAAGTTATATTAATTATTTACTAAATTATTTAGAATAAAAGTACTAATCCTAATAATAATGATAATTATATTTCTACGTTTTACTCTCTATTCATGTTCTCCCCGTGTCTGCATGGGTTTCCTCCAGGTTCTTCAGTTTCCTTCCACCTCCCAAAAACATGTCAGTAGGTGGACTTGCTACAATAAACTGCCCCTAGGTGTGAAGGAGTATATGTACACAATGCCCCGCAATAGACTGGCATTCCACCCAGGGTGTATTCCCACAATGTGCCCAGTGTTCCCGGGACACGCTCCGGATCTACCACCCTGACCAGGATAAAGCACTTACTGAAGATAGATGAATGAATGAATGAATGAATGAATGAATATAATTCTCCTGCAAAAACGTTATGCATCATGGAGAGGTTTTTTCTTAGTGTAGTAAAGACCTGTGGAGATTTCTACCAAGAACAATCTCCATCTCCTTCAGTGCCACACAGAACTTTACGATATAAGTTATAGGATTTAGGGATAATGAATTTTAAATAACCTGTAGTGCATTTGAAGCTAGCTTGACTGTGGCAGTGCTAAATCATTTACCTCTATAGCAGCCATGAAAAAGCTGATTTATATTTGACTCCTCACCTGCCTCCTCTCAGCTTTAAGAAAGGCCAGCAGGATACTTTTAATAACAATTCTTTCTTACTAGCTGAGTACAATGCAAGCTGAGATGACAAGTGTTTTCAAGGTTAGCAGTAATGTATAACATTGTGTTCTGTATTACACCTGAAAGATCTGCTGATTTCCCTCTTTATGGCCAGAATGGAGAAAAGCCTCGTTCACAGGTAAACAAATATTACACAACTCACACAGCATCCGACGAAAATCTCTAAACTCTTCTACAAAAAAACTAGGGCTGTTGGTACCTTTGAAATGTTAATTTGTAATTTTTAAATGCACATTCATTATTTTAATGAAATGATCAGTGTTCTAAATAAACCGCTTGATTAAAACCTTAACGTAATTAAAACCATAAATTAATAGCTCTTTTAAAGTTACATGAGCACAGAAAGGTTTGTTATGCAGGTCTCACTGCTTTCACTCACAAGTGCTGACTAGTTCTGGTATTTTTACTCTTTTAGTCACTTTTTTTTTTTTTTAAAGTCATGTGGTTGCTCAGTACCATTTTATTTTTCCCCACACTGGAGACAGAGGTTCTGACATAAAAGGACCGGCAAGAACAGTGACACAATGAATAGAGAAATCATCTCTTATGGCTCTCATCAGAAAGTCAACACACTGGAGACAGCATTCATCTTGAGTGTCATTTACTTATCATTACAAAAGCAATCTAATGAAGCTTCAAAACTCAATTATTTTCCTTATATCTGTACTGTGAGGATCCAGAAGAGATCCAGAAATAATCTGTGGGACTTAAAGTACTTGCACAAAGGATCACCATCTGTGGCCGAGGTTGCAAGAACCTTCTTCAAAGCATCATTTGTCAGTTCTCCAGAAATGAGGTAGATGTGACTGATCTTCACACTCCCCTTTATGACAAGGGAACAAGCAGAGTTGCTGAGAAAGATCATACAGTAGGGATGTAACCGAATACGAAGACATTATTCGGATTGAACAGATAATGTGTTCAAAACTGATATAAATGCAGATACAAATATGAGGCACGCTATTCTTTTTTTTTTCTTTTGAGAAGCTTGTCGGAAAGGTTCATAAGGCATCTGGTTCAGACTAGATGTTTGAATTGGAACTGACATCCCACAGCAAACAAAAAAGTCATGGAGGCTTTGATTTTCATGCTATTGGGACAAAGAAAGCCCATGCTCATTAACGTGAACATGCGGTACTTCTTAACTGCCTCATACAGGTCACAGTGGTTTAAATTAGGCTACTAGTTTGTCTATATTTTGGGAAATAGAACCAAATACATTCATTAGAAAAATATGATGGGCTGATACAAACAAATGGGGTGAATTCCTAGAGCATGAAGACAGTGCTAGCATTGTGTCCAGGGCATATTGATAGGGTTCATTAAAAAAAAAACCTTCTGGTCTTCTGGTCTTCATGTCTAAATCTGAATGCAGATACACATATGGATATTTGGACCATTACACAGATACAAATACAATGTACATCAGTGTAGTAGATTTAAAAAAAATTTAACCAGGAAGTCTACTGAGAGTCACAATTCCACACATCCTATTACACACTTAAAAATATATATGTATATACTAAGATATAAACATTAGCAAAATACAGAATTAAAACATTGTTACACACACATAGGGTGTGAAGCAGAGTTGTAAATTTATGTGTTAAAACATTGAATTGGGTCGAATGACAGAGCACTACAGCACTGAACACATGTTTATGATTTCAGCTCATCAAAAAGCTCCAATCAATGCATTTTTGCTTCCTTCCATAACTGCATCAATTAAACAGGCTTCAAATCTAGTGAGAACTGCTGTTGATACCTGTTAGGCATTTGGATAAGATCGCACACTCTCAGCTGTCAGTACTCAATCAGGAAGTGGCAGTGCATAGGGAATACAGAATCAGAGATAAACAGGTGCTTATTACTATTCTCTCCCACACTTGGCATATTCAGCAGCAACTGCAGCAGCTGAAACATATAAAGAGATGGCCACACGGTGAAACCAAGGTCTATGCAAATCATAAACACTGTGTGCCTCTCTCTTCTTATCTTGCCTCCAGTAAACATTAAGCTAAGCTTACAAATCCCTGTTACAGCAATAGAGAGCTCATACCATATTAGGCTTCATCAAAGCTAAGCAATAAATATTTTTTGTCTCATATTTCTGTGTTTTTTTTTTTTTTTTTATTTCCTTCACATGGAAAGCACGATAAGGCACTGCACCGGAATAAATTCAATTTGTTTCAATTCTACCCAAGTTCTGATTGTGTAATGGCCTCTCAGGAGACTTGTTCGGACCCTGGGGATTTGTTACTCAGTCTGTCACCTCACACAGAGTCACTACAGCATCACGACAACAAGCCCATACTGCATCGTTATGAGGGCGACAGCACCATTTATCAGGAATATCACCACTGTCCACACAAACAAGCACCTGCTGCACACAAATGGCACCTTGCTACATAGGGGCTGTTTTTGCAGTGAACACATGAAGCATAGATTTCACATTAAGCACAGATAGTGAAGAAAGTGAATGTGAAAAATAAAACACCCACATGAGCCACAAACTAGTACAGTATTGTGGCAGTGGGAGGAGGAGTCGCAGAGGATGAGCGGGTAATGACTGAGTGTCTACACCTGTGTGTGTGTGAATAAAAATGTCATATTTTTAGGCTGTGTGAACCAGAGCCAGAGCCAGAGTGCAGCTGAACTTCATGAATTAAAGTTTTCTATATGGTTTCCATTCATTTTTGAGTTTGCACAGAGAGCTGCAGTCTCTCACTCCCACTCTGTACCTACAGTCTCCTCAATTCCCCTCACCCCCACCAAGCTATATTATGTATTAGCTCTTGGCAGTAAAGAATAATCAAAAATAATTTGAGTTCTCTTTTTAAGACTTTATCAGAACACTGTAATTAGAATGTGCCTTAAAAGTCTGTATACTATGTCCATTGTAATTCTATTTTTTTATGACCAGCTGGCAGGTGTGGAGTAATTATATTGAGTCACCTCTAAACTAGATCTAGTTTAAAAAATTATAGTTCTAAATCAATATGCCTGTAAGCATGTCAAGGAACCAACAGTTAGGCTTGGCTGGCCATTATTCATTGACCACATGTTTTTTTTTATTATGCCGCTAAATGTCAATAAGATATATGAATGTCATAGATTTTAGCATCTTGTGAGGAATGGTAACTGATGCAGTTAACTGATGCATCATCCACATCACATCATTCTCAATGTGGCAGTGAAAATGTTTCTCCTCTTTATGCTGAAGCTGCCTATGTAACCAACAAATATGCTCTGTCCATGTCACTCTCAAATTTCACTTAAAAAAGGCTGACATTTAACTTTCATCAGATGTCTGTTAATGAACTGCCTGTAGCAGCAATGGGAAAGGAAACAAAAGAAACAAGCCAAAATTACAGTTTGCGACAATATATATATATATTTTTTCATGTTTGTATGATAAATTCTCAAAGCATTATAAATGGAAAAATATGACAACGTTGATCTGATCTTGCCAGCAAACGTGGTTAATAATTGCTGCCATAGGATAATAGGCAGTTAAATGAGAGGACAGTAAAGTTATTTTTAATCATTTTCTATTAAACAAAAGGGATATATGTGCTTTTTCTGCACATTGCAGTACTATGCTCTGTTGATCAGTTTAGCTTTTTAGCTGGAGCAATGGAGTGCATGCAAACCGCAATCTTATCTTAGGTTTTCTGCTTTCAGAGAGCTCTATGCTGCAAGAAATACATACAAAATATGCAAACCTAAAAGAAAAGTTTAAATCCTAAAGTGATTTGGAAGCACCACTCCATCATTCCTACACACTTTTCTAGCACGAGCATAGAGAGCTTTTATCAGCTCACTGCTTTACAAAACCAAATTAAGAGTTATGTTACATTTTTGTGACTTTCTTTTTTCAAAATTCATACATGGCACATTTCATAGACACTATTAAAACCATACAGCATAAGATGTGTATGATAACTTTGTGTGGACTGTTTTTTTTTTTTTTTTTTTAGCTTTATTTTATAATGGACTAGCCTGTCCAGAAAGAAGTCTGTGGCCATCAACCCACATGTTTGTTCACTAATCAGGAAGCTTACTCAGTTTGAGAGGGAGTGAACCTTATACATACACTTTCCGTACAATCCTTCTTTTTTTTAAATATCTATTTATCTTACTTTAAACAACATTTAGCATGGGAAATATGGTGACATATCTTCATTAACAAGAACATAACAAACCATAAGACACTGCACAATGGTTATTAAGATCAAATGGGTCTCAAATTTTGATTAAAACCTTTGCTTACTAAGACTCATTATAACATCTCACTGCACATAACTTAAAATAAGTTTATATTCCTTCTGTTCATTCAGGCAGGAGGAGAGTAATAGGGAGAGGGTGATAGAGAGAGAAAGAGAGGATAGGATAGGGAGAAACACAGAAGAGAAGGTGGGATATATAGTGAGATTATCTTATTTAATCTTAATTGCTCAAATAGGGTCCCTGGAGGACTAGCGGTTAGGCCACAGCACTCTCACCGCTGTGGGCCGCGTTTGATTCCTGGCTAGGAAACCGACCCCAGCCACTGGGGTTGCACAAGACACTGCACTCCCAGTGCCGGTCCCAAGCCCAGATAAAACTGGGGAGGCACCCGGGATAAAAACTGTGCCAAATCAATCATCCAGACCAATCATCATGTGGTGACCCCTAACAGGAGCAGCCGAAAGAAGAACAATCTCAATAGCTCAAATGGTTAAGTACAGATTTCTGTTACATCAGTTACATTTACGGTGATAAATGCATCATAGCATGATGATATTCACTTATTTCTATTTACTTGTTTTAATATTTTACTAAAATATGAATTAATATATGCCAAATTTTCCTGACTATGCCAATAAAAAGTATTTAGAAGTGTAACAGCACCTGAAAAGGTCAAAATCTAGAAACAAATTACAGAAAAGGTGAATTAGGTTTGAATTAAGTGAGAAAATGATTCCAAGAAAAATGGCGTGACATGAAAAACAGAGGAGAACAAAAAGGTTCCCAGGTATTCATGCACACCAAAGCACCTCACACAAGGAAAGAGCTATTTAAAAATTGTTTTAAGTGTCCTGGCCAAAGTGCTGGATGTATTGCACAGAGTTAAAAGAAGATGGCATGGCAAACAGAACCAATTTATAAGCCAGCTTTCATCCGCCGAAAAAAATCATACCGGTCTTTAAGCATTCTTTCCCTCATAAGCGTGACCTGTGCTAAATCTTTCCTCAGCTGAGGAATTTGTCTACACCTTGCAGTATGCGCAGGCAGACCAGCACATCCTCTCTTTATACGGTGGTATTTATTTATTTTTTTTATAATAGGATGACTACAGTCATGGGAAAAAGAAAGTACACCCTCCTTCAATTCTATGTTTTATTTATTAGGGCCTAAATAATAAGTGTGTGGTCCCCACCAATTTCTATAAACAAACAAATAACCTCAGGTGACAACAAAAATCATAACAGATTTTACTATGTAGTCATTTTTTTCCCCAAAACATAAACCAATATTCAGAAACCCGGTTGGAAAAAAATAAATACACCCTATAATTCAGAAACAATAACTTGAAGTAAATATTTTCTGTAGGGGTTTGTCAGTCTCTGACGTAATTTGGGAGAAATTTTGGCCCACTCTTCTTTACAGCATTGCTTCAGTTCATTGATGTTTAAGAGCGTTTGTTTATGGACAGCTCTCTTAAGACACAGCATCTCTATGGGGTAGAGTTCTGGATTGTGACCTGGCCATTCCACCCGCTTGCTTTTTTTTCTTTATCCATTCAGATATTGATTTGCTGGTGTGATTGTGATCATTGTCCTGTTGCATGACCAAATTTCATCCCAGCTTAAGCTGCTGGACAGATGGCCTCATATTTGTCTCAAGAATATTCTGGTATAAATTGGAGTTCATCGTTGTGTCAATAATTGCAATTTGCCCAGGTCCTGTGGTAGCAAAACAAGCCCAAATCACCACCCTTCCACCACAATGCATGGCAGTTGGTATGAGGTGTTTGTGGTGATATGCTGTATCTGGTTTTTACCAAAAATGGCACTGTACATGATGACCAAACATCTCCATTTTGGTCTCATTTGTCCAAAGGATATTGTTCCAGAACCTTTGTGGTTTGTTCAGATGCAATTTTTCCAACCTAAGTCGTGCTCTGTATTCTTTTTGGAGATAAGGGGAGTTTTCCTAGCCACTCTTCCCTGAAAGCCAAACTTGTTTGGTCTTTTTTTGATTGCTATCATGAGCATAAACATTTAATGTGCAGAGATCTGTAGGTCACATGATATATCTTGGGTTTTTCTTTATATATCTGAGCATTTAATGGCCTGACCTTGGACTGAATTTGCTGGGATGGCCACTCCTGGGAAGGCAACTGTCCTGAAAGCTCTCCATTTATAAACATTCCTTCTCACTGTAGAATTGTCAATTTTATATTGTTTGGAGATGGCCTTATAACCCTTCCCAGATTGATGAGCAGCAACAGTTGCTTCTCTGAGTTCATGGCTGAGGTCCTTTCTTCCTGGCATTATGTAGACACACACATACCTGACTGCTCAAGAACATCAAACTGCCAAATAGCTTTGTCTTAATTTATGGGTTTGTGTTGGCTCACTTTCGTTATTTTTAATGTTTTTAATGGTATTCTTATTCCCTGCAAATTACATGAATTGAAGTCAATCAAGCGGAGATTTACATTAGTTAGTCAGGAGCACAAGCAGGATACAAATATTTTTCTTTAATTATGGGACTTTCATGAATAATAAATTTCTTGTGTAAATGCTCCTGTGGATGGATTTATTTGTAAATCCAGCTTGATAAATGAGGCCTGCTTTTATTCACAGGAATATAGGGAGGTTACTGAAAAGCAGCATAACTTAATAATAAGCTTGAAGATTAAGCACTAGTGGAGCCTACGCACCAACCACAATACACACTCCATCCACTCAGTCAAATAAGGACAGTACTTAATCCATAAGAATTCTCATACTAATCCACTTAACACACAGAACTCTATTTTACCCTCAGCCACGCGGAGCACTCTCATACGGTACCTCCCACCTTCCTGTCTCCCAGTGAGGGCATGTGGCACATCAGCAGTAGACAGATGTTTATGCTAATGATACTTTTGAAGCAAAAACATTTTAATTGATCAGTGTATTGAGGTTTGTGGTTTTGGAGTTTTACTCTGACGTGGGCAGAGGACAGACTGATTAAAAAAGGAAAAATAAGCCTAACTCTGTTAGTGGCCTGGACACACTGGGGCATTATGAAGATTGAAGTGCTTACAGCATGCCTCCATGTGCTGACTCTCAGCCTGAGCAGTTATGGCATGGTTACCGTATATCATACACTGTACACTGTATATTTACCATAGTATACAATAGCAACTATCTGTATTTAATAACACAGCCCTGATAAATGTTGCAGATGTGTACCATCAGATTTATCTTGATGTTGCTCTAGTTTTGTGTAGTTAGTGTGCACTGTGTAGTTACCCCTACTATAATTGTATAAATATTTCACTGTGCTACATTTATCATTCAAGTGAAAGTTCTCTAGTCTATTGTAATTTTATTGTAGCTTTGTACATTGCTTTTATCATACATTTCATGTTTAACCCTATGTACATAATTCCTGTATTGTCTTGTGCACTGCCCAATGATCCTGTAAATACATATACAGTGAAATCGGACCACACTGAAAACCTAGGATTTTTTTTCCTTTAAAACTGGAAATAAATTTTAAAATTTTAAAACACAGAAAGGAAATGTTCAGTATCTTGAATATTCAAGATTCTACACTTTATCTGTATAAATTTAAACTAAACTGTGTAAACTAATAAAATTTATGATATTGACCGTGTTAACTGCTTTCTACAAAAGCTCAGATTTTCCTTGAATCTAATCCTTTCCATTAATAGTCTTCAGACGACACACTGATGGATTTGATCTAACATGGATCATCATGTTTTACACAAACTTATGGAGTCTATGCCAGCTTGAGTACACACTGTCATTAAAGCAAAATGGGGAATATACCAGATACTAAGCAATTCTGAAATTCATGTTAATATTTCTCACATACTACTTTTTTACTCAAGATATTTCTGATCATATAATGTGAAGTAGAATAGAAGCATTTTCACTAGTGGGCAAAACTAGTTATGGGATTGCTCTGTAATCAGTCACGCAACACTTATGGTTATCTGTGAGCTCATCTATATATAAGAATGCAGTTAACACTTTCCTCCAAGTATGTTTAGCTGCTCTGTGATGTAGCAGCAGTTCAAAAAGATGTGGTAGCTGGCTTCACTTGTCTCAGCGGAAACATGTGCTAGGCCAAATTCTCCCCATTTGGTAGTTGTCTTATAATAGGGGAGAGCTAGCTAGTGGGGAGGAATTGGCAAATGAGCTAATTGGGAGAAAATGGAGTTTAAAAAAAGAGTAGCAGTTGTCAGTGTGCGTGCCATGCTGCTTTGGGATTGGTTTTTTTTTTAGGTTGGGACAATGTGTAAGTGTCACACAGAAAAAGGCATACAATTTAGAATTTAAGCAGACACTACCACCAGTGGACACCCTTTCATCCTGACAAGGGAGAAAATGGCTTTGCCATTCTGTGGAAGCAAATTGCTTCTATAATCAACAAAACAAAACATTTTACACTGGCAGGTAGCCGGCAGGTGAAGGACATTTTTAAACAAAGGTGTCAGCCCTTGAAGTTTAAAATTAATTTCTTTGTGCACAGCATGCCTCAACTGACAGGCGATGGACAGCTCTGACAGTGAGAGGAATCAGCAAAGCTTCCCAAAAACACTCCATCAGATGCAGGTGGGCCACAAGAAGAGCAGTGGAAACCATGACACGAGGTGAAAATGCATCTTTTTTTTTTTTTTTGCTGTCTGATTATACTGCATTAGATGATACTTTGGAATAACCAGTGGAAAGGAGTAATGATGAAAAAAGGAGTAATGATGAAAACATTTTAGTTCAATTATGATTTTAAAAAAGTTCACAGAAAGTAGGCACATATGAGTGGTTTGAAGTATATCTCTCTATGGAGTTTATGCTGAAAAAGGAATAGACACATGCAACAGGACAGATGGTTTAAAATGATGGTTAAAGTGGAAGCCTATCTGTTCTGTGAGTCATGAAGCTAAAGTTGCTTTGGAAATGCTTGTGGTCTGAACTGGCCTTTACCTCCTGTCATTCTGTCTATATTTATTATTGACCTTTTGCCATTATTTTTTCTTTTATGCCTTTGGTTCTCTGTATTAGACTGATTTTGGTATCTTTGTCAACTTTCCTGTTTTTTTTTTTTTTTTGACCGACTGACTGACTGACTGTGGATTGATAACTGTTGGTTTTTGAAAATACAAATGCCTGCATAAGCATACCAGTATCACATCGACGTAAAATCTATGAGTGAAATGTAGTGAAATAACTGTATGCCATTACTGCGCTGTACTGCAAACACTCATATTTTAAAGAGAATAAGAGGAGCTGATTTGATAGGATATTACTGCAGCACACCTAACCCTACTGATTTACTTATTCTAACTCCACCCATTTTTTACAAAAAGCATTGCTTTGCTCATGAAAATACCAAAAATACAATGCCACCATCTTATATCATATTCTTGTGCTGAATGGTACATAAACTAGTTCATAAGGTCTGTGAATACGGACTAGACTCGACTCTGAGGTTAATTACTATCCATTCTACGGCTTTCTTAATACCTTCACATGTTTTCAGCTCATAGGCAGCTCAAATTGCCTATTCACAGATGCCAAATATCAAGACTAATTTCACAAGCTTTATAAGGGCAATTTGGAAGGTCGGTTCTTAAAAAAAGTCTAGGTAACAGATTTCTCTCTCCACCACACTTGGTTAGAAAGCTCAGTTAGAAAGCTTTCTATTACGCAGGGTAAACCTCACATTGGACCTGTGCATGTATTTTTTTTCTGCCTGCTCCTGCAAAACTCTGACCACGTTTGCTTAATCCAAGGATTTTGGTGCCACAAAATCCTTGGATCATTTTGTTTGTACCCCACTGCAATATTTTCTAATAGAATCTGTGGCTATAATACCCTTACTATAAACAAATAACAAACTCAAGAAATAGACCATCTATTTTTGTACAATAATCCTTATTTCTAACCATCCGCTCCTGCTCGCTTGAGAGTCAACACCTCATGCCTGTTAATTTTTGGTTGGGTCTCACAGGATCACACTTCACAGATTTTGTCTTTGGTGAATTTGGTCCTTGGTTGGCTGTGGATAAATTTAGTGAAGAACCTGAAAGGTAGAAAGGAAACTCTTTTGGTCCTCTTTACACTTGGAGCCTTGTGCGCTCTACCATTTCTTTAGTCTGTAAAACATGCAAATGTATGTATGTATGCATTTACTTATTTTATTTGCCAGATCCTTTTTCCTGTCTTTTTAAAATGTTATAATGCCCTGTGTGCTAAATTTGCCCAGGAGCACCTTTACTTTCAAGAATTGAAGAAGCTATAAATATGCATGAATATGCAAATTAGAAAAGGCATCGATGTCATCTCACCACCTCAACCTCACTCTTTTCCCCCAGTTGCCCACTATTACATATGGCATGGTACAATACTACAAAAAGACAAGAAGCAACCCAGGGGAAATGCAATCCAATACAACTGAACATCTGAATCACAGAGCATAGATGCCAACTTGTGAAATTTATTGGAGGTGCTAACGACACCATGACATCATACAATTTCATAACAACTATGTCAGAGATCTTGTATAGGCTCACCCTGCTACTTTAAGAGCACTCCTCAACACGGTTTCCCTGGTAGCACCTAGAGCAATATATCAACACAAACTCACAGCTAACAACAGAACACATGTAAAACTACCCATTAGTTGTCACCCCACTGAAATGAGTTGAATTGCCCTCTTTGAACACAAATCTTATACATTCCCACTAAAAACAATATAAAAATCTGTTGTGCAGGAATGGCATCCATGAAGCGCATCACTGTCTGCTTGTGTCAGCTAGCAGCCAGTGGCAAAACCAGTGCTGGACACTACAGTGGATAATACCACTGATATGAGGTAGTGGTATCTCAGTGGTTAAGATGTTGGACTACTGATTGGAAGGTTGTTAGTTCAAATCCCAGGACTGCCAAACTGCCACTGTTGGGCCCTTGAATAAGGCTTCAACTGCTCAGTTGTATAAATGAGATAACTGTAAGTCACTCTGGATAAGGATGTCTGCCAAATGCCATAAATGTAAATATTATGCTTTCACGGATGTTGTTGTCTATATGATTAATTTTTTTCATCTGAAATATTGGGGACTCTCAAGGTCCTGAGCAACCACCGAGCTGGAACTTATGCCTTAGAGTCAAAACGACAGTGAGACTTCTGACTGCTTTTGCCCTCCTGAACTACCTGATTCCCTGCTTCTGTTTGGAGACTGCTTCACCTGAAAATCTATCACTGCTGCTGAGGATGGCCCATATAGATATCCTAAAGATCACCATGAGATTGCTGTGGATGGTACCACACAGACACCCTAAAGATGGCTGTGGATGTTCTTCCTTGGATAGCCTGCACTTGTCAAAAACAGTTTATGCTCAAGTCTCAATCATTGAACAATCAATAATTTCAATTTGATGCAACGGCCATAAAGTTAAAACTCTAATGAAATCAGAAATGACTCTGATGCTCATATACAAGTTCCTTTCAACATACTTAGCACTGCTTGACTATATAGTATACAGTTATAGAAGAGAATTTATTTATAATTACACTATCCGGTATCGTCCAGATGAGTCTGATTCTTCTCATGGTTTCTTCCTCATGCTGTCTCAGGGAGTTTTTCCTTGCCACCATAACCTCTGGCTTGCTCATTAGGCATAAATTTAAAATTCCTATTTTATATCCAGATTTCTGTAAAGCTGCTTTGTCACAATATCCACTGGTAAAAGCACTATATAAATAAAATTTGAAATGAATTGAAATGAAAACAGGAGATAATTGTTTACCAAAATCCGGAGATTACTGATATATACAGTACATGAAGAAGTTCAGTTTACAATCATACATATCGGGGTGATAAAAAACTTTTCATGCATGATTTTGAACATATGGCAGATACAGCTATCTACACACACCATTATTTGCATTTTGACAACAATGCCTTGGCTCCCAAGTCACGAGTGATCAGTGCTAAGTGTCTGCCACTTCTAATTTGCATAATATGGAATAGAGAACAACTTTTTCACTGTGCTGTGACTCTGAACGTGAACGTGGTTGGTAAAATTATGTTCAGTGTGCACGTATTGTTACATCCAATGCAGTATATGCAATGTTCAAGAAACTAAATGGTGCGACTTCCATTTACACCCCATTGTTAATGCAGCTTTTTACACCATATGAGTATAATGTGCAGGGCGGCACATTTGATACATGCATGGACTGTATTATTCTATTTCTGATGCATTTTAAGCTAGAAGCACTAAAAAAATTACAATATACACTATTTTTCCAATAATCTAAATGGCACATGATTTATATTTCTGCTTGTAGCCCTACTGTAGGAGAGTGTCATTTAAATTTTAAACTTTGTGGAAGTACTTTGTAACAGGGAAAATACATGGGCACATGCAGTGAAAATGTATTTGTAGGCAAAACACATTTCTTAGGGAGTTCATTATATTTCAGTTTTTGGATATGCCTCATGGTGAGAATTCACACACACATATACATGAATAAATATTATTTGCTATATTTCAGATTTTGGATAAAATTCTGATGTCACTGTTTTTTGTTTTTTTTAAAAATACAACTGTACTGTAAATGTAAAACATAAATGTACTTAGTGCTCTTTATTTCTGTTTTATGTCTTTTGCTTAATGTAAAGTCTTGGGGCAATTGTAAAGTTACATATCCCAGTTACCATAACACACAGTGGTACATATAATATATATCTAGGAGAATACAGATCCTTTAAATGTTACAAAAGAAATAGAAACTATAGACTGATTTTTGGAACTATCATACAGCCCTTTTGATTTGATGATCAAAATCTTTCCCAAGGCTTAATATGTAAAAAAAGAATTGTGGTGGAACATGACCTTGACAGTTAATGGAAGGAAATTCATGTTGAAATACATTTACTAGAAGCCACTGCCCCAACTGCATAACAACCCTTACTCTATTTGCATAAAATATAACTTGAGGGGAAAATTCCTCTTGGAGGGATAAGTAGCACAGTGTGATCTTTAATATCAGATCTTGTCACTGAAATTCAATTCCATAGATAGTCTCTGAGCACTTACAGTTCCAATCTGCTGTACTGGATGTCTCACAGGATGGGACTGATTTAACAAAATGCATGGGTACAATTCCCTTTCCAATTTCTTAGTCTTTACAGGCATTTTTTGAAGTGGTTTGCAGTTTCTGAGGCACGGTCTAATATATTTGATATGAAGCAAATGCTAAATGGTTGCTCACATCCCTAACCGGCAGTACTGTTTTTAACTGATTTATGATGATTAATGATTTATAAACTGATAATTAGCCTCTGGTGATGGGCAAAATCCTTTGGGGTGAGGAAGAATTTTCCTGTTTTAATGGGTAATCAGATTTCTATCTGAATACATGAGATATGCACCTCTAAATTGCTTTGGGGACCACCACTAAACCCATGGAAAGGAGAAGGATGTGTGGTAAAATTCCTTTTGCTATTCATTATTTGTCTACATAGACAGAAGGAGAAAAATGAAAGATAGAATGAATATCCAGAAACTAGTACTATGCAAAGTTATTTACAATAACTAAGGGATATTAGCTTTCAGTCACAGTCTTGTTGAACTACACCGATCAGCCATAACATTATGACCACTGACAGGTGAAGTGAATAATATTGATTATCTCATTACAATAGCACCTGTCAAGTGTTGAGATATATTAGGAAGCAAGTGACCAGTAGGTTCTCGTAGTTGATGTGTTGGAAACAGGAAAAATGGGCAAGCGTAAGGATGAGAGAGACTTTGACAACGGCCAAATTGTGATGGCTAGATGACTGGGTCAGAGCATCTCCAAAACAGCAGGTCTTTTGAGGTGTTCCCAGTATGCAGTGGTTAGTAACTACCAAAAGTGGTCCAAGGAAAGACAACCGGTGAACTAGCGACAGGGTCATAGGCGCCCAAGGTTCACTGATGCGCGTGGGGAGTGAAGGCAATTCCGTCTGGTCTGATCCCACAGAAGAGCTATTGTAGCACAAATTGCTGAAAAGTTAAAGCTGGCTATGATAGAAAGGTGTCAGAACACACAGTGCATCGCAGCTTGCTGTGTATGGGGCTGTGTAGCCACAGACCTGTCAGAGTGCCCATGCTGACCTCTGTCCACTGCCAAAAGTGCCTACAATGGACAGGTGAGCATCAGAACTGGACCATGGAGCATTGGTGGTGGTCCGATAAATCACATTTTCTTTTACATCATGTGGAAGGCTGGGTGCATGTGCATCGTTTACCTGGGGAAGAGATGGCACCAGCATGCACTATGGTAAGAACACAAGCTGGCGGAGGCAGTGTGATGCTCTAGGCAATGTTCTGCTGGGAAACTTTGGGTCCTGGCATTCATGTGGATGCTATTCTGACACATACCACCTACCTAAACATTGTTGCAGACCAGGTACACCCCTTCATGGCAATGGTATTCCCTAACGGAAGTGACCTCTTTCGGCAGGATAATGCACCTTGCCACACTCTAAAAATTGTTCAGGAATGGTTTGAGGAACATGACAAAGAGTTCAAGGTGTTGACTTGGCCTCCAAATTCCCCAGATCTCAATCCAATCGAACATCTGTGGGGTGTGCTGGCCATCAAGTCCTATCCATGGAGGCCCCACCTCGCAACTTACTGGACTTAAAGGATCTGCTGTTAACGTCTTTGTGCCAGATACCACAGCACACCTTCAGGGATCTAGTGGAGTCCATGCCTCGACGGGTCAGGGCTGTTTTGGCAGCAAAAGTGGGACCAACACAATATTAGGCAGGTGGTCATAATGTTATGGCTGATCGGTGTATATCAGAATAAATTTCCTTTGGTTTGCTTGCACATCACAGGTGCAGCAGTTTAGCTGGACGTTAAATAGTTCTTGCTGTCATTTCATTAATGCATTCTTGAGATCCTCCAACAGGTGCTCAAGCATGGCAGGTACTTAAAAAAAAAAAAAAAAAAAAGCAATCACATGTTGCAGTATTTGTTTCTAGCTTATACACAGATATTTAGAGTATATAAAGAGTTGTGCTAAGATTAAAAAAATCTCAACCTCACCACGTTGGTCAAACACACCAGTCTGGGGTACTGTCAGCACCTCACACCTTCTGCAACTGCCTGCACACTGTGCCATTGAGTTAGCCAGAGAATATTTAACAGATGTGTTTCTTCATTTTTTTTTTTGTGCTATTAAACCTGGTATGGAAGTTAATGACAGTTCTGAATGAACAAAGTACTTTTCTTATCATACCTGCACAGCCAAAGCCAGCCCTTCCAATTACACATAAGTGACACTGCACCTTTCATAACCTTCACAGACAATAATATTAGATACCATCTTCCTAACTCGCACATTTATACAAACATGAACATGTTCCAAGTAGCCCAGACCAATTAGCTGAACTGTCAGAGGTAATAGGTTTCTTAGACTCAAGTGCATAAGATAATCATTAAGGCTAGTCACAAAGCCCAGTGCACTATGATAGCTTGCCCTGGCAGTGTGCATGAGAGCCTGGATTGCATGCTGCCACCTGCAAGGAGTATAATTCTGACCAATTAAACTTTCAAAGCCTTGCATTCATCCATAACTGACCTGAAATGGGCTCTTTAAACACCAAAGAGTCACGGTCAAAAATAATGCCATCAAGCCCTACTGAGATCACTTCAGTTCCCACAACTCTCCTGCTCCATTATATTGCCATCATTCTCCACTGTCAGAATGGTAGATGCGTGGGTTCATTTAGAAGCAGGTGGAGAGAAAAGACTATGCGAAGTTGATAGGTGTCTGGCTCATTTAGAACCAGGTGGACAGAACTGCCTGGATAAGCTCCATGCTCTCGATGCCACTCAGTAATGAGGGCACAGCAGGCCAGACCCCATTCAGAGGAACGGGTCCTTCTAACTGGCTGACTACCTGCTGTTTCCGCAATGCCCCTCTCTTGTCCCAGGAGCTTCATTAGCTCCTGCAGAAGAGGCTCTACAGCTGATAGGCAATGAGGGTACTATAAACAGCATCTCCTCTCTAACACAGAAATGGAGACACTTGTTTGTAGCAAGCTCCTAGAATGTTTCTCTGGAGATCCCGTCTGGCCCTCTTGTTTCCAATTTTTTTTTACTATCTAATTTCCAGTTGAGAAAACGTTAGTCTCCATGAGTTGTCTCATGTGCTCTCATGAATGGATAATCACACATCTCACTAATCGGGCAAGGCCTCTGAGACTCTTAAAATAAAACAAAATGAAAAGTAAAAAATAAATAAACAGGAATATTCAGGCTGTCAGATAAGATTAAATAATAGCCTGAATACAGAATATTTTTTATACTTAAACTGTAACCCTCTAATATATATATATTATGTATAATATATTTATGATTATTTTCTTATTTTTAAGGACTGGTCTTTTCTCCTTTTACCAAATCTAAAACAAGATAATAAACAAATATCAAACATTATTATATCTCAAAACTTGGTTCAGCCAAAACATTTTATCTCTCTCTCTCTTTTTTTTTTTTTTTTTGATTTTTTTACCCAACTTCCTGTCAATTTGGTCATTTTGCCAATTTCCCATCACATGACAGCTACCAATCAGGGTGTGTGAAGGCTAGCACATGCTTCCTCTAAGACATGTGAAGCCAGCCGCCACATCTTTTTTAAAAAAATGCTGCAACACAGGGCAGAGTAATACACTCAGAGCAAAGTGCTATCTATCCTCCTCAGCATGAGCTCACAGATGCCCACGATTGGCTAGTGCCCCTATGAGTGACAGGGGAAAAAGCAATGCCATATCTCTCACCAAGAGAACACAACCAATTATGCTCTCTTGGATTCGCAGCCATGGATGACTGTGGCATCATCGGGATTTGAAAGCTTTGCTTTTGTACAAGTTCAAATTTTATCGATGTTTACAATGTTTACACTGTTGGCAATGTTTGCACTGCACTGCCACTTTAATTCCACTCAAGTCTGTTCATTATATCTATAATGCTTACACACCAGTGCACTACATCACACTCTTACACTGAATTTTAATGTATTTAGTCTTATTTTATTCATTTATAATGTTAAATTAATTCTAGATATACTTCTAACTCTGTGCTGCTGTATTAGGTGAATTTCCTTATGGGATGAATAAAGTGATCTGTCTGTCTGACTGTCCACTCCAGCTATCTACTTGAGAGTCCAACCAAAACAGATTCTATCACTGCAATTTTTAAACAACTGAAGGAGATCTCCTTAAAGTAGTTCAGGGAGAATCAAATTTACAAATATTTTTCCACTAACCCTTTGGTTTCCAAAATTTGTCTCTGATGTTTGCAGTACAGTTGTGCTGCTCTCCTTCAACTGGGTTCAGCCACCATATAAAAGCAGTAACTTCTACATGTCTTGTATGTATCATGTCAGTAGGGGAGAATTAGCTTGTAGGTGAAAATTAATGAACACAAAATTAGGAGAAAACATGTATAAATGGTACTACTTTTGGTGGGATGCTAATGCAGATATAAGCTTACGTATCTTGCTGGCTTTATTAGCTTTTTAGCAGTGCAAAACCAAAGCATATTTGGACACCAAATCTTGGCTGATTGACTACAGTGGAAAATCTATGTAAATTAGTTTTAGTTTAGTTAACTGACCATGGGGACATTTATTTAAAAAAAAAAGGCACTCCTCTTCTGAGCCTTTGATGTGCAAGAGGCTTTGTCGTGACCTTCACACTTAGATGAAGTGTTTGCTCTTGTTGTTGAGCTAAAACAATATTCAAAATACTGAGCATGCTAATGTATATTTCTGGGTCAGGTTATAGTGCCAGTCCTGCAGAATGCATCCAAGCTCCTGCATGTCCAGTCAAGCAGATGGATGTCAGCACAGCATGACACACAATTTCCAGCTTGTTATCTCGACAGAGCCACACGACATTGGGGATGAAGCCAGTGAAAATGTCAATGGTGAAAAGGCTAACATGGATCTTCCAGAGGCCACCAGCAAAACACAGTTAACTGTCCAACAGGTTGGGTCAGATATATTTAGCACAATCCAGTGGAACTGCAATTTCAGTTACCTCAATTTCATTTAATTTTCCACAGTCCCCAATTACCTGTGGGAAAGATTTTGAGTCAGCCAAACTACATCATTTCTTGAAATTCTTGCTCAGTACAGTGCACTAATAAAACTCTGCTGGGACTAAGCTGTCTCTTACTGTAGTAAGTAAATTAAACCTCTGTGACATTATCTCACCAAGCACATGCACTAAAAGAGCTGCTTAAAGAATCTCATATTAAAGCTTCCTGAAAAATGGAACATGGCACATTACATTTTTGATTTGTTCTCATACATTATCCAATTAAATTTACCACAAAATGGGATACAAGCCAAAATGGGGTTGATCTAAAGGGTATGCATACTGTCCATCTGCTCCTAATTCACACCAGAGTATCACACACTAACATACCACTACCATATAGGCATCACTGCTGTTCATAGAATAATCCACCACACAAATAATACATAATTTATGAACTAGAAAGTGTGAGTATGTGGCAAGTATAGCTAATGAGATTGACTTCAGTTTATGCAAAACATACAAGAAATCACATAAATGTTAATCCTGCAACAAACCTTAATCTTAAACTTAATTTAAATTACCATTTAAATTGAGTCCTGAGAATTATCATCAATGTGCAAGTGAGTGAAGTTACAAAATAGGCATATATTAAATATGCCAATTTAGTAACTAACTCTAGTAACTGCCAGCTTAGTAATCACCATTATACTTCAACATTAAATATATTACATAATTTTCAGTACCATTTTCTTCAGTAAATCTTCAATATTTTCATTAGACTTGACTACATGGTTTATAGCAGGCTCTGAAAGTATTCAGACCCTTTCAGTTTTTGCACATTTTACTGTGTTATTATTAGATTCAATTTAAAATGGATGAACTTTACTTTTTTGGCCATCTACACACAATAGCCCATAATGAGTGGAAACGTACAAACATTTGGCTGGGCCACTCAAGGACATTCAGAGCACTGAAACTACTCCAGCATCATCCTGGCTGTGTGCTTTGGGTTGTTGTCATGCTCAGAGGTGAACCTTCACAACAGTCTGTTGTTGTGTGCACTCTGGAGCAGGTTTTCTTCAAGAACCTCGCTGTATTTGGCTGTATTCATCCTTCTGTAAATTCTGACCAGTCTTCTTGTCCCTACCGCTGTTACTTCAAAAAGAGAGTGATTGAGAGTCATTTTTTATAGTGTGTGTGATTGGGAACAGGTGAAGGTAATCTAAAGTCTGGGGATTGAGAACGTATTAGCAGTGATGGGTTCTGGGAAGTGAAGTCCGGTGTGGCCATGTCTGTAGGCTGCGATGTGTTCTGGGAAACTGAGTTCATGGATGAAGTTGACTTGATGCTCTCTAGGATCTTGCTGGCACAGATCTAACCTGCATAGGTTGCACATAAATCTAACTACATTAATTAATTAGAGAAGTATCTAAAAGAGGTACCAGAATAATTAAATATCTTTCTGGTATCTGAATATTTCAATGAAAAAGGAGACAGCATCTAATAGCTTAGTTCTGATCATATAAAAAAACAGAATCTGTTTAAGATAAATCTGTCGAGGTGGTTTTACTCTAGATTATACTCATTATTAGTCTCATTTTCATGCCGTCCCAAAGGTTTTGCCACCCAGTTATTTTCTTCTTCTGGCTCTCTGAGAGGTCTTTGACCAATCAAGCACTAATGTCTGTCTACTTCCTTTTTTTTTATACATTTACTTCTCCCATCATTTCACCCTTTTCCCTGGCTCTCGCTTTCTCTTTCAGGCAATTACACCAGGCCAGTCTAAGGGCACCAGCCAGACTGAATGACAAGTAATGACACCCTCTGAGAGCCTGCCTTTTCACAGGGTGCACCACTGTCCAAACCAGGATGTCTGCATCATTACACTGATGTCTCTGCCCCTCTCTGTACCTCTCTATCTATCATTTATTGCCCTCCATTTCCTAACTGTGCTGTACTGAACATCCATCCCACTGCATCCATGTCTATGGTGGATTGTGAAATGATTAATAGAGGGGAAAAAAAATCAACTGAACACACTAAGGGCTGTTTGACAGTGTTGGAATCAGTTCTACCAAGTGCTCTGTGATGTGCTGAGCACAGGCTAAGCAACAGCTGCTGCAATCTCCAGTCCATAAATCCTCTGCAGCTAATAATTATACGGCATACTATGGGAATGCTGGATATGTATCAAAGATTACATTTCAGCACATAAATACTGAAAACACTAAAACAATAAGACTAAAAATAAGATTAATTCAATTCCAAATTTATTCCATTTGTGTTATAAAAAGGACATTCAGCTGTGGATTTAAAGACTTCTCCAGGGTCATACCTTTTTCTTAGTGACCACAAATTGCACTTAACAGAAATGCAGCATTACAAGACTTCCCAGAGCTTTAGGGACACCAATGCCACACAGCCCAACACTAGATACGAGAACCACATTAACTATGTGCTAAATCTTCATTTAATTTTTGACAGCACCTTCATGATCACGCTGTGGGCAAGGTTTTCACCTTGCAAAGTCATTATTTCTTCCTCTCACTTACTCCTCTTTAATCTTAGTATATAATCTGTAACTGCAGGAGCATATAACAGGGGTGGTCAACTGCAGGCCATAGTCTGGTTGTGGACTCTGCAAAGTATTTCACTGGATAGAACAAAGTACTCAAAAAGCAGAACCAACATACTACTACTACTACTACTACTACTACTAATAATAATAATAATAATAACCAAAAAAAGATTGGCCGTAGTTCAGTCATTCCAGTTTTCTAAACTTGAACCATCACAACTTCTGTAGCAAATCCTCTGGTACGGCTTGCTGCAGCCAATCACATGCATTTAAGTAAGTTATTTACCTGAAGACAGCTCACTGCATAAGGAAAGAGTTTTCAGACTTTCATAGATTTTTAAAAAATTTTATTTATACTCTCTGGTCTGATTCATGAAGAGACCACATAGCTTGTTAAAAAAAAAAAACGATTGAAAAATGGAATGTTTAAGACAATTAAAAGCAGATGTATCATCTTTTCAGAGTCCATGGCATTGGTCAAAATCAGTAATGTGAAGCTTGAAGTGTGAAACAAAACAACCACTTCGAATAGAGTCTTAATAATTGGTAATGGTTAATTATTGGTACAGTAACTGTCATTCAATCATGTTATTCCATTCAGTCCATGTTAGTTTCTTGTTTGGACCTTTGTGAGTAAGAACTTTTATGTGGCTGGGCCTTTAGTTGGATTAAAAAAGAAAATCCTACATTCTTTCAAGGTGTTTATTTGTGGCTTATGGTCCTTTAACAGCTGCTTAGCCCTGACTGTATATTCAAGCAATTAAACAATATACAGTATGTCCTATATGAGCCCTGATCAGTAGGTAATCAATCATTCAATTAATCAACCAATCAATCAATCAATCAATAAAGCTCCAGTGTACTGCTGAACCACTGCTGCAAACATATATGGCCAAAAGTTTGTGGACACCTGACCATAACACCCATATGTGCTTTTTGAACATTCCATTCCAGATTTAGTCCCCCTTTTCTCTTATGGGAAGGCTTTCCACTAGACTTTGGAGTGTGGCTGTGGGGAATGGTTCATTCAGCCACAAGAGCATTGGCGAGGACAGGCACTGATGCTGGGCGAGGAGGCCTGGGGTGCAGTCAGCATTCCAATTCATCACAAAGGTGTTCAGTGGGGTTGAGGTCAGGGCTCTGTGCAGGACACTCGAGTTCTTCCACACAAACCATGTCAGATTGACAAAGTGCTCTTGTTATACAACAGTAGTCCTAGTGTTTTGATAGAATAGACAGACATGTTTATGGTGTTGTTGGTACTTGTATTGCATCTTGGAGATTAAAGGAAACATACAAAACGTCTTGTTCATGCTAATACATGTGTGAAGAAGTATATATTATATTGTATACACATAGCTTGAATTTGGCTAAGTAGAAGGTAATGACCTGCAAACATCCTCAAACACGTTTTGTCAGGCATTGTGCTAAATAGCCTTTTTTCTTAGGTGAAGGTACAGAGCTGGTGAGTTTGTGTGCATAGAGAGTTTTGCTAAACTGGGATGTTTTGATGTTTTTGCCCCTCTCACATGATTGCTCAGGTGTGTTGATAGTATAGAAAAAAGTATATTTTATGTCCCAGAGTGACCTCATGTCTTTGTTACCTTCTGCATCTCCCTTATAGTTATGCTGTCATAGCTAGTCCTGTCTGAGTCCCCACTTGCACTCTCTGACAATTTACACCCTTTTAAACCATGTAGGATAAGAACATATCTAATAATCCGTTCTTTCTCTCTGTCAAGCTGTACATGCACACCTTCTGCCTGATGTGATGCTGGTGCCAGATCCTCAAACACTTCTTGTGCTGTGGCTCCTCTCACCCTCCGGACCTGACTGATTCATCCTGATGTTCTACTTTTGCTTGGAACTTTCTGCACTTATGACTCACTCTCTCCTGCTGTGGATGGTCTCATATGGATACCCTAAAGATCTGCACTTTTCAAAAACAGTTTATGACCAAAACTATATTGCAGTTTCAGGACATTTCTGGCATGATGGGGGAAAAGATTAGACCATCTATACATATTTACTCTCAAAGGTTGAATCATGGCAGCCACAAAATATTCATTCATTTTTAACTGATATACTGTAAACTGTAGAATACTCTTAGATGCCTGTATAAAAGAAATACACAATGCACTGGCAGAGATCTGCTATGGATCATGATAAATGACCAAAAACACACTGTTAAGGAACTTATTCAAATCTAGTCTTGCATGCCAGACCTCTAGCTTTGCTAGAGAGTCTGGTATGTTTCATCAATAAACATGCAAGATTATTTCATTCCAAAAAGTTCTTTTCCCTCTGGAACCCACAGCACAGAAGTACACTTTTCAAAAATAGTTTATGTCCAAAACTCACCCTTGCTTTAGTGGATAAGTTCACCTGGACACTGTAGATTTCCACGTAAGACCTGCTACTTTATTAATAAAGACAGTCCTGTGTTCATCCCAGGACTTTTATTCACATCGTACTAATGGAGAACATTCTTCCAACACACTTAGTATTGTTCGTCTTTACTCTTATACTCCACAACTGTATATGAATTATAATTCCACAATCTGCTGGAATTATCCCAGAGGAGGATGGCTTCCCTTTTGAGTCTGGTTCCTCTCAAGGTTTCTTCCTCAATTTGTCTCAAGAGTTTTTTCCTTGTTTCCTTCACGGTTGCCTACGGCTTGTTTTTAGGGATTTTTAGGGTTGTGTCTGTTGTCTGACATTGTGTCTGTTGTGTCTATGTTTATTGTTAAAAGTGCTGTATAAATAAAACTGAATGGAATTGAATCACCCAATATGTAATCTGTAATCTTATAAAGTGATTCAGCACTCTGGGACTTTCTACGATATTGACATATAAGAGACTCAGATAATTTAAAACCCTACAATCAAGTTCTTTCTTTTTGACATCTTTTTAAAATACATATCATGGCATATTTATTCATTTCCACTGGGTTTTTAGGCATATCAAAAATGTAGTTTTGAGTCAACAACGCAAATATTATATCATATACATTTTTGTTTATTCTGTAATAATAATGGACTAATGAAAAAAATATACTGTTTATAGTTCAAACAATATAATATAAAGGACACAAAGAATCAAACATTTACATCGAAGGTGTCTTATCACTACTGTCTTGTAATATAACATGCCTGCATTACAAGAAGGCACACCACCCCAGGAAGCTCCATACTGAAGAACACTGACAGACACTTGCTTGTTAATGAAATTACAGATAAGCAAGGCTCTGGTACAACAGAACCTGAATTGATTAACCTTTGCTGGATAAAAAGCATTGCTGAATTTTACTGTGCTCTACATAGTGCTGAGCTGCCAAACAAAAATACTCTATACGCCATTTTCAAAGCTGCTGACTTAAGTTCAAAAGTTATCATGCAAGAAAAATCTACCTAGGTCAAAGGTAAGAACTATAATCGAGACAAACTCCATTCCACCACACAACTCCCCTTTCTGAGTAGTCTATAGTTACGACTGAGATCTGAATACTGATGTACACAATTTCGGGATTAACTCCTCACTAACTCTGCACATAACTCAACCCTGGATATGGCCCTAAATTTCTTCATTGTGCAAGTGAGGAAAAAAGGACAAGTATAGACAATGTACTCGTAATGAGAGCAGATCTTAGTCTAGTTTTACACTGTGATCTGCCAGATGCAATGATGGGTAATTTCAGGCCTAGTAGCCTCTGTTGTGGCATGGTATTCCAGGAACTACCTCTCCTTACCTGCCCTACATCAGATTTCCCTCTGGTATCACATTGATAAGATACATATTAATTTTTACAGTCCTTAAAATGGCTCTCCTACCATAGACAGACATGCAGACAGAAAGACAGAAAGACAGATAGAGTGGAATATGACATTGTTGCATATTCTGCATAAGACACATATCATCTTCAAAAGGAGTAACAATTTATATATATCTAAACCTTTTTTTGCTAAATTGCTTACAAAAATCCTCTTCTTAATTGGAATAAATACTAAATTTTTACAAATTAATGGCCATTTAGTCAATAGCTATGAGTATACTGAAGGTCGTCTTCTGAGGAAGAAGACATAAAACTCAAGAAAACACAAAGCATTGTAACGGTCAAGCCTCATTTCCCCCTACAATATATTTTACCTATATATTGCCTGCATACAAATGAACCAACTATTATTCTAGGATTTAGCCATCACTGGCAAGAAATATGTATTCGTTTGTGAGTGTGTGGGTTTCCATCTCTTTCTAAGAGCCGTTGACAAGCCAGTGTTCAAGCCAGTGTTCAGGCTCAATTCAGAATTGCTTTATGAACTGACAGTTAATTTCAGTTCAGTACTTGGAATTGGAGTTGACACCAGTCTCAAGATAATCGAACTACAATCATGCTGGAAACAGAATCCAATCACATTAAAGTTGGTTCAGGAAGACAACAGCAGTTTAGGGCATAAAATTTTCAGAGCTCTAAAGAAAACCCTTAAACCAGCTGCCATTAAAATCACAGAAAACCTAAGGTGTAGAATCAACCTACAGTTCACAGGAGCTTTCAGCAATAGAACAAAAAATATTCTCTATATTGCAGTTTCAAGACATTTCTGGCATGATGGGGGAAAAAATTAGACCATCTATGCCATATTTACTCTCAAAGGGCGAATCATATGGCAGCCACAAAATATTCATTCATTTTTAACTGATATACTGTAAACTGTAGAATACTATTAGATGTCTGTATGAAAGAAATACTCAATTCCCTGGCAGAGATCTGCTATGGATCATGATAAACGACCAAAAATACACTGTTAAGGAGCTTATTAAAATCTAGTCTTGCAAGCCAGACCTCTTTGCTAGAGAGTCTGGGATGTTTCATCAATAAACATGCAACATGCAAGATTATTTCATTCCAAAAAGTCATTTTAACTCTGGAACCCACAGTACAGAAGTGTGTATTCATGTCTGTGCAGACAGCCAGAAAAGCGTACAAAGATATCAGACACTTCATATCCATCTGAGGCAGAGACTAATCAAAAACAAAAAGTGTACAATTATTGGACCAATTAATTTATTTCCAAAAAAAGAAATACTTCTTGCTTACTAGAAGAACACAAGTAAAAAAGAACTCCTCAACACAAACAACAAATGAAAGTAGACATAGAAAGTGTAATGGGTAATTGGCTCTATGTTTCAAGCAGAGTGCAAAGCAATTTGTGCTACTTTAAATAGGAATGACTATATACAAATAATAATTTTCTATTTACATTTATTTATATGTTTGTTTGATTGTTTGTTTTTTCCATTTTAAATACAGTTTAAATAGTTTCCAGTTTATTGGCATAGAAAGTGATCTGACAATTCAATGTATATATATATGTACAAATTAGCAGCTGGGAAATTTCTAAACTACTGATATTAATATTTAGGGGTCCAAGCACGAAGTCCTACAGTGAAAATTCTTTTTTCCTCTTATTCCCCGGTTTCAAACAAATTCATCTAGGCCCAGTTCACTGATTTCCACCATTTGCATGATATACGAAACCTACTATTGCAAACTAGTCCTAGGATTTTTGTCCCATCTTCAAACTGGCATCAAACTACTTCTGATTATTTTGGTGAAACTATAAAAAAAATTGCCTTTTGGAAAATTTAGCTCAGTCTACTCACATTGATAATAATTGGCATAATATGCAAAAACATGCAAAGGCACATCACATCACAGCACTCCGCGGACTCCATCGCTCAACAAACACTCCGGCCTACAAATATGGCCACCTTGAACTACACTACCCAGAATACACACACACACACACACACACACACACACACCTGCTCTCAGTCGCTGAGCTTCCGTGTTCCTGGTTGATTGAACACATCTGTGTTCAATCAACCACACACACACACACACACACACACGGACCCTTTATAAAGAGACTCTCATCCATTCATGTTTTGTGAAGAATATGTTTTGATCCAATTTTGCCTCTTTGTTATTGACCGATCTGTTCATGTTATTTCCCCTTGCCCTGTCTGGTTTACCCAGTTTGCTGATCGCCTGACCTTTTTGCCTGTTTTTTGACTTTGACTCTGCCTTACAATTTAGAATTGTGCTTTTTACATTAAAACCCCTGCTTAACCTGCTTTTCCATCAGTCTGAGCCTTCATTTTGTGACATTCAAGACAGTTTCAGGAAAATTTGAAGCATAGCAATTGATAGGGGCAGAGCTACAGTCAGATCCTTCTTTTTTTTCCAGAAACTGTAAGTTTTTTTGAGATAAAAGTTAGTGTACTGCATCATTCTGCTAATCTATCTTCAAAAACTTCAATAATATGGTCAATTTCGCATTTCACACAACTGGTCTTGAGCTATAATCACTTGATAAGTATGGTCATCTATGGTCTCTTTATTATTCTTTATAACTTGGTAAGAACTGACCACTGGGGGTGATTTTTGCTAAGGCTGCAATATTTGCTAAGGGTGTGGGGATCAGATCATAAATCAGATTGTATTTCCTATTTTTCCCATGATGTGAGCAGCATGGAACATCTGTCCTTTAATGTTAACAGGTAAGAGCTTTAATACTGCACAGTGTCTAGAGTTTTTTCGCTGACTTGCATCCAGCACATATGCAGGTGTGTACATGTACTGAGTGTTAATTAAAGATACCCTAAATTTATAATTAGTTATGTGACCCAGTTTATAAAATTTTAATTTCATAGTGCTTGTTAAAAAATAAATTCAGGAATAATTCATTTTCGGTAACTGTTTTATCTTGGTCAGGGTCATGGTGGACCATAGAGCCTGTCAATTGATAGGTTAACGAAAGGAGGTGATATATAACCCATGTTCAACCACAGGTTTTCTCCAGAGTCATCTGGCCACCAGTTTAGAGCACCTTCTAAACGGTAACTGGGGCATGTTCAGGCTTCTGTTAGGGACTTTATAGCTCAACTCACATGAGGACAACAGAACCTATGTGGCTGTCTATGCCAGTTCTTTAGGTATGTATAATGAATATGAAGAAGGATGGTGTGGTAGCGCAGCGGGTGGTGTTACCATCTTACAGCTCCAGGGGCCCCGGTTCAATCCTGAGCTCAGGTTACTGTCCATGCAGAGTTTTACACATGTGTCTGCATGTTACCCTGAAATGGACTGGCATTGACAGGGTGTATTCCCACCATGGCCCCAGCATTCCCAGGATAGGTTCCAAATCCACTGTGACCAGGATAAAACACTTCCTGAAGATGAGTGAATGAATGAATAAATATAAAGATAATGCACTGAACAAGGCCAGGAAGTAAGAGCTATTAAAATATATACAAATATCCACTGCCGCTAGCCGCATATATCAGCCTTTTCAGCCACACAAAAGATCCTGTACTGAGCAAAGTAAGATGGAAATGGCTGTATAACTATAAATTGCACAGTAGCTCCATATTCTCTACCTCTAATGACAAATACACTGTTATCGCAGTGATTAATAGAGTTGTGACCATTTTAGTGGATATATATATATATATCCACTAAAATGGTATATATATATAATTGTCTCAATATTTAGACACCCATATCAGCAATGATAAATCATTTATTAGAGTTAGCTAATCAAAGAGTCGAGGAAGGAAAGGCATATATTCCTGCTGGATCAGATTATGGATCAGATTATTTGACCTGGCATGTTGTCAGTTTTTCAATTAACATCTGTAAAATGAATAGGGGTGCAACAGAAGGTATCCCCAGTTCAGAGGCCATTAAACCCACAGTTTTATAGCCAGATAATAAAACCTTCCTCAAGTCTGTGCAAGCACATTATGTTTGGGGAAAAAAAAAAAAACAGGAATATGCACTCAGTAAAATACATTAAGAACCTGGCAACAACCTGTAGCTGTATGTCATAACAAACTTGAACCAGATCTTTATTTATTCTGATTTATCACTGAAGCCTAGTGGTATTAGCTATTATTTTCCTGAGGGTAAAAGAGTAGAGTAAGGCATGATAGTTCTTCAAACCTCCTGGGTAATACTATTTTGGCCTAACACAGTTTGAAGGCGAGACGGTGGCATTCTGGTAGTGGCAGCCATGTGGTCTCCTGCTAACATCTCCTGCTAACATTTGTGTCACCAGCCTTTAGCTTAATGCTCCCCGACACCCAAAGCCTGGTCATAACGATTATCATGACTCTACACCTAACCCTAAACGAAGTATGCAAAAGCTTAATATCATTGAGTGCTGATGAAGTCAGTTATGATTCCTTTGCCTCACTGGAGTATGAGAAAATAGACCCGCAAGATTAATGCAGTGGCATTTTACTCTCCATGTAGAGACTTCGTCCTGACTTTGTGTGCTTGACTCATATCAGCTAAACCTGAATTTAGTTCTGGCCTAATTAATCAGCACACAATGAGGGCCTTAAACACAAAGGTCATTTTGGTAGGTGCCTTTAAAGACATACAAGATAAAGAGGAGGTCTTGGCTAATTGCACTTGTTGGAAGCTTTTTTTTGGCACAGTGGGGAAAGAGGCACTAACAGACATGGTCGCCTAATCACTGATCTGAGAATGCCAGAGCCTGTTTGATGCAAATGACAATGTGGCCTTGTGTTCTCTGAGCAGAGATTGCTTTGGTAATATGCCACCATATAAAGTGATCAATATGCTTGCTGCTGTTCCTAGCACAATCATTTCAAAACCCAGTATGCCATAATTTATCAGAAGTGATTTAGCCACACACACACACACACACACAAATATGCCCCCCACTGTTAAATCATTGATAAGTTTTCACTGCTTACTGCAATGGCAGGAACATTAATGTCGAAGTTTCTGTTCAGCCAACAGTTGGTCTTTTGTCTGTCTGTCTGTCTCTCTCTCGCTCTCTCTCTCTCTCAATGATGAAGTTCAAACTGTTCAACTGATTTTAGAATGGGTTTAGTCACCTTCTGTATCTAGACAGTCACAGGAGACATGTGACATGTAGTGATAAATACAAAAAAGTCTTTCTGTACAGAGTAGAAAGAGAGTTTAAGCAAACTAATTTGGAGCTAAATTTCAGCTACGCTTTAGGCTATTTCCACTAGTGCCCTCTGTAAATATGAATGTAAGGGTGCATATTAAAACTGTTATTGTTCACATTCGCATGTGTTCAGAACTAAAAATAATACTTGTAAAATCTTTTAAAACAAAACGTTGCATGGTAGAATTATACCTCAGCAAATACAGTCCTTAAAATCAAGAAACTTTTCCTTTCATTAAAGCATTATTACCGACACACATTCTGAACACCATTATCTGAGTCTATTTAATTAGGCCTAATTAAATGCACTCATTTCATTTGTTCTTAGTTACTGACAATACAATCTAACCTCACTCCTGACAAAGTACAGAGAGGTAGTGAGGCTAGTCTAGAACCCTGTGAATTCCATTAACAGTAATTACAAGATTATATAGTTACATTACACAGTCCTAAATCATTTGAAGACTGAAGGTGAACTTACCTATTCTGAAGGAGAGCGGCCCACTGGTGGCACTTCTCACCCACATTGCTAAGAAGAGCAAAGGCGCCCAGGGTGCGAGCATCTTCTATGCCTCCTCATGGGTCCTGGCCCGGGGATGCCCCTTCTCACAGCCACCTAGCACAGCAAACACCAACACACAACATCCCATTGCATGAATACAGCAGGAAGTCAGCCAAATCTAATTTCCAGACATAATTTCACTATGGCCAACAGGACATAGTACTTTATTTTATACTTTATTTCTATATCTGGATTAAACTGATTTAGTTACCTTGTTTAACCTTAAATAGTAATCCTTCCCCAGTGAATGCAGTGACAAGTGAGGAATGAAACAGAAAAGTGGTTTAATTTCATTTAAATGTGATAAACTTACTGTTGAGGTAATTTATTTCATATAGAGTTTCCACTGCTCGTCACTTCAGAGACTCTTGTACATTGAATCATTGTTATCTGTTTGTGCTTATGTAAAATGGGAAAAACAATAAATGGCAAGTGTCAAGCTGCTAGATCGACATGCCACATATTCAATACAGGAAGTGCTTCCTGAGACATGTCACTTCATTATCACAGCAGGAATATGACAGAAAACATATAGTTCCTCAAATCAATCCACTCAAACATAATTGTTGCCAAATGACTGTGTGCTCTGTGTACAGTGGGCTTGCACAATGGAATTAATTTGCCAAAAGGTAGAAATATACCTTCTGCTAGGCTTTAACTTGAAACTGTAGGTTTGTAGTTGGAGACTAGACACAGTTATCTGATAACATGTCGACAGACAAATAAAAATATGACTATGTCTCATTTAGTCTATAAATAGAGGCCTGGCAAAATGTTTGTTCTTTTTTAAATGAAAATATTCTAAGAGGTGTTATGGCTATGCTGAAATTGGCTCACGTCACATGACTGGTTGCAACTGTGTCACGTTTTGGTTAATAAGCATGAGTATTTAGTCACATCTTGCACCTCACGCATTGTCTAGTTTTGTCTACGTTGTTGTTAAGTGGTATGATATGCTCTCTAGTCCATGTATGTCTTTCTGCCTCAAGATCCTAGTTCATGTTTTTGTGTGTCTGAGTTTATGTTTTCTGGTTTGTTCAGGAGTCATTAAAATACAAATCTGCACTTTCATCCGCCTCCTCTACACAACCCTGACAGAACGCTAGACCTCAAATGGATGCAGCAGATATGCTTTGGTGCATGTGGGCCCAGGGTGAGCAAATCCGGGAGAACCAGAGGCAGCTTGACCGGATTGAGGCCCTTCTGGACCAACTCATGGCTGGGCCTGATGTCATGGGCCTCTTTGTGGGATTTTTTGGGGAGGGGGCTCCCGACCTGGCTGGAGCCTTCTACCACCCTCCCTGCCCCACTTCGGATGTCTCTCTGCCTCCTTGCTCCACTGAGGATGTCACTCTTCCTCCTTGCTCCACTGAGGATATCTCCCTACTCCTCTGCCCCACAGAAGATGCCATTACAGCTCACAGCCTCACCATGGGCATCACTCCATCCCCTGGTTCTGCCTCGGACGTCACTATGGCCAATTTCACTTCGGACATCACTTCGCCTTCCTACTCCTCTGAGGACGTCACTCTGCCTCCTTGCTCTGCTGAGGACTTCACTCTGCCCCCTTGCTCCACTGAGGATGTCACTCTGCCTTCCTGTCAGCTGAGGACATCGCTCCGAATCCTTGCTCCGCTGAGGACATCATTCTGCCTCCTTGCTCAGCTGAGAATGTCGCTCTGCCTTCCTGCTCGGCTAAGGACGTCACTCTGAATCCTTACTCTGCTGAGGATGTCGCTCCTTCTCCCTGCTTTGCAGTGTACGTTGTTCCGCCCCTCTTTCTATGCAGAGGTCATCGCTCCACCCCTCTTGTTTTGTGGAGAACGTCCCTCCCCCCATGGCTCTGCAGAGGATGTCGCTCCCCCCTCTGTCTTCATGGAGGATGTTACTCCTCCCTCTGGCTCCTCCTGGAACATTGCTCGCCCCGCTGGCTTCACAGTGGACATCGCTCCACGCATGCTCAACCCTGGACGTCGCACCAGCTCTTACCTATGCATAGGACCCCCTCTTGAACTTATTTCACACTTGAAGAGCCACGTGTAAATGGTATGGCTACTCTGAAATCGGAGCATGAACTACACTTCCCATCAGCCACTACACCTCACCAGATCACATGACCCTTTGCACCTGTGTCACATTTTGATTAATGAGCATGAGTATTTAGTCACATCTTGCATCTCACGCATTGTCTAGCTTTTGTCTTAAAAGAGTACTTTCCTTACTTCTTACTTCGCCCATATAGACTACAGGGACAATGACTGTGAAAATGATGCATTAAAAACTGCAATCGCCTATTTTCTTCCATGTTTTATTTTGTACTTATCATGCTTATAGCCACAAGGTTGCCCTTATTCGTTTGATTATTTAGCATGCATTATTATAGTTGATCAGTATATTAACAACAACCAATATATGTCTTTGTTTGGTATGTGTGAGTTCGTTGAATAACTTTCTGGAAGATGAGAGCAAGGAAAATTTAGGTAGAATGTCATTATACGCATGTGTTGATATTTGGAACCAAAGTCTGATCCACATTTCATGAAAAAATGTGAAACCACATGACTGTGGAGACAATGGACTGATTAACATCATAGGCTGAGAATATGGCCTACACCCTGCCCTGAGACAATGTTTGACTGGAGGAAACATTTTGGGATTGGACTAGCCAGAAAGAGTTAAAACCCTACGACACCAAGGAGTCCAGGAGGAGTCACAGAGTCAAGTCAAGAAGAGTTGAACGGAGTCGAGAGGAGTCGAGTCATCCATTAGTCAGCCGTACATGAGTTACCAAGAGCTTCAGAAGTTTTCGCCCCTCGACCTCACAAGGAGATCACGCTCACTCTGTGATTCCGCATCAAGACTGGTTTCTGCAAAGCCTCTGACTCCAGCCTTTGCACCACCTTGAACCACCTGCCTGCAACCCGTCTATGAGATTCCGCCGGGTACACTCTTACACCATTCATCATCCTGATTGGTCTCCCAATCAAAAGCTGACCAGACCCCTGGTGAATCCATATCGCTGGGTAAGCGCTCCAGACAATGGCGCAAAGAGGGAATCCCTGTCCAAAGAGACAACGTAAACGCAAGTACAGTACCTCCAGATTCTCACTGAACTGGTGCATTTATTACAAAGTTTTAAAGCCTTCTAAACTAAATGAAGGTTAAATTGATAAGTTGATGGTTCATTTAAGTCATGGTCTGAGAAATAGCACACAGTGCTAGAAACTTGGGATTTCATTCATTCCCTGTTCAAAACCTTTCTTCTTTGACTTGTGTGTGTGTGCTTGTATGTGTTTATGTGTGAGATTAGTTTCTGTGTCTTAGAATAGTCTAATACAGTTTCTTTGGATTTTAAAAGTGTCTTGTGTCTATATGTTTATAATTTACTGCCTTAAACTGCCGAACTGTGCTCTTAATATAGTGTTTTCAGTATATTTAGGATATTATGGCTGGTGGCCACAGAGGTAATATCCCATGCACAATTAATAAATACACTAATTTCACCTTATCGCTGGACGAATAGTTGATCAGCTATTAAAATATTAAGTTTGCAAAATTTCCCCCTCTGAGATGATCTGAGGTGTTCCAACAGAATATGTTTCCCCTACATATTCTGGTGGAATATGCGGGTAGCTTAATATCGATAGATAATTTCCTACATATTTTGGTGGAGAATGTGAACAGTTTAACCTAAATAGCTAATTTCCTACACCATTAAATGGTATGTTATGTTCTCTAGTCCATGTATGTCTTTCTGCCTCAAGATCCCAGTTCATGTTTTTGTGTATCTGAGTTTATGTTTTCTGGTTTATTTGTGTTTCATTAAAATTCAAATCTGCACTTGCATCTGCCTCCTCTACACAACCCTGACAAGGGGGACGCTGGAAAGTTTTTCGAGAGAGGGTCCTTGCTTCTGTCAAAGCACACCACATAGTCTTTTAAAACTTCAAGTTTGGAACAATTGGCAGTCACAGGAGAAACGTTTGACTCGGTCATAGTTCGTTGAAATTTGCTGAAATCTGACTGGATTACAGTTTGTTGGCACAGATTGCTCAAATACTGACTCGCCACATAATGTTTTAATTCTTTTCTAACTGTATTGCAGTTACTTCAGCTTTGGGTGGATATATAGAGTTCGAAAGTCTATTTGAATATACACACACACATGTTCACATTGGGATGCTCTTGAAGGTGTGTTAGGCAAGATTAGGTCTCTAATAGTTAAGTATGCAGGTTCAACAGTGGAATATTTTTTTTTTTAACTCCTTGAGTTTATATGAAGGGGGTTGATGTAGTGAAGTGATACACTGTATGGCCAAATATTTGTGGTCAACTGACCATCACACCCATATGTGGGTCTTCCCCAAACTTATGCCACAAAGTTGGAAGCACACAATTGTCTAGAATGCTGTAGCTTTACAACTTCCCTTCACTGGAACTAAGAGGCCCAAACCTGTTCCAGCAGGACAATGCCGCTGTGCACAAAACACCCACTGAACACCTTTGGGACGAACTGGAATGCCGACTGCGCCCCAGGTGTCCTCACATTGAATGGGTGTAAATTTACATTTTTACATTTACGGCCTTATCCAGAGCGACCTACATTTATCTCATTTATACAACTGAGCAGTTGAGGGTTAATGGCCTTTCTCAAGGGCCCAGCAGTGGCACCTTGGCATTGGAAAGAATTGAACTCACCACTTTCTGAGCAGAAGCCCAACGTTTTAGAATTTAGTGGAAATCCTTCCCAGAAGAGTGGAGGTTATTATAACTGCAAAGGGGGACTAAATCTGTTGAAATCTGTTGATGTTGAAAAGGAATATATGAGTGTGATGGTCAGGTGTCCACAAACTTTCGGCCATACAGTGTATTTTCAACCGACTTAGGTCAAATTAGTTGTGGGGGTCTCAGCTTGCTGTAACTTAAGTATGAAAAAGCAGGTTGAAAATACCACTGCACCACCAGATTTTGAGTGTCACACCCCTTTTCGTGTTGCTCAACCCATGTCGTTTTAGACTATGTAAATACATAGACATATAGACATAGTCAATATATATATATATATATATATATATATATATATATATATATATATATATATATATATATATATATGTATGTATATATATATAAGGACAGAATGGGGACATTGATAAGGCTTTTACTTCATATTTTCAAAAGCTGCCAATGAAAAAGAAACCTAAATAGTGCATGGATCAAACACAATTTTTCAAATAAATGAAGGAAAACTAAAAAAGTGCCCTGAGGGAAATACAGATAAGTACAAGGGATAAAAAAAAATTAAAATCCACAAAGACTAGAAAGACTGCTGGGTCGTTCTTCCTCCTGAATAAACATGAAAAAACATCTATTGACCCTTTTCAAAAGCAGCCTGTGGAGGATACAATCTTTATACATTAAAGCGAACCCGCTTTACTGCTTTGGGGAAGATGTCATGTTTTTCAGAAGCAGCAAATTAGTGGTCCCAGCATCACCTCACCTCTTATCACCTGAAATGTCACAATGATTAAACACATGCTGGAATTGTGAAAATAAAAAGAAAAAAGGTGGAAAATTAATATTTTCAACTTACTGCTGACTACTTTGAGGCTTTTCTAAACCTGCGGCAGCAGAAATTGAAAAATGTGAGAAAAGGCTTTAGAGAGCTTTTGAGATGACTACTAAATAAAAATGTTTTTGCTGAGTCAAAATGAAGCACTGCCTCATCCTGGCAGTAGTGGAGCCAAAAGTCTTTTCAGAAAACCTCTAGAAAGACATCAATTGAAGATCCATTAGCATATGATTGAGTATAACAGGTACATTATTTTAAAAAAATGTTACATTTGAGCTTTTTAGTTTTTTAGCTAGCTAGCTAATTCAGTGCTAAGCCATTGCCACATTTTGAGCTAGCTACCTAGCTTGCTAACTTTGGCTATTTTAGTTCCCAAAAAGGTAGAAAATGAGTGTATGATGTAGTTAATATTTCTCAGATAGTTATTAATTTGCCATCAAGCATATAATACATATAAATATATCTAATTTTAGAGTAACAGTGAAATCTGCACTGATCAAATGTTTGTGCTTAGCATTGCTCGTATGATTACCACACAACATGCAAGATATCATATGGAAAGCTATTTTTTTAGGGTTTTTTCCCCACTTTTCTCTCGTTAGTTTGGTCATGGCCAATTCCCACTCATCAGGCAGCTCTCCCCTATCATGTGACACTCCTTCAAGGCACGTGAAGCCAGACGACCTCATCTTTTCAACTGCTGGTCTTGCAACTCAGAGGAAAGTGCTCTCTGCCCACTCTGCATGCATGAGCTCACAGACACTCTTCTAGTGTTAGTGTTTTTAGTGCTGTGATTGAAAAGGGAGAGAGAGTATGCCACCCCTCCCTCCCTGAGAGCACAGCCAATTTTGCTCCCGGCCACGGATGGCTGGATGATAGGGTGAACATTTGGCTACTCGGGAGCCCATGGATAGCTATGTTGAGCAAAGAAGTTCTGATATTTATTAACAGAAGAAGTGATCTTTTTTATATAGATTATTAGAACAAGTGCACAGCTATTCTTTATTCCAGGTTGAAATGCACAGCTATTCTTTATTCCAGGTTGAAATATCTCAGATGTTAACAGCAACAAGTTCCTTTTAGCCCCCACAGAGAGCTTTTAGCATCCTATTATCTAACCTGAACTTGCTATTAATCACCAAAAATAAATGCATGCACACTAATGGCATCAGGCAGTCTTGAGAAAGCTAAATGGTGTAAGACAGATGAAGTAGGGAAAATAGCAGGGTTATATAAAGGCCATGGAGTCAAACATTGAGCATTATTATACACCACTTCCCAACATCATTATACTTGATAAATCAGCATTTCAGCAACAGAACATTCTAATGTTTTCCAAAATCCAGCTTACTCAAATGGTATGTTAAACTATTCCTTTCCAATTCCCAGAGGGCAAAATATACAGGGAGAGAATTTGCATGCCATTTTTCAGTACTGAAAGAACAAAGGTTTCCATATAACAACAATTCTAAAACCCTAAGTGTGTATTTATGATATGCTTTGCTTTAGTGAACTCCTAACTAAACTCCGAGCTAATGCAGGGATTAACATGGAAGTCTTCACCAGTTCATGACTAGGATTTATGATCCCCAAAGAAAAGCTGATCTTCCCTCTTCTGTAGAATTCTGCATTAAATCAGTTAATCAATAGCAATGTTAACATGGAATCAATAGTAATGTTAACCTGAGAGACAAAAGAGACCTAATGAGGTTTTAACATGGTGTCTCAAGTTGTTTAGCATACTCCCATTATAGAAGTATAGTAAACTGATGCAGTTGGTCACATGAGAGGAGTAAAAATCCTTCAGAAGCCTTTCCCTATGGCAAGGAACATGTATAACCTTACACAAATTGTGCTGCAGACCAACACCCATAAATGACTGCCCAAAATTTTACACAGAAGATGCTTTTCATTTGCTGAAAAATTTGGTGAACTTGAACATGTAAATATTAAAAACAGACCAGGTATATTTTTAATATTTACATGTTCAAGTTCATGTAAATATTAAAAACAGACCACGTATATTCACATTTTCTGTGTGCTCTCCATGTATAATCCATGTGTATTATTTTAGATTGAATGACTGAATGAATATTTTGGACAGACTGAAACTTTTGCTGGTTCAAACACTGACCCACTGAATGCAAATGGAGCAAATCTTGGAGCAAATCACCAACACAAACAATGACTCACTGAACAAGACCGGAGAAAATCTCAGCCATGACTGTAAAGATTCACTGACTCAAGGAGCGGAGACAAAGCTGAATACACACTATTCACGGGTGTCAGGTGAACATATAATGTAAACCAAGGTCAAATCTGAATGAAAGAATGAATGGAGTCGGTTATGGATCTCTATGGACAACAGGATTCCTAAAACACTTGAGGCTCAGATGCTTCATTGTGCACGTTGAAAATCTCAGAAATATTTTTCACTCTATATGAGGTTTGTATGTTCGTGCATAGCATTCCTGGCAATTTTTTTATTCATTCATTCACTCAGTAAGCAGCTGCTTACTTTATTATGGTTAGGATTGCAATGGACTCAGAGCCTAAACCAGGAACACTGGGTGCAAGGCTGGAATACACCCTAAATTGGAAGCCACCATGCAGAGACATCCACACACTCGTTTACACCTAGGGGAAATTTAAAGTAGCTGTACTACCATCATGTCTTTTTCAGAGGTGGAAGGACAACCCAAATGGAACTCAAATGGAACCCCACTTGGACATGAGGAGAACATGTAAAACTCCACACAGACATTACTGAAAATTTTCACTGACTCAAGTGAATCGCTTTAAATTATGGCCATTGCACTTAATGGTGTTTAATGGTAGTCTATTGCTATCCCCACTGTGGTGCTTCACCAAGAGTGAGGCTTTTTTTTTTGAGGAAAACTAAGCAGTTTCGCCAGTTATTTGAGTGGGAAAATAGGTCTGGTCTCTAAAGCCTACTTTATTCTTGTGAAGATATAAAAGTGGGAAGTGGATTTCTCTCAGCATAAGAAGAGAGTTCCATTGGTACCTGTTTATAAAGTCTCCATATATCACCCCTTCTACACCGAAAGGTCAGTGCTTCTAATACAATGCAGTCAATTTGCTTGAGCTCAGGTTCAATATGCCCTTGGAAATATGGCTGAAGCCCTTACATTGAACATTGTTCCAAAGTCCATAAATAAACTTGCCTTATAACTGTACATAATTTTTTTGACTATTTTACAATTTTCAGTTCAGTTCTTTGCTGGGTTATATAGTAAATGTTTTACTTAACCTTTCTTTTTGCCTTTTATTTATGTTACTTAGCACCATTAAAAATGAGGGCTTGCCTTCAGTGTGTTTCCAGAGGATCCAATTAAATCGAGTAAATGAGTGTCAATGACACTATCTGTATCTTTAGATTCTTAATGCTCCTAATATTCATATCTATATTTGGATTTACACCCAAGTGGGTGAGGCTTAAAGTCATTTTTTTCCCAAACCCTACCAATATGCGCCTGGAAACACTGGGAAAAGCACAGAGGTAGAAAAAAAGGACCTCCTAATTGTATCTGTACTTGTATCTGTGTAGAACACATTCTGAATATGTATTCATACTTGTTTACACCCTAGCATGTTTCTCAGTTCAAATTCACATAAATTGTCCTAACTTCAAATTATGAGTGAGTAAATGAGTGAATTGGTGAGCAAGAGAGGCATACCATGTATGGCAGCTTGTGCACAGGCTCTCTATTGCTTTACCATTACCAGCAGTTCTGACAGAGTGGCTATGAGCAAAACCAGGCTTCAGAGAGAAACAAATGACTAATCAATAGCCATCTCCCCAAGCAGAGATACATGGCTACAGCTCTTCTTCCCCTCTCCTTCCAACTCTCCTGCACTTTGCCACATGTCACAGCTTAGATTTAAGCCTGACTAGACTCCAAGAAGGGCTTTTATTTACACAGCAGCTAACTATAACAATGTGTCTTACACGTTTTCCCAAGTCCCACTAGATTCTCACACTTACTGATCAATGATCACAATAAAAGCTCTCTGCTTGACTCCCATGATGCTTTGGTGGGTCTACATTTATATATTTCTCACTCTCATAACTACATAAATACTTTATGCTGAACAGTGCATAATAAGTTGAGACTGTACGGATTTAGACATTTCGACATTAATAAATTAGCAATTGTAATCATTGGCAAATAGCTGTTTATTTCATAATGCATTCCTGTTTTCTAGGAAAATCAGAGTGTGCTTGATCCCAAAACACAACATTGTAAACTTCTCAGTTTCTCAATAACACTTAGACTTGTCAGAAAAGCTGACTTTAAAAAACAAAAAACTGACCAGTGGTTGACTAGGATGGTGCTGCTTTTAATGATCCCAGAACAGATAATGAAGACAGTTCACTTTTCCATTATCTCTATTATCAGACAACAGACCATAATGCTCAGAACCATTAAAAGCTTCCACTGCACCATGAACAAAGTGAGTGGACAAAATACACCATTCGCCAGCTAACAGTAGATACTGGTAGATTGAATTGGGCATGCTCTACTTCAACTCTGTGTGTGTAATGAGAGAAGCTGCCATAACTGCTTTAAGTGCTGTTTACAAGTCATCTTTTTTTGCCGTAATATCTATGAATACACATACAGATTGCGTACATACAGTTCCAATATCTGGACAAACAAGATGGGAAAAGTATACACAGCTGAGCAGACTGAGCAAATTACATGTGACTGTAAACATGTGTAGTTTGTCCATGATAACAGGCCTATATAGTAGATTCAATTCACAATTCAATTCACAATTCAATTTAATACTGCAGTTAGTGCTTTTGGTGATGGTGAGAGCTTCAGACATTGGTCAGAATGAGCAGAGTGTGGGAAGCTGCAGTGTGTAGAGGAGACTGCATGCATTTCCAGCATTTGCTGGCTTTCACTCCCTCTCTGAGGCCCAATGACTGACCTAACAGACCACCAGCCCATGCGCCTAATGCTGCAATTATGCACCGTGCTCACTGGCCCTGGGGCTGTTCGCTTAGTCTGAGCAAAAATCAGGAATGTAAAAGCAACTTTTCTTCAGCCAGAACATTCTCATGATGCACTCACTAATATCTGGTGGCAGATAGACGCAGCTACTTATGCCATGCCCCTTACTCCCTTGGCTCTCTCACGTGGACACTTTGCTACAGGCTTTTTTTTTATTTTTAACCACAACATTTTCCAAAGAAGATACAGCTATTAGTCATGAAATTATATAGCTGTTCCTCTGGAGATTTGAAAGAAAGTCAGTATGACTATGCTTACATCTTTTTACATGCTATGCTTACATGACTATGCTTACACGTTGACCATCTGCCATGTTTTTAGGTATGAACTTATGTTGCTTTGTGTGTAATTGGTATTGTGTTATACTTGATGTGTATGTCTAAGAATGATATGATTTTACAGAGCTAGTGTCAGGGTTTGTTTGGGTTAGATATAAATGTATACAATGAAAACAGACAGACAATCCAAAAACCCTAGACAAAACACAGGCACAGGTCAGGCAATTAACAGAGATAAATGTTTGTTGTTAGACAAATCAATATATATATATATATATATATATATATATATATATATATATATATATATATATATATATATATATACATAGAGCTCAAACTAGGAAAAAGACTAAGTGAATGGTCCTGTTATTTATAATGAGTGAATGTCTGGTGAATGTAAATGTGTACGTGAATCATGTGATGACATTTGAAGTCAAAATTGCTGGATGTCGTAGCGGATTCTGGGAAATGGAGTTTGTGGCAGAAGAAGATGGTGACATAACAACAACAATAATATCGTTCTACTTCTACTACGACTACAACTACTAATAATAACAAGCCAGTGTACTATGGACATCATTTTTCACCATAGATCAAAAAACTAATTGTCCCTAGCTTTATTATGGACATAAAATGAGAAAACTATATATTTCTGTGTTTTCCCCAGAGCAGGGGGTCAACATAAACAACATTAACAACATGCTGCATCAACAAAATATCCCTACCTGCTGAGTAAAATTGGATTCAGACTACAGGCTGTCAGAATCATTTATTGCAATTGGGCCCTATTGTTTATGGGTCTTGTATGTTATCCATCATGCATTTTTATGACTGCACTGTTGCTTGTGAGGGGTTGTTACAACACACTCTTTTATTTTTAGCCATAAACGCTTGATTACTTGAAGTCACAAGATTATAAGATGCACAGGTCTTGTGGCTTATAAACTGGCATTGATTTTGGAGCATTCATGTGTATTCAAGGTACACTTGAATGGATGTTAGATGTTGCTGGAACAATCTGGCAACACAACTTGTCCTCAGTGCTGCTGTAATCTTTGTTAACAATAGCAATGGCCGTTTTGTCCAAAGGTGGATATTCTTCTCCTGATTTCAGTGCCAGCAATCAAAAATGTATATCTGAAAACTCTTCTGCTACTTAAGAAAAATGTTGTGCCACCAGTAATGTACCCTAATGCTGAAAGGAGAAGATAAGCTTGCAAGTCTTTTGGAAAAATATTTGGTAGCCACCCACCAAGAACTCCATGCCATGCACCTGCTAGTACAGTAAACAGTAGGATGTAAAGACAGAAGCATTGAGCAGGATAATGTTTTGTTGTGGGAAATGGTGATGGAACAGCCATCCCTATGATAATGTTGTGTTGCACCCTTGATATGCACAGTATGTGAAAGAGAGGCAGAGTCAGTAATCATGCACAGAGATATCGCTGTGGCTGAATTCTGGCAAACAGACAAAATGTAGGGGAAAAAAATCAAGTTTTGACCAAAATTAAGCTTTTCTATTAATAATATATTTTGCTAACCTTTCCATCTTTCTAACCTTGCCTTGGTTGTAAAACCTGTCAGTCTGAAACCTTGGTAACTAATTGTGCTTTTCTCATGTGATAAAGGTCACACTTTGATCAGGTTTTCGCATAGTGACATGCCAAAGCGAAATGGACATAAGTCTAATCAATTCCGTTTGGGATCATATACAGATGCTGCTGCATTGTCACATCATCAAAACAAAGAAGAGTACTCTATACAGATGACAATAATTAAAATATCTAAACATCCTAATTAAAAGACATTAATAAAAATAAACAAGAAAACTGACTGAATTAATCAGCAATTTAACAGAAATCAGCGGAGTGCAGAGACGAGAGTGAGACTCATGTTTAACTTTGTGGCGTGACTTCGGGTGATGAGACAGAGACTGATGTGGCTAATTATCAAAGTGATAACTCATTTCCTATTGTAAACATATAATTCTTTAAAATTTGGCAGTAGTGTTGTTCTTCCATGAGTAGGTTAGGTTGTAAAGGTAGAAGTTAGTGGGGCATCTTTCAGTGCAATTGCAAATCTTTAAATGCAATGTTCTCCTTTTCACTTCTGTCGGTAAGCAGAGTTTAAAATGCTAGACCTTTATTTGTGATTGAGAAATATGCAAATAAGACACCAAAATCAGTTTTCAGAAGAACTGCATATAATAGAAATTGTCAAAATTTGAACACGTGAAGGATTTTCTCAGGCCACCACATATATTTGGAGATGCATTACTGCAGTACTGTGTGTTAGTTGTCCAATTAGAAAGTGAGTTTTTAGACACAGATTTACTTCGCTGAATTATTTGTTAAACAACAGACTTTGTCTCCCTGCAGGAAGCCTAAGGCTCTCACAATGTTGCACTCCAGCACCAAATAAATCATTATGGTACCAAATTCTAACCCATGTAATTCTGCAGTTTTATTTTAGTTTTTTACCTGATGTTTGAAACTAACTTTTTTCTAAAACCATGCAGGAGCCATTCCATGTGATAAGATATGAATATTTAAGATTACACTGGGTTGCAGGGTTAGCAGTCCTAACTTTTTCTCACAACTTCATTTATACAGATTATGGTTTTGAAACTCATTCCTCAAAAGCTTGTGATGAAGTGTAAAAAGCACTGCAATCTTCAATGTGTTAAACGACAGCAATGTATACATTTTAATGAACAGTGGAATGGCTTCAACACTGCCTCAGATGACAGCTAAGAAAGAAAAGTGTGCAAAGGGGTTTTAATTACCTCACAAGCTCCATACTAATTCATTAAGACCATTCACTTAACGTCTGGTGCTTTGATTGTTATAAATGAGAGATCTAGGTTTAGATCAATAAGAGTAACCTTTAGATTATTTATGAACAATAAAACAAGATAGTTTCAGTAATAGCCTATGATTTGGCACGTTCTTATAAGCAACTGTATATTTTAGGTAAAGGGTGCATCTGAGTAAATTGTAATGCCATTACGTCCAGCTATAAACTGCAGTAAGTAACGCAGCAAAACATATATTTTTATTTATTGCTTGAGGAGTGAACGATTCTAAGGCAGGGCACCATCGCTGGGCTTTAACTGACAGTTATGGACATACATGAGGGTTTGGTCAGTTTTTACCCTCATGGACAATGTTATTTCGGCTAATTTAATACTGCTTATTCAATAGACATTCATATTTTGTATTGCGAGTACAGTGCTTAGAGTATTGGTGTTCATGTATGAAGTAAAATATTAGTCTTAGTCTTAGCATTAGAAGATGATGTAACTGAGATGATGAAATCTTACACACCAACTTTGGCGTTTACACCATTAATTTACAATCCACTCTATAATATACCATTTCTAGTAATAGGAATTGCTTGGGAGCAGAATCACAGTTCAATCCTGAGCTTAGGTTACTGTTTGTGTAGAGTTTCTCATGTTCTTCCCTTATCTCCAATTTCCTCTTACTTCCCAAAAACATGCCCAGAGATGGATTGGCTGTGTGCGCATGGTGCTCTGCAATGGACTTGCATCCCATCTTTGTCCCTGACATCTGTGAACAGGATAAAATGCTTACTTACTAAAGATGAATGAATAAGATGAATGGGAGCAGAATCACAGAGATGCTTCATAAGCTTGTAATGGATAAAAGGAATCATGTCATGGTTTACGTGGTTAATGAACAAACCCTTCTGCCAGCCTGACAGAATAGTATATGAATCCTAGCCACTGGCCTAGGCCAAGATGCTATAAAATAACAATAACTGTAAAGGATGCTCTTAAATGAGTTTTCCAGCATAAACCTATTTTATTTTTATTTATTTTTCAGGGAAATTTGATACAATTCTACAAAGTGTCCCAAAAGTCTCCATACATAGGGGAAATTAACACTTTTTAGCAAAATGTAACTTTATTTACAAAACATCCTCTACATGATTGCCATTTCTTAGTAAACACACATGAAGTAATTTCTCCCACTCATGATGAACTCGTATTATCCGGTGTTATGTATGTAATTGCACGTCCATCGCAACCTTGCAACAGTCTCCCGATCCAGCCATGAGAATGATTTCAATACATTCTTCTTTTGTCAAAGGCATTCTTACAGTCTATCCGAAAAAATACATATAACATATACTAAGTATGAAAAAATTTGGAAGACATTTTGTTAAAAAGTGTTACCTTCCCCTATGTATGGAAACTTCTGAGACACCTTGTATCAATGGGTGCCAAAAATTTGAGTTAATTGTAGACAGAACTCATAGCATATTTCTTGCCTTAACCATAATGGTCATGGAACATTTTTTTTTTCAATTTTATTGGCATAATAAAAATTTGCAGAAGCATACACGGGTATGAAATATACTACAAAGTAGATTCCAAAGGTACTGTTTTTTTTATTTCCTTGTAAAAGATGTAGTTTTGGAGATATTAAGACATAAATTAGCCATTAACACTGCAGAAAAAGTACCCCTCTAAACTCTGTTGAAATGTTGAAACATGTCTGGTCCTGGAGTAATGCATGCTTTGCATTCTGATGATAAAGACAGGCAGCAAAGTTATAACACTGCAATTAAATATTTGCCAATTGCCAAACTGAGCCAGATAGCAAGACAAAACGTTCTACCAAATAGCTGTCACAAGGCAGGTTTAGTCATTCAAAATGTACTTCTCCAATGAGGCGGTTTTCCCAGAATTCAAACTGGCCAATCTTGCTCTAGAGACCACAGCAAAAGTCGAGTAGGCATGTTTACCATAGAACCGTTGGTGGTTACAATTTTGTTTTTTTTTAATTTTAGACAGGGTGTCACTTTATCTTAGTTCTAAAGCAGAAAAATTGAACTAAGGTATGGAGGAATGTGCGTGATGTGGTCTCCTTCAGCATGCTCCTTCTTACTCCAGGGAGTGTGAGCAACAGCATGATGAATGACACACCCGCTGTGTCACAAATTTTCCTCTGCTGCTGAGTTGGACTTTATGTAGCTTTAAGCTTCTTGGCCCAGCTCTGGTTCCACCTGTTTGTTAATGGTTGTGGTAGTGTATGTGTGTATATATATATATATATATATATATATATATATATATATATATATATATATATATATATATATATATATATTATTGCTGGGGCCTCAATGGATTGAACTTGTTTGTCCCAGAGATACTCAATCGGACAGAGAGCTGGGGAATTTGAAGGACAACACCTTGGACTCTTTTTCAGGTTCCTCAAACCATTCCTGAAAATTTTTTGTAGTGTGCCAGGGCTCACTGACCTTGTCGCCAGTTCACCGATTGTCCTTCCTTGGACCATTTTTGGTAGGTTCTAACCACTGCATACTGGGAACACCCCAAAAGACCTGCCGTTTTGGGGATGCTCTGACCCAGTCGTCTAGCTATAATTTGGCCCTTCTTAAAGTCGCTCAGATCCTTACGCTTTCCCAATTTTCCTGCTTCCAGCACATCAGCTTCAAGAACTGACTGTTCACTTGCTGCCTAATATATCCCACCCCTAGACAGGTGACATTGATATAACGTTGAGATAATCAATGTTATTCACTTTACCTGCACTAATGTTATGGCTGATCAGTGTATATATATCCATCTATCCATTCTCTGTACCGCTTATCATACACAGGGTAACATGGAGCCTATCCCAGGGGACACATGGTGGGGGGACACCCTGGACTGGGTGCCAACCCATCGACCAAAGGCCAATCAGCCTACAGCACATGTCTTTGGACTGGGGGAGGAAACCAGACTACCTGGAGGAAACCCCAAAGCACTGGGAGAACATGCAAACTCTGCGCACAGAGGGAGGAGGTGGTAATCGAGCCCCCAACCCCAGAGGTGCAAGGCAACAGTGCAACCACTAAGCCACCGTGTGTCTATAAATATATACACACTTTTGTCTCAGATGTTTGTGTTATGTCTTCTGTATTAGTGTGCCATCAGAAAAAAAGACCAAATATTAGGTTTACATATAAATAAATGTTATAGAAAAATGTTTGAATGGCATTCAAGAAAGTAACATTTTAAGTAATAGACCACTTTTTAGATAAAAACATAATGAAGGCCTTCTTGTATAGGAGCAAGATACAGAAGCAAGTGCAACAGCTCAAGTGTCCATGAGACCAGTGACAGGTTCTCCATGAAACGTGGAAAAATGTGCCAACTAAATTCCTTATAAAACTACACAAGTGTACCTTACAGAACTGATGCAGGTTTAAATGAAGAGTGTCCTTTATTAGGCCAACCTATTTACCCCCTGCCCATATAAACACCTCTTTGATTATTTTTAGGGGCGTCAAAATCTTTTAATAAAACAGACTGCATACAAACTGAATGCAACATTAAAGAAACAGCTTTCTTGAAGACTTTACATATTAAAGACTATTTAACGTGTTGAGCGGCTATATAGAAACCAGCAAGTAGAGCAGAACAGATCCAGACTAATCATGCTGTCATGTTCCTGTTTTGTTGAATTGAAAGCACTGAATGTGAGTCAGGGTTCATGTCCGGTGCATGCCAATTATACAAAGTTTAAAAAAAGTCTCTCCTCCAGCTGTGAGCATAAAGACCTATAATTCTGGAACTAAATTTCTCTCTCTCTGCAGCAGCAGCTCTATTTTTGATCAAAGAACAGATAGGTAAGGTCAGTAACACAAATATTTCCCACAGAGAGACCAGCCTGAGAGCAGTTACCATAAAGTGCAGGGTGCACAAGAAAGGGCCAGAGAGGTCCTGGTCCTCAAGTGTATGTTTTAGAAGAAAAATAGAGGATAGAGGGCCAGAGATGTTCCAAAACAGGCCACTCATTAAGTATAACGTTTGTATAGTTCGCAGTGGCCTTGCTCATTTCCGCAGCTTCTCAGAAGACCTAAATATTACATGGCTATTCATAAAGCCACTTGAATATTATGTAGAAAAACAAAAACATCAATTAATCAATATCTGCTTTGATATCTATTTCAGTTAATAAAACAATTATTTCACTTAATTGTAGTTTATGATTTCATTTTATCAATTTATAATATAATAGCTATAGTATGTAGGGTTTTTTAAATGATCTTCCTTCGTTTCTGTGAGTCTCCCTGGCAATCATGTTAAAATAAATCACACTCTTTGGTGTCAGCCAGATTTTTTTGAGAGTTTTGAATGGTTACACCCACAGAGATACATTATTATATCCTACTTTAGGCGTTAAAGAAGTCCAACTAAACCGTGACAGGCAAGAGCCAACAGCCAATCAAGGGAGAGAGAGCGTGAGAGGAGGAAGAATACGGAAGTGATTCAGAGGTCACATTTTTTTTCCCTTTCTGAACAGATAAGGCATTAAATTGTTCTCGAATTGGGTGGATAGCTAGTGAATTTATACGCAGTTGATTCATCCTTATTTTGTCATTTGTATAGCTATTCAGTTATGAAGTTCTTTTATCTAGAGAAGTCATGATTAAATATTTAATAGCCAGCTAGTGGCTATTTTAAGACAAACTCTTGTTGAAGGCAAGAGGGTTTGCTCTTTCACCTAGTACTCAGTAGCCGTGGCATTATCATACTCACACTCACTTTCAACAATTACTTTATCCTTCTCAGGGTAATGGCGGATCCAGAGCCCACCTCAGGAACACTGGCCGTGAGGTGGGAATACACCCTAGATGAGATGCCAGTCCATCGCACGCCGCCATACACACACACGTTCATACACTCATTCACACCTACTTGTATTTTTCTGGGAAGTGGGACAAAATCCACAGAATATGCACAAAAACTCCAAGCAAACAGTAAGCCGAGCTCAAACCTAGGAACCTGGAGGTGTGATGCGGCAACACACGCAATCATTCTCCCAATGCTGCCATGCTACTTTTGAATATTGAGAAAATGTCAATAAAGGCAGCTGATAATTAACCACAGAGTTGCGATACTTGGGCCACATCCCAAATTTCCTACTATTATCATTACTAATTAGGCTAATTACATCTGCTCAGCTCACTTGTAAGTCGATCTGGATAAAACTGTCTGCCAAAAAAGAGAAAATGTAAAATTATATGTAAATATAAATCTCTGTAAGATTCCCCAGGACAGCAGATCGGCCGCCAAATCTACACACAGCACTCTGCTGGCCTACTGGACCATGCTTTTTTTATTTGATAAGCAGGTGCACAAGTGGATTTGCACAGGAGCAGGAAGGTAATGATCCAGCGCTATAGGTAATTGGGTGGGGGGAGTTGGGGTTAGCTCTGTATCCAGCCACTAATCTCTAAGGACAGCTTCATCCATGGCAGCCTCCTATATTACTCAAAGCTGAAGAAAGCCCACTGAACTATTGCCTATATTACAGACTGCTTTCACTGGCCCTCATTGGATGTAGAGGAAAATAGGTGTCTCTGTCCCCCTGCTGCTGAAGCAGTTCCCCTCTTGCCATGGCCCCTTATGTTCTTTAAGGGTCTTGATAATGACCTGGTGAGGTGGCTGCTACATTTGGCCCAATGCCATAAATACATGTTGGGTATTCTCCTGTTGCCCTCCTTCCTGTTCACTCTGCAAGAAGTGCCCAGGTGTCTGCAGATTTCTCTCCATTTGAACTTCTCTCCATCTGGAGAGTGTGGGACTGCCTGGAGTTCGCAAAGATGTTCTTACATAATCCCCACACCAATTTGCACTTTCCTGATGACCTTGCAAGGCCATTGTCACAATAACGGAGAAGCTTGGCCAAGCATTGCTGGATTGAGATGCTAACATCATCAGCTAAAAAAGCTCAAGGATCAGTTCCAACTCAGCTTTACCACTGATATAAGTAAATATATCATCATATTTCCAACCTTCAAAGGAGTCATTGTCTGGCAGCAGTTCTTCGAGAGGCCTAACTTGCAGATAGCGTTCTACTTTATTCCAAATGTGTTATATTGGGGCAGAAGTCAGGGGTCTCACACCAAACCCTGGCTTTATTAACGGGGTGCGGCATTGCCAAGCTGAAACAGAAAAGGGCTTACCCCAAACTGCTGCAACAAAATCAGAAACATGATTCCGCATTATGTCACTGTGTCATGAATTAGAAGACATGTCTATATAGATTTGTGTATGTAGTGTAATACAGTGACCACTGATGCAGTTGCAAGAAGTTTTGGAACGCTCTGGAATTTCCTGGATTTCATGAATTTATGCATTAATTACTCCTAAAATGTGATCTGACCTTCACCCAAGGTCAAGTCATAATAATAGACAAACACATATTAAACTAACAACACACAAACAGCTGTACTTTTTATGTCAGTACTGAAGATACTGATTAAAAATTCACAACCCCGGCTGGGAAAATTATCTCAACCCTTTAATTTAATAGCTGGTAAAACCTATTAAATTAAATTAACATTCATCAAACATTTCCAGTAGCTGCAGATAAGACTTGCACAACAGTGAGGAGAAATTTTAGAACATTACTCCCTACAACAAAAGTTATTTCAGTTCAGTATTCACTTCAAATCAATATTTCTAGGATTTCCTGCATGAACAGACATCTTCAGGTCATCCCATAGTATCTCAAATGTTTAATTTTGGTTACAGAGGTTATGGTTAGGGTTAGATTTAGGTAGGCATAATAATTATATTAGTGGAAGACAAACCTGTGTGAATGTGTTTGTGTCCTGTTGACTTTTCTAGGTGTGAAATGATTTATGAAAAGACTCATTATAGCATATATCAACATCATTATTCTCAGCTGTGCTGCAAATGCAGGTCCTGCCAGGAGCACTTTGTTATCTAACTGCTTCACTCGTGGGGTGCAACCTCTGATATTTAATAAGGTTTCTATAAATAATTTGAACAAATTCCCTTTATTACAAATGACGCATTACCATACAAATATGCATAGACATGAATCAGAGCACACAAAGGTACACACATGAGCAATTAAAAATTCCCCAGCTTGCCTGTATGGTATTCCTCTGATTTAAATACTGTTACAACTGTTTAGATAAAATGAAGATCTAAAAGGTTGACAAAGTGTTGCATTTATGAGTATCATTAAAGATCATATCCAGTTGCTTCTGATGGCTTGTGTCACCCCACAACCAGTGCCAGGCAAAAAAGAAACATCATAAAAGCCTCATATTATGTTAAACCATACACTTCTGACCCTCAATAAGATCAAAAGCAGATACAACTTTTCATCTTTCAATAAATTAAATTGCTTTAAAGGGCTGTACTGTAATGCGTATAGCCAGATCATGAAGAATATTTATACTGGTGTGCGAGTCAAAGAGCAATGATTTTAATAATAGAGTTTCTCACTTTATTTCTAGATAGAACAGCAGTGCAATGCATCCAGTGTGTAGGTGGACGCATGTGATTATATAATTAAAAGAGCAAAAACTTAGCATATTTCAATGTACATATGTCACAAATCATCTACCCACTTAATTCACTTAGTGCTTAACAATAATATCTCAACAATGAAGCACAGTATTCTAATGTAAACTAGCCAATAAGCTTCACTAAACATAGCATGAGACTTAGCAGTAGTTCAGAGTAATTGTTTAATACTACCACAAAATAAATCACATTTGCTGTACCAAATGGGAAATTATAAACATGATGTATGTATACCTTAACAATTACCTTAAAATAAATCTAAAAAAAATTCTAGTCCAAAATGCAGTTTGGCTCTTCACTGGGACTAAAGGTTTCATAAATACTGATCATTGCATTGAAAGAATATTTCTTGCTCTAATTTTGGGAGCTTTCCAAGTTCCCAAAGCTTTCTAAATTTTATACTGCAAGGAAGAAGATTTAAAACTAGATATTATATAAATTTCTTTAATCAGCAACAACGTTTGCCACCTCAATATTGCCCTCATTGTGATTAAAAACACACAGTATAGAAATGGAATTGGCGGTTGAAGACATTTTTCCGTGCTCAATTATTTTTCATGCTAAACAAGCAGCATTCTTCTGAACAGGGCCAATCTGTTTCTTGTCAATTTTTTTTTATTAGCCTCAGCAAAAATATTAAATAAAGAAAGTCAATAATTTAAATGAAACAGTGCTTAGAGAAGCTCAAAAATTCTTAACAGTTCATTTGAACAAAAGTGAACAAAAATCTGATTAACTTGATTCACATTTATTAACTAGTCTCCAAACAGAGTTATAAGTAAGACAGAACACTATCTAAGCAGATATCCAAGCAATAAATGGATAAGGGCCTCAAGGACCCAAGTGTCCATCCTGTTTTTTGAATTCAAAAGCCTCCAGGTAATAATACAAAATATTAAGCTTTAATGGAAAAAATCCACCCTGAATGACCTGCATATTGATAAAATTATAAAAAATTGTGATCTTCAGCGGTGTCCAAAATTTAATTAGCAATGAAATTCTAAACTTTTTTTTTTAGTTTGAACCTCTTTCATTGAAACGTCGGAATATTAAAGGTTTCCTACATTACCCAAAATTCTGTTCGCCCACCTGCTGATAATGGTGGCTGTAGGATTTAGTCCTTGCGTCATCTCTACGTTAAAAGAGTGATGAAGCAGACCTTTAGTCTGTCCAGCTTTCTCACCTGCTCATCTGTACATTCTGCTCAAAAACATTTAATGTTTCAGACTTTCATGCTAAAACCGCCTTTAATGCCATTGTGCTTCTTATCACTAACTAGCAAAGCCAAGTCTCTGCTGTAAATCATCGCAGTCAAGTTGTACAGCTTTGAGTGCCACATTGGATTTCTCATTAATATGATATTGAACTTTGCTGGAAAATGGTGCATGATGAAAGAAGCTCTTGCTCTTTTGTTTTTAGCAGCTCACAAAGAAACCTGACTTTTTTTCCCCCTCCTATTAAACACCATTGGAACAGTGCTAACAAAGTCCCACCTGTGATGTCAGTATTGCACACAACCACTAACATCTCACACCAGAACACCAGAATCACTTCTCAAACATTGCAATATAAAAATTCAGTGTGCTTCAGTATAGACTGTTCCTTTAAGCTACCTATATTCCCCAAGAAAGCAGGAAGCATGTTAATATGAACCATTAACCACTTGATTAATCTTGAATTAAATAATTATATCATTGTGTCAACACTAATATAAAGTAATTTAGCTTCAACTTAAAAATATGTTATAAGGAAATAGATGTGTGAATGACATGCATATTTTACTAATTGCCTAATTTATATTGCACGTGTGAGTGGCAGTGAGTCGTGTTATTTACAGTCTGAAAACATACTGACCATGGGTATAATATTAACATTGCAACACAAGTTTACCCTGTAACCTGAAATCTGTTTGAGTTATCTGAACGAGTTTTTGAACATATTTTTTTTTTGTTCCCTAAGCCCCTTTGCTGTTGTGCAAGTGTATCATACTTTATCTACTGCAAACACAGTATCTGTGACTTTGCACCTCTGTTCCTGCAGAATCTGAAAATGCCAAATCTCCCTGCTGGAATCAAAGCTGTTACAACACACATGCAAAAATAAAATTGAAAAGAAAATGTGAATATAAATGTCTCCTTGAAAAATAAATGAATATGCTTTAAATTAAGGTTCCCTTAACTAACATTAGTATTAGCATGAAAAGTGTTACATATTGAATTCATAAACTTTAAGTAATGTTAACAAAGTGATAAAGTAAGCAAACACATATGAATTGGCATTTGTACTGTCAACTCCATACACCTGCACTAATAATGTTTATTCAGTCCAAAAATAATTCAACATAAGTTAGCAAAAAATAAATAAATAAATAAATAAATAAATACAGCATGTTCTTAAATCTTGATAATTAATTGGTGTCTAGTCTCCAGGTATAAATATCAGAACTAGTTTTTCAGCTTCACTTCTGAATTGACAACCGCAAGCATGTTAATTAAGCTGTTGGTTCATATCTGGCGTTGTGGGCTACATTTTACTTATGGATTGTACAAACTTTGGTTTATGAACGTGTTGATTATTTGCCTTATTTTGTTTATTCTTTAAAAACGTATGTTCATGTTAAATAATACATTAAATAACGTCAGTTATGTGAGGAAACTTATTGTAAAGTGTGTTCTAAAAAAATTCAAACATGATATAGGTGAGGTAGCAATGGTTAACATTCTCATTATTTCATGTAAGTAGAAAAAAACTGTGTGGAACATGTGCGCGCACACACACACACACACACACACAAAGAAGTGAAATAGCAAATGAATACAGTGAAGTCTTAACAGTATAAATAATAATAAGTATATAAAATAAGTAGAATGAGAACAGACTAGAACTGTAAATCATCTGTAAATGATTTTAAAATTAACCTAGTGCTATCTAACGTCTGTCTAAATCTCCCACAGGTGTTCAACTGTACTAAGATCTCGGCAAAAGCCACAGCATATGATTTTTATAATATTTTCATGAATTTCTGTACAGTGTTTGCAATCTAAATATCCTCTTTGTTTTATATGTAATAGCGTGTAATAATAGGATTATGATAAATATCAATTTTCTTTTGGATACCCTTCTGCCTGTACCTCTCTGTCCAGGTACAGAGGATGGAGAGAGTTGCACCTTTTTAAAATATTAGCAATGATAGATGGGGCTATTAATATCCATCAACAGAGCTGCTGGATATCAGCTTAGCTGTTGGAAATGTTGGTGAATTGCACTGTACACTATTGAAAACATAAATCTGCTTCTGCCTTGGTCAGCTCAGTCTCTCTCTCTCTCGATTAATCGCTGCAATGCTTCATCTGTATATTCTTGTTGGAGCTGGTTTGGCTCTGGGGAATTTTATAAAAAATAAACCTCCTTCATATCCTGGTGTTGTTTCATACAGTACGTATGCTCAGTGTAAATTAACAAAACATGTAGATAACTTCCTGTCCTGCACAGGAAGGAATACTACTGTCATAGTATTTTCCCTACTCCCAATACACCTGATTCAAATAATTAGCTAATTAACAGCCCTAACTGAGTTGAAATGGAGTGTCTTAGAGCAGGGAAAACACTCAAATGTGCAGGACAGGGGCACTCCAGGCCCAGGGCAGAAAAAAAACTGTGGTCTATAGAAATAACAAGTGGTCAGAGGCTGAATATACTTTGGACTCCCGGTCACTGTTATCACTGCTGGTATTAATTATTTTATCTGGGTATGTTTCTCTAGAATGGTGCATCTTTTATCAATAGTCTGAATGGTTTTATATGTTTCTTAATGTGAATTATAAAAGTTTTATATGTTTCTTTAGTGAATTTTGCTTTCTTTATTAGAGCCTAAAAGAGACAATATTAGAATAAATAATTCTTAATTCCTAAAACAGCTGCCACAATTTAATAATTCACTTCCTGCTAAGAGAACTATTAGGCTTAACATAATGACTAATAAAATTTCAGTTCTAATGTCTGTCTTTGTATGTATGAAATATATTGTCTACATCCTGTTTTTGAGTAATGGTAAGTTCAGATGGCTGATATATAGGTCAAAGGCTTGGAGTGACAATGTCTCATCCTACTGAGGGACGCTCATTAAACTGACAGCGTCACAGAGGGGCACAGTGCGAGAGGATCCATCATTTTCAATTGACATATTCTGTCTAGGCTGTGTGTGGACTACATGACATGGAGACACATTTGAAGGCCATTAATGCATAGGAAAATAGGTTTAACGCAGCACATACTGTATATAAAGATGACAAGTCACACTCAAGAGGTCCAAAGTGTTTAAAGAAAAATATTCACAATTTTTTTTCTCCATTTGTTGTGGATGACAAAGTAGAAATATATAAAAATAATAAAATAAATAAAAAAGAAAGAAAAAAAAATAATGCATGCATTGAATTTTTCCAAAATGAGACTTGATTTTTCTTGATTTACTTGATTTTCCACTTAATACAAGACAGCTTTTGGGTCTCAAAAGTCAAATGTTCATGACAAGAAAAATAAATTACAAATATAACCCAGCACAAACACTCCGGCCTCAATAAAGCAAATATCTAGAGAATTTATCTGCAGTTTCTTACTTTGCTGTTTAGCCATGTATTTCAGAACTGCTAAAGGGATAGAGACAACCAAACATGGCAAAAATGCCAAATCTTCATATATTCTCTTCAAGGAGAGACTTTAGCATCTCTCCAACAGTTTATTTTTTAGTGAAAGCTGTTTTATTGTCTTAATCCCCCAGAGTGCTTGATATTCTTATTAATAATTATCTGACTTTCCATATGTGGTGTTCAAACTGAATGGTAATCAGTGCTCAGGCTGATCTTTGTAGCTGACTGTACTTTGCATCGAGTATTTCACATAAATAGTGCTACAAAACAACACATTTGGAAAGAACTGCATAAAATGTCATTGTGATACCAACAGACTTGCAGCAAGATTAGCCTGTTGGATGTCGGAACCAAAAAAATAGGAATAAAGAAACCACATAAAAGTACAAGTCTTTGCTCATTAAAATTTGATTTTGGGAAAATCCAAAGCCGTGGAAAAAAAAGAAAGCAAAGGAAAAGAAGGAGGATTTTGTTTTGACTTTCTCAATTACGTAACAGGTTTTTAAATCAAAGGGCCATGCAGCAATGGCAGCTGACAAATTACACTCAAGCACAAACACAAGTTTGGGCATGATACTAATATGGATTTTCATAAACACATTATCAGAGATATGCATGACAGCACTCGAAAATTAGTCAAGACCTTCGCTTTCAGTGCTGGAAGGGAGAAACAGATGGGAAGCGAGAAACCTCGCTTTTATGATGAGGGTCTCTGTTGCATTAATATAGATCTAGATCAATATGGGTACAGAGAGAGACGAGACTGCATTAGAAAACACTGGCACTGTTGCATATGCCCCCTGCTCTGTCTTTGATCTGTCCCCTGCAGAAGAACACAAATAAGGCCTCACAGAGAGGGGTTTTGGGGGCTGTGGGGTGGCTGTTGAGAGAGGGGCTGTGGGGTGTGAGTCACTTTCAGTGTGACCCTACACATCACACGCAGAACACACACGCACTCACAGCACGTCACACCACTTTCTGGAAAAATACATGATCAAACACAGTTACGTAAATTCACAGATTGAGCTTTGTACATCAGTAATAATGGATGTTTTTAATGCCTGTTTTTTATTTTGGTACTCATGCATCTTCAGTAACTACGGCGACAATAGACATTTACATTTACATTACATTATCCAGAGCGACTTAAAAAAGCGTTTTAAAGTCTCTATCAATAAATACATTCTGATACTGGTTTGTTAGGTCATAAACTAAGAACACCATCAGTCCAAAAACTCTGTTGGGGAGGTAATATAGTAACAAGTGCTCAGACAATACAATTTTTTTTTGTTTTTAAGTGCTAATTTAAGTACTTTAGGAAGAGGTAGGTCTTGAGATATCATTTGAAGACTGCCAGTGACTCAGCTGTTCAGACATCTAGGGGAAGTCTGTTCCACCACCTAGGTGCCACAACAGAGAAGAGTCTCGATGCATGCCTTCCTTGTACCCTGAGAAGTTGTGGGACCAGTTGAGCAGTGCTAGAGGATTGGAGGGAGTGTGGTGCCATGTGAGATGTGATAAGTGCATTGAGATAAGTGGGTGCTGGTCTGTTTTTGGCTTTGTAGGCCAGCATCAGTGTTTTAAATCTGATGTGGGCAGCTACAGGAAGCCAGTGGAGGGAGCGTCGCAATGGGTTCGTGTGGGAGAACTTAGGATGGTTGAAAACCAGTTGTGCAGCTGCAGATCAGTTGCAGAGGACGAATGGCACTCAGAGGCAGACCTGGCAGGAGTGAGTTGCAGTAGTCCAGTCTTGAAATGACAAGGGACTGAACAAACACCTGTGTGGCCTGTGTGGAAGGAAATGGTCAAATCATTCTGATGTTATAAAGGAGAAATCTACATATGCATGTCAGATTAGCAATGTGAGAGGAAATGAACAGTTGATTGTCTATGGTTACCCCAAGGTTGCGTGCAGTATCCGAAGGTAAGAGCTGAGAGTTGTCCAGTGAGATGCAAGATTCTGACATGGGATGAATAACCTGGGATGAACAGCAGTTCACTTTTGCTGCTATTATGTGTTTCAGCTGATGAGCTGTCATCAATGATGAGATGTCTGCCAGACATGCTGATATCTGAGCAGAAACATGAGTGTTTGAGGGAGGGAAGGAGAGGATGAGTTGACTGTCATCCGCATAGCAGTGGTATGAAAACTCACGTGAGGATATGGCCGCACCAAGAGATTGAGTACAAAGGGAGAACAGAAGAGGACCAAGTACTGAGCCTTGTGGGACACCAGTGGAGAGTCTGCGGGGAGCAGATGTGGATCCCCTCCATGTCACCTGATATGACCGACCTTCCAGGTAGGAAGCAAACCATCGGCATGCTGCACCACGAATACCTAGATTCATGAGGGTGGACAAGAGAGTCTTGTGGTTCACTGTGTCAAACACTGCTGAAAGGTCAAGGAGGATGAGGACTGAAGACAGGTTGATCTAGCAGCATGTAGCTTCTCAGTGACAGTCAAAAGGGAAGTCTCTGTGGAGTCTGCCGCTTTGAAGCCAGACTGGTTAGGATCTTGGAGGTTGTTCTGTGAGAGATAGAGAGACAGTTGATTGTAGACAGTTCGTTCAAGGGTTTTAGAAAGAAAAGAAAGAAGTGATACCGGTCAGTAGTTGCTGATGTCAGAGGTTTCCAGAGTGGGTTTCTTCAGGATGGGAATAACCCTTGCTCTCTTGAATGAGTTTGGTACATGACCAGATGTTATGGAGCCATTGATGATAGTGGTGATGAAGGGGAGGAGGTCTTGAGAGATGGTCTGGAGCATTGTTGAAGGGATTGGATCCAACAGGCAGGTGGTAGGATTGCAGGACAAGATGACTTGCAGGATCTCTTCTGTTGCTAGTTTAGAAAAATGTGCCAGTGAAAGAGAAGGTGAATCCTCAGTGTCTGGTGTAGGAGTTGGGGTAGAAGTGAAGGTCTGGCAGATTTTTTCAATCTTCTCATCCTAAAAGGTGGAAAACTCTTCAGCAGTCAGGGAGGATGGAGCAGGAGGGTTGAGTAGTGAACAAAAGATGTTGTGGAGCTTGTGAGGATCTTGTGCAGAGCTTTCCAGCTTTTCCTTGTAGAAGGCAGTCTTAGAAAGCAGTCAAGAAACAGGGCAGGAAATCTTCCTGGGTTTAGAAGATAGAGGGCAGAGGAGGTCCATGGATGAGGAAAGTGAGGAGAGGAAAGTGTCTGTGGCTAACTCCAATGGTAGGGAGGAAAAGGAATCAGGGTCGGGAAGGGATGATAGGGTGGAGGAAGCTACGGAGGAAGGCGAGGTAGAGTGGAGGTTTCTACGGGTCAGAGAGAAGTATTGATAGCTGGTTTTAGACAGGGCAGGGAGGGTGACAGTGAAGGATACCAATTGATGATCGGAGATGTGGAGCAGGGTAGCACTGATGTCTGTAGCGGGAGAGGGGCAGCTGAAGACAAAGTCCAGGGTGTTTCCTCCCTTGTGTGTGGGAGGGCAGTTGGAAGAAGGCAAGAGGACTGGAGCTTGTCAGAGGGGAGGCTTTCTTTACATTAAACTGGCAGTTCCAGAGCCCACCTACCACCACTTGAGACTGAGACAACAGAGGAAGGTATATGAAGTTACTGGTAGTTCAGCCTCTGGTTTGTGGATGAGAGCTTCTGGGTCTGTGAGAGGCGAAAACAGAGGTAGGTTTGAGGCTCATGTCTGCAGCCTAGTCATGAGTGGGGTTAGTGAAAATAGGGCTGAGAGGGAACTTGTAGCACTTAACCTAGCAAGAAGAAATAAACACTACTAAACTTGGCACTCTGTATCTAAATTTATGTGTCTAACTGTTGTGAAATATGCTTCTGACACTAGTGTCTGTAGCGGATAACCTTCAATATATCTTAGTAGGCCCTTCCCACAATTCACACCTTAAGGGAGACTGAAACTACTCTTGATTAGCCACCTGAGAGAACTAATTAGCATAGACTAACAGACACTTCCAAGCAACACAACAAAATCAACAAGAATATACAGCACAACAATTCTAGTGTCAAGAATCTAGATCCAACTGAATCAAGTAGATAGTACACAAAGTCAGAATCCTACCTTACCAGCAGAGAATAAATTCAAGATAAAACAACTTAAAGCACACAGCAACTTAAAGACATGTGTAGTGACTGCTTATCATGATATTAAAAAGGTGGGATAAAACTGAGTATCTATCAATGCAATTATTAGGTTTGAGCAATGCATTATACCATGTGGTCTCATCAATGGCATAATAAGAATGATTATTAAAAGCTTACTTAAAGACACACGCACACCCACACACAAACCCATACAAGTTTCAAGTCCATACTGCTCTGCTGGGTTCATGCCTTTAGTAGAAAAGTAGTAATCCATTCATTCAAACAAAACAAAAACAATCTTCAATTCTGTCATTCTTTTGTTTAATTTGTACTTTAACTGGACATTAGCTGGATATGAACAGATTTATTCACAAATCCTTTTGGTATTCATGAAAATTCCATAGTTTTAGAAAAAAGTTCATATCCTACTTGTGCAAATTTGAGTAAATTTATGTATAACTACTGCAAATCTCAACTTGATCAACATGGATTACTGCACTTTTATACAGTACTGTGCAAAAAGCACAATACTGTATATGAAATATACTGTAGAGTTTAAATTACTTATTTTATTACATTTACAACATTTAGCCAACGCCCTTATCCAGAGCGACTTACAGAAGTGCTTTGTAGAGTCAAAAAAAACAAAAAACAAAACACATTCTCATGCTAGTTCACTAGGTCAAGAACTAAGAATAGGCCTACAACTGAGAAAATTTTGTGAAACCCAGTCATTTTATACTTATACAAAGAATATGAAAAATAAAGAAAGTAAGCCAACGCAAACCCATAAATTAAGATGAATAAAACTAGTCATTCAATTATGACAAAAGAAATGCTGCTATATAAACAGAAGATGTGCTGGTCTGTCTGCGCATAGCCGTAAGCCATAAACAAATGCCTCCGCGGAGGGAGGATTTAGCGATTGAAAGGATGTTTAAAGACCGGTATAATTTTTTTCGGAGGATGAAAGCTGGCTTATAAATTGGTTCCATTTGCCATACCATCTTCTTTTAACACTTCCAGCATATTGGCCGAGAGAAGTAATACAATTTTAAAATAGCTGTTTCCCTTTAGTGACGTGCTTAGTGTGCATGATCACCTGGGTACACTGTAGATCTTTTTTCTCCACCATTTTCATGTCACATCATTTACTTGTCATCTCACGTAATTCACATCTAATTAATCTTTTCTGTAATTCTGTAAAAAATTAACTTTTTTCAGGTGCTGTTTCACTGCTAAATATTTTTTATTATCATAAAAGGGAGTCCAAATAACTTCCATTTTTGCCTTTTCTTTCACCATTTACTAGTCACTTCATGTTCCCAGACCTCTGTGCCCTTGACCTTTTATGGAGTTTTGTGAGCATCACTAAATGCAAATGAGGTATGCCAGGAATGCACTTTGAACTTTAACCGGTGATCATACACACACACACACACACACACACACCAGTATGATGGAAACCAGCATTTCTGAAACATTTAGTTCTGAACATTTTAGTTCAGTTTGGCTTATGCAAACATTTACACATAACTTTAAAAAAAGATTGAAGAATTAGGCCTAATGTGTGCTTAGTATATCTCCTTTTTTCTCCTCCAAAGGATGATAGAGTAAATATACCTTGTAGCATTCATTACACCAACTGTGACTGATAGGTCGCATGAATCTACAGCCCAAGCTAGAAAGAAATTAGCACCAGCCTCGCTTCTTCATACATTTTTGTGTATTTGTCTAAACGACCACTTCTGGTGCTGTTGCGCTTGGTTTAAAAAATAAAAAAATAAAAAAAAAAACTCCAAACTAATCCGGATTCTAGAAATAAGAACCTTATACTGATGAATTTTTATCTTTGAATGATGCCCCGCTACAGAATACAAATACAGAACACAGGATTTGTATTCCTCACTGACATGCATTCATGCATCACATATTATTAGAAGTCACAATTGCGGTTATTAATTAGACAGCAACCTAATAAAAAACATAAAATGTTTAATGCAATTTGATTACAGCAGATATAAGCAGAAGCTTCAGACCAGTTAGTTTACTAGAGTCTGAGCAGAGTCAGTGTCTTGAACTTCAACTATCCTGAAACAGCAAATAGAAAAGAGAATTATTTAAATATGTGAGAGCATTATTATTATTATTATTGTTATTATTATTATTATTATTATTATTATTATACTTAAAGTACAATGACTTACATTACATTGAAAAGCCAGTAAAATAACCACCACTTTAAATGTTTAGTGCCAAATACAAGGCTGTCTTTTTTTATGTAATATTGAGAGCATTGTGCCAAGACAAATAAAGCACAAATGATTTTACAGAGAAAAAAGGATTACCAAGAAAATCACCTATGAAATGAAAAGGGATTCCACTAGCAATTTAGCCAGACCAAAGATAAACATCACATCTCTAACAGACTGCAGAGCCCAAAAATAAATCTAAAAATAAGGAACATAAGATATGGCGTTTGTGAGGTATATCGATAAATGAAGGCTTCTGTGTAATGGAATCTTGAAAAATCAGCAAATAAAAGAAAAAGTAACTTTTGTATTTAAACCTAGTAATGGAGCTGTAGATTTATTAGCCAAGTAATAATGAGTCACAGGCAGACAGCTCAAGCTCATCAGCTCATACACTCTGCATGACAGGGATTGATGGGCCTCCTGTTGCAGCTGGAGTAAATGTTGAGATTTTATCACTGTTCTCTGTGCAGAGCTGTCTTTAGTCTTTGTAAAAGAGGAGAATTTTCTGGCTGGAGAAGAGCTGCCACTCTGGAAAGAAGGAAGGTAGGTAGTGTAGAAGAGTGTAAGCTAAAGTTAGGGTGGGTGGGTAGGTAGGTAGATGTCATGTCTGTGTTCAGTTATATACAAACATATGCTGGACTTTCAATCATTTAATGTGAAGTCTCTCTCTAGCTTGCTTAGTAATGAATCCAAGCTTTTGTTCAGTGTATGATATATCTGATTTCTTTATTCTTGTTTTGCCCTTGTTTGCTGCTTATCTGATCTTTTTTTACATGTTGTTTGGTTTATGAGTTTGGAATTGCCTCCTGGACTGTTTCCCACCTGTGGTTTCTTACTGTATTCTGCATTTGTATCCAACTACCTTCCTTGTTACAGAAGGTAGATAGGTTAGGTTATGTTAGGTTGTGGTGGGTGGGTAGGTAGATAGATAGGTAGACAGTGTAGGTTAAGTTAGTTTATGGTGGGTAGGTAGGTTGGTGGGGTAGATTGACTGGAGTGGTCTGGTACGGTAAGTTATTTTAGGTTATGTTGTGTGGATAGGTGGGTAGGTAGGTAGGGTAGGATATTTTAGGTTATGGTGTGTGGATAGGTAGGTAGGTAGGTAGGTAGGTAGGGTAGGATATTTTAGGTTATGGTGTGTTGATAGGTAAGTAGGTAGGTAGGTAGGATATTTTAGGTTATGGTGTGTGGATAGGTAGGTCGGTAGGGTAGGATATTTTATGTTATGGTGGGTAGGTAAGGTAGATTATGTTAGGTTATGGTGGGTGGGTAGCTAGGTAGGCAGTGTAGGATATGTTAAGTTATGGTGGGTGGGTAGGTTGGTGGGGTATATTTACTGGAGTGGGATAAGTTATTAGCATAAGTTATTTTAGGTTATGGTGTGTGGACAGGTAGGTATGGTGGGTTATTTTAGGTTATGGTGGGTTGATAAGTGGTTAGGTAGGGTAGGTTATGTTAAATTATGGTGGGTGGGTAGGTAGGTAGGGAGGTAGGTAGGTAATGTTGGGTTATGGTGGGTAGATAGATAGGTAGGCAGGGTAAGTTATGTTATATTATGGTGGGTAGGTAGGTTAGGGTTATGGTGGGTGGGTAGGCAGGGGGTTAGGGTAGGTTATGTTAGCTTAGGGTAGGCTGGGTGGATAGGTGGGTTGGAAGGGTAGGTCATATTAGGTTAGGGTGGATGCATAGGTGAGGAGAATAACTGAACTGAATTTTGGGAAGAAGAGGGCACTGCAGGTATTTACACAGCCAGTGCTCTATAATGCATAATTCCAGGCAAAACATAACTTCACATTTTCACATTCACAAGGATGACATTAAGGGACACTGTGGTGGCAGGACACACATATTAAATTTTTTGGATAGGTAGACTGCTAGAATTTCTTTAATACCAACAAAAAGTACCATTTACTCTGATGGGGCTGCTTGGGGCTGCTGGTTTATTCTTTAGAAAAGAGGTAGGCCTATCTTCCATATTTCAAGAGATGCTGCACCCGAAAAATATGTTATGTATTTTTTTATATGTATAGAACACCAGCTATACTAGTATAACATAACCTCAGTGGTGTAATTATTTCAGATTTTTTTTTTTTAATCAATGGTATATCATCACATGCCTAAAGGCATATACATACACTGTCATGGGTTAGTTCCACGGGGGGCTCTACACCAGAAAGCACAAAGCCATAAATGGGAATTTATATGTGCTCATATGTGCAGGTCATGTGTGACTGGATAACCTTGTAACTGTGTGCCTGGAATATGGGAATGAATTCTATCCTCCATTCAGAGATGACCATGTGCAGAACCACAACAGACTGGAAAAAGGTGTTGGGGGTCCATGTGCAGAAATTCATTTACAAAAAAAGGTAGATAAATACAAATCACAATCCAAATAGGAAGGTCATTAAACACGGAGAGGCCAATAATCAATCACAGCACGGCTAGCCTCGCAAGCCAGACTAACCATAGACCTCTATCCACAGGCTAAATGCACATGAAAGTATGTAGTTTACCCACTACTAAGAGCTTCACACTCTTGAATAACTCAAGGCTGTGATTTTGAAAACAGTTTTCTTTAATCCATTGACTATTTCTTGCTCCTAAATGCTCATTGTGTCGTGATATTAAAAAGTTTCAACAAGAAATATGGATGTGTGGACAGCCAATCAGGTTGCAACCTTCAACATTCTGAAGGCTGTGGCCAGAAAGGTGTTCAAAAGATTTCAGACACTCCATACCCCATGGGCAGAGCCTAATAAGATACAGAAACAAATAGGATATCCAAATAGAAATGATAAAATAACAACGGCCAAGTTTCATTAAGTACATTAAGTGATTTGGCAAGACTTCACAAAGTGTATAGACAAGCATGAGTCCTTAAAGAGTGTCTGTAAATGAGGTGCAGGTGTGAGTGATTGAATCCAGCGTCAATATTCAGGTGAGGTTACCCTCTGAGGGGCTGGAGGGGTATCTTCCAGTGTTTAGATCATTAGACTTAGTAATTAGGGTCTGTAGTGGTGAGGTGGGTGAAAGATGAGAGAGAAAGAGAGAGAAAGAGAAATCCAAATAGAAAAAGCAGCAATAGCATTTCCTAGCATTATATCAGATTTTTAATGAAATCAGCACATTCAAAAGTACCTCAGCTTTCTGTCCAGCTGCACTTGCTTATCCTTAATACTGATACCATTATCCATAAACAAGAACAAATTATATGTTTCATTTGTAACCCTATATGCAATACACTTCCATTATTGATTCAAAACTAAGCAACTGCATGTATGACTAAAAAAAGCAGTCATGGTTAATTAAGTCATCTGTCCATAGTTACATTTATGAACAAAAAAAAAGAGAATCATTAGTTACATATTATTGGTCATCATCATCATTGCTACACAAGAAAACACAATGAAGATAAGAATTCATCTCCTAGGCCAGTTTAATTTCACTTTTATCAGCCACATAATTATACAAAACAAGCATGTGCTATTAGTGCCTATTCTTATAACTATCATCCACTTTAAATCATTTTTGTACGTACAATAATTGATTATATATATGTAGATTACATATAAAGGCATATCTGTAAAATTTTAGAGTGAAAATGAGATCAAAATCTTTCTGCATCAACGTCTGTTATAAAACTTTCTTAACACACCTCCACATCAAATGTGCACCTGCTATATACAGCCATTGTACCCATTAGATAATTCAATTCAAGTTACAATATACTGACATAAGAACAAAAAAAATGTTCAACATATCACTGTTAAACATATAAAGACAGTTTAGTAACACATTTACAATAGAAAAATAATGTTTGCATATACAATCACTAGCCACTATTAGAAAAAACATACTAATACTGGGTAGGACCTCATTTTGCTCTCAGAACAGCCTCAATTCTTTGGATTCCACAAAGCGTTCAAAACATTTCTGTGAGATTCTGGTCCATGTTAACATCACATAATTGCTCCAGATTTGTCAGCTGCACCTTCATGGATGTTCTACCACATCCCAAAGGTGCTCTATTGGATTTAGATCTGATGACTGGGGACGGCACTGAAGTACACTGAACTCACTGTCATGTTCGTGGAATCAGTTTGAGATGACTTATCTCGATTATAAACATTCTGTATGTAGGCATTATAAGATGGGTAAATTGTGGCTATAAAGGGATGCATGTGGTCAACAGCAATATTCAGATAGGCTGTGACATTCAAAGGATACTCGATTGGTATTGAGGGGCCCAATGCATGCCAAGAAAAGATTCACAACCACCACAACCACCATCAGCCTGAACTGTTGACAAAAGGCAGGGTGGGTCCGTGTCTTTAGATTCATGACGTTGAGGCGAATTCTGACTCTACCATCTCCACGTCGCAGCACAAATCTGCCTCAAATTTTGTGCATTCTAAGATTCTAAGAGCTGTTCTGCTCACCACCATTGTAAAGGGTGGTTATTTGAGTTACTGTAGTCTTCCTGTCAGCTTGAACCAGTCTTACCATTCTCCTCTAACCTCTCTCATCAACAATGCATTTCCAGCCACAGTACTGCTGCTCACTGGATGTTTTTTCGCCCCAGTTGGTGTAAAGTCTAGAGACTTCTGTGCATTGAAAATCCCAGGAGATCATGTGGTTTTTGAAACACTCAAACCAGCCCACCTGGCACAAACACATGCCACTGTCAAAGTCAATGAGATCACTTTTTTTTTCACATTCTGATGTTTGATGTGAAAATAATCATGAAGCTCTTCCTGTATCTTCATGATTTTATGCACTGTGCTGCTGTTACATGATTGACTGATAAGATAATTGCATGAAAGTGCAGGTGTACAGGCGTTCCTAACAAAGTGGATAGTAAGTATATAAAGACAGTTCAGTAACATGTCTGCAGCAGAAAAATAATGTTTGTGTATACTATTAAGACATGACAATACACAGTGTGGCAGTCGGTAACATGGTTGCAATATAGATATGCTTTGTGAAAAAGGATATAAAATATATTTGCCTTATTGCTGCTTCCCAGTTAGATTTATTCGAATCAAAGGAACTCTCAGAAATGCAAATGTCTGTTTTATTATTTATTCTATTGCACATGGTGCAGTAATAAATTAAGGCTTTTGAGGAGAGGGTGCAGACTGAACCCTTCACAGAAATGTACTATAAGCTATTATACCACAGTGCTAGACTCAAACACATAACACAGTACATTTTCAATATACTTCGTTTACAAATCAGTTGTCTAATGTCACTCGTAGAAACCATGAAATGACTGTTTTTGGGTCTTTTCTACTGGCATAACAATGCAGAATATAAAGGGCATAAAATAGGCATGTAAGATGGAATAAATATACAAAATATACAGTATATGAACAGTAGATATAATAAGTTTACACACCCCTGTTGAAATTGCAGGTTTTTGTGTTGTAAAAAATGAAAATCATGTCAGATCTTTTCCCACCTTTAATGTAAAATAGCAACCAATAAGTGAAAAACAAACAAAAATGTTTACGGTAATAACCAAAAAAAAAAAAAATTATAATAACCTGGTTGCATAAGTTTGCATACCCCTTAACTAATACTTTGTTAAATGACCTTTCGCTTGTATTATAGCACTCAAGACTTTCTGGGCAAGAGAATACAACTTAGCCCATCTTGATTGGACTGGAAGGTGAAATTTTCCTCAGCCCTTAGCTGTTTTTTCATTAAATATATCTTTTAAATGATAACCAAAAAGTTATACCTTGGTTGCATCAGTCCATAATATATTTTGCCACACGGTTTGGGTGATTGTATGTAAATTTGTGAGAAAAAGTTTCTGTGTAGCCACCCTACCCCATAGCCCAGGCGTGTGAAGAATACTGTCACATGCAGGTATTGACAGCTATTTGCCAGATATTCCTGCAGCTCCTTTAATTTTGCCATAGATCTCTTGGCAGCCTCCCTGAGTAGTGTTTGTCTTGTCCTTTTGTCAATTTTGGAGGAACATCCTGTCCTTGGTAAGGTCACTGTGGTGTCATATGTACTCCACTTGTTGCTGATGGCCTTCGTGATGTTCCATGGTGCATCTAATGTTCTGGAAACTTTTGTACCCCTCTCCTGATCTATACTTTTAACAATGAAATTCCATACATGCTTTGTCAGAACTTTGCGGACCATGGCTTCAGTCTTTATAATATGTCCTTTGGTATGACCATGAACAATAAAGCTGCTATTGTTCTATATAGGCAAACATCCAATTCGGTCAGGATGAGGGTATATCAATATTTACATACAATTATTTGACTACTGGATGCAAAGGTGCCTTAAACTAGAATTTAATAAATCTATTTCATATGCATCTCATTTGCATCTGTTTCACAAGATAGTAAAATGTTAAAAGAAGTAGCACTACTTAAAGCCTAAACAGAAAAAGTAATTTAAATGTAATTTATTACTTTAATATATTACATATTAATATTGTTACAATTACATAATATGTCTATTATGGAGCCACTTAACAGTATAATGCTATTCCATGTTATCAGGCCTTTTCAGAAGGACAAATAAAGCATCTGTTTTTAGTTACTATAATAAAGTACACTTAACAATGCTCAAAACTCAGGACTCTGAAAAATGCTCTCAAACCCTCCACCCAACATTGAAAATAAACCCACATATTTCAGCAAGACACAGAAACATCACCTTCACAGAAACACACTCCTCTGTTCTCTTCATTCGGTATTGGTTAAGGGTGATAACAGCACTCCAGAGGATTATATAAACATTTTGCACTTTTGTGTGCTCATAGCTCTTTCTCAGTAGGTGAGCAGCTCAAGTCACCAGAAAGTCATAGACTTTCCCCTATTCGCTGACGTAAGGATATTTGCATTTGTATCTCCCATCTTACACGGTAACTCAATCAGGCCTCTTGGGAACTGAGCCGAAGCCTGATCTGAGGAGAAGCCAAGCTGCTTTGTGTGGGTAAAGCTTGTTGAGAGCGGAGCAGGGCAAACATTTGAAGTATGGCTTCAAAAAGCGCGCTTGCACATTATGTGGGAGTGTTTGTCCATGCCTTTCTGCATGGAATCAGTGCAATCACTTCTGCATTTGCAAGCTATTGGAAACGCCTGAAGACTGTATTTTAAAATTCAATGCTTAAAGTCAGTCTCTAAAGTCTTTCAGTAAAATAGTGCATACAGTAAACATTTACATTTCCACAAAATTGGCTGATGTTTTAATCCAAAAGTGATTTAGAGGCAGGTCATTATATAATCCAAGCATACTGCTAAGTGGAAAGGACAGCGACTCTCTGTCATGAGGACTCACAACTAGCACAGAACCTTAAACTATAAGCAGAGTTTCCCTTTTTATCTCCCTCAACTAAAGTTGTTTAAAAAAGTAGAACAAGACAAGCTACAGTCAACACAGTGCACAGCATTTTACCTGAGTCAACAGACACAGATATATAATTTCCAAGTGAATGTGCAGATGTGCTTTAAATTAGACCTTTGCATTGACCAGTAATAAGGATCATGGGATTAACCAATAGTGAATCACTGCAAAGACTTAATTACTGTTGACCTTTTTAAAATGATTCCATATCTTATTTAATGAAAGCTGGAACAGAACAGTTTCAGCTAAGACCTCGAGCCTGTCACAAACAGGGAGGCATGGGGAAGAAGTTGTAAAAATCAATCTTAATATTTGAGGCAGGAAGGGACATAATTACACAGCAAATAGTTATCCATCACTGAGTCATTTACAGACTGATGTTCACCGTGTTTTCATTTTTGACATCTCAGGAATCGTTTAATTTCAGAAAACCTTGCAACAGACAAGCACAGTATAAATCAGAACCTAATGACTCTGTGTTGGATATACAGTCCCCTCTTAAAGTATTGGAACAGAAACGCCAGTTCTTTTAAGGGTTAAGGTCTGGTGATTGACTTCCACTTTTCCCCCTGATTACGGCCTTTGTTGTGTTGGCAGTGTGTTTGGGGTCATTGTCTTGCTGCGTGATGAAGTTCCTCCCAATTAGATTGAATGCATTTCTCTGTAAATTGGCAGACTTAATGTTTCTGTAGACTTCTGAATTCATTCTGCTGCTACCATTATGAGTTACATCATCAATAAAGATTAGTGAGCCCGTTCCAGAAGCAGCCATGCAAGCCCAAGCCATGACACTACCTCCACCATGCTTCAGCGATGAGCTTGTATGTTTTGGATCATGAGCAGATCCTTTCGTTCTCTACATTTTGGCCTTTTCATCACTTCGGTAGAGGTTAATCTTGGTTCCGGAACTTGTGGCTCATTTCTGTATTTTTTTGCGAATTCCAATCTGGCCTTCTGAATTTTACTGCTGATGAGTGGTTAGCATCTTGTGGTATGGTTTCTATATTTCTGCTCTCAAATGTTCTTTATTTTGCTCTTCAAATGTTGGATTGTGATATCTTCACCCCTGCCCTGTGGAGGTTGTTGGTGATGTCACTGACTGTTGTTTTTGGGTTTTTCTTCACAGCTCTCACAATGTTTCCATCAACTGCTGTTGTTTTTCTTGGTCAACCTGTTCACTGTCTGGTTGTTAGTACACCAGTGGTTTCTTTCTTTTTTAGGACATTCCAAATTGTTGTACTGACTATGCCCAATGCTTGTGTGATGGCTCTGATCGACATTCAGAGCTATTAATTATTTAAACATTATTTTAACCATTGTTTAAATCTAACACACTTGCACACCTGGGCAACAAGAAACACCTGTCAGTCACATGTTCCAATATTTTTGATCACTTGAAATGCCGTGTTCTAAGTTAACACATTTTGATGTAAATATCAGGAAATTAAAGTTGTAATTCTGATTCTCATATTCTTCTTTTGATCTCAAACCCAAAGGTCTTCTGTGTATAGCAAAAAAAAAAAAAAAAATCAACAGCCTTGGGCTTGTCGTTCCAACACATTCTGTATACTATTTTATACCACAACGGTGTTGAATTCACAAATCTGATTGGTCAGAAGGTGTTGCTTAATTTTGCAATTTGCACATGCATATCAAAAGGTTTATATTAATGCACTCATTCTAATAAGCTATTGCTTCTGTAGTAAAAATGGCAGATGGCAGATGATCTATATAATCTAAGACTAATAAAAGGATTTGAAAAATGGTGTTATTCAGAAGAAAGAAAATGTCTAATCGTGGATATGGTTAATATGTCTTATTAAATTCAAGGGAGTAAAAAAAGGAGGCTGGATCAGGAACTTGTCTTGCAGATGTTCCATGATGTTAAATGTAACTATAAATGGTTAAGAAGTGTCATTCATTAATGCATTTTTAAAAATTTTAATCATTTACAAATTGCTGTGGACTAAGAGGAATAAAATACTTTGGGACCTACTAATTTTGGAAAATAATCAACTTTGGGGTGGTAAGTGTAACTCCACATAGAGTTTATTATTCTTTAAAGACAATCTTGAAATTAAAATGACAAACTTATATAATTACCCAGTAAAAGCAAGTGTAATTATCTTACACTTTAAAAAGATTAATCCTGGGAGCAATCAGTGTCTGATATATATCAAAACAGATGAAAATACATAAATGCAGCATCATAGGACAGATGAATGTGCTTAGAGGAGAATGCTAACAGATGCTTATTAATCTGCCCCCAATTGGCTAGAGTCACGGTGATCAACAGGGGAGAGGAGAACGCTTTAAAATGTAGATGATGGAAATAGAATTAATCATTAGTCATTAATATTATACAAATATTGATTTTTTTGTTTAAATGTAGTGGATAAAGTGTCAAAATATGAGATGTAGTGTAGACATCAGGAAAAACTGCAATTATTCATAAATCCAGGGTCATATCGCACAATTTGTCTACAAAAAAAAAACAAAAAACAATAAAGGGCATCTGTGGTGGTGTTGAAATCTTCCTGCCCCTCCAGATAAATGTGCTTAACCTTCACTACCAGCTGTTCTCTCTAATAATTTCTGTTTTAAATGAAAAAAAAAAAGATCTGTTAATATTAACCAGTTAAGAATTATATTATATGGATTATGAAGAATTACACGAGTGAGAAAAGTACTGCTGTATCTTTAGACTTTCCGAAAAATAGTATCAAACGCACTGAAAACATGTTTATAGTGTACCTGTAAAAATGATAGTACATAAATGGACCATAGGTTTTAGAGTAAAGCTTTAAAGGTACACTACATGCACCTTTCTAGGTAAAAGATAAACCCTAAAGATACAAAATGTGTCCCCTTGAGGGTTCCACCCCAGCAAGAAGGAATGGTACAGTTTAGTAGCCTTTTCCTGAGAGTGTAGGTTGAATCATTCCAGTTTAAATTATAATATGAGACAATGAGAGAGAAGCCATAAATATATTCTGGTTTAAACCAAAGGTGAGTGAAATTCATCTAAACAAGTATCTAATCTATTATGTAATAAGAAGCTTGGAAGGCTGTAATATGTCTGTTTATTCTGAATATGTTGTTAAAGAAATACTTCTCCTTCAATCACAGGAGTCCCCCAGGAGGACAGGACAATTTGGGCATGAGCGCAGCAGAATGGGACAAGAGACAAGAATTATTCTTAGCTTAATTCCAGAAAAGAATGTGTCTTTATGTGATAGGAAAATACAGCACATTAAAGGGGAGGATTCTTGAAATTTCATGGGATCATGTGTTCCATTTCTATGCTATCATCTTTGGATGTTCACTATGGAGATTCACTGAAACAAAAAGAATGATAAGAAACTAGCTGAAGTCATTAGATGCACTGTAGATCCATGCTCTATACTGTAGATTCAGTCTGTTCTGTTTCTGCCTATACGTCAGTGGAGAGAAAAGTCAGGGCAGCTTAACATGAAAAAAAAAAAATTGTAAATGTAAAAATTTGCGATATACATTAAAAATAGGGAAATATGTCAACCACAATCATTTTTATTGACGTAATGAATGCATTGCAATACCATGTTTTTTTGCAGGAGGTTATGCGATTACGCAAAGCCTTTGCTACCGCAAAACGCCTATCTAATGAGTTATAATCATTTCACTGTTGCTTTCCATCTGCAGCTGAAAACCCTTCTCACTCAGACATGTGTGTAATATTATATTTGGCTTCTTAAGATGAATTCACATCAAAGTGAGCCTGTAATGCATGGGCTGAAAGTTAACGATCAACAGCCAGCAAAAGCATATGATCTATAATAGTACAGAGAGCTTTAAAAATCACTATGTATCAGTCTATCTGTATTAAACCTAATGAAATCACTTATGGATTTTTGGTAAATATATACAGTCCAACACTGATAATACCATAAATAAGACTCATGATCTGTTGTAGCTGTTGTGGTCCTCTCTCACACATATGAAAACAGTTAGATGGAGTTATTGATTAATCCACAGTGTCAATAAGACAGAGAATATTGTAAATGAGGCTAAGCTATTGATTCAGTTTTAACACTGTCATGTTACATTTGTCTGTTCATGTGTGCTTGGTAGCTGCCCTCACGCTTAGCAGTTTTCAACGTTCAACTGCACAATCAGATCAATGACAGATCTGAAGGGTATCCAGTGCCATGATATCCAGTGACTGTTATTCCAATCACATCATATTGCTAGATCTTCCAAAACCTGATTTTGAGTAGGAGCACCGCAATTTAGCATAGGGAGTACATTAGTATGAGTTATCACACAAAAATATGCCAAAAGAGCAGACTTTTTCTCCCCAGATTAAAACGGGAGGTGAGCCAATTGACATATGAATCTGGAATTATTTGCGCAGGTGTTTTGAACTCTCCAATATTAACTGACACCATCTGGAAATCCCATCCCCCATTTCTGTCATGGTAAATGGAGAATGTTTTGAGTTTATTAATATGAAATAAAATCTCTGCAAGTATGTTCAACTTGACGTATCATTAGACACGTATATATTTAACAATAACGATTAACAAGATTTGTTAGGGATGCCACCAGAAAAGTTAGTCAAAAAAATGGACTAGCCAAAAGAGAAAATAAAGCACACTCTGAGTGCATTCAAAACTCTGAGCAGCTGCAGCAACAGTGAAAATGCTGGAAATGTTATGGTAAATCATGAGCAAGGAAAAATCAATATCATGCTAATCACAGAAAGCTTAGTAACCACTTTATGCTGTTCAAGGTCAGGTGAATCTGAAGCCTATCCTGGGAACACTGGGCATGTAGTGTGTGGTGGGAGTGCACCCTGGATTGGATGCCAATCTAACACAAGTCACAATACATATACCATACTCCCACGCACATTATCACCTAGAGGCAGTTTAGAGTAACGGGTCCACCTACCACGACATTTTCGAAATGTGTTAGGAAACCCAAAGACATGCAAAACAACAACAACAAACACCAGCAACGACTGTTCTTCATAACTTTGTCAAAAACGTCAGCTTTCGGTGGGAGGAGGAGTCAAGTGGGAGAGAATGATCATGTAATAACAGAGTGTTTACACCATGACCTATTTCTACACTGTGTGTGTTGTTTTTGAAGGGGCTTATGAACCCTGCAAGAGAGTTGTGTGTGGGTGTGGGTGTTATTTTGAGTTTGTTTTCAGTAGTGTTTCAGTTTGTTAATCGAAGTGCTGAAAACAATTTCAGATGAAAAAAAAAAAAAAAAAAAGCCTATGTTCCTCTTTCCAATGCCTGCCTTCTCTGTCTTCATTTCCCTTGCTGCATGCCAGGGTGTTAAAATAGTGTGGAGATTGTTGTGATAGATATTTTATGCAATTAATAACGTACTTGCATTTTTTGGCTCTTATTAAAGAGTAGGGCGGAGTAGTTGGCTAAATGGGAGTCCAGCTATTCCAACTACACTACTTAAAAGTAATCGTTAGCTAGCTAATAGTTAATTAATAGGTAATTATCAGTACCCCCCTCCCCCGCCCCCCCCCCCAAAAAAGCTTTTAGAAGCAGCTTAAAACAGCTCAACATTAACAAGAGCATTTGCTTTGAATATGTTTAAGTGATACAATATGTCTTACTTGCATATGTGTTACTGCACTAGATAATTTACAGTCACTTTCTACAATGAATGGAACAATTGAAAGGTGAGAAAAAGAGACAGCAGTAGTAGTGGAGGTGTAGAAAAAAAAATCTATGCATATGCCAGCTCAATGTGAATGAATAAATTACTGCTATAGAAACTAACAGAGACATTTTTTTTAGTTAGTCAGGTGTGAAAACTTTTCAGTTAGTCAGGTGTGAAAGTAATTGGCTATAGAAATATTAGCTTAAAGAAGGCTCAAGTAAAAGACAAAAAAGACAAAAACGTGTGTGCGTGTGTGTGTGTGTGTGTGTTGGTGTAAGAGAGAGAGACAGCATTTCACAGGCTATTCATCCACACAACCTTCCCACAGTGAACTGGCACAGCTCCATGCTGACAGTGGGGCTTTGGATGGAGTGATATCAGCACAGTGGGGGTGAAAATTCTCGAGTGGGCCCTTGTTTTGAATTTTACAATCTTATAATAGTAAACATGAAATAGTAGGCTATAAGATACACACCCCACACACCCCCTACACCCCTGTAATGTTCCCTGTTGCTTGTAGCTGAGTGCAGTATAAATGAGAGATAGAAAGACTTTCTTGCATGTGTGTGAAAAATTGCAGACAGGAATATGCCACATGATGACAGTCCTTTTTCAATGCAGAAAAACGTAACCTACAAGTATTTGTATAAACCGATTTGCAAAGTGAAACTTGTCCCCTACAGCATCAAAGACAAACACGACAGCTGCCAACTATTCAACCAACAGAATAAGCACCATAGCTGATTTCTCTTGTTTTCTTCAGTTTTATCCTATTATAAATAACCGCACGACTATGAAAACTAATCTACAATGTAATATTTAACAAGACAAACAGTGTGTGACAGAATGGTATCTTTAGTCATATAGCTGTAATATATTACATTTTCAGTGAGAAATTAATAGTAAAAATTTAGACCTATACTGTCGGTATTTAGACCTAATTTAGCAGTTGAGAATTTACTGGGGTTATATGTGCTTCTTAGATGGTTGCATATGTTAAAAAAAAAACAACTGTGACAGCTACTATCATTTTCATCCATTTGATCTCTGGTACCTATAATTTAATGGTACATTAGATGCATGTGCTTTAACATTTTTTGTACTGTTTAAATGCTCCCCATGAAACTACAAGCAGCACTGCCTGGTAAATATGACAGCTTTTCAGGCAAGGGCAAAGGATTTCTCATGCATAGCTCTAAAAATTTCAGCTGATGTTGTATTCTTATGATAAAGACAGCGTTTTTGGTAGAGCTCCCATTTGGTCAAGACAGGATCCGGGTTCTGCCTTAGACCATGATCAGACTTGGTATTAAGGTGTGTGTGATCTGATCAGATCACATACAGTTGAGGTTAAATTTTCACACCAGCTATATTCCTGTGTCTCAAATGTGTCTTTAGTAGCATCTATTTTAAAATCCAATATCAAGACTGCGCAATGTGTTAAAAGCTATTTAAAAGTAAAATCATACATTAATTTATTCATTGTCCTTCTGCTTTTTCTGGTAGGGGGCACAGTGGCAACAGCCTGAGGTCAACCTAGACTTCTTTATCCCCGGCCATATATTACAGCTCCACCACCTACACTTGCAACATTATTCTTGTGACCTTGTGAACTTGTGACCGCAGTTAAGGATAGAGACACAGACTGATGAACAGAGTGCTTTTTCTAAAAACTGAGCTCCTACTACACCATCAAAGACTGCCACAGCGATTGTTGCCTCTAACCCAATGTGTCAATCTCTCGCTCTCTTTTCCCATCACACATAAATCAGATCCCAACGTACTTAAACTCCTCCACCAGTAGGCAAGGTCTCGCTGCTCATCTAGGAGAGAGCCATGCCTTCGGACTTGAAGGTACTGATGAAATATGATCCAATTTGGTTGCTGTCAAGAAAACATCATCATCTGCAAATAACAGGAGTGCTACCTCTAGACCCCTATACTGAACCCCTTCATGTCCTGTCCATGAAAATCACATTTGTTTATGTATTTGGTAAGTTGTTTTTATTAAGGAGAAAATATATTTATTCTGGCTTGGAAAGTGAAGGTTATGGAGTGAAGTGAAGGTTATGAACAGAGAAGGTGCAGTGTAGCCCATATTGCTATGCTGACAAGCCAGTCTCCATGTTTTTGTCTCAATAACAAAGTAGGACAGTTTAAAAAGTAAAGAGTAAACAGAAAAAATTAAATAGATTATATTCATGTTGAATTTGAATCAGTGATGACCACCAACATGCTGAGCTCGCCTTCAAAGAAGATCGACTTGCCCACAACCAGTACATTCAGTCCACATTCACAACCTCTGAGCCGCATGTCTTAACTTTGACCGAGACTCTGATAATTGCAGGTTATCAATGGAGGAAAGACAGTGTCGTAGATGAGTGAGTCTCTGCAGAGCTAGTTTCTTTTAGGACCATCAAACTGTCATATTAGTGCATCAGCCTTACGATTCTTTACACTGGATCAATAGCTGAAAGAGGCAAAGAAAAGAGCAAAACAGGCTTGTTGTTGGTTTCATCTTTTGTTGCTTTTGGTGTATACCATTTTTGGGAGGACATTAATGGACAGATGTGTTGTATGCATTTGAAATGTTATCCAAAAAAATAATAACCCTGCTGTTAAGTATATGACTTCATAAAGGAATGATTGGAAATTTAGGGGTGGGGGGCATTAATCAGACCATAAATTCATGTCCTGAAAGCACGATGAATACTGTCTTCTATTTGTCACCTCCTCAAGCTGTAAGCATTGAACATCTTTGTTTATATTTCCAGTGGTGAATACGTCAGCCCTTTTTACCTGTTCTCCTGTAATTAATCCACAGAAACAGACCTCTGTGTTTCTTTTGAAGAAAAAAAACAGCGTGTATGTTTTCAAGTCCATGTGCTTCTTTGATATATTCCTCCATAGCCATTATTTTAAGAAGTGATAATGACATTTATGGCCCTTCCAGAGTCCATGAAAGCTTTAAGACAGAGCTGTTGTTAAGTCCTGGCTAAACAGACTGTCACAATGGCCTTTTGGTTCTCTATGAGTGGAGTGGGAGCTGTGCCTACTTCCTGTGTTGTGCTTGGGTGGTGACAGACAGACACTATTCTACCCAGGTGCCAGATGCAGATGACTAAAACACTTGGGGAGAGCTCATGCCAGGTTACAGCAGACAGCAAGAATTGCATGCTGATCAACTACTCAGACAGCACTCTCAGCTAACACTAGGCCAGATGGTGTGGTTATCTACCCAATACTTCCAGCTGAGAAGTCTTGACCTATGAATTCTGAGCTGTGTTTTCTGCCTCTCTTGAACATTTTGTGATTGTGATTTTGCCATTGATTCTCATGAACTTTGAGCATGTTTTCTACTTTGGACTTCTTCTCCGAGTTTTTCTGCCCCACACATCTCAAAACAGATCTTCTAACAAAAATGTGGGTCTCCTTCTCCCATACAGATTATTCTACAGATTATGTTAAAGTCAGTGTAGGCCAAATATGAAAACCTAATGGAGCTAATATAGGCCATAGTCCAGTAACTTTTGCTCACATAGGCTGAATTTATCTTAACCAGCAGCGTTTCATAATATAATCTCTGCAGGCTACACTCAAAGGTGAAAGAAATATAAGAAATATATCCTTTAATTTTCCCAAGTACAAAGCACACGCACTGTCTGGCAGACCTCTAACACGAGTTCAGAGATGCATTAGGTAGGTCTGACAACATTCTACAAAAAGCAATATTTCTGATTTCCACTGCCTGTTGCCTCCCTAATCTGATTGCAGTGTCATCACACTAGGTGGTTTGCTGGTTAGATTGAATTATTAAATTTTATAATGCATGGGAAAGTAAACAGAAGATATTACAAGATATGATAAAGGCGAGCCATATGGCTTGCACAGGAAATAGGAGAAGCACCTGCAATTTCTGGAGGTTGTGCATGTTTATGATTTACATTCATTTCCCATTTGTTTGACTATACTTTTATTTAATTTCTCTTTATTTTAATTGTTATTTCATTCTTTGTAAAGCAGCCTGGATTGCATGAAGTTGTGCATTTTTCAAGCACAAAGAGACTCTTAATATGATCTTACACATCAGTCAATTTGTATATATGTTCAGTTTTTTTTTGTTTTTTTTGTTTTGTTTTTTGTAAAACCATCATGTGCAGCTTTGTATATAAGTTTTCAGAGATGCTACATTTATTCCAATGGAAACCAGTGGCAAATTTTTCCTTCTACCTTCTAATTGCAGTGTGGTTTAACAGTGCACATTTGAAGAGTGAGAAAAATTCTCCTCAGGGTACGAATCAGCAACTTCCACATTGACAGCGTGTGATAATTAACTGACACTGCAACCTTTACTGTCTTGACGCTGTTGATGATCATCCGCTGAGCGAAAACAGCAAACCTCATTTTAACATTTTCACACCCTCGAGGTAGAGTGTTCAATTTGTTTTTGAAAACTAAAAATGAAAAATGTTTGTCAGTGACCTTTTTTCTATGAAGAAAACTAATTGCTCACTAAATAATAACTCACCTTTCTACTCAAAATATGCTGAAATGTAATATTTTCTTCAATTAATAAAAATGAGATGAAATGACCAGAACCAGCTGATTGTATTAACTCTTTCCTTATTATCTTATTGCACTCATTTTACAATACAAAGGTGACTATGAAAGAGGATTACTAAATACGCACTGTGCTCTATGCTCTTGGCTGCTCTCACTGAGAGACGTAGCAACAGAGTATGAGTACGTTAAAATAATACTAGCTAGCCAAGAATACAACCTGGATCAGACCCAAGTCCATCGCAGGGCTTCATACACACATTCATTATTACCTAGAAGCAATTCACCGTAGCCAAGCCAGCTACTGGCAAGTTTTTGGCAGGTGGGAAGAGACCAGAGAACCCAAAGGAAACCCACATGGACAGGGGAGAACATAAAACTGCACATAATGTAACCTATGCTTAGGATCGAACCTTGGACCCTGGAGCTCTACCCACTATGCATTTAAGAAGAACACAAGGGAATTTTGCTATTATTTATTTTAATTAGAGGATTAAGAATAAATCTAAATCCATACCTGTTGTCAAATTTAAGGTATTTCAAGGTACTAACAAAAGGTTGGTAAACATAATTTACAGGAAAGCATACATTACATTACATTGCACACTCACACATACAGATGTACATAGTCTATATTTCTATATATATAATCTATATTTCTACTTCTGTAACATAGTCTACACTTTGTTATGTTTGTTTGTATGTATGTGCATGTCTGTTTTTATTTTTTATTTCTATATAGTTCTGTTATCTTGGCATTCAATGTGGACAGCAAAGGAGGAATTTCATTGTTCGGGGAAACTTGGTCTCCTCACTGTGCACATGACAATAAACGCTTTGAATCTTGAATTGAATCTTGAATCTTGAATTCTTTGAATCTACATGAATAGAGTTAAATGAGAGCACACAAACTGTTTTATAGTGCCTAAACATTTGTTTATTTCTAGTGGATCATTGCAAAATAAGAAATGTTCACTTGCACTCAAGAGACTATCATTTACTATGCTTCTAATAAGATGGTTTTTCACAATGTGTTTTCGCAACTTTGCCTAACTACAGACAGTTAAAACTTGCATCTGAAAGGACTTACTAATTAACAATATCATTCTATTTGATTACATTTTAGTCTATATTCATAAAATCCTGTTCCAGATAAATCAGCTGCATTTATACCACTCTCAGCCAACTTTTATTATTTAACTCTTCAATAAGGATTATTCATAACAAGAATTCTATAATTGCTTAACTCCTTACTTAAACTCCTTACACCTCCTGCAGTTCCTGCCCCAGTTCTAAACCACTCATTGTGTAGCAGTCATGGTCTGCAGTCCCTTGTTTATTTTCATCTGCTTTCTGCTTATTGGGCTTGATAGAATTCATTTAGTCAGCATTTATTTTTTTTTTTGTGAAGTCTTGAATTAATTCTGTAATTCTAATCTGTGTTTTTGTTGGCTAGTTGGCTTTCTTTCCTTGTTCCTTTTTTTTCTGCATTGTGTAGTTGACCTTTGTCTACCCAGTTTAAATGTTGAGACAGGATTTGCCCTTGTTTACCCTGTTGTCCTATACCTTCACCAGAGCAACAAATATCTACAATGATTTGGCAGACGTTGCATTAAGAAATTGTGATTAGATCCAACTGCCTCTGGCTCCTGGATACTACAGAAGTCTTTGCATCATTTGGATATAGCCAGTCATTTAAAGCAACAGCATCATTTTACTCGGATGGTGGACAACTTATTGCCTCACCTGCACACTACATTTAGAGCATTTGGCTGACGCTGTTATCCAGACTGACTTACAGAAGTGACAGACAGTTAGTACAGCAAAAAGAATAGATTTTTTTTTTAAATTAGCGCCCACTATTTTTCCTTCAGCCTTAGTGGCTTTATCACTCCAAAGCCCAGAGGACTTAACATTTTATAGTAAGTACAATGGATGTCCTGGGTTAAGGAAAGGGTATCATCTCAAATGCTTATTGTATTTTTATGGTCTCAAGTCTCACAGGGAATGATCTTGATTGTGGAGAACCATCCTGAATTATAGCCCTTCTGCATGCCCAGTGCCAGATTTTATATTTAATCATTTACTTGAGGGTCTTATCCATATGTATATATACATATAGTGAATCTGCAAGACTTCTTAACCTGAAAGACAAGCCACAAATGCTAGCTTGTAAAATTGAGTGGTCAAGCTTGTAACAAATAGATGAATTCAAATCTAAGTGCTTACACAACACAAAAGGTAATCAGTAAGAAAAAGCACAATTTCAAACCTGAGTGCACCAATAACACTACAATAAATTAAAAAACAAACAAACAAATAAACAAAAAAAAAACAAGAAGTAATACAAAAGGCAATTAATGCAAGGTAAGTGCTAAGAAAGTGAAGTGCTATCCTAGAAACTCCATGAAAGGGAAGGTTTTTTAACCTTTGCAGAAGGAACAGAGGTACTGGTTTGGAGTGAAGGGGGAAGCTTGTTCCACCACTGAAAAAAACAAGACACTGTGTAGACCACAGTGAGGGACATACCAAGCACCTTGAAGTTGTATAGACCTGAAATGTGTCGTTTTGAATCTGCGGGTGTGGTGCCTGGAGAAGCAAGGCAAGAATCTGAATTTGATTCTTGCTGCAATAAGAAGTGCACGGAGTGACTATAGTATGGAGGATCACATGAGAGAATGTCAGAAGGTTGTAATCCAGGCAAGCAGATGCTTTGAATGCTCTGTACAGGAGATATGGCTTATGATGGGAGCCTGACAAGAAGAGAGTTTCAATAGGCAAGTTTATATATGACTAGGCCTTCTTAGCAGTGGTAAGAAAAGTTCTGATGTTACGAAGAAGGAATCTACAGAATCTGATGGTTGATATGATGTGATCATGGTACTTAAGGCCATCATCTTTTACTAAAATCATACCAAGAATCTTAGCTGTGTGCTGGATGGACTGTGAAGATGTTGATGGTGATTGACAGGTATGGTAGAGGGGAGTTCGTCACCACTAGGTATATCAGTTCATTTTTGCCAAGGTTGAGTTTCAGATGATGGGTCTCCATACAGGAAGAGATGTCAGAAAGCAGTCCAATATCTTTTGAACATCTTGGGAGGTGGATGGAGGAAAAGTGAAGCTGTGATAAGAGAAGGTATAAAACAAGATCTGTAAAGAAGGCTCTCCTTCAGTCAGACAAATGTCTTGGCTCTTCCCTCCTGCTGCACAGGTGTCAGGTTGTGGCTCTCAGGTTAAACAGTAAGTTAGTAGCCTGCTGCCTCATCCCATGGCCGTAGATTTAACCCTGCTCTATTTCCGCCATCTGGGGTACTTGCTTCATTACCACTCACCAGTGCACCTGCTCCATTTCTGCCATGCCAAGCACCTGCTCATGTTCCCATGGTCTCTACTGCTGGACCCATGGTAGTGTCTGATCCAGTACAGAAAAGGGCAGAATTTGTGTTGGTCACAGATCTGCCCTTGTCCCAGATCTACCCCCAGTCTTCTCAAATCACAGTCTCAGTGGGGTTTAGGAATTAATGTCACATTGTGCTTCTGGAATTGAGCCACCATACTGACTAAAAGAGCAATTAGTTTATATCCATTGTTTTAATATCAAGCAAATAATGCGAATTGTGTCCTCCTTTGTGACCAACAATGCTGCATAACATGTTAGTGAGATCTCATAACAGGAAGAGCTTTATATGGATGAACTTTCAAAAGTAAAATTTGTTGAGAAAAGCAATACAGGATGAGAATCCACACAAACAAGCATACAATGTGAAGAGTGATACAGAAGTGCCATGTTTCCCCTTTTTGTGTGTGGCTTGGGGGATAGAGCACACACGCACACACACATCTAGCTAATGTCAGCACAACATGCGCAATTTCATTTTTTATTCACTGTTAATGGGCGTTCTTAATATCACACTTTTTATAGCTTTCTTCTTGTTGCAACATCACTGAGGCATAAATCGTGCATGTCTTGCTGATGACTGTGTGCTATCTGGATTGAGTGCTTATTATTTTTAATCATTTAAAAAAAAATTTATGAGTTACTACAAGCTCATGTAGACTGCTACAAGACTTACAGATTTAATTGCACGTTGCCAAACCGTGACACAATAGTTACTCCAACAAAGGCAAGTTAGCTGTATAATGGGTGTTTTTAGGTTATTTGCCACATGTTCCTCAGGCTTTAAGTCAATCCAGCCACACAGCTAAAATGAGAGATATTATTAAACTGAGTTATAGAATGTCACAAAACTTTAGAGATAATAGTTGAGTCATTTACTCCTTGGCTCTGCATTGACAAAGCATTTTAACCATCAATGAATAATGTCACAACTCAAGAAACACACTAGTATCTTAATTCCTAGCACTGATATTAGCTTTTCTGTTAAACTTTCGTAATTTTCTCAGGCTACATAAATATGATTGACTACTCATTTAGCAAATTATGTCAATGTAGAAAGAGAAAGACAGAAGAAAACTTGCTAGATAAGGTTAGCTAGTTTTTGCAATGTGTCTATGTATTAAGGAGAATATGAAGGAGAATGTCAACTTCCTGGATTCTTCAGCTTTGACCTGTCCATACCCAGCAACCACAAAGTACACAGTGTCTACTTGGTTTTCATCTGTTCTCTGGTTATTGCTCTTTCATTTATTCATTCATTCATCATCAGTAACTGCTTTATCCTGGTCAGGGTCGAGGTTAATATGAAGCCTATCCTGGGAATATGTGCAAGTGGTGGAAATACTCACTAGATGGGCTTCTAGTCTGTTGTAGGGTTATTGGTCTTGTTAGTGCTTATTTGCTCAGCTTAATTATACTCATTTATTTGACTTCTGTGTTTTGCATGTAACCTTAGTCTAGTTCCCTTGGTTTTTTTCCTTATTTCTTCTTTTTCTCAGTTGAGTGTTATTCCAGTTCATAATGTTTGCCTGCCCGGTTTTGACTTTGAGTTAGAATTTGCCCTTTTTAACTGGTCTGCTTGTGATCTGCCACCAGAAATGGATATTAACACCGTCTTGAAAAACCCACACTCCTCCAACTCCTACATTTATTTTGCTACCACTTGTTTCCTCTCTTTTAAGGCAGAGACAGACAAACACAGCTCTCAAGGAAACAGGGCAGGTCAATAACACAGCATAACACACTGTCACAATTGTCGTAATATTTACAGTGAAAACAAAGGGAGAAATACAAAAGAATGACATACAAGAATAAAATGTAGCATCTTCTACCATAAAATGACATAACAGTAATATATTTACTCAGTTACAGTCATTGCAAATTTGGGAAAAACACATTTCACCATGGTAAAACTTCAGGTAGTTCACAATGGGGCTGTCTGGCCTTCATGACCAGCCTCATCGATCACTGCTACCAGCAACTTTAGCTTCACGTTAGAACATATTCGTCCTGAACAGCCACTCCAAAGAAAATAACAATAGCAGATGATAAGACACAGATGGAGTACAATGTGTGCCAGGTGCATATCTCTGCATCTGTTCAATCTCCAAATCAGTCTGCCTGTTGAACTCAATAATCACAGTGTTTGCTGAAAGAGGAAGAATCTCTTGGTGAAGAGGTTACTAAAATGTGAGGATTTCTGAGTGACACAGGTGCTTTTTCACTTGTGCTTTTTCACCCATGATAACCATGCTCCTTGGCATGTATAAAAATACTGAGCAGGCCCACATGACCTCAATTTTGATGACAAGCAGAAAAGGCCTATGTGACTTTAAAAGAGGGTTCATTATTGTGGTTGCAAACACAAAGACTGATTTTTACATGCCTGAATGCTTGAGTGAGGGGGTCTGGTGGCTCTGTTATCCTGATGGGACTGGTCACTTCCAGCATGCAATGCACCCATCCACAGGGCATGATGGCTCACTGAATGGGTTGATGAGTTGAAGATAATGTAAATCATACACTATGACCTTCACACTCACCAGATCTCAACCCATCTAACACCTATAGGAGATTTTGGAGCAAGATCAAGCAACAGTGCTTAGCACCACCATCATCAAAACACCAGTTGAGGGAATATCTTTTGGAAGAATGTTCTCTCTAGTACAGTTCCAGATCCTCTGAGACCTTGACCAGGATAAAGCTGCTATAATGAATGAATGAACGAATTAATGAAATTTAAAAATATTACAGTTGAAGTGGTATGTAAAAAGTATTAAAAAGTATTAAATTAAACCTGACAATACATGCAGACTGCATACTACACCAACATCCTAAAACAGTGTGATTGAGTCAGCTACACATTTATTAGGCTGCATCTCTGATGGGCTGCATTGCAAGTCTGCTTCAGACAGACAGACACATACTTCTGCCACAATTCTTCCCAATACAACAAATGGAGAACGATAATTTTAGTTCTTAGAATAAGAGGCATACGGATAAGAGAGAATATTTCTTATTCACACTCACTCTCTCATTTTTGATGTCTGTTGAAGCAGATAGTCCATCCTTAGGACATGTTTAAAATGCCCTAGACTCTTGGTCCTACCCTGCATCTGCTTTATAGTTTTGGCATCAACAACTGTGTTTGTCTCTTTTACTAAGGCTGCTGAAATCCTTGTGCAATATCTCAAAGGGTTATCAGGTCAACTCAAGTAAATGACAAGGACTTCAAATAATCCAAGGCAATGGCCTATAATATATTTGTCACATCCAGAGCTTTAGCAGCTCCAGCCTGGCCTCCCAAATCCAGATTGACATCCACGCCAGTGTGGGCATTATCTTACTCCTAATCACCAAGCAATGATCAGCTGAAAGGCAGAAAGACACACACCCGTGTGTATAAAGTCCTATAATTAACACCAAGTGAATTGTCTAAGGAACTTTCCATAGATCTCCAAGTCCAAGGAACTCTACACAGACCCCTGATAACAAACTGCCATAGACATAGATCTGGGCAAGGGTATAAAACCATTTCTAAAGGTTTGTAAGTTCCCAGGAGCACAGTGGACTCCATGATTGTGAAGAAGGAGGTGATGAAGAACCTAACAGTTACTCTAACAGACCTTCAGAAGTCCTGCACAGAGATGGGAGAACCTCCTGGAATGACAACCATTTTAGAAATATACTCCATCATTCAGGCCTTTATGGCAGAGTGACTAAACAGAAGCCATTCCTGAGTATATGGCAGGCCTGAAAGCATGAAGAAAAATTTTCTCTGATCTGATGAGACAAAAATGTAACCCTTTGTGGTGAACGTCTAGCATTATGTCTGGCAAAAAACAAGTACTGTTCATCAGCTGCCTAATACATTCCTCAAAGCATGCAGCCAAGATAATGCTGGAGTGGCTTTCGGACAAGTCTCTGAATGTCCTTGAGTGGCCCAGCCAAAGCCCAGACTTGAACTGCATATAATATTTATGGAGAGACCTTAAGATGGCAGTTTATGTTTCCAATCTGATTGAGCATGAAAGGATCTGCCAGGAAGAATAACAGAAATTCGCCTAAAAAAAAAACTGAAGGGGTTGAAATAATTTCTGAAGCCACTGCCACTTTATTTCATGTCTGTTTGTGACCTGCATACATTCACCAGTGATCCATAAATGTCCTGACAATGATTATGATTCCTGATTTGGATTTGTGACAATATTGTGTGTTTTAAGCAAAGGCAGTGCCCAAATAAAAATTCCAGGAAAAGCACCCAGAGACCAAACTGTATTTGTCTTTTCCAATAGGCTGCGGCAGAAATGCCTCAGAAAGGGAAAAAAACTGGAAGCTGGATAACCTACAGACGCATATGTTAACCTTCAGTGCAACATTTACAGCACGTGAAGCTGTTAAACTTTTTTTTAGGCTTTTTTCACTCCAGTGGTGCATATCACAGACAACCAGCATGGGAGCAGATAAAGGCAGAAGCCTACTCTTACATCCGAGAAATTTAATTATCTGCTCTTTAATTCAACTTGACCCTATTTTAACTTTGATCAGCCAAAAGGCCTGCAGACAAGAAGCCGTCACTCACCAGGCCCAGAAAATGCTTTTTCACACTGCATTTTATTTGTGCAGCAAGGCAGCACAGAAAGTAGGGTTTGTACACATTTTTGCTTTCTGATATGTGAATATCAGATATTTTGCATATTTCGAAGATATTGCAATGGCAAATGTAAGCTGTTTTTCAGATTGTACTGATATGGTTCTTGAATTACTATTCAATGGCAAAAAAAAACCATGACAATGTATAATGTAATGATTTGTCAACATAATATACATTACAATACATTCAATGTGTCATTTAGTTAACCAACAACAGAAATTCTGGGTAGAATATAATTTAATAGTGAAGGTGTCAGGGGCAGCAACAGTGCCACCACTCTTGCACCACACAACTGTTCTCAAAACTGTTATCAGGTGGCCCAATTATTACAGATACCGCACACACAAACAAGTCAAACACTGTTTAAAAACAAACGGTGACTGATTTCACTTCTATGAACTTCTTGCTTAGGTAAAAAGAGCCATCGGTCCAAACTCAAATAAACCACAGAAGAAATCAGATATACCTGTAGAATACCTTGAATGATGGCAGCAACAAGAGAGGAGTCAAAAAGCAATACCTAAAACACTCCTACATGTAGCATACACAAAGTGTCCTTGGTAAGTAACATATTCTAAATGGTTGACATTATAGCCTGATATATATCTATATATTTATTTATTTTTTTTTTTTGAGTGTAGTACTAAAATATGTGTAGCAATTTTATAGTTTAAGCCCGGTTAAGTTCAGTCTGTTTAATTTTGGCTTGTTAAGATTAATGATGAGGCAACTTTTATGTGATTTAGTACAGTTTAAATTAAGAGGTCATGAGTAAGATCCATTTAAAAGATTCATGTTGTACTTTTATTTAAAATAAATTCCTTACAAAAATAGACTATTTTTAATTTCAGTTGGTTATTATTATTGAAACATGGAATAATCATTAGATTAGCCCTAGAAGATAAAGCCAGTAGAGTAACATTATGCCAAATGCTGTTCTTCACAGCTTTATTTTTCAATATATTATTAAAAATGATTTTTACAGACAAATTTTTACAGCCCTTCTCATTTGCGAGCCACATTTAATCAATGATTTGCCTATTAATTCACATGAATAATTGACTATTAACATATTTTTTTGCTGCCTGAGTATAATGCCTTCATGTCATAGTATTCATGTCCAGTGAGATAAGTGTAGAACTAAACCTGTGAAGCTGGCTCAGTCCTCCAGTTAAAAGCTGCACTGAGAACAAGGAGAACAAGAATAGACAATTGGGGTTCAGTGCTATGAATAACCCGGAAACCTGACAAATGTTTTGTTTGTTAAGATTTTTTGTGATAATATACTAAAAAATGTTGCAGTAATCATTTTTTTATTTCTTACTTGTACAAATAACCTGTAAGATATGTAGAACATGATCAAAACAAAAAAACTAACAAAAAAAAAACAAAAAACAATGGGTTGTGGCCTCAGCAAAAGTTTCTTAAGTTGCTGAGAAAAAACATTTGGAAAACTGACTTCTGGTCTGGACTGCTTGTTTGTATTTGGATGCGCCTCCTGTCAGTCATTTTATAGAAACTATTTAGGCCACCTAAGATCCTGGGGGTAGAGCTTCATAAACATGGGAGGGAATCATTCAAATGTCGAACCAACCTAACCATTAGACATCTAATTTTGAAAAAAAAAAAAAAAAAAAAGGACAAATCTTACCTAATGCACCTTTAACTACTCACTACTTTCCCAATGATTACACCCCAGAATCGAAGGTTGTAGATTGCAATATAGGTGGAAAGTAGAGTTGGGTCCAGATCTTTAGCAAATGATTGATGAAAGGCAGTGTGGATATAATGCCTTTTTCAAGAGATGGATTGACTGAGAGATTAGTTCAAACCAGTTAAAAAAATCTAATTAAAATAACACTGAATAAAGACCATAATTTTCAGTATAGAGTTTTAAAATTTAAAGCATTGCCACTACATTTCCTGACAGCCTCCAGGCTTCCACGATACAACTTTTTTATATGGCCTCCATTAATCTGGAAGGATTAGCATAATGAACTAGAATGGAAGGGTGCATAGGTCCCCATGTTTCTATAACTAAGCAGAGGACCTTGGTCACTCTGGTAGATGAAAATGACCAGAGAACAAGCATGGCTCAGTAGTGGGCTTTTATAGCCTACCCATATATAGCTTCATGACAATGAATTTCTAAGGCATGTTAATGGATATAAGGGTAGATTATTTATGCTAATATATGCTAGATGACAAAATGTTTGTGGACACCTGACCATTACACCCATATGTGGACCTTCCCCAAACTGTTGCCACAAAGTTGGAAGCACACAATTGTATAGAATGTGTTTGCATGCTGTAGCATTACAAATTCCATTTTTTGGAGCTAAGAAGTCCAAATCTGTTCCAGCATGACAATGCCACTATGCACAAAGCAAGGTCAGTGAAGATATGGTTTGCCAAGGTTTAAGTGGAAGAACTTGACTGGCCTGCTGATCTCAACCCTACTGAACACCTTTGGGATGCACTGTGACATGGACTTCCCCGTCCGACATCAGTGCCTGACCTCACTAATGCTCTGGTGGCTGAATGAGCACAAAACCCTATAGCTACACTCCAAAATCTAGTGGGAAGCCTTCCCAGAAGAGTGGAGGTTATTATAAGAGCAAATCTTGATTGGGATGTTCAAAAAGCACATATGGGTGTTATGGGCAGGTGTCTGCAAACTTTTGGACATATAGTGTATATTTCCAGTAGACAGCCCTCGCAGCCCTCCTTCAGGGTTCCACAGCCCACTCCTGACCGAGCACCTTCCACATCTCACTCCAACATGGTAAGCTCAGTCAGATTCCTTTCTCACCCCAATTTTGTTCTGCCAGTTCAGATTGTGCACTCAGGAAATGTCTCTTCCACTTCAGGGCTGATTGAATCTTCACAGACTTCATAGACTGCGCCCTTGCCGAGAAGCTCCAGCTTCCCTTACAGCTACTGAACTTGAAGGTTCAGGTCCAAGGCTTCACTGGATGGAGGACCCATTGCAGGGGGGTCAGTCACTCATCGTACCAAACCCATCACCCTCCATGTCAGTGCCATGACCCAAGAGCTCATATCTCTCCTTGTCACTGTCACAACCAAGCTCCTGGTGATTCTGGGCTTCCCGTGAATTCAGACCCACCACCCCCAGATCTCCTTGAAGGAGTGGTAAATCACGGGCTGGTCAGTGCACAGCCATGCCAAGTGTCTTCTTGCCCCCTCTGTCAAAACCAAGGCCAGTGGGCTCCCGCCACATCGCCTCTATGACTGCACAGTCTAGTTACTAGTGGGAGCTATGCCCCTTCACAACCGCTCTTACCCTCTATCCACCAAGGAAACACCGGCCATGGATGAATACATCAAGGAGGACCTCAAACAAGGGTACATGTGCCCCCCTACCTCTCCAGCATCCATAGAGTTTTTCCTTGTGTAAAAAAAGGGGGCGGCCTACGGCAATGCATGGACTATAGCAGTAGTATATGTTGTTGCTGATCGCCTGACCATTGCCTGTTTCCTGTTCTTGATTTATGCTCTACCTATTGGATTTGTTTGCAAGCTTCAATAAAGCACGATTGTACCTGCACCTGCATCCATATCTGCTACCGTGACAACTGAAAGCATCATGGAAAATGCACTTCTTGTGTCTGCCTGCATGGATAAAATCTTACACAAGAATGGCCCCTTGTTTGCAGTATGCTCGCACCATGAATTCAAAAAGCACAGTTCGTCACCATTTTGATAGCAAAGGAAACTAATTTAATAAATGAAAAAAAAAAACAGCAAACATGAACATAGTAACTACCTGGGTGCACAAAAGTGACCTAAGAAATTGTGCAATTGATGAGCAATTTGGAAGAATTTCTTCGATGTGAAAGCAAACCTGTGATTCAAACCCAAACAAGTGCAGATCCTGGGAGCTGGGATCCTGGGCCTGTGTGCGGACTCAAATATTCGGGTCAAGTGTGAAAACACACTCAAACTGAATCCTATTGACATTGCTGAAGTAACCTTAACTTCTAAGTGTACACACAACTGCACTAGGTCATTCACATTTTCTCCCACACACTGATTATATTAATAATAAGCTGAAAAAACGAACAGCGCTTGATCAAAAATGGTTTGATTGAAGCAGTAAATATACTGATTACATCAAGTATGAGCTAGTCGATGACTTTTGCATTAATCCAGAAGATTCCAGATGTAAGATCACACTGGTGCACAATGAAGAAAACTCCAGCACAGCCCTCTCTCTTTCCTCCACATCACTCTGCTCCACTCTTCTCTGTTTACAAAGTAATCTGCTCCCTAGCAGACAAGCATCAGCTGGGCTTATCTAGAGCTCTCAGGTGCTGCAGATGGAGCTGCACTGAGGCTGAGAGACAGAGGATGTAGAGAGAGAAAAAGACAGAGCTGTACAGAGAGACACACAAAAAGTCCGACAGAGATAGAGATTTAGAAAGAGTGAGAGAGACAATCTCTTACACACACCAGCACTAACCTGCTTATTATTACTGTTATTAATATAATTGCATTATTGTTACTATTACTATTACAATTTTTATTACTATTGCCATTGATGCAAACCTTTTCTTTCCCTTCTATGCTTTAGTAATATTGACCTACATACCAACAAACATACATACCAACAAAGTTATTTAAAACTGAACTGAACTGAATGAAACTGAATTGAACTGAGAGATAGAGAAAGTAAAAGCTTTATTATGTTGTCCTAACACAGTAGTAGCGTTACAGGTAAAGCACTTTGTTGCACTACAAAGTGTTGAAATAAATAAAGAAATGAAAAAATGAATAACAGTACAGGAGAATAAGTTTCTGTGTAAAAGCTTTTACTCACAATTATAAATCTAGTTATCTAGTTTTAGAAAGCAGGATTGTGTTTGGCTCATCACATTCTAGTTACATGACACATGGTTCATCAGACATATTTTAGTTTCTTTTAATTGATATACATGTCTTGGGTTGCACAAATCTTATTTATTATCTAGCCCACTGTGCTGCCCAATCCCATGTTTTGGTTGCACAGAAACCTAACTGACTAATTAAAAAGTGGTAGCTAATGTATAACACATATTAAGTATATTAACACAGACTAATAGTAACAAGAGCGTATATGATTATTATCCTCTTCTAGAAAGTTTGAAATGCACACATTATGTTTGCACCCTTGACTAAAAATCACCAAATTTCGGCTGTGTGTTCTGTCCTCGTATCGCACATGAAAGATATTACTCAATTCTGGTTAGCACCTTTAATTTCTCTTTATATGTTTAACCATAAGGTAACTGTTCAAGGCGATCTGCCTTGAACTGCATTCAACATATGTACATTTCAAATAAAACATTTTAATAAATAGCTTTTTTCTGGTTGTTAAACACATTCGTCCATCAGACAACTATGGAAATAAAATTATGTCACAAAAATTATTAAGCATAAAGACTACACTGCCAAAACTTCTAAGATGGACAAAAAAACCCATTATCCATGTATTATACATAGATTTAGACTACTAGAACACGATCAGAAGAAATCAAGATGCTTCTGCCTCCACTTTGCAGCTAGTACACACATAAAACAGCACAGCCAGTCCACCTACTGGCATGTTTTTGGGAGGTGGGAGGAAACCGAAGCACCCATACGGACACGGGGAAAACATGGGAAACTCCACTCAGACAGTAACCAGAGTAATCAGGATTGAACCGCGGATACAGGAGCTGTGAGGTGGCACCGCTTGTGTCGTATAGCTTTCTATATAGTTAATGTGCTGGCTATAAATTGAAATGAAGTTTAAAATATCAGGATTTAACCATATGAAAAAAACCCTTAAAGAGCAGGACAACAAAACATTCACAAACAATTTCTTACCAAACCCAAACTGACCTCCAGGCATAAATTATTGATCCTACAAGAGCTACTGTGGTGCTGCATCTGTTCATCAATCAATGTTAAGCCATAATTGGAAATGGTCTGTGCAGCTGGATGAATAAGCCTCTATTTAAATTGCAAATGGGATTTATCTGTATATACAGTGGAATCTAATCTCTGCACCAAACTGGGCAAAGCTTTTATTTTCCAAACCGTCAATCAGAACAGAAGGAATTAACAATTAACAAATATTAGTTTTAATAGTATTATTACATACAGGGATGTAGTCTACATTTTAAATTTGCAAGGCAAAGGACATATATATATATATATATGCTGCAAACATGATGTATTCAAAAAAAGGACAAATAGGCTGTCTGTTAACTGTCTCATGTCACATTGTTATGGAGCTGTGTTGTAATTATAGCTGGCCAAATTTGCTGTCCCCATCACTCATGTCTCATTGACACGCTTGTAAACTGTGGCATTATGTTTTCTTGATAAAAATGAAATGTGCTCTTGAGCTGGTAGCAAGTGTGAAATGCATTTAGTATGGATTGAACAAATGTGTCCAGTATGAATTCAGGGTAAGAATGTCTTGATAACTCAATATACAAAATATTCTTACTTTGAGCAATTCAAGTTAAACGGATGTAAGCTTTACATTGGAACTTTTTTAACAGCTCTCAGGTAGGTTATTCAAAATAGAGGAAATAGAGGCACTATGTGGTCCCCTCGAAGGGTCTCTGCATGGCACTGTTCTCTATACTGGCCTTTTAGCTAGTTAGCTAAAGTTGGGCAGCTAGTTTAAAGCCCTTCACTCTACAACAAAAGCTTGTGTTTTTAGCTAGCTATCATTAGCCGACTAGCTAGCTCTGAGCACAGCTACACTGTGACATCAGCAATTAGGTCAGCAAGGAACAAACAGTACTGAGGGATAAGATTATAACACACAGCCACCGGAGGAAGGTTTCTTGGTGAAGTGGCTAAAAAAAAATAATAATAAACTAAAAAAAAAAAAAAAAAAAGGCAGGACAGTTTGCTCTGTCTACAAGACTTTAGAAATCTCTTTAAGTCACCCATTTGATTGGTGGAACATATTTTTTCTTCTAAACTGAATAATACATTACTTGATGTGCTGGTTTCAAAAAAGAGTGTACAGAAGCATATCTACAATTTTCCCCTCAAGAAATAAACTAGATAACTGGAAAACTTAAGTAATAAAAAAGACAAGCAATATTTTGTATTGGTGAGAGGCAACACTGAGGATTATACATCTGAAGTTAAAAGTTTATATGCACTTTAAAGGGACATGTATGTCATGGCAGTCTTAGGATTTAAGGTTTTTATTTATTTATTTATTTATTTTTCTGTGACAAAATCATGGGAACATGTGGTTCTTTTTCACAAAGAAAAAACATTTAAAAAATGAATAAAATTCAAATTCTTTTTTTATACATACTGTGGGTCTTCTGAAAATATGACAAACGGTCAAAAATATACCTACAGCAACTTAAATTAGGAATTTGGTGATGTAGAAAGTTCTATAATATCTTTTAACTTTATCACATGCCTTCTTAAGCTCTTTTTAGTGATTATGGTTGACTACAGGTAGTGCATTCTCTGTGCCCATATAAATATGGCTAGTTCATTAGACTGAGCCACATGTATTACAATAGGAAAGTCTAGGGAGCTCTGTATAAATCTCAGAAAAAGGATCATAGCTTTACATGAACTATGTCACTTAGAGCAATTTCTAAGCAACTTCATGTGCCAAGACCATCTGTACAAACAGTTGTTCCCAAGTACAAAGTACATGGAACAGTGGTCTCTTTGCCAAGGTCAGAAAGAAAACTCAAACTGTCACCTTCTGCTGAGAAGAGATTGGTTTGGATGGTCATATATATTCAGAAAACCACTAAAAACAAGAAGTCTGGCATGAATTAGAAGCTGCTGTAGAATAAGTGTTACTGTCCACAGAACAGCAAGTTTTACACCAGTAGGGCTGAGAGGCTCCAAGAAGGAAGCGTTTGCTCCAAAACTGGCAACGTCAAGCTTGACTTAAGTTTGTTGCCGATCATATGCACAAAGAAAAAGCCTTCTGGAGATGTGTTTTATGGTCAGATGACATAAAGATAGATTTATTTGGCCACAGTGACCAGAAATATGTTTGGAGGAAAACAGGTGAGGCATTCAATCCCAACAAAACTGTACCTACTATCAAGCATGGTGGTGGTAGTATTATGCTTTGGGGCTGTTTTACTGCAAGTGGAACTGGTGCATTGCAGAACGTGAATGGATAAATGAAGAAGGAAGTTTATGTTAAGATTCTTTTTTCTCAAACCAACCTCAAACCATCAACCAGAAAGTTGAATCTTGGACGCAACTGCGGGTTCCAACAGGACAATGACCCAAAGCACACTTCAAAACTAGCTGCGGAATGGCTAAATCATGACTCACAAAGCCCTGACCTCAACCCTATTGAGAATAAATTATTGTGGACTGTCCTGACAAGTCTGTGCACAAACACCTAAAAAAAAATGGTTGAACTCTTCCAATTCTGCCAAGAACAGTGGTCAAATATTCAACCTTAGTTTTGCCTGAAGTTTATTGCTGGCTATCAAAATTGGATAATATAGGTAAAAAGTGTTAAGGGACATGTAATCAAATATTAGGTGTGTTAATGATTTTGTCTCATTTTCAGAAATTCCATAATATAAAATAGTTAACGAATACATACAAGTGTATGTAATATTTTGATCTCAGCTGTACAGACTTTTGAAAAAAAAACTTCATAAGAAAGTATGTGAACTGTTTTAAATACACTGAGATGATTGAGGGTTAAACAGGAAACAGGTCTAGTCAGAGTCAGCTGATTGAGGGATATAATTTTGGGCTGGATTTGGGTGTGGAGTTGTGATAGCTCCTGGATCAGTGGTGAATATGGCACTCAGATTTTTTAAATGAGATTTTCAGTTACTCACAGCATTTTTTTTTTTCAATGTCACCAACCTGTGCATAGTCATTAAAAAAGTAATGCAATTCCTTGCCACAACAAAAAAGATATATTATATATAGATATATTAAAGATATATTAAAGATATAATACATTTTGTGGTTTCGTTTCATTTTGTCTGTTGGGAAGCCCCTGTTCCAACACCTTGCACCATACAAAATAAATATACCACATGACTAGGTAGACAATTTCTTCTCTCCTCTCTGCTCTCTCTGTTCCATCCATAAATCTGCACTACAGTTATCACAACAATTAATCTAGCCTCTCTCCCATGTCTTGGCAGGGCTAATATGGCAGCTTTCTAAACACCAATAAGGGACACACTGGAGCAAGGCGCCACTGTCTACCATCTGCTGTTACCTTCCCAGCCTGGAAAAATCCTATTAAACACGTTGCATGTAGCTCCTGGCATGTTCTGTTACAGTTTCAATATTTGATAGCTGCTAATAGCCATCCATGAAGTATGGGACTGAACCAAATGCATGACTCAAGTTTGACCTTACTGTACTTCAATCAGCCTTTAATCTATCATCAATCAACCTAACATATCTGCCCAAAGTCTGAGACCACAGTGAAAATGTAGGATTTTTGTCCATTTAAAATTTGGAAACAAACAGAAGGCATTAGATTTTTTTAATATTTAAAACATAAAATATTCTAGATTCTGCACTATTTCTAGGTCCCTCTTTACATGTAAACAAATTTGGGATATTGACCATGTTAACTGCTTTGTACAAAAGGTCAGATTTTCCTCATGCCTAATCTCTTCTATTGAAGCATGTGTTCAGACGACAATCTGATCATAAGGTTTTGCACAAACTTGTGGAGTCCATGCCAACCCGAGTGCACACTGTCACTGAAGCAAAAAAGGAAACTTTTCACTCAAGTCGTTAGTAAAATAATTTTTAATGAAAATTGTTGTATCCAATTAGAAAAGAATGCAAAATAGAGGCATTTTCAGTAGTGGTCTCAGACCCCAATGTATATACTGGATATATACTCAAACTTTTTAAAGAAAAAATGCATCATACCTTTTATCTCCGAAGCCAGGAAACTTTACTCCATCTTGAGTGACTAGTGGAAGCTTCTATGCAGCATCTCATTTCACAGGAAAAGGCTGTGGACAAATGAGAAGAATGTGATGCCCCTTGCTGATCACTACGCACTCTAGTCTATAGCTCATATCACTGGCATTCAGCATATATTGCATTCATAGTTAAAGTAAATCAAGTATGTCTTCTGCATACAAATCAAGTCACAATTTAGTTACCACTGATTCATTTGAGTGCTTTAATTGGGCACTGATGGCTTTTGTTCTCAGCCACTAGCATAACAGTCAACATCAACAATCTCCTCATACACAGAGAGTTTAAATAGCATAGCATTAACCAGGCATAGAAGGAGTCAGTATGAAAATGTATGATATTTTATTGCTACACTCCAAGCACCCATCAGAAAGCACTCATGATCTGGAGAATTGACAGACAGTGCTTGCTAGGAGACAGTCAAGTCAGCCTTGTCTAACCAGAAGTAAGGCATCTGTGCCTAGTTAGCTGAATCTTTTTAAGCTGAAAAATTGTAGGGGAATTTTCCTCCTTTTCAAAACACTTCTCCACATTGATATTTATTCTTTCTTGAGTATAATCTATTTGCTTCTGTTGTGTATATATTTTTTTGGTATTGTGGTTTGTGAACTGTTTTCAGTCTTATCAGACTTATCTACGGGCTATCAGTGATTGTGGCTTCTTCAGGTTCGGGATTCGGGATTTCCATTTATGGAACGAAATAAACAAATTTTTTGTCCATATTGTGTCTGAAATGTCAGTGACTCGACATTATTTTCTTATTTATAAAACCATTGTATAAAAACAATATCGCACTCGTAATCATGCTGTTATATTGAATATGGCTTTGATTAGCTGATATTCGATATAACCGCACTCTTGCTCGTGTCATATTGCTTAATATGTGGGGCAAGTGTTAATCACTATGAATCATTTGGCCTATTTAATTATCCATGGGTATTAGGAATCTTTAAAAAAAAAACGGTACTTTTAGATGGAAATGGTCTTTGTCTCACACAATAGATGTGCTTTTCAAAATCCTTGGAAAACTCTTAATTAATTAATTATTTGTAATGCTAGAAAAATGTGAATGTAACTCACACATGCTTCTTATGATTCTGCAATTCACCCAAAGGGATAGCCATGGACACAGTCAAGATTAAGGCCGTCCTTGATTGCCCCCTCCTAAGGTGCTTAAATAGGTTCACCAAATTCCTTGCTATACAGATGCAACCACAAATGCAAGGCTCCCCCATATATATATATATATATATATATATATATATATATATATATATATATATATATATACATATATATCAAGTGGACCTTAATTCAAGTTCTCACTACCCATAAACACTCTGAGAGATTCAGATTCTGAGGGAAACCAAGGGATTTCACTAATGTTTAACAGGAGGGATAACATCTGTTAATTGATTTGATCTTTTAATCAAACATTGCTTTTGTGGCTAAGAATGGTGGCTAGAAACAAGGACTACATTTGTTCAGAAAAAAGCCAATTTAAAAATGTCCACCCAGACAGCCAGCAAAAATTGGAGTGAGGCGGTTCCAAGACATGGCATCTGACTGCAAACCCCATTTTGTCTTCAGCTTCTGCAAAGCCTTTTGGACATTATCAGTTTGATATCAGGATTCAATCCAGTGAACAGTACATGTGCTACATTTCTATTTACTTAGCTTATAGAAGTGCTTTGTAGTCTCCATCAAAAATATATCATGTTAGTATAAATAAGGCCAAGGTGTAAGAATACTATGAAGCTAAAACACTGTTAGTGTTAGCTCAACAGTTTAGCACAGCAATGGAAAAGGTATAGATCAAGGTGTTTTAAGTTCTAATTTAACATCTTGGTGAAGAGCTACGTCTTGAGTCTGTGTTTAAAGACAGCCAGTAACTCAGCATTTTGGAAAGCCAGGGGAGGTTAATTTTCAGTACAGAGCCTTGATGGACACCTTCCTTGTACCTTGAGGGATGGAGGGTTGAGCTCTGCTAGAAGCTTGAAGGAAATACGGTGCAGAACAGAGTTTGATAAGTGCCTTCAGAGAGATGGGGGCCAGTCTGTGTAGTCAAGCATGTTTTAAATCTGATTCAGGCAGCTACAGGAGGCCAATGGAGGGAACTCAATAATCTGCCAGACATGCAGAGATACGAGTTGAAACATGAGTGCCTGAGGGAGGAATGGAGATAATGAGTTGAGTGTCATCAGCATAGCAATGGTATGAAAAGCCATGTGAGGATATTTTCTCACTGAGAAAGGGAGTAAAGGGGGAGATAGAGAGGACCAAGCACTGACATTTGTGGGACATGAGTGTATGTATATGCATGGAAAAAATGTGGATATGGGTAAGTTCTAGCTAAGAAAAAGAGGCAACTTTTCAAAGTCCTTTAAAAGTCATGCAGTGCATTAACCCAGTCACTAGCAGCTGGCACTGCCTCATTCCCTCCAAGTCAGTCCCATCTTCTGTGTGTTGTCCCTCAAGTCATTTTTCATGTCTCCTTTGTCTTCTCTGGCCATTCTCCCACCTCATTTTTATACAATTGCAGGTTGCCCAGTGTTCACAGAGAGTACTTTATTCTGGTGAATTGAGAGGTACAAACCAGAATAGTTGTCCATGCTTGCCAACCTGTCATATTCTGGATCATTCAATGATAAAATCTTTTCATTGAGAGCACCTAAATTGGCCTGGCAGCCTGGTATCAGATGGGGTATTGTCTTGAACGGTGTGGCAGAGGGACTTTCAATCAAGAGGATAAAGCAGTATTGTTGGTGCTTTAGATAACCACATCAGTCTACTATACCTAGACCCAATAACTGACAGACAACATCTGTACCTAATTAGCTCAGCCTATTTAAGCTTTTAAGCAGTAGTGTACTTTGCTTAGCTTTGAAGGCACATTTTCTGAGATGGTACTCAGGACTCTTGTTAAATTCTAATACATTTGTCATCATTATTCATGATTTTGCCTGTGTGCTTTGTGTGTTGTCATCACTGGTGTGCACTCATGTATATTTGCCTCCATATTTCCTTTTTTCAGTAAAGCCTAAGCGATTTACTCTATCCATACCATCTCTGATTTTTGCCAAATCAGAAGTAATTTTATTACTTCCCCATTAATGTAAAAAAAAAAAATCAAAGCTTTATTTTAACTGTGATTCCTAATTGATTTGTCTCCCATTCCCTATCTAGATACATTTGATACCTTTGATAAAAGATTTAACGCACATGCCTGCAAATCAAGCCAGTATTGTTTCTGAAATACTATCTAAGCCTTACGCTCATCGTACCACTACACTCAAGTTTCACGTATGCCGTCTCCCCTCAAACAAACACCTATGAGGCAAGTTGCCACTACCAACAAAAAAGTGCTTTTATTTAATGACATTAAAGCACTGTGAATTTTAGCAAGAACATACTGGAATAATTCAGTTTCTTGAATTGAATTAAATTATCTAACACAGAGCAATAATTTATAGTGTCACATCAGCTGCTAATGTTATTGTGGGCTATTTGTAGTGTTAATATCTGCTAACAGCTTAAATTATCTGCATATACACATATCAACCTGTTTGCCATTTTCTTCTAAAGTTTAAATGCTATGTCAGACAGTACTTGGTAATCGGAAGAGGCAGTACTTGGTTTTTAAAGACAATATATATTTAATGTCAATGTTATGTTTAACCTAAGAGTGGTAGTCTCCCCTATGAATTTCTATGTTTCACTGTACACAAGATTAAAATTTGGTTGTGGGTGTGAAAAAATCTTTGTACAACAAACCTCTATAACAGAAAAAAATACAGATTTATTGTAGGTCCTCTTCAAAAATTAATGGTCATGTAAAGTTATTGGGAAGGATGTGGTAGGGTCTTAGAAGAAGGCATGCACCTTCTGAGCATATTGGAATTCCTCCCAACATGACAGAGCAAACAGGACACAAGAAGGTATGTGTTGTTTTACCTTCTAAGTTTTTTCTTTAATGTATATTATATTTTGGAATTTAACCCACTACAGAAAAACAATGTTTCTCAGCTATATATGGAAGAACATTTCTAACATAAGTTGTGCTGCTCCACCATGATTAGTCTGAAACCAGAAAGAGACATGTAATACACATTAAATTAGAAGTCAGGGCTGATTTTGAAGTTGAATTCTGCACACTAAATACGATGTATATACATTATGTAATACACAATATGGCCAAATGTTTGTGGACACCTTACCATCACACCCATACATAGGCCTTCCCCAAATCTTTGCCACAAAGTTGGAAGCGCACAATTGTCTAGGACATCTTTGTATGCTGTAGCATTACAATTTCCCTTCACTGCAACTAAGGGGTCCAAACCTGTTCCAGCATGACAATGCCCCTGTGCACAAAGTGAGGTCGCTGAACACATGGTTAGCCAAGGATGGAGTGAAAAACTTGTGTGGCCTGCACAGAGCCCTGACATCAACTCCACTGAACACCTTTGGGATTAACTCGAATGCTGATTGCCCCCCAGGCGTCCTCACCTGACATCATTGCCTGACCTCACGAATGCTCCACAATCTAATGGAAAGCCTTTCCAGAAGAGTGGATATTATTAAAGGGAGGACTAAATCTGGATTGGGTTGTTCAAAAAGCACATATGGGTGTGATGGTCAGGTGTCCACAAACCTTTGGCCATATATTATATCTCAAAGTAACGTTCTAGTGAGAACAGGGATGCATTTGCATTTAGATTGCATCCTGACTCCACTGAAAGACAATAGAACCGCTTCTGTTCTTTTGGCCAAATTTCACATATTTTTAATAGGCCATTCAAACATTTTAACATTTTGTTCCCTGTCATCTGTGCGGAATGTGTAAGTGCTTTTTTGTTTTGATGATGGTGTGATGGTGCGAGTGTATCATGGACATTTTTTGCAGTTCATTTGTAATAACAAAACCGATAACACATATGTTCGCTACAGCACATAGTGATCCAACAAGATCAAAGGTATCAAAATATATCATTGGTATTTTGGTTAAAACCTGATTTTTTCATTACTTTTAGCTTTTTGCCAGAAATCAGCCACAAAGGCCTGTGACAGGTTTTCCCAGACCACCACACATTTATTACAATATTCTTGTATCTTCTGTTATCATCTCCTCAGTATTGCAGAAGTGATACTGATATGAGAATAAAAACTTTATTGTGCACATCAGTGTGACTGTCATAGTTACAAACTGTGTTCGTTCTGCAAATTCAAAACACAGCATAAATCTATTAGTGGCAAGCTAGCCAGCTAACACTAGTTTGATAGCTAAAACACATAGGACTTAGTGGTAGGGGAATAGGGGTTAGAGTCTGTCAGCATGCTGCTCAGACAGGTCTGAGAAGTGAGATTACAAGCTGTCTGTGTGTTGATTATCGCAAGCTATGTAGCTGCTATGATGCCTGTGGGGCTTTGTTACTCTGTATTGGAAAATTCATGGGAGAGCTGGCATATGACGTGTGCATTCAAAATTTCTCACCAATTTAGGCCCAACACCTCTTACTGTAAATTACTGTGAATTACTATTACAGGATTCCCATAATGACACAAAGCAGCACAGGAACATCATGTTTTAACATATAGTTTTCCCCTTCCTTACTCTTTCCATTGTAGCTTTACTTATGCATAACTTTTGTGAAATGTATTTTTACCAACAACTTTTTAATTAATGTTAACACTAGGTACCCCACCAATACTATAGCAAGGTTCATTTCAGTATCACAGTGAGCAACTGGCTCTTCTGCAATAAATTGGTGTGCATAAATTGGTGTCCATGCAGGTTTTTCAGCCCATCCAACTGGGCAGCAGCTCTACTACTACTAGTAGTAGTCATCTATCCAACTAAGCTAAGCTACTGTTTGAGGTGCTAGTATTAAAGTACTGAAATTACCTTTAGGGGTATTTACTGTGTCTTAACTTCCACCGGAATTGAGTAAGAAATTCTGGGAAAGAAAAGCTGTATCTGAAAATATTCTGATGAAGAGAGCAGTACTGCTGTGGTGTGCAAGGATATCAGGACTGAAAAAGTCACAAGGGTGCATGCTTTTACTCTAATTTGGTCAGGCGGATGTGAAGTGCGCAGGACAAAAGAGTGATAATACATTTCCAGTAACGTTAATTACAACTCCATTAAAAATCTCGATTAAAAGCCTTCAACTACAATAAGGTACCCCAGATTAACTCTATTCTACACCAGAAGCAATTCTGCGCACACGGTACACTCTCTCTCGCATGGAACATTCATTTCTGTCTCCATTCACATGTTTTTTTCAATATCCATTGCCATCGTGATCACATAAAGAACATGCATTTCATTTTTAGAGTTTTCATTTTTTGATCTAATTCATCTGACTTTTGCGCCTACAATCTGTAGGATAGAACTTTCACAAAGTTTGTATTTTAAGTGCTGCCAGAGAGTGAGAGCTGCTACAGTAGAGCTACAGGCTGAAATATTGAGCTGACATTCGGGAAAAATGAAAGCATTAGTTGTGCGTTCAATATTTCTGTATTTTTGTTTCATTATTTCTCTATATTGCATCTGTCAAACATGTAAACATGTGAGTCATCAGCAGAAGAAAAGTTGAATTGCAGTGAGGAAAATGATACTTGATTAAACAATGCTAAAGATTTGGGGCTTTTTTGTTTGGTTGTTTTTTGTTTTTGTTTTTTTTTCCATGATACTCAGTTTTTCTTTAGCAAAAAATTCTAAATATACTCAGCTCTAGAGGGAGCTCTGCCGGTGCAGCCATGTCTAACAGTGTGACGTGCTACATCTTAGCCTTGAGGAGGCCCCTCTCTCTATCTGTTTCACTCAGCTACATCAAAAGCAATGCTGTAGTTCACTATTCCTAACATATCTATAAAAAAGCAAGGCTAGGAGCTGGGCAGATGAGGAGCTGAACGCATACGAGGCTGTATAGTGAGAGCACAGAGGGAGAAATGTTCCCTATCAGTCTTGCACAGAAGTCAGATTAGCCTATTCATTTGAATGTCCTTGAAAAAAATACAGGATAAACTGTAGACATTATCACGAGACTTTAGCTCGAATTTTCTTTTCTTATTCATATATAATTTAAGTATATCTTTATGCCTATTGCAAGGGAGATTTTAGAGTTTAACCATTAGGGGGTTAAACAATCATAAAACACAAATACCTTGTGATATGTGATATACCTGTGTGTGTGTGTGGGTGTGTGTGTGAGTAATGCTAGCTGGTATGCTAAATGAAAAATACTAAAAGTTTTTGATTTGTTTAACATGAATTAATCATTTACAGTTCTCCAAACACCACCACAAGGCCCACTCTCACCTGGTGCGTGAATTTTTTATTTTATGTTTGCATTATCACAAGCAAACAGATCTTTTTCTTGACATGTTAAATGTAAAGGTAAAAAGAAAAACAGAGCGACCTTGATGAAACAGACATTTTTCATTATCCAATGGAATATTTTTTTTTCTCTACAGTCATATGTGGTGTCTCTGTCTTGCCCCCTCCCTCTGTGTGCATGCAATACAGGCCGAGGCAGCTGGTATAAATGGATACCACACCACACCACACCACTCCATTCCAACTCCCCCTACATACATCAGCTTATTTGTCATTAACAACTGTCTTAAAACAGATTATTATAGACTTTTGTGGAACCAAGAGCAACAGCACCACTAATACTCATAAGAAAACTATACTAAACTATACAGATTAGTATGAAGAAGTGAGTCTGGGGCTCATTTCTATCTAGCCCAGACTGTAGATTCATGCAGCCAATCAGTGTCTGGTTGTTATCAGGTGATTACACAGAGTGAAATGCCCCCTAGATTGGATCTCCCTCTGGGCTGATATTACAAATCATGACTGCAGCTGCCTCTATGTCTTTAACCGTGCCTGTGCCTGTGTGTGTGTGTGTGTGTGTGTGTGTAACAGCTTGCCCCCACATCATTTTTGTCATCACTCACACGTGATATAATGCATTGCTCAGCGTTTCATTTCAACAACCTTTCAACAATACTTTCATTGTTGATCTATTGATCGATATTAGATTTTAGCTCTCCCATCTAACTTCACAACCAGTTATCACCGAATACATGTCAATTTTTTTTCAACGTCCACATATAGCCTAACTGCATCTTTGTATTCTGAAAGGTTAAGGTTGTTACTAGTTAAACTAGTAGACAACAACTGATGCAAGGCAAGTGACAGGATGGTAATAAAGTATCTCTAATCATCGAGGTCAGTGCACAGGTCCTGTATTTATACACATATCAGTCTAATTCCTCTTGGTCTTGTTTTTACCACATGTTAATTTCCTCACCTCTCCAAAACAACATAACTTTAGCTTGATAGCTACATGGTGGGTTGCATGACTGATGTCTCTTTTTGGTGTGGATGATCTAACCTGCTGCGAAGTGTTCAAAAAGACCACAACATTATCAGTCAATACTTATTCTTTAATTTTAGAGAATACCTGCTGGCTAGCTTACTTTTATCCATAAGATATTCACATAACTCCAGGTCTGCCAATGTTCCTCTGGCTTGCTGTGCAATGCTCAAATGATCACAAAAGACTGCAGCCATCGTGTTAGTTGTACATCATAGAAGCATCCACCAGCAGCAATCTCGTGTTGTAAGATTGTGGAAAGCTTTGTTCTAGGTGCTTTGGTTCGACGAATACTAAATATTCATCAATGAATACAAATATGGTCTAGATAGAAACATGTATGTCATTATGTACTGCATCATATTTAACCACAATAACTAAAATGATAACTAGGAAATATGATCCTGTCCAAAGAACATTAGACTGTGCACTTAAAAGTGGCCTAGGCAAACCCTACTGTATTTGTTCCAAGGTTAAACCAACGCTCTGCTTAAACAACATGGGAAGCAAAGACTGTAGGCACTAGAAGGAACAAATGTGTCAGAAACAGAGAATAGATAGATAGATAGCTTGGACAGTAGTTCCACTTCTTCTAATACGTTCTGATTTTTATAGTAACAGCTCATATACAGGGAATTGTATGTTGGACACTCCACATAATCTAAGACTAATAATAAAATGGATTCAAAACATGCATTTAACAAAGAAAACTTATAATCATTGATGTGGTGAAGTCTTTTGTTAGGACATGTTTATTTAACATTTATGGGAGGAGTCTTAGGTGTCAGTCACAGTGTTTTGTAAAGTTTCCCAGCATGGGAAAGTCTTCAGAACAGATGAGTGTAAGCTTTCCAGTTGCTTGGTAAAATAATAACTTTTTTTTGAGAGAAAGAGAGAAAAGGAGAAGGTGAGGGAACTGTTTATCGTTGCTAGAATGTAAGCGTTAACATGAACTAACTTGTCTTGTGGACGTTTCACAATATTAAATCGAACTATAAACCACTGAATGTGACGTGTCCATCATTAATAACTTAAACATTGTAATTTTTCTCATACCTCAAATTGTTGTGGTATAAGAGAAATAACACATTGTGGACCATGCTGTTATACAGAAATAAAACACTCTGGTTCACATTGGGCTGCATCATCCCACCCTGGCAGGTATAATTCTCATATATCAGCACGGTCCATCGTTATTCCTTATCTATTATATGTTTTGGCCTTGAAGTCTAAGATGCATTCAGTATTCTTTCTTCATCTGATTCTTGGGCTAAAATCACAAACTATTTAAATCCACCCACTGGGAAGTTACATATATGGAAACACCATACATGTTACAAACCAATATGTAAGTTTGGTTTGTAAAAAAAAAAAAAAAAAAAAAAGAATATGGACATCAAAACATTTTTGAATTTTCAAAATACTGGCATTTGTTAACAAAATGGAAGCCACAGGTAAATCAGTCTCGATCACCCATAACTATAAATCAGTACTTCTGTAGCCAATTTGACTTAAAAGATGCAACTGTTAAATGTTTTGAAGGATGAAACTTCTTATACAGCAGGTGATTTTTGAGTTTTAGGTAGGAGCATTTTTTAATTGTTTCTCAGGGACCACAAGTCCAATCAATTTGAAGGTTGGATGTTATATCTTTCTGCTAATCTGTCACCACACTCCAAACCTAGGAGACCAATAATAGCCATAAAAGGAAAAGTCTACACTAAAACAAACTAGTGTAAACTAAACTAAACTAAAATAATTGGCCCACAAATTCAAAATATTTTGATTGTACAGACTTTTTAAGTTTTTTTTTTTTTTTAATTTATTGTATAGACTGCTAGTCTATAAATAAGATTTTAAGGATGATTTCATAATTCAAAATCTGAGGATTGTTTAGGTATGGACAGTTGGCTGCTGCAATATCCTTATCAGCTTTTAAGATTACTTTTAAGATTACCTTTTAAGATATGAAATTGAATTTACATAATGTCTTACTCTGAGAAGGGCAATTATGCAAATAAAAGTGCTTTCTAAGGGCATAGTACACTGACAGGCACAATCTTTTTTAAATTTCTACAAGAAAAAACAAGAATGCTTTTTGATAGTAGTGGAACTGATTGATTGATTGTAACTTTCAGGGTAAGTAGGGTTTGTCTCATATAATTATCTCAATCTTAAGCCAGGACTGCAGCACATTTTTCTATTTTTACATATTCATTAACTTAAATAGTTAATAACTGCAATAAATAAATTGTGTTTTTATGATAAATAATGCATTTATGACTGAACTGAATGATCCACTAGACAGGATTCCAGAGAAAATTATTGCAGCTTAGTGATCAATTTTTTCCTATGTGCATGCTGTATTATGATCTTATAATAAAATATGGAATTACTATATAACCAGGGATGAAATGCAAGAGCAAAGACAAGACAAAGCTGATTAGTGGTTCTTGTTTTGTAAAGGTGTTTAATATTCATGAAATGCTGTATGGCTGTATGATTTATACCAAGATGAATATTTATAAGCAGTCAAAAGACTGGATATTTTAACCTGGCTTAAAGAACCGTGCTGTGGGTTCATACAGAGACCAGAAGCATCCTAACTGTACAAAGGGCACATCGAGAATTGTATCATATGAAGACCAATGCAGTTCTAATGCTAGCACTATATTATATTTTATATTTTATATACTATATTATATATTATACTGTAGCTACAGTAGACCTGACAAGAGACACACAGGTAGTTTCTTTTTCGAAAATGCAAGTGAGACTCATGTACTGCCTCACAGTGTTTTAGTTGTTTCATAGGGGTGTAGTGATACACAAAATTCAAATTTGATATAATACCGTGGTGTCTTAATATGATGAATTTTCAATACAGAAAAAATATACATTGGCTGAATATGTGTCTTAGGTTTCCATTTTCAAATGATTAAAACATTCAACATTATAAACAAACAATAACTGAAACTTAATGACATGTTGTTTGCGTGATCCATTCCGACTCTTAGCAGCGTAAAAAAAAAAAAAGCTGTGCATTAGAATGTAACAAAATTCAGCATGGGCAAGCTTTCACTGGTGTGACTCTGGGTGGTGTGTCTGAAGCACAGAGCTTTTTATTAGCCATATGTTTGCAGTATCATAACACTCCTATTGTTTCATGTGTGTCACCACAGTCAATTTTGCTTTACTGTAGGAGGTTATTTATTTATTTATTTATTTATTTATTTATTTATTTATTTATTTATTTGGGTATAGTAGAGGACTTCACAGCACTCTATTTTCAGAGTTATGATATTTATTGAGTTTGTATACTTATTATCCCATTTCACTGGTCACAACTGAAAGGATTTAATCCAAACCTTAACAACTCCAACACAACTCAGTGTCAACTTGGACCTAATGAGTGCTGTTGGTGGAAAGGGGGAAAAAAAAGCTCTTATGGTTCCAATGAAAAGTCCAAATATTATTGTATATGTTTAAATAATGAGCATAACTATTTGAATAGTTAGATTGTGTAGGGGTCCATACAGTTTATTTTACAGTTAATGAGGTCCCTGGCTGCAGAAAGTTGGAGAACTTCTGCTTTAGTGGTCCAAACAGCAGTAGTGGCATCCCACTCTTAGTGAACTCTCCTTGAAAGTATGTCAATGCACCAAACACAAACAACGCTGAGAAAGTCTAATTAAGCATAACATTATAAAGATTTTTTTGGCTTCATTTATGATGCATCAAGAACAGTATTTATATAAATATTTTTTCCTTCTTATTTCTAGGTGTTGTAGTAGGTAGTATATGGTGTTATCAGACTTCATTCGTAATTCATAGAATGGCACATTACTGTAAGTAGAGGCACATTAGATGGCAAACTGCACTTAGCTTCACTGAGCTGCACACCACCAGTCAATCTGCTCTGTGTTGGCAGGCCTAATGACCAGCTCAGCTTTCCATCTAGTTATATAGGAATTTGGTTTACTATCAGGCTATGCCATAACCTTGATCAGAAGAGGCAATTTAAATTCAGTGCATAAACTTGCAGGAAGGAGCGAAGAAAGCCAGCTGCTAGGGACTGATAAAGCTTTTTGAATTCTGCCTTTGTCCAGAATACAGCAGCTCAGGTGCATACAGTATGGCAGGGTGAGTTACTCACACCTATGTTACACCAAGGGTACACTACCATGCACTCATGCTCGTGCACATTCATTATTGTCTGTCATTGTATGGAAAACATGAATTACTGAATTAACAGGACTAGCGAGGATATGAATGGATTGGCACTTTAGTATGATGCAATCTCAAAATGCTCAGGCATCAGCAGATCTAGACACATTGCATGCATGCTTTTCCATACCACATCCTGCACAGACATTTCGTTTCTCATTTTCACATCCAGCAACAAATTGTTATGTGTCACTTCTGACACCCGGGGACAACCAATCACATCTATGTAATTGTGTTATTCATACATGAATGCAATTCTGTAAATGCTGCAAAGCCAGTACATCTTTAGATTTTAAAAAAGCCTTTTTTGTCCTGTGAAGACTACATTTCCATCAACATCGATCAAAACCCAGTACTAAATATGTATTGGCAAATATATATCAAGTTAGTAGTACTCAACATTTTTATATTGAGTAGTCTTGGGAAAACAGCTTCATTAAAGACCCCAGGGAGCAACAAAACCAATGAATAAGAAGAAATGCTGTGAAAAGCCATATACAACTTCAGAAGTGATGTATCAGTGGATTGCTGATCTTTATAAAGATATTAATTTAGTTTTAGGGGTTGAGACACGAAGGATCGAAAAATGTTGCCTCAGCAAAATAAGTCTGGCAGAGAATAAATGCATAAAAGAAGAGAGAAACAGGGGTAAGAAAGATGAATAAAGAGAGAACAAAATGGAGACACTGAGACAACGAGAGAAAATATGTCCAAAAATATTTGGCCAATGAAACTAACAAAATACAAGAAGGAAAGAGAAGGAAAAGACTAGTAAGTGGACTAATGCAAGGCAAAAATGTGCAACAGAAGAGACTTATTGAAGCATCAAGGCTTCTGAATGCTTCCTCTGGCCATGCTGGTGTGACGTGCCTGGAGTGCAGAGCAGTTGCTTTCTGGAGCTGGCAGTTTCAGTGAGCAGCTGAGCCATTAAAAACATCCTCATACCTGTAGCACCAGCCAAAAACTGGGCCTTGTTCAGGTGAACCAAGTTTTAAAATAGTCTTTTAGTTTGATAATACCTTTAAAAAATGTCTGCACTTTCGTGGAGTGTAAAAGTTGTTGCTGCCCCAAGGTAGATGGATAGCTTTTCTAGGACTAGCATGCTATTTGATCAGCACTTCTTTTACACTATTGAAGACATGCCTGGAAAGTAAACGTTATGGTAACGTATGTGTGAACTGCCCTGGAACCCATCTCAATGAGTATAATTGTAATTAAATTTGTGAGAAGAAATGTGAAATAGAGCTACAAAAATTAAACGATATTTCGATATTTTTGATGATTATAATAAAAAAAAATAGCTGGCAATGAATCTTTTTCTGGCTTGACAACACTTATGCTTATCATCACCATCACTTATTAGAAATCAGGAAAATACAGATGCTGCAAAATCAATATATGAATGAAATATTGAATAATTTGAAGAAAAAACATTATGTATAATTTTACATATTTAATGTTCATTATTGTGAGACTAATACATTTTCTTTTCCCAGTTAATCAATTCATCAAACTTATAATGGACTGACCAATCAGCTATACAAATAGTCCTTAGTTGCAGCCCTAATGTGAAATAAAGGCTCTGTTGTAACCCCTATAAGACACGTAGCCTGTTTCAACCCACCATAGAAAATCAGTCATTAGAGCCAAAATCCCCATCAAACATTTCATTAAACTTACATTTTGTTGATACTGACTCTACTCATTCATTACCGTAAGTACAAGGTTGGTGTGTCTACTTCAGTTTACTGTCAGAGAAAACTAGTAAATTAACAATTTCAACAAACTAATTGTCCAGTATATGAGTCAATTTTGTGTGTTAGACTTTGTGACTTTTACTTTTAGTTCTTAGTTTGTTTGTTTTTTATCTGAATTTCCATCCATGTGTTTGTCGCTGACATTGCTCTTACGTTTGCTAACAGCTGGACGTGCTTCTTCTTTTTTTTTTTGTTTGCTGGCTTCCAGTTGTCAGTCTGTATGGTTGCTTATGGTTGCTGTCTGATTGTCAGAGAAAACATTAATGGCATCTTTCCCAACCAGAGATCAGGGCTAATTATGCTTTCTTGACTCCACCCATGGATGGATATGGCATCGCCATGATTCCAACTCGCAAGCTCCTGAGGATAGGGTGTATGTGGAGTAAACCACTAACAGTCTTCTCTGTGTCTGTGTTATGGGAATGATCTGGACAGTTCCTTTTTTCCCAGCTTCAAATTTTTAGATAAGAAAACAAGTTATTCTCTATAGGCATAACCTGTATTGCACTGCACATCATTCATGATGTGTTGAATATATAATATATGGCACAGCTTGAGGGCTGAAATGCATAGATATTGACTTGATAAATATGTAATATAGGAGAGACAGACTTCATGGTCCCTCCATAAGGTGAGTAGGGTTTGGTCTCTTGCCTTTTTCCTTTCTCTGTAATTTTCTTTTCTGATATAACAGCAGACAGCAGACATCTGTCAGTCAGAGAATCCTGCTATATGAAAACCCATGGCAATTTAATCATGTTTTATAGCTGGAGAACAGAGAAAATCAAAAGTTGTGGGCAACTTTTAGTAGAGAAGTAGAAAGAGAGACAATTTTGAACAGAAATTCAAAAATGTGAATATACTTAAGCTCTATAACCAACTCGTGCTGCCAGTTCCTGTATTCTTACACTGTCAAGAATGTCTAATTCAGTAATTGCAGAAACAGCGACATCTTGATGAATCCCAAACCCCCTGCTGACAGTACAGGAAAAGCCAACATCAGTTCAGGTAATTATTTCTGCTAATGGAACTGGGAAAATACACTGTTTAAAAAAAAAGTCATGAAAAACTAGTAAATAAATAAATAAAGGCTTTATAGATAGATAGATAGATAGATAGATAGATAAATAGTATCATTTTATATGTATTAAAATCTGATGTAGGAATACATACTATATGTTTAAATAGTACATATGTTTATATGTTTATATGTATCACTCACTCATTTTTAGTAAGTGTTTTATCCTTGTAAGGTTTGCAGTGGATCCGGAGCCTTGGATCACATATTGCCGTTACTGTATATTATCTATAATATAGGAATCTATTTTTTTTTTTACTCCATTAAGATCCACAATATCAATTTTAATAGAAGGAAATCCATATAATCATCTTATCCAAAAGATAATTGAAACTGAAATAGAACATACTTGTGCTTGAACTGTCAGTGTACCCACACAATTCCTCCTCACATTCATACCCAATGACAGCATATGATTCACTCCATAAAAATCTACTAGACTAGCTAAATAAAGAATACATAGCACCTACAGATAATTTTTTAAAACATGACTACTGAGTAGACCATGAAAACTTCAACAAAGACAATACTGCCACCAAATATGGCACACAAAAGTTATGTGCCTCATTAGAACTACAGAAAAGACTGTTATAAGGGTATTAATATGCCCACTGTTCCTGACCTAGTATGCAGAGAAGAATCATTGCTGACTGCACATACCCTGATCATCACTTATTTTCACATACTTCCTCTGTCAAATCCTTTAGTCAAAACCACATAGTGAACAGTTCCTCACCAAGCCATTACACGCATACAGTTAACACGTGTATTTAAGGCTGTTACAGTGTCATGGTTTCACCATTATTCACGGTGTATGATTGAATGGTTACCTCACCGCTGACTTTTTCATGATATTGATTAAAAAATTTTCCATCATTTTTTTCTCTCACTGTCCTGCCTTTTCCCACAGCCACTCTCTTGCTGTCCTGCCGAATCCATCATATCAGTAATTGTTTACTGACTGTGTGTATATGAGACTGGAAAGATTATGCTGTATTTTATCTTCTACAAAATGACTAGTAGAAATAACTCCCCGTCCAAACTGACATGTTAGTAAAGATTCCATTATATCCTGTGAGAAAAGACGTTTTGCATGTTTTCTTCAGTATAAAGACACTCCAGGAGGTGCTCGTTTCTATCTGGTCTCCTGCAGAAACCATAACAAAAGCAAGTATTAGCTACGTTTAAAATGCAGCACAATAAAATATAGACAGTGTTTAAAAGGATGTGTCAGAGAATCAACGCTTCTGTGGGTTTTAGGTAAGTTATTGAGTTCCTAGATCCTAGATGGTATGTGACCTACCAATGATTAGGGGCAATTTGTGCAGCCACACGCCCTACAACAAACTTTTATGAGAAAGGTTAAAGCAATCAGTTTGTATTTAAATGAAGTGTAGTGCACATGGAATTTTTTGTGTGACGACCATACATCCAGAAATCTTATCTCGCAGAAAGAAGAACAATAAGGGAATTCATTTTTTTGGTATATATGGATCTGCCAAGAGACTATTAAACAAAGATTTCATAATAAATAAAGGTGTAGCAATACACTAACGATTCAACTCAATTCACAGTACTGGCTCCACAATTTGATTCAATTCGATTCTCAGAATATTTTTAATAAATTTTGAATGTAGATTATGAAAATCGTAAAATTATGAATTATTACTCCTTTTTATATCTGAACCATAAACAATGCAAAACAATGTGCATTTCTGTCTGTATAAAAGTAAATCAATAAAAAAGTGCCACAAAAAGAGGTTTACTATTGTTAACCAAATGTACAATAAGTACATTTTCTTAAAAATAAATATAGAAATGTATGCATTCTCCTAACAGTTTGATCGAATAAGCGAAAATGATTGATTGAAACATAATGAGCTCTGTTGTAGCTGGCTTTTACAGCATGTATTTTAAATCGTTTAATACTATGGTACTGTGAAACCATGGCTTTTTTACAATAGAATATCATACTATGAAAATTTCAAACCATAACAACCTTACATGTAATACTTGTAACACAAGTTATCTGTTATTTGTCTGTTAATAATGTACCTCAAATCAATGATACAGTATCACGTGCCTTATCTTTCTGTTATGATTGCGTATCTGTGTGGCAATATCTGATATATACAGAACTAGATGTTAATTTGTAATGGCCCAAATTAAACTGTAAGTCACTATTAACCAAAGACAAATATCTTGCATATCAACAGTTTAACATACTTAAAGATAAAGCCAGATAAAGCTCTGGTGCCGAGTCACGAGACATTGCTACAGTTACATTGTAACAGGAGCCAAACTATCGCTAAAAGTGATGTTTACTATGAGAAATGTCTTAAAACTAATCTGAAAATAGCTCCCCCCAGCTCTACAAGCCTGCTTCTATTAATACAGCCATTTTGGTGTGCAGCAAACTTGTTCCGACAGCCTCTGATCATTAAGAGTGCTGCTTATCTGTCAGTTCCACTCCATGTCTTTGCATGCGGTGCTGTCCTTGAACCGTGATTATATTTGCAACCCTGCTGCATAGAGTTCATGGAAATTCTATCTGAAATCAGACTGATGGCATTGAACAAGATCGCTGATTGCCCTACCTGGAAAACCTCAAGCGATGTTTGGGCTGAAACCATGACATTAATTTCATGCATGCACTATTATATAAATATTAGGGATCCATCCATAGCATTTTCTCAGCCCAACTTTGATGCATAAGCAGAGAGTAAATTTGAAGTGTGAATGCTTCAGTGCTCAGTGCTTGCAGAACGGAAGTGCTCTCATGCACAACAGTGCCACTGCCATCTGTGGCCGGGTGTCCAAGAGAGCAAAATTGGCCGTGCTCTCAAGGAGGGAGAGGTGGCATACTTTCTCTCCCCTATCAATCACAGTGACACTTACCAATCATGGGTGCCTGTAGGTTCATGCGTGCAGAAGTGGGTGGATAGCGCTTTCCTCTGTGTGTGTTATGCCACCCCCTGACGTTGCATGAGCAGCAGTTTGAAAAGATATGGTTGGCTGGCTTCATGTGGCTTCATGTGCCACGTTCATGTCTGTTGATAGATATTTTCCTATATTGTCTATATCTATATCTATGTCTATGTCACGAAAGCCACTTTATGCAGCTGATTTACGTCACTAAGGTCAGAGCTACTAGCGGTGTGTTTTAACAAAAACAAGCATGGAGGAGTGTGATGCAGAGCAAAACTCCCCAGGCATCAGCACAACTAAAAGATGAGGAACTTGTACCTAAAAAGGGATGTATTTCTGATGTTTAGATGTGATTTGGGTATAACAAATCAGACAATGAACAGAAAATTTGTAAGGTATGCCAGACATTTGTAAGGTATGCCACAGACCAGTCATGAATGCATGCAATTATTTTGTATAGATAATTTTTTTCATCAATTTTAGAGAAAACGTATTCCATCCATAGAGAAAACATTATCCATATTGCGATATAATATTTTGTCCATATCACCCAGTCCTAGTATCACGTGGTATTGAATGTTGCTTTTGTCTTGAATGTTTATGAGTATGAGTAAATGAGCATGGTACATCGACCGATATCCAATACCATGAGCATGGTATATTGATATCCATTACCAGCATGCACGTAAAAAGGCTTCTGATATTCTAAGTCCAGTATGCGATGCCCTTGACCTCTTTCACCTAGAAAGTGTGAATAAAGCTTGTTGTTGACCCACGTCAATCAATGCTAATCGTTCTGCTCCCTTTTAGAGATGTGATCAAGATGAAATGCGCATCAATACGTCACACAGATAAAGATCAAAATCGCAAGGAGTGGAGGGCAGCACTGGCATGGGACTCATTCACCTGTCTCAGTTGTTATTTTGCCTGACAATAATTGATTGTCCTCAACTCATATAAGGTCTAATTCAATCAGTTAAGATGATTTTCTAAACAGACCTTGTCCACTTAAAGTTCAAAGTGCGTACTGCAACTGGAATCAATTCTTACCCTGTTCATTCGAGAGTACTGTGAACGGTAAACAGGAGCTGGCAGTTAATCATAAACCATACTTTAATCACATCTTATCATAGTGACCACCCGAAAAATATAATACACATTGCAGGTCAATATATATCAGGATGCGCAGTCCATAACCTCGTAATAAATAGATAGATGCCAAGTTAATCTGACTTGTGTTAAGCAGAGATTTTCACCTCGCCCCCCTCAGAAACTATGCCAAGTCTTTTGCATCGATAATGCAGGGAGGTCAAGCACCAGGCCATAACAGAAGTCAGTGTATGAATATGGAGATGTGGGTGCTCAGCATTTGGCGCACGGACACCACGGTGTGAGCTTGATGATTGCAGTATTTGGCAGCTCTGTGCTGCATGTGTGATTTATGAGACGCTGCCTCCAGACTTGTCCTGATTGAACTGATTGTCTCGTTCGGCAGCAGCATCTACTGCACTGTCTGCAGTGAAGTGAATGAGACTAGCGTTCTTTGCCTGGTTAAAGGATGCAGAATCACTTTGTGCTACTACAGCAGTCAGACAGACCTAAATCCTAAATTCCTGTCCCAAAATGCATCCTTTCCAGAATTTTAAAGCTTTTAAAACTGCGTACTGTAGTGCTGCTGTTTGACTTAAAACGCTGCAGTGCCATCAAGACTGATCTGTTTCTGCAAAGTTTTCTCAGATTTTACTTTAAATGCTGTGAAAATTCAAATAAATCATTTTAAAGGTCAAGTCTTTGTTTCCTCTCAAGGTTGTTCATTTTTGAGGAAAATATTTCTAGGCAATATGGTGGCTCTTGCCTTGAAGCACAAACCAACAATGGTCACTTTACTTCATAATCTGCATTATTATGAACTACAGTACATAATGTTGTATATTTCTTTATTTAGTTTATTTATTTATTGTGTTGCCCAGGGAAAAAAGCAAGATTGTTGAAGTATATTTTTATATCATAGGCTTAATTGGGAAGACTATGGGAATCCTAAAAGATCTAAATATAGCCCTATCACTATGGAATGCAATATGCGATGTTAAACTGAAATGGAAAGTTCGACTAGCCATCTGCTTACATCTGCTTACAGTCAGTAGCATACGAGGTTCGTTTTTATAATGGAATCAATGATATAGACTCGGTGGATATGTGACGATAAAGAAACTACAACAAAGAACCAATTTTACAGAAATGTGCCATTCAGGTAAACAACAAAGCAAGAATACTCTAGCCACAATACTTCCTGATTACAGCAGTTGTGATATTTCTTTATATTATAGCATGCCAGAAGTTATGACATAGTTTACCACTGAATGGTGTCCAAATGGTCATGACTTTCAGTATTCAGGTTTCATTAAAATTATGCTAATAATTACTTTACCAATAATTCTTCATAGCACCGGTCAAATATGTCCCACTATTATCTGTATTACCGTTCCGTACACGCCACCGCACAACACAATGTGTTAAAAATTATGCATGTCTCCTGCATTTGATGCACATCAGACTCGAAAAATGATTCAGAAACATGTTGGGTGTTGGAGTTTAGTGTTACTCAATGATTGACCTAGTGAGAGCTATACATTTATAGGGACCTATACATATGTTGGAAAAAATTATACATTGATGGAGAGTGAAGAAATGAGTTGGAAGACTAAGGAAATGTTCCTAGCAGAGAGAAACGAATGAAGTAAGGCCAAAACTGAAAGGAAAAAACAGTAAGTGGACAGCATGGACTAAACACTTGGACAAGCAGAAAAGTTATTTACAGAGCCACAACTCCTTATTTAGTTTTATGTACAGTATATTGCCAGAGCAATTATAGCTCTGATGCTGTCAGTTGAATAAACAAGCTGCAGTTCCTTGACAGTTTCTTGGAAAACTGAGACAGCCAGTTTTCCAGTCCCTGGCTTCAAAGCTCTGTTGTGAAAATTAATATCAAACAATTAAAATAATTGTTTTCATGGTTGCAATGAAAACATGACATCCCCCTATTTATTATGTTAGTATATTAGAATGAAATTGGCAGTGTCAGCCATAATCAAATTATAAGGTATATTTAAAAGATGCCTTAAGAAACATGGAGGATCCTGCACTGTTCTAGTTCATACGACTCAGTAGTCTTTGTGTCTGGGTGAGCAGAGATCTTAGAGGCATGAATTATGTGGCAGGCCATGGCTCTGAACCTTCTTCCGCTCCTAATTAATGATGGCGACTCAGAGAGACAGCTATCACAGACCCGCTCTGTGAATCTAACTCCCTCTGCTTTAACCACAAAGTCAATGACTGGAATTTAATCAGCCTTCACAAAGCTGGGGGATGCCCCTGAGCACCGCAGTTGAATTTGTGAACTCAAACATGGTCTGATTTCTAATTATGGAGGACCACAATGGCGGACAATGAATATTGTTCTGATAATCTCCTAGGGCTGAAAAGTCTTTCACTAATCTAAAACTGCTGACAGTAAAGAACAGCTCCATCATTCCTCCCACAGTTCCAACTCAGACATCACTGTTGACCAGGAAAAAAAATAAAAAATATTGGAGCAGAAGTTCATTGTGGAGCTAACTAGAATGCCTTGCTCTTTTAACAAGTTAACACAGAGCACTGCTGTTAGTACACCAGGGTGTCATCCAGACATGTAAACCCTCGGGCATTGCTGTGTAAGAATATGCTGCAGGTTCCTTTGTCTAGCCTATGATTTTCTAACCATTGGCAGTACCAAGAAGAGTTCACATTACCAGGAGCTCACTCAGTGCTCCAGCTTCTCCAAGTAAACACCCTGAATTTTCATTGTCATTACTGAGAGGATGGCTGGTATAAATGGGCTAACAGGGCTAAGCTCCCCTTTATCTTTCAAAGATATAAAGACTTCAATATTAAATTTCATTTTTGGCAGTCAAATCATATTATTTGCTGTTAACTAAAATCTTGAAGCAGATTGTTTTTGTGTGGAACCAAGTGCAACAGCACCACCAGTGATCGTAAGACAAAATACACAGAACGGCACGAAGGAGCGAAGCTGGAGCTGATTTCTTCCTAGCCCAGACTATAGGTTCATGCAGCCTATCAGTGACAGTCATGTCAAGTGATTACACAACAGAGTGAAAGGACCCCAAGATTTTATGTACTATGAGGCTAATATAATTTAGCCAGATGCTGATGCATCCATAACACGTCATCATCAATTTCTAATAAAAACAAAGGTGGATTATTTATTCGCTCATGTTTTTTTTCCCCCCAAAATGCCTTTGTCAGAGAAACTAAAAGTCAATAGACTAGTACAAATTACATAAAAGGACATATGTCTTGATGGGGGAAGAACTGTAAGTTTTTTTTTTTTTTTTAATACAGCTTTTCTGTATTCCAGGATTCAAGGAAACACTACACTGCGTGTAATTGTTTGTCCCTCATCAATCCTTATTATACCACTGATTAGATCCTTTGATGTAATGCACTGCTCAACCTTAATCGTTTCATTGTCAAGCTCTTGATGGATATTAGATTTTAGGCTCTTCATTCTAATATCCCAACCAGCCTACAATGGGTACATGGCACTGCCAAATGTGTTGTTCCCCTGCTTCTGTCATTTTTTCCCTCTTCCGAGCTATTAGCATCAGGCCAGCATACTCAATGACTAGACATCTTGGATACTAAAAAAAAATATTAATTGCAAGGACATTCAGTGTGTTTGCCACAAACGATACCGACAGAATACCACTTAAAGGACACATTTGACACGCGCACACACACACACACACACACACACACACACACACGGTCATCTGGTGTGCCCAAAAACTCAGTGCAACTCCCTGTTTATTGATATTCCTTATCTCATCCTTTAGGAGCTCTGTTTAAAATTCCTGCAGGATGAGACACCTTGGCTCATCTTGCCTTTTGTTTATAGCCCCGTTCAGATTCTAATCCTGTGTGATCTCCCCCAGAAGGCGAACTGCCGAGCTTGTATTGTTTCCATTGTATCTCTTCCTGTTTTAAAACACTACATGCCCGGTCCCTATTTGGTTACTCCGATCAATGGTAGCATAGAAATTTCAAAGTATGCTCATGGAAGACTTCTGGGAGACTTCCAACATTCTGCCTCATAACGTGTAGGGCGCCACAGAGTGCCACGCTCCAATTTTTTAATGAGACAGTGCTCAACACTTTGTAGTCAGGTATTATCATGAATATCATGAAATACCACTGACACCAATCTTCTCTCTAAACAGGCCCAAAAAGAGCGCTAGACTTGTACAAAGAAATTTCACAGCATATTTGTGGATGACTAGGAAAAGCCTTCACAAGTTGAAATTTTTGACATTTTCTACTATTATATAGCTCTGAACACATTTAATAAGCTTTCTGGAATTAAAATTTTCTCTCTTGCATGAATCTCAGCCAGAGGTAAGGTTACAAAAATCTGGTTACCCTCAAAGGTGAAAAAGGAGAAAATTACATCTAATGATTCCACTCCAATTCTATAGAAAGAGACCAACACATTAATTGTCTACAACCAAATTATAAAAAGACTATATAAATCTATGTCTATGTCAGTATTTGTATAAGCATATAATCCCATATCTCTCTTCTGATGATGATGTAATGGCAGTGGTGCATTATAGACATTTTAACAGCTGGCATCTGACTATAAGCTGAATTGAGGGGCTTATGTCCATTTCACAATGGCACATTGCTATCCAAAAACTTGACATTTATGTGCTCTGGGAAATCACACTTAGCTAGCAAGGTTTTAGGCATCTTTTGTCAGACTGACTTTTTTTTTACCACTGTGTTTGTTGAACTCCTTGGCTCCTTACCCAAGATGACCTTTGCAGGAAGACAACATAAGCAAGATTAGAGACAGAGGGAAAAAATGTTTCCAGGTTGTTTTGATGAAATATAATTTGCATCATGTTTGACAGGATTCACCCATAATGACATCAGACCAGTTTTACCAGACCACCACATTATTCACAATTGACGTCACAGTCATAGGTAGGTCCATGCCTTGTTTTTTACATGTCCTTCCCTCTTTTTACACTGAAATCACAAGTACACCTATTAAAAGAATCACACATGCCAGCATATTAATGGCCCCTTTCATTGGATTTGTCTTTCATATACATTTTCAGGCCATGTTTGCCTTTGTTGGCATCTCATATTCATCACATGACAGCTCTATCCGTGGAATAAACAGCCTGTCTGGCATACTGTGGGCTTCCTTTTTAATATCATTTACCTAATCTGTGTCTGGATCACTAAGGTGTAGGCTCCAGCTATATCCCTGAAATTTGTTTCTATGCATAATCTTCCTCAAGTGAAGAGCTCATCACACATAGTCTACCAACCAGTAATCTTGCAAAGCATATACACAAAACATGTTCTGAAATATGCCCAATTTCCCTCCCTGGCAATCAATCAACCAACCGACCAACCATTCGATCAATAAATGAATCAATCAAAGACCTGCGTGACACAAAACAAGACACGAGATGCACTGCGCAATTAACTGCCCCAGGAACTGGCAGCTCTGCTCTAATCACAGGGTATGTGATTTCAACACATAGAAATGGCAATGCCACTGAAAGCTATGATCAATATTAATGTTCAATCAAGCACATCGATCTTTGCCAAAAGAATATAAGAAAATGAAATGATAAATGCACAGACCTGGAAACTCAAGTCAGCAACAAAACCTGATAATATTCTGTATTGCAGAGCTGAGCTGTTTGCCATGCAATTCATCTCAGAAGTGCTTGGTGTTGAAAATGTGAAATGCAGACCTTACACACAGAACTACTGTACAAAAAAACCAACCTGTTGTCATGTCGCTATGGAAACCAAGCTGGGAATGAATTGTCTGTAATACCCTAGAATGTTTCTCACCATTCTCTCTGTGCTTCAGGGGTTTCCTCTGGGGTTTCCTCCACCAGTCCAAACACATGCGTTGTAAGCTGACTGGCATTTCCAAATTGGGCGTAGTGTGTGAATGACTGGCATTTCCAAATTGGGCGTAGTGTGCGATCATGCCCTGTGATGGGTTGGCGCCCTGGAATAGGCTACCCCGTGACCTTGTGTAAGATAAGCAGTAGGGAAAATGGATGGAGAGATTGTGAAAAGTTCCAAAGAATATGCTTTTCAGGTACCAAAACCTGGTGAAACCTGGCATAAATGTGTTACAAGCACGTCTAGCATTCGGCCAGCTCTGAAAGACTCTTTTGTGGTGAACAAAATCTAAATGAAAAATGATTACTCAATATTACTTGATTAGGCTAAGTGGCCATAAAAATGTCATATTTTTAGACCAAGAAATTCAGAAGGACCTAATGTCAGACCTCTGTTTTTTTTTTTTCTTCTTTTAACAAAACATTGTGTCAACTACAGATAAGTCTTGGCTTTACTAAGGATCCCTCTTGATGGTCACAGATGTAGTGACACTGTGATGTGATAGGTGTTCTTAAGTTTCTCAAAAGTCATCACTACTGGTTAATTGTATAAGTCACCTATTTCTTCTATACCATTAGTGCCCCAGGTTTTGAATGTTTCATCTTTCAGCTCGGCCAGCAAATTTCTATTTTGTGTGATAGGTATAAGTAGGGACAGTGAATTTCCTTTATATGGTGGTAAAGTCCCTTTTATATCTTTAGGAATTTCTAGAAGAGTGGATATATTGTATCAGATTTAATGCTCTTGTGGTTGAAACAGTATGGGATATGTAGATTCACATGAGAGAATTGTCTGCTCTAAACCAGTGGAAGGGGCATCCTATAACTGGGGGTCTGGTAAGCCTGGCATCCTCATATTAGTTTGTTTAATCTTGGATAACTTTTGATTCGACAAAAAATGTCCAATTTGGGAGATCAACTCCATAAATAAGGTTTTAGATATTCCTGTTGGTGTTGATTGAAACAAATATACATAAACCTTCATAAAGCATTTATTTTAACCTCATTATCTTTGCCATTTGAAGGCCTGGACAACAAAGACCATCTATTTAACTCTTGTTATATACTAACTCTTAATGTATACTATCTAAGAGAGGTAAATAATTAAGCTTGTGTAAGTTGTTACAATCACTATCTATTCCTACACCAAGGTATTGTATTTGATTTTGCTTGAAATGGTGTTTCTGTGCTTCCAATTGGTTTGACTGAGAATTTCTTTTTCTCTCAATTACTTTTCTAAGCTGTGACTGCGCTGAGGCCTTCAATCACACCTAGAAGTGCCTAAGGAGAGTGTTCAGGTTGAATTAAAAAAGCATGATGTCTGCACAGAGAGATATTTTATGGATTTTAACTGGGAATCCAGAGATAGCATTATCCTGGCATATCTTTCCTGCTAAGGCTTCGTTATTCAAGGCAAATAGTAAAAGGGTAGTAAAGGAGATGTGCCCTAAGAATTAGGAAAAGCGTGGATATTATTCCATTTGTGCATATTTTAACATATGGGTCTTGATATACTGTTTTAACGCAATTTGTAGAGTATATACCATGTCTTTTAATAGATATGTACTTTTTCCCCTCTGGATCTAACAATAGAGCGATCAATATCTGTGGTTTTTGGAATGTTTCAGTATATGAAAAAGATTATTTTTTAGGAACAGAATATCTATTGCTGAATATTGCTGGATCTTCTGTTTCTAATAAATCCTATGTGACCAGCATTAATAAATGAAGAGCATATTCTCAAGTCTAGGGGCAACAGCTTTCGACAGGATTTTTAAATCTGTATTCATCTGTCATCAAGATCTGACATTATTGGGGTCATTACCTGGTTTGCATGACTTCTTGGAGAGTTAGAATAACTCTGATTTTCCAGTGCCATTCTTATACACTTTAATTAATGGGTCAATTAGATCCTCTGTATATTGTTTCATGAATTCTACCATATACCCAAATAAGGTGAGATTTCAGATAGCATTTAAATGGATTCTGACTGGGACATTCCAAAACATTGACCAACTTCTTCATCAATTTTTTGTTGACTTGGATTTGTGCTTTCAATTGTTATTGCTCTGGAATATGAAATTTTTCTTAAAAATTCTATCAGTCTAGCAGTCTATCATAGGCCTGCAGGCTTTTTACCAAAATAGATTGGTATTTGGAGCTATCCATTATTCCCTCTATCTTGACTACATGCCAGATATTCCTGCAGCTCCTTTAATGTTACCATTGGTCTCTTGGCAGCTTCCCTCACGGGTATTCGTCTTGTCCCTGCGTCTATTTATCTATCGAGGGACTTCCTGTTCTTGGTAATGTCGCTGTGGTGCCTAATTTACTCCACTTGTCGATGATGGCCTTCACGGTGTTCCACGATGTATCTAATGTTTTGGAAATTTTGTTGTACCCCTCTCCTGATCGATACCTTCCGTCAGTGAGATCCCATACAGGCTTTGTAAGCTTTTTGCGGACCATGGCTTCAGCAGTTGGATGAAACCAAGAATATGGCAAGAAAATCCTACAGAAACAGCTGATCTTTATTTGAGGTTAATCAGAATCACTTCATTAATGACAGGTGTGTGATAATTACTTTTGTATATGAGTTTGAATGTGATTGGTTAATTCTGAGCACAGTCGTAGCATGTTCCAATATAAAAGGGTGTGAACACTTATGCAACCAGGTTATTGTAAGTTTTTTCTTTTCCTTTTATTTTACACTAAAATGTTTCTATTTGTTTATCGCTTGAATTTGGTTGGTTGCTATATCACATTAAAGATCTGACATGATTTGTCTTGGTTTCAATCTAATGTAAAATAGGGGTGTGCTTTTTTATATCTATTGTATATTAACCAGAACAACAGAGAATATGCTCCCTCTGACAATTATGTACTGTCCATTAGAATCTTTTTACATTTTTTTTACATGAAAAGGACTATTCTTTGTAATCACAATACACACATGTCTTGAACACGGTGTGAAAAAGCAAAAGAATTTTTGTCCTCCTCATATCCTACCAAGGCTTTCATGTTCCCCATTACATGTGTCAAAAAGCAGATATCAAGCTTGTTCTTCTTAACACTCTTCTTAACACTTTTTCATTTAATTGGCCAATACAGACCATTAACTAAAGAGTACAGTTGTTAGACATTGTCAGGTTATTTTAGACTACTTGGAACATAAGGGACCATTTTTACATGTTGACATGAGATGTCCGCCCATCTGCTGAGCTGTCTAATGTTGAGACACACAGCTGAGTAATAAGGTAAAGAAAAAACGTGTGTAAAGTAACCTTTGTTATAGCCCGTAACTGCATAATGACTGCCTATTCATGTTTTTTATAGATAAAACAATTTTACCTTCCTAAGCATAGGACTTGCATTACAAGCATATACCCTGCAATGTTTCAAAATAATTAAGACCATTCTTCTTCTGTGTCAACAAAGTAGACTCAAAGTTAAACTTTATAAAAATTAAAAAGACTAATATTATGAGAGTGCCCTAAGCTTCAAGTCCATAATTTGTTAGCGTCATATTGGCAGAAACACAGCAATCAGAAACATATTATCACAGGCTATTAGGATATTTGTGTGCATACACATGGATGATGAAAAACCTCATCTTGCCATCATTAACCGCACAGAGATGGGCTGGATAAAGAACAGCATACTTAATGTTTCTGTCCTTATGGATCTTTTTTTGTTGGCATTGTAGACCTTTTTTTGTTTGCGCCTCAGAGTTAAAGTCAGGGAACAGAAATATGGTGTAGTTATTACATTTCAGCTGCCCCTGAAGCCCTTTTCCTTATCTTGAAACCATAGTAATGGAATGACTACAGGGCATGGGGACATACCTTGCAGATGGACGACCTGTGTGTCTGCTGAAGTTTGATGTTACTGGGGAAATTGTCTGAAAATTCTAAGAATCTTTGAAGACTCTGGATGCTCTTGGGCCTCTTTCTGTGTGCTCAGAAAGACACACCCACATTGCATCATCTGCTATGGTCCTCTATGTCTCATAGCTCAGCCTTTCATTTTTCTAGCTCTGTAGCATCCATTTGCTGTCTATTTGCTGTTTCACTAGCCTGATTTTCCATGTCCACCATCTTCCCAATAGTCACCATTTCATTCTGAAGTGTTATTAACGTTAAATGAATGCCCTCCATCTATGCTGCGATAACTTTATTTCCTCTAACCGTTGTATCCATGAGCTTGGCGGAGTTGTAGTCTTGATCTTGTATTGAAAAGTTATTTTTTTCTTTAGTTTTTTCCTTGTCTTGGTAGACATTAATTATAAGCTGTTGTTTTGCAGGATAAAATGCAAACAACCAAAATAAAATTGCAGAGCAGCAACTTCTGTGTCTTCCTCCTAGCCTACAATCACATGACTGCCACAAATCAATTTTTATTTATTTATCAACATTATAGTTTTCCTGTTATTAATATCTTGCTACTTTTGACATTTATCAATTGGCCCTGGACTCACACAGAAATCAGACGATTTCGAGTGTAGCTGATATTCTTCATTATTACTCAAACACTATTAATGGAGAGACAATTTTGAGAACATTAACAATAATGCTGGTGCTAGGCCTCAAACGGTAAACCTATGTGAATGCATTGTGATGTTAATCTTGCTAAATAATCAGTCTCATAATAGTGCCTTTAATAATTTAGAATTTAATTATAAATTACAAATATTTAATAAATGTATTACTAAAGTCAAATGATTAAAACCTCAATTATTAACAGCATAATATCAATGACTAACATTCTGAAGATTTACTATTTTAAAATAGTGGTGGCTTTTTGCAATATCTAAGATATACTTCAAATAGCAGTCAAGGCAACAGGTTTCAAATGGTGCAAATGAACAATGAGATTTGGATCTCAAAGAGAATCCTGGAAGAGTAAAATAAAACTATTATAACAGTATAACATCAAGGCTACAACATGTAGAACAACTGTTCAACTACAACAGGAATGCAAAATAAGGGTGTAGACATGAATGTAAATTAAGTTCATTAAAGCAAATATGCAAAATGTGTAGGACGTGGGAGTTATACATGCTAACCTTTAAAAAATCAGCAAATTTTATGTTACTGTGGTGGTTATAAACCTCTGAAGAAGGTGACAGTACAAAGCAGTATCAGTAAATTCCATCTGCTATTATTATTTCTTTTGCCAGAATATTGAAGATTTCGACAGGAGTGCATGTGTACTTGCTACAAAAGCAAAAGAAAAATAGAAAGAACAAATACAAGGCAGTTTTTGTGGAAGCTGAATTGGTTTCAAGAAAAGGACAGAAGTGGGCCTATCTCATTCCCTTTTTCTATGTGTGGGTTAAATGAAGAGAAACATTTTCAATACTGCACTATGACAGCTCTGAAATATGACAAGCTTTTTCACTATATCCAGCTGTACATCATACGCAACAGACCTCACTACACTCCAGTAGGTGCACTGGAAGAAATCATGCTATCTGTAACGGCCACTATAGCAACCTTTTCTGCAAAGCTCAGAATGCAGCAAATGCTTACGTTTCTTTATAAATTGTTTTTTAGAACACAGCAATGTGTAAAATCAGTCTTGCATAGCCAGACGTGTTAGATTAATTACACAGAAGAGTACAGGAATCAGTGTGATTTGTGCTGGAAGATTCCTGTCCACTTGGGGTATGTTGTATCTATGATGGTGGTGCACCGGGTTTAGAACTTGTATCTTTGTACGAGCAGTCCATAAATCATAAATTGACTCATGTCATATATCTGCTCTCAGTGGAGCATTATATAGGAGGCTAGAATTTTAAAGAAAGTTTTGGGGAAACCCCTTTGAAACACGATATGAGAAAATCGGCCCCTCCCAGCTTATTATCATCCCAGCACAGTATTATTGATCTCAGCTGGTCACAAACTGCTGGTCAACACTGTATTTGTTGTAGTGTGGTGGAATTATACTTGTGCCAGTGCCTGAGGGTTAAAAAAATCCTCTGATAAGAGATTACAGTGTGCTTTAGATGTTAGTAGGACTGTTTTTTTTTAATCCTGTTATTATTTTGGTTTGTACCAACTTGCGATATTTTCTAATAACGTGTTTCTAAAAATATAAATAAATTAGTAATTTAAACCACAGCAATAAAAACCAGGATAAAGAAGTTACTAAGGGTTAATGAATGAATACTGTGTATATGGTGTGAGCTAACTACCACATTGAATATGCTCAAAAGTGGAGTACCAACGGGAATGTGGCCTGTTTTTATCCTGCAAGCGTCATATCTTACCACCTGCTCCAGCCTGAATGATACTAAAGACTGCCCACTTCCACAACATTTTTTGTTGAGTCCAATGGGATCCCAGTCCCATTACTCTTCTTCTTTATGTGGAAAGGATTCCTTTTTTAAAAAATCTGTTCTGGGTATCAGATTATATCTATTGTTCTGGACTACTACTCTATGTTCTTTGCAAACAACCAACAAATTACTGTACTGTCTGAAACTGCACAAATGAAGCCACACATTGGCTAGTAAGTATTAACCAATATAAGATACAAGATATAAGAATAGTATGATGAAAGGAATAGTCATAAAATGTGTGGTTTTAAAATGATGACAAGCAGTTTAGTATGGAACATGCTCTTATAACAGAAAATGTCAGTTAAGCATTTACAGTGGCAAAGCCCAATTTCAAAATATTATCCACTGCACAGAAATGATCTCTTCTTTTTTGCTAAAGCTGTTATTATGAAATGTTATTATATGCAATTCAAGCATTGAATGGTTCTTCCAAACACTATAATATATAATACATGTATGGTCTTACAATTACAAGCATGTAAAGTGTCCTGCGTAAGCCTTTGCATTCAGCTGCTATAGAGGTGGGACTCTAGAGTCAACCATTTAATTCAAATAAAACATAGGTAATCAATAGGAAAATAAGAAAATCTGACACTAATATTAAAATTTGAATTTGCCAAAGCAATAACAATGTCGATTCTTCCTATTAAAACTTTACAGAGTCAATTACAACTCGTCTTCTGTTAACGTCATTCAGTAAACTGCCTTAACAAAGAGTCAGAGTTTAACTTCAGGATAATGCAAACCCCGTGAGTATTTTGAAACCAGCTCGTGAAATTCATTATTCTACTCCAAATGAGAAAGACTGGCTGGTTATTACTGGTTATTTTCATCCTGGCCTGCAATTTCTCCTGAAACAGTGGTTATTAGACAATGGTTCTGTATGGCTCAGAATTTCTTTTGTTCTACAGAGATGGCTCTGTTACTCTGTGACACTGTCATCCAACCACTAATGGGCATAACATCTTCAGTGGAATCTGAAGGGATAGCCTGTTATCCCAAAGTGCTGTTTTAAATGCAGTAATGTAGTGATCACATCAATGGAAACTGATCACACTCAACTGCTTTATCAGTCAAAGTGACAGTGACAGTGACTGAACAGATATAATAATGATAAAGACCAAATAATGGTAATTTACAAACTTGTGTGGCAGTTTGAAAGGATAGTAAGTCACTAATAATTATCAGGTTTCTGCCATCTGTTCAATTAATATTCCAATACATACACTGCCAGTCAAAAGTTTTTGAACACCTGGAGTTTCATTACAGTTTAATCACTAATTTTGCCCCAGACCTAACTAAATGATACAGAATAGCAATTAGCTACACCTTTATGGAGCTTATTAACTCGTCACTCTCAGATCCTAAAGGGACCCTAAATGAGCACTTTATTAAAGGCAGACACATTTGGAGGGTAAATCCAGGCTGTCAAGCCTATAGATATCAGACTCATACACAGAGCTAATATTAACCGTAAAACATAAATATGTGGTGTGTTACAAGTGCCTAATCAGAGTGGATGCTAGTCCATGGCAGGGTACCATACACACACAACCACGCTTTGGGCAATTTAGCACAATTTAGGCAATCCATCTACCGGCATGTTTTTCGGAGGTGAAAGGAAACTGAAGAACCCGGAGGAACTCTCCAGAGATAGACAGAACATGCACAGAAACTCCTCACAGACATTAACCCGAGCTCAGGATCGAACCAGGGACCCTGGGGATGTGAGGAGGCAACTTTCCCATGTTTACATATTATATTTAGAAATACACATCACTTTTTCATACTGCACAACATTTTGTTTAAAAATGAAATCCACAGAATACATTACAGCAAATGGAATGAACACAAAAACTAATTTTCACTGAACCACATTCAGTGAAGGATGAGGAGAATGAACATTAGCTATTAAACATCAGGGGGCCATATTATTCCTTATTACATTAGCTATTGCACATTATACAGCCATATTATTCATTATTGCTCCCTGCCCCTTCACTGCAGTTATTACAGTGGGTCTGTTCACAGAATGCATCAGTGACGAAAGATCATAACTGACAAAAGAACCGTCAACAAATATAGGTAGGATCAAGACTGACCACGCCCCTTGACAGAGTGAAAAGTTCACCAGGATGGCTGGAGATATCCACAGCTACCACCTGGCTACCCTGGCTAGTGGGGAACCCAGGATGGAGAATACTCCCTGCAAGTGGTTCTGGCCCACAAATACATGACCATATTGGAAGAAATCATCAAATGCTATGGCAAAGAATCACTCCAAAGCTTTCCTACCTCTCTCATCTAACAATCCGAGAGTCCTTACAAGGCCCAAAGCAGGAAGATGGGCCTAGTTAGAAGTCTGACTGAAAACCTTTGGGCAAAGACTGATGAACAGGCTTCCTAGACCTGTGAAGGAGTAAGGACAGTGGCTATGGTAACATGGGGCTGGGTCCTCATTGCTTTGACTACTGCTTTAAAATATGCCGCTGACCTCCTCAAATGTTTGGGAAGGTCTGCCAAAGCTCTAGGTTGACAAAAGCTTCAGCCACAATGATCAAACTGTCAACAGCTAAGGCCCAAATTCTGGAAACCACAGAAGAACACATTGTGTAAGTCATCGCAGAAAGGGGAACAAAAAAGGGTAACCAAAAGGACTGGACCACAACTTGAACAAAAATGTAATGTTCATGGTCAAGATTGGAACCATTAATTATTCACTGAGGAGAAAAACAGGAGAAGGCCCATCAGCTCTGAGGAGGATGAAGGTTCAGGTGCAAGATCAGAACCCTCCATAGGCCATGTGCAAGATAGGGCAACACCCTGTTTTATTAACCTAAAAACAAAGCCTTACATGGTAAATCTCAGAAAGCCAAGTAAAGGGGAAGAGTAGTTCACAGGGTACAAAGCCAAGGGAACCATCAAATAGGCTGAGTCTGATATCTCTTATCTGACATTCACATACACTCACCAATTAGAGCGTAACTTTCAGTCTGTGCACATGCTCTTATCTGACACTAATATACAGTCACTAATTAGCGCATACCTGTGAGTTTGTGTAATAGTTGACCAGCGTATACTCACTAAATACTAATCTTTATGGGATCATACATGCAGAATAGATCAACCATGTTAGGCCACAAGGGACACAAGATGGAGTAGTTTTCTCACTGTGTACTTTTTTTAAAAAAGAGAACTAGTGCTGATAGTTGTAGTGGATTTTGTCCATGAAAATGTCCTAAGCTGTACATTTGTGAAGAGTAAATAACACTTTAACATAATTAATTTTTATGGACATTTTAAAAAAAGGGAATTTTATAATATTTTGTATAAAAGAATATTTGGAAATATTGTACAAATGTTTGTAGTTACTATATTAAAACACTAATTACAAGCAATTATTTATTTAAATTTCATATTTTTTCTAAATTTATAACTGCCCCAAAACTATGGCTTTAACAAACGGCATGATACGTGATGTGATGTGATATGGTGACATGGTACCTGTTTAGTTTGCGATTGATGTCTGATATTACTTAGAGGAAAGGTGTTAATTGTGCATGTGTAATAAAGCTGTAATAAAGGCTGTAATAATTTATGCTGTTCATAAATTTCCTGTAATAATTTTATTTAATCTGTACTTTGCAAGTTGGTCATGGGTAATGGAATGTTTAAATGAGAAAAGTTGTGCATTTGTTATTTGTAAGTTATCAACATGTATATAGAGCTTGTTTTATAGATATTAACCTCTGTTGATATGGAATATTACTTTTCCTTGTGTGTGTTTTTCCCTGTGACCAGCTACTTCTTGTATGGGCCATACTAAAGTCATATGGATTTGCTGCCATGCCTGTGTTATGATGCTGTAAGCACGTGTATCCTACTAAGGCATACTGAAAAATTCCTGTTCTGTTATAAAGCTTAGTGGTTTCAAAGTTGAAAGCTGTTATACTGGGAATTAAATTTGCTAAATTGAAATAATAAATTAGTAAATATTCTATAGGATGCTGTTAACTAGAATACATTTAATGATTGGAATTCCAGCTCTTTTTAGTGATCCAGATCATTAGGCTCAGCTCACCACTAACAGATGACACTTTCACATCTGAAATGGCTCATTTCCATTTTTGTTTCCTAATCAGACAAAGTTTGCAATATTTTGAGCAGAACATGTTCACTGCCTAAAGACAACAGAAACTGTTTCTTACTCTAGCTTTTAATAAACAAAATAACATTTCCTTACATTGTATTTTATAAAATATATTTAAATAACTGTAAAATTAAAACATTTACTAATCACATACTAACGTTTTTTCTTTTCTATAATCACCCACTTTCTTATGATAACCAGACCCTTTTCCCTTTCATGTTTTTCCCTCTCTAAAATCGCCCACTTTAAAACCACCCACTCTATAATCAACCAGTGTGTATCCACCCTCTCTATAATCACCCACTTTCTAATCTCTCACTCTATAATCACTCTATAATCACCCAGTGTATAACCACCCTGTCCATCCGAAAGAGAAAAGTGAAGGAGATAAAGCTACAAGTGAAAAAATAACAGTGCATACAGGGTGTTAAAGTAACAGGACTAAGCAGGAAAAACTGACTGATTAGCTAAACCTACGAATTTAAATTAGTTTATTTGTATTATAGAGCACTTTGAAAAGATTAACAGTAGGCTCGCAGCATAACATTTTCTCTAATAAAGACAATATTAATCATATAGAAGTGATTGCACGTAAGACCCACTATCAACAATTTATAAAACTGGGGAAAACAATTAAAAAGTCAAGGTTGGACAAACTGTTAGTCTGGGCACACAGGACTCTCAATTTCTAATCCCAGACAACCAAACTATAAACTCATAGAACCTAGCTTCAATATTGTGTGCTCAATTTTAACTGCCTCTTAGTTTCAACAAGAGCTGCTCTGTGCACCATTCCCTGTGCTCTGAGCCACTTGTGGGTTGCACTTGAAATAGTTTGATGGCAAGCTAACTATTTCGCTTATACGCATTAAAGATCATACAATGTGATAAAAGGCAAGCACAGAACACCCAATGGAGCAAACTGTACATACGACAAATGAATACTGTGGCAAATAAAACAAAAACAAACATCTCTGTTACGGATTTGTTTTAATAAACCTCACACCGTGTAGCTCTTGGACAGCTTCAACACAAGACATAACTTGAATGGATTAGATTTGCTATCAACACTCTGACAGAAATTTTCAAATACACTCAAAGAACACTTTCCGTTGGTTAAATAGAGAGGATATTTCACAAGCTACATTGTACAGTATGGCCAAAGGTATGTGGATGCCTGACTATTGAACATCCCATTCCAGAAGGATAGGCAATAATACTGAGTTGTCCACAACCACCCTTTGTAAACCATGTCTTAATGGATCTCACTTTGTGCACAGGAGCATTATCATGCTGGAACATATTTGGGCCCGTTAGTTACAGTGAACTGAAATCTTAATGCAACAACATACAAAGACAATCTAGACAATTGTGTGTTTTCAGCAGTTTGGGGAAGACCATTATATGAGTGTAATTGCCAGGCGTCCACATACTTTGGGCCATATACAGTGGAGTTTTTGTGATGTAAAAAAATGAAACCAGGATAAATCATGTTAGAACTTTCTACACCCTTACAACATATAAAAATTTAGTGAAAAAAAAAAAAAAAATGTACAACAACCTGTTTCGTAAGTGTGCACACCCCTTTATAATTGGGGATGTGGCTGTCTCATGTTCAATCTCATGTTCAAAAGTAATTACCATACAGCTGTCATCAATGACATCATTCTAATTAACCCCAAATAAAGATCAGCTGTTTCTGTAGGATTTTCTTCACATCTTCTTGGTTTCATCTGACTTCTGAAGCCATGGTCTGCAAAGAGCTTGTACAGGGTCCCACTGTTGAAAAGTAACGATCAGGAGAGAGGTACAAAAAATTTCCAAAACATTATATGTACCATGGAACACCGTGAAGGCCATCATCAACAAGTGGAGAAAATGGAGTACCACAGTGACCAGGAAAGTCACCCAGAACAGGAAGTCCCTCCAAAATTTATAAAAGGACAAGGCAAAAACTTAACAGGGAGGCTGCCAAGAGACGCTTGGCAACATTAAAGGAGCTGCAGGAATATCTGACAAGTACTGATTACTCTCTACAAGGGACAACATTCTCTCATATTCTTCACATGTCTGGGTTATAGGGTAGGGCGGCTAGACAGAAGACCTTTCTCACAAAAAACATCCAAGCCCAACTAAATCATCCCAATCTATGTGGAAAAATGTGTTATGGTCTGATGAGACCAATTTCAAAAAGTATAATAATTCCATAATTCCATAAAAAGGTATGTTGGGTGCAAAAAAAAGCACGTCACCAAAAGAGCACCATACCCATGTTGAAGCATGGTGGTGGCAGCATCATGCTTTAGAGCTGTTTTTCTTCAGCCAGAACTGGGGCTTTTATAAAGGTGGAGAGAATCACGAATAGCTACAAATACCAGACGATTTTAGTGCAAAACCTTCAGGTGTCTGCTAGTAAGCCAAAGATGAAAAGGAATTTCCCCTTTTAGCATGACAATGACCCAAAGCACACATCCAAATCAACAAAGGAATGGCTCAACCAAAAGAAGATCAATGTTTCTGAATGGCCGAGCAAGAGCCCAGACCTGAATTCAACTAAAAATCTGTGGAGTGACCTGAAGCGGGCTGTGTACAGGAGATGCCCTTACAATTTGATGGATCTAGAATGTTTTTGCAAGAAAGAGTGAGACGATATTGCCAAGTCAAGATATGCCATTCTGATAGACTCTTGACCAAAAAGACTGAGTGGTGTAATATAATCAAAATGTACATATATAATGTATTAATTTAGGGATATGAGCTAATTTTCCTCTCTAATATTTTTCCTGTTTTTCCCTAGAATGTTTCTGATTGTTTTTCACTTTATTTTTATACATTGTAATTTCACATTGAAGGTGGAAAAAGTTTTGACATAATTTATCTTGATTTCATTTTTTTTCATCACAAAAACCAGTGACATTGAGGGAACAACACAAGTCAAATTAATCAAATCAGAAAATGTATTGTGTCATCTTTAGGAAACATCCAGAAATGGCAGATAAAAGTGGCTCTTTTTTTCAGGCACAACCAATTTTGGATCAAAACAATTACAAAACATAAGCAAAGCAGACTATATGATGAAGAGGCATGTGAAAAGACCATAATGATGAAAGAAATGCTAATTGCCAGAGCTATCAGATAGTTTAGGTACAGAAAGTGTACCTAGACTACCTGACTTGGAAAGCCAGTAGGCCAACAGAGTACAGTATTCATCTACACTAATGTATATCCATCCTGAAAGGGCATAGAGATATTCATGAAACTTGCATATTTTGGAATGCATTCAAAATCCCTTCATAATTTAGGGTTTGCTATATGCCGTGCTGAGGTGCGCCAGCTGTTTATTGCCACAAACATTATTTGCCCTATATTATTCAAGGAAGATTGTGTATACTGGCTCACTAATCTCCCACATTCAGGACAAAAAAGGAGTGAAACAAATAACGTCAGATAAATAATTTGTCAAAGAATAATTACAGTTCAGCCACAAAAATCACAGCCTAAAGGATCAGTTCTTAGTCATATTTCACTCCTCATGCATCACTGCATGGGTTTTTATTGGGTATCTCCTGCAAGAGATGCAATTATCTCTACATTGGGGAAGCTAAGAAATGATTGGCTGATCTTTTCATCAAGCACCTTATTGCCATCAGAAATAAAGATTTCTCCTTTCTAGTGGTGGAACGCTTCAACAGTAATAGAATAAAATTAACGGCATCCCTGTTAGAATTGCTAGTTGTTACTATGACAGCAAAGAGGGAATAAATCTTGACAGGGAAAGAAATTATCTACACACTTTAGCAGCTCATGGAACGAATGACATTTTGGTTATAAACTGGCACAAGTTATGACAGACTTTCATCCAAATGTCCTGTTTCACTGGAATCTTTTTGTATTACACTGCATTTTTACTTCATTTTTAGGATGTTAGATTACTCCTATTAATTTGAACATTAGAAATAATGATATTAATAATAACTGGAATAAGAAGGCACCAGTCTGAATGACAACTTAATCTCAGAATTGTGGTAACATCAAAAAAGATAAGAAACTGTCAACAGTTAATCAGAAGAATATTTTCTTATACTAACTTACTGAATATTTGTTAGTTTGCTAATGCTCCTTTGTGACAATAGTACGGCACACATCATAAATACGAAAAAGTAAGCACCTATATAAAATGTATAAGGATGGAAAATATATAGAGTCCCCTCTGAAAGTATTGGCATGACAAGAAGACCAATTCTTTTATTTTTGCTATACACTGTAGACATTTGGATTTGAGATCAAAAGGTGAATATAAGATGATAGACCAGAATTTTATCTTTCATTTGCTGATATTTACATCTAGATGTGTTAAACAATTTAGAACATGGCACCTTTGGTGGCAGACCACCCACATTTTTGGTGAGCAAATTAGAGCATAGGCTTAAAGTAAGTTAAAGTAAATAACACTTACTACATGGTTGCATATCCCTTGCTTGGGAATGACATCAACAAACTGCTGCATTCATCTTCTGTAATGCTTTTTCTGGCTTCTTTCAGTTGTTGTTTGTTTTGGAGGGGTTTCTCTCTTCAGTCTCCTCTTCAGGAGGTGAAATGCATGCTCAATTGGGTTAAGGTCTGGTGATTGACTTGGCCAGTCTAAAACCTTCCACTTTTTCCCCCTGATGAAGGCCTCTGTTGTGTTGGCACTATGTTTTGTCTCATTGTCTTGCTGCATGCTGAAGTTCCTCCCAATTAGATTAGAGGCATTCCTCTGTAAATTGGCAGACAGAATGTTTCTGTAGACTTCTGAATTCAACTCCTGCTATTATCATGAGTTACATCATCAATAAAGATTAATGAGCCCATTCCAGAAGCAGCCATGTAAGCCCAAGCCATGACATGACCTCCACTGTGCTTGATGAGCTCATATGTTTTGGCTCATGAGCAGATAATTTCTTTCTCCACAATTTTGCCTTTCTATCACTTTGGTAGAGGTTTGATTCCAGAACTTTTGTGGTTTATCTCTGTATTTCTTTGTGAATTCCAATCAGGTCTTCTGATTCTTACTGCTGATGAGTGGGTTGTATTTTGTGGTATGGTCTCTATATTTCTGCTCTTGAAGTCTTCTTCTAATGGTGGCTTGTGATACCTTCACCCCTGCCCTGTGGAGGTTGTTGGAGATGTCAGAAACTGTTGTTTTCTCAGCTTCAAAATGGCTTGCTTTTCTCCCTTAGACAGCTCTCTGGTCTTCATGTTGGTTTATCCTTTTTAACAACAAATGCAGTCTTCACAGGTGAAACCCAGGGCTCAGACAGAGGGTAAACATCAGAGCTATTAATCGTTTAAACAAGCAATCTAACAGGGCACACCTTGGCAACAAGAAACACCTGTCAGTCACATGTTCCAGTATATCTAATCACTTGAAAAATGGGTGGGTTCAAACAGAACATGCTATGTTTCAAGTTGTTTAACCCATCTAGATGTAGATCAGGAAATTAAAGCTCCAATACTTTTTGGAGGGGACACTAAATAAGCAGAGCTCAAGATATCACGGCTGGAAGTGACACACAACTCACCGTTCAGTGTCGGCTCTAGCACATTTTATTATCTGTCCCATCACCTCTCTCACATTGCCAATGCAGGCTAATGGACTGAGCTTTAGACCAAAGAGGCCTGATGTCTTTTATTTATTTAATGTAAGAGTTAATTTAATTATCCTGAAAGGAAACTGCTACATTATTTTTAGATTATCTTGAAAGGACATTGCACAACACAGGGAGTTTTGTTATTTCAAAAGTTATTTGATAACCTGCAATATACTGATATGTGAAACATATTGAAACACCTTGAAAAGGATTTAGACTAATTCTACTATTAGACTAATTCGACATTAACATACATTAGCTATAACATCAATGTTTTATGAAAACAAATTTCGGTAACAAGCCTACACATGAACTGTCAAAAATTTGATAATCTATTATCTCAATAAACAGTATTATTTATAGTTGAGTTATTATTTATAGTTGAGTGCAGAACATTGTTTCCTGGGTGAACACATGAACAAGAAAAGGTATCTAATGACAATTACTGACTGATAATGATAAAAAAAACTGAGCACATCTTTACTTACATGGGAATCAGGAAAACAGCTATCTCAAGACCCGGCAAAAACAGCAAACCATCAAACATTAACACAGCTGTGGACTTTTATCACACTCCGAAAAAATCATTTTGCTTGCATAATTTCCTAACATGCACTTTTTACCTGTTACCTGTAACACTAACGGAACATCTGTAAAACTGAAGTTGCATGACATGACTTGTTTAATCATTTTCAGCTAGGGGTATGCAAACTTTCTGTAATACAGAACTTGCAGGCAATTTTATTGCACCTGGGGATATCATGCATTCATTGAAAATGATGTATATTTATTAACCGATATGAAGTGTCCATATGACTTTATCATGAACCTGGATTAAAAGCTAGTCATATTACTTTTATTCCAATATGTGTGGAAGATCATGGTCTCTAATTAGTTCCCACTCAGCATTAATCCCAAGAAAGTAACAACCACTACTACAGATCAGTACATTTGATGCTATTTAAATGCAGCTCTGGAGAACAGGAATAGGCAGCAGCTGTATTCATAAAATCTATGTACAGAATGGAAAAAAATGTGTGCTGACTTTAATGTGTGATCTACTTTAATCCAGCAACTTAATGAGTACATTTTTCAATTTATGGCTCATATTGAATATTTTCCTATGCTCAAGAGAATTTACAAAGATGACAATAATGCTGGAATAATAGCTCCATCTGCTCCTTTTGACCATTACAAAAGCCATCAACATTCCTAGCAATTTGGAACAAACTTAAGCAGAAGTGAATTTACTTCCTTTAATAACTCAAGTTTTTTTTTTTTTATATCATTTGTACTTTCTATCTGTTAAAAGGATAAATACTCTGGTTTCTTTTTTTTTTTTTTGGCAAAATTAAGCTGTTATAAATATTTTATTTACATACCCCTGAATATCTGTGAATGGGTCCCTGGAGGACTAGTGGTTAGGCCACAGCACTCTGAGCGCTGTGGCTCGGGTTAGATTCCCGGCCAGAGAACCAGCCCTAGCCACTGGGGTTGCACAAGACAGTGCACTCCCAGTGCCAGTCCCAAGCCGGGATAAAATCGGGGAGGGTTGTGTCAGGAAGGGCATTCAGCGTAAAAACTGTGTCAAATAAAATATGTGGACCAGTGACCTGCTGTGGTGACAGGAGCACCCAAAAGATGAAGAACAACAACCAATGTTATATCTCTGAGATTCTTTACACACACACACACACAAAAAAAATTCTTAGTAGACAAAGACTGTAAGTGTGATTGATGTGAAGCAACGTGGTACATATGGGACTCATAACTCTCCCTGCAGGGTCCCAAAGTCACCCCATTACATACAATCACAATTACATTTCTCATTCTATAAATTATTTACATCTACTTCTAAAAAGTATACCAATATTTAAAGTGGTCTGCTTCACACTACTTCAAACGTAATATTTATCTATATTCTTGGTATTATATATCCTTCTTCTGCTACATTTGGCAGACTTTTTTTTTTTTTTTTTTGCTCCTCAAAAATATTTAATGGAACATCCATTCAAAGGACCATCTATAAATTTTTTTTTTGCCAACAGAAATGTAGTACAAATCATTATTGGTGTATTACAAAACACAAAACAAAGACACTGATGAACAGTGAAAAGGCTTTGACAGTTGCATTTAAAGCACTGGTGGTAATTACAAGACATAAACCTTAGACATGTATCTGCAATTTACACTGTAAATTGTGAGTGGTGTGTGTCAATATGAGCAGCTCATCGAGTATTTACTGTTGTGCTTTTGTGCACTAAATTTGTAATTATAGTATGCAAAGATATTACATAGTGTTTTTAATTAGAAATCTTCCATATGAAGGCATAAATATACTGTAACTCGAGTGAAAAATAAGCTATAGTGTGTGTAAAAGGCCACAATGAATTAATGTGTGTGACTGCCACGTTTATCATTTCACTACCATTACGGTGGCATCAATTTATTATTAGCCCTGTGGGAATAGTGTAGTTCATTGTAAATTCATCCTGGTTTTCACATTTAACACTGATTTTTTTCTTAGTGGCTATCTGTGAAAACCTGTGGTATTAATGCTGTCCCTGTTCCCATGCAGCTCTCTATACAAGTGTACCAAAAGCCCCCTTATGGAAATCTTCAAGTGTCAAGAAATCTTCAAATTTCAAGAAAATCATCTTAAAGTAAGTGAGTGAGTGAGTGAGTGAGTAAAGGAGAGTAAGTGAATGAGTGCATGAGTGTGAGTGAATGAATGAGTCACTGAGTGAGTGAGTAAGTGACAGTGATTGAATGAAAGTGAGTGAGAGTGAGTGAGTGAGTGAGTGAATGAGTGAGAGTGATTGAAAGGGTATGTAAGTGAGTAGGTGAATTAGTCAGAGATTGAGTGAGTGAGTCAATGAGTGAATGAAAGTGAGTGAGTAAGTGAGTGAGAGTAAGTGAGTAATGACAGTGATTGGGTGAATAAGTGAATGAAAGTGAGTGAGAGGGAGTGAATGAGTGCGTGAGAGTGAGTGAGTGAGTCAGTCAGTCAGTGAGTGAGTGAGTGAGTGACAGTGATTGAAAGAGTGAGTAAGTGAATTAGAGACTGAGTGAGTGAGTCAATGAGTGAATGGAAGTGAGCAAGTGAGTGAGTGAGAGAGTAAGTGAGAGTGAGTGAATGAGTAAGTGATAGTGATTCAATGGGTGAGTGAGTGAATGAGAGTGAGTGAGTGAGTGAGTGATCGAGTGAGTGACTGAGTGGCTGAATGAATCAGTGATTGAGTGAATGAGTGATACTGAGTGAGGGAGTATACCCGGATTGTTGCTTGTACAGGCATTAAAATGGGACCTTGCTACAAACCTCCAAAATTTCTTGCCTGAACACACAGACACACACCTTCACTGACCTGTGCACCAAGTCATTATTTGATATGTGCATTTTGCTCTATTTTTTCCTTATTTTATTTTGGATAAATGCATAAACTGTTTGTATAAACTGCCTTTGTAATTTCAATGCTCTGGCAATGCTGTAACTGCTGTAATGCCCATGCCAGTGAAACTCATTAAACTGAATTGAACTGAATTGAATTTATTGAGTTTTTTTTTTATGTCAGCTCCATGAGTTGCTTTGCATCTAATAATATAAAGGTGAAAGCTATCAGTATTAAACCAATTTCCAAATCCCAAATCAACATCTTAAAATACAGAATTGTCAGATAGATTCTGAAGGTCTGTAATTTTCAACTTGTTCCTGGGGCTTTACAAATTTATGTAAAGCCCTGAGAACAGGTTGAAAATTACAGACCTTGAGAACCTATCCAACATTTAAAAAAGAGAGGTTTAGACATAGTCGTCGTTGCTGAAGATGGATTGAGAACTTTACAACAGTTTTCCCAATGCACTTGGACAAGAACTCACCCATTGATATTCTTTGAAGACATCAGTGTAAATTAACACTAAACTGCACTATTACTCTCAGATACAGTGAAACAGACACTATGGTTTGAGCTTCTTTTTAAAACCAATTTGACCTCTGCTGCTCACATTTCACAATGGGGCTGAATTTCAGTTGCATTAGATGCTGCTTACCATGCAGTTTGAGGGAGAATAATGGAAGACTAATTGCCCACCAAACTATGACCAATCGAGCTGTTGGATGATAGAAACGATTTCTGACATCCGAATTTTTGGTTGGTTGACTTTCAGCATGAGCAGTCTCACAAAAGGACTTTATCAAAGTCATGGACTGATTTTCTGCATCCTTGTGCAATAACAGTAATAGCATTAAAAATGACACAAAGACAGTGTATCTTATGAGCAAAGCCAGTTTGGTCAAGCTGTTGCAACAATCATTCCTGTATAATATTTCTACATCATCTACACAACCTGACAAAGAGAAAGAGAGATGGCAGGAGATAGCTACTGTCCTTACAACTTCAGCTGATTGAGTAACAGTATCATACAGATCAAATGGCACATGCTCAAACATGCAGTGCAAGTTGTCACCAAAGAACAAGATTTCCAAAAAAGTACATTGTCTGCCTGGATTAAGAGGTGTCCATATAGGTGTATGTTCATTTGAGATTCTCATAGCAATATTCCCCAAAAAGCTGCCATTTGACAGCAGTTTCAATTCCAGACAGGGCTTGAGATATCTGCTTTATAGCTGTGTCTTAGTTGAAGAGCACAGATATAAAGCACATATCTCAAGTCCTGTCTGAAATTGAAACTGCTGTCAAATGGAAGCTTTTTGGAGAATATTGCTATGAGAATTTCAAATGAACAGAAAAATCAGGTCAGCTGGTGTGTAACTACCATAATTGATGATGACGCATCAAAATAAATTAAAACTTAATGAAATATATGGTGGTGACAATAGTGATGACATAGATCATATTACTCTCTTTTCACTAGTCAATCATATCCATCACTCAAACACACACACACACACACAGTTTTAGTAATTGTATGACATTTATTGACATAATGATTAGTAGTTAATTAATGCTATCCCTAACCTTAACCTCAGTAATCAAAAGGAAATTTTTTTCAAATAAAAGCTGTAAAACACTGTATTTTTGTCTGGGTATTGTTAGAACATTTGACACTATCCTCATAAAGAGCCACACACACACACACACACACCTTACTATCCTTATGAGGACCTTCCACTGACATTATTATTAATGCAGCCAATTACTCCTATCCTTAGGGAGACATTTGGTACCCACCAAGATATAAAAACACGCCCATATATAGACAAACATACTAAAAAGTCACCCCTCCAGCAAAAATATAAGTTCATTAAACCTCAGGGAATCTATATAAGACATTGTGTCTATATGTGTGTATTGTTCACTCCTCATAGCAGCATCTAATCAAAGCTGAGCTGCTGGTGCAGGAACAGGAAAATGGAATGAAATGTGACTGCTGGCAAAGCTTGTTCTGGTCATGACAAAATCCTCGTCCATGAACTCTGGCTCCGTGTCTAGATATCCGCTAAATAATGTTAACGCTGCTCTGCATTTAAGGGTGGCCCAAGCTTCCAGTCTTATCTAATAGTGACAGGGATTCAAGCAACTGTAACTAATGAGAGTTTCATCCATGACCCCATCATGGAGAATTACTCCTGCTATTATTGCTTTAGAATGTGAGCGATGGGAGGAGCAACATGAAATGGAATGGCGGAAAAGACTACCAGCGGCACATACAATTTATAACTCTAATGGTAGAATGAATCATATGCTTTTAGCAAGCTGTCCAGTTGTCTATCCTTCATTCGTTCATTTGTCAATTCATTCATTCATTCATTAAGCCCTTAAACCAGGTTATGGTCATAGTGGATCTGGAGCCTATTATGGGAACACTGGGTGTGAGGCGGAATACACCCTTGATGAGATGCCAGTCCATTGCAGGGCAACACACACACACACACACTCTCACTCATTCACACCCAGGAGAAATTTAAGATAGTCACTGCAACATATTTTTGGGAAGTGGGAGGAAACTGGTGAAACTCCACACAGTCAGGGTAGAACCAGGGTCCCTGCCGCTGTGAGGCAGCAATGCTACCTGCTGTACCATTGTGGTGCCTTCCATCCTTTATATTATAATATATTATAACCTATGCAATACATGTAATTTTGAAACTTAAATTGCTGCAAATGATTCCTTTACTTCTATGCCAGCTAACAAAGAACATTATTAAAATGCAATTACAGTAAGTATGCAACAATTTCTTAAAATGGTCCAACATAACATTTAGAACAACAATATTCTCAAAAGAGCACAGAATATTTTGGCCCTGCTATAATTGGACATGCTACATTCAAGTAACCCTATATTCTGACGAACAAAAGCTCAATCACAATTTTCGTCTTGATGAATTGAGGGAGGCTGCATCTGGAAGTTGTGCTGATTGAGCTGCACTGTAGAGAAGAACATCAATACTTTGATTTTAGAACTGTTCCCTTGGTAACGATGCTCCATAATGAAATTTAAAAAGGCAGGTAAAACTGGCATTTAGACCCCAGATGGACTTTTCTAAACCGAATGTGATTTCAAATGAAATTATCAAAGCTGGTTCACATTCATATATAAAGACCAGTTTTCAGCGGGGAAATGTATTCATTTCTACCCAAAGTTCTGTTCAGAGGACTAGCAGCTATGCTTGTTTAATGATGTTAAACAAGTCATAAAGCTGTTTTTTTTCCCTTTCCTGGTTAAAATGTTGCCTGCCATGACCAGGATGGGAAGATCAAATGCCAAGTTGTTGACAAGGACAAAGGCATGATATTGAGTCACCCTGAAGCACGATCCTCAGCTGCCCACCATCATGAATGACTTCAGCCTTTCTCTGTCATTTCCTCAACAGATGGTGCGATCACTCACCCTTGGTGTCATCTCCTGCGCTAATAAATCTCAATTTATTAAGACCTAGAGGAAACCCACACAGACCCGGGTGGAACATGTGAAACTCCACAGAGACAGTAGTCTGAGCTGAGGATCGTCACTTGATTGATCTCTGTTCACACTAATATCAGTTCTTTTGGCTAAATTTTTTGTTATTACTGTCTTTTTATTAGGTCAATTAAACTTTTTAAAAACTTTATCTACTGTCATCTGTACAGTGTTTGTGTGAGGGCTCTTCTCTGTTTTTATGATGAGGTGACAGCGCAAGAGCATTGCGGATATTTTGACAGTGGGTTTGTGATTATAAATTGAATTGATTAGGCTTATGTCTGTTTTGCTATGCCTTACAACTATCCAAAAACCTAATCAAATTGTGAGAGAAGCAAACTTAGCTCGCAAGGTTTTAGACATCTTTAGTCAGACTGGCTGCATTTACCACTGCGTTTGTTAAACCGGCTCCTTTCCCAGCATGATGCCAAACCAGATAAAAGCATTTCCAAGTAGTTTTGGTAAAGTCTATGTTCTTAAATTAGATACGTCAAAGCATACTATTAGGAGAAAAAATCAATTCTGTTCAAAATCCTTTTTATATCTTGTTCTACAGCAACATTCGATGGGTTTGTACAGGCTGCCTCACATATATAAATTGCTATATACATTTTATTTCCACTGAGTAATTTATGAGTAAAATGAGAACAACTCACGTAACCATTCAAATCCACGGAAACTTGTCTAACTGTAAAAATAGTATTACCTTAGTGCTGCACAGACACAATTTAAACAGTTCAGTTCCTATATATATATATATAAAGGAACTGAACTGTTTAAATTGTGTCTGTTGTGTTTTATATATATATAAAACACTCTTAATGATCCGGTAATGAGCCATCTGTCATTGTCATTGTAATTAATCTGCTGGTATTTAGCAGCCAATGAAATACTGTTGTCTTCTTTTTCCAGGCCCAGTGCACCTTTCACGATAGAAGAGAAGACAAGGTGTCTGCCACTTGTTTACTTTTGGGTCTGTTTTACTGTCATTTGTACGATTATCATTTTTATCAGATTATCACCCTGCTATAGCAACAATGAAAAGCAACTGAGCAATGTCACAAAGACAGCAGGATAGAGAATGTTAGGAATGGTACAGTCAGTGCCTAAACTGACAAAGTATTCTCCTCTGCTTCTGTGAGCAATAGCAGGATTAAATGGACTGTGATGATTTTTAGCAGATGACTGGAGGAATGGCATCTGTGTGGACTGAAAACTCTTTTTCAATCATAAGTGAAAATTAAGTGGAAGGATCAACAGGCGCGCCACTTCAGATGGATATTGCACTGCCACATGCAATATTTCAAAAAGAAAAGGTATTACTGGCATGTCTGCATGACTTCCTTTTCCATCCTGTTCTGTGTGAAGAAAGGAATATCCCTGAAGAGAATAAGAGGTCGTGTATCTCTTGTACAGTGGAAATATATGGCTCATGTGATACTTTTACACAAGATAAAAATGGGCTCAAAATGATCAACAATGCTTATCGCTAAGCTCAAAATTTACTGAATCTAAAAATCTTTGCTTTAGCTATTTGATATGTATAACCTGTATTATATCCAATTTGCAGGAAATGAGGGTAAGGATGTGACAAAGCAAAATGTCAGTAAACTTGAGATTAATGTGCTGTGTTTGTATGCAGTCTCCTGCTGTTTGTTGTTCACTTCCGCATCATGAAGTGCTTTAATTATCAGTACCATTTGCTGACCCTGTTCAAATGATTGATTTCACAGTCTTATAGATGGAGAGGGCTAAGCAGGCAATAGCGGGTCTTTAGAAGTTGACAGCAAGATAGACAGATAGACAGACAGACAGACAGACAGATAGATAGATAGATAGATAGATAGATAGATAGATAGATAGATAGATGATTAAAACCTGTTAAACCTATTTATGTTCCAGACAGAAAGGCAGACAGATAACTGGATAGAAATAAAATATAAAAAGTGATGATTTAAAACCTATTAAACCTATATAGGGATCAGACAGACAGACATACAAAACATGCATGCAGGCAGAGAGACAGACAGATGAGACGAATTTTGCTTGCAATATTTCCATTTAATACTCATTATGAACTCTAGTTCTTCTTACACACTATAGCAGTATAAAGAACATGAAATTTGCGTGGGAACCAGCTGCCGATAATCATGCTTACTTAACAGTGTAAAAAGTTAACTCTTTTAACCAGAGGCCAAAAAAAATGGAATTTCCACTTGTTTTAGAGTGCCTGTGTTCAACCTTGAATTTACTTGTGTCACACTCAACGGTAGTGGTTAATGGCTCATATGAAAGTAAACATTCAGGGCTTTAAGAATTTGTAGTTTTTCATTAGTGGTTCTTTTTTTTTACGTAGCCTACTAGTTTAAATTGTGATAATGATATTGTGGCAGTTATATACAGTATTTTACTATCAAAAAAGCTGGAAAGTTGTGCTGTCCGTTTTATTTCTGTACCAATGTTATTGTGGAGAGGTGTGAATTGTTTGTTCAGCAGGTGGTTCACACCTCTCCCATTTCCCATCGCCCTGCTCATCAGCAGCTAAACACAGAGTCACGATACTCTACCCACAGAAACCCAAAAGTAGTATAACAGACTTAAAATAATTAATTTGATTACTTCGATTTAAGTTGAACGCCAGTGTACTGAGAATAAGTTGAACGCCAGTGTACTGCGAGAAAGGGTTAAGTTAATCAGAAGGAAGTGTTATGGCACATGCGTCAAACACAAGGCCCACAGACTTGCTTCATTTGGTCCATGTGAACTTGGAAAAAATAATACTGAAAAAGCCTGTAATACACTATATACACTATAGGGTAGTTACTGTAAACTGCTGTATATATGTGCACTCCAGTTTCTCTCATGGTGGGCAGGATCATGGTCTGAAATGAGGGTTAAAATCAACTCCTGTGTTCTGCACTTGATGTAAGTCACACTCGCGTCTAAAATCAATTCAGAAGCACGTTGTGTGTTGTGCTGGCAGTGGCATAAAAAGGAATTTATTTCAAAGGGATGAGAAAATGTAAATAATGTTATGATTGTTGTCTTGATCAGTCCAATTAAATTGGTGTGTGAGACACACTCACGCATTTCAGGTGGATGACAGACAGCAGTAGGAGTGGTGAGGACGCTAATTTGTTATTTAGCCAAATCGTTTAAGGCAAAATCTACCACCAAACAATCTTTGTATGACACTGAAAAAGATTAAAATAACATGTTAATAACAGGGGAAAATTCAATATTCTAAATCCTGATCTACTTTTCTTACATTACAATATAGTGAGATTACAGCTGATTTGATGTTATTACAAAATAAACATATTAAATTTGAATATTTTATTTGTGTCCATATCATGTCATGGCAATATTGTTTTGTGAAACCTGTATCATGATATGTCTCATATTGTGGCTTTAGTGTAGCGTCCCATGCCAGCTAGATAGAAATAATACAAATAGAATACATAAAGTTGAAAAGTATATGCATTAAACCTACAGTATTTAGGCGCCAGCTAATCAGGAAGCAAGCCAGCCAGCCAGCCAAACATATAGACAAAAATAATACAAATAAAATATATAAAGTTGAAATATACCTTCACTGCACCTATTTAGGGGTCAAGATTTTATTGCTCAATATCTTAAAATTACAGAATCTTAAAATTTTCAGGTCTCTATTTTTCAACCTGTTCTCCAGGCTTTAAATTCATTTGTAAAAGATTCTTCACATTTACTACAACTCTCTACGTAATTACAGACATTAGAATGCTGAAGATGGATTGAGAACTTTAAAACAATTTTCTCAAAGTACAACTAGAAAAGAACTCATCCACTGATATTTTCCAAGACCATCAGAATGAATTAACACTAAATTGCACTATTTTTCTCAGATACAGCGAAACAGTCGAGCTTGTTTTAAAAAAACAATTTGACCTCCGCTGCTCAATTTTCAGAACGGGGCTGAATTTCAGCTGCGTTAGATGTCCCTTGCCGTGCAGTTTGAGGGGGAGTAATGGAGGACTAATTGCCCAAACAATCTCCAATTGAGCTGTTGGACGATAGTAAAGACTTCTGACATTGGAAATGTTGGTCGTTTGACTTTCAGTGTGAGCAGTCTCACAAAACGTCTTTATCAAAGCCGTGGACTGATTTTCCGAAAGTCGTGCATCCTTGAACAACAACAAGTAGCATTAATAAAGACACAAAGATGGTATATTGTATAGGCAAAGTGACAGTTGGTTGATCTGTTGCAACAATAATCCCCGTATTATATTTATATAAAAGAAATGGACAGGAGATAGCCGATGCCGTTGAGCTTGACTGAGTAACTTCGTCTTACAGATCAAACGGCACATGCTGAAAATTGAAAGAAAAAAAAAACAGCATTCCAAAGTTTTAAATATTGGAATTTTCATCACACACAACAGTCCATTGGGATGTATTTCTCTACAGTATGTAAATCATATCCATACAGGTCAGTCAATTCAAACAGGGTGTGCAAGGACAAGATTTCTAAAAATATACAGAGTCTTCCTGGATTAAGAGATTGCTATATACTGTAGATAGAAAGAAATAAAACAATCATAAAAAATAACCCAAGAAAAGATAAAGAAATTGTAATGAATGGACCAGATGAAGGTAGTATGAGTGGAAAGCAAAATAAACTGATAAATAGGCCATTGATGTGGGTGGTAACTACTGAACTACTGAACTGCTGAAAGTGCTTTGAACACAAGCACAGGAGAGTTTTTCTCCTGAGAGGCTGTAATACAATTAACCCCACATATCCCTCAACGATCTGAGACATTTAAATGAGTTTTACCAGCATGTACTCTGTTTCCTGCACTTAATGCTGACCAGGGGTGGGTGTGTATGTGTGTGTGTGCATGTGTGTGCATGGCTGAGTTTCTACTTCACTATTAAAAAGAATCAAAGATGAGGGGAAAATGTATTGGATGCACAGGCTAAGGTTTTGCAGCAGGATTCTTGACTGTTTAATGGACTAGTAGAGGATTTCTTAGTAGAATCCATGAAAGCGTTCTCACAGTTCTGCAGACTTGATTAGAAAGTCAATGAAGCCGCAGTGGGTGAGGTTAAATATATTGGATCAGAGAGGATGCTGAGAAGCCCTCGTCAGGCCATCGTCATTGTTTTAGATTAGAGCTGAGGGAATGTCATATACTGCAGCCACACAAAAAAGCAGCAACATATATCAGTCTCTGAGCCTGCAGCTCACAGTTCATTCAATGCCCCTGAATATAGAAGCAAGAAACACAGAGCTAACCACATAGCGCGATATCAGTAATAATGAAGAACGACACTACACACACACACACACACACACACACACACACAAGATTGTCTTACTATCCTTGTTAGGACCTTCCATTGACATAATTATTAATACAGCTAGTTAATGCTATGCCTACACCTAAATCCAACCCTAACCTTAACCTCATTAATCAAAAGCAAATCTTTTGGCTGTGAAAAAGCACTATTTCTTGAGGGGATCAGCCAAATGTTCCCACAAGGTCAAAGCTGTCTGATATTCTTACTCTCGTGTGGACATTAGGTCCCCCAACGAAATATAAAAACATGCATGCACACCCACACATACAGCTCATAGGTATTGCAACATAATCTATTCCTCCATACAGCACAGATCAGTGGGTTACGCCAGGCCAAAGAAAACTCTGGTCGCCGTTTACAGGCTAAAGGGGATCTACACAGACAAACTCCTGCTCTAAATCTTACCTCAAAGAAGTCATATATCGATTTCGCTGACGGAATATGACCTGAAAAAAAGAAGCTATGTGCTTTTCCAAGGTCTCGTAAATGTGTCCACTCTGCTCTCCCATACGGAAAGAGAGTAGGAGAGCAAAAAAAACTGAAAGAGAAAGATAAAAATGACTCTACACACTCTAAACTAAAGGTAACTCAGAGATGAAATTCAGTCGTTGTTACCGTTGGTTGTAACTTACAGTAAGTTCATTCCTGTCACTCGAAATGTGTGTTGTGTATTTAGGGCTTGAATATTGTCAGGACTGAAGTAAGGGATACACAAATGTTACTGATCCAGACAGAAATAAAAATCACAGAGTATCACGTGTAAAACATGAACCTGCATCAACTCCCCATGTAATAAATCCCATCAGAATAGGGCTATAGGCAATGAGCTGCATGATTTTATTGCTTTTAACTGTTTGTTATAAATGTATAGTATTAGCTGCTCAAAGAAATTTTTATTAGCATCACTTTTATTTCCATTCGCTTTGCATTTAGTTAAGTTTTTTCCAACAATAATTACCAAAAAACTCCACACTGTTCACATTATTGTAATGTCAGTCATGTAAATAATTTGAGCTATTCAAGTTTCCTACATACTGACAAATATACTCAATCCCCCACCCCCTTACATTGCTGGTTCTTAGTAACAGAGCAGCAAAACTGAAATGCTTTTGTCAGCTGAGAACCCACTCATTTGTAGTAGAAACTGTGACCTTAGTACTGTAAGGTTCTGTCTTCTATCAGTTTTAATCAAGATAGAGCCTAATAATACCAAAGTCATTAAATGGCTCCAGCGCTAAAACTATTTTATACTACAGCGTTGAATTCTCAATTCTGATTGGTCAGAAGGTGTTCATTATTTTTCTATAAGCTCAGACAATAGTGTTGGCTGTAACCATTGGTTTATATTAATGCGATCTAATACAGTCTAATACTTTTATGTTATTTTACATCATAATAACTCATTCACAGGAAGTTGTAAGGCAGATGATCCACATAAAAGGCTGATAATAACCTTAATGGTAATAAACAATCATTGATATGGTGACATTTTTTGTAATTAGAAGTTTATATAACATTTATGGAAGGAGTCTTGTGCTTTATAGCATTGCTCAAGGCTGAGTTTGCCAAAAAGATTGCAGCACAAACATTATTGTTAAATGGTAGAACAAACATCTCATTGAACACTCTCTCTCTCCCAGTTAATATGATCTTAACTTTGCAAGGCTTTTGAGAATCTCAGCCCAGAAGGATTTCTGACACTGGAGAGTCTTCTGGACAGAGCTTTCTGGTTTCTCTGTGACATGACAAGCTGTATTTTATTTTTTTTTAATGTTTTATTAACTTCAAGAGAGAAGAAAAAAGAGAGGCTGGTGAGGGAATACATGTTTATAGCTCCTATAAGGCTCCACAGCATTAAATGTAAAAATGTTTAAATGGCTAAAAAGTATGACACATCATTCATTAATAAACTAATAAACTTCTTATTGAATTTAGAGTGTTCATTTGACTTACATTGGGGTCCAAAAGTCCGAGACCACATTGAAAATCTGGATTTTTTTTTTCATTAAAATGGGAAATAAACAGAAGATTTTAGAATTTTGAAATACTTGAAATCTTTGAAACAAAGAAAGTAAATGTTCGATATCTTGAATATTTAATATTCAAGACTCTCCTAAAATAGGCACCTGTTTTAGGTCCCTATTTAAATGTAAGCAAATTTGTGACATTTACCAAGTTAACTGCCTTGTACAAAAGGTCAGATTTTCCTCATGTCTAATGTTTTCTACTGAAGCATGTGTTCAGACGATACTCCAATGGATTAGATCTAAAATAGATCATAAGGTTTTGCACAAACTTGTGGAATCCATGCCAGCTTGAGTGTACACTGTCATGAAAGCAAAAAGGAGACATACCAAATACTAAGAAACTCTGAAATTCATGTCAATATTTATTTCAAAGATTCTAATTTTTTAACTCAAGCTCTCGGCAATAATATAAATTGTAATGAAAATTGTTTTATTAAAATAGAAAAGAATGCAAAATAGAAACATTTTCACGAATGCTCTCAGACTTTTGGACCATAATTAATCTGAGCACCTTGCACTCCAGTTTTGATGCTAAAAGAATTTAAACCAATAAATTCTCAAACTCAGTTTATTGTGTCCTTTGTCCAGTTTGTGTCAGGGTTGACAGACAGCTGGTGAAGTGTATGTCACGCATGCTCGATCTGCGTGGAGAAGAAAGTCGGACGACTGTCAATCAGATAAAGTCTGGAAAAGACCCTTTTTCTCTCCCCAGGCAGAGAAACGCATAACAGCTCTGAGTACTGTTAATGGCAGGTGTGAATTGCCCCTAATCGATCCATTTGAACTTCTCTAAATGCGGTGGTCTCGTTGACATTGTAATTACATGAAGATGACATAGGCAATTAGCAGTTAACAGGGGAGAATAATTTCCGAGCATTTACGCTCCTCACACTATGTCTGGTAATTTCCTCTTTTCCTGCCATTATCCACGTCACATTGTCCATTAGCCATTACATTTCACCTCAAAGCGCATGAAAGTCAAATGTTAAATAACAAATTGTCCCCTTTATTATGATAAAGTCATACAGAGGGCTATCAGCAGGTGTGCCTCATGATATAGGCATTCTAGGAAATGTATTCACAGTCTAAACTATCACAGCAATAACATCTGCCTACAATCTCTAATATAGCTTAGTTACTTACATTCAGCAACCAAATTGAGAATGAAGATAGTAAATACAGGTAAAGTAGTCTTTCCACAAACTGTATGTCATGTACGCTGTGTATACCACAGGGTAAAAGACAAGAATTTTTTGAAGATCCTCTGAAAGCTTTTCGTTTTACATAAAATGAATAGCATGCATAAAGATACGGAGTATTACTCTTGCTTCTCTGTTGCTTCATTTATTGGCCTGAGGATTTACTGTCGTATTTATTTATTGTCCACTTTTGCACTCGTCTCACACTGTTGTGTATTTGCACTTGATGTTCTCCCATATACCATGATACTGCATTATGTGTTGCACCAGAAGGACCTGAAGAAAAGACATTTTGTTCCAGTGTACACGAGTTATATAGAGGAATGACAATAAAACCCACTGGACCTGACGTGTTTCCAGGCTATAACTGACATAGTAAATGGAAAAAAACGTTCTAAGAAAAAAACGTAAAGTTAAGCTTTACCATGTTGTTCACTTCATTTGAATCAACTTCAATGAACATGATGCTTAATTAGATTAATTATCATCATATAATCATGTCATTTTTATATGGTCTCTTTCATTTCCAGTATTTTAATTCTAATAATCACCTTTCACGCACAATTTGTCAGTGAATTTCAGTGGACCAGAATGCAGTGTGTGCAATCTTTAACTCCATTTTCTTTCCTTTTTCATTTTTGTGTGTATAAAATGTTCAACGATGGATAACTTTGGTTGTATGAACCATAAGCAAACTTGAGCCCAGAAGAAGTTTTCAACATTTCAAATTTTAACCATGAAAATATTTAGTTCATAGACTATCACATATATTATGCCACCTGATTGATGGTATCATGACACGATAAAAATTGTTTTAAAAATTATATGTGTATATATGTTAAACAATATAGAAATGTCTAATTACATTTTTTAAATTTAATTTTCAGCAAGTTATTGTTAATATTTGACATGAATAGAGCCTGCTATCATGTAGTATCTTTTCAGTTTCGAGCCCTTCAGTTATAAATACATGCGCATATGAGAAAGTACTAGTTATTGTGATGAAACTGTGCATTTTAAAGAAGGTTGTATTTCTATATTTTGTATTTGTATTTCTTTAGGAAAAATGTTATCTTTCTAGCTCGGGCTGTCAAACCAATTACTACACAAGCTGTTTTAGCCAACACATACAGCAATTTTTGTAACCTAGTTACTAGTATTAGAAATGGAGTGGAGAACTTGAATTAATTAACTGAATTATATTCTAGCAAAAAATAGAATTAAATGAAACTGAATTATACATTTGAATAGTTTTATATAGTGAAAGTTTTATATAGTGTATATTGTTTTGTATATTGTATATGCTGCGATGGGGTGTCTAGGGTGTCCTCTGGGATAGGCTCCAGGCTCCGCACGACCCTGTGTAGGATAAGTGCTATAGAAAATGGATGGAGGATGGATATTGTATATGAATCTCACATAATGAGAGGTTTAAATATGTCTATGCTAACTCGAACACATTGAAAAGTCATATTAAATATCTTACATGTCTTCTAAGCAACGCTGTTTTGAATAAAACCTATGCTGTAAAAAGGCAAATTAGAAGAGTTTATAATACACTAAAGTATACTTAAGAACAAATCGCATGATATGGCAACCAGCAGCAGGAAGTTTATGGAAGGTTGTGTTTGAATTTATTCACAAAAGGTACCAGTATATCAGGAAAAAAAAGGGCTAGTGAGAAGCAATGAGGTGGCTCTGACAATGATGTATGGAACCTGGTTAAAAACAACGGCATGATAAATGCTTAGGAATATAATTTTTTTATTTATCAAGCTGGCAAAACTACTGACAGGTAAAACTCCACTTTCGTCACTTAAATCACCACCCAAACATGCTGTAAACCCAATTATGACCTACAGTACTTAGAGTGGAAGTCTGATAGAACACTAAAAATCTATTCACAAGGTTTCTCGTTCCCTAGCCAGTGTTAAATCTCAAAAAATTCTGTTCATTCTCACTGCAAGAGAGCTGCGTCTCAGCTGGCAAATTTGGTTCGGTCCCAGCATCAAAATGCGGCTGATCTAGAACCAAATACTGGTGACATCAAAGGTCTGTGGGCTGCACCATTTTGTCGCCATGAGAACAACTTGAGCTTCTCATGTTATTTTCATGACCGACTGGTTCCCTGAATCATCACTGGCTCCAGCATAAGCACCAGCATCAGCACCATGTCAGTGTAAAAGGGGTATTATAGTATTAAATGAGCCACCTCAGACCTATGACCTCAGCATTAATAAAGCTGACAGGGAAAGGCAGCCAAGTCCTTCATAAAGTTCAGAAGAATTTATACTAGCACTATTTTAATAGCAGTTTTTCTAACAAAAATTTTGCAGTTACAGATTTAAGCTTGACAAAATACAGCCAACGCAAATAAAAGTAGATAAACAGGAATTAGGGTGTTTAGTATTTGTCTCATAGATGTGATGTGAAAAGATTGAGGCTGCTCAATCAGAGGAGCTGAATGTCAGGGGAACAAGAGCCTACGCCGAATCCTCTGATGCAAACAAAACCCATGTTCTAATCCTCTTTCTCTTTCTTCCACACAGACTTGCTTGAAGAAAACTGTCTCCCAGTTAGCTGCTGAAGACACACACCACCTGCACCCAAGCATGATGCCAGAGCAGCCAGCATCAGCACACAGCACCACATTATACCTCTCATTCCCCCACCTTCCAACACGTTAATCAAATAGGCCTCCAGAGATCTAAAAGCGTCTGTCTCAAGTGTCTCTTCATATTCTCTTTTTCTCTAATGTCCTCACACTGTAGAGGAGAGCTGGTGACTTGATTGCATGCATATACAAGTATATCACTTCACCGTTCCTGCCTAAAAGAACAGCAACTTTCGTTATCTGGAGATGGAGATATTTGTAAAAAACTCATGTTCTGTCATATTGGTAAAAAGTAAAAAAAAAAAAAAAAAAAAAAAAAGTATTTTTCTAATATTAGTATTTCTTTACGTGTTCAAAAATGGTGCATTTGTGTACACTTATCTCGACACTAACTGCTAGTATAGTTGCAAGAACAAATGACAAAGCATGGGTATGGTATATACATGTGGTACTATGTTATAATTATACAGACTCTTGCTTCAGAGGCTCTCAGACTGTTAAGAGGAGCGAAAGGGAGAGAACTGAGACAGAAAAGATGCACACACTAATTTTCACCCACATAATAATGAATAGTAATTGATGCAGAGCACATAAATACATTAGATCTTTTTTTCTGAGTGGTGTTACAATTGACCCACAAGATATAACAATTGTGCTGCTTTACAGTTGTAAGACAAGACTCCTTTTGGTTTCAGTGAAAATGTATTCACTGAGGATATGGGTAAACTCAATAATGAACATAATGAAAGAAGTAATCATGTACATGATGTTATGTGGGACGTGTGAAGTCTGTATGTAATTTATATCATTGTTGAGTAATTTAACCAAATCAAACCAAAAAAATGTTACAACTGTGCTAGCTCGCCCTATAATCTTAAATGGCATTGCGACTCAAATGACATTCTATAAAATGATAGAATGTGCTATAATGTGTCTGAAGAAAGAGTAAAAAGAGCTTCCACTTGACCATATAATTAGCAAACAAGCACTTAACATGCAGGTTTGTGATCTTCTTGATCAGAATGTGAATGGGTGATTTGATTATATTGTACTTATGACAATAAGACCCCATTAGCAATAATGACTGGGATCTAATCAACATTTATACGGCTTGATTAAATTCATCTGTACTGTCAGTTTGCAAAATAAATGTAACTGCAGTCTCTATAGAGAGATGTGTGAGAGATAGGTGTAAATGAATAACAGACTCATGCAGAGATCTTCTATTCACAGACAAATACATAAAATAATTTTTTAATATTTTTTAAAATAAATATTTATGCGGGTCCTGATATATTTAAGGGAATTTACCAGCATAATATAAAAGAAAAAAAAAAGTAATCTGTCAGATTTCAAGTTAAATCCTTTTTTATTACTTTGCTAGATAAAGCCAAAAAAGTTAATTAATATATAAAGTTGAAAAAAAGTTTAATTTGTATTAAATATTAAAAAGCAAACTAGCTTGACAGTGTATCAGTGTATTCAGTGTATATCAGTGTATTCAGAAAAAAAGACCACCATGATATTGTCATTGAAATTGGCGCTGAATCAACGTACTGGAACAAAACTGGCACAGTGTGAAATAGTATTTAAAAAGAACAAGCACAACATGTCAGGAATGAGAACAAACATAAAAAGAGTAACTCCTATTGTGCATCAAAAACAAAATGTAATAAAAGAAAGGTTTATAGTAAATGCCAGTGTGTACAAAGTCCATTGCTGATGTACAGCAAATTTCTTTTGGAAGCCTGGACTGGTTATTTTCTTTTTCTACCTGGACAATAAGAATACAAGCTGTATAAACAAGGGGAAAAAACAACAACCCCTTACATGCTGCATATAATGTTAAAACTGTCAATATAATCAAGATCTTGTCAGTTGTGGGTATTCAGAATGGAGGGGTTTTTTTTGCTTATTTGCTCCTTGTCAAGGTGATGTGTTACAAAATTTTCAGTGAAAAAAATCAGACACTGAAAAGAATGCTTGTGATTCATACTTTTTTAAAGATTACTGTCGCAAATCACTCAACTCCTGGCAGCACCTATCATCACCGTTCATGACAAACTTTAGGGTTATTGCATCACTCCTCTGACAACACCACTGAACAGATGTCGGTCATGTCATCAGTGGGAGAACAGATGTCTATGACCATATGTTGCCTCCAGAACCATCCTCATTTCTGGATTCATAATACGTAAAGTGGCTTTACTTCTCATTCTTGAAGACTGTAATGGAGATCAGACTGAAAGCATATTCATGTATCTTCAAATTAGAATTTAGAAATGCTTAGGAACCAAGATCCAAGATAAATAAATAAAAGCTTATCCATGACTGAGTAGTCTCTAAGCCAGATTTTTGCTAGAGATTCTGATACTTTTTGTCACTGAATTTGGCCAAGAAATACCTATGTACAGTCTAACACTGCAGTCTAACATAGCCCGTCTGAAAGCAAGCAATATTAACTCGTTTGCTTGCCACTAACTGTTTTAAATATGACTCAAATATCTTTTAAAGAGGGGATGCCCTCTTTTCATTCCACTGACTGTATCTTGATCCAAAAAAGTGTCATGATGTTCAAAAGTTTATTTTCCCATTGGAATGTTTCACACTTTAAAAATAAGGTTTGACTAATTTATCTACTCCTGGCAGAATCTGAAAATTTGTCCCCTGTGCAGAGACAATGTACACTTTTAGGGCAGACCCAGAAAGAGGCAAGTTTAGTCGACTCCAAGAACTCCAAAAATCATTCAAGGGTGAGAAATCTTCCCCATTTGCTGCCATACAAACAGCATGTAAGCAGAGCATACGCATTCATTAGAGCATCTTTGACACCTTGCAAAAATGTCAGTATGCTGGGTTTGTTCCCAGGAGCTATACTCATAATTTGAAGGTGTGGTCTGTTGTGCCACAGTGACCTGTTGACAGTTGGTGTGGTATGATGCGTAGTGGGTACAGAGGGCCTGTCAACAATGACAACAATAGTTGAAACAATGGCCTGTTTGGCCACAATAGTCTGTGGAATGTGCTGCAGAGTAATCCATAAAAGTGTCAGATAAAGGCATATACTGTAGTTCTATTACACTTACTGTACTGTATGATTACACATACTGGCCCATAGCCACTATCTCTGTCATTTCCATAAACCACACTGGGCAGGGAGGTGTCTGTGTCTTTGCAAACAGATCAATGTCCGTTCTGCCATAGATGTTTTGTGACACAGATGTTGTGTGTCAGCACCTGGTGGTTGATGTACAATACCATCATGGTGTTGTCCGTCCGCACTACTACATGCAACCTTTTTTGGGGGTTCATTTAGAGGACATTGATATGCTGACATTAAGCCTTATCTTCCTTTGACTTTCATGTTTTTCAAGGGCATCTGCCATTACTATTTCCCTTTCTGTAGGCAGAACACCTAATAATGGAATATGGAATGGAATGGAAAATGGAATATCCATCCATTCTCTGTACTGTTTATCCTACACAGGGCCATGGGGTAATCTGAAGCCTATCCCAGGGGACTCAGTGAACAAGGCAGGAGACACCCTTGACAGAGTGCCAACTCATCACAGGGCACAATCGCACACACACTCATTCATACACTATGGACAATTTGGAAATGCCAATGAGTCTACAATGCATGTCTTTGGACTGGGCTGAAACCCCCAAGAACATGCAAACTCATGGGGAGAACATGCAAACTCTGCACACAAAGGACGGAGGCAGGAATCGAAATCCCGACCCCAGAGATGTGAGGCAACAGTGCTAACCACTAAGCCACCATACCTTGCTAATGTTTTTCTCGAAGGAGAAGACAACTACTTGGACTAATGCCTCAAGACACATGCACATGCTGTGATATGCATTTGTGATATGGCCGACATTGAGCATTGAGGATTCAGCCAACACTGAAGTGGTCTGATGTGCAGTATTCCCAGTTTTACCACCACAAGCGCTACCGGCGACATCTCTGCCAGACATAGAAAGTGCATATGGGTGGTGTATGGCCATTGTACAAATGATGTCAAATGATGCTTCTCAATTCTTCTGGCTCTTCATTTGCTGCTGGGACTGTCACGGACTCTGGCATTGCGGAGGCTCTAGCGCAACTCACATTTTGCGAACACCCTGGGTGCTAAAGCTAGGTTGATTCCGCCTTCTGTTTTGGAATCAGAAAATATTTTGAAATGAACCAAGTCAGGATCTCCACCAAAGTGGACCTCAACCTCAGAGAATTCCAGAGATGCATCCATAGATAGAACTGTCTAGTGATAGTATCTGTCTCTGTATGTTAGGTGGCTAGAGGGAGCCCTATACCTCCAACAGCGCTCACATTTGCACAATGCCAGCTGTCAGCTCCTCTTCTCTGTGTTCCACAGCAATAAAGACTCTCACTCTTCCTCTTCAGTGGGACTGATCAGCCAAGTCCTCCGCTGTGAAAGGAGCATACCTATTTTTCCCCAGCCGGCCCTGCAGCTGTATCTACTTCTACGCTCCCTGTTAATGCAGTATTTTCATAGCTTGCAAGGCAGGATTTGCATGTTGCTAATGGCATTATCATGCAATTTGGGCAAGGCTCTGTAAGTGCATGTCAGAGATATTCAGGTTCCAAACATTTGGTCATTGATCATGTCCATCATTCAACACCATCTGGGATAGGCACAACAAACAGCTCCCCATCCTGCCATGAGATTTTACACAAGAGGTTGTGGAAATTGACAAAGTTTCAGCAATTCACACAGTTTATAAGGTTAAGGACTTGTTAAGCTTAGAAGATTAGTTACTCTGTGGCCGCATTGCCCATGTTGCTGCATGACAACTCAAAACAAAAAGCCACGTGTCTTGTTTAGAGATACAATCAATTACGACATAAATAGTAAAATAAATAAATAAATAAATAAATAAATAAACGTTATAGAATTGCACATACACACTATGTGACGGTGCAGATTTAACAATAACAATAAGAAGATTAGCAACAATAAAAGAATTAGAGTGGTCTTCGAATCCTATTCCTGAACAAGAATGGGAAAGGGAATAAGCACGATGTAGTAGGAACCTTTTACAGTTTATTGCTATTCAGCAAGGAAAGCAGCAAACAGAAATAGTCCAACAGTTCTCATGCAAACAGACCTGGCAGTCAGGAACAAAAGGAAGCAGAACTTTAATATATAATATTTGATATAAAAGGTAGGTTTTCCTGTATTATATGGAAAAGGTGTAGCCAGAGAATTATGAGCCAGAAAATTATTAATTCACATTCAAATTGAAATAGAAAAATATACTTTATACACTACAAACATGACAGTTGGATCTAACTAAATTACTGAAATAAGCATAGGCTGAAACAACAATTCAGTGCACCAAACTATAGCTATTGCACATTTAGATTATCTGGTAATAAATTCTCACTTTGCTATGGCCACCCCACCCTAGCTCTGTGTCCCATTTGAACAATTAATCACATGATTAAAATACATAATGTGTTTTATGCATTCAATTCCAGAGAACCTAAGTATAGCACTGCCTTCCAGGTCAAGATTAATTGTCCTAGATTGGATTAAAAACAGACACTCACACAGTCACTGACACTCATCTGAATAAGTAAAATCTTGTGTTACATTAGCCTTCTCGCTTCTCCAGATATGTATTGTGCTGTAGCTTCTCTAAAAATCTGCACTAACGGGGGTGCCACATCTTCAGTTCCATCCAGGCCCTGAGTAATTTTGACAGGGCAGACACTGTCGCTGCATTCCGACTCCACTGCTGTGTAATCAAATTAACCACCGTCTCTTTTTCTACAGTGCTGGCCATTAGTCGACCTCAGTGAGATGTGCCTATGGCCTGCAGCGGGCTTTGATCGTGAAGCCCCATCAAACGTGAGAGTAACTGAACTGCACAGGAGGGGGGCAACTGAACTAGATGAGAAAGGAAAGGAGCAGTGAATAACACTACTGCAGCTGCAACATCATTGGGGAAACAGAGATAAATGATGTCAAGGTAATTATTTCTTGACAAGACACCCTGTCATCTTAGTGCCTGCACAGAAAAAAAGAATCTAGCTAGTTTCTGCCTTCTTGATGAACCTGCCTCTCAAGGTGTATATTTATAACCCTCCTATGTCCTACCCGTTCTTCCAGCTACCCTAGAGCAGGACAGATCCACAAGTGTGAGAGAACAAGTGAGAGAGACCTAAAAAAATAAAAGGCTGACAAATGACTAGAGGAATAAAGAAACAGAATCTGCAGACGTCAGAAGGAATGAGCTGGCCTATCTTATATGTGAGCTGTGTTACTCAGTGGCATGATCATGTCGATTCATCAGTGCCTGCTTCCTGCCCTCATTGTTTAGTCATCACATCTGGACTTCATAAGGTGGACTTAGAAGACCCAGACACCATGGTTTAGACCAAGGGTCTTCAATCTCATCAACCACATTCAATCAGGAACCACATTTGATTCCACTTGTTTAATTAATTGATCTGTCTGAAACAAAAAATGCTGACTACTAAGGCTGTCTTCTGAGGAAGGAAGACACTGAGTCATGGCTGAATTTAATGTTCACTAAAAATGCTGCCTTTTGGTGTACCGTCACCTGGCTGATTTCCAAAGGCAGCGTACATGTATCCCTTGCTGCCCTTCATATCCCGTAATCTTACGCGTCAGCCAGCCTGCAAAAACCAGTGGTAAAAACCACTCAGGAGACACTGAGCAATTTGTGGACAAATAAGTCATTCTTTTTGACTTAAGATTTTATTTCTACCTAGAGATGCCCAGTGTAGTCACAAAATATTCTTTCTATATTCCTCAACGGTACTGTATTTCATCTTGCAAGTGGTTTTCAATGGGCTTCCAGGTTCTAATTTGCTAGAATGTAGACCTGCAGCTACGCAGTCCCTTTTTGGATAAGATTGCAGAACGCAGGCTTAGACTTTCACACTATTGCACCATATTGTCATCTGGGTATCTTCAGAGTGGAGTAATACTGACTATATATGGCACAGGTCAGGAATGTTTCTTCAGCCTTTTAAACTGTCATATTCAAAAATTTCTTGGGTGGGTTACACTAAGACCAGTGTATGCAGTGTTGTGACTGAAGTTTAATAAAGTGCTGTGATTCATATTTTTTTGCAACTTCTAATAGTAACAAAAACTTTCAAACAATACAAACCAGTTAGCCAGCCTAATTAGTGGGAGTGCAATCAGTGTGATACAGTATAATTACATTTTAAGACATCATAGATCCTGTCCCCATATCTTCTTGTAGTTTTCGTTATGGTTCCTCTATGGTACACATTAAACTCCATTTTTGCAGTTGCTTTACCTTGAATAAAATGGAATCTCTACCTTTTATGCACAGGATGCAAATGAACTATGATCTTTAGGTGCCTTTTTTTTCTTTTCAGCCTATATGGCTCTCTCATATTAATGTTGGTCATATGTATATATTAGTCCTAATATAGCAGAGTTTGTACTGCTGCTCAAAGTGTTTGGCACACGTCTGCACAATGAATGGCGCAGGGTAGCTCTGGAGAGCGTATTTAATCACTTTCTAATCATCATCACCATTAATATTATTTGTAAAGTGTTAGATTTGACATTTCTGTGTAGGCCTATTTAATCATTTTACATGTGTATTTCTTATATAATCTGGAGAAGAAGAAGTAATCATGAAGTGTCTAGTCAGAGGACCTCAGCAAATGGGGAGGTGTAATGTCCTAGGCTGACATGATACCCAAACCTGACATTTCTAAAATGTAGTTTTTAAAAAGAGTATAATTTCTGCCATGGTTTACAAAGCTGAACAAGGCAAAGGGCATGCCCAGCCTTTCATGTATGTGCTGATAGGAGAACAATCTGATAGTGTTCGGAGGAAATACGATCATCAAAGTCAATCTTCAATCTGCTTAGGCAGACTTTATTGCAGTGGCTTTGAAATAAAAAAAGGATCTCAATATGGCAAGAACTAGCATGTGCGTGAAATTAGAGGAGTAGGGGCAGACAAAAGAGTATCCTACTTTACATAAAGAGGGTCACCTAATCCTTCTCACCATGCTCCATTCCAAGAGTGAAGCTGTACCGCTCAGCCTTCCTTGTTATCTCTAAAGCATTAGATTAATCTGATTGAATTTCTGCCATACCAAGTTTTGCAGAGAGCCACTTACAGCTCAAAACCAATTATAGCACATGGGTAATTGCAGGCAATTTAAACAACTCTTATGGAAAGGAGCTATAGATTCAGTCCACCTGGTATGAGTAACTTAAAACTGGTGGAGGACGCTGTGTTAAGTGTAGCAGTGTAGCTGTGTGAGCGGTCATGTGGCAGAACACTTTTAATTAGTATTAATGGTGCTGAAATGAGTCATGGAAGTGGCATTCACAATTATTCAGTGGCTAGGGGGAGTAAATAAGCTGTGTGCTAATTACAGCCAATGTGCTCTCGCTCAGTCATTAGCACACTGCAGATTCACAAGTTGTGAGTCAAGTTACATTATGTGTGATGACTATACCTTTTGCTGATCATAGAGAAGCACAGAGAAAGTGGAAAAATCAGCAGGGCTCCATTTTTTTAATCAGGTCTAAATGCTAACACACACCAGACATCGCTTAATACTGACCTATTTCCAAAGGTATGATTTTGCGTCAAAGCTTATGAAGACAAAACAATCTAATAGCACTTACAATGCAAATCCAGCCATGCTGGAAGCCCGATGTCCAGAATCTTTAAGACTTCAGTGTCTACACCACAGGAACTGAATTCAGATATTGAGCTTTGGCACACAGCTGGAAGAAAGTGTTAATATCTTTACTGAGACAGCAGGCAGGAAGTTTTAGTGACTATACAGGAAGCGGGTGCCAGGCTCATCAGAGCTAATGGCTGACCATGGGGCACAGTGGGACTCCCATCCTCAGAGCAGAGAACTAAATATACATAAATACTACATATGACATCTCTCTAAAGGAGACAGAACAGACAGGAAATGACTGGTCTACCAGGCATCTTCACAGTGGCACCATTTTTCAAATTAATAAATCACCACATGCCTTACCAGAAGGGTTCATCTCTTTTAGCTGAGCCCAATTCTGCACATCTGTTGTAGGACACACATACACACACACACACACACACACACACACACTTCTACCGCTACATCAAACCCCACACCATTATTATCACACGAGAGAAAGGATTAAGAGGGCAACCTTCTAAATCCCTTGTTCCAACTTTGGCATTTTATTTTTCCTCTTTTACCTTAGTCCCTCTCTCATTCTCTCTGACTTGGAAAAATCAATATGTCACCATCACCTGGTCAAGCAAAGTGAGGGAAATACACAATGCATTCTTAGGTGCTGTTTTCTACAATGATGAAATTGATGGAATTTAAGTGGGTCGTGATTAATACCAGCACAGATCAAACCTGCAAAGATCACGCCAGTAATTTAGACTGCCTAAAAATATCTAAAACCTTGCTAAATGTGCTTTCCTCACACAGCGAATGTTGGATAGTTATGTGCCATAATGAAACAGACATAAGCCTGATTAATCAGTTCATGATCAGATACCTACTGTCAAAATGTCCACGATGCTCCTGTACCATCACATCATCTTCAAAACACTCTGTATAGATGCCAAAGTTTTAAAAGGTTTGAATGACCAAAAATATGGGGTATTTAGCCAACAGAGCATGACTCACTGAATTAGTCAGCGATTATTTCTCCGCTGATGTAGGAGCAAACACGCCACGAGTGACATTTACCTCAGGTGATAAAACTAGAGAGACTAATGTGGATGATGCTGATGATCAAAGTGATTACACATTTCTCGTTCTGATGGACATATACAATATTATAATTAATTAGCATTAAATTAATGGCAAATGAAATCAATAAGCAGTAGTTGTTTTTTCACAGTCAAGGTGTTGTTTTTTGTCTCAGTGGAGATGGGATAGAATCTATACAAGCAATTTTCTCCCTACTTTTGGGGGTAGGAAGATTTTAAAATGCTAGAACTGTACTTCTGGCTGAGATACGACAAAAAAGTCACATATTTCAGCGCAGTTTATTTTCAGAGCTATATATAGTAGAATATATATATATAGTAGTATATATAGTATAGTATATATATAGTAGTATATATATAGTCAAAATTTCACCATTTGATGGGTCTTCTCAGGCTGCCACACATCTAAGATCATGTTATGTTATGTTATTTTATCTGGCTATGACTAACGCTAAACTGCTGGGATATATTTAGCTCTACATGCTGCTCTGAAGTGGTCTGGTACATGGAAATCAAATAGGTTGTTGATGGATTTTTTTATTTAATGTAGATTTATGGGCTGCAGCAAGAGAATGGTATATGCAATGTGAATACTGGCGGAGGACGGCTGATGGAGCTCTTTAGAGAAAGTCCTCTTGCACTCTAATCTGAAATGAGAGAGAAACTTCCTAATTTATTGAAGGCTCTCTCAGCCAAACAGCTCATGATGTCTCGCACAACTGTCCCTGTCTGACTTTTCCATTACTGCATTCACTCTTCCGTGAGTCAGTCACAGTCAAAGGCTAACATAATGTTTTATTCAAACCATATTTATGTTGGCACAACAGACATGGTCACAGTGGCAGTAGGAGTCAGTACAATAAATTCTGGTTTTAAGGCAGATCAAATTTGGAAGATAAATAGTAGCGCTGTTGCATACCTGCAATTTTTTTTCTCTTCTCATGCATGACAGCATATTCATCTGGCAAGGGCCAGTTATGCGGAAGGTTGGCTTTGATGATGTGACAACTCAGAGGGGAGGGATGACACATGCATATCATGATGACAGATGCTTTTGAACATCATGCTCTTGATATGTCACTGTACTACTACATGATGTACCATCTACAGGAAAAAAATGTACATAGTCATAGTTCTTTCTTGCCTACTCTGAAGAGACTAATTTCTACAATGTTAAAGTCAAATGAGAACGGAAAAAAAGGAAATTGGAAAAATGCATTTATGGCATATCACTCTGTCTTAATTCTGCCTTGAAGAGCTTTCTGCCAACTCCGCACAGCTCCATTTACGATGGTTGTTAGTCATTTGGCACCCACTACAATGACACATTAATAAACAGAGAAACAAACAAAGCCCATAACGAATCAGCATGTGTAAGGAGAATCAGCCCACAGATATTGGCAGTCTCTAGCAAACCTCCACGCTCTGATTCAGGCAGCAGTTTACATCCATTAGGAGTTATGTGCAGGTCGGCAGACTTGCCACAGATGACACCTGTTCCATTAACTCGGTGGACAGAGATGAGTAAGAGTGCTGATATGAAATATGCACTGCTATCTTTGATGAATGATGCGTCTTTGGAATGGGCCAGCAAAAAAAAAAAACACCTTGCCTTTGATAGATGTGAAGATGGAAATTCAGAAAGACAGAAGAGATGGCAACGGTGGTGGACAGTCACAGTCCAACTCTGCCCCACCCTTTAGTCTATAGGTTCCCAACCTTGGTCTTAGAGTATGCCCTGTCCTACACATTTTAGCATTTTCCTTGCTCCCAATACACCTTGTCCAATTAATCAGCCAACTAACCCCCCTTCCTGACTTTAAGAGTGGATATGTTAGAGCAAGGAACACACTAAAATGCGCAGGACATTGGGTAGTGGAGAGCTGACAAAATTGTAACACATTATGGCCAAAGGTATGTGGACACCTGACCATTGCACATCCCATTCTAAAACCATGAGCATTAATATTGAGTTGTTTCCATTTTGCACTCTTCTGAGAAGGCGTTTCACTAGATTTTGGACCATGGTTGTGGGGATCTGTGCCCATTCAGCCACGAAAGCACAAGAGGTCATGCACTGATATCCAGTAAGAAGGCCTGGTGTGAAGATGGTGTCATCTGAAAAGTGTTCAGTGGGGTTGAGGTCAGGGTTCTGTGGATTCCACTCAAGTTCTTCCACACCAACCTTGGCCAATCATAGGTGCATTATCATGCTGGAACAGCTTTGAGCTAGGCATCTTAGATCCAGCAAAGGGAAATCTTAATTCTACAGCATACAAAGACATTTTAGACAATTGGGTGTTTCCAATTTTGTGGCAACAGTGTGGGGAAGGCCCTCATGTGCGTGTTACAGTTAGGTGTCCGCATACTTTTGCCCATATAGTGTAAATGTACGAATGCAAATGTGACTTCATTAAATCAATATACACTATTTGGCCATGTGAGTGTCTTCCCCAAACTATTGCCACAAAGTTGGAAGCACACAACTTTATAGAATGTCTTTATATGCTGTAGCATTACAATTTCCCTTCACAGGAACTAAGACACCCAAACCTGATCCAGCATGACAATGCCCCTGTGCACAAAGCGAGATCCATGAATATATGGTTTGCCAAGGTTGGAGTAGCAGAACTCGAGTGTCCTACACAGAGCCCTGACCTCAACCCCACTGAACATCTTTGGGATGAACTAGAACTCCAACTGCGCACCAGCCCTCCTCTCCCAACAACAGTGCCTGACTTCACTAATGCTGTTGTGGCTGAATGAGCACAAATCTCCACAGCCATGTTCCAAAATCTAGTGGAAAGCCTTCCCAGAGGATTGGAGGTTATAATAACAGCAAAATGGGACTAAATCTAAAATGGGATATTCCAAAAGCACATATGATTGCTATGATCAGGTGTCCACATACTTTTGGCCATATAATGTATATCATCAGTATATCACTTCATCATTTCCATTTGAAAAATAAAAGCGTAAGATTTGTCCACTCTTCCTGCAGATATTTGTGGAAAAAAAAAGTTTTGTGAAAGGTAAGTAAAAAAGAAGGAAGTATCTTTCTAATCTTTTTTTCCCTTACTTGTTCAAAAGCTGAAATCTGTGCACTTAGCTCTACACTAAATGTTAGCATAATTAGTAGGATTTGTGCATGCCTCTACTGTTTGCAAGATTGTAAGAAAGCATGAGTGTGGCCTGTGGTACAGTTGTAATGCCTGTTATAGCTGTACATCATCTAGCTTCTGAGGCACTCAGACTATTAAGAACAGTGAAAGCTGGAAGCACTGAGACAGAAAAGATGCACACACTACTGATTCTCACTTTTCTACTGATCTCAAAGATGAATTGCAATTGATGCAGAGCTCATAAAGACTTTATCCTTTAAAAAAAAAACATAGTTACACCATTACACCATACTACAGTAATTAATGTTACTACGATATAACAGTAAATGAAATGGAATAAAATGAAGAAAAAAAGGATTTATGAGCTGTGCATCATGAAGCAATTATAATCATTTGTAAATGGGTGATAGTTCTGTGTGTGCGCTTCTCCACAAGTGTGTAATGGCAGTGTTTTGGGGCAGCGTAACAATTGTGCCGCTTTGCTAGTACACGTCTAATACAGGAATCCTTTTGGTTTCAGTGGAAATGTAAAGTGCAACTCTGAGGATATGGGTAAATTTGCACCTGATAAAAAAAAAAAAAGCAAACATATGCATTATATTATGTGGGAAGTACGAAGACTGTAATTTAACTTAAACCATTTTCTTTTTTCAAAAATTGTACCTACTCTCCCCTACTTCAAGACCAGGGTTGGGAACCTGTGCATTAGTTGACTGTCTGATGTGGATGATTGCTAGTTAGATATACAGGATAGAATAGGAATTGAATTCTGGGCAGCATCAAAACACAGAGAGTTTTGACACCCAGACACCCAGAGAAACACATCATTGCATACACACACTTAAGTATCTATTGAAATGCCTCCACCTCACTCGAATCAGAGTATCTCTCTAGCCTGTTAGGATCTATTACACAGCCCACTCTGCTCCTGTCTCTCATTCCTAATCTGCTTGTCATTTATACTCTATCTATTCTGCACAGCCATTTGAAATGAGAAAAAAAGAGGCTTTTCACGAACCATAATCCTTTTGGATACAGTGATGAAAAATAAAATACATTGTAGAAATAAAAGAGGTTCTTTTTTGTTACTGCATTTACTTAACAGAGGGTTTTATCCAGTGTTAATGGGGAGTGGGATATGGGATAAGTAGCTTAACATTTTAATCATATTTATCCAGCTAAGTACACTTTAGTAGTAGAACGACACTAAAAATTTTATGATGTGAATGGGCTGTTATTGGTTCTATGTTGAGATTGTACTAGTGAGATTAGGATCTTGTGTTTAGGAGTAATGAGAACAAAATAGTCATTAATAAAAGAATAAAAGAATAAGCTGCTTCCTCTCATCGCAAAATCACCCTGAAATGTCATCGAAAAATTTAATCTGCATCCAGGAGCTCATGAATCACATGAGCACCCACATCAGAAAGAGATTTGGAGTGATACTGTAAAACACTAAATACCATGTCCACACCTCAGACTTACTATGCTGTGTCTTGAGATCACAAGCATGTAGTACTCCAAGCAGCAGAATGCCAAACCATGCAAACAGCGGCAAGAGTTTCGATAGAATTTATTAGAGAAGACACAACAAAGGGTTAGAACTTTTAATTAGAGGTAAAAGATTATACAAGCAATAGTTTCAGAATTCCTAAAGCCCATCCTGCTAGCACATTAAAATTCAAAGCAAAGCCAAGAGGCAGAGACATGCCAGTGTTTGATGGAAGGGAGGAGAAGGAGCTGCATATTGAGGGAGAGGGAATGGAGCATCAGCAGAGAATGATGTTATACTCTGTGCCCTGGTAGTTGTTCTGTGGTCCTTTTTCTATGTGACCTGTGCTCTTACTTCCGTGTTTCCGTCATCTCGCTCCCATCGGCAGTTATGTAATATGTCATCTTCTGGATGGCATTTAAAGGACCGCTAGAGTGAATACAGCAGCTGAATGCTCACTCATTCTCTTGCTTCTGTGTCCTGTGAATGGTACTTGACTTCTTGGAGTGTGACCCAAAGCTTGTTTTTGACCTTGAAACTTAGCCTGGCCCCTTTCGAGCAATTGTGAGATTCAATTAAAACCTGCCTCGAGGAACCTGTTAATAAGGCGGGAGATGATGTGAGAGCTAATATGGGCGCAGGCTTTAAAGAATGGAGGTTGGGACAGCCAAACCCTAGACTGGGGCATAATAGTGACGTGAAAAATGACAGGAGAGAGAGCAGGAGCAAAATGTATAGTGATCTCTATAGTCTGCGCTTTCATAAATGTAGATAGTAGGGAGCTATGACCAGGACTGTTTGCTTCTGTTGCCACCACAAGCCGGGATTCAGGGAAATGAAGGAAGGATTCCTCTGAGAGAGAGAAAGAAGCAACATTTTGCCTTTTCTTTGCATTCTCCACAGAGCAACCACAATGATTTCGGAACACAGGGTAAATATTCACAAACCTTAAGTCATTGTACCAGCAGTAAAACTGTATGAAAATTGCTCTGTCTGCTATAAAGGTCATGGTACGCCTGTGAACGATTAAAGCAATAGCAAATACCTCTATTAGGGCAGAGGATGGTGAATATGGGAGGAGTGGGCTGCTGAGATAATCACCTTGTTTGATTTCAGTACAACATTGACAAAAATCCTCACATAGTCAGAGGTGCAAACAGTGCATTACACAGTGAGTAACAAGCTCCTAATTAATAACCTCTTCATCACTAAATGTTTCCATATCAACACCCGTGAGCTGATTCTTTTCAGATTCTTTCATTTTGTTAGCTATTCTGGAGGTACGCACACATTTGGGGACAAAGGCAGATCATTTCTTTCTGCTGAGGCTTGGCACTCAGCAAGCATACAAAGCAATAATGGATAAAAAGGGATTAAATGAAACATACTGACACTGTCACGCCAAAGGCCAAAATGTTGGCCCAGAAGCAGATGGATGAAATCGAGCCATTACACTTCATCCCTGGAAGGCTTTCTCCCTTTCTCTACTGCCATTCACATAGACTGTGACTCCTTCCAAATTATTATAAAGATTACATTCCTATTTTGGGTATCATAGCATACTGCTGTGATTTTCCAATACGTGATGAAATAGTAAGCTGAAGTCAATATCATTTGGCTTCAAATTTGAAAATATGACCTTGAGGATTTAATACACACCTTGATGGTATCAGTAATAATCTTTGCACTTTTTAGAACTCCTATTAGGAGTGTGCACATGTATTCAAATACTTAGTTTGAGGAGCCAGTATTCAAATACAGAAAATACTATTTGGGTACATGTTCTACACTACGTCCAAAGGCAATCAGTGAGAAAATCTGAAAAAGAGAATCAAGGCCCGGAAATATGTTGTAGAACAGAGCAGCACTACTGTGGTGTACAGGTTAAAGGTGTGCATCAGGCAAAATAAATCTTGGGTACAGGCTGATCTTACTTATGCTGGCAGATATGAAGGTTGCAGTACGTAATATTTCACTCATTCCTCTTAAGAATCCAATTTATCGTGGTGAGGGTGCTGGTGGATCCTGAACCTATCCCGAGTGTGAGACAGGAATACACACTAGATTAGATGCCCGTCCATCGCAGGGCACCATGCACACACACATTCTCAATTTATGATAGCCAGTTCACATACACGCATGTTTTTGTGAGGTAGGAGGAAACCCAGAGAACCTGGAGAAAACCCACATGGACAGAAAGTAACCTGAGCTCAGCTGTGACAACATGCCACCCAGACTAGACAATACATAATGAAAAACACACAACAGACCATGCTGTTATATGGAAATAATGTATGCTGCTACCCCCAAAGTCATTATAGCACGATCTGGAGTGTGTTTTTCATCTTGTATCACAGCACTTTGACAATGGTTATAATGTTTAATTTATTAATGGATGAAATGTCATGGTTTACAGTTAGATTTATCGTGGAACGTCCGAAGACAAGTTAGTTCCTGTTCTAACCTACGTTACAGCTGTGATAAACAATCATTCCCTCATCAGCACCTCTCTCTCTCGCTCTCTCTGTCTCAAAAAAAAAGGAGCCTGTCATTTTAACGAGATACCGCAAAGCGCTGAGACTGTTCCAAAACACTTACAACCGAGACTCCTTCCATAAACGTTAATTAATGTCTTCTAACAAAAATATCACCACATCAGTGATTATACATTCTACTTTGTTACTTAACAGGACCTTTTTCAAATCCATTTATTATTAGTCTTGGACTGCGTGGAGTGTCCACCGTAGAAGTCTCTGTGTATGAGCTGTTATACTATAGAAACAATAACGTATTAGAACGAGCACATTAACCTATCGTTCATGTTACAGCCAGAACTAATGTCCGAGTCATGCTGTTATACAAAAATAATGCACATCTCCTGATCAATCAGATTAGAGAATTCAACTGGGCTAACATTCATTACAACTACATAAGTCTTAAACTAAAATAGACACAAATCAGTGACACCGCAAGTGCAACCACTACTACTGTAAAGTTATAAGCTGAAATATTGAACTGTCATCCACTAAAGCTGTACTGTAAATTCAATATTTTCATTATTTCCAATATACTGTGTGAGACCAGAGGAAATTTTAGTGTGTCTAGTAGGGGCGTCGGCATCCCTCCCTATGAGATTAGTGGCTGGAGAGTGCTACTGAGGGAACTTGCTTTACAACCCAGCCCTGACAAAGAAACATGATCCTGTCCAATATCATCATAGCTGCTCTAAATTTTTAGGCCTCAAGTTGCAGTCAAGCCTGATATGTCTAAACAGGTAGACAAACCACACAGCAGCATATCTGGAACTAGGTAACCCTTGGCATTTGATTATGGGGCAACGGGTTCCAACTAGACAGCAGGTGACTGATCAGATGAGACAACAGCACCTGGGGCATTGGGACCAGTACAGTGGATATAAAAATCTACACACCCCTGTTAAAATTGTAGGTTTTGCTGAAATAATAAAATGAAACTGAGATAACTCATGTCAGATCTTTTTTACCACCTTTAATGTGATATAGCAAGCAACCGGGTCCCTGGAGGACTAGTGGTTACGCCATGGCACGCTCACAGGGAACTGACCCCACCCACTGGGGTTGCACAAGATAGTGCCCTCCCAGGGCTGGTCCCAAGCCAGGAAAAAAATTGAGGAGAGTTGCGTCAGGAAGGTCATCCAGCGTAAAAACTGTGCCAAATCAAATATGCAGGCCAATGATCCCCTGTGGTGACCCCTAACAGGAGCAGCCAAAAGAACAACAACAATGTGATATACCAACCATCACAATTCAAGAGGAAAACAAATATAAATGTTTTAACGGGGAAAAAAGAAAAAACCAACAATAATCTGGTTGCACAAGTGTGTTTTGTAACGGGGCATGTGACAGTGCTCAGAATTAACTCATGTTTAAAAGTAATTATTATACACCTGTCATCAATGAAGTGTTTTCTGTAAAGCTGCTTTGTGACAATGTAAAAGCGCTATACAAAGAAAATTGAATTGAACTGAAGGGATTCTGATTAACACCAAATAATTTTTTATTTTCTTGACTTCTCGATTCAATTGACTGCTAAAGCCATGGTCTGCAAAGAGCTTACAAAGCATGTACATTGTCACTGTCAAATGGTATGGATCAGGAGAGGGATACAAAAGAATTTTCAAAACATTAGATAGACCACAGAACACCGTGAAGGCCATCATCAACCACAGTAGGGGAAACAACAGTAACATTACCAAGAACATGAAGTCCCATAAAAGTAGATGAAAAGACAAGAACAAAACTTATGAGGGAGGTGGCCAAAAGATCTATGGCAGCATTAAAGGAGCTGCAGGAAGATGTCTGGGCTATGAGGTAGGGTGTCTAGACAGAAACCCTTTCTCAAGGAAAAAAGAAAGCATCCAAGCACACCTGTGTCACCCCAAAATATGTTATGGTCTGATGAGACCAACATTTGGGTTTCAACATATGTTTCATGCAAAAACAAGACAGCTTTCACTCGAAGAATACCATACCCAGGGAGAAGCATGGTGGCAGCATCCTGCCATGGTGCTACTTCTCTTCAGCTGATACTGGGGATCTAGTCAAGATATGGATAGTTCCAAATGCTAATCTATTTTGGCACAAAACCTGCAGGCCTCTGTTAGACAGCTGAAGAGGAGTTAAAAAATTCTTCTTCCAGCATGATAACAGCCCAAACCACAAATCCAAATTAATAAAGAATGACTTCAGAAGAAGAATTCAAAGTTTTGGAATGGCCCAGCAGAGCCCAGATATAAATCCTACTGAAAACCTGGGGAATGACTTGAAGAGGGCTGGGCACTGGAGCTCCCTTCACAATTTGATAGATCTGGAACATTTTCGCAAGGAACAGTGGAATAAAACTGCCAAATCAAGATTAGACTCTTACCCAAAAAGACAGAGTGCTGTATTACAAGCAAAAGGTGCTTTAACAAAATATTAGTTCAGAGGTGTTCACTGCAAAAACTGACATTTTAGCAAGTGCAAATATCTTGAATATAGTCAAATTTATCTAGTATTTCATATTATAAAATTACAATAAACCAAATCTAATATTATTAAACCTATTTCAAGACATTTTGACTCATTAGATGCGTTTACATGGACATTAATAATCCGATCGTTATTGGACTAGAAGCACGATCAGATTTAAAAAGTCACATGTAAACATGTCAATCGGAATGAATTGGCCAAAACTGATTAAAATTTCATTCGGATCGTAAGGGGTGGTTTAAACCTTTTCTAATCCGATGGAGAGGACATGTAAACACTTCATCGGGTTGAAAATGAAACCAGATAGTTCTGCGCACATGCAATGACGTACAAATCACGTAATGACGTATGACGCACGGCTGTCAGCGGTATTGGGGCTCTGACCGTAGCCTCACCAGGTGCCATGTTCCCCTCCACCATTGAGCATAGTGTCATAAATGACTGTCGTGTCATCCTAAAATTCTCCTTCCACTCCTCGTCTGTGAAGTGGTGCAAGACGACGTTGTCCCACCAGTCCTTGCTTCGGACCCTCATCCACAGACGCCTTGTTCTGGGCTCGGGAAGGGGCATTTTAATTGCTTGATAAATACACGCAGTACCGCACAAAACATCACGCGCTTGTCGTCTTCTAATTAGCAGCTGAAATAGGCAAATGTTAAGTCCGCTTTTTAAAACGAAAAAAAGAAGCAATGGCAAGAGAGTGGCTGCTAGTATCTGCGTGTTGGAACGGCGGGAAACGTGTATTCGTGCACTGTGAGCATCTCAGAAGATCAAATCCAATTCTGTCATGTAAATGCGCATATCAACCTGATTCCTTTATTCAGCGTTCTTGTAAACACTGCGATCGGATTAATCAATCTGCTTGATTTCATTCCGATTGAAAAAAAAGTGTCCATGTAAACATGACTATTGTAAGCTTTACATTTTTTATACTATTGGCAGATAATTTTGCTTCTTTCTAGAAATAAATGCTTAAAATGAGCAAAATGATCTGCCAACAAGACCATTTCAAGCTTGAAATTAGTATTTTATAAAAAGGTCTAGAAATAGGTTTAATAATCTTATACGTGATTTATGGTAATCTTATAACAGAAAATACTAGATAAATCTTTTAAGATATTTAAGATATTTTCACTTGCTAAGATGACATTTCTTTCAAGTGTATACACTTATGCAACCAGCGTATTGTAAGCTTTTTCTTTTTCATTTTTTCCCTAAAATGTTTATTTTCCTAAAATTTGTTTCTCACTTGAATTTTCTTGGTTGCTATTTTACATTAAAGGTGGAAAAGAATTTATTTTGGTTTCATTTTTTTACCTCACAAAAATCTGCAATTTTAACAGGGGTGTTTTTATTTTTATACATATTGTATATGCACTGATAACCATATGGGAGTAAGCACACCTGAATACATATTAAATAGCATGCTCTTGCCTAGAACGCAGGTACACTGAGGAGACTGATGCCATACAGACTATTCAGGTACCAGAGAACTCATCTCATAACAGGAACCTAAACAGAAAAAACACACAAGCTGGCTGAATGTGTCACCAGGTGGTCAGGGCACAAGGTACCATGTGTTTACCTACATCTTGGTTATTCACACAGTGATTCGTAAGGGATATAAACTTATCTTTCACAAACAGCGTAAAAAATAGTGTTCAAATAGCAGCAGGTTATAAATGTGACTATATACTTGTCAGGCTGCAGGTTAACAACATTTTTTACAAGAGAATCATTATAAATCTCTTGTAAATTAGAAAGTTAAAAATAACATCACAAGGCTTAGTACCTCATCTGAGTAGAAATGCCATTAGAATCACAATGCAGCAAATACAGTTTGCAGATATTAAACTCACATTTAAGCCTTGACTCACTGTATTCACACCAACTCCAAGACCTCATTCAGTCCATTATTTCCATAAAGTGCTCTAAACTAAGATATGGTCCTGTTATTGCCAGCTTAATTGTGATATGGTGAGCGACTAAGAAACTGACTAAAAATTATGTCGAATGGGACAAATATTCCCTTATCTTTCATTATTACAAGCTGCTTAATGCTAATACAGCCTTCTTCCATCTCACAAACCCATACTTGTTTCAGCTTCTAAGAATTCTAATTATCAGTCTGTTCATTTTAGATTTATTTACAGAACCCATCTAAGCCTAATATATGCTGCCATTTATATCTTTCTTTCAATCCTCTCTGTACTACAAGTAATAGACACTTTAAAAACAACAGAAGGCCTAGGAGGCATGGATTCATATTTATTTATCAAATTATAATATTGCATAATAATTAGGAATTTGACAGCACTACTATAGTATAGTAACACCTCTATGAATATATAATATGAAGTACTTATGAATGCTGCTTTGCATGTCACTTTATTGACAGTAAATGACTCTTGACAATGACAAATGCTATAAACAATCATTAGGTTTAAAAAAACATTTTTTTGTTATTTTACTAACTCCTCTCTAACAGGGCTTGATAGTGTTCTTAGGCCTTGATCTATTTGTAATAGGATGAGAATGTTCTTTAGATAGAAACTACAAAGCATTTTGCTTCTGTATACTGTTCTAGATAAAGATGTCTGCCAAATACTGTAAACATATATGCAAATGTAATGAAGACTCAACCTTGTGGAATGAATATTCATAGCTGTAAGTCAGTTCTAACTATGAATATATGACAACTATGAATACAAATTGACACTGTGGAGTGTATTACTGCCATGTAAAACAAACGCTTCATAAATGTTGATCCAAACATTCAGGAATGCATATATGAATGTGTAGACACCCCTCTCGTAAAATCTTCGAAAGCATATTACAAATTTTAGAAACATTTTTAGTCTCCTGTTCTCAGAAGGCATCTTCCCATTCACTATACTGTCTGGGGAGGAGAATGCTTTGTTTCTGTGAAATTAATTATGTTGTTATCTCAGGACTATGTGTCTCAGGAAAAGGACGTTTGTTATCTCGTCGACAAAAATGGACGACTTGAGATCACAAGAAAACAAATATAATTGACTCATTATTTTGGAAAAACTAAATAAAATGGTATGTGGCCCATGAAGCCAGCAGACAGATGCAAGTGCAGGCTTCCTAGGTTTAGTTAAAAACAAATAAATAAATAAAAATAAAATAAAAATTTTAAGAGAATCGGAAACGTCAGGCAGGAAAATGGTCAAGCTAACGGCAAACAAGCACAAACTAGACAATAAGGCTATTGTCAAAGCACTAATCAAAACAGACAGGAAACAAATGCATGGACTTGTCACGGACACAATACTGGAGCGAGACGTAAAGTCACACTGAGAGTCCAGGTTATTTAAAGGAAATAGTGTTACTGCAAACAGGTGAGTGGCGTTTTTAATCAAGTGACTGAGCAGGGATAGGAGATTGAATGGTGGTCATGTGATGAGGTCGTAGGTCAAGGTTCATGGGAGATTTAGTCTGCAACTTTGGGGGTTACAAAACGTTGTAGGGCTTCCATAGTTTTGGCAGTGTTCCTGTGGAAAAACCATCTAGACAAAGATGTCATCAAATGGATTTTTCTCAACTGATACTGTGTTTTCTCTTAAAACAATAAATGCTGGATTTGTGCAAATTCGGTCAAAATGTGTATATACCCTCAGGTCCCAGGAGCGCCAATATTGAGCTGAAACTCTCAATGTGCTGTGGTGTACATGAGGTATGCTTTGCTCTGCTCTACACATCAATTAGCTGGTTAAAGGAAAGACAGTGACAGCAATCCATTCTGTGAACTCTATACTCACCTCCTACAATTTCCCCCCAGAGTCACATGATATATCAAACACTCTCATTTAAATTGCAGGAATAATCAAATATTTAAAAACATTAATTCTGACCACAGCTAGAGCAATGCACACACAAACTCACTGGCCATTACAGGAATACCATACTAATACTGAGTAGAGCACCTGTTTTGCTCTCAGCCACAATTAATCAGCGCAAGGATTTCACAAGGTGTTGGAAAAATTACTTTGAGATTCTGTTCCATGTTAACATGATTGCATCATATATTGTAATTGGTGAATATTTGTCAGCTGCACATGCATGATGCAAATGTGCTCCCTTTCTACCATAGCCCAAAGGCACTTTATTGGATTCAGATATGGTGATTAGGGAGACCACTGACGTACACTGAACTCGCCAAATTCTGACCTTACCATTTGCATGCTGCAGCAAAAATTAGACCAGGTCACACACTTCCAACATTCACTGTCCAGTTTAGGTGAACCTGTACCCACTGTAGCCTCAAGATTCCTGATCTTGGCTGACAGGAGGGGAGCCTGTTGTGGTCTTCTGCTGTTGTGGCCCATCCACCTCAAGGTGCATTCTGAAACGCTTTTCTGCTTACCAGGGCTGTAAAGAGAGGTTATTTGAGTCACCACAGCCTTCATAGTAGCAGCCTAAAGATCACTTAGCCTCAACGACCTGTTCGAGGTATAACAGTCTGGGTTTAGGCCAAACCACAGTACAGAAACAGCCCTCATCAAGCTAACAAATGACCTGCTGGTTGCATCAGACCTGTGGTTGCTGAATATACTTCTTCTTCTGGACCTCACTGCTGCTTTCTACACAGTGTGTCATAACAAACTTTTGCACAGACCTCTCCTTTAGATCAATAGACAGATAGTCTATTTTATTTGTTTTAGTCTGACTTGTCTCACCTCTCCCATGGATTTCCTCAAGGCTCAGTTCTTGGCCCACTGTTATTTATCATATATACCATATGCTCCCTCAGCCTGCATATTCATGCTGACGATACTCAGATTTACATACATACCGACCTCTCACACACGCTGCCTCCTCCAGCATTAGTGGATTGTCTGATGGACCTAAAGACTTGGATGAATTCTAACTTTCTGAGGCTTAACAGTAACAAACCTGAGGTCATACTGATTGCAATCCCAATCCACACTGAAGAAAATGAGGCACTACTCATTATCTATCCCAGGTTTTATTATATCCGACTCAGCTCATGTTCGAAGCCTTGGTGTCACTTTGGACTCCATACTCTCATATCAAACACACATTAAAGTCATTACTAAGACAGCTTTCTTTCACCTTAGGAACAGTGCCACTCTTCATCCCTCCCTTTCCACACCTCTGTTACCTCCACAACTGACTGTTCTTTACGGACTCCCTGTGCAAGGTCTTAACAAGCTACAGTATGTGCAAAACTCAGCTTCTAGGGTTATCACCCACACAAGACCATGGGAACACATCACACCCATACTCCAAAAGTTACACAGGCTCCCCATTCCCTTCCACATACAGCACAAGATACTTCATCTGTTTTTAAGTCTACACGTTTTCGGCCCCACTTACTTGTCTAGCCTCCTTCTCCCACACACACCTGCACGCACACTTAGATCCTCTGACACTCACCTGCTTCTTGTCCCGTCCTCTCACCTCCGCACCACAGGAGACAGGGCTTTTAGTGTCACTGCTCCTAAACTGTAAAATTCTCTGCCTCTCCATGTCTGTGCCTGTACCTCCCTCCAAAATTTTTAACACTCAGCTAAAAACCTCATCTCTTCCACCTTGTATTTGCTCATCCTCTTGTATTCAATCTTATTGTGTCCTTTATTGTTTAGTCTGCCAAGTTTTGTCAGTTTTATATACACATATGCATTTTTCTCTTTATTCTCATTATCCTCCCTTGTTTACCTTTATTTTTGACTGCTACATTCTAAACTTAAATTTTAAATATGCTTTGCAAACTACCATGACTGCATGATTTATTTTGTATTTTTTCATATAACTGTACAGTGTCCTTGGGTACCGTGAAATAAATATGATTATTATTCTCCTCTGACTGCTCTCATCAGCAAGGCATTTCTTCTCGCAAAACTGTCGCTCACTGAACATTTTGTACACCTTTCTGTGTAAACACTAGAGACTGTTGTGCATGAAATTCCCAGGAGATCAGCAGTTTCCGAAATACTCATACCAGCCCTTCGGGCACCAACAACCATGCCACGGTCAAAGTCACTGAAATCACATTTTTTTTCCCCCATTCTGATGTGAACATTAACTGAAGCTCTTGACCTGTATCTGGAAGATGTTAAGTTTTGCTGCCATGTGATTGGCTGATCGGTCAGGTGTTTCTAATAAAGTGGTCAATGAGTGTAGACCTAGGTTATGTTGTATAAAATAAACTCGCAAGCCGGCTTTATACTGTTTTTAAGCCTGATTTTGCTGTCACAAACAAGTCTCACATCATAAAAAAAGTCTTGTGTTGAGATCAGTAGTCTTAGAACACATAATGTGATGAGCTCACCGGCAGCCAATTTTGTGCCATTGGAACCAAACACAACCGGCAACAATTCTGGCACTGTTGGAAATTCTGTAGGAGGACGGCATGGCAAGACTCACAGTACAAATACAGTAGTGGCAATTTCAAAACAAACAAAACATGCTAATGGACAGGCTCACTTTGAGAATGTTTGTTTATGCAACCTCATTTTCTACATAAGGCCAGATCACACCGATCAATGACATACACAGAAGGTAGTTTTTTTTTTTTTTTTTTTAATTGCAGGTCTATCACTAGAGGATCTTCATTGTATAACCTGACATCATTTTATGTGCCATGATGCATGAGGAAACACAATTGTCACCATCTTTTTTTATTCATCAAACAGTCTATATAGTTAACGCCTTAAATGTTTTTGCTTATTACCAAATTATTCATGTTAAAGCGTATTATTAGGTGGTTAGTCCCATTTATTCAGGAAATGAAGTTAAAATAATAGGAAAATTATATAGTTATGAGAGTGAGGAATGCAAACCTTGTCATGACTCCAGGAAAACAATCAAAAGGGTCACGCAATGAGTAAACAGGCATAAACGAAGTAAATCCAAAGAAGCAGAAAACTGAATGAGATCAGGGTTAAAAGCAAGCAGGCGTGCAAAAACTACCTTGGTACATTTGTACACTACCTTGGTACACACAAAAAAAGCCTTAACTGATTTTCATCAGGTGTGTATAGTATGTGTGTATAGCATATTCAGTATGGTGTCCATCAGCTGACATGGAGGTTGCCTGAGTATCATGGGTCATGTAGTTTGACCTAATAATGCTGGAACATTAAGGGTTATTTGATTATGAGGATGTCCTATAAACACTATTTAGGAAAACTTACTAAACTGCGTGACTATTATTATATGTATATACTTGGAATATAGGTGAATATTTCCAGTGAGAAGCAAACACATGCACAAGAACAGCCTCTAACAGGCTCATGAAACAGTCCCGAGAACACTTCCTGAATTATATTGTAGGTGTGCCTCTATTTATGATATTGGATTTCTTAATGTGCCACTTCAACACATCAATAGTACTACACAAGATGAACATGCTGAAACAAAGGTAGCATATATTTTACATCCACAACTTTGAATACGTTAAGCATTCTCTCCTAAATCAAAGAGCTGGGGCTATGATGCAGTCCCAGTGGGTAGATGTGGCTGATTGGTAGCTGTGTCAGCCTGCAAGTAGAAAAGAGGGTGAGTTAGACTTTGAACTGATTGACTTAACTGAGTCATCACAGTCTACTTTCTCCTTCAGGCCCAGACCTGTATGAACCTGAAAACATCCTTTCTTCCAGTCCCTTTTGCAGATTAAGGCATTCTAAATGTAAGAGGAGTAATTGCTTACGAGACAAATCAAAGGTTGCCCATTTTAACACTCAGCTTGTTAGCTTAATTACTTACAGAATGACAAGCTCATGGGAGCGAAAGGACCAAACAAAGCTTTGTCGATTTCTTTCTCTCTTGTGAGAACTTTCTTAGAACTTTAAACACACGGGGATGACGTTTTTTAGGAGTGGGACACTGGGGAAGATTGTAACAGGGCTCAAACTGGCACACAGACCAGCACACCAGGCCAGCCATCCACCCCACCCCACCCCACCCCACCCTGCAAAAAAATCCACCAAGTGCCAACAGCCTGCTCTGAATCACCTCTAACATACACCCCAGTCAATTTGGCATAGTAAAGACTGATAACTGCACAGTTTCAGCCAAGGATGCAAAACAGACTGGCAGACATTTAAATAACACCTTCAAAACGGATAAATCAGTGGTGGCTGAGCAATGCACCCTTCACTATAAGCTGTCTTCCAGTGCTACGCATATTAAATTGCACAGAATGTAAAATAATAGAACACAGAATGTGGAAGTAAAATGAGTCAGGGCTAAGTGAAGCATGTGTCAGGTAGATGTGAAGAGAACGGAAGTACAACACAGCTGCTTCATTGGAGACAGTGTTTCCTGAGCTGAGAAAGATAGACACACTCACCCCTTGCTTCGAGCTAGTCACATATCACTCACTGCTCGTCTAGGATAATGTTCTTTCACATTCTCCTAGGCCAGACTTGTCAAGATGTGGCCTTCGTAGCAAATAAAATTTGGCCAAAGTGGCCATTCAGCCATCCAACTGTAGCTGTCTTCAGTTCCTGCTTGTTCTTGGGGCATTTCGCCTTCAGTTTTGCCTTCAGCAAGTGAAATCCAGTTGGACTCAGGTCAGGTGATTGACTTAGCCATTGCAGAACATTTCATTTCTTTGCCTTAAAAAAGTCTTTGGTTGCTTTCGAAGTATGCTTCAGGTCATTGCCCATCTGCAGTGTGAAGTGCTGTGTTTTGAAGCATTTGGCTGAATATGAACAGATAATATAGCCCTATACGCTACAGGATTCAACCTGCTGCTTTTGTCAGCAGTCACATCACTAAACACATTTCCACTGGCAGCCATACATGCCACTAAGAACTGAGGCTGTTTTGAGAGCAAAGGGAGGCCCTATCCAGTATTAGTAAATACTGTTCCTAATATGTTCCTAATAAAGTGCTCAGTGAGTGTATATACGATATTTACTAGTTAAACAGATAAAATAACAAGCTACACGAGTAAAACTGTTATGGATTCAATTAGTGGCTGACTACTGTAGCTCTGAGCCGTCTGTCTGATCAGTGCCATATGTTTAAGTTTGAGATGTCAGTCATGTTCATTACCGTTTCAGTGAATGGAAGAGGTTCTGCCCCTTTGAGAGATCCCCCAACCATCATTTGGAGATGCTGCGCGTCCGGGCGGAACAAGTGAAGAGTGCACTGTCCAATACACTTTGAGATATTGTTTCTATGCAAAACTTACGCACTCACACTCACATTCACCCTCAGAGACGCACAGCATCTAGGCGGAACCAAAAATGACGTATTAAAAGCCTGTGAGCATTGATCTTTCATTAATCCAATGAGCATTAATCTTTCCTTCCATTAACACACATCATACTTGAATCTGACATAGGAGCCCAGAGAAGCTGGGGTTCTATCTGGGTTTCTGTCAGCCCTGTGTCAGGGGCTTCAGAGGAGATTTTCATGCAGACTGCACTGTCCACCAAAAACATTTTTTTCATTAAATGGACAAAGAGCATCATACTGCAGTGAGATATTTGATCATTTGATGAACTAATCCTGAATTTCACCAAGAGTGATGAATAATATAGGCACATTTCTTCAGAAACAATTTATTGCTGCATTTTAATGAAATTTTAGGGGAATCTACAATCTACATAGCTGAGGCTTTTCATTTTGATGTATATTTTTTAACATGCAGGTAACCAGGTCCCACTAATTTCCATCCATTTTTTTCTTTACCAGTAACTGGCAGGGTATTATAATACAATTAAAAAAAAAACTCACTTTTTTCTCCATTAAACCAAGGGAATATATTAGGCAGGATATGTGTTAATCAAACAGAATATGTGTTGAGAAACTCATGACCAATGGACAAATTAATAATGCAATGAAAAAATGATTCAATTTCTAAAAATCTTACCCCACTTAAAATCTAGGGCAGTAATTTCGATATGTTAAAAATCTGAAATTCTCTGCATACTATAAGCTACTAAAATTAACTTCAACAGTGTTACAACTGCATTAATCACAAATGGCCACAAATTACTATTAATATTTGCCAGTTATAAAAAATAGGGAGTACTGCAAAAACCCAGCACTGATATTTCCTGATTCCCGGGCTGCAACAAATAATTACTAAGCTCAATAATTGCAACCTTTTAAAAAATGACAAAATTATCATGATCACGGTGCACAAACGACATAAGATCACAGCGCTGTATATTTTTGGTATTTTTTAGCAGTGGTGCAGAATATAGAATACAGACAAAATGACACAGAGTTCACACGCAAAGAGTACGATTTTTTTTTTTGAAAGGGTTAAAAAAATGAGTTTCTCTGCAAAGCATAATCTGTCAGGTCAGTTTTTAACAAATCGCTATATACTGCAGGAGAATTAAAGCCATGTGTCTGAGAGCTTTATCTAGCTAATCTGTTTCATACCAGCTCGAACTGTGAAAAATAATTTCACACTTTGATTTAAAAAGTAAATATTACACCTTTTGTTCCGCTCTATGTATGCATGTCATGATAGCGTGTTAATTTATGGCCATGAAATAGCAATAGAGTGTAAATGGAAAACACTGGTGTCAACCAACAAATTATTCTTGCATCAAGTACAGAATCATTTTTAATATGGTAAATTCCATGCAGTAAGATCAGTCATTACTCCTAACTCTCTGCTGTTGTGAAAACTGCACCTGGAGCATTGTAATGTTCCTTAGGATTAATACCATGGACATCTGGTATAAATGGGCTATCACGGCTAAGCGCTCCCACCCTTGTAAGGAAAAATATTTTTTTTTACATTTATATCTGTTATATTTATTTATTACTTTTGTGGAACCAAGAACAATACCACTACCAGCGCTGACAGCAAGTAGAAAATACACAAAATGGACTTAGAAGGCTGGTGCTGATTTCTTTCTAGCCTAGACTATAGATTCATGCAGCCTATCAGTGACAGTCATAATGACACAGAAATGTTTATCGGATTTACTTGTATGCATATTTACTTGTGTGTGAATTTATTTTAAGACTGCTTCCCTATCATATCCAGAATACATCATCAGAAATGACTGAGAAGGCACACATGCAATATAATAGCCGGTAGGCTTGAGCGATATGATGTTATTATCGCTCCTACACGATATTACCTTGCCACGATATCTAGTGATGTTTATCACTGATTATATTATATTACCAGACCTGCCAACCATTACACATGTTGCGTAGGAGCTCTGCAAAAACATCAGAGTAAACTAGTGCTAGAGAGTAAAGGTTCATTTTTAGGTGCAGTGCATTATGGGTATTGTAGTTTGGGGGTTATGAGTTTGTATGAGCTGCAGAGAGATGGTGTCTCCCTTTTTTTCAGTCCACTAGCTTGCATATTTTTCTTTTGTTTTTGTCTGTATAAGTAAAACTGACTGGAATAAATTCTACCCATTCAGCAGCACTCTCTTCTGACTCCTCATTGTGAAGGGAAAAGACCTGAAAATATTGAAATTACCCCAGAGTGGCAGAAAGTTTAGTGCACTCCAGCCCTGGAGCACTCTGAGAACAGAGGCTCCCTTGAGCAGGAATGGTAACGCTAGTGTGAGCTATCACTCAAAAATGCACCAAAAGAGTAGTATTTTTCTCCCCAATAAAACGACCAATGAGTCAACTGACACATGAATTTTGAAGGATTTGCACAGGTGTTTTAACAGACACTTCCTGGAATCAGTACTGCTTCCCCACAACCTCAGTGTTTTAGGTAACGTTAGACAAGTATATATTTAACATCAGTTTATTATATTTATTAGGGATCGCACCAAAGTTTTTTTGTATATGAAAAAGGCCAAAATGGTTCTTTCAGTTTTTGGCCCAAAAGAAAAAAAGGGAGAAGAATTTGACCCAAAATGATTAAATAGGTCTACAACAAAGTGTCAAATTTAGCATGTTAATGGTAAACGTTAATGGTAATGACAATTAGAAAGTGCTCTCCTGCTCTCCCCTGCTGTTCTGCAAGAAGCGTCAGTGGTGAAAATGTCAGCCAAGTGAACATTAGACAACTGCTTTGTAAAAGGATTATATTGAAATGTGCTGTTATGTTTTTTAAACTGTTTACTGCACATTACTGTAGAATCACTTAAAATCCATGATCCAGCTGAGCTGCCACATTTCCTGACTGCACAGCTGATAATATTATTATGCCTCAATAATTCCCTACTTTCCTTAAACCTGAAATGGTGGAAATGCTCATTTTTCTATATTTTTTAGACTACTAGTTCTGGACAATTAAATAATTTATCGTGATATTTTAAAATGGAAAATCATGATCAGAGAAAAATCAATAGCAGATGTAATAAACATGAACAAGGTGAATTACTCTCTCAATCAATGACTTTTAAAAATGCTATTGAAGAAACTAGAAGTCAATAGACTAAGCAAACATTGTCTAAGCAAAGCACAAATTACACAAAAGGATGACAGAAGTGTAAGTTTTATGTATATGAAGAGACCCCAGTATCACCCATAATGGTTTAGTTACACATAATAAGAGTTACTTATTGGTAGTGTAATTTTTTTTAGCATTCCCATTCAATATTGTGACTAGGCGTCAGTGATTACTACAGATCTTCAGCAGAATAATTGTTAGCTTTGTAAGATTGTATACACACACACTTACTCGAGGATGGAGATAAGAGGAGGAGGGTAGCTCATTTACTCACACTTTCTTACATGTCACAACAGAAAAATATTCTGTTCACCCTATCATGAAGAGACTGTGAGTTTGAATCCTGACAAGCTAGACTTTGCCCTTCCAAGTTGGTATTTGTAGTATGCCAGGGGAAAACTTGTGAGAGAGAAGCATAACTGGGAGTGTAATGCTCCTTGCAGAGCCACCCTTAGTGAACAGATCTCAAGAGAGAGATCAGACAAAGAGTGATCCAGAAGGCACTATAACTTGTACCCCATGGGACCTACTCCTGCAGCCAAGCCCTAGTAGTGGTGTCCGCAAGAAAGCGTCTGGTGTCCGGGCCACCCATGTAACCCAGTTGGACTCTGGAATGGTGATATGGAAACATCTTGATGAATGTATCTTTAGTTCTGAGTTTGTAAATGCCTGAACATGAACGTCATATGTGTGTGCTATTAAGTAATCCTGTTTGGTAAAACTTCATTTAATGGATACCTACACCGGGCCTTCATAACACATTTATAAGAATTGCATAAATATTTTATAACGCAACACTGGAGAATTTATTAAATATTTATGTCAAAACCCTTGAGGTGACATTAAAAATTTTTGTGACTTTGTGTTTACATTAAACAGAGCACACATCTCTCACAACTCTCATTATTTTTTTTTATTTCTCCCATTTTTTTTTATTAAACAACATATGTACCATGGTCTTACATTTTAATCTAGTCACCACCACATCCCCTGGCACCTGGCAGCAAATAAGTTCCAAACAAATAAGTTCCAATGTTTAGAAATCTACAATGTTTTTGTACTGACTTGTAAAAGTGTTAAAATAAAAATCTATAACAAAGTTTGTACTAAAAAAATAGGGTGCCTAAAGCTTTTGCACAGTACTGTATATATATATATATATATATATATATATATATATATATATATATATATATAAAGTTTGACTGACAGTAGTAAATCCCATATTGTCATGCCCCTGTGGTTATTTAACTCAGCAGAAGAAAATGATTGACAGGTATTTGAAAACAAAATGGGGGTTGTTTCCAGCTCAGTGAAGCAACATGTCCAGAGAATATGATCACTTCGAAAATGCAACTGGTGAGAAAACTAGCTTGGAAAATGTATGGTAACTTCAATAGGGTATGCCTCATAGCGATCAGCTAATCAGACAGTGCACAACTTTGCATACTCTCCTCCACTATATTTATGAATCTGAACACTCATTCTAAAAATGTATGGCTGTGGTAGAATTTGCTTACCAATAGTTTGCCACCAACTGTGCCTAAGATACATCCACCTGTTCTAACTTAATTTGGGGTAGGATGAATAGAAAAAAAATATATGCTTCCATCAAGTAAAAGCACCCCTCTTCCACAATATTCCAAATCAGAACACAAATCAGGATTTTTCCCAAAAAATAGATGCATATTTCTGTGCTGTGGAAGTGGTTGCCATTGATGATAAAGCCAAGAGCATGTTGACACCTGACCATCACTCTGATATATACTCCTTCCCCAAACTGTTGTCACAAAGTTGGAAGCAGGAAACTGTAAAGGATGTCTTTGTTTGCTGTAGCATTACAATTTCCCTTCACTGGAACTGGAACTTCAGCCTGACAATGCTCCTGTGCACAAAGCGAGCTCCATAAAGACATAGTTTGTCAAGGAAGGATTGGAAGAAATCGAGTGGCCTGCACAGAGCACTGACCTCAACCCCACTGAACACCTCTGGCCAGAACTGGAACACTGACTGCACCCCAGCCCTCCTCTCCCAACATCAGTGCCTGACCTCACTAATGCTCGTGTGGCTGAATGAGCACAAATCCCCACAGCCACGCACCAAAATCTAGTGGAAAGCCTTCCCAGAAGAGTGGAGGTTATTATAACAGTAAAGGGGGACTAAATCTGGGATATTCAGCAAGCACATATGAGTGTTATGGTCAAGTGTCTACAAACATTTGGCCATATAGTGTATATGTAACAATATTTATCTACAATTTAATCTAATTTTCAGCCAATATTACAGTACTGTGCAAACGTCTTAGGTACATGCAAAGAAATTCTATAAAGTAAAGATACCTTCATAAATAATGATATTAAACATTTGTACATAAAAAGTCACTATTAAAAGCAGTAAACAGTAATAAACTAAACAACGTCAATATTAAGTGAAACAACTCTTTGCTTTTTCAAAAATACACCAGTTGTCTCAGGTACACTTTGTGCAGTTTTATAAGGAAATTATCTGGTAAGTTTTTCTGAGCATCTTGGAGAATCTGCCACAGTTCTTCCGGAGACTCTGACTGTCATACCTGTTTCTGTTTTTGCAGAAACCGGATAGACGTCATTATATTTTTTCCTGAAAAGTGGTGTATTATGTAATATGTTGCTTTCTTTACTGCCATACAAACATTTCCCTGTAACATTTAATTTTTGTTGGAAAAGTAATGTTTGGAATCTAAAAAATTTTTTATTGACTCAATAATGCAGACATCATAAAATAAACATTTAAGACAAAATTTGTATTTAAAAAAAATTAAGGTGCCTAAGAATTTTGCACAGTACTGTATATTTAGAAAATATGAGTTTTCGTGTTAACTTTACAAACTCATGACAAATGATTCTCTCTTCTTTTCCTCTTTAAAGCTTAGCAGCTGTGCATCATGCCTTGTACATGTTGTCTAAAACAGAGTAAAAGCTAAAAGAGTAAAGGGTAAAATGAAAAGCTAGTTGTAGTTCCCTGTCATTTTTGGTGTAAAGTAGACTTTTTCCTGTCAAATCTCTATTCACTGGGATCCAGGGACGAGGGTAACAGTGGTACATTTGAGTCTGACTAAACAGCACTGATTTGGTCACACTGGTTAAAAAGGATGGCTCTAAAGAAGACCAAGTAAGACAGTGGGGCCATAAACCCTGATCATGAGTTCCTCTGTGTCCTTTTAGAGCTGTTAAATTTCTTCTAAACTCACGTACTAAAGGTCCCAGCAACTCTGGAGGAATACAGAATAATAAATTCATGATCAACTTTCTGTTATTGTAGCTTGTGAGCACTGCAATAACTTTAGGCTTCTGAAAGATTTGTGAAACATACTACAAGATGGGAGCAATTATTCGTTTTGTAAAATTTCACTGTGATATGAATTTTATTACACATAAATAATATACTATTAACCAGATATCCGAGATAATTTCTCTACATTTGTCTGGGACCTGAACAAAGCCTTAGGCAGAGGTTTCATTGGGGCATTTGGGCACACAGGTAATTACAGTCTGTAAGACTCCCTTCCATTTCCAAATTAACCCAGATCTAAGAGATATATAATCAATAACTCCATAATTAGCAGCACCCGTCCTTAAAAAGTGAATATAGTTTAAAATGAGTAGCATATGCCATGAGTGACATTCTGATCACACACATATAGGGATGTTATATGGTTTAAATTTAAAGATAAAAATCTTGATTACAAAGTAATTTTTTTCTGCAGAACAGATTTTTTAGCATTCCCATTCCCAATTACTTAGTGGTCCCACCACTTCTGTATTGATTTGGTTTTTTGGGATCATTATCTATGGCTAAGTCTACGGCACATCCAGTGCAGAGGGAACCAAGTTTCAGGCACTTGGAGCAATTCATGATGCCATCATGCAGCATGTAGCTCTAGGATCAGTTCAGTCCTGACTTCAGTTGACTCAATGTGTTGCTTTTCACTTGCTCTCCCAGTTTCCTTCTCCCAAGTCCCAAAAACGTGCTGGTAGATTGGCTACACTGAATTGCCCTGATGCGTTTGTGTGTGTGTTAGACTGGCATCCCAACCAGGTTATATTCCCACCTCACTCCATTCAGCATTACCATGACCAGGATAAAGCGGTTACTGAAGATGAATGACTGCATGGACGATGTCATCAATCTTCACAACAGCCCCTGGAGTACTGGCGGCACAACAGCACCAAAGAATCAATGATCAGTGGGTATCATGCAATGTGCATGGCCAGCACCTGACCACAACACATTATTTTAACTGTCACTCCATGCTTAGAAAATTTCAGGTGCAGTATTTTGTGTATTGTTCACAGAAAGGGGTTCATTTCTGAACCCTTTACAAAGAGCTTGTTATAGTAGTGGTATCTAATAGTTGGAATTTGAAACCTGATGATCCCAAGAATCAGCTGTTCTACATATTGTGTAAGGAGGCAATTTGCTTATGCATCCACTTCTTGGAGAATTTTGAACTGGTCCAGACTTTTGATCATTTTTATTGCACTGATTATGTTTAATTCTATTGTAACTGCTGATGCATTTTAAAATCCATCATCTAAATTGTTCAGCAACCATCTCTTTTGTGTTGAAATGTTTTTCCATAATGATGCATAACAATGGACAATGAGACTGATGTGTACAACCTCTTTGTCTATAGGAATTCACCATACTGTATATGTAGCCCAGTTATGACCCTCGTAAAAAGACCATTTCATGACACAAACTACATGACTAACAATAACTTTTCAGACATCGAAAGTGATAACCGAAATCATCATTTTGCATATTATATCTATATTTAATAAAACTCATTACTTAATTACTGAGGACATTAAAACAGACACTAAATAACTGAGAATCATAGCTCTGAGTACAGCATTAAAAACGCACACTGAATCAATACCTCATAAAAACAAGTGAAATTCCTGCCAAAGAAGGGGAGGGAGTTTCTGGCTTTGTAACCTCTGCAAACTGAATGCTGATTCACTTACTCACTTCAACAGCTCTGGCACAAGAATGTCCTACTTGAACCTTAATTGCAGAATTGCATCTTATCAGTGAGTCTGGATGGCGTCATAAAAAAAAAAAAAGGCGGTACTCCGTCTGGTAATCCGTGTGGGATCATAGGCTCTCCACAGCCCCTGCCACCCTACAACCAGCTTCCATAGCTCATGCATAGGCCACCAAATAAGAAGCTTTGGCAGACACATCTGTGATGTTTTAATTGTCAGGTGCCCATAAGGGCTATGTATGGTAATGAGAGGGAGGGATACTGTTACCGTGGAGTCAGGTATACACAGCATAGGTAGGGGAGGAGTCTTCTGCTAAGCATTTACTAGCATCCAGGAACCAGCCTTTACATCCCCCAATAGAATTATGACAAATCACAAGTACAGTAAAGTATATGCCTAATATTTTACAAAATTACTCAATAACCTCTTACCATGTAGTGCTCTGTAGGACTTATATTCCCCCGTGAACCATTCTGAAGACATATTACACAAGAATACTATCACAGGATGCTGCTGTGATGGCACTGTGATGATCGCCATTTAAATAAATGCCACTTTGAGAATTGAAAGGCATTAAATGGCCATTATTGTGATTGATGTCCGAGATCCTGCTCTAGCATTTATCAGAATCAGACTCTGGAGGTTTGTTTCACCTTGGCAAACATTAAGAGATCATTTTTGAAATGTATTTCAAGTTTTTTTATTGTTCAGAACTAAAGAGAACAAGTAATAAAAATTTGATAATGGTAACCCTGTGCATCATTTCCTTTGAGAGGATCTCATCACATCCTGCGGGTAAAGATGGGATGGAGGCAGATGGCCTTGTTCATCTTGTGCATCTGTCACTGCCTTTGAGGTTTTTGTTCTGATTTTTCTCTTTATAAATGACCTCCTGGCTCTGAAAATGTTCATAAAATAAAATATTGCAATTAGTTCAATTATGCTTGATCTATAGTATATTTTGGAGATATTTTAACTCCAGATCAGTAGACATACATGTGCTATATTCCAAAAAGATAATGTTTTATACCATCAGTTTTATCTGAAGAATGGCACAAAGAGTGACAGGTGTGACAGGCATAATAGTAACACTGATATACTGTACTTTACAAATAGCAAATATGTATAAATAGTGAATGTTTAATATTTCTTGAAACTGGACAGTTGGAGAATAGAAAAAGACCATGCACTGTTTTTCAACTATCCAGATTCTTCAGATTCCTGTTCTTGGCTGACAGCAGTGGAGCCCCATGTGCCTATCTGCCACAAGGTGTGCTGTACTGTGCATTCTGAGATGCTTTTCTGCTCACCACAGTTGTAAAGAGTGGTTATTTGAGTTACTGTAGCCTTCCAGTCTGCACATTCTTCTCTGACCTCTCTCATCAGCAAGGTGTTTCCTCCATTCCGTTTTAACTCTAGAGACTGTTGTGTATGAAAATCCTGGGGGATCGGTAGTTTCTGAAATACTCAAACCAGTCTATCTGGTATTACCAACCATGCCGCAGCCACTGAGATCACTGAGATCACATTTTCCCCATTCTGATGTCTAATGGGAACATCAACTAAAGCTCTTGACCTGTATCTACTTGTTTCTATGCATTGTGCTGCTCCCACATGATTGGCTGATTGGATAATTGAACGAACAAACAGATATACATGTGTTTTTAATAAAGTGCACAGTGAGTGTATATTCTTGGTATTTTGAAAGCCAATAGTCCAGTCAAATTCATAATCATGGTAAAACAATATATAAGATACTAATATCAGGTTGATAGAGTTCCAAAGGCATGAACAGGAAAACAAGAAATGATCGATGTGTTTTTGATCAGACTTGGGCATGATTGTGCTACACAGAATTAATCAGCTGGCTGCCATAACTTACAACAAATTTTCTGTCTGTGTTTTTGTGAGTGTTCACTCATGTGTCAGTGCTCTAGGACATGGTGTTTATATTAGATCATTCCTTGTCTCTGTGACAGAAACACATTTGGTGAGTCTGGTGTTTAATTGGTTTTGATAGACATTTATTGCAGGGTTATTCAGTTACTGGCCCAGATCTGGTCCTTGGGTGAATTTTTACTGGACCTTTGATTATCTTTTACCAGGGGATTAAATGAAAAAATAAGAGACTCACTACACGTTAAGGGGCAGGAGGCGACAATCTCATTTTTAATGAGAGGCACGCGTACCCAAATTAAGAAGCTATCAATTTGGTCATCAGCTTTGGCCAATATTTCCTGCTTTACTAGTAAACATATTTGACATGCAAGCGGAAAACTAGCATATAATGTGGACAGGGCCATGTAGCTAACTTTAAAGGATACCCTTCGAAAGATTTCCAAAACTACATCATAGCCTTATGAACTAGCGCAACTGATATTCGAACAGAACATAACAAACGACAACATATGTTTAGATAAGCATTTATCGAATTAAATATTACTTTGTTAATGTTTTGAAAAATGAAAGACAATATGATGTGCATAATAAAATATATTTTAAAATCCACTAAACACAAGAAAACTAGTGCCAAAATTAAACTGCGTCTTTGAAGCACTGGAGGATGGGGACAGTCATCTCTAGTTACTATAAAGCCCAATAAAACATGACATGACACAGTGGGGCAGTGAATAAACAGAATATGTGAGACTTTTATGGGTTTCCTCACATATCATTACCAAAAAACAAATTATAAACACATAGAACACATGTAGAAAGTATGACGGTGTGATTTCAGTGGTGTTTACATATGACTTATGCACACAAGTGAAAAAAGAAACGAAGAATGCTGCATTAAAAAGCAGTGTTTATACTACATAGACTATTGCTCTGCTGTACCATTGACCAAAAAAAAGTGCAATGCTATAAATACAACATGACAACATGAATACAGTCTAGAGTTGGCCTGAATGATTTTAAGCAATTGGTTGTGGCTGTAGCTCTACCAAGGGCCTTTTATTTATTGTTAGATTACTAATTAAAAGTGCGTCTCTTGATAAAGGCCTCAAACAAGCTTTTCCAAAAATAAATATATTTAAAAAACATCCAAAAAGACACTGCTTTCAACAAGGGGCAAAGGAGCAACATCTTTGGCTGCTCACCTGGTAGGCCAGAGGTATTCTAACTGTGCAGCATGCCCCAACAGGAATAGCAGGGGAGGGTGGAAATGCCAAAAAAGAAATATTTGAATGACCATTTCAGGCCTGCCAACCTTTATACTAACAGAATACAGAAATACACTGAAAGAGCACTCTTTTTTCCATAACAAAAATGACAGATGAGACAATCAACAGCCGGAATAACTGACAGGCGAGCAGCTGTCTTGAACTCTCCGCTTGAAAGATGTGCTGATGAGGTGTTCTCGCTTTCTGTCATGGTTAATGGACATTGTTATTTTAGTTTTTATTTCATTAATGTGAAACAAAGTCTATCAATGTGTGTACAACTATCATTAGTATATCTCATCAGTTAATTATATTTATTAGGGATGCCACCAAAATATTTTGGCCAAATATACTGTAGTCAAAAAAAAAAAAAAAAAAAAAAAACTTTCAGTTTTTATCCAAAAAGGCTGAAAATTTTGACTAGGAAAAGGCCTATAACAGAGTGTAAAATCGAACACTTTAGAAATAATGTTGATGGTAATTATAATTGAACACTCATTTTAAAACTGTGTTTGTTTACTTTGCTCTCCTGTGACTGTCAGAACCTATTCATGGCTTCACGAGGGACATTAGACAAGCAATTTGTAAAAGGATTATATCAAAACTGTACTGTTATGGCATGTTCAAAAATACCAACAGGGTACCAGTGCAAAATATTTTTCACACCCAACCAGCAAACCAGCAAATTACTTATGCACCTAAGGCCAATATAAGAATTTTATATGACTATGTACACTCAGTGGCCACTTTACTAGGAACATATGTACACCTGCACATGCAATTACCCAATCAGTCAATCATGTGGCAGCAGCTCAATGAATAACATCATGCAGATACAGGCTCAGTTAATGTTCACATCAAACATCAGAATGGAGAAAAATGTGATCCCAGTGACTTTGTCGTGGCATGGTTGTTGGTGCCAGACAGGCTAGTTTTAGCATTTCAAAAACTGCTGATAGATTTTCACAACATTGTCTCAGATTTTGCATAGAATGGTGTAAAAAAAAAAAAACACCCAATGAGCAAGAGTTCTGCAGGAAGAAAGCCTTGTTGACAAGAGAGGTCAGAGGAGAATGGTTCGAGCTAACAAGTTTCCACTCTTCGGCTTCTATCAGCCAAGAACAGGAATCTGAGGCTATGTTGGGCATAAGTTCACAGGACAGCTGAAGATGAAAATGTCACCTGGTCTTTTTCCAATCATCAACTGTCCAGTTTCGGTGAGACTGCACCTACTGTAGACGTGGAACTTTTAAACTTATTTGCTGTTTGTAATGTCCGTTCAGTGTTGCTATTATGCCTGTCATACATACATACATATATATATATATATATATATATATATATATATATATGTGCACTCTTTGAGGCACTCTCCTGATAAAAGGGATGGTAGAATATGTTATCTTTTTTTGTTGTAGCCTATCTGCCTCAGTGTTCGATGTCCTGTGCATTCTGAGATGCTTTTCTGCTCTTTACCATAGCCTTCATGTCTGTAAGTGTAAATGTCTGGCATTACTCACAGCATCACTGTTCACAGGATGTTTCAAGTTTTTCACACCATTCTGTGTGAACCCTAGAGATTCTTGTGCGTTGTACCAGAGTACTGGAAAATCAGTAGTTTTTGTACTCAAACCAGCTTGTCTGGCACTAACAACCATGCTATGGTCAACAGCACTGAAATCACATTTCCCCCATTCTGATGTTTGATGTGAACACTACCTGAAGCGCTTGGCGTGTAGCTGAATCATTTTATGCATTGTGCTACTGCCACATGATTTGCCGACTGGATAATTGCACGAATGGGCGGGTTTCCAGTTGCTGCTATTAAGGTGGCCGGAGAGTGTATATTATACTATTTTTTTAGCATGTCTTACAGCTAATATTTCTAAAACAAAGCCATTGGCTATAGAATGCCCTATTTGAATAGCTCCGGTAACAGAGCAGCAGAAGGGTGATGGATATTTGTCTGCCTCCGGGAAAAAAAAATTAAGCAATTGCAATGTTCTGAAATCAACCTACAAGAAGCTGTTTTGCTGATTTGTGTCAATAAGGCTTAAGTATGATAAACCAGCTGCACTCTTCTTGCACACTACTGAGTACCCATCACAGGGCACAATTGCACATACATTCACATACACACACACGCTGGACAATTTGGAAATGCCTGCTAACTCATGTGAGGACTGGGGGAGGAAACTAGAGTACCCAGAGGAAACTCCTGAAGCACAGGAAGAACATGCAAGCTCTGCACACATGGTGTGGAGGTGGGAATCGAGCCCCCAACCCCGGAGGTGCGAGGCAAATGTGCTAACCACTACGCCAACATGCCCCCCTTGAAACTATTATCAACAAGCATAAACAATTTTGTAACAAGCTGACATGTAAACACGTATGAGTGACAATAGACAAAATATTGGCTTTAATTAGTACTATACTATAAAACTAGCTTTCACTACATACCTTCTAGAATTATTGGTACCCTTCAAGAAAATGGCCAATAAGTAACATTAAAAAAAAAAATAACACATACAATAAGTGATATTTTGGGCTCAAGCTTATAGGGAAATTGTATAGTTTTGTTTAAAAACCAAAGGTTTAAAAGTAGTGTATTTTTTTCTACAAAACACTGATTTCAAAATCATCAACAAATTTATATATAATGTGACACCTATTCTGGAGACAATAACAATACTGAGTCTCTTCCTGTAATGTCTAACAAGATTAAAAATACTAGTAGAGGCATATTTAAGCTCTGTCTTTTTTATATTGAAAGTTCTTTGTTTTTTCCCATGGTAATGGATGAAAAAGTGATTTTACATGTGTGTGACTTTATATTTAAATCCCAGAGAAACAAGACATGGTTAAAGGTGACAACAGAGGGCCTTGGGACTGAGAGCAAATGAAAAATGTGTTTTTCAAGCATGACAGTTTGTTTGCATTTTATTTAAAATATTCTTTAGGGGTTTCAATATTTTTGGCACACATACAGTGGGGTCTGAAAGTCTGAGACCACTAGTGAAAGTGCTTCTATTTTGCATTCTTTTCTAATTTAATACAATAATTTTTATTACAAATTATACTATTGACAAAACCTGAGTGAAACGTAGAATCTTTGAAATATTGACGTGAATTTCAGAGTTTCTTAGTATTTGGTATGTCTCCTTTTGCTTTAATGCCAGTGTGCATTCGAGCTGGCATGGACTCCACAAGTTTGTGCAAAACCTTTTGATCCATTTTATATCAATTCCATTGGAATATCTTCTGAACACATGCTTCAATAGAAGAGATTAGGCATGAGGAAAATCTTACCTTCTGAACAAAGTAGTTAACTTGATCAATATCACAAATTTGCTTACATTTAAATAGGGACCTAGAAATAGCTCAAAATCTTGAATAAGGGTATTGAATATTTACTTTCTTTGTTTTAAAAATTTCATAATTCTAAAACCTTCTGTTTATTTCCAATTTTAATTGAAAAAAAAAATCCCAGATTTTAAATGTGGTCTCAGACTTTTGGACCCCACTGTATATACAAATAATCATGCTTTTGAATGTTTTATTCATCAATTGATCAAAAAAATCAGTGACATCATACATGTAACTTCAGCATTCTGTCAGCACCTGCTTTATCATTTCCATGTGGCTTCATATGAACTAGAAGGCATTTTCTTTTTTATTTCAGTTATCTGCCATTGGAAATTGGAAATGCAGGTAGATTCCAGTCTTCTATTTAATTATAGTGTCCTCCATCAGGTAAAGTCCTTATTTCTTGACCAGGAAAATGCCCATAAAAGCTGCCTACCTAGGCATAATATAAGTAGAAGTATAAGATAAGTACCTCTAAATAATAAATAAGTTTTAATCCTTAAAACATTATATATTGAATATCACCCACCCATTTTCTGTAGCGCTTATCCTACACAGGGTCGCAGGGAGCCTATCCCAGGGGACTCAGGGCACAAGGCATAGACATCCTGGACAGGGTGCCAACCCATTGCAGGGTACAATCACGCACACACAATTTAGAGATTCCAATCAGCCTTAGAAGGGGGGAGGAAACCAGAGTAACTGGAGGGAACCCCCAAAGCACAGAGAGAATGTGCAAACTCTGTGCACACAGGGCAGCAGTGGGAATCGAACCCCCAACCCCACAACTGGGAGGAATACATGCTAACCACTAAGCCACTGCGTCCCCACAGTAAACCACATTAGCAATAATTCAAGTATGGTCAGTGTCGACTAAATGAATAGTTAGAGTACCACTCGAGAAAATGCCATGACAATTACACTTAAGACCAACAATGAGGGCAAAATCCCAGGTTTACTCAGATAAACACAAAATATATTTAAGCAAACCAGATTTATAAGGCAGAGAGATAAACTGAACATGAACCGAGAATGTGTCTGCCTATTAGAAAAAAAAAAATCTGGAACAGGAATTGCAGGAAACGAGTGACTGATGATAATTAACCTACAGCACCATCAGACAGCAGCCAGGAAAGAATGTCACAGGTTCTGCAGTGCTATTTACAGACAGATTTGTTTTATAGGCCTGCATGATTATAGCTAAAATAATTATGAAAATCATTATTTATCACAATGATACTGCAGATTTTCCTGCTTATAAAATGTACTAATTTTCTTATACAAGATCCTACTTTCTTATACATGAGCCTACATGACACAGGTGACAGTTTAAAGGAAAAACCATCTCTTAGAAAGGCATTGGTCCAACACCAAGACTGTGCCTTGGAGCACATCCTACAAGTCTCTAGAACTGTAATGGATGGATGAACACCATTCTTCCAAAGGATATTTCATCACTTGCTGTTTTGATTAAGGTGGTGGAACGCGCTGTCTAACAAAAATCTCCCATAAGTGTTAAGTTGGGTTGAGGTTTGGTGACTTTGAAGACTGTATCATATAATTTACATCGAGCCCCTATGGCCTGTGGACGGGAACATTGTCATCCTGTGAGAGACCACTCTCATTAGGGGAAATGTTTCATCAGGATATAGGTGATCAGTCAAAATAACTTCTTAATTTGGATTTGCAGTGACCTTTCCCAGTGAGGGGAAAAGTGAACCCAACCCTGGCAGTGAAATTCACTGCATTTGTTTCGTTTAAATTGTCACCTGATGGTATATTGATTTAAATGTAGGCTTGACTATCTCTCTATGTAGATAGATAGATAGATAGATAGATAGATAGATAGATAGATAGATTATCTTTCAGGCCTGTAGATAACATAATATCACTAGAGCTTATAATTACACTTCATTAATGAAACTAAAAATCATAACAATGAGTGCAAAATGACTAATTGTGTAGCTGTGTCATTATTACTGTCTCAGGCATTAAGAAAGCAAAACAATTTAAACTTTTGAAGAGAAATTGAGTTCCATGTTTCCACTCTTGGGGCTTCCAGGAATAAACTAAGATCTAAACAGCATATTAAGACCAAACAAAAAAACCCTAATGCAGAGCTTGTATTAATATTATATGGTATTTTAAAGGCATAAACATGTGCCTCATCAACTCCTGAACATGTTTTCCATTAATAGACTGATTTGCAGACACCATTTCTAGGGTTGCTAGACTGAGCAGGGAAACATGGCCTTGGCCTGGCACATGTATTTTGGCAAAGTTACAGCTGGGGCCAGTATATAGTAAACTGAGTGAATTTTAGACAGCAATTGGGCTCAAAGCAGTGTATCTAATCTGGCAAGCCAGCCATATTATCATTCAACATCAGCGCTCCTGAGTCCTGTGTGGAGCGTAACATTATTTTCTCATGGTGATGTTTCATGGTGATGTAATGAATTATTTGAATGTCTTCTCCATTCGGAGTGGGTGATATGACAAAAATCTCACAATACTTCAAGACATTTCTATGATACGCGATATATATCATGATCTATAGGTTTGTAAACCTGCCAGTAGAGCACTAGTGCTATTATATACTACATGGTGTCCCAAAAGTCTCTATACATACAGGAAATTAACACTTTTTAACAAAATACCTTCCAATTTTTATATATATACTTTTTTTTTTTTTCAGATAGCCTTTAAGAATGATTTGGACAAAAGAAGAATGTATTGAAATCATTTGCATGGCTGGATCGGGAAGCTGTCCCAAGGTTACAATGGACTTTAACAGGAACCATGGTAAAAGCACATCACACACAACACTGTTGCCAAACTTATTAACAAATTCAAAAAGACTGGAAGTGTTGCGGACCAACCAAGAAGTGAACGTCAGACGTGGTGCTGGCAGATATAGTCCCTTATGTATGGAAACTAATCAGCTGCTTCCAATCAGTGCTTGTAATTGTTATAAAAACAGAGATGATATGAGCGATCTCTCAAAAAGTGTGTTATGACATAGCTTATCACATTATTACTGTCATATCATCATATTGCCCAGCCCTATTCCCTATTCTCCATGGTAACATTTAATAATGCAACCAGGTGATATGAATTAATATGGGATAATTGCATTTTTTTAAACAACTACATGGCCATAACTAGCTTTGAAGACACAGAAGTCAGAACTCTGTCGTTTTGTAAGGTTTCTGTTTTTGTAGTCAAAGATCTGACATATAGTTATGATATAAATGCAAGAGAATACATATGATATATATGTGAGTGGCAATTGACAGTTTAATCTTTAATCTTTAATATTAATGTTTAGTGCTTTGTATCAGGCGCACATGTAAGCTTGAAAACAACTTCCTTGTGTGTGCAAGCACGCTTGGCCAATAAACCTGGTTCTGATTCTGAAATTGTTTCTTTTATTTAGACTATATGTAATGTTGCCAGCCAAATCAACTTGCTAGTTGCAGTAACATTAGCTATACAGCTACATACTCATGCACAAGCTCAGTAGCTTACTATAAATAAACATTTCATATTATTTCAATTTTAAGTTGTATTGTGCAACATTACTCATTAATAAGATACTACGAGCATGGTAAAGTGCATTATTATTATTATTATTATTATTATTATTATTATTATGAATAATATCATGTAAAGTAATTTAAAAATCACCAGGTAATTTACAAGTAGGCTGTCTTGTAAACAGTTTAACTGGAGTCTTTGTGGAAGAATGGAATATCATGGAGATTAGAAATTAGCAGTTCATGTAGTACACCTCTGGAACTGTGATATATGCCACATTTCTGCAGTGTGGATCTGACTACACGTTTGATCCTGCACAAGCAGAAAGTGAGGCCTCATACCTGTAACTGTAAGCATAATACTCAGTTTAATTAGCTTGTGTCGCTGTCTTCGCTCGACTATTTTTACTTTCAATGTACAGCCGTTTACTGTGTATCTATTTCAGTCTTATATAGAAAGGCTAAACAGTGAAAAAAAAAGAAACGCTTACGTGTTGCGCCGCGTACGCGTAGCCGCACGTTCCGTTGCGCGTGCACGTTTACCAAATTCAACAAGTACACGGTATTTCTGTCTCTGTAACTCTCTGTGATCTCTATCTGCTATTTTAAAACTCCACTCGTAATTGTTGGGATGGCTTGTCAGTTCCACGGGGAAAAGAAAGACTAATTATTGCACCATGCATTTAATCTGATGTTTTCAAACTGGGTAATAAATGAATGAATTTTTCACTTCATTGAAAAAAAAAAAAAAAAAAAAAAAAACGAGACTCAATTCTTATCCTTATCCTAGTGTGTAGTCTTATGGAAGAATGTGAATGACTTTTTTTAAAACTATATTTACACTAACTTCCATGTTTCAGTCTAGTCTATGAAATGGACAAGTAAGTATAGCCTACAGTGTTAAAACACAAGGTCCTTGTAGTTTGTTTTTTAAATCACATTTTCACTATACTAAATAAACACTATACTAAATAAACACTGTACTAAATCTATACTAAGTAAACACTATATTAAATAAACACTATACTAAATAAACACTATAGCCTACTAAATAAACACTATAGCCTACTAAGTAAACACTATACTAAATCTATACTAAGTAAACACTATACTAAATAAACAATATAGCCTACTAAATAAACACTATACTAAATAAACACTATAGCCTACTAAATAAACACTATATTAAATAAACACTATAGCCTACTAAATAAACACTATACTAAATAAACACTATACTAAATAAACACTATAGCCTACTAAATAAACACTATATTAAATAAACACTATAGCCTACTAAATAAACACTATACTAAATAAACACTATACTAAATAAACACTATAGCCTACTAAATAAACACTATAGCCTACTAAGTAAACACTATACTAAATCTATACTAAGTAAACACTATACTAAATAAACAATATAGCCTACTAAATAAACACTATACTAAATAAACACTATAGCCTACTAAATAAACACTATATTAAATAAACACTATAGCCTACTAAATAAACACTATACTAAATAAACACTATACTAAATCTATACTAAGTAAACACTATATTAAATAAACACTATACTAAATAAACACTATAGCCTACTAAATAAACACTATAGCCTACTAAATAAACAATATAGCCTACTAAATAAACACTATACTAAATAAACACTATAGCCTACTAAATAAACACTATACTAAATAAACACTATAGCCTACTAAATAAACACTATACTAAATAAACACTATAGCCTACTAAATAAACACTATAGCCTAATAAACACTACACTAAATCTATACTAAGTAAACACTATACTAAATAAACACTATACTGAATCTATACTAAACAAACACTATACTAAGTAAACACTATACTAAGTAAACATTATACTAAATAAACCCTATACTGAATCTATAGTAAGTAAACACTATACTAAGTAAACATTACACTAAATAAACACTATACTGAATCTATAGTAAGTAAACACTATAGTAAATGTGGGATAAGTGTGTGAAAGGATTTTGCCAGGCATCTTACCTGTGTTAATGCTCTCTTTTCCTCTTGTTGCTTGTCTTCCCTGGGAGAGAAGCTGTTTATCCTGGAGAAAGATTTCTTTTCAGAGATGATGCTGAAGACTCTTTAAGTGCTACACCGCGTTTCTTCGTGTCCAGAGAGAGCAGGCGCTGTATGAATGTATGAAAGAATGAATGAATGGATGATTGAATGGATTAATGAATGAATGAATGAATGAAGCAGCGTAACAGCCAGTCGTGAACTGCTCGGGAAGGGCACTTCAGTTTAAGAAAGAAAAAAAAATAATAACATTTAAAAAATAGCCTTATTTCCCTGCTTAGTAGGCTATATCCGTAAAATGCCGGTGAGGGAAAATCCTCATCCCAGTTAGAAAGACGCCACTTGTCCTTTCTGTGTCCAACAAAGTCCGAATCATTTCTTTGCCTTCCCGACTACCTGAACACTGACAGGCTGAAAAGGCTGGTTTTTCTCTCTTCCTCTCCGCCACGGCTTCAGGAGCAGCATCTTAAGAGCAGCTCACTGCTTACGCTTGTTTGTGTGACACTCAAACCTCTCCCACTCAGAATCACCTACACATCTTCGACATTTGGATGTGTTTGCAGTAATACAAACATTTGGAAGAAGCTCCAGTCGGCGTGACGTGAAGCTGCGAGGCTGCGTAAATGTGCTCGCAATAGGCAACCGGGGGCTCCGCGTAAGCTCGCGCGCGCGCGCGTGTGCGTGCGTGCGCGCGTGTGTATGCGTGTGAGTGTGTATGTGTGTGTGTGTGTGTGTGTGTGTGTGAGCAAGGCAGCCCGGCACTTTTTGTACACAGCCACATACGCTATAGAGCCTTAACCGATTTGTTAGACCTGACGGTGTAGCTCGCTAGGGGATCTCAGAGCGCTCTAGTCATCTCCACAAAACACCAATCCCATTTCTAACCGCATAAAGAGGTAGAATATAGAATAAAAAAACACCTTAGTATCATTGCATGAGTGAATTTATTTCATCTTACAATCTTACAACAGCCTCTGTTGAAAAAATCCAGCTTATTCTCATCAGCTCCCAAAACATGATCCGAGCTGGTAGACTATCTTTGCCTTTTACCCAATAAAGAGAAAGCGAATAATAGCTAAGTGAGTTTATTTAAGATCTGATAGTCTTAAAACAGCCTGAACAAGGTGTAAATGGTGCTCTGCTGAACAATCTGATCAGCTAACTGCCACCAAAACACACACCAGGCTGGTAGACTTTGTCTTGACCAGTTATTTACCAAATAAAGAGATAGCGAATCACACCTAAGTGCCATCTCCTAAGTGGATATATGTATTTAAGTGGTCTTAAAACAGCCTGACTACAAAGCAAACAAATCCAGTTGAGTCTGATCAGCTAACTGCCACCAAAACACAGGCTGGCGCTGATCATCTCATCATCCATATTTGCTCAATGATAATTGATTTTCCAGCTTCCTTATGACTTGACTACTTTGTTTTTAATTGCTTTGCCATTTTGTTACTTTCTTTAAAAAAATGTATGAATGTAGCCTTAGTAACAGAAAACTTACTAGCTTTGAAACATGGTCTACCAGCTGGATCAGCTTGAGCTGTGCGATTTTGCTGTCATACACAAACATTGCACATTGTAAGAGAATTGTAAGAGAATTCTTTGGTTGTGAGCTGAGATCTTAGAACACATGATGATATATTACAAAGTACACATTCTCATCCGTGGCCAAAGTGAATTGTGACCAAAGGCAGCCCAAGACAAAGTTATGGGAGTGTCAGAAAGTTATGTTAAAATCTAAAAGTGTGGCTGCTACTATAACTCTCGTGTAAAAGTCACCAATAGGAGGATGGCATAGAATGATGTAAAACTTGCAAAAAAGCTCCAAATGCAGTAGTGGCAAGGTGAAATGTAAACGAAACATAGTAATGGACAAAAATATCCTTATTACATCAAACTGACCTTGAAGAATGTTTCGGTTTATGCAGCCCATTTTCTGCACAACCTGGATCACGCTTATTGATGACATTAGCAGAACACAGTATTTTTTTCTCACAGGTTAGAGGATTTTTAATCATATAATGTGACATGGAGATCAAGTTATCACAAATTGTGTTAAAGAATTCATCCAAGATTTTATTGGGATCATCTGATACAGTGTGGCAAGTCATAGTCTTAAAAGACTTCTAGTCACACTGTGTAAAACTGGCTTAAGGTAAAATTTTCAGGAGGGTAGTTTGCAGTGGAAAAAAACACTTATATAGTATATTAGCTGCTTCTTTCAACCTCATCCTATGCAAAATGTCCTCTAATGTCAATCAAGTGACAGTGATGTCCTGGAATTGTATAGCACCTTCTGGAATTTGCAACACCACCAATGTTCCTTTATCAGCATGTCTCCCAAAAAAAGTTAATGTTAAATGTGGGCATTGTTTATTTGATTTCCAAGATGTCAAAATGTATTTGCAGAACAGCAAAAAAGAGGCCTAAATGTGTTGTTTTAGGGTACTGGGGTGGGAGCTAAACCAGTGTAAAAGAGAACCTGAAAGAAATGTGTCAATTAGTAGATATTTTTAAATACTATTTCTACAGCAGTGAAGAAAAACAAGAAGTGATGTACTGTATTTGGCTTGTAGAATCACCTGTTGCAAAGCAATAGGTTTGCAATGAATGGGTACCTGTGAGCTCGTGTATGCAGAAGAGCGAAGATAGCACTTTCTTTCAAGCGTCTTACCTGCCCTGAGATGCAGCATGCGCAGCAGTTTGAAAAAAAAATGCAGTTCGCTGTCTTCACGTGTCTCGGAGGAAGCACGTGTTAGCCTTCACACTACCCAGTTGGTCGTTGTTGTATGATAGGGGACAGCTGGCTGGTGGGTTACCAATAAAAAATAAGAAGAAGAAGAGAAAGAAGAAAAGGTAATTAAACATACTTTGTCCTTCCAGAAATGCAGCTATAATTTTTATTTCGTAAATTAGCTTAGCCACTTGTGTAAGCTACCTGCGTTAATCTATAATGGTTAACATTATGCACAGATGGTTAAAGTAACATTACATAGCTAGACCACCTGCATGCTAGGTATGCTATGTTAGAGAGCTAGCTAAAAACTAGCTAAAATGAAAATAAATATTAAATTAACAAGGTTGATTTTTTCAATGATTTATACTGTACATTCTGGCATAATTAATTGGGATTCTAAAAAAAAAAGCATGAATACAATTTTAATGGAATATGACAAAATGTTGATGATGTTTTTCAGCACACTTCCTACTCTGGTTTTAATTGGCTACACATGCACTCATAATTAGAAGCACAAAATGATCCAGTCAAATATGTTTCTGCTCCAGTGTAGATGCATGAGTGTGGATGTCACTGTCAGCTGGACGCAGGTGGATCTGGCATGGAGTCAACTTCTCTGTGGGGTTAGGCTTATTCATTCACTCTGCTCATAACTCACTGGCATCATGAGGTGTGCAGAGCATTCGCTTCTTCCTTTTCCCAACAGGGATGAGTAATCAAAGTCTACACTAATTAACATAGGTGCATACAGATGGGTGGCAAATTAAAGGAAAAAACAATATATCTCTATATACGCTCACTGAGCATTTTATTAGGAATACCTGTACACCTTCTCATTCATGCAATTATCTAATCAGCCAACTGTGTGGCTGCAGTGCATTGCATAAAATCATGCAGATACAGACCAGCAACTACGGATAATGTTCACATCAACCATCAGAATGGGGGAAAAATGTGATTTCAGTTATTTTGACCGTGGCATGATTGCTGGTGCCAGATGGGCTGGTTTGAGTATTTCTATAACTGCTGATCTCCTGGGATTTTCATGCACAACAGTCTCTAGAGTTTACTCAGAATGGTGCAATAAAGAAAAAAGTGAGTGGCAGTTCTGCGGACGGAAATGTATTGTTGATGAGAGAGGTCAGCAGAGAATGGCCAGCTGACAAAAAGGCTACAGTAACTCAGATAACCATTCTGTACAATTGTGGTGAGCAGAAAAGCATCTCAGAATGCACAAGACGTCGTACCTTGAGGCGGATGGGCTACAACAGCAGAAAACCACGTCAGGTTCCACTTCTGTCAGCCAAGAACAGAAGGCTGAGGCTGCAGTGGGCACAGGCTCCCTAAAACTGGACAGTTGAAGACTGGAAAATTGTTGCCTGGTCTGATGAATCTCCATTTCTGCCAAGGCACACAGATGGTAGGGTCAGAATTTGGCACCAACAGCATGAATCCATTGACCCAACCTGCCTTGTGTCAACAGTCCAGGCTGGTGGAGGTGGTGTAATGGTGTGGAGAATGTTTTCTTGGCACACTTTGGGCCCGTTAATACCAATCGTAGCTTGAATGCCACAACCTATTTGATAATTGTTGCTGACCGTGTGCATGACTTCACAATTTGGCTACAATTTACCCATCTTCTAATGGCTGCTTCCAGCATGATAATGCACCATGTCACAAAGCAAAAGTCGTCTCAAACTGGTTTCATGAACATGACAGTGAGTTCAGTGTTCTTCAGTGGCCTTCCCAGTCACCGGATCTGAATCCAATAGAACACTGCAGGAATTGTGTGATGTAATCATGTCAACATGGACCAGAATCTCAAAGTTATGTTTCTTGTGGAATCAATACCATATATATATATATATATATATATATATATATATATATATATATATATGCTTGTATCACTGTAAGCTCTCGGATTGCATTGGATTGTTGCACTTTGTACATTACTTTGGATAAAAATGTCTGTCAGATGAATAAATGTGAATATAAAGATACACATGAGTGAAATATTAAAGAAACAAACAAAGTGTCATAGTAAAGTGTTGGGCCACCACAAGCTACCAGAATAGCTTCAATAGATTCTACACTTCTCTGGAGCTGTACTCGAGGGATGTACCCACAACTGGTGTTTTGACGATGTTGGTGGAATGCTGTCTAACATGATCTACCATAGGTGTCAATTTCATACTCTTCAAACCATTCAGTGAGCCTGTGGGTCATTATCATCCTGGAAGAGAACTACTGCCATCAGGATAGAAATGTTTCATCACAGGATCAAGGTGATCTATCAAAATAAATTTGTATTGATTTGCAGTGATCGTTCTCTCTATGGTGGCAACTCACAACCATCGTTGTTGTCTCTTTCAAGCCAAACATTGAGGAATACTAGAAAAGAGGGGGCATAAATGGAAAAATGGAGGTTGAGAATAAGGTCATGGAGCACTAGTGACTCAGTGTATGCATTTAAGGGTTAATGCTTCAATAGGTTTTAACTCTACTGCTAGTATAGCATGCTATCATCAGCGCATTTAAATGCAACAGGTTATATAAAGTTGTTTCAAGATGAATAGCCTATGGCAATTTAAGTTGGTACTCAAGAGTACTCAAGTACTCATTCAGGGCAGCAGAGTCCTTGGTTCAATTCTGATCCTAAACTCGAGTTACTGTCTGTGTGGAGTTATGCATATTCTCCCCATGGGTTTCCTTTAGATTTATGAAGTTTCTTCCAGCTCTCAAAAACATGGCAGTAGGTGGCTTATTCAGGTAATTGCCCCATAGGTGGGAATGTGTGTGTATGGTGCTCTGTAATCGATTAGTGTCCCATCCAGGATGAATTCCCACCTCGCACCCCGCGTTCCCTGGGATAGACAAGATGAGTGGAATTCAAAATCAGTCCTCCATCTGTATGAAACACTTAGCCCTAGTGTTTTAATTAGCATTCCCTTCCATGGAAAAAAATGTTGTCAAAATAAAATTTGGATCACCAGCGTTATTTGGTATTTTACTGTTTCAATAAGTTCCAGAGTGTCCTTAATTAGTACAAGCAATATCTCGAGTAGCACAACTTCTACTACCATCTGGCTCTGCTTTTAATGAGATATTTAAATATTAATGTACAGTCTGAAGCTCAAACGTTCCAACACAGGTATTCAATATAGTGTGTCAGCACCACTGAGAAATAGCCTATGAAGGCATTAAGTTGTTGAGATATGTATGAGATTGGAAATTCGACCCCTAAAGCAGTGTCACTGAGTGATTATCCCTGTTCTTCTGATTATGAATCTCTTTCTCAATTGGGAAGATACAGTTCTTACAAAGACAAGTTACTGAAATTTATTTTGTTAGCCAAATAGGCAATACAAATAATCTCTATATAAAGCGGGCTACACGCTGTCATATTTAGATTTACAGTACTTAGGCGAATGGACAGCAATGGCTAGGGAGATGAGTTTATTTGTAGATTGCTTCTCAGTTTATATGTCAACATGTATTTGTGTAGGATGAGGACATCATCATAAACAGTTGCCTGTTCTTTTTCTCATGAACAAAAATACTTGAATTATGAATGCAGTGGGTGGTTTGATGATTAAGAATGATTTTAAAGAAACATTGCCTTGAAATAAACTGCAGAAAAAAAAGTCACATGGTGTCAGAAATAAACTGAATCATATCACAATATAATACCAGCAGCAATGGTGGCACCTTGCAAGACAGGCACAAATGGATCTTCTTTAAAAGATAGATCAGATGAGGAAGTGGCCATATCTCAAACAGATCTCTGCAACACCAATACCAAGCACAAGTGACCTTCTCAGGATATTACTTTTTAAATTGCACCGTGAGGGTTTGATGGCAGAGCTGTTCTTGCCAAAGCAGCATTGTGAGTCAGCTAATGCAGTAGCTGTATGACTACGGCTGGCTTTCTTCACACAGAGTGAGCGAGAGAGAGAGAGAGAGAGAGAGAGAGAGAGACTGAGAGAGAGAGAGTCTATCACAGTTGACTCAACTCGGCTTCTGTGGTCCTTTTAATATTAAGCCAGGCAAAGACACATGATAGAGCAAGTAATTTAAGCTACTGACTTGCTTCAACGTATAGTCACAGCTACATACTGCATGCTGACATGCATGGTGAAACTCTTGAACCTAAACTGTCAGCATACACAGAGAGAGAGAGTCATCTACAACACTCAGTCATGCCTGGTTCAATATCTCCATCACAGTCGTGAACCCAAGCAGGTCAGAATAAAACAGGTTGAGTGAATAAATCATTAGCTATGCATAAGAAGGCGCTGGTGCTTGGCCATTATTTGTAGCCTTAACGCACTGCTGTGTTATTGTTTTTGCAGCAATTGACTCAGATATCCTGCAGACAGAAAGCTAGCTAAAGGCTCTGGTATCATTTCAGGTCCAGAATTGCTCATATTTTGATGCTTCAACACGGGGACAATTTTATTTTAACAGCCTAGCCTTTGAAGCTACAAAATATTACAATTTCATCATGCAGACAATATGAAGAACAATCAGTGGTGAAGGAGTGAAAAATGTACAGTATATTGTATATCACTTTCCCAGAAATCGCCAATGCAGAGGGAACCTGTGACCAACAGATAACTGTTTGAACTGGCAAAAGATGAATGTGGAAGCTTTTACTCTTCAAGATCTTACAAACAAGAGGCCATTTCCTTAAAAGTATTTAAAAAAAAGCTTTAAAGCTAATAACAAATAATTCATAATGTAAACCATCCAAAATAAAGCTGTGTCACCAGTGTTTAGTGTCTATGTGCAGTGTGGACACTCGTGGTTCACTCAAGGTCCAGATGTCAGGCCAGATGTCAAGTAAAGGCCTGACTTTGGTCCATCAAACATGAACAGACACATTTTTCTTTCATGAGGATAGAATACAACACTGAGAAACATTTGTAATTAGGCAACCTCATCTGCACTTTAGCCATCTGAGACATCAATTTCTCCTCTCTTAAAGGAAAAATACAAGCTGAATGACTTGCGTATTAATCTTTTAACCTTTTCATAATTAAAATGTGATCTTCAATGGCATCGGAGATTTATACTGTAATCAAATTCTGAGTTGATTTTTTAAAATTCTTTCATTCACATGTTGGTCTGTTTTCACTTTGGCTAACCATTACCCACAATGCCGTTTGACTACACTGATAGTGGTGCCAGTGGTAATTAGCTCTTGCATCATCTTTACCTGAAGAGAGCAATGCAGCAGAGCTTTAGTCCTTCAGTCTGTCCAGCCCTCTTTGCTCCTCAACTGTACTCTCTGCTCAAACAAATCAGGTTCCAAAGCTTTAATTTTCATTCTAATACCGATACTATAATATCATTAACTATCCATGCAGAGTCTCTTAATACGTCTCTTGATTTCTCATTGATACAACACTGAATGTTGCTAGCAAATGGTGAGTGAGCAAAGATGCTCTTGCTCTTTTGTTTTTAGGACAGTGACGGTTATGTTTGAGATTTTTCTCCTATTTAACACCATTCTTACTGCACCAACAATATCCTCCTGTATCAGTGTGGTACACAACCACTAATATAGCACCAACCAACATACAATACAGCACCAACCAACAAATTAGTATCAGAATCGCTAAACACATCACAGATATTTCAAAATAAACATTTTGAATGTGTTTCAGGGTTGAGTTTTCCTTTAAGGAAGTCAAGATTAAATGTAATTCCAAATCATACATTACCTAAATAAGAACCTTCAGAAGCAAAGTTTATACTTTTAACATCCTTTTGAAAGATATAAGATATAAAAGATGTACTTATAAAAGATATACTTTTACAACTTTTGAAAGATAAAAGCTTTTTAGCTGTCCATGATAAGCACTAAATGACATTTAATAAAGCGTACAAATGGCCTCCACAGAAAAATCTAAAACAAACCCGTTGCCAACAAAAGGTTTTGCTGCTACGGTTTCTGTGTTTAGCTATAAAAAGAGAAGCAGGTCTATGAATGGAGATTCCCTTTTCCTACAGAAGACAGGGATCTCTTAAACACTCTGTTAAAGCCTATAGTTCTATAACTTCTATTTCCTAAGCATGAGCTATTGTCACTTCTGTAGCAGATCCAATCAAATGCATTTATGTAAATTATTTAGCTGAAGGCAGCTCATTGGAATAGAGACTAGCTACAGAGAGAGAGATCTAGAGATGTCAGAATGTTTTTTTTATTTCATTTACCCTTTCTGATCTGATTACGAAGTGATTCCATGACTTGATTAAAAAAAGTTGAAAACAGAACGGTTAAGAATGAATGGATGGAGAAGAATGCATTTATTCCACTGATTCGAGTTCAAAACAGGCATGTCAGAGGAGAAGTGTGCTTCAGGACAAAAAAAGCATGGGAGTGGGTGGTTTTTTTAATACAGGTGCTCAAATATGAATCTTGTTGGAGAAAGAAAGGCCACGTTCATTAACTTGGGAGTGTACAGGTTGCTTGCGTGACTCATTTACCATATTCGTCATCTTTAGTAAATGCTTTAACCTGGTCAGAGTCATGGTGGTTTAAATTACTAAACCGTTTATATTTTGGGAAATAGAACAAGCTAAGTTTGTTATGAAATATCATGGGCAAGTATGATCAGCATTAGTCAAAATTTCTGTGTGACTGGCCTTTTGTGAGATTAAAAAGCACATGCGCACACCTCTATTTAGTGTGTAGCATGAATCATACGTGGTAACATGAATGATGCAGTGAAACAAAATAACCACTTCAAACTGTCTTACATAACGTTAATGGTTAAGCATAAAAAGGCAAATGTCATCGCTATTCAGTCATGTTAGTTGCTTATCCAGACCTTTTTAAGTAAGGAATTTTATGTAACTGGTACAAATTTTGGTTGAATACTCCTGATCCAACCATTAAAACAAGCCATTAATAAATAAAGATCAGCAGAAACTGATTTGCTGAGCCCAAAAACCAGACAGTGAACTCGGAATGCTACTCCACTTGGGTTCTCACATTCTCACCATTTGTAGAAGGCAGTCAGGAAAGCCTGTTTTCTGATTTTTCAAAAAAATAATAAAAAAAAAAAACCTTAATGAGATCCTGGCCATGCTCCTGGGTCCACGGCAACCTGGTGAAACTTGTTCGCTGTGTGGATGATTCATCACAGAGGTCAGTATGTGTGCTTAATTATGCGCTCCGGCTTGCACATGTGCACACTATCCAAACCATCTCTCCATACTAATTACACAGTGCTGCACCTAGCCAACATGATGTCATTGATTTCTCAGACTGTCTGAGGGTAGTTAGATGGCCCTGAGGATCATTCAGTGCAGAGGTCATATCATTCTTATTATCATTGTTTCACAGTGACACCACTCACCACAGTGCATAACGATAAAAAAGTAGTATTACTTATTTGTTGTCTAGCTCACTTTGTCAAAGTAGCTCAATAAGCATTTGTCAAAAATAAAGTGGGAAAAAAAGGGGGTTAGCTTATTTACTTTTAATAAATACACATTATTTTTTACTATCCTATTTTTCTTCCAGAGGCAGCCTCACAGCTCCAGGGTCCCTGATTCGCTTTCCTTTTCCTATAGAGTGTCTGTGCATGCCAGTAGATAGACTGGCTACTCCAAATTGCCGCTAGGCATGAATGTGAGAGAATGGTGGCTAGCAATGGACTGGTGTCCCATCCATGGTGTATTCCCGCCTCACTCCTGCCCAGTGCTCCTGAGATAAGTTTTAGCTCTACAGCGACCCTGACCAGGATAAAGTGGTTCCTGAAGATGAACAAATAAATGAATCAATGATTATTTCCAGTGTTTCTTAAAATCCTTAGATTAGTTCTTTTGTCAAAAGCTGGTAGCGTGAAAATTTGCAGCACCACACAAAGCAAAGTCAATGATTATGCATGCACACCAGGTCTACTATGTCTATAGTGCACAAAGAGGCAAAAAAACTAACCTTAACCCCAGCCCTAGTTAGTCACCTGCAGGAGAGACATGCATCAGGAAGACAGAAGAAGATTAAAAATGGATGTTTCTACGGGTGCAGAGAGTGCAACTCACACCAAAAAGATGAAGTAAAATAAAAAATGTACTAAATATTATTCGATTTCAACTGATTTCAGGTAAATAGAAATATGTAACTATAAATATAAACATATAATAAATTCATTCAGGATTATAGGTTATAGATTATATAACAAAAAAGAAATAGTCAGATTGGCCCTGAGCAAAATGTACGAGGCATGCCTTGTTTGCTATCAAAGAACTCTTGCAATCAGCAATCAGCCAGAGAATGTGCCTTCATCAAAGTTCATGTATTCCCAGATCAGAGAGAATCTACTCTTAGCATTTCTAAAGGGGTATCTCTACTGAAATCACAAATGTTTATATGCATGTAAAACTGCACTAATTTCAAAAGATGCAAAGAAGAAACTTGTTAAAACATAAAAATGTCAGTTGATGATACATTACTGTGTTCGTACGCAATAAAGTACAAGCTCTACGCTAATGCAAATCACTGGAATGAGCTAAGATGCCAACATTAAGCTTTTGCAGTATGTTCTCTCCCTTCTGTTCAATTACTCACAACAGAATGCATGATTTATTTGATGCTGTCAAGGATAGTGATACTTACATGCCAGATTGTATCTATGTTCCTGCATTACTGTTATGTGAAAGCTGCTGGACAAGCGAAAAAACTCTCTATTTTGTCCATTAAATCACTCTGCTGTTTATATATGCAGGCATCATTGACTGTAAACGCAAATAAAGTGAGCATCAGTGACTCCAAGCAGAAGAATTTAAAAAAGCATACCAGAGCAGACTTAGCTTCAAATCTCTCCCTCTCTCTCTCTCTCTCTCTCTCCCCCTCTCTCTCTCTCTCAGACACACACACACACACACAAACACAAAAACACACAAAAAACATTTGTGCAATCTATGCAGTTAAATGACCATGCAAACATCCATGTATGTACAGGAGAAATCAGGAAATAAGTTTGTGTGCTTTTGTGCTGCCAATAATGATGGTCTAAAGAGCTCCAGGAACACGCTGGTGTTTGAAAGTGGGCTGGAAGCATTGACTTGCCTTCAGGAGAAAATTGAAGCGCAAATTAGGAGCAAATGCACCAAATCCTTACTGGTAAACATGACATTCTATGACTCAAGGTTTGCACAAAGCCCCTGCAGAAGCAGAGCAGAGGACTGATCTCGCTCACACACACACACACACACACACACTCACACACACACTCACATACACACGCACACCAGCATGTACAGCAGAACAAAAGACGAATGTGCATACACACATACAAACACACAAACACACACACACACAGAGGCAGCAGCACCGGTTCTGTCTTCTCGCTGCCAGAGAAGCAAACCAGAAGCTGTAAATATGATTTCATTTGTTATTCATGCAGGTAAGTGGCTTAGACAGGCTGGATCTCACACAGCACAGACTTTTGGACAATTCTAACAACCCAAACATCCTGGCACAGCTCAGAAGTGACTTCCAAAGGAGCCACTAGCATAGGTAGGTGTGTGTGGAGACTCCAAAGGGGGAAACAAGCTGTGGTAAACAAATTAGAAATGCCATGCAAAAAAATGTATAAATAAATAAATAAATAAATAAATAACCTGGAAAAAAATAGACACTCACTCGTATAGTATAAAATGGAGAATTTATTTAACTAGTAATATATTTTGGCTACTGGCCACACAATTAAAGGATGAATATTAAAGAACTGTAACCCCCCAACTGAAGGAATGAGTAGTGGCCAGGAAATTCACTATACAATCTATAAAAAATGCACAACGACACACAAAAATACAGATTACAGATTCAGTGATCACATTATTCATCACACTCTTTGGAGCAGATCTCGCTCACTTATGGGTGTACATCTGTCTTAAATTATGTGAGTACTTTAAAGTTTGTCATTTGATTGTAGTTGCTTGTAACTCTGTATAGTGTAGTGTATGTTACGCACATTTTTGCTTAAACGTGTGAATACCCGCCTTGGGAAAAAGAGGAGCATGAGCAGCAGCCAGAGCAATGCACTAGTCAGGCTAGAGCAGAGATAGCGATAAGACACAACAGTCATCACCCCACCTTCAAGCTTTAATTAGGTAAAAGGTGAGTGTAGAGAGTGCAACAATCAATTATACCCCCGCCCCCCTCCTTTGGGATTATTTCGCCTGCAGTGTGTTTTTATTGTAATGCATCAAGAAACATTTGAATATCACTATTTCCTCGTGGGAACCTGCCAGATGTCCCCACAAGGTTAAATCTATCAGACATTCCTGTCCTTATGGGGACATTTGGTTAAAAAAAAATGCGCCCACACACAAACACACACTTTCCTCTCAGACATATGAGGTTTCAGGGATTCCAAAACTGTTAAACTAAATCCTGGCTCATGCTTGCAAAGAATAAAACAGATGGATTTCTTAACCTTTTTTTATTATTTTTTTTTAAGAGAAATCATTTTGCATTTGAATAATGAAAGCACAATAATAAATAAATGCTGAAATAATAAATCATTATAATGTGCCAGGACAGGAAATACAATATTTCTATATTCTATAACGAGAAGAAGACAGCTAAAAAAATAAATAAATAAATAAATCACCCATGTGAGCCTTTCTTGTACAGGTGGATTCTCAACAGAAAGCAAACTATGGCTATGGCTGCCCCCTACTGGCCTTATCAAAACCTAAACAATTGATTTTTTTTTTTTTTTGGGGGTCCTTAAAAGAAAAATATAGTCTTGACAACTGGTCACCCACTGGACAAGTAAAAGATACACTGAAATATAATGATATAAACCTTTAAGAGATAGAAAACTGCAATTTTTCATGTGGTCTGTGTCAGTCTTTTTCAGGTGGCTGCTCATATGCTCATATGGAACCAAATTCCAAACTCAGATCCTGCGCAGAACTGGAAATGAGATACAAGAAATACAAGTTGGCTGTCAAATGTTGAGCGCTAATTTCATCTTTCCTGATAGTAAACCAAAGGCAGCACGATGTGTGCAATTTACCATGTAAAACAATATAACAGGAAGTCTGTTTTTGAGAATTGGGAAGATGTGATCACAACGTGTGCTCGCTCCGCAACAAGGCAATCACATATCACTGTAGTCTGGTGTCTGATTTTCAGGCAATTTAGTAAATCTGTATGATAAGTGAGGAAAAAACACGACAGGGCATTGTGTTACAGGGGAAAAAAATCACCATAGTTGATTTTCCAATAACAGGAGATCCCGAAGTGTTTTATTCTGTTTATACCACAACAACTTGCCCATGATGTTTTATTTAATTAAGAACGTGTTGTATTTTTATCAGCTGATATTTACATTTAATGTTGTGAAAACAAGTTAGTTCATGTTATTACTGAAGACTGACTATTACTATTACAAAAACTAACTGACTATTACTATTACAATGCGTCGACACTGGAGACTGTTTCCGTAATTGTTAAATAAATGTCTCCGTGCAGAAGGCTTCCCCATATCAACAATTATACATTTTTCTTTCTTAAATAATAATGCTTCGTAATCTGTTTATTGTGAGCCCTGCACCTGTGAATTTTTACAAGTTTCATGTCCCTGTTAATGAGTTGTTACTATAGAATCGATTAGACATATTAGAACAAGTGTATAAATATAACTGTGTGATTTGCCTTGTAGCTGGGACTACTTCAAAGTTGCTGCTATAGAAAATTACTCTACTTTCTGACCAATCAGATTTGAGAATTCAACCTTGCTGCTATTATTAAAATATGCATTAACAATGCATTGAGCAGAAATCCTTTGTTTTCTCAAGAAGCTGCATGTGCACACTGCTGAGATATAATGATGTTGGCTAAACATGTGTGTGCTATACACTCACTGTCCATGTTATTAAGAACACCTTTACACCTGCACATTCATGCAGTTATCAGCCAATCATGTGGCTGCAGTGCAATACAAAAAATCATGCAGATACAGATCAAGAGCTTCAGATAGTGTTCACATCAAACATCAGAATGAAGAAAAATGTGATCTCTGTGACTTTAACCATGGCAAGCTTGTTGGTGCCAGATGGGCTGGTTTGAGTGTTTCAGAAACTGCTGATCTCCTGGGATTTTCACCCACAACAGTCTCTAGAGTTCACACAGAATGGTGTGAAAAACAAAAAAGTACTGAGTGAGCGACAGCTCTGTGGGTGGAAATGCCTTGTTGATAAGAGAGGTCAGAGGAAAATAGCCAGATTGGTTCGAGCTGCCAGGAAGGATATAATAACTCTTTACAACCGTGGTGAGCAGAAAAGCATCTCAACATGCACAAAACATTGAACCTTGAGGTAGCTACAATAGCAGAAAACTACATCAGGTCAGGTCTGAAACTGGACAGTTGAAGATTAGGAAAAAAATCACCTGGTCTTTGTCCAGTCTTCAGCTGTCCAGTTTGGGTGAGTCTTTGCTCATGATAGCCTCAGATTCTTGTTCTTGGCTGACAGGAGTGGAAGCTTCTGCTGTTGTAACCTTAATGTTTTGATGTGTTGTGTGTTTTAAGATGCTTTTATGCTCACCACGGTTGTAAAGATTGCTTGTTTGAGTTATTATAGACTTCCTGTCAGCTCAAACTAGTCTGGTCATTCTCCTCTGATCTCTCTCATCAATAAAGTGTTTCAGCCTGCAGACCCTCTGCTCACAGGATATTGTTTTGTTTTTCGCGCCATTCTGTGCAAATTCTAGAGACCGTTGTGTGTGAAAATCCCAGGAGATCAGCAGATTCTGAAATACTCAACCCAGCCCATCTGGCACCAACAACCATGCCACGGTTAAAGTCACAGAGATCACACTTTTTCTTTATTCTAATGTTTGATGTGAACATTAACTGAAGATCTTGACCAGTATCAGCATGATTTTATGCATTGTACTGATGCCACATGATTGACTGATTAGATAACTGCATAAATGAGCAGATGTATGTTCCTATTAAAGTGGACGGTGAGTGTAGTTATACACTCTAGAGCAGAGCATATGTATATGTATATATATAGACTTATTTATTCTTGTATGTGCACATAGTTGTGAACACGTGAGGTCCTTGTGCATGGGCAGTCACGTAGGTGTCTTCCTTCATATTTGTGTGTAACGAGAACATGTCCACTAGGGGCAGAAAATGAACAAATAAATGAAAGTCTTGCATTTTATTGCTGAACGAACAGAGAAAAGAATAGGATCAATACTGCCTACTTCTTGGTTCTAAATCACTAATGCATTGTTGTTTGGCATTAAAGTCAGGGAGAATAGGGAATGGATTATAATTTTTTTTATTTATTTTTTTTTTTTTTTAGATTTCGTTCACAGAGGATATTGCGTATTAAAAGAGAATATATAATAAGCTCTTACTGCATACTGTCTCTGAAATGCACAGTTTATTTGTCAAACTTCCCATTAAGATATAATTATTTATATCTCTGCAGACACAATTATTTGAATAATTATGTCTGAGCATGCATTTCATGTCCACAGTGAGAAGATAATCTGCAGCTCGACCTTCTCTCTTTCTTCCTTATTTCACTGCAGGTCAGCACTTTTTGGGTGCTTTGAGCTCTTTGTAGCTATGCATTGGAGTGATACCAGGTTTGCAGGGGGATTAAAGAATTATATTGGCCATATTACTCTGAAACCCTTGATGAAACCCCTGGAAGAGAGGTCACAATGTCTTGTCACGCTATTAATCCACATATGTTTAAAATGAGATAAAAATACGAATATTCTTGGAACCAGGCATTTTAATGGGTTTTGGGACATTTGCAAATGGATTCAAATGTTTTGTGATAGTTTACACTTTTTATTCATTTTAAATGTTGGCATATTTCAACCACTAATCATAATAATCCTTCATAAACTATTGGAAAGTTCAGTACATCCATCAATACATTTTCTTTAATAGTTAAGGTTTTATTTATTTATCTTTCTATAAGAATAAAATGATTTTTAAGCTAATTTTGTGTTTGTAATTTTGTGACAAATACATTAACCTGATTCATTTTGGGAATTTTACTTTGAATGAGGTCAAGGTCTGTTCCCAGAAGAAAGGGGATTGGCTAAGAGTGACCAATCAGCTGTGGGAACATCTCTCTTATTCCTGCCCCCAAAGTCTAAAAATTAAACTTGAATAGCGAGCAGCACTCATGACTAGCTTTGTGTGCATGCAAATAACACTGCACACTCTGTTAATAACCACACTCGTTAACACCTTTCTCTCTGTTAATGATACTGTTCCATAGAACAGTCTCCAGAGTTTACAAAGAATTGTGCGAAAAACAATGAAAAAAAAAACAGCCAGTGAGCAGTATTTTGAAATTTTATGGACCTGCAGGATTTGTAAAGCCACTTGGCAGCATCAAAGATGGGAAAAAAATGCAAGCAGCCCAATCAGTCTCAAAACATGCCAAGTCCACAGGGATTTCTCCAGAATCTCCTGATGGCCAAATCAGTCCTAATGTAAATGCAACTCACAGCAATGCCTTTGTGTGTCCCACAAGCTTCATACATGACCTTATGGTCGGGCCCACATGAAAGTGAAAACCTCCTGCTCACATGAATTTTTGTTGCATCCCTTAGACCCAAAAGACACTGTGACAAATTATGTATAAATTTACAATACATCAAGATTCCCATCCTAACTAACTGCTGGTTTCTAGCCCAGAATGGAAGGATTGAGATAACACTCAAATAAGGCTTTACTTTCCACAAGACATGCAAAGCGTTTGTGTGTGCTTTACAGATACATTTTTTTGGCATGTTACACACATTACATGGATTTTTGAATAATTTTTTAATAATTTCTTCCCATGCAGACACCTTCCACATTTTAGAGCTGCTGCTGATACTGCTGCGGTCGGAGTATCAGGGGGTTCAGCCTGACTTTGGATTTCCCTGACAATGGTCATAGCTGGTTGTGATCTAGGAAGATGCTTTCTCCTCTCTATTTGCTACTTGTAGTGGCAGGATTTAGAAAGGTATTTCTAAATTTAGAAAGGTGTAGGGACTTAAAGACAAAGCAAATCAACATGTAGGTAGGAAGAGTTTTAAAACCAAGGAACAAACCTTAAACTGACATGATCCTTTTTCTTGGTTCTAGTAAACAGTCTAACAGATACATTCTGTACTAACTGTTAACATGTTAAGATTATTAAAAATGATTCCTGACAAACCTAAGTTCAGTATAACAAATCTCCAGATGTTTCCATGGGCACTGGGCCAAACTGTTTTAACCACAAGCTTCCATAATCTATCTTGTGTGTATCACACAAGGAGCTTTTCAGAGCAAATTATAACTAATATCGATTGAAAAAAAGTTCACAGCATCACAGCTTTAAAAAGTATCCCAGAGTTTTGTTTGAAGAGCTTAGGGGCGAGTAAACATGAAACTCTTGCATGTTTGCCTATGTAATGAATCATTATTCTTTCTATCATGATTATGGCACTAAAATACCACTAAAGCCACTACCAGAAATCAAAGCCAAATACTTTCGTAAACACAAAATGGTCTACTTTCCTTTAGTAGCTCAGAAACAAATGCTCAGGATTTTTTATTTTCTTTTTTCGCATTCAGGCTGATGAAGTTTGGGGGTCTGTCTAAGCAGAATCAAAGACGTGCACTTAAATGACAAAACGCATAATTACGACGTGATTATTGTGATCAAATTTATTGGGTGAGCTACAAGGGTGCTATGACACTTCTTGGAGGTGCTGAAGCAGGGACAAGCCTCCCTTCAGCACTGCTCATGCTTTAGATGGAGATAAAGTGACTGCTGAATTATATTACACAGTGAGAGAATATATAATGAGAATAGGAAAGAGCTAATATAGATCCTGGAGAGGCATTGCAATAACGGTGGCAACAGATTAACAAAACAAAATTTTTTTAAAAGTTTGAAGGGCCTATGAGAACATAATGATTAGCAGAGTCAAAAGCTCTAGCAGACGGGGCCTGATACAAAGAAACTAACAGACATACAAAGACATCAAAAGGGTGGAGATATGGTAAGCTTCTTCACATTTCAGAAAAAAAAACAACATGAATGATAAGTAATAAATATAAGCGTAAATGATTTTGCTTGCAAGACAATGTCAAGTTAATAATATGTCATAGTAATAACGTGGAGTGAGGACTACACACATGATCAGTAGGCATTGCTTCACTATGCTTTTCTGTTCCTTGTTGCTGCATAGAGAACTTGCTTGTCCACAGCACCCGAAGGTCCTCTTCTTAAACCACAGGGACAAAATGACTCCAGCTCTACTCAGAGCTGCTTTAACCCTTATGACTCCTGCTGACATGGCTCAACCACCAGATGGGATCTAGTGCTCCGTTTTTAGTGAGATCAGTCAGCAGGCTGATGAATTTCAAATAATTAGGTACAAATGTACAATAATATACCGCCAGTCCAGGAACTGTCTCACCACCTTTTAGGCTATAGTTGCTACTGTCTTATTAACTTTAAATTTATTGGCCTAAGTGGATTTTATTTTAATGGCTCAGTGCTGTACCTCCAACCTCCAACTGGATTTCAGGACACATACTGTATGTACTGCTGCTAATCATTAATATTAATATTATTGATATCATTAATAATCAGGAAAGTGATTCCACTCCCTAATAAAAAAAAAAAAAACTGCATGCCACCGAAACAGTTTCTTTCCACTGGCAAATTCTGTTATTAACCAGGCTGGCTAGGCATTCAGTGATCACTACAGTGCTGACCTGCCAACAATCTTGCACTAAATGTTATTTCGATTAATTGTATTCATGGTTCCTGAATTAGATGCTTTCAGATTATTATTATTATTATTATTATTATTATTATTCTTGCTAAGGTGTCTATAGCACCCCGTAGAACTGTCTGGTAAAAAGTTGTGAATTTTGGCACTGATTGGTCTAAGGAACATTCTGACCAAATTTGGGCCAAGTGCTACGAACGCTCTAGCGCCACAATCAGGTCAAATTTTGGCCTAATTTGGAAGTAAAATTTAAAAGCCAGGCATCCCTGGATTCCGTGGGTCGAGACGAGTGCAACACACAATGTGACGTCAATTTCTGCCTAATCAGATTTTCCACCATCTTGGATTTTGTCAAAAACAGTTTTTTCGCTACTTCTCCTATAAATTTTGTCCAATCATCATCAAATTTTCACACATCATCTTCAAAGTAAGCCTCACAAAAATTATTACAAGAATTTTGAATATTCCAAACAGTTTGTCCTTAATGGGCCAATGGATCTGACAGCGAAGCTGCCAAACAGGAATTGAGGCTGTATCTCACAAACAATTTTGTGCGTTGACACAAAACTTGCTAGGCATCTTCAGGACCATGACCTGAGGCAACAAATTTCATGTCAGCATAATGTACTGGTCAAAAGTAACAATAACATGCTAAAAAATGCTTACATCTAACTGCCATTTTTGCTAGTCCTCCTCCAAATTTTGTCCAATCTTCACCAAATTTGGCTCACACCATCTTGACACCTGTCTGAACAAAAGTTATCAAAGAATACTGATATTCAAACCAGGGTGTATCTCAGCCATGTATCTACATATCATCACGAAACTTAATAAGTATCTTCAGGACCATGCCCTCAATGTACCCAAGATGTTTTGTGACTGTGCCACCTTGTGGTCAAGAACTGTAACAACTTATATCATGAAGAGTTTGTGCTAAATTCACAGTTCTTTTTCCCTACAATTCCCTGGGGTATGCTGAAGTGAACGCACACCAAGATCTGAAATTCAAGTGTACTTCCTGTTGACCATCTTTTTTTCAAGTTTTTTCGCTACTTATCCTACAAATTATGTCCAGTCAACACCAAATTTGGCATAAATCATATTCAGAACAAAAGTTATCAAACAATTGTTGATATTCCAGATGGTTTGCCTGTAATATGCCAACAGATTTGACGGTGAAGCTGCCAAACAGAAAGTGAGGCTGTATCTCAGCAACAACCTTGCACACTCACACAAATCTTGATAGGCATCTTCTGGACCATGTCCTGAGGCTATACAACAAATTTTGTGAGAGCGCCACTTACTGGTCAAAAGTTACAATAACATGCCAATTTATCTATCATTCCATCTAACTGAGATTTTTACTGCGATTTACTGTGATCTATTCCTCCTCCAAAATTTGTCCCATCTTCACTAAATTTGGCTCACATCATCTTGAGACCTGTCTAAACTTGTTACAAAGTGGGAAAAAACCTGAAGAAGACTGAAAAAGAAAACATAAATACCTTAGATGTTTTTAAATTGCAAGAAGAAAAAACAATTTAGGTCAGACACAACAGACAACTCCCCAGGTCACAGCAGTAGTGGCAGCAGCAATGCCATCTTGCTGCCCATTTGTTCATCTAGACCTTTCCTCCTACAGTCAGAGAATTCCACTATTGTCTGTGGTCAAAACATACACATCATGAGTGAAACTACAAATCGCTCTTGACTCCCTTTGTCTAAAGTTATGGCTCCGCTTTCCTGTGATTGGTTAGGCGACAATTGTAGTGTGTCTGTGAATGTGCAGCTCACCGAGTCTGGTTGCTTGGCCCCCCGAAAATGCTGTTATTATTATTATTATTAGTAGTAGTAGTAGTATTATTATTATTTTTATTATTATGCTTGGCCCCCGAAAATGCTGTTATTATTATTATTATTATTATTATTATTATTATTATTATTATTATTATTATGCTTGGCCCCCGAAAATAATAATAATAATAATTATTATTATTATTATAATTATTATTATTATTATTGTTGTTGTTGTTGTTTTTTTATAAGTTATATATAATTATTTGAAATATTATTAAGAAATAGTGCTATTTATTACTATTTATGAAATACATAATTTATTAACATTGTCATTACTATACATCATTGTTATTATTTATTATATATCACAATTGTTACACACCTTTTAATGCACCCTGAATTGCATCCAGCTGCTACTTCTACCACCACCGTAATGTAAATTACAACTGAGCCTACCATTTCCGCTTAAGGTGCAATATTTGTATAGTAGGATGGTAACTGGTGTTGTGTTGTCTGAGATGAGTGTTTGTTGAATGTATCGTGTTATGACCAAACACCAAGAAAAAATTCTAATACATGTAAATGTATATTGTAAATAAAATGATTCTGATATAACTACAAATTTGCAGTGGTGCTGGAGCCTCTGAAACATGGTTAGTGCTCTGAAAAGTCCAAAAAAGAAGTGTGACAAATCATTGTAAACCAAACAGCGTTGTGGAAGTTGTTTCCTTCCATGGACTTTTCAAGGTAAATAATCTGTCAATAGTGCCTGATTAAATCCAGTGCTGGATAAAAGCAAGCTGTGTCCAGCCTTTCAAGTAGCTTGTCAATACACATATACGCATCACATTTTAAAATCACATTCACCCATTAGAAATCCACACAGAACTGTCTGGGCTAAAGCACAATGGGACTGTTCCACTCAATGTGAGACACTCTCATCTCCAGAATTTTGCCCAATTCTTCTTGAACCACTTTTCTTTTGTGTTCGGGTAACAAATACGGCTGGCTGTGCACTAACACGCCAAATGTTCTATGATGTCAGGGCACCCAGGCAGGGGAACAAACACATCCAAGAACTCAGTTTGCAACTCGGAAACTCAGACCCAACTCTATCTGTCATCACTGTCACCAGAGCCTGAGGAACCACCTCACTTCATTTTAAGGAAGTAGAAGTTATAATTCTGACATGTTTCCCTGTCCATTTGCATCACCTTATATTTGACTTCCTAGACTAGCTTTGTGACAGTGATGTCTGAATTGTGAATGAATACAAATCTATAATGTTAGGCTAGTACAAGAGTTTGTTATAAGGGTGCTTGCTAAGCTAATAAGCTATATCAGCCAATGACATTATAAAAATATACATATAGTCACATTTTACAAATTTTGTGAATTCTTTTTGTTGTTTTGTCAGTGGCATCTTAAATTCATGAACACGGATCCAACTGGGAAGCTCAGTGTACTTGATAAATACAGTATACACAGCAAAAATGGTAATGTTTGGCTAGATTGTTGATACAGAGGCTGATTGTTGATGACTGAAGGCAATTCTATAAATGCTCCAGTGGTAAATCAGAGATCTTAATCAGCTTAGGAGGGAGGGGGATGACATATATTTTACTCTCCTGCCTTCACCTTGACTTACACAGAAATACCGTGCACTGGTCATATATATATATACACAATGACTGGGGTTGATAGGAGGCAAGGATCTGAGTAATCCACAAACAAGGCATAAGGAGCTGCCAGCAGATACTAGATTTTTTCAGTCCAAGATTTTGGTGAATTTAGTCTAAGTGGGAGTATATTTGGGCCCGTAGGCCTGCAGTAAGTGCCTTTACAGAGTGAGACAAAGGAATGACACAGAGTGATCTGGCCTTCTTTGCCTCTACTTGCTGAGTGATATGCTTCTGCCACCTGAGGGATGGAGGGAGTTTGTGCAGTGAGAATGATTGACAGAGTAAATGAAATAGCTGCTAGAGGAAGAAAAATCTGGAGAGTGACAGAGAGTGAAAAAGGGAGCTAGAGAAGAAGTCAAGTGGCAGATAAAAAATTTAGAGAGAGAATACGAAAGACGAGAAATCTGAATTGGAAGAACTGCAGAAGCAGCCATGTATTCTCTGTTCAGACACTGTCAAGGCCATGAGCTTGGGTGTCTGACATAATTGATACTCTTAATGAAAATGAGATAAAAAATTTATATATATAAAGTGTATAACACATGCAATTAGGGATATTTTGAGCTTTACTATATGGGTCTAACAGGGTTGTAGAACACTTTGTTGAGGGATCTTCTGAATATAACATAATATTCAAGTTCTTTTACAATTCATACAGTTCTTTTACAATTCATACAATTCGTCTCCAGTTCATATGACAGGTTTTCAATAGGGTTAAAAATGGTTTCTCCATTTGGAGCAGTCATTGAAATTCTTTAAAAAAAAAAAGGCAGCTAATGCAGGAAGAAATGCAGATCAAATCATACAAAAGCACAAAACTGCTTATTGTCCAAGTCCTCTTTGACCCGAGTTGGAAACAGCAATCAGCTGTTGTCCTCCCTTTGTCTTTCGACTCTCCATCTGCGAATAGGCACTCACACACTACACACCCACACACACACAATAAATAAGAACCAGGCCAGCCAAATGGCTCATATTTCCCTAGCGTATGTACAGATTGCTTGAACAGATTCCATTTCCAGACTAAGACAAATGAGAGGGCATTAGTGCCTCTTAATTGCAGTTCTACATTATGTTCATTGTAGTTTGTTCAGAACGCCAAGTTGCCAAGTGGGCAAAAATTAAACTGGTAGAGCAAAAAGTCTCCCACAACGTGTATTAGCCCCTTTCAGGCATTTTTGAAATAATAATCTCTGTTTAAACACAGCCCATCTGTAATTCAGAAGGGCTTGGCTAGGACTAGTGCTGAGAAATTCTCTTTTAGAGAGAGCTGTGGTGGAAATGACTAAATGTGTGTAGGGCATTGTAAGCAAGCTGTTCATGAGAGAGAGTGAGATCTCTGAATAACCAGGGATAAGACTGGGTGATAAAGAGAGGGGTATGTATGTGTGTGTTTGTGAGGAAATAATCACTGGCTATGTGTACAAGTAAGAAGAGTGTGTGTGATCTACATTCAATTAAATAGAAACACCTATACCCCTGCTTATTAATACAATTATCTAGCAGCCATGTGACAGAAGAGTAATGCATAAAATCATACAGATGTAAGTCAAGCGCTGATAAAGTTCACATCAAACATCAGAATAAGGGGGGGGATGTGATTTCAATGCAAGGCAGGCTGGTTTGGGTCAGGGAACCTGTCACAGGAGAATAGCCAGACTGATTCAGGCTGGCAAGATGGCTACTGTACCTCAAATACCCACTATTTACAACTGTGGTGAGCAGAAAAGTATCCCCGAATACTCAGACACACAAACACACCAAACCTTGAGGCAGATGGACTATAACAGCAGAAGACCACATTAGGTTCTACTCCTGTCAGCCAAAAACTGGACAGTTGCAGATGGGGAAAACATTCTGATCTTTGACTGTTATTTGACTGAAGCATTTGACTTGTATATGAAAAATTTGATGTATTGTACTGCTGCCACATGGTTGGCTGATTGGATTGCTACTGACATGGAGTTGTGTTTGAAACAGTTGTCCAAGAAGTGGCAAAGAGCAGTTTAAAATGAAAAGTGCTAAAGAAATACTCTCCCATATAAATACTCAATGGACCCACAGTCTCAACATTACTGGCTCTTCTCCTGTACCCACACACTGCTCATTGCAGCAGTGCCAGAAATATCTGCAAAACAGCAAGCTAACCATCTAATCATTTTTTGTCTTCTTGACCCGATCATGTACAGCTGACGAACTGTTTGCCAACCTCCAGAGATAATTGTGACACTGGCTTGAACTACTAGCACACTCATTTGTTGATTCCATTATGATGGATTGCCTCACAAATAAAAAGTTTTTGTCGTTTGAATCATGCAAAATGTATATTGATGTGAGCATTTTGGGGACAGGTGTGTTCACATTAAAGACAGATATAGGTCACTTACAATTAAGAATGTGAACCATCAAGATAGACATATCTTGGCTGGAACATCATGTGGTAAGCCTCATAAAAACTTCTGTCAAATTTTTAAACACCTTCATAAACATGTTTCTCTACTGCTACTGATATACTTTACTATAATCTCCAGCAGCAGGATGTATTTGCTGATTCTCTGCATCTTGGCAGAGAAGGACAAATGCACTCTAATGGACGACAAATCCCGCTCCAACACTCCTGCTATAAGCAGCACCTCTGGCATGTCATAATAACAAAAAACACTGATTAAACACAGATTTTGTTTTTAAATATAGAGTAGTTTCAGGCTCCATTAAGGTGTGAATTGTGGGCAGGGCTTACTAAGATATATTGAAGGTGTATCTAGCCCAATATTCAGTCTGCTTTAAGTTGTTTTATCTTGAATTTATTCTCTACTGGTAAGGTAGGATTCTGACTTTTGTGTACTATCTACTTGATTCAGTTGGATCTAGATTTTTGCCACTAGAATTGTTGTATTGTATATTATTGTTAATTCTGTAGTGTTGCTTGGAAGTGTCTGTTAGTCTAAGCTAATTAGTTCTGTCAGGTGGCTAATCAAGAGTAGTATCAGCCTCCCTTATAGTGTGAACTGTGGGCAGGGATTACTAAGAAATATTGAAGATTATCCATTACAGTGTCGGCAGCATATTTTGCAACAGTTAGACGGATAAATTTAGAAATTTGCTTGTTCAGTTAAGTGTTCCCAGTTTCCTCTTACCCTTATTTTCACTAACGCCACTCCTGACTAGGCTGCAGATATGTGCCTCAAACCCATCTCTTTTTTCACCTCCCACCGACCCAGAAGCTCTCATCCACAAACCAGAGGCCGAACTACCAGTAACATCATCTACCCTCTTCTGTTGTCTCAGTCTCAAACAGTGGTGGTAGGTGGGCTCTGGAATTGCCAGTCTGCTGTAAAGAGAGCTGATTTCATCTCAGCTTTAGATTTCCATTACCGTCTTGACTTTGTGGCACTAACTGAGACCTGGATCTCTCAACAGAACTCGGCTACATCGGCTGCCCTATCCTCTGCTTATGCTTTCTCTTACACTTCACGAGAAGCTGGCAGGGGTGGTGGTACAGATCTTCTGTTGTCTCGGAGATGGTGCTTCAAACATCTCATCCTTTGAATTCCATGTAGTTACAGTTACCTCCCAGATCAACCTTCTCATCACTGTTATCTACCACCCTCCTGGTCTCTTATGGGACTTTCTTGAAGAAATGGACATGCTCCACAGTCTTTTCCGTACCGACAGCACCCCTCTTACTGTTCTTGGAGACTTTCTGACAAGCTCCAGTCCTCTTGCCTTCTTCATCTTCTGCATTCCTTCTCCTTGACATTCAACAACTGCCCTCCCACACATAAGGGAGGAAAAGCCCTGGACCTGGTCTTCAGCTGCCCCTATCCAGCTGAAGTCATCAATGCTACTCCACTCCACATCTCCAATCATTACTTGGCATCCTTCACCATCACTCTCCCTATCCTGTCTAAAACCAACTATCAATACTTCTCTCCCACTTGTCGAAACCTCCACTCTATCTCCCGTTCCTCTGTAGGCTCAACTGCTCCCATCATCTCTCAGGGTACAAGGAAGGCATGCATCAAGACTCTTCTCTGTTCTGGGACCTTGGTGGTGGAATGAACTTCGCCTAGATGTCTAAACAGCTGAGTCACTGGCAGTCTTCAACGACATCTAAAGACCTCTTCTTAAAGTACTTAGCACTTAAAAAAAAAAACTTTCTGTGACCTAGCAAACCAGTATCAGAATGTATTTATTGATAGAGACTTCAAAGCACTTCTGGAAGTCACTCTGGATAAAGGCATCTGCCAAATGCCATAAATGTAAATGTAAATTTTGTCCTTCACTAAAGGAGGACTCATACTGCAATGAGCTAGCTGGATACCACAGGGATCCATTCTTCCTACATGGAATACTGAGGTAGCTGTATTGGACTGTTGTCAATTTGACACATTCCTGTGTTTGCCTGAGCCTTGAAGCTGTTGTTGGTCTTGTTAGCAAGATAGCAAGTCCCCAAGTCCAAGAGCAGGCATATTCAACCCCCAAATAAGGGCTCCCTAATGGTGCAAAAAAAAAAAAAAAATGATCGGCTTATCATCAGAAGCTCGGCTAATCATCATTGGCCCGACAATGCCACAGCTGTTCATGACTGAGACCACAAGAGAGAACAAGTGGCCCTGGTGGAAGAAATGGCAAACTTAGGTGTCACTAAGCTCATGTCTTCAGCTGCTCTGTCATGTAGCATGAGCAGGGGTTGTGTTGGCTAGCTTTCCTTGTCTTGAAGGAAGCATGAGTTAGCCTTCAGCCTTCTGGGGTTGGTACATGTTGCATGATAAGGGAGAGGTAGTGAGAATTGGCAAATGACCAAATTAGGTCTAAATGGGGTAAAAACAAAAACAGTAACATGCTTCAGCTGCATTTGCCAAGTCAATACACATTTAATGAGAACTCATGGCTGTGTTCCAAAAAATGTACTGAACACTAAGTAGTATGTGTAAATATTAAGGACACCAAACTACTGACATATTAGTAGATAGTATGGATTTTGGAGTGTGGTTCAAGTATTTGGGACTCTGGGGATCACTTGCCTTCATGACATAAAGCTTAACCCTATTACCACAGAATTAATTTTGTCCCCGTTCCTGTGCAGCTCTCAATCAATCCTATATCTCATCTCTGATATTCTGATATAGACATAGATAAGCGTATGACCTAATATGATTATCTTAACTTTATATTTAATATCTACACTTATTATTTTGTGTTCTTTCTTTCTCAGTCTGCACGTGGCCAATACATTTACAAATCGTAAACTGCTTTGGAGCCAGAAGGTATGTTACATATGTTGCCTGAATCGTTCTAAATAAGAAGTCTTTGAAACTAATGACTGGGGCTTTCATTAAACTATTCAACATCTTGCTTGCTGTATCTATATTTGTGAACTCCACTGTAATGTAAGTAAACACCTTTATTTACATTCTGTAAAATCCTTAATACATTAATACATTCACAGATGGTCCTATAGATTATCATGCTATAATTAAGCAATATCGCACAAGCAGGAGTGCAGTTATACTGAATATCGGCATGGCTGTGATTCGGCAGTAGGTATGTGGCCGCAGGTAATCATATACAGCAGTTATATAACAGTTTCATAAGAAATGAATATCAAGGAGCTGACATTGTGAACACCAAATAATTTGTTTATTTTTGCTCCGTGAATGAAAATAGATCGCAGCAAAGCCACACTCAGTGACTGCACAGTGATGCATCCAGTGAAATTGGCATCCCTTCTTCCTTTTCATCTTCATTTGATGAGTTTTCATATTTTAAGTCAGAAAATTATATTTAGGAAAACTGCATCATTTGTCTACTGATGATGTCGCTAACTGTACTGTAGTAACAGTGTCAGTGGAACTGTAGAATTGGAATTTTACTTGGCAAACAGATGTGATACAAGTGGTGAAACTCAGTGTGGGTTAAGGTGTGTTAGTATATAAAACACAGATACAGTTTGTTTCTTTTTCTGCTTGTTCCGTCAATCTCTTGCTAAAATTAGAGGGTTTAGCAGGAACACCACTGAATAAGCATGTATAAAAACAGTAGTCTAAAATATATATGATTTTAGTTTTGGTGGCCATGACTGGACTGGGATTAAGATTGGATTTTACACAAGCCAAAATTAAGACTAGGTATTAGCGGCAATAGGCCAAGATAAGCCAGCTTGCTATTCAGCCACACACACACACATTTAGCTTGCCAGCAACAGCCTTACTTTCAGAATCAATATGAGGATACAATAACAGGTTTCAATATTACAATTTAAAAGTAACTGAAATTCTCTTAGCAAAGGACAATGATACCAGGCCTGGACAAACCTAGTTAAACTATTAACCTGTACCATGACCAGCATATTTAACTGCAGGATTTAACTGTATGAAAGTATTAGTACACAAATTTTTCCACAAAATTATGACATTTATGTTCAGATTTGTTCAAACTTGCTTCAAGGATAAATGATTTTCCAACAGTAATATGTGTTATTACTATAATTGAACCACTACAGTAATAGTACTACTGTTAGCACTTGCAAGTCAATTTCACGAGGACTGAAAAAAGGAAATCAATAGTGGCTATCAGATGGCACAATTAAGCTTAGATTTATTTTGCATCTACAAACTAAACTATATGCAGATTGCCTATCATGCTTTTCAGTAATTACACATTCATGCTGCCACTGAGATCCAACAGAAAAATAGCCAAAAGGACATTGGCAAAATGCACTAAAGTCAAAGAAAGTAAAACTTATTTAGTTGCATGCTATCTTTATATGATGTTATGGTGGACAGATGAAAGTGGTAAATATGAGCCAGAATTAATTACTTATCTGACTGCACTGCAATGCACTGCTCCACAAAAGCAGCTCTGCCATCTTGTGACTGAACAGCACAGATCTGGTCACCCAAAACAATATGTGACTAGGCCTATCTGATGAAAGAATCAGTTCCTCTTGCACGTGTCATTACTGACCGTTAGATTACCATAAACATGTCTGTTGTGACAAATCCAACAAGCCTTTTCACATCTAAACAATACTCATGTACTATGTTACTTAAGTACTACAGTAGTAAGATGATATATTTTCCTAATAAAATAATTTGGAAAATAACTGCCACACATGCATTCTGCTTGTATGCCTTCATAATACTTGTATGCATTATAAGCTCCTATATGTATTTTAAAAAGAGTATTGTATTTTAAAGAGTAGATTGAATAAGGTGGGGCTAATGGCTTGACTTTCATTTTCTGGGAAGAATACAGTCTGCTGCATTGTAAGCTAAGTGAAGTCTATTTAAAAAACAAGCAGGAAAACCAGCCATCAACACATTGCAATAGTCCAATCTAGAGGTTATTTAAGCAAGTTTCTTGGTTTCATACAGGACTGAATGTCGGTTCAATATTTCAGCCTAAAGTCCTACTCCAGGTTTACATGCATCAAAATACTACCAGAAGATGATTTTCTTTGCATATTTTCTCACTGAATTCATGTGGATGTAATGAATATCTGTATAGTGAATTCTGTATTCAGATACTGGTACTTCAAATGGTTAACCATGCAGATGACCAGGGTATGCCTCTTTGTAATGTATCCTTTGTGTGGCCGAGAAAACTAAAAACTTTAGAGCCTGAATATGGGGTTTGAATACAAACATGAAGACATACGGTCAGGTCAAGTATTGGACAGTGACACGATTTTTGAAATTTTGCCTCTGTACACCACCACAATGGATTTGAAATTAAGCAATCAAAATGTGATTGAAGTGTAGACTTTAATTCAAGGGGTTTAACAAAAATATTGTATTAACTGGTTAGGAATTACAGCCATTGTTTACATAGTCTCTCCATTTTCACAGGCTCAAACGTAATTGGACAAACTAATATATTAAATATTAGGATTATTTTGCAGTATTATTTTAATCCTTTGCAGTCAATGACTGTCTGAAGTTTGGAACCCATGGACATCAAAAAATGCTGAGTTTCCCAGGCCTTTACTGCAGCCACCTTCAGTTTGTGTTTGTTGGTAGGTCTTTCTGCCTTAAGTTTTGTCTTCAGTAAATGAAAAGCATGCTCAATTGGGTTGAGGTCAGGTGACTGACACCATTTGAGAAGTTTCCATTCCAAGCTCTTGGGTTGCTTCAATGTACATTTTGGGTTATTAACCAAGCTCTTGGGTTGCTTTTGCAGTACATTTTGGGTGATTTCCCATCTGTACTGTGAAGCACCTTCCTATCAGTTTTGAAGCATTTGACTGAATCTGAGCAGAAAGTATAGCTCTCTACACTTCAGAATTCATCCTGCTACTTCTACCAGCAGTCACATCATCAATAAACACCAGTAACCCAGTTCCATTCGCAGCCATACATGCCCATGCTATAACACTGCCTCCACATGTTTGATAGATGATGTGGTATGCTGTGGAGTCCTTCGTTTCCTTCTCCACACTCTTCATCTGGTATAAGTTAATCTTGCATCAGAACTGGTCAAGCTTTTTTAGAGTTTTTTTTTTTTTTTTTAGCAAAGTCTTATCTGGCCTTTCAGTTGTTGAGTGTTGCCATTGGTTTGCATCTTGAGGTAAACCATCTGTATTTACATTCATGAAGGTGTCTCTTGATTGTAGACTTTGACAATGACATGCCTACCTCCTCGAGAGTGTTCTTGATTTGGCTAGATGTTGAGAAGAGGTTTTTCATCACCAAGGAAGATATCTGTGATCACTTTAGTTGTCTTCTGTGGTCTTCCAGACCTTTTGGTATTGCTGAGCTCACCAGAGCATTCTTTCTTTTTAAGAATGTACCATATTGTTGATTTGGCCACTCCTAAAGTTTCTAATTCTGCAGACATTCTAATCTCTCTCACAGGTCTCTTTTTGGGGCCTGTTTTGTTTTTTCAGCCTAATGATGGCTTCTTTCACTTGCATCGACACCTCTTTGGATAATCAGAGTTCCCATGAACAGCTACGAGATGCAAATTCAACACTTGGAATCACCTCCAGACCTTTTATCTCCTTAATCTGGCAGGAAATAAGGAAGAAACAGGCCACACCTGGCCATGAAACTGCAGTCAATTGTCCAATTACTTTTGAGCCTGTGAAAATGGAGGTGCTATTTAAAAAATGTCTGTAATTCCTAAATGATTAAGGCAATATTTTTGGTAAACCTCTTGAATAAAAAGTTGGAAGACTACACTTCAATCACATCTTGATTGCTTCATTTCAAATCCATTGTGGTGATGTACAGAGACAAAATTACGGAAATTGTGTCACTGTCCAAATACTTATGGACCTGACTGTAAACTGTACACAGTGAAGTGTTTTTTATGTGTTATTACAGTTTAATCACTATTATTGCCACAGATCATGTTTCAAAACTGTAGATGCCTGACCAGGTTTGCAGTGCTTGTGTCCTAGCTTATTGCAGAGCTTGGCAATAAGCTAGTACACATACTATCTGGTAGGCCTTAAGGTTTCTCAGCTGGTAAATTTAATGAATCTCCAAACACTCAGTGCACTATGTGTCTTCTGACTGACATGTAGAAATGGCTAATTTTGTTTAACCTGCCAGAGGCAAATAATCTGCTAACTGTAATCTGCGAAAGCCAACACATAAAATAAATAAAGTTTATCGTGGGCTTGTAGAACCATTGTCTTTTCATTTTGCACCATCCACATATTCTTTTACTATTGTTTATCACATTCCATATGAATTTTTAAAAAATCCTTATCCGAATGTTGCTAAATACCATCTAACTAGTTTAATCATGGTAGCACCTTCTGGCAATCTATAAACACAAATATAAACCCTAACCAAAATTGTGGGCTATCAAACAGCAGCTAAATTAATAATGTATTCTTTTTATGTATTTTCAAAATTTTTATTAGGTGAACAGAAGTATGATATTGCCTTTACCAAGGAGGATATACAGTATACTCTACTGCCTTTAATTGAATCCTTCTGCACCATCAAACATCACCCAAGAGAGGCTTTTCATTGACATATAGGTTTCTTTTCCCTATCAGATGTTAATCAGGCTGTTTGTCATCGCGCTGTCACTGCTGAAGCAAGAGTGCCACAATTATTGTAGAAGAGGTAGATGCAAGTGCAGATTTTATTTAAAGAAAGTGTAAACAAATAACCAAAACAGTGGAAACAAGAAGGAGACATAAGGCAAAAGCATACAGGAACTTCATAGAACATGTCATTGTTCTTCACCTACAGATTTAGATTCAACCATTGAAAGCCCATACAGGCCCAGAATAGCTGAAACATCACCCATCACACCATTCCCATTTTCATTTATACGAGTGCCCTGCACAGTGAGAAAATTTCCCTGCATATTTTCTTTGGCTCACGTCTAGTAGGACTAGTCCTAGGACTCTGCTGGCTTCACAATTGTGCATTCTCATGGGCAGACAATGAAATCATGGCCTGACAATATCAGTGTCACCATACACAAACACATTCTCACATTCATTCAGACATAGGGGCAAATTTTCATAGCCAATCCACCTACTGGTATATTTTTGAAAGCTGGGAGAAAAACTGTGAACCCAGAGGAACCCACATTGGCACAAAGAGAACACAGAGAGTAATCTGAGCTCAGGATCGAATCAAGTACCCTGGAGCTGTGAGTTGGCCACTGTGTTACCGTGCTGAATTATTTATTTATTTATTTATTTATTTATTCATGCTGAGTAATGGAGAATATATATATAAGGCACAAAATTGAAGTTAAGAACTGACAACCAAGTTTTGAATACACTTGTAGCAAGCAACGGCATAGAACATGCCGCAAGGATGGCAAGGTGGCCTGGTAGATGTATACTTCATTTATGAAACTACTTACAGATCAGATGAGGTGCTGATAACAATGCCTCTGATTTCCTGTCCTATCTACTGCTGCCCAACAAAGGTGAGAAAATCTCAGAGTTGGAGCCCAAGATTGTTGCTGTTGTTTACAGCTGCTCTCCAATAAGCTTCTGATTGACTCTGCTGCTGACTCATTTCATGTATTAACATAGCAGAATTATAAACCTATTTTGAAGCCATTCATGAAGTATATGTGCTACAAGGAAGGAGCTGTTCAAATGCTAGCAGAGCTTGATCTGAACCAAGCAAAGATTATGAGAGTTTTGATCTAACTCTACCAGTTTGCAAATTTTGTAACATGCCAATCTACCTAAACAGTCTTTGGCAGAAAATTGCCATCGAGGTAAGATAATGGAGATAGTGACCGACAATGGATCACAGTTTCTTTTATCTCTTATTGGCTACCCTTACTGCTGAGAGAGAGATGGTACCATATGTTAGGAAATATTTGTTATTTAATTTCTTCAAAACTATGGGAAAATGCTGCTACAGAGACATCCCTTTCCACATTCAGAGTGATAAGCAAACCTTTGTGATTCTGCCAGTGTCCCAATAAAAGACAAAAATGGAACCTGCTGAGACTATGGGCCAGATTTACATACATGAGGATGTGCAGCACACTTGCTGCTTGCGTGTGTGTAGCAGTTTGGGAGTGTGCAAGTGAATGCACTACTAGAATATGCTGGTAGTGTTTGTTCAGATGCCGCTAAAGCAGCTCTGTCCAAACAGTTGCCAACAGAGAAGTCAAGTCAAATCAAGTCAAGTCAAGTGGCTTTATTGTCATTTCAACCATATACAGCTAGTTGGTACACAGTGAAACGAAACAACATTCCTCCAGGACCATGATGCTACACAAAACAACACAAAACTACAAAAGACTATGTATTTTTACATAAAGTGCACGTGCAGACGTGTAGAATAGTACACAGTTCTAGTAAGAAAGTGAATCAGATATGAGAGCAGCGCAAAAGAGTAAGAATATAAGTTGCTATAAATGTAAACATAAGGGGTAGTAGCCAGGTAGAGAGTATAAAAAATTATATACAGTATTTTATAAATATCGTAGCAGCAAAAATGCAGGTAGTGAATACAGAGATGTGCAACAATTGCAAAGAGAATGGAATGGTATTCAGTTGAGTGTGTGTGTGTGTGTGTGTTGTCAGTCCAGTCTCTGAGTGTTGAGGAGTCTGATGGCTTGGGGGAAGAAACCGTTGCACAGTCTGGCCGTGAGGGCCCGAATGCTCCGGTACCATTTGCCAGACAGCAGGAGGGTGAAGAGTCAATGAAGTCAATGTTCACCTTGGTTTAGAGAAGGAATAATTAATAGCTGAAGTTTAAAATGAAAAAGGCTATTCAGTTCCCATTGCTGTGTAATTTTACTCAGGGTCAAATTAGATGAAAGTCACTATTAGTGTTAAGTATTGGAAAGGAAATCACTACATTTATCAGGTGATTTATACCATGGTACACCATGTGCTCTAGGGAGAGGAAGAGTGCAAAGGCTTTGCAACAAAGCTGTGTTTCTATCACTCTCTCTAATAGTAAGAGTAAAGCCTCATTAAGTACAGAAAAATATAGTCTAAAAAAAATCTCTGTTTAAATAAACTTGCTGACTATAAGAGTGAGTCATCGGAAATAAGTAAATAAACTTGTTGTTTATTCAATAATAATTACTGGAGTTAGATTTAATCAATTATGTGACTTTAAGAATTTATTCATGTTATAATCAGTTAGGATGATCTTTTATGTTAATATGTTTTTATAAGAGTATGTAGTCATTTTAGTAAAAGAAATTTATGGTTACAAAGAATGATGAGCTAATGCCGAGCTACACTCCTGAGCTGCCGGTGATCCAGACCCCGCTACGCTCTGGACCAGATGAGCATCACTCCTGAGCTGCTGGTAATCGTGACCTCCCCCCCCTTCACTCTGGACCTGTCCACCGGCAATGCTTCATACTGCCACGAAGACGCTTCAGCTGTTTTCCATGGACTACACCAACACACATTGTACACACACACACACACACTACAGTGTAAACCCATATGAGGATGGGTTCTCTGTTAGTCTGGTTCCTCTCAAGGTTTCTTCCTATCACCATCTCAGGGAGTTTTTCCTTGCCACCGTCACCCTGCTTGCTCATCAGAGACCTCTCACACACACACACTTCACTTAACTTTTGTTTGTGTAAAGCTGCTTTGAGACAATGACCTTTGTAAAAAAGTGCTATACAAATAAAAATGAATTGAATTGAATTGAATAATGCTTGCTTATATGATATGTCTATGATATGATATGATGTACTGATCTGATGTACTTACCAAAGCCAAAACTCTGAGTCCTGATTAGGTAACATTTCTAATACAAATACAGTACCTATCTTTAGTTTGCACATAATGAAAGTCGAAGACCTTTGATCAGTCCGTCTACTGAATTTGAACATGGTTTCAACATGCTGATTTTTCTTTGATCATTTGATTCTTCAGCTACAGTTTTTTCTTTAACTTATTTTTTTTAAGAGTAATTTTGGATATTTTGATGATTTTATTTTTTGGTCCAAATAAAATTTCTTATACTTACTACATATTTATACTACATACTATATTAATTTACAGTATATTTAGCCCACATGTATGATACATCCATGTGGTGTAGAATGAAGCAAGGAAAGTGTAGAATGAGAAGAGTGATTCTGCGTGAACTTGGCTGTCATGTTAAATAACTTGACACAGCATAATTGGCTTCAGGGTATAAACTAGTGGCTTGGAAAATCAAAGCAAATCAAACAGAAGAAGAAGATCTATGGAGAATTTTCTACTCCTGGATGGAGCACCTACAAAACTCTACTGTTACCCCTCTACTACAGGAATGAGCAGATTGTAGAGTTTGCGAATAAAAGGCAGTATGTAGACTACACAGCCCATACACATTCTCTTATTCATCCCCTGCTGAAAAGATGAAAACCATCTCATGAAACAGATGCATTGCACACAGTTAGGGCTGGTTTATACTTCTCCAGTGAAGTGCAGGATGATGCAGAGTGCAGGTTTAGGACTTACAGAAGCTCACTGGCTAACATGCACACATCCAAAATCTTAACAATGCAATTTATGCTATGTATTTGTTGCTATTGTGCATCGCACTGATTGGTTGAGCAGGGAAGTATCAACTTCTGAAAGTCAAAGAGCAAGCGAATATACTTCTAGGTTTTTGATCCATTTCGAATTGCATTCCTGTTTCTTGGTTGGGTTTTAGGTAAAGGTATGTCACTAGTTGACCTTGATTATTTGGATACAGTTAAATTATGCATCAAATTTTAAGCACTTACCTTTAAGCCTGAAGAAAACTAGGGCCTAAAAAATGAAAATGTGAAAATGGCAAACAATCAGATATTCGTTCAGAACACCTATTAGGAGTCAAGTATATTGACAATATATTACAGCCTAAATAGTCTTAATTGTAATTATCATATTAATCATATTAACAATATGGCTTCCACCCTCTTACAAAATAGCATTTGATTCAGCACATAATATTTTTATCATCTGTTTATAATTCTTGAAATTGAATATTATTTATTAATAATGTACTGCTTGTTTAACCAGATCACGTGAGTCGCCATGGTGCACTGTTAGGAACAGCCACATAGGATACGAGAGAGTGCGTGTGTCTCCATCTGGAGTGAAGTAGATGACTGGCAAGTTTTTACCATTCTCAGATAGTTCAGCAGGCTTGTGCTGCGCTTCAAGAGGATTTGCAGGAGTTGCCTCCATGTTCTGGCTTCTGTTCTGCTCCTGTATGACCAACACCAGCAAGAGCCAGAAAAGACAAACACACATTAGAGAACAAGAGCATTAGAGCCTTAAGAGATGTTCAGATGCTGACTGTGAGAAAGCGTCCAAACAAAGAGGGTTGCACCCATGGATGTCTTATTATATTGCAAAACTCGGGAAGTGAGCTTGTATAAATTATCCTGGGCATATGGCTCATTTTTGTCACAGAATGCTATTTGTAGACCTTTAAATTAATTTTATATAAAATGAGTTTTGTGATATAAAAAAAAAAATACCGGAGAACCCAGAGAAGCTATGAGGTTGGAACACTACCTGCTGCATCACTGTGCTGCCCAAGAAACACATCATAGCACCAAATGACTACAGAATGATGGATTAGGAGTTTGGTCCTATAGAAATGTGTATTTGTCAACCTAAAGAAATTTAATTGATAAAGTGAATTTCTGTCACCCACCACATGAGAATTATATTCACCCTTTTGTCTACAAAATAATTTTTTTTTGTCAGAGTCTTTCTTGCTGCAGTAAGCCATTTGTAAATAAAAATAATTCATTTTGGGGAACAAAATTTAATTATCACCTGCTGCCTCCATATGTCTGATGATGATAAATTATATAAGCTCATGTTCTCAGCTTTGTGGTAAGCACCCATGTGCTTTTTATTCGACTTACATGAAAACCTTCATAATGCACTCCATGTAAACAAGTAAAGATGGTGCAAAGCAAAACTAATAGCAAAATTAGGACTAATTTAGCCAAAATCACCAGTGTATCAACAAACTGAGCAAAATAAAGTTCTGTTGGTAGGAGCATCTGAAACCTGAAACACAGGCTGTGCCCTGTTGAAAATCCAGTGATGTTCACCCTCTGGTGAACTAGGAGGAAGGTTCCAGAGCATGAACGGAGGGAAAGAGACAGAGAGATGAAGGAAGAGAGCAGGATGTGGAGGAACCACAGCAGAATATCTGAGTTTATGTCTATTTACAGACAGCTTTACTTTGCTTTGTTTAGAGGTGACACAGCTTCCCAGAGTCACTCAAAGCAGCCATCGCAGCAGCAAGTTACCGGACCACAGTGACCCTAACATATGCATGCTATGTAAACAAGTATGGAGAAATTAATCAAATCTTGATCAAGATGAAGTCACTATGAGAAAAAAAGAATATGATAATAAATACACAGAACATAATCACCGTGATTAAAATCGACGGTGTTTCATTCAAAGACCCGGCTTAAAAGCAATTTCCTAATTATTCATTATCAAGTAATTGCCTAGCAACATGTTACATATATAGTATATAACAGTAATTATGAATACTGCAAAATCTAAAATTGTGATTGGAAGACAACCTTCATGACGTATGAGGCAGTAGAGGTGAGTGTGTGAAAGTTAAGTGGGGGTTTCAGGACACTGAATATGCTATTATTGAATTGCACATGTAAGGGAAGTAACATCTGACCGTTCTCTCATATACACTCTCTGCATTCCTTACACCATACACTTACTCCAGCACTGCAGTGTAATACATTATTATCAGAGAAGCCAAAGTACACAGGTTGGCCATTAAGCATATCCCTCATGAGTGCAGTCAAACACCATCATTACATTGCCTGTGTAAACATGTTAAACACATGCAAGCATTATACATGAAGGTCTCTCTCTCAAACACACATACACAAACACAAAGCAACATGCAAGGGATGAATAGTTTGATTTATAATTTGTCTGATTACATGGTACATAAATGTGTTCAATGAACAGACCAATAAGCTGCTTTTGTTGTTGTTGGGTTTTTCCCCATCTCTCTTCCTCTTCCTCTCTCCACCAGCCTGCTGCTCTCCATCATCTGCACTGAGCAATTAACTGCAGAACTGTATCTAGTACAGATATATTTTAAGATAAATTGCTATGTATGAATCACATAGTGTGACTCCAGGCAGCCCTGTGAGCAAATGACACATGATCAAATGAAACAGAGCTCTAATTACAAGAAAATGGGTGGTTCACACTGCAATGGCTGGTTCAGTCACACTTCTCCTGCTGATAGCTAATTTGTTGAAATATGTTCTGAGGGGAGAGTGTAGAAAGAAACAGATGGCATTACTTAAGTGTTACAAATGGTGGAGGCATGTGTCAAATTATGGAGATCTAATTTGCCAAAACATCAACATGTTTTAAGACTACCAGATCTTCAAGTACCATGCTGAGTGAAAACTGCAAAGCCTGTCTAATCTTTCAGTAAGACTGATATCTTATTTGCTTTACTGGACATACCCACTATGAAAGGACTCAGCAAGGGGATCTTTTTTTTTTAATCTGTTTAAGCTGAGGATCTTTTTTTTTTAATCTGTTGTGTGTGTATACAAACCATAAACATCTTGGGTTGCATTAGAGCCAGAGATTTTTGTTAGGCTGCCAGATAATTTAATCATAGATTAGAGTTGCATAACTAATAGCATCATAACACATTTTGACCAATTCTTCCACTTTCATTGCTTAGTTTGAACAGTAGTTGGCCTTGAGGTTTAGTGTCCTGGAGGCACCTTCTTGTCCATGCAATGTTATTTTGGTGCACAATTTGTCACACAATTTTACTGTGGGATATAAAATTTAAAAAATAGGATTATCACTTATAATCACTGCATCTACATGATTTGTGTCTCAATAATTAGTGTCTCAATAATGTAGCAGCATGGATGGAATAAAGAGCAGCACTGTCTTCCTCATTGGCTATCTAAAACAGACTGTACTTATGTAGATAATAATATAATAATTTAATAATAAATAATTAACAAACTCTGAGATTTGATTGGAGAATGGATTGCTGCTGTAGTCATTAGGATGATAAAGAAGTTTCACTAAAATGGGGACACTGAATGAACTAAATGAAGTAGAGTAGAGTGCTACTGGCTAATTAAATAACCTTATCCAGTTATTCAAAAGTACACTATGTTCCGAGGTCATACTAAATAGTTGCCCTTTGAATATTTTCAAAGTTCAAGCCCATCCATTCTGAATAAAAAAAAGGCTCTCTAAAACACTTCACACTTATTTAAAGTTTAATCTTTTCCTTATATACACATAGAATATAATATTTCAGTATTTCCTTTTCAAGTTTTTTTCTCTTCAAATTTGTAATGAAAAGAAATTATAAACAGCTACCAGAGACCAAAAAATTGGCAGAGCTAGGGATCATTATCCGATTTTGGTGCCAGCAAAGGTCCATATAATTTCTGAAAAATATTCAAATCCTGAAATGATGTCTTTCCTATAATAGTTTTAATGAGCCGTGAGTCATTCTGAAATATAGAAAATGAATTTGCAAAAATGGTCATCAAAACAATTCTCCAATTACATCCAGTGTCCATACAAACTCTAATAGAACTCTGCCCTTCTGTTACATTGAAGAAAACTCACCTTTAAAATAATGTATTCTTCCAGTCTTGTGATTATGAAGAAAGATTCACTGAGTAAAACTCTGAAAACGCATTACTAATTAAAATGCAGGGGAGAATATCATAGATGTAAATAAGAAGTAAAAACATTAGAAGAAATAAAATTGCACATACCTAATCAGAAATAGTATGAATGTGGACACTGATGTAAAAGCAAACATACTGTATCTTTTAAGTTATGTGTGAAAGGAGGTGCTATACTTTCCTCTTTAACCATTAAGAATAAAATAAATGATACTTGCACGGTTTTATGTGCCTGCATGTTTATGCCTAGCCATGTTGTTTTACCAGTGTTAAAAAAGAAGTTTGTTCCTCTAAAATGATATTTTTACAAGTTTAATTTTGTCAATGAAAAGATAAAAAATGCAAAATAGAAAGAAAATAGAAATATTTATCTTACCTGAAATAACAGTAATTGACCACTAATATACCTTTTAAAAAAGCAAGAAGTAATATACTTATCACGGTTGTGATTAAAAAAGGGGGAAAAAGAGAGATATATATTTGCAGTAAAAGGGCCATAAATAAATTATTATAAACATTTGTATCCTAAACATTGCTGCTGCTATTAACCCTCTTAGCCTTATGTCAACTCTGTTATTGAGTTATATTTTGGCAGTAATATCATCAAAACTCAAAATACAATGAAATGAATGGATTTTATCATTAGTAGAATGGAAAATCAATTTCATATTGTAAAACAATGATTTAAATTATATCCAAATTTTATTGGTCACACACACACAACCATACACAGTACTACGTGCCATGAAATGCTTTTTTCGACATAAAATAAAATTTACATAAACCACAATATGAAGTGAAGTGAAGTGAAGTGACGTGATGTGTAGCCAAGTTTGGTGACCCATACTTGGAATTTGTGCCCTGCATTTAACCCATCCAAGTGCACACACAGTAGTGAACACACACACCGTGAACACACACCCGGAGCAGTGGGCAGCCTTTTTTGCTGCGGCGCCCTGGGGGGGGAGTTGGGGGTTCGGTGCCTTGCTCAAGGGTCTCACCTCAGTCGTGGTATTGAGGGTGGAAGAGAGCGCTGGTCATTCACTCCCCACACCTACAATCCCTGCCGGACCTGAGACGCAACCCTAGTGAAAAAAAAAAAAAGTATACTTTACTGTATTTGTAATATATTTCCTGTTTCAATAGTACATTGCAAATATACTAACAAAAAATTGTACTATCTTTAAATATATAAAAAGTGTATTACCACCATGCTTTGACCTATTTTTACAATACAACTTTTAACACACTTAATAATTGCAATTTAGAATATTTTCTAAAAATCTATTTTACAAAAATATACTTGAATTGAAAGTTTTGTTTATTTTTTAAAAGTGTATTTATTTGCACTTTATGTAAATATATTTTAGTATTATTTTTAACTGTGTGCTGAAAATGACCATTGTAACAATGCATTGAAAGCATACTTTCAAAGTACATTATTAAATAACCTGAAGTTGTAGTATACTTTAAGTTCAATTTTGGAGTAGTTTTTAAGTGTACTTCTTCATGCTTGCAATTCAATTCATTACTGCTTTCAGAAAGTAATAAAACATATGATAAATGCGTTGAAAGCCCATTTAAAACATTTTTAAATAAAGTATATGCACTGCACAAAAGGCTACTCTTGTAATTGTGATTTAAGTATTTTAATAAATTTATATAATGTCACAGAGAGGTCCAATGTACAAACATCAATCCATGACTAATTTTACACCAACAGCACACCATACGAACACAAGAAAATGTGTTCTACAGGAAAGTAACCGTTTATGTGTTTTTGAAATGTTTCAGATGAATTTTGGGCGAAATTAGCAATTAAATTAGCATTAGCCGATGCTATTTTGCTTAGCTTGCTGTGGCTGAAGCTTACAGAGGGCTAACAGTTAGCCTACTAGCTAATCTGATAGATTTCATATTGTTTGGGGAACTTAGTTGGCTTGGTATTGCTAACTTCATAGAGCTAGCTATTTATAAAGGCAGTGTTGCAGTTTACACACTTGGTAGTTGATGTTTAACTGTTTGTGCTCTTGTCTGAGGGGATTTGTGCATTTTTTAAAGTTGCTATTCACACTTCTTGTTTTTGACAGCGAATTAGCCATCATCTCAGTCTCCAGTTAGCTTAGCCTGTTAGCTAGCTAGCTAGTCGTGTGAGTGAGAGAGAGAGAGAGGGAGAGAGAGAGAGAGACGTTGCTAAAGTTCAGTGCTGTGCCTCGAGATGCCTGCGGTGTTGGAAAAGGGTACGACGGAGATTTCAGGGAAGAGGCAGAAACTCGGTGAACAACCCAACAAAAAGTTTTACTTCCAATGGCAACAGTAACAATTCTTGGGAGGAAGGAATTTCTCCTTCCTCCGATGATGACGAGCAGGGTAAGTGACGGGTGGTAGCAGGCCCGGGTTGGCTAATGGGGAGCAGCGGGAGGATTCCCGGGGGCCCGCTCTGTTTTTGACCGCGAGGGCCGGTGTTGTCATGCCACTGGGTTGAAATACAGATGTCTGTTATTGAAGTTACATGTTATTTATTGTAATGAACCTGACAAGAAGTGCATTCAGCATTGGGGAAAAAAATAGCATATTTTTACTCAGAAATAATATATTTATGGTATATTGCTTGTGTGTTTTCAAGACACTCTTAATTAATTTGTAGTGTACTTGTAATACAAAAAAGTACACTTTAATATCACTAATCAAGCATGCAATTATCTTACACAGGCATATACTTAAAGTATACTAAGTATACTTGAAGTTGTTCCAATTTAGCACATAAAAGTACACTAAATACGCTTAAAGTTATGCTTTACTACAATTTAATCACAACTAAAATATACTTAGCACAAAATTAGTTGTTCCAAAATAGCACACTTCAAGTTAACTAATCATTAACACACTTAAAATATACTGACAATTAGTCTGGCTGAAAGTATACTTAGCATATTTTTTTTTCACTAGGGAAACCCACAACCTTCAGGTTCACCTTCGGGTTACAAGTCCAACTCTCTAACCATTAGGCCACGACTGCCTCTGAATATAGCAACTGTCATAAAACAAAAGCAAGAGTTTAAGGTACTCTAACATACTTTTTCTATCCTGACTTTTAAAAGTGCATCTATTTGTAAAATAGCTACTGAATTAATTATATTGTAATAAGTGGCACTTAAAAATTTGGAAGTTGGAAGTTGGCTTCCATTCAGGATAATGACCCAGTACTAACATTAAACACCACAGTGCATACATAGCATTTACTGAGCAATCAAATGTACGTCAGAGCAAAAAAAGAAATTTAAAAGCCATAATGTACTGAAGCACTTCACATCTCAACAATCCATACCTCATCTTTTACTCCAGTTCAGAATATACAATAAGGTGCAGAGTTCTTTGAACACTTTTCAGAGACAGATCGTAGAGAACAATAGCAAAGAGTCCATAATTCATTTTGTTTATTAGATTCTGTGAAACAGCCACAAATCTGACCAATGAGTACTCCCTAAGTAGCCTATTATTATACAGTATAAATAAAATAATATTCATCAGTTTATAATGAAATTATTAGCATGATCTTGAGAAGGTGAAGAATTGTGGAGTGTGTCAAATGTTGTTTAACACTTCAAACCTCACAGGGGCCCAGTTACCCCTAAAAACCTAACTATTATAGCTTACTTTCAAATTAATAATTTCTCACAGAATGGTTCTGGAAAAAGTGTCTGCTTCCTGGGTCTTTAGTGGAAAATAAAATGGTTTCTGTGTGATCAATATTAATTCACAGCTCTAGAGCCAAAACATATTTTTTGATTGGGATTATGATATGCTTTTTCTGAGTTAATTAAAAATGCAAATATGTAATGATACTCTTTAATGTAAACTTAATACAGTGCAGTATTCAAATGAGTGTCACAGGCATTAATTAAGTGTTGGGTAAAACCTCCTTTTTTCAACAAGAACTTGTCTTTTAGCTACTGTCGGCCTGTTAGATCTCACTGTGAGTGTCTGATCTATCAGCAGTCTGCCTGTTAATCTGTGACCTACCACAATGTAAAGGTCTCAGTATAATTCTTGTAGAGACAATGTTCACATGACTTCATCTACCAATATAGTTAAAAATGAAGTATTTGCAGAGAAAATGAAAAGCTGCAGAAGTCATGCAGAGGCTTTGCTTGGCTTTGCTATGACGCACACATGGGAGCTGGGCAGGGGCAGGCTTAGCACCAGACAAAGGCAGGCAACCGCCTTGGGCCCCTGGAAGCCAAGGGCCCCGTAAAATGCAAATTGTAGATAATTTTAATTATTAATGCTAAATAACGTATGCTGAAAATTTAAATATTTATGTTAAAACACTAAAATGATTAATATCGCTGTCATTTCAGCAGTGTCAATGCAAGCCCCGTCCCCCCAACCCCGCCTCATGCTGTAATGGAATATCAAGATAAATCTGTGCAATTGAATAGGGCCCCATTCCTGTATTTTGCCTAGGGCCCCCAAATCTTAAATCCACCCCTAGAGCTGGGTGCACTCTGCAGATGAATACACTATGCGTTTATACATGACAAAAGGGGAAAAAAAGCAGTAAAGTTTAAATGGCGGTTTTGGCTACTCACAATCCTCTCGAAATTTATTTTCGCTTATAGTATATTGAAGTGTTAACTGTTTATGATTCTGTGGCATCATAAAAATAAACTTATAGCCCACAGAAGGAATTTGTCATGTAATGTCAGCTAGATAGCTAAAATCTAATTTCTGATGGAAGGGGTAAGAGTTGGTCAGATGTAATCTCACAGCATACTGCTTGGTACCATGGCAGGGTGAATATAGGATCTTTAGGATCTTTTCCTGAGGCTGTACACATCCCCAGGGCTAATGTTAGTAAGCTAGCCCACTAACTCTAGCTAGCTACCTTAAATACAGTGTAGAGAATAAAAGAATAAAATTTGGTCACTGAAAGGCTCATATTGGTAAATAACTAAGTAGTGTTAGAAGTTACACAATGATGATGAATATAACTGTTCACTATGTCCCAGCAAATTAGAGAATAAACAAATGTCTTTTCTCATTAGCAAGAAAATAAGCTAAATCTTTATCTGATTATATTGACTCTCGTTCTCTCACTCTGCTAATCTTTCGTTACAATGATTGGCTGCCTGTCACTGTGGAGTCAAACATCTGTTGGGTCTAAAGTTGGTGCATAGACACATTCAAATTTCTTGCCAATTTTGACACAGCACTGACTGTGAATTACTATTAGAGGATTGTCTGGACAACTCACAGCAGCTCAGGAACATCATATTATATAGTATTTTATTGATCCCTGAATCATGTACTATTTTTATTGTCATGAACAGGAATTAGAAAGTCTAGGCCTAATAATCACATTAATTATGCTATTACTGCAAATTTCTTTATTTAATAAAAATAGTACAGGTTCCATCCATACTGATTGGCAGCCAGATTATAAAACAGCACTTGCAACAGTGCATCCTAATTTTTTGCATGATGAACTGTAAGTAGCCTAATATTTTGCAGAAAATGGAAAACTTAATCATTCCAGAAGTGACAAGATCAGAATCCTGTTTAGTGAAAGAGCTTGATATAATATTATAAGATAATATAATATTATATACTATATACTATAATGTATACTATAATATAATTATATAATGCTATAAAATGATTCAGGACTGCTGGAGTTTTAGGGTTGTTCTTGCTGAAAAAGTAAGGAAGGCTTTTTTTTTTTTTTAAATAAAATACACAAAAAAACACAGATCATGTTTTAAAGGCATTATAGTTTTAATTTCTACACTATCTCTGTCAGCCCCAGAGATTTGCAAGCCATTCAGGATACGGTCCAGTGCATGCACCATACTGTGAGATTATTGCAGGGCAACCATTTTTCCTTCAACCAGAGCTTGTATTGTCACCAGCTAAGTAACATTAGGTGACTTGTTCTTAATGAAACTGCACAGTTACACTGAAGCAGGTCAGTGATGCATGGGCATTGCTTAAGTCACATTAAGAGCTAACTGGCTGACGGTAAATGACAGTAGCTAAAAGACCAGCTTGAGATTAATTAATGTGAAGGAGAATGATGCACAAGCCACATTATTAAATGTTTTCCTGTAAGTAGCTTGCAATAGCATTTTTTCTTTCAGAAAGGACAAAAATATTAATTGATAATGAATAATATTAGATAAAATTCAAGATGTTCATGTGTTGTTTCTGCCACAGGCTTCTGTGAGCAACTAACAAACCCTCGCTGCTGTAAACTGCACAATTCACTGGCGAAGCAGATGGCCCATTGTGACTAGAGCAATAGAAAACATTTGTGACAGTCATCTGAGGCTTTAAATTAATGTGAAATAGAGAAAGCTTTGGATCTTTTACACAATTTGGCAGTAGGAACTAATCATCATGTGTTCTGTACTGAAGTACATTGTCAGAAGAAGACAGTACTTTTCCTGTCAGAGAGTATCTACACTTCTTTGATTTTCTTTCCCAAATGGAAAAAATGTAGCCATGTAGAGATATTTTTAACAAATTGAGTCATGTGCTTATGTGAGTGCCCTTGAACAGGCTACAGACTCGAACAGGCTACAAACTTTCATTCTACACTCTCTTTGTTGTGGCTCCTGCCTACATCCATTAATCTGCCTTAAATAACTGAGTGTGTTTTAATTATAATACAGCCATATACTGTCTGTCAAAATTATTTTTTAGGGGGCCAAGCACCGAAGGTGCATACGCACGTTATTGTTATTCTATGTTTACTTCTTCTTCTTCTTCTTCTTCTTCTCCTCCTTCTTCTTCTCCTTCTACTTCTTCTTCTTCTGGCTAGGGTGTCTATGGGAGCCCATAGAAGCATCTGGTAAAAAGTTGCGAAATTTGGCACACTGATTGGGAAGGCTCTAAGGAACATTCCGATCAAATTTGGGCCAAGTGTTGCCAACACTTCATGCCATCATTGGGTCAAATTTTGGCCTAGTTTGGAAGTACATTTATGGTCATAACCTTTGAACCGTGTGTCCAAAATTTAAAAGCCATTGATTCCCTGGGTCGAGACGAGTTCGATGCACCCTATGACGTAAATTCCCCCTAATTAGATTTTCCACCATCTTGGATTTTGTCAAAAATTGTTTTTTCGCTACTCCTCCTATGAAGTTTGTCCAACCATCAACAAATATGGCATAGATCATCTTTAGTGTAAGCCTCACAAAGGAGATATCAAAAGAATTTTTAATATTCCAAATGATTTATCCGTAATGGGCCAACGAATCTGACAGCAAAGCCACAAAACAGGAATTGAGGCTGTATCTCAGCAACAACTTTGCGCACTGACACAAAACTTCAGGCTATACAACAAATTTCGTGCCAGTGCCACCCACTGGTCAAAAGTAACAATAACATGCTAAAAAATGCTTATATCTAACTGCCATTTTTGCTACTCCTCCTCTAAATTTTGTGCAATCTTCACCAAATTTGGCTCACATCATCTTGACACCTGTCTAAACAATGCTGCAGCAATGCCATCCTGCTGCACATTTATCCAACTAGACCTTTCCTCCTACAGTCAGAGAATTCCACCACTGTCCATGATCAAAACATACACATCATGAGCGAAACTACAAATCACTCTTGAATCCCTTTGCCTAAAGTTATGGCTCTGCTTTCCTGTGATTGATTAGGCAACAATTGTAGCGAGTCTGTGAATGTGGGTGCTTGGCCCCCAAAATTGCTGCTTGCAGCTTTAATTTATTATTTTTATTTTTTTAACCTTTTATTACAGTCTGTCCACTTTTGGCAATTAAATTAGGACTTAAAAATTAAATAAGTCTTCCATCTATTACCTAAATATTTGTATTTAAGGACATCATATTCTACTCAGAATTCACTCTCTGTGTTTCAATTGATACCATAGTATAGTGTTCAGAAACATTTCACTGGCAGCTCATATGGCAGAGGTGATGTATGGTAATGAGCTCTGTCAGCTTTGGATCTATTTGAATCTTCTGAAAATCGATATCAGTAGTCACAGCTGGTAAGCCTAATCCAAATTTGCAGAGACTGTGGCATTCAGTGTAAACCTGAGTGTGTTGAACAAATCATAATGACTGTGTACTTTACACTGGATATTTAAACTAATGTGATAAATGGCTTTAGATTATTTTATTATAATTTTGTGCAATCATTGTCTTTGTCGTGCTATTGGGCCATACTTACCCTTTTTAAGATGATGTGAAATATGGTGGTACTGGTTCAACAATGATGGTATCTGAGATGGGAAATTGGTATCTCAGATATCTTTGAGGAAGGGATTACAGTCTTGGCTATCATTCAGCATGTGAACAGAGATATGAGAGTAAGATGAGAAACTGTCACATTAACACCTCCAGGTTTAACAGGCCTGTTGTACACACAGATCAAATCAATCTCTGCTACTTGACTGCACCTAATATATAAGCTGTTGCTGTCTGCAACTTACGCTAGTTGGACTGTCTCAGGGGTTTCTTTGCACCGTCTGCACATTGGGTTATGTCTGATGTATTGGGTTTAACTACCGTGCTTGTTCTTCTCCTGTCATAATTAGTGCTTTTATGCTGCCCTCTACACCAGCATTATTCATAATTGGGGCAGATGTGTAAGGGGAGGGGGACTGTCAGTGTTTTGCATACAATGGAACATACTGTAGGTTTATCCACCAGGGAACATCAGTGTAATACATAAATAATAATACATAAATACATTTGGTATATTTAATCTTGTGCTCCCTCTCCCTCTGTTCTGTGCATCACTTGCTGGGCTAAGTGAAACTTCTTTGTATCTGCACTATCTGCTTCTGCATAGTGAAAGAGTGACTGTCAGTGCTGACAGATGTCCACTGACAACCAATTATAATAATAGTAAAGAAGAATAAGAGGCAATGCAAGAATGCAGGTTTATGTAACTGTGATGATAAAAAGATACGAAAACTAAACTAAAGTACAGTTGAATATTGTGTCACATGATGAAGGGAAAAGCAAGCAAGAAAAGATGCTATTTTGAAGACAAAATGGTTGGGGCTCCCAAGTGGCACAAGTGAAAAGTGTTCACCCTATTTTCAGGAGATCCAGTTTAAATCCCAGTAAATGATATAGCCATCCTTGGCCAGGAGATAAGGCAACAAAATTCTCTGTGCTCTTAGGGTTGGAGGGATGGCATTACTGCCTCTTCCCTGTCAATCAAAGGCAACACTAGCTAAATGTGGACATCTATGAGCCAATCTATGCAGAACAGGGCAGATACTGCTTTCATCAGAATGTGTTACACTGCCCTGTGATGCATCATGAGAAGCAGTTTGTAAAGTTTACCTTTGCATATTTTGGAGGAAGTACGTGTTTGCCCCACCCTAACCTGTTGTTGTCATTTAATGGGGAGAGTTAGCTAGTGGGTAGGAATTGGCAAGACCAAATTGGTGAGAAAATGGGTGGAAAAGAGAAGACAAGATGATTGTCTCTATAAGATTTTAAGTCTCCGGAGGAAAAAATTACTTTGTATATATGCACCAAATAGCAGTATTGAATATATTCAGTCTTCTTGGAGTTATATTCCAGTCCTCTTACTGACTCCATAGTTCTCCTGGGGGACTATAATGCCCATGTTGGGAATGATGGCGATAGTTGGAGGGGCATGTTTGGAAAGAACTGCCTCCTGGATATGAACCAGAGCAGTAAAATGGTATGAGACTTCTGTGCAAGCATCAGATTGTCAATAACAAACACACAGTTTGAACACAACATTGCTCATAAGTCTGATACCAGAGCACATTGGGCCAAAGATCAGTGATCGATTTTGTATAATCAGACTTGAGTCCATATAATTCAGACATGGGATAAAGAGAGGGGGCATTGCCATCAAATGATGACCACTTGGTGAGAACCTCCCTCTGTATAGTCACATTTAAAGAAAATAGCCAAGGTACTTGTGTTTTCCTTATAAAAAGGGGCTTGAGCTCCAAATGATAGTAATGCCCCTTAAAGCCAGTTTAGCTTATTGGTATGATCAAATCTATCTTCTGTTGTATTTTAATGACTATTTTTGGTCAAGGCACTATGTCAACATTTAGTCACATATGGAGTTACATAGTAAATATGTTCTGTGTTGTAACAGTATGTCTGTGATTTATTGCACTTAGAAACTAAGCCACAAACTACTATTAGTTCATTTTGCTCCATACAGGATGTGCAAAATATAACCACTTTGTTTTCATTCTTGAACATATTATGAATCAAACTGTCAGTTATTCTTTAAGGCCTATAAAAAGAATCAGGATATTATGACTGTCTCACACACACATACACACACTGTTTCAGCTACAGTCTGGAAAAAGAGGAAGACACTTACGAATGATGCTCAGTTTAAGAGAAAAGATTACGTATTTACATAAACAACATTTATTTTTGTGGACATTACATGTACATGTACACTCACCATCCACTCTATTAGGAAAACCTGTACACCTGCACATTCATGCAGTTATCTAATCAGCCAATCAAATGGCAGCAGCGCAATGCAAAAAATCATGCAGATACTGGTCAATAGCTTCAGTCAATATTCACATCAGACTTTAGAATGAAGAAAAAATGTGATCTCTGTGATCGTGGCACGGTTGTTGGAACCAGATAGGCTGGTTTGAGTATTTCACAAACTGCCGATCTCCTGGGATTTTCACACACAACAATCTCTAGAGTTTACACAGAATGGTGTGAAAGAAAAAGGAAAAAGAAAGTAAAGAAATTCAAGCACTAATGGTAAGACCTGCACAGCCACAAGCAGAAAGAAGAAATAAACTGACTCTGTGACTAAGGTAAGCATTCCTTCAACATGAATCCATCAATCTATACATTAGTTGCTGAACTAGCAGAGGATGGGTGCATGGCCATCTCTCTCACGACAATAATATCTAGGATTCACACATAGCAGTGACTGAATCCTTAGGCATCCCTAAAAACATTAATAAGCATTACATTATGCAGCCTGTGCATGTGTGTGTATGTGTGTGTGTGAGTGAGAGAGGGGGAGAGAGATTATGAATGCTACAGACATTTCTCAACAGCACAAGCTTGTGGCTTTCCATCATTACCATGGCCATATATTATCACAGGTCAAAGACTTGTGAAGGCTCTCAGAAGAAATTGATGGCTTCGTCTCTAGTATTTTCCAGATGGCGAAAGCATGCATATAAGCCCTCGATAACATATCATTACAATACACAAGTATATAGGTAAACACATATAAATTTATACAAAATCATTGGCCTCTTAGCCAAGATATTTTTGAGTAGAAGGGCTCAGAAAGGCTAGTTGCTAAATTCTCTAGACTGACACACTGCATCTTACCCTCATCTTCAGATGGCTACATGCTATGAAAAGGTTGAAAGAGATCATTATCAGAAAGCAGATAAGCTTGTAACTGAGGCAATAGCAAAAGTTAATGAAAAATAGAGGCTGGTATAAAGAGATAAGCAATACATCACTGAGCAATTTACTGAAATACAACCATAAAAAAGTTAACAAACCTAATTTCTAGCTTTCTGAAAAGCCATGGTTCTGAAAGAGGAGTCCAGGGACCCCCAGGGGTCCATCAAGCATGGCTAGGGGTCCATGTTTTAAATTTTTAGTTATTTTTTTATTACAGTTGTCGCAAATCACAACCAAACTCATTTTCAATGTTATTATGCCTTTAACTGGAATTGAATAAACCATTTTAATAAAAATGAGTTCTGTGAGTGGAAAGTTCAGAAATTAAAAAAAAAAAAAAAATCTGGCTTCAATAAATAGCCAAAATATTTAATAACATTTAATAACCTTTTTTTTTTAAATACAGTTAAAAAAAAAAAAACCTTGCTGTACTGAAGCTCCCTTTTAAAAGCTCTTCATATTTTCAAAACTCCATTTTGTTGTATTTTAAACCAAGTTTAGATATAAATTGAATATATTCATTTTTCATGTGTTTTGAATTAGAATAAAGTGGAAGCATGCAGGCTATATTAAGACATTATAATGGGGGGAGCTAAAGTGCAGTGATTATGCTGTAAAAGGTGTCCTGTTGGCTTTTTATCTGAAAAATGACTTCTAAAAGGACATGCAGGAAAGATGAGCATGAAAAATTGCTGACCTATGATCTTGTGCTACTGCTGGAAGCACTTTGCTGTCAGGTAGAGCAGTTCTGGTTGGTGTTTGATGGACAAAAATGGATAAGGCATTGAATAGGAGAACTTCCAGCCTTTAATGTCTTACACAGTCTCCATAAATAAACCAACCAAATAAGCCAGATTTCTTTATTTCTGAAGCATAACCATCCAAATGATCTATCCATGACCATGAATTTTGAGTTCACACACACGAGTAATAAACCAAAAAATATAAATTCTATGATTTAATTACTATTATCATGGATTGAATTAGCAGTTATAGGTATTTGTGTTGCCCAGAAGGCATTAAAGATATTAAAGCTCACATCTAGTCATCTCTGTCGCATTATTTAAAGCTCCTGTCAACCCATTTTCATAATTAGCTACTTACAGTTATCTTCAGCTTCTGTGGTGAATTTGACTGCAAAAGAAATAATGTTGTTGTTTTTTCAATTAAGAAAAATTTCTGAATTTCTTTTTTCTGTCATGTTCATTTAGTTCATTTAGTAGAGGTGACCAAAGCAACAATTAAAATTATCTATGTGCATATGTCAGCATCACTTTAACCCCAAATACAGGAACTAAAGTGACTTCTTTTCTGTTCACTCGGGCTCTTCGTGTATGGAGCCCATAAGGGGACTTGGCGATGGAAGAAAATATGAGATGGGAGGAAAATTTATATTTCAATGCTTTCACATTCGCTCCCCCAACTTTTGCGTTCCCCCGAGAATCTTTGCGTTCGCTCATGAATGCAAATATCCTCGCGAGAAAATGCAAAAGTTTTGCAAGCGAACACAAAGTTTCTCGGGGGAACGCAAAAGATTTGCAAGCGAACACGAAAGCACTGACCAACCCATTTCAGAGGAGAAAATTTTATCTTTAACCTATCTAACCTATAAATTTCCATCTGAGTCAAATATGATTATACCAAGAGTCTTGAATTCTTGTTCTAGCACTGCAGGTTTGCATTAGCCTTAAAAGCTAGTGGAAGTAAATAAAAATTTTTCCTAAAATCATGAAGAAATCTGCAAACAGAAATAATCACCCTGACTACACTAGTAAGTGATTAGACTTCAGATAATTGTGATGCAAAACTGTATCACATTTTATGTTCATTCATAGTGAATAAGCTATTAAGAAACAACAATAACAAGTATAATTTTTTACATGGCAATCTAATTGCCTGTGACTCACGCTCTTTACATTCTAAAAGGCGGCCCCCAGCCTCTCTCTTGTTGATTAAGTGTATTAGATTTCTTCTATTATAAGCTCAGTAATTGTGTCCTTGACCATTTCCTCAGGTGAATCATACTGGAGGTGAATCTAAAGAATCTGTAACTACATTAAAGGCTGTTTGTTACAATAATTGGGGATATGTTGCTTTATAAAAAGAATAACCATTTAAACATTATGCCTGTTGCTTAGCAACTCAATCTTCACACTTTGTCATGTATGGATAAAATAATAAAAGCATGTTTACAACAACTTCAGCATCATGCCTCTCGGGGAACACAGCAAACTCGGGGTAAAACTGCATGTGAGCTTTTATTTTTATCTTGTGCCCTTTGGCACATTAAATTAATGTCGAATTTAAAAATGCAAACAAAACCACAGCTTGTGAACTCACTCACTGCTTCTGTTGCTTGTCTCAGTTTTGTACTTTTCACAGTGGCACACGTTCAGCTGACAGATCATCTAAATGTACGTGGGACAACACGTCATGTTTGTCATGTTAACCATTACCCCTCTAGGTCTTTCCAAACACCTCCCTCCTCCTGAAGACCCATGGTAAAAATACTTCCCTACCTGCTTCATTGTGGAATATACATGCACAAGAGAAAAAAAAAACATGAAGGAGAACATAAACACAAGCCATCCAAAAGTTTGTGGACACCCGACCATCACACCCATGTGTTCTTCCCCAAACCATAAAGTTGTACAGGATGTCTTTGTATGCTGTCGCATTACAATTTCCCTTCACTGGAACTAACTGGCCCAAACCTGTTCCAGCATGACAATGCCCCTCTGTACAAAGTGAGCTCCATGAAGACATGTTTTGCCAGGGTTGGTTTGGAAGAACTCCAGCGTCCTGCACAGAGTCCTGACCTCAACACCACTGAACACCTTTGAGATGAACTGGAATGCCGACTGCACCCCAGGCCTCCTCACCCAACATAAGTGCCTGACATCACTAATGCTCTTGTGGCTGAATGAGCACAAATCCTCACAGCCACACTCCAAAATCTAGTGGAAAGCCTTCCCAGAAGAGTAGAGGTTATTAAAACAGCAAAGTGGGACTAAATCAGGAATGTCAAGTGTCTAGATCACTGCCTTTAAAGGCACACATGCCCAAAGAAAAACTGTGGGATAGAAAATGTAGACTGAAGATCATGTTTTTACTTCTGCTGTCAACTCATGCAAAATAAAAGAAAGAGACGATTAAAAGTAAACAAATAAACATGCTATTTATGATTCAGCAGAATATACACTTACACCATAACACTGGTGATAAACAGGCACTGCAGTCACAGTGAGAGTTGGGCTGACGATACCTAAAAAGACAAGCTCTTCCTGAGAGGTTTTACTCAGTCACATTGATGTGCACTGTAAAGTTCTTTTATTCTTATAACACTTCTATTATCCCCAGTCGTGAATACTTAGGCTGTACTTTAAACTGTATACTACTGTACTAAATGCTACTTCATTACACCTTTGATGTCATTACACCTTTTCATTACACCTTTGATGCCTTCTTCAGTTGTAACAGGACATCAGGGCTCTCTCAGGCGTGACAGAAGTGAGGGGAATGTTTTTATTAACTGATGGTTTTTCAGTAATATTTTTCTGATTGTTCTGATATACAGTGGGGTCCAAAAGTCTGAGACCACTAGTGAAGCTGTTTATTTTTGCATTCTTTTTTAGTTTAATACATTACAAATTATATTATTGACAACAACTTGAGTGAAAACTAGGATCTTCGAAAACATTTACAGTACATGAATTTCAGAATTTCTTAGTATTTGGTATGTCCCCTTTTTGCTTTAATGACAGTGTGGCATGGGCTCCACAAGTATTTGCAAAACCTTATGATCCATTTTAGATCAAATCTATCAGAGTGCTTTCTGAACATACGCTTCAATAGAAGAGATAAGGCATGAGGAAAATCTGACCTTTGGTACAAAGAAGTTAACATGTTCAGTACCATAAAATTGCTTATATTTAAATAGGGATCTAGAAATAGTGCATGATCTTGAATATTAAATATTCAAGATATTGAATATTTACTTTCTTTGTTTTAAATATTTCACAATTCTAAAACCTTCTGTTTATTTCCAATTTTGTGTAGTTAGTATGCAGCCACTGTCAAATTCAGATTGGTGATTTTCCGTGTGTTACAGACCAAATAGGTACAGGAATTATATAAAATTCCATACTTAAATACCAAGATATACTTGTGTACTTACATAAGCCAAATCTGAAGTAGATACACATGTCTTTTACATATGATATACTGCAATGTTTCATCTATAACAAATCCTCAGTAGGTACATGACTGTATAGGTGCCTATATATTTTATGTATAACTACATATTTATTGCAGACACAATATAATGTGGGATAATGTTTTTCATATCCTTTGGTATGGACATGGTAAAGATTTTAACATCTTTTTAAAGATGTTCCACAGGCAGTAACTTTTATTCTATAACCTTGGGCAGGAACACAGAGAGAACTAATTTGAAAGGTCATACTCAGCACTGTAATTAAGTGGACCTCTTAATTCCCAACATAATCACAGTAATTTAATGATTAATTTCTTGCAGGTCACTTGTGGGCAGACATGCTTCACATTCATTAGGTGGCTCACCATAATGGCTTATATAAAAAGAGCTCTACTTATTAACGTTGTAAGAAAATGTGTAAATTTTACAGGAATTTCCAGCCTTCATCTCTGATCTAGTTGGTTTAGTAGAAAAAAAAATTGCCAGAGATTACATTATTAACTTTATTAATCTATAATGTCTTCTAAGAGCAGTGATTGTGTCAATACTAGAATAATTGGATTTTAGCACAAAATAAAGGGGGTACACCACTGATTTAATACCTACTAACTGTAATAAGCACACCATTTGATTGATTTCATTAATTCAAGAAGTAAAAATAGCAAAAGTCATTTTGCGGTTTGAGCATTGAGTCTAGATGAGCAAAGTCCTTAAGAATGAATTTGTGAAACTTTCTAGCAGCAGCTACGAGAAGTTCTTAGTATTTGCATTTGCTGCATCTTGTAGCTCCCGTCCTGTATCTTCACTAAGGTTTGCTTACATAAGGTTTGCTTGAAATTATGATTATACCTAAAATCACTTGAAGTTACTTGAAGTTTTTTGAAGTTGCACACTGTAGCTTCAGATGCCTGTTCTTGTCTGACAGGAGTGGAACCTTATCTTCTACTGTTCTGCTGTTGTAGCCCATCCGTCTCATGATTCGATGTGCATGCTTTTCTGCATACCATGGTTGTCTTACTTACCGTCAACTAAAAGCTGTCTGGCCATTTTCCTTAGACCTCTCTCACTACAGGGTGTCCCAAAAGTCTCCATACATAGGGAACTATGTATGCCAGCACCATGTCGGTTGTGCATTCGTCATGTTCGTGGACGTCCTCTTCTCGGTTGGTCTGCAACACTCCCAGTCTTTTTGAATTTGGAAATAAGTTTGGGAACACTGTCGTGTGTGATGCGCTTGCCATGTTTCCTGTTAAAGTCCATTGCAACCTTGCAACAGCTTCCCAGTCCTGCTATGGGAATGATTTCAGTACTTCTGGAAATTTGGAAGGCATTTTGCAAATTTCTCCTATGTATGGAGACTTTTGGGACACCCTGTAGTACAGAAAAGTGGGTGGCTGGTCTGAAGTAAGACTATTGATTGAGAGTGCCTTTAAAGAAAGCAATTCGGAGCAAACTGCTGAAACGGACACTTGCTGAATGACGGCAATAAACTGAAGTATATTACAATATTCCAAAAGCAGTGGTGGTGGCACAATCAGATGTGACAGCTTTGAAAAATGACTCAGAAAAGGATCCATTTAAGACCAATACCAGGCACAGATGGATTGTCAAAATCTCACTTTTTAAATTGCACTGAGAGGGTTTGAGAACAGAACTGCACTTGTCATAGCAACAGATTTACTCAAGTAGTGTTGTTCAGGAGAGATGCTGTGTGCCTACTGCTAGTGTTCTTTCCACAGAACATGGATATAGAGCTCAGAGAGAAAGGAAAGAGTGAGGGCAAAGTGCATCACAGCTGACTGAGTCAACACAGTCTCCATGGACAGCCTGTTTAACACTGAGCCAGTCCTGAGCTTGTTTTCTGACAGTAGGGTAATATGATATCACCCTGTAAAGTGTGATATCAGTTCTTGTGTCAGAGCTAAAATCTGTTTAAGAGGTATCCATATAGGTAACAATTCAATATACTGGCTATGTTTATTATGACATACCTTTCCATAAAGGCAATTTGCAATAGATGGCAGCCTCAAAAAAATCTTTATCTACAATTAAGGCCTATATAAGACACAAATGATTGCTTTAAGAACAAAGAAATGTTTACCAATGTGTCTATATTATTCATGCTGATCATTCATTTAACACAAACTGGTTCTGGTGGACAGTACAGTCAGTGTGAAAATCTCCTCTGAAGCCCACAGACACATTTCTGATGCACAGATTCAGTGGGCTTGTACAGCAGACAGAGCACACTGTGTTATAATGGGAGCAAAGTTGAACACTCATTGGACAACAGGCATTTAATAAGTCACTTTGGGTCCCACACAGATATATAGCTACACTGGGATTCAATGAGTGATTCAGGGTTACGTTCTGGATAGAAAAAAAATCTCAACATTTATTGGACAGTGCGCTCTTCGCTTGTCCTGGACACACTGCTTCTATATATGCCGATTGGGAGACTCTCAAAAGGGGCTGAACCTTATAACCAACTGCCAATCACTAAAGCGGTAATGAACATGACTTATAGCATTTCAAACTTAAACATACAGTATCTGTGCCAGTTAGTCCAGAGCAGACAACGGTGCTCAGAACTGCAGTAGTGGCCAGTAGACTAATCTAAAACAGTTTACACAACTAGTGTAGCTTGTTATTTTATTTAATTAATAAATATTGTTAATAAATTTAATTATAAGCTATGTTTGATTATTTGCTTTTGGTTTAGCTAGCTATAGTTGTCATTATCTTCTTCACTGAAATTTAGCTAGCTAGTTAGCAGCTTAGCTGCATTTAACCACCATGGGAGATACTGCTAATTTTGTCGGGCTGATTTTGGGGAAAAAAAGCGACTGATTTTAAAACAGAACATTTCAATACCAGGTACATGTGCTTCCTGTTATTTTAAAAAACACCAGCCGCCACTGGTATAAGACCCCACTGCTGGCTTTTCTGTGTTTGTCAAAAACATTTCACTGGACAACAGATGTTTGATTTGTCCATTCAGGTGGGAGGGTATACTATAGCCCCATGTTTTTGGCATTTACAACCAGTGGTTTATGAGTAGTCAGATTGTTTGAAATGCAGCCTACAAACATTGTCATCTACAGACGTATGTGCTACCTCTTAAAAGGCTCACCCTCATGTCATCTCAGCGAATAGCACAAATCCATGTGTTTCTCACAAGCACATCTGTGGGAAATGAATGAAACCTCAAGTACAGATGTATAATTAAATTATGTATGCATTTAGGGATGCTGCAGTGATTGTGAGCTGTATTTTCTGCCATTGTTCACTAGTTTTGAAATGCTACTACTTACACTTCAGCATTTGTAACATGGAAGTGTCAACAAGGTCTGATAAGACAAAGAGTATGTGCAGTTTATCTGATATATTGCTGTATACATAATTGTTACACAGTACACTGTATTTTGTATTGTATTTAATTTTTATATTGATTTGTGCATACATATTGCAGCTCTTGCAGCTCTTTGAATGTCCATTTAAATGAACATATACTATTTCTGGGATATTACCTTTTTCTGAAGAAGAAAATGCAGCAGTCCTTATTTGATGCTGTTGCTAATTTAAGTGGAGTAGGATCATGCACAATATAGTCATGATACAGTTCACTGGCTATTTATCAACAGATTACATGTAATTTTTCTCCATTTGTGTAAACTGTTGTTTGGTTGTTGGGCATAGCAAATTAGAGTTTTCTTGGCAGACTTTTTTTTTTCTTTTTCCTAGTCAGGAGATAAAAGCACTCAAGCAAATAATTCACCCTGGCAGGGCTGCTGGAGTTAGGCACACAATTTAACCGATAATTTAATGTTTCTGGTGGCCTTTGGGACACTCTGCACGGATGTACGCTATGTAAAGCACAGAAACTGAATCACAAAGAGAAAGACATGTGCAATGGAAAAGCTTCAAGTTATAATTAATAGGCATCACATGACAAGAAAGTTGAGCAACTTATTTATCAGAAGTATGTGTGTCATATATTCTGTCATATATATATATATATATATATATATATATATATATATATACACACTGTACAACTTGTTTTGGAACAATATAGTCAACCATTAGTACATTAATTGTTTAAAAATCCATTACATGTTCTGTACAAAAATGAGGTTAAAAATGCCCAACTGGTGGGTGTGTAGAAGGTGCTTGTTGTTGTACAACTCGTTTTGGAGCTACTGAGGCTTTAATGATATGTTCTAATTTTTTCCAGCTGAAAAATTCAGTTAATCAGTTTGTCTGTGTGGTAGTAGTTGGTTGGTGTAGCTTTTGCAGTTTATAGCTTCTATACAGCAAGCTCTACTGAAACCAGGTGATGATGACATTTAACATTTTAAAGTTTTAACATTTTTATTTTTTCAAAAAAAAAAAAAATACCACCACCACATTAACTGAATAAAATACTGTCTACATACCTCACACAACACACTCTAATGTTGATTGTTAATACAGGCCATCAAACAAAAGCCACGATAAAGCCAGTCCAAAGGAGAATCCATCAAATAAAACACAAAGATATGTCCTGACCTTTTAGAAGCTTTTCCATCAAGATTTATATGGGTCAGTAAAGGTTTTTTTTTTTCTTTTTTGCACTCCGCTATCATGTTTTCCACTATCATGTTTCTCATAAGGTGAATGCTTTTCTGTTGCACCACTCAGGATCCCCGGAATTTAAGAAGTTAACTAAGAAGTAGGTAGTGCTTCAGGTATTGTCTCTTTTTCCCAAACTTCAGCTATTCCATAACTCCATATTGTGAACACACCACACCATCAACTAAAGGACATAAAGAGTCATTTAAAAATTGGAGCTGTAAAAAATTGGTGAGAACTCTGAGAACTTTGGCTAGAATTCTGGACAGCTTCTGCTTTGCACTAAATACCAGGGCCCCCAAAGAACTCCAAGTTAAATTGATGCATGCTTCACCATGAGTTATTCCAAAGTCATGTTTCTTGGTCTGGATGTAAAAGTAGAATGCCTAGGAGATAAGCTCTTGTTGAAGTTGCAGTCTGGAAGTGTGTCCTTGGAGGAGGTGTGAAGGACTCCAATTGAAAACCTAATGACTCTTGACGCTAATCACAGCCAGATGAACTGGTAGAGTGGAAGGGTGGAAGCTGAGACTCGAGGTAGTGTGCTAGAGAAGTGATGGCATTATGGTTACAAAGTGGGATGCCCTTATTGACTGTTAAAGACAAGTCAAAAATCTGTGAATTAGAATGGACTCTGCCTGTCCATTCATGCCCCATGATGATGAGCTGTGGCTACCACAGGTTGAAGGCTTGTCTGATTCAACATGATGTAGAGGCAAAAAACCCAATTTCTGTGAGAAAAGTGTGTGCTAGATGACATGGTCCAGGTTGGGATAATGAAGTGATGTTGAAAAGAAAGGGAAGAAAAAGTTTTTTTTTATGCTGCTTCTGTAACTGAATGACCTCAGAGAGGTCAGAAAGAGCTAGGAGGAAGAAACCTTGGGTGGAACGTTCACCTTTCTAGGGGTAAGTGGTTAGTAAGATTACTATGGCAGTGGGGGCATGGTCGAATGTCGGCTGTGGATGGAGAGAAGGCGGGTAGAAAGGTAAAGGTAATACGTGATGATTCTCACCTGTGTGTGATTATGGCCAGTCTACTTATATGTGCTTTATTTGTCCTTCCAGTAAATGCCATGAACCAGAGAGACAGAGAGAGAGAGATGAGGCTGGCAGAGCCTGCACACAGAAAGTCACAAGATGTGAACGAGTACTATGAACTGTTTGCTTTAAGTTGAAGAGAACACACTGAAAATTGCTTGGTGGAAATAAACATGAAAAGTGAACAAATACATGATAAAACAGAAAGTCCACCATACACCTGTCTCCCAAGTCCTCCTTCCCACACACCAGGTTCCACAGATACAATTCAAGCTGTGACTGGGGTCAGTATGGCATTAACTGCCAGTATGGCTCATTTGAGTGTGGTTAGTCATGCTGGGTTCCACTCCTGGTGAGTGGAAGGGTGAAAGCTGAGATTCAAGGTAGTGTGATAGAGAAGGAATGATATTAAGGTCACAAACTGCGGCACATTCATTGACTGTGAAAGACAAATCAATTAACTGTGAATTAGAATGGACTCTACCTGTCCATTCATGCCCCCATGATGATGAGGTATGGCTCCCACAGGTGGAAGACTTGTCTGATTTGACAATATAGAGGCAAAAAACCCAATTTCTGTGAGGAAACTGTGTGCTAGATGACATTGTCAGGGTAGCAAAAGGGGCTAATAAAGTGATGTTGAAGAGAAAGGGAAGAAACAGTTTTTCTAGTGCTTCTGTAACTGAATGATTCCAGACAGGTCCTAGAGATCACAGTGCCTTACCCACTAGTAAGCAACCTCGAGGCTACAGAAACAACAAAAATTTTTCTCAGACAGAGCTAGGAGGAAGAAACCTTGGGAGGAACCGAGGTTCAGCAGGGGGAGCACATTCACCTCTGCTTGGCACTGGAAACAGTCTTAACAATCAATTTACTAGGGGTAAGTGGTTAGTAAAGATACGGTGGCAGTGGGGACGTGGTTGAGTGTCAGCCGTGGATGGAGTGGAGGTGGGTTGCACACAGAAAGTTATGAGATGTGAACTAGTATTATGGACTGTTTGCTTTTTTTGGATTTAAGTTGAAGAGAACACACTGAAAATCACTTGGTGGAAATAAACACAAATAACAAATAAATGATAAAACGGAAAACTCCACCATACACATGTCTCCCAAGTCCTCCTTCCCACACACCCACACACACTGGGTTCCACAGATACAATTCCAGTTGTGACTGGGGTCAGTATCGCATTAACTGCCAATATGGCTCATTTGAGTGTAGTTAGTCTTGCTGGGTTGTCGAATGCTGAAGATGAGTCTGGAGCTTAATACTCCTGGTGAGCTGGGAGGAGTAGGTCCTGCATGGGATCATGAGAGAAATCAGAATTTATAGGACGTTAAATAGGTAGTACAGTAGGTGAAGCTTCAGACATGGACTCCCAAACTTCAGTTATTCCATTCCACCATACTGTCAGTGAGTAAAATCACACGCTTTGGTATATTTTGTTTTGCTTCTAACAAGCTCCTAAAACATACATACTGTCAACTGGGAGACTGCATGACCTTTTTGTTTGTGTTTATGCATTTTTAACAACTAGACCAACCAAACTTATGTCTTAACAAAATGAACAGAGATTAACAACCATTCTAGACACAAAGTCAGTCATTGCCTTATAGTGATTAGCAAGAGTGGGCTGTAAGAATTCAGGGGGGAAAACTCAGTCATAGCTTGTATAATTCTGATCACACTGCACAAGACTACTGCAGTGTCTGAATACATTCCCCATTCGGGGTGTCGTCATTTTGTAGTGTTCTGTCTCAGATCTTGACCAAAATATGTGGTGAACATTTGATACGTTGAGTCTGTAGGACAGGTGGGTTGGAGCGCGGCCAAGAGTGCTTAAAGAAAATGGATCAAAAGTTAATCTCATTGCAGCCAGGCCCTTGTTAGCTACAGCCTTTGGTTTGAGAGGACTGCTGGCATTAGCTCAGGCTTCATATTGATCTGAGTGCCTAACACTGCATCAGGTAGATTATAAGATTTTTAAGATGGTCTGCTAAATATAAACATCTCAAATAAGCTAATATTAGACTATTAAACAATATTAAACATTATGTGATCATGGCTATATCTTTGGGTCCACTGTGACCTGATGACACAAGATTGGTTCACTACATGTGTTTAATAATGCTATATGACCACACATATCATTACATACTTGCCCTCCAAAATTTAGCAGTTTGAACTCAGCTCCTTGATCTGTCATTGATTCTTCCCACAATCTGAGTGTAGCGACCATGAGGTTATCTTCACTCAAGCGATCTCATTCATTGCATCATTCTATCATGGTGAAGCAGGGTTCCAGTCTCACAGCTGCTCTTTGTGGAAATAAGCGTAGCTAAAGCTGAACTCCCATTTCACTGTGTCACAGCAGTTCAATAAAAAGGAAAAGATTGTTGGCACCTGCCAGGGGACAGAAGCACTAAATAAGAAGTGCAGTCATCCAAAACTGAGCCATAGCAGCAGACAGGACACTGTAACTGTAACACCAACACTTTAAGAATGGAAAAAAAGGGAAGTTGAACAAATGTCTATTCTGTTTTCTGATTGGGCAGTCAGAGTTGATCAGTGGCACTGCTTTCCCGTTAACTGGCCATCTGCTATAGATATACAGCGAGGGGAAATAAATATTCAGACACTAGTTTTTTTTGTTATTTAATATACTTCCAGTGCATATATCCACTTCAAATTTACACACATAATGTCTTTTGACTTTGCATTTGAATGGACTTGAAGAAAATGTTTATATTTCTGAACACATACTAAGATATTTAAAAATAATTAAATAAACAGAAAAAGTATTTAGACACCACAAACTAATGTTACTACTGCAAAACTGTTGTTGGCAATAGCAGCTTCAGGATGTCTACAGTAAGATGTAATTAGGTTTTTGCAGCATTATGGTTCAATTTTGGCCCATTCCTCTTGTCTTCAATTCACCAAACAAGGGTCCCTCTGATGGACTCGCAATTTCAAAATACTCCATAAATTTTCAGTGGGATTCATGTCAGGAGATTGGCTAGGCCATCTAAGGCCTTACTGATTTATTCTGGCTGTATGTTTGGGGTCTTTGTCTTGGTGAAACATCCATCTTTTCCCCAGATTCAGTTTCTTGGACTATGAGATTAAATTCTCCTTTAATATGTCCTGGTACACTGCTCCATTCATGTTTCCTTTGATGACGTGTAATGCCCCAGTACCATTTGCAGAAAAGCAGCTCCATATCATGGTACACTCACCTCTCACTACTTCACTGTGGGTATGGAGTTCTTGGGATCATAGGCATGACCCTTCTTTTTCCAAACATAACGAACTGAATTATTGCCAAGGAGTTCTATTTTTGTTTTGTCTGACCAGGGTATATTGTTCCAAAAGAGTTTGGATTTGTCTAAATGCTTTTAGATGTACATCTATGTGCTTCTATTTTATGTGATTGCTATTTGTTGCTTGAAATTTTCCAAACCAATGGCAAATTTTTTAAAAATATATGGTCTTAATACTTTTCCCTATCAATTTCATTTTTAAACATACACTCACTGAACACTTTACTATGAACACCTTTACACCTACTCATTCAAGCAATTATCCAATCAGCCACTCATATGGCAGCAGTGCAATGCATAAAATAATGCAGATAAGGGCCAGCAGCTTCAAGTAATGTTCACATCAATCATCAGAATGGGGGAAAAAAATGTGATCTCAGTGACTTTGACCATGGCATGATTGTTGGTGCCAGAAAGGCTGATTTGAGTATTTCTGTAACTGCTGATCTCCTGGGTTCTCAAGCACAGCAGTCTCTAGTGTTCACTCAGAATAATGCAATAAAGAAAAAACAAACCTTGCTTTGTGTCAACAGTCCACGCTGGTCAAGGTGGTGCAATGGTGTGGGAATGTTTTCTTGGCACACTTTGGGCCCGTTAATACCAATCAATCATTGCTTGAGTGCCACAGCCTATTTGAGTATTGTTGCTGACCATGTGCATCCCTTTCTGTTCACAATTTACTCATCTTCTAATGGCTACTTCCAGCATGATAATGCACCATGTCCCAAAGCAAAAGTCGTCTCAAACTGGATTCATGAACATCACAATGAGTTCAGTGTTCATCAGTGGCCTTCCCAGTCACTGGATCTGAATCCAATAGAACACCTTTGGGACGTGGTAGAATAGGAGATTTGCAGCATGAAAGTGCACCTGAAAAATCTGCAGGAAGTGCGTGATGCAACCATGTCAACACGGATCAGAATCTCAAAGGAATGTTTCCAACATGTTGTGGAATCCATGCCACAAAGAATACTACATCTACATAGAGCAGAAGCAGGACAGAAGGCTGATGCTCACATGAATTTTGTTTCTCTCACTCACAGCAGCAAATAAAATGCCTTTTTCCCCTCAGAGTTGTTCTAAAGTCAACAGAGATCTCAAAACTGAACAGTTAACATTCTAATACAAATACTGAAGAACACTGGAGGAGCTTGGAATCAATTTGGCTTTTAAGCGTGCATAAATCACAATAAACTTGTCTGAACAGTTCCTTCAGCTGTACTGATCCTGTGATCTAGATGAGATCTGGATCAACAATCTTCACTTTCCCTACAGAGAAGGACAGTGTGAAGCAGAGGAGGGAGATTCACCTTCAAAACCGATTAAGATACTTGTGGCTCAGCATTAAAAGGGGGAAAACTGCTGTGACCACAGAAGGTGGTCTGCTTCTGTTAGGACAGTAAGTACCACGGAGTAGGAAACTGCTAATACACTAAACCAAAATAACTGACTGATTTTGTGGTGTAACTTGTACTAGTAATCTCTAAACAGAAAGAAGGCCTCTGCTGCCCCCTGTTGAAGGAACAGAGAACATATCAAAACCAAATAAATGGATTATGCAGATGCTAGGTGTTCATGTGAAATTAAGGAAATTAAAGGCAGTAACACACAAATAGTGAACTGTTCATTTGTTTTGACCACAACAGCCATAATAATAAAATAATAATAAAATAATAATAATAATAATGATAAATAATTGACACACAGTGGTGTTATGTAGCCCATTGTTTTTATAGTTACATTTAATTACGTTGTAGTACGTCCATGAGATGGGTTACTTCAGTACCTTCAGTTACTTATGGGTTACTTCAGTAACTTCAGTTACATTATAGCAGCTGTAAACAGTCGTTCCCTCACCAGTCTCTCTCTCTCTCTTTTTCTCTTTTGAAATGAATAACAACTCAGCTTGATATGAAATTGACATTAATATCATTGTCATTAATGAAATTAATCATTAAAAAAAGAAAACCTTGTCATGACAAACATTTCCTTACAGAAAATGTCACATATCAACGATTATACATTTTTCTTTGTTAATTAACGTTTATTATTAGATGTAGATTGTGTGGTATGTCCACCATACAAGTCTCTGTGAAGGAGTTGTTACTATAGAAACAATAACACATTAGATCAATATTAATATAAACCTGTCAATTGAATTACAGCTGTCACTATTGTCAAAGCTGGGCTGTTACATAAAATTAATCACATTAAACACCCTCTGTCCAGCCAGATTCAAGAATTCAACAGTGCTGTGGTCTATGCTGAGGTTTTAATACGTTACTGTTTCTATAGTAACAGCCAATTCACAGGGATGTATGGCAGACGCTCCATGCGCCACACTCCATCTAAGGCTAAAAACAAACGGATTCTAAAAGTGTTTATCAAAAATGCATAAATGTTGATATGGTTAAGCTTCCTGTAAGGAGACGTTGGTTTATTTAACATTTACGTACAGAGTGCCAGTGCATTGCAACGTTCTGTAACATGTCACCTGCATCAGAGAGAGAGAAAAAGAGAAGCTGGTAAGGCTACAGTTGTTTACAGCGGCTATAGTGTAAGTGATAACAGGAACTAACATGCCTCACGGAAGTTCCACAACAATAAAGGCAACTATAAATATTTGAAAGTACAATATGTTGTTCTTTAATAAATTTTAATGAACTGTAATCATTGGAAAATTGCTGTGGTATAAGACATTTCAGGATGTGCTGTTATTGGAAAATAATCAAATTCAGGGTGGTAAGAGAAACTTTGCTTCGTGTTAGCCCTCATCACTCTACCCCAGCATGGATTATTTTCCTGTAAAAACACACCTTATTGTGTTTTATTCCTTACACAGAGGACGCTGATTCTGGGATTGATTCAGAACAGCAAGCATCAATTTTCACTGTGCTTGACATTCAAAAGTCATGGCTTTTGTGCTTTCAATGATGATAGAAGCAATATCCTACTCAATCAGAACATGGCATTAACATGCTGCTCTTGCAACATTATAGCAAATAGCTGACTCAAAAGGGAAAAAAAACACACAAAACACTCAGTCACTGCATCTTTATTTCCAAGTTTTGCATCACTAGCCACCTCACTGGTTATATATTCTGCATTTGCAGGCAGTTATAAGGACTGTTCTGGTTTCATGCTCTCCTCGTCTCAGCTAGAGCTCTTTACCCTCTTGAAGCATTAGAAGAGGAGGCAATCTAGTGCACTTTTATACAAGATGTGAGTAGAGGCCTCAGAGAGGATCTTCTGATATACATAGCAACAGCACACACTGCACACTCAAACGCAAGTCGCATCCTGAAGCACAAGAAAAAAGGAAACAAACAAACAAACAAACAAACAATCAAACAAAAAACTAAACTTTGCAAGTGACTTGGGAAGGAAATAAATATATCTAGGATTAAAATGTTACATCATTACTTAAAAATGTTTAATGGTTTTTATATATATATATATATATATATATATATATATATATATATATATATATATACACACACACATCTTATATATATTTGTAAGTACACATTTGTTCATCATTCTTGTTGGTCTAGCTGGGGTGATGCACAGGACTGGACGGTCCATTCTGGCTGGACTGAGGCAGTGCTGCAGGAACAAGCTAGGAGCAGACAGGACCGTCCATCTTCTCTAACTGACTTTAATGGAGGGCACACACTTTGTCAAAATGCTGCTTTGTTTTGCTCTCCATCAGTCTCTCTCTGCGCAAGATGCTGCAAAGTGTAGTGAAGGCCAAAGTGACCCCAGGTTAACTCGAGCCAGGAAAACTCCACCCAGCTATTTCTTATCTAGACAATTAAAAGTAGAGATAATCATAATCAGAAACATAATCATAATCATAAACAACCCTTTGGAATTACTTGGATTTCTGCATTAATGCTTCATTCAACTCACAATATAAGAAAAACTTATGCAGCCTAAATTATTAAGCCACAAACATTTGTACTCTTCCTGCCTTTATTGAACACACTGATTAATAATTCACAGCCCAGGCAGGAAAAAGGAAATGAACCCTCGTATCTAATAACTGGTGGACTCCTTTATCAGCAGTAACCTCTGCCAAATGTTTCAAGTAGCTGCTGCTAAAACATGCACAATGGAGAGAGAAAGAATTCCTTCTAAAAATCTGTTTCAGTTCAACATTTCTTTCATGAACAGCCTTAATGAGCTCACGCCATCTCAGATTAAGAATTAAGGGCCTGACTCCAAACCTACTCTAAAAACAGTTTTTCTCAAACAATCCTGTTTATTTGCGTGTGTAATTTCTGTCATTGTCGTGTTGCATCATCAATTTTCTTTAGCTAAAAGCGACACACCACTAACCTGACTTTGAATTCATTGTGTTAATGATTGCAAGCTCGTGGTGCTAGTTGGCAATGCCTTATATTTCCCTCCAAGCATGGTGTTGTGCATTCTTGCCAACTTTTGTCTCATCTGTGCACAGGATATCGTCCAGGAAGTGTCAGGAATCAACCGAATGGTCTTTGCAAACTTAATATGTGCAGAAATGTTTGTTTTTGGAGAGAAGTGGTTTCCTCATGGTGGCATTCTGTTAAAACCATTCTAGTTTTTCTTACAGTGGACACATGAACAGAGCCTTCATCTAGAAAATTCTGGAGGTCTTTTACCCTTCAGTTCTTTTCTACCTCCATTTACTTTGCTTGTTGTGCTCTTGGTGTGATCATTCCTAAGGAGAGTACCAACAGTACTGAAGGTCCTCGATTTGCAGACAATTTGTCTTACTGTGGAATGATGAACACTCCTTCCAAAGCCCATCACTGGGTGTGAGGTAGGAACTCATCTTGGATAGGACCGTCCATCGCAGGGAACCATGCACACGCATCAACACACTCACTCACACCTTTAGTGTAACCAATCCATCTACCGGCATGTTTTTTGGAAGGCAGGAGGAAACCGGATAACCCAGAGGAAACCCACACGGACACAGAAAGAACATACAAACCTCTTCATGCTTCTCTCTAATTTGTCTTTTAAGATCCTGTGAAATTTGTTTTGAACTCATCTCCTTAACTGGAATACCTGACACCAATTTTTGAAGATGTTGCTAGCCCTGCTTCACAAGCTTTTTGTTGTTTAATCTGTGAAACTTTAAATGATCTTTTCAGTATTGACAAGAACATATTTGTTATCAGTAATTAATGCAGAAATACTGGTAATTCCAAAGGGTTCATAAAATACTTTTTGCTCTTTTTTGCTGTAAACGCTAAGTTTGCAGTTCTTTTTGATGTGATTGTGTGTTTTTTTTTGGCCTGTGTTTATTTTGTGATAAAATGTCCAGGAGCTCTAGGGTCCAAAATCCCACAGGCAATAACTCAAATTACTTCATTTGTCAAAAGCTAATACAAAATATTATATACAAGAAATACCTATTATTCAAAACAAAATAATTTAAATAAATTATATAATTAATTTAATCCTTGTATGTAATTAAAAGACATCAATTAGTAAAGTCTTGTTTAGCCTTATGGTGATTTAGGTTAATTCATTCTTTTGCACCCAATTAGGCTAAACTGATTAAATAAAAACAATGATCAGTAGCGGCTCCAGACTTAAGGATTGTGTTGGTACAATGTAAGTAAAACTATTATACTATTTAAAATATAACAAATTATTATTATTATTATTACTATTATTGTAGTTATTGTTGTTGTACTGTACCTTTGTTCCTTCCAGTGTCTGCTGATTCTTGTTTTTGTCTTAACAGATAATATCTGCTCTCTACCTCCTGAAAACATATTGATCAGAGTTAACACTCTAAACAACATCCATCATAATTATTTTCATTCACTTTATCCTCAAGAGACAGAGCTACAAGCGTGTGTATATGAGTGTGTGGATAGACCTTGAGGTGATTGAGGTTGGCTTGCAGAGAGCGCAGGTACGTGAGAACCTGTCTGCTGATGCCGCATAAGCTCTCTGCTGAGGACGATGAAAACCTGAGGCTGATACCCGAGTCAGCAGCACAGCCACGGGAAAGACCCAACTCCTTCCTCCTGTACTGAACATTATCATCAGTGCTGCTCTCAGAGCCTCCAGAGCCCTCCAGCACCATGTAGCCTGCTTCATTTATACACATGCACACACACACGCACGCACGCACAAGCCTAGTAGTAAGTCAACACAACCACAAATGGACATTCATTACATAGTGCCACTGTACATTTCAAATAATTGGAATGACCAAAACCATTCATAGACATATACAAATAGCAGGCACACTCAGATAGACCTCAATTTAGATGTTACAGTTAAACTTATTCCACTATTTTTATTCATATCATTATTTAGCTAGCTCCTTAATATTTTAACTACTCTAGGCTTGAAATTTAGTCCTGTTTTGTCCCTACACCATTTTGAAACAGACGTAAGAGGTAAGTCACTCACCATAGTCCTCAGTGCCTTCAAAAAAACCTGTGTCCCCTGAGGAGGCGTCCTGAGTCCTGCATGATGTGCGCAAAGATGTTGTCCTGAGGAGACGCCGGCCCATCCGCTCCCCATCGTTCTGGGCCATCAGCTGAGTTACCAGCACCTGCTTTAAAGCTGCCACTGAGAAAGCAGAGAAAAGCACAAAACATACACACACTTCAATTTCATTAAGTGCTTTATCCTTGTGTAATCAAAAATAATAACTGTTGGAACAGGATTGGTCAAACTTTCTGCAGGAGCGGGCAGGATTGTTCAAAATTTCTCTGGGAGTGGGCAGGACTGGTCAAACTTTCTGCAAGAGTGGGTGGGATTGGTCAAACCTTCTGCAGGAGGGGGTGGGGGTGGGCAAACTTTCTGCAGGTGTGGGTGGGATTGGTCAAACCTTCTGCAGGAGGGGGTGGGATTGGGCAAACTTTCTGCAGGTGTGGGTGGGATTGGGCAAACTTTCTGCAGGAGGGGGTGGGATTGGTCAAACCTTCTGCAGGAGGGGGTGGGATTGGTCAAACCTTCTGCAGGAGGGGGTGGGATTGGGCAAACTTTCTGCAGGTGTGGGTGGGACTGGTCAAACCTTCTGCGGGAGGGGGTGGGGTTGGTCAAACTTTCTGCAGGAGGGTGTGAGATTGGACAAACCTTCTGCGGGAGGGCGTGGGATTGGTCAAACCTTCTGTGGGAGGGTGTGGGATTGGTCAAACCTTCTGTGGGAGGGTGTGGGATTGGTCAAACCTTCTGCGGGAGGGTGTGGTATTGGTCAAACCTTCTGCGGGAGGGTGTGGGATTGGTCAAACCTTCTGTGGGAGGGTGTGGGATTGGTCAAACCTTCTGCGGGAGGGTGTGGGATTGGTCAAACCTTCTGTGGGAGGGTGTGGGATTGGTCAAACCTTCTGCGGGAGGGTGTGAGATTGGACAAACCATCTGTGGGAGGGTGTGGGATTGGTCAAACCTTCTGTGGGAGGGTGTGGGATTGGTCAAACCTTCTGAAGGAGCAGATGGGATTGGTCAAACCTTCTGTGGGGGCAGGCAGGATTGGTTAAACTTTCTCTCAGAATGGTGGGCTTGCTGAACTCTCTGCAAGAGCAGGTGGGATTGGTCAAAAGTGTCTGCCAAGTGCGTGTTACTCACAGGTTTTCAGAGCTTCGTCGGCTCTGCAGGAAGACGATGGAGAGTCTGTGTCACAGCCATCCAGCAGCTCCGGTTCTGGATAACAGCTTTCATCATTTCCATGTGCCCGAGTTTGCTCCTGCTCCTCATTATTGGAGGCACGATCAGACACTGCATCGCAGGCTTTACCTAAAAGCACGATGTACAGATCACACACACAGACTGGGGATATCAGAGGCCAGGATCATTGGCATCAACACAAAGACGTAAGAAGCTGCAATTACCTGAGGCCTGAGCACTGCTAGCAAACTCACGCTCTGGAGCTTTGGTAAGTTTACCAACTCCGACTCCATTTCTCTCTCCTCTAAGAAAAGTTAAAATACAGTTTAAATGTGACTTTTCATTTGCAGTGAAGAGTGAAATGTCTGAGTCACTGTGTACTTGGGCTAAGAAGCTAGCAATGAATGGAGTGGAGAGGAGGAAAAAAATGCACTTACGCAGACTGAGGCAAAGGAATGACGCTGTGTGGCCTGGACTTCATTGCCTCTGCTCGCTGAATGATATGCCTCTGCCATCTAAGGGAGAAAGAATAAATGAGAGAATGAAAGTAGGAGGTGCTGTTGGGGAAAGAGGGATAGAGACAAGATGAGGTAGAAAATTAAGAAAGAGAAAAGAAATCTGAAGTGGAAAAATGGCAGTCTCAGCACTTACACTCTCTGTTCAGACACTGTCTGGGCCATCAGTTCATAGATCTGAGCTCCGTTATCCGACATGGAGAGCACAAAGAAGGACCTGTTGTCTGTTTATGGAAAGACAGTGTTAATTGGCACCATTCCCCACTTTGGTGTGTGTGTGTGTGTGTGTGTGTCTGTGTATATAATAGAGCTTACCCGTTGCCACTGAGCGCACCAGTACAGTGTTGAGCTTAATAACAGGGCTGAAGATGTGCTGCGTGTCAGCCGATCCTGCACGGTTCTTGCTGTGGCATTTCAGAACGAGTTTCTCGTCTTGCTTCTGCAACAACACCAGGATGTCCTCAAGGAGCAGTGTGTATAACTCTAAAAGAAACGCACGTGTGTCCAAACTAAGTAAATGTATCAAACATTAATAGTAAAACATGCAATAATAATCTCTCTTAGTGCCCTACCGACAGTCTTGTCTTTATTCAGTTTCCAGGTCAGTGGACCTTCATGGATCAACTTCCTTTTGGTAAGATCTAGATTCTGAAAAGATGAAATTTAGTTATGCGTAATATATATATAATGTGGTCTAAAATTAGCAAGCCTTCATTCCACTGTTCACACTTTTCCCATGCTTAACAGACCTATCAACCCTGAAGAGGAATAATGAGTAGTTTCACATGGCTGACATTTTTCATTGGTTTCATTGTTCATCGGCTGCTGTTCAAAATGTTTGAATACTGTACGGCTCCGGACAGCACAGGAAACAAATATAATTTTTAGCACTGTTTAATTAGTTTTACCATTAGAATTATTTGTAAAGTGTTAGATATGACACTTCGTTGTATGTCTACTTAATATTTTCTGATGTTTTTTTCCCTTTTTTCTCTTTTGGTCAAAACCTGAAATTGCCATTTTTGACCATTTTCAGTGGCCAAGATGTTGGTGCATCCTTAATAAATATAGTTAAGTGATGTTTTTTTTCTGATTTTCCCCCATTTTCTCTCTAATTTGGTTTTGCTAGCAAACGAGGAGGATGAAGGATGCACATGTGCACGTGTTAGCCTTTATGTGAAGCCAGCCAACAACATCTTTACAAGCTGCTTCTCATGCTGCATCACAGGGCAGCATAACACACTCGGAGGAAAGCACTATCCCCCCTCTTCCACATACATACATACATACATGGCCAATTTTGCTTCCCCAGGTTGTGGCATCACTGTGATTCAAACTCGTAATCTCCAGACGATAGAGTGAACACTTTTCTGTTGAGACTACAGGCCAAAAGAGCACTTGGGGAAAAGGGGTGGGGCTTCCAGGGGTGGAATATCGCAGAATTCAAAACATTCAAGGAATTGTCAATCATTCCAGATTCATATATCATTTGACTCATCTGTCATTTTTATTGGGAAAAAAGCCCTTTCTTTTGGCATGTTTTTGTATGTAACTTGTACCAGTGTATTCTGATGTTAAAATGCGGAGCTGCTATGCAAAATGCGTGAAGGTTGGTAGGTCTGGATTAATATCAGATTCATATTGTGGACAACCAAACTCAGTTTAACATGGCTGACCTTAAACTCGGAAATGAGTGGATTCTCACTCTGCTTCAGGGAGGAGAGGTCCAGGCGTCTCTGGTAGTCCTCCAGATGCTGAACAATTTATAACAACACAAAACCACCAGTGAGACATAATAGATCCAACACACTTAAATACAAAACCACTTATGATATAGTTAAACATAGAAATGGGGAATTAAAGACAATAAGAAAACAAGAACTAATATATTATATAGTAGGATTTAGTTACCATAGTGTAATACAGAAACATCTGAAATGGCTCAGTTAACTTTCCTCTAACTTTGAGCAGCTCTGTCTCATAAAGATATGATTGATAGAAGAATTTGATAGGTTTGTCTATTAAGAGCCTTCAGAAAAATCCAAAAAAGTGGTTGCTGAAGCAAGAGCAGAGGCCCAAATGGAGACATATTGTCTGCTATCTGAGCAACACTTCAGGAAGTGTTAGAAAGGGAAGAAAGTTAGGATGGCAGCTCAGTGAGGTCACAGTGATTACCTGTTTATTTTCTGACTCCTTCACTGCTTGGTTAACGTGGTTGAGGATCTTGCGACAACAATCAGCTGCTTTCCTCACCTTTTCTTTCTCCTCTGGATCACCTGGAGACAGACAGATAGATGGACACACAGGAGAAATATGGTTTTTAAGAATAACCAGGCCTGCCAAGTGGCTCATTTTTCCCTAGCGCATGAACAGATTGCCTGAACAGGGTTCATTCCCTTTCGCTTAGACAAATGAGACAGTATTAGTATCTCTTAATTGCACATTTTACATTAAGTTCATTGTGGCAATTTCAGGAAAGCGAGTCGGCCAATTTAAATGCTCCAAAACAGGCTCTTTAGGTAAATTCTAGGTATAGGTATAATCTAAAAACAGCCCATTTGTAATATCGGAACTGCCTGGCTAACAGCCAGTGCCAGCACTGAATAAGCCTCATTACTGAGAGCTGGGCTGGAAATGGCTGAGTGTGTCTGGAGCGTCCTCTGGCAGCCCTTCCCACTGTTGGCGGTCAGAGCAGAGGAGGATGCTAGAAGAAGGACAGAGCCATCACTCACACTGCTCTAAATGCATCACACTATACACAGAGAGACAGCACTATACACAGAGGGGCATGAAGCTGCATTAAAATGAGGTAGTTTGTATGCATGCATGTGTGTGAAATGATTGCATATGTGTGCAAGTGAGAAGAGAAATACAATATGTATGCAAGTCGGGCATGGAGATTCTAAGTATGCGTGTATTTTAAGTAAGAATGAGTGTTTCTGTGTGTGTGCTACAATAATACAAGTGTGAAGAATATATTTGAATATACAATGTGTTTGCGTACAAATACATATTATTGCTGTTGTACCAGTGTATTTGGAGATGTTCTCCAGCAGTAAGGGGTACTTGGTGAGTCTTTGCATCTCAGCAGGGATCATGTCCTTCAGCTGCAGCCTTCGGCACATCCGATTACTCTCTGCCTCCTGCACACAGAGAAAACAGCAGCCTAACTCCTAGGTCAGGAAAACAATGCTAGTAGATGACAAAAACCATACCGAACCATGCCACAAAAACAAACACACATCTTGTCTTTATGTCAGGACTCATTTGAAAATATCTCTTGCAGTGACAGATGGCTATAACTGCTCTCTGCAAAAAAAACAAAAAAAAGTATATATATAAAATGAATAACAGATGCAGTGAGTGATATTTTTAAGCTTTGACATACACTCACTGGCCACTTTAATAGGAACCTCTGTACACCTGCTCATTCCTGCAATTATCCAATCATGTGGCAGCAGTACAATGCATATAATCATACAGAGACACATCGAAATTAATGTTAATGTTACGCGTAATGTTCACATCAAATATCAGAATGGAGAAAATATTTGATCTCAGTGACTCTGATCAGGGAATGTTTGCTGGTGCCAGATAGGCTGGTTTGAGTGTTTCAGAAACTGCTGATCTCCTGGGTTTTTCACACACAACAGTCTCTAGAGTTTACACAGAACGGTGCGAAAAACAAAAAACATCCAGAAAGCGAAAGTTCTGTTGGAGGAAACGCCTTGTTGAGGTTAGAAATCAGAGAAGAATGGCCAGACCTGTTCGAGCTGACAGGAAGGCTACAGTAACTCAAATAATCACTCTTTATAGCAATAATGAGCAAAAAAGCATCTCAGAGCACACATCCTTGAGCGAAACAGGTTAACAATAGCAGAAGACCACACTGAAGTCCACTACTGTTAGCTAAAAAACAGAAATCTGAGGCTACAGTGAGAAGAGTTGAAGTTTAGAGTTTAGAGTTGAAGACTGAAAAAACTTCAACTGAATGACAAAAGGATTTTATATGTGTATTTATACAACCTGGAAACAGAAATGGTCAAATGAAGGTTCTTCAGAGAAGTATAAAAAATAATAGACTTTAATAGAAAAGGGAGAATATTTATTTACTGTGAAAGTTCTTAAGAGTGTTGATATTTTTCCTGCATTTTTAAGAGAAAATTCTATGAGATAAAAAAGACATTCTTGTTAGAATGATTTTTGTTAAATGTATAGTAGGAAGTGGAGTGAAGTGCCTGTTCTTGAGTTTAGTCTGGCTGGCAAATGATCAAACCGACATTGGGAAAAGGAAAAAAAAAAAAAAAGATGCAAATAAAAAACACCACGCATAAAACTGTCCAGAATTTGTGGCTGAATCTCCCACATGAGCTCCCCCCTGAGCCCTTCAATAGGCCAAAGTGCTTAAATTACAAACAATTCACATAAACTTCCAAACGTTCACTCCTGTGATGTGGATTTATATATTTTCCACTAGAACAATTACATTCTTCTTGTCACCAGAAAAATTAACAATAAATTTTGGAAACAAACACTTTTAGAAAGAACTGTAAATCACTGAGCTTACACTAGGTTCAGATTCAAAACGAATAAACTAACAGAAAAAAAAGGTGTTTTCCAGTAGGCCATATTCAAATGTCAAGCAAAAGTTCTTGCTTTTTAATTTCCAATACAAACAGCCTGACAGCAAGAACAAAAATTGGAGTTCTTGGTTCTCAGTGCAAATCAAACTGAGTCTAACCCAAACGTGACCATGCAGCTGTGAGGCAGCAACGGTACCTGCTGCGCCACCATGCTGCGCCACCATGCTGCCTCTAGGGTAAACATCCTGGCTCATTTACAACCCGCTGTGCCACCACATGATGATGCTTTTGTATCTATGTGTTTGTGTGTGTATGTGTTTGTGTGTATAACCAAAACCAAGGTCAACCAGGAACTGAACCAGGATTGGTGAAGTGCCGCCCTTACGTGCATGAAGGTGAGGAAGCGCTGGTCCTTCTTTTGCCGGCTCTTGATGAGCTCCAGAGCAAAGGGCTGGTTGCTGCAGAAGGTGCCTACTGCATGCTTCATCTTTTCCTCCTCTTCTCTGCTGAACTGGATAAGAAATTCAAGCAGGGCTTAACAGGACAGATTCGACACTGGGCCAACAGCAAAACTTTGTCAGACTCCTTTTCACTCCTTGTTAAAACCTTGCACTTACCCAAGACAGCAAATCGTCTCCAATTTGGTCAACCACTGACGTTTCATTCCTCTTGCGTATGGCTGCCATCTGCTCCGAAATCATCACTGGAGTAAAGTGTAGAAGATTGCATGGAAAAAGGAATCAGAACGGGTATGGTGGGTGTATGAATGTACTCATACAGCAGGTGTGTTTGATACCATGGAGCTGGATGATCTCCTCCAGGTTGCTGAAGATGTTGTTGATGTCTGCAGGTGGTAATATGTTGTCACGGAACAACTTTTGGTAGAAGACATTGTCCAGGACTTTCAGCATGCGTACGTGTGCACGCTCCGTGTAGAACAGCTCTGAGACAATGAAACAATGTACACATTATCACTTTCCCATCCTAAAAGGCACTTTTGTGGTTTTCCAGAAAATTCCTCATACGTAATATAAATTCAGTGCGTCCCCTCAGTGCATTTCAAAATGTTCCTTAAACCAGTGTTATGTTCACATAATGTTACCAGCCCTACCATTAATAACTTCTTGTCTCTTGATCTCCTGGGGGGTCAATTCAGCTAGAACCTCCATCTTCACAAGCTGCTGCCAGTTTGGAGGATCCATGTCAGAGTAAACACCATCATCCTCACTCAATGTCTCCTCTAGCCTGAGAGATAAACAGAGAATGAAAGATGATGAAAATGAAAGAGAGGTATCTAACAAGACGAGTGCTCATCAAAACACCAAATGTAACTGTCTGACAGGCACAGTACAGTGCACGAAAGTCAAAGATTAAATGTTGACATAGAAAAGGGCATGCAGCAGAAATACCTTCTGCTCAGCTTAGGTGTGCCCACATCCACAAATCTGAAAGAACAGTCAAAAAAAAACAAAAAACACCTACTTATTCCTCCCAGTTACATCCCGCGAGACTTAGAATTGATTTATTAAAGTCATTTGGTCAATTAAATTTTAATTTTAAATTTTACTTTACACTGTACGATTTTCAGCCTGATTTGCTGTCACAGACAAAAATCCCACATCGTAAAAGAATCCTTTGATAATGAGTTGAGCTCGGTGGCCTTGGAAAGCATAATGAGATGTGCTTACTGCGACCAAAGTTCTGGCAGGGTCAGAAATATTTTGATGAGAATCTCAGTGTGAGCACTGCTACATTCATCTAAAATGATGTCTCATCACAGTTCTATCACTACTGGGCAAAAAGGGATAAAGAAAGAAATAGAGAATAATTTATAGCTTCTAGGAATGGCTCCAAAATCCTTTTTGACTTTTAAAATGTGTTTTCTCTAGGCATAACCTTGCTAGTATTACAGAGGGCTTATTTCTGTTTATGCGAGCTCATCCGAAACACATGATTGATGACTTAAGCAGAATGTAGTCATTTTCTTTAATAGTAGATCTATCGTTAGAGGATCTTTATCACATAATCTGACATGTTATCACACAGTCTGTTATAGAATTTGGCCAAGATTTATTGGGGATCATGCCATACAATGTGACAAGCAATAATATTATAAGACCACTAAAATTGCACAGTGTAAAACCGGCTGTAAAGTTTTCCACAGCATAGTGGAGGACAACGTATTTAAATAGAGTACAGACTGAGACTGCATGGAATAGAGAAAAGTGAGATTCCTGACTGTGTACCTGTCTCCATCTCTGTCCTCATCAAGATGCTCCACGTTGTAGGGAGTGTAATCACATGGGGGGTATGTCATGTCCAGCCCTTCCCCAACCTGCATACCATCACTCAACTGCTGGAGCATGAAGGATGAGTTCACACCTTTGGATAAAAGATAAAAATAAATAAATAAAAAGATTGCTCACAGTTGCTCACAGTTCGCATGTTAATTGTGCACATCAGAAAAAAAATATCATGGGGCAATACCAACATACTGTATATAGAGGTGGCAGTACAGCATGATGTAACGCGATGACTGCAACAGACTGAACAAACTAGAGCTGTGTCTGAAATTGCATACATCTATAGCATAGTTCCGAGTATTTATAATAATGCATTTCCTTATTACTGCTTGAATTTCAAAAACCTCTCATATAGCCTTCAAATCTACCTGCATCTTCTGTGGCATTTTCCAAATTAAAGCTCAAAACATACTTTTATTCCATTGCCTTTGGAAATGGTTGAATCCATACTGTATGTGTATGTTTTTGTGTGTATAAATATGTACAGTCAGGTCCATGAGTATGTAAGTTTTACTTTGTCTACCACAGTACATTGGAGTTGAAATTAAATAAGGAATATGAAGTACAGACTTTCAGCTTTAATTGGAGAATATTTACATCCAAATCAGGTAAACAGTGTAGGAATTACAGCACTTTTTATATGTGTATCTGAATGATGGGAAGAAAAGAATATAGAGAATGGAAAGAACTGCATATGACCTGAAGCATACCACTTCATCTTACGGCATGGGTGTGTATGGCTTCCAGTGGAACTGACTCCCTTGTATTTATTGATGATGTGACCGCTGACAAAAGCAGTAGGATGTATTCTGAAGTGTATAGGGCTATAATATCTGCTCAAATTCAGCCAAATGCTTCAAAACCGATTGGATGGTGCTTCACAGTGCAGATGGACAAAAACCCGGACAAAGAAGTGGAATATTTCTTAGGGCAAAACTGAAGACAAAACACTCCAAGAACAAGCAAGAACTGGAGACAGAGCATCAACATGGAAGAAACCCAGTGCCTGGTGATATCTATGAGTTCCGGACTTCAGGACAATTGACAATTTGACAATGTCCATTTTGTCCATTTACTCTTAGTCCCTATTAAGAGCACACATAAAAAGTGCTGTAATTCCTACACTGTTCACCTGATTTGGTTATAAATACCTTCAATTTAAAGCTGGAAGTCTGCACTTTTAATATTTTGCATTTAATTTCAACTTCAGTATACTGTCGTAGACAGGTAAAATAATATTAACTTTCTCATTGTCTATATTTATCGACCTGACTGTATATGCATATGCTATTGTCTAGAGCCATGGAGAGCAGTAATTGGTGGAAAATGGTGTTTAAATATAGCAGTTAAATATAACAGTATTTTGGTCAGCAGACATTAGTCACGTTTACATGGACACTTTTTGTTTCAATTGGAATGAAATCAATCAGATTGATTAATCCGATCGCAGTGTTTACAAGAACGCTGAATAAAGTAATCGGGTTGATATGCGCGTTTACATAACAGAATCTTCTGACGTGCTCACAGTGCACGAATACACGTTTCCAGCCGTTCCAACACACAGATACTAGCAGCCACTCTCTTGCCATTGCTTCTTTTTTTCGTTTTAAAAAGCGGACTTAACATTTGCCTATTTCAGCTGCTAATTAGAAGACGACGAGCGCGTGATGTTTTGTGCGGTACTGCGTGTATTTATCAAGCAATTAAAATGCCCCTTCCCGAGCCCAGAACAAGGCGTCTGTGGATGAGGGTCCAAAGCAAGGACCGGTGGGACAACGTCGTCTTGCACCACTTCACAGACGAGGAGTGGAAGGAGAATTTTAGGATGACACGACAGTCATTTATGACACTTATGCTCAATGGTGGAGGGGAACATGGCACCTGGTGAGGCTACGGTCAGAGCCCCAATACCGCTGTGCGTCATACGTCATTACGTGATTTGTACGTCATTGCACGTGCACAGAACTATCTGGTTTCATTTTCAACCCGATGAAGTGTTTATATGTCCTCTCCATCGGATTAGAAAAGGTTTAAACCACCCCTTACGATCCGAATGAAATTTTAATCGGTTTTGGCCAATTCATTCCGATTGACGTGTTTACATGTGACTTTTTAGATCTGATTGTGCTTCTAGTCCAATTACGATCAGATTATTAGTGTCCATGTAAACGTAGCTATTGTTTTAAATATGATTTAAAACAATGGATTAGTTTTAAATCCATTGTTTTAAATATGATTTAAAACAATGAATCAAATTTACTTACATACTACCAAAAAGTCTAGCTGCATGCCAGTCTTCTGGATCTTCTAGATCTAAATACTTTTAAATCTGAGGTCATCATTTTCACAGCTCATAACAATCACAGCACTGGCACAATGTATTACATAGAAACTGACAGCTCATCTAATGGTTTAACATCTCCACGCTGCTGTACGTGTCCCAGAATAGTTTTACATCCTATTGATGTTCAAAAGGTACCCAGGAGAGTATGTGAATAATGCCAGTGGTGTTACGGATCAAATAAAACCCTGGCCTAAAGCAAAATCTCACCAAGATCACAGTGTTTCCAAAAACCCCAGCTAGTTTAATATATACAGGGTTTGTATGTATTATCTGACACAAGCCCAGTGTTTTTTCAAGTCAAACACAATACACAGTGTTTACTGTAGCCTAGAGCTTGTATCAGTGTTCTCACTGGAATCAATCACTATGTACACAAAGCTCTTTGAGCTCTGTTCTGTGTTGCTTTTCATACAAGTCAAACTTAAAATGATAAGCTCACACAGGTGGCTGTGGGAAACAGGAACTGAGATTGCGCTATCTGCAATAGCTGAACACTGTTTAGAAGCAGTCAGCCAAAAACTGCCAGAAGGAGTATCTCTGAATTTCATTTGAGTATTTAAGTTGGCTATCGCTGATAAGAAAAATAGATGACGAATACTTCATACAGCCCCCACCAAAAGTATTGATGTTTTGTAAAAATGTTTTTGCTATATGCTGAAGACATTTGGGTTCAAGATTAAAAGATGAATATGAGATGATAGATCAGATTTTCAGTTTTCATTTCCTGATATTTACTAGATTTGTTAAACAACATTTTTTTGAACTCACCCATTTTATAAAGTGATCACAAATATTGGAACGTGTGACTGACAGGTGTTTCTTGTTGCCCAGGTGTGCCCTGTTAGATCAATTGTTTAAACAATTAATAGCTCTGAATGTCTACTCTTGGTTTGAGACCTGGGTTTCACCTTTGAAGACTGCATTTGTTGTGAAAAAGGATAAAACCAACACGTAGACCAGAGAGCTGTCTATGGGAGAAAAGCAAGACATTTTGAAGCTGAGGAAAGAGATAAAACCGATCAGAGCCATTGCATAAGCATTGGGCATAGCTAATACAACAATTTGGACTGTCCTGTAAAAGAAAGAAATCAGTGGTGTACTAACAATCAGACTCAGAACCGGTTGGCCAAGAAAAACTACAGCAGTTGATGGAAACATTGTGAGAGCTGTGAAGAAAACCCCAAAAACAACAGTCACTGACATTGCCAACAACCTCCACAGGGCAGGGGTGAAGGTATCACAATCCAACATTTGAAAAAGACTTTGAGAGCAGAAATACAGAAGTCCACCTTTCAGAGGGGACTGTATGTGCCCTTTTCCACATATTGCCACCAGAGATTAATCTTGGATAGAAATGATAGCACTGTGAGTAGCAGTAATACAATTTTCACTTCTTCTTTGCTTAAATTGAATTCACAGACATGTTGAAAAATGGCATGCATACCTGATTTGCACCGTATATCTCATCAGTTAACAACTGTCTCTTCTGATTAGAAAGTTTTTTTTAATGCATTTCTAAGTGTGACAAGGATATTCTGGTTTCTCTCTTTCACACTACTTATGATTCACTTCATAGGTCACATCATCAGTCCTGGCCTTTCATCATTTTCTGTGCAGACATTCCACTTAAGATATCATAGGCAACGTTTTGCAAAATAGAAATTACATCCTAATGGTTTCCCCATTCAGAAATTGCATCTGCAAAGCTGCACTATCTTTAACATTTTGCCAGCACAAAACTCTCAGTGTAATTGGACATCATCATCAATATGCCTGACAATTGTACTGTCTGAATTTTGCTGTTCATAATTGCTTCAGTGACACTATTTGCATGTGATCAGTGGCCACTGTTTTTTAAATCAACAGTTGTGTCTAATTCAGACTCATTCTCTTTAAATCCACCCGTCTCTCAGATCTTTATCTCTCTCAGCACAAAAGTCCCTGTTAACAAATGATACATAGACATTATACAGCTTTTAAGTCTATTTACACAAAACGTAGAGAGAAGAGGAACAGAGAAATCTCCAGTGTGAATCCATATTTCATGGAGTTGTCACTGTATTTCCTGCACATCGGCTTTGCTTTGCTTTGCTTTCTTGTGTTTGGTACATGTTGGTGCTGAATCACAACCATGATTATGCTGATGTTCTCCATACTGAAAATGTTTCCTGGTTCTAGCTATCTTTCCTGCATGAGCAGAATTTATCAACATAATGGAAAGAAAGCGAAACCTTCATAAATCAGGCAATGGCTATAAAGCAGTGGCTACACAAATGAAAATACCCCTATCCACTAGCAATAACTTTAAAACAACTGGAGCTGTAATGAACCAGCTTGAAAGTGGATGCAAGTGTTTTTTCTCCCCCCATGTGAGTGAAGAGGATGGTCAGAGAGGCAAAAATTTCTCCAAGGTTGGAGATTTGCAGAAGATGGTAACATTTTGGGGTCACCAAGTCTTTAAACATACAATTAGATTCCACCTCCATGCCAGTAAACTATTTGGAAACTGTGTCAGAAGAAAGCCTTTTCTTATCGAATCACAAATGTAAGTGCCTGGAGTTCGACAGACGCTACTGGACCTCCGAATGGAACCAAGACAAAAATAGATGCTTTTTGGCACTCAAGTTGGGTTTGGCATGGAAGGTAGAATGGTGGAGGATTTGTGATGATGTGGGACTGCTTTTCCTCCAAAGGCCACAGGAATCTTGTTAACATCCATGGCATTATAGCCACTATGAAGTACCAGAAGATTTTAAATGAAAATCTGCCTGCAACTCCCAAGGAGCTACAACTTGGTAATGGTTGGATCTTCCAGAAGGACAATGATCTAACAAATACATCTAAATCTACCCAAAAATAATCCATGGCCACAGAATCAAGCTTCTGACATGGCCATCCCAGTCCCCTGATATAATCCCCATTGAGAACCTGTGGGGGGAGCTGAAGAGGAGAGTCCACAAGTGAAGACCAAGGACCCTGGAGGAACTGGAGATTACTCTATTGGTGAAGCAGGGGCGTTGTTTTATTGATGTACTGAGAAATGGCAAGTCAGATAGTGAGACAGTGAATTCTAATTGCTTAATTTCTAACCAGGGGTTGTTCTGTTGGTTTGGATGTGTCCATTTAGTGATATATTGTAGTTGGTTTGCAAGGAAAGATGTTTGGAAATTTGGTGCTTTTAAACATCCCTGAGCTTTGCTTTTCTGTAAAGTGGCTAGTTTTGATTAGATTCTTAACTTCTGGGGTGCCAATAACTGTGCTTTTGTTAGAATACATTTACTTTAATTAACTGTTAGAATTAGAATGTATGCTAATAATGCACAAAAGATGTTTTTCATAACTTTTTTTAAACCTATCTTTACCAGGGGTGCCAATAATTCTGGAGTTGATTGTAACTAGTAAAACTGCCAGTATGAGTGATTTTTTTAGTAGTATTCCAGTACTCACTGCAGTCTATGTCTCTGACGGCTGTATCCGAAACAGGGCTGTTGGGAGGAATGTTGCTGATGACTGTGGGGTTTTGGATGAGGTCTGAGCCCTCGCTCGACTGGCTTCCCCGTAAACGCCCACCATCTATCATCTCACCCTTTCCCATCACTGGCTGTGAGAGCTGCTTCTGAGGCCTTGGCTTGCTTCCATCCACAGTGCGACCTACTGCTTAGACACAAACAGGGACACTGAAGATGCAGAGAGTTTGATTCAGATATTAAAAAAAAAAAAAAAAAAAAGCTGGCTCATATAGTTAGCATAAAGAATTTATCAACAAAACTTACAAATAAATTTGAACAGGAATACTTTAGTCTAAACCACAGTTAGAGAATGTAAACAGGACATGTTAATCAATATTACCAGGTGTTGTTTCAATGCGGCTTGGCCGACGCTGAGGCCCTAGGATATTGAAACGGGGCTTCTTCACCTTTTCTTCTACTTCTTTCTCCAGCTTGCTGCTCTTCTGCAAATATCCAGAATAAAATCACCCTTCAAGTGAATGCCTTGAAACCAAAGATGAGCTCAATTTGAAATCCAGCAAGGAAGAGTGAAAGAAAGTGACAGACCTAGACATAGTGACATAGACCTACCTTGATCTTGGGCAGGAAATTTATGCGCACACGTTTGGACTCCAGGTTACGCTGCTCTTTGCCTCTCACACCCAGGTGCTTCATGTAGAAGTAGATCACGTATTGTATAGTGGTACTGCAAGAATGAGAATGAGCCTTTTACACAACACATTCTCATCTCGCACTACTGAACTAGAATGAGAGACCCAACTCGGCAAATATAAAATCTGAAGCACGCCGATGTGGAGTCTCTTCATTTACAATACCATATGCTAGCTTCAAGCTTGTTGGGTATGGAAGGTTCCATGTGGCCACATCCTTCTGCTCCATAAAACTCGTGTCTTACTGTACCATATGTCCCAACTGCACTCTCCATTACTCCTTCTCACTAAATCATGGCTGCTAGAGCCATATGGCATCTCACATATGTTTCCCTGTGTGTCAATATTCATCTATAATAGTGCTTTCATCTATAATATAAGTAAACAGCTTTGATGTAAGATCTTATTTCAAAATCTCCCATTTACATGCACAGATGGCCCACTGGCTCATTATAAGACGCCTTGTCTTTAAAATGTTTGTGCAAGGTGGACATGAAAGGTTCTCCTCACCACTTTTCCTCTTCTGCAGCTAGTGAGGACAACCTGTTGCATAAAACAGACCGGTTAAGAGGAATAGCAGTCTTAAGCAGGATGTTTAGCCTTTATAGTACTGAAAGTGACTCTTACAGAATGTCATCTATTTTGGCCAGGATGTTCTCAGCACAGGATCTCTCTCTCTCCAGAGCAGTGGCATCTTTTAACTGCTCTGTGTCCAGATGAGCTAGCTCTCCCTCAGCTAAGGTCAGACCCATGCTGTGCTTCTGTCTGCATGAACACACACACAGCCAATGTAAAGTTATTAAAGAATAATGCAGCTCGACACAACCAGTCAAGGAACTGAAATTTAATTAATTACCATACAAATGAAAATGGATTTTTCTCCCATTTTGAGCTTCTTTTGCTCATTTTATGTGTATACATACATGTCAAAAGCTTAAGTTAATGTTCACATCAACATCAGAATGGGGAAAATAGTGATCTCAGTGAATTTGCATGGTTGATGGTTGCTGCCAAATGGGCTGCTTTGAGTATTTCAGAAACTGCTAATCTCTGGACAGTTGAAAATTGGAAAAACAGTGCCTGGTCTTTTTCCAATCTTTACCTGCCCAGTTTCTGTGAGCTTATGTTGACTGTAACCTGAAGTGGTTCAACATGTTGGCCCATCTGAGATGCTTTTCTGCTCACCACAGTTGTAAACAGTTGTTATTTGAGTTACCGTAGTCTTCCTGTCAGCTCAAACCAGTCTGACAATTCTCCTCTGACCTCTTTCATCAACAAGGTGTTTCTGCCCACAGAAGTGCCACTTGCTGGACTGATCAATTTCTGTACACCAATCCGCCATAACATTAAAAACCACTGACAGGTGAAGTGAATAACATTGATTATCTCGTTACATTTGCACCTGTCAAGGGGTGGGATATATTAGACAGTAAGTGAACAGTCAGTTCTCAAAGTTGATGTGTTGGAAGCAGGAAAAATGGGCAAGCGTAAGAATCTGAGTAACTTTGACAAGGGCCAAATTGTGATGGCTAGACGGCTAGTTCAGAGCATCTCCAAAACGGCAGGTCTTGTGGAGTGTTCCCAGGATGCAGTGGTCAGTACCTACCAAAAGTGGTCCAAGGAAGGACAACTGGTGAACCAGCAACAGGATCATGAGTGCCCAAGGCTCACTGATGTGTGTGGAGAGTAGCAATGGAAGAAGGTAGCCTGGTCTGATAAATCACATTTTCTTTTATATCATATGGATGACCGGGTGGGTGTGCGTCGTGTACCTGGAGAAGAGATGGCACCAGGATGTACTATGGGAAGAGGGCAAGCCAGGAGAGGCAGTGTGATGCTCTGAGCAATGTTCTGCTGGGAAACCTTGGGTCTTGACATTCATGTGGATATTACTGTGACACGTACCACCTACCTAAACATTGCTGCAGATCAAGTACACCCCTTCATGGCAACGATATTCCCTAATGGCACTGGCCTCTTTCAGCAGGACAATACAAACTGCATTGCAAAAATTGTTCAGGAATGGTTTGAGGAACATGACAAAGAGTTCAAGGTGTTGACTTGGCCTCCAGATTCCCCAGATCTCAATCAGATCGAGCATCTGTGGTATGTGCTGGACAAACAAGTCCGATGCATGAAGGCCTCACCTTGCAATTTACAGGACTTAAAGGATGTGCTGCTAATGTCTTGCGCCAGATACCACAGCTCACCTTCAGAGGTCTTGTGGAGTCCATGCCTAGAGGGTCAGAGCTGTTTTGGAGGCACAAGGGGGACTTACACAATATTAGGTAGGTCGTTTTAATGTTATGGCTGATCGGTGTATATATCATCAAAATATCTGTACTGACCTTATAAATATGCATTGCCACTGTGACCATATAAAGTTTATAGATCCTTTTCAAAAGTTTGAAATTTCACCTGTGCTAGCACATGCTGCTAGTAAGACTATAGACTGAAATACTGAGCTGACCTTCAGTAAAGCTTCTGCTATAGATTTTGTTAAACATTTCTGCTCATTATTTCTCTTTATTATATATGTTAAACACAGAGGTGTATGCTGCCACTGACAGGACAAAATATTAACTGCAGTGGCAAATGCATATTATTCATATCATATTAAACATGATTACTTCCCATCTCCCAGTAGTTCACCAAATATCTGTTTATGAACTCTTACAGATATGTGAATAGAAGATTAGGCAGAAGGCACATCCCTAGTAAAATTTCATTAGCCTCAAGAAAAGTGATAAACCCAGGATTCTGTTTATTACAATAGGGAAAATAATACTGAATTACTGACTTTCTAAGCTGAGCACAATTGTGTAATAATAACACACTCACCTGAAGTCCTCCAGAATTCTGTTCACTTCAGGGAGAAGTGTGTCCTGCATTGTCTGAACATATTGTCTGTGCAACTCCTCAGGAATCAGCTCTGGCCTCCGTCGCTCTAGAAACACCACAGATACAACACTCAGTCCTTCGTGTAGAATAAACACAGTGTCTTTTTGTTTTTGAGGACACCTTCAAACATGCTGCATGAATGAGCACTTCAAATGATAATATGGTTATTTATTTGGACAGTGGACCCTCGTACAGGTATGTACAACTCCTCCACAAAGGTCTAAGAAAGTATCACATATATTTGAGGTTAAATTAGACCACAAACTCAATGCATCTAAATGCATAACAGTCTGCCCACTGGTGAATAATTGTTCACCAGCAAGAAGCACTTGAAAAACAAATAACACTTAACTCAAAAACAGCTAATTATAATCCATGCACACAGTGCTCATTATTATTCTGCACCTATTAAAATGGAACTTTTAATTTAAATGCAAACTTACCAAGTTCGAAAGAGATAGATTCAGGCACAGTTACTTTTAAATTCTGTTGAATAAAAAAGGAGATCATGTTAAATAATTAGCATTGTAATTTTATCTGACTGTGAATCATCTGCAGGCACAAGAACATTGTAAATAAAACAAACATCCTCCACAGAACCTCTAAACTACTGCTAAACTCTTCATTAATTAGGACATGTTAATAAACAACATGTACTGTCACATAAAACCAATGTATATGTAACATAGAAGCACATAAGTATAGACAAATCTCAGGACACAAACTAGCTTGTTATGACAGAGGCCTAGTTCCCACTCAGACATGCCCTATTCAGCTTTGACAGCAAGGATGGACTTGAAGAACATGAGTACGGAAGCAAGTTTTACTCACAGCCCCCCTGTCAATGAAAAAGGTGAAGAAGTCCATAAAGATGCGCCTGGTTTCTTTTGAGTTGGTCTGCTTGTAGAGCTCAGCGTAAAGGTAGCAAAGCTGTACAGACGAGACATGGAAAACAAGTATATATAATTATGCTGACACTCTAGAGGTCTAAAAAGCTGTCTAACTTGGTAAATACAGAATAAGCTTGAGGGAACAAGTTATAAGAGAGGGAAGTTGTTAGAGAAAGAGAAATAGCGAAATAAAATAAAAGGTACATATACTAGACAGGTCAGTTTTATTGTTATACTGCATCAATTCTATTCTAACAATTAGGAATGCATCAATACCTTTTTGTCAGACCGAGTACAAGTATGTTTTTTTCGTACTTATTGATACTCAAATCAAATTAAGTAACATACTTTGTATTAAGCCAGGTTCCCAAACTTTTTGGGCAAATGACCCGAAATATTATGAATTTTCTACAACCCTAAGCCTTCTGACCACCCTGCATTTTTTAAATTCCAGGTTGCGACCCCTAGTTTGGGAACCCCTGTATTAAGCAATCATGGGTATCAGGAGCATCATAGAATATATTATTTAGCTCTGCTTATGCTCTCCAGTTTACACAGTGGCCATGAAAAGTGCATATATGCGTGTTCATGCATTCTACGAGGCTCTTTCTTTATAACGTTAGTGACTTGATTTTAAATGAAGTGCATTAGCTAACTACTTTAGTTACTTTGGATTGAGTAGGACTGCAATGGAGGAAGTGAGATTTATTTACTTCTGTACAGCTGTAAGTAAAGTATGTTTCGTTGTTTTCATTGCATCAGAAACCCTTGTCATTGACCTTGTTGTCAATACTGCAGTGTGCTGCTAGTAATAAACTCCTTGGGCTGAGCTTATGTTGAAGATGATATGCCATGAGTGTGACTCGCAAGCAATGTGTATACCCTGGAACCACTACTGAACTGATCTCGTGGTATCGTGGTATCGGTGCAATTTATGAATAAAAGTAAAGTACATCAGCACAGAGAGATACTGATATCAGTATCAGAATTGATGCATACCTAATAATAATGACTATAGTGTAATAATACTGATAACAAGGAAGACAGTTGTAATAGGTTCATTACCACAGGAGCAGGGTCGAACTGGGACACCACATGGTGCAGGAAAGCTGCAAGGTGGGCAGGTCGACTCTTAAGCAACTCCAAACTCTGGAAACAGTTACACTGCACATTCACCTAGAAACACACGGAAGCAAAGAAGCCAGGGTGAGGAACAACAATTCAAAATAATCCAAGTGCAAGAAGAGAACAGAGAGCTGAATGGTACCTGCTCCTGCTCGTGTTCTGATTCAAAGTAGTCATCCTCAGCTCCAATAATCTGAGAGGCAAGACGGGAGGAAGCAATTTTCACACCGGGATGGAGATGCAAGTCCTACACAAGACAGGACAGAGAAGTTCTATCATAGAATAATCATAGTTATCATTGCGTGGAAAAGTTAATCACTGGTGGGAACCTTAATCTCATTCTGATCACATGATTAGAGAAGTTCTGTCTCACCAGGTCAGAGGTGTCTGCATTCTCAGGTGAAGAGCATGAGTTGGGGCTGTCTTGTTGTGTGCTCTTTGGACTGTTCGAGTCTTTCTGGCCAGCAGTCTTAGGGGAAGCTGAGTGGTGGCGATGCAGGGCCTGTGAAGCAGCATTCGCCATGTTTAAACATATTTATGATATTACACAAACAAAGAGGAACAAATGTAATTCTACTTTCAATCTAAGATGATTCAGAGAGCTATTCCTAAAAGTGATGCACTTACAGGGCTCCACAAGCCATCTGAACTGGCCTGGGCCACATCCACCACACCACCACCCTCACCGTCTCCAACAGGGAGGCCATCCTGTAAAACAAACACTGTTATTGTTAGTGGGAGTATAAAAGAAAATAAATCGGTGCTCTCTGGGTAGGAGGTATGGCATTACTCTCTCTCCCCTGTCAGAGCGACACTAGCCAATTGTTGACGTCTGTGAGTTAATCTGTATGTACTGTCCCCTCCAAAAGTACTGAAATGTTAAGGCCAATTCTTTTGTTTTTGCTATACAGTGAAGATAAAGATGAATATGAGATGATAGATCAGAATTTCAGCTTTGATTTTCTGATATATACACCTAGATGTGTTAAACAACTTAGAACATGGCACCTTTTCAATGAATCCACCCATTTTTCAAGTGCTCAAATGAGGCCATACCACAAGACCACACAAACCAATTGCACAAATAGTCAATAGTACATTTACTATTTGTACAATTGGTACAAATAGTACATTGTACAAGTAAGTACAAACCACTTATCAGCAGTAAGAATTGGAAGACCATATTGGAATTCGCAAAGAAATACAGAGATGAGCCGTACAAGTTCTGGATCCAAGATTAACCTCTACTAAAGTGAAGGAAACTCCTAAGTGTAAAGAAAGAAAGGATCTGCTCATGATACAAAACATATGAGCTCATCAGTCAAGCACGGTGGAGGTAGTGTCATGGCTTAGGCTTGCTTGGCTGCTTCTGGAACGGGCTCACCAATCTTTATTGATGATGTAACTCATGATGGTAGCAGCAGAATGAATTCAGAAGTCTACAGAAACATTCGGTCTGCCAACGTACAGAGTAATGCATTCAATCTAATTGTGAGAGGCATAATAACGCAGCAAGACAATCACCCAAAACACACTGCCAACACAAAAAGCCTTCATCAGTGGAAAAAAGTGGAAGGTTTTAGACTGGACAAGTCAATCACCAGACCTTAACCCAGTTGAGCATGCATTTCATCTCCCGAAGAGGAGACTGAAGGGAGAAACCCCCAAAACAAATAACAACTGAAGGACTGAAACTGCAGTACAAGAGGGGACCGTACATGGAAGAGGGTAGCTAGCACTTTCCTCCAAGTGTATTTAGCAGCCGTGTGATGCTGCATGAGCAACGGCTTCACGTGTCTCAGAGGAAGCATAGCGGAGAGCTATATAAAAAAAAATTGCTTGAAAATATTTGCACGAAATACAACCTGACTCCTGATCATCAACTTTGCTCACAAAGTGCCAGGCATTACAATTAAAAATACAAGAAACAACAGTTTATACATAAAACAATTATAAAACATAGCTTATTCACAAATTACTTAACATTTACAATATGATCCATCAAATAGATTTTAATGTCCAACCAGAGTAATACCAAAAAGTAGATAAAAGTAGAAGTAAACTAATAAAATTAATACAGTAAATTATATATCACAATAGGAAGTATAACATAATAGTGATAAAAAGATTATCTACATATGTGTAAGAATAAAAGATACGCATTTTTAAAGAAATCTACTCAATATTATAGACCTCATCATACAATGTGATATTGATTGTGCAATGAAAATAACGATGCTAAATGCTACATGATTTTCCAGATTCCTACAATTAAATCCATGTGAAGGCAGTGAAGTCTGGCGCTGGTTTCAGGCTAAAGTGCCATTTGTCTGCTGAGCATGTGTGATTGCTGACCCTGCTGTTGTAAATGTCCTGAAGAGATGGCAGATTACATCTAATGATGCTTTTTGTTGTCTTGATTATGCTCTTGCTCCTGTGAAGTGAAGGAGCTGAACCATACAGTTATTGATGAGGTGAGGATGGACTCAATGATTGCAGTGCAGAACTGGATCATTCGAGTCTGTGGAGGGTAGAGTGTCTTTTCAACTGTTTTCAACTGCTTCAGAAAGAACATCCTCTGCTGTGTTCTCGAATCTGTGTTTCCCTGGTCCCTGAATACGGTGATGCACAGGAACTTGAGTGAGTCCACAGTAAAGACCACAAAACCATGTGTTAAGGGCCAATGGGGAGGGCAAAGGTGCCAACATTGCTAACATTGCTACAAGGCAAAAGTAAGAAAAAGGAAAAAGTAACAAAGGGAAGCAAAATCCAGTGTGACCACTACTTAATAACTAGCAGCTTTTCTACCGAACAGAGAGACCACAGTCCCGCCCATTACTTTTATAAGGGTTCACAGGACCGAGGCTAATAAATTCAAAGGTCAAAATTCATCTAGATAAAGTCAACACAAAGCGAAAGAAACAACTACCAGACGCACATGCCTCCTTCAAGTCTAACATCCTTTCTCCTTTAGTGAACTACCTTCCGCTGGGTGAATTTTATCTCCAGTATCGCCATACCAAAAAAAAAAAAAGAAACATTCTAAGCTGTTAAGCTGTAGATGCTGGCACCTCAGGGAGGCGGTCCATCAGATGGTTGTGACTCCACGAGCACAGCAACTGCACATCATTGGATTTGGGACTGGGTGGTGTTATCTGATCACTTCAGGATGTTTACAGATGACTCCCTGGAGGTGCAGTAGTTTGTGTTAAGACTGAACGAAAGAGGTGAGAGTTGAAATGCATGGGTCAGTGGTGTTATAAGCCGAGCTGCGAGAATGGTGCTACACGGGTACTTTGTGTAACTGCATGTAGTTAATGAAGTTTTCTTGAGAGGAAAGATCCAATAAAGCGCTTTTCAGAATGGTCTATACCACCGCCTTTAAACGAGAACAGTTGCCTTTAAACACGAAAAAACTGTGGGATAGAAAATGCGGACTAAAGAAGCAGATCACTTTCTTTGCTGTAAAACATATGATATAAAAGCAAGAAACTATTCAAAAATGAAAGAAAAAAAAGTAATATGATGGCATATCAGACATATATGATATACGAGATGATGGCAAACAGCCAAGTAAAAAATGTAATAGGCATCTAGTTTATTGTCAATATGTTGCTGTATAAATAGTCCTAGTTGTAACTATCACATTAAACAGTACAAATTTGTTTTAACAATATGTCTTCCACCCTCTTTATTTGGCAGTTTATAAAATAGTACGTGATCCAGCATGTACCATTATTTATTATTATTTTACTTCATTTTTTATAATGTGTGCACCAAGAGATAACTGTGCTTAACGTAATGAAGCCACAACATAATAAATCAAGGTATCATAATGTGTGTGCAAAACATACAGTATAGCTTTAAGTACTCTATGTTTCGACTGTATTCCCCCTTAGTTGTAAGTCACTTCGGATAAAATTGTTTTTAAATACACTTTTAATGTATTAATTGTGGGAAGTGTAGGACCTGTGCAGCTCTGTGCGTGTTTCTTTTCGCTTCCTGGATGTCCCTCAGTAGCCGGAGGGTGGGATTCTTGACATACTCTTCCTTCATGTCCTACAAGCCAAGAAAAAAAAGAGATAGGCTGAAGTCAGTACCATGCCATCCTTTAAAAAATTACACCTACAGAATTCTCTAAAAAAGGTCAACGACCAATCTCCAGCCAGTATGAATGAAGAAATCAACAGTAATAACACACAGTATCACACTCATTATAGACTAATGACGAGCTCAGTAACAGACAGACGACCTCCTCAATGATCTTCAACACTGCAGCTGTCAGTTAGACCACAACAGGAAAAGCATCCTTCTTATCAGCCAAGGTCATATTTTGAGCAGTGTGGCTACATCACATATTTATAACAGAAAATGATTGTGCAAGCAAATTATTAAGAAATATACACAGTATTATGAACAGTGTAGTGCAATATAATATTGATTGTGCAATGACAATAGTGATTGACACATTATTTTACAATCATGCAAAATGCTGCAGAACAGTTAAGCCTCAAACTAGAATAATCAACAGGGAAATTCTGACCTGGAACTCCTGTCTTTCTTTAGTCAGCTTCTTCTCTATGTTGTCCACTCTCAGGCTGTGCAAGAGACTGTTCTCTTCCTTAATGATCCAGGGTAAGGCATGAGGAGGCATGAAAGGTGACAGTGAAGAGCACAGAAAAACCCAAAATCATAAAAACAACAACAACAAAAAATCATTAGAAGTAAAAGAAGAACTTCATTTGTTTCCAAAGCAAATCCTACACTTATGGTCACTTTTCAATTCTGTCACAAACCACAACAAACAGATAAAGTAAAACTGCCAATACCAATTAGATGCATTAACACTGATAAGCACAGTTACAAAAAAAAAAACAGCCTAAAAGGAGAGCGAGGCCTGACGGTACCCAGGTTACAAGTGACGAGGTGTTGTGTTCTGCTACCTTGTAATCCCGCTTGCTCCGGATCTGTCGTGGAGAATGTGGGAAAGAGACTGAGGATGCCCCATTATCCTCCAGTGACTCTAAGTTCAGATCAACCTCTGAAAGAGGGATCTGGGGTAATCCAGGTGGTCGGCCCAACACAGTGAGGGCCACGTAGGAGCCCGCTGAAGGGAATAAAGCGATATGTAGTACAGGTTACTGGTGGATTTCTGCAACATATAAATAAGCTAACATCTACGGTTTAAGTCGGAGCATTTATGATTTTTGACCCCTTGCTACAGCAATACAGGATACACCTGAAAACTAGGCTTTCTGATTTATCAGCTAAAGCAGCATTCAGACCAAAAGCCAATTCACTGAGGGGGAGGGGGGAAAGGTGCAGGATGTGAAAGGGGTGCATTTGCTTCTGGTAGTGATTACTTTCACATTACGCCATATTTACCCTAGGGGGTATAAAATGTCTATACACCATTACTGAAATGCCAGGTTTTTGTGATGTAAAACCAGATTAAATCACTTTAGAAAATTTTCCAAGTTTAATGTGACTGCAATACATTTCAAGAGAAAAACAAATAGCTAGTGACAATGGAAAACAAGAAGGTGGGACTTCTGGTCTCACTGGTCTGTAAAAACTGGAGGAGCTGCTTATTATTATGCAAAGGGAACACCAGATTTTGCCTAGCTGTTTAAAATTCTGTTTTTTCAGTCTGTCTGCTAATTGTAAGCAATACATGAGCTTACATTAAACGTTCCACAAACATTTAAAATAAAATTTTGCAACTTACATTTGATTAACTTCACCACTTCAACGTGGTTTGAATGTGTCACCAAAGTGCCATTGACCTAAAAAAAAAAAAAAAAGACAATAAGTATGTAAACTTATATAAATATACAAATCATTATGCTTGAGGCAGAGATTCTGCCTCAAGCATATTGCTGTGAGCTACATTGCGATCATTATTAAAAATTAAAATATACCCATAACATTGCTGTGAATAGCTGCCTAATATCTTGAATTAATGTACTGATCATTTTGTAGTCTGGAGGCACAACACCAGGTGTTTCTTTTGCCCTACATATTTAAATACATCCACAGATTTTTTTAAATATTTTAATATTTTAATATATTTCACAGAGCTTGTGCTTGTTATGTACAACTGTGGCCAACAGGTGGCAGACTGAACATAGAGTTTCATGTGGTGATAGCATTACAGTGGTGGTCCTGGGGTACTCCTTCCCTGCTTGATTTGTTGTTTCCATGCTCATACACCTGATCCAACTAATCAGCTGATCAACAGCCCCTTTCTGAGTCAGCATGGGTGTGTGAGAGCAAGGAGAACACTAAAATGTGCAGGGTGGTGGTACTCCAGGGTAAGATGGGGAAACTACTGACCCAGAGAAATGTGTGCTCAGGGATTCTCACCCTTTTCTGGCCAGTGACTCCATTCTAAGGGCCCAAAATGATTGTTTTTATTAACACACAATTTTTATTTACACATTTAAAAATTTATTTATGAATCATGTAGATCAAGTATGACGTGTAAATATTAAAAAAACATGCACTTCCACTATATGATCACATAAAGTTTGTTAATCTAATTAGATTTTCATTTTTTATGCTTTGTGGTAGGTAGAACTTTTATGAAATTTTAACCAACACCATCTACGACTAAAATATGTGCTGCTTAGACTACAGGCATACACTGCAAAATATAGCATGAATATTGCATTTTGTAGTGTTTCCAGCTAAAAATTATGATTGTGCCACCCAAAAGTATGCAGATTTTTATTTTAAATAGCCAGTCCGGACGCTGGCTGCATGTTGGTTGCAGCACCACTGTCATCTGGTGTGAAATGTTCTTAAAAGAGGCTCCAAATTTAATAAAAGTGAATGGAATTTGAATAGTAATCAGACAGTTTAATTATTATTTTATATTATATTTATGCTCCACAAATCAAATTTATGCTTGGTGCTTAGAACTCCACTGTAAACACCATGTCAATACAGTGTAAATAAAACACTGTAAATGTTGGTAATAAATCTCCTTTAGCATCTCAGGTGACCCAAAAGTTGACCATCTATGCTGTAAGTGCATCATAAACTCACCTTAATGATCCTGTCCCCAGTCTGAACCCCTGCACGCATAGCAGCTCCATCTACAAAGAGAGAACACGAGCACACATTATATAATAATTAGAGTCGAAGTGTCTGAGTCCCATTTAATAATTACACATCATTTCTATGCACCTTCTTCATTAGGAAAATTGCTTTCGTGAATTTCTGATGTGCTAAAATGTCCTGTACTTAAATGAAATGGAAAGCTACAGCGTGTTCTACTCATTTCTCACAGCAAGTTAGGAGCATACGTGGCTCAATGCTCCACCCGGGATAGACTGCTGATTATGGGATAACGCTGAGAACAATATTACAGGGAGGCTCATTAGAGTGTGTCATTACAGACACAGACACACACACACAAACATACAAACACCCTATCATAAACATCCGTAATGTCAAATAGAAGTCTTAGCAGTACAAACCCTGCATCATAACATGAAACGGAATAGGAATTAGAACATAGGACAGTAATCGATTTATCCCAGAGCTCCATGTGACTTGTTACGTAAAGGGAAAGTTTAAAGACTGAATGCATTTGGAAAAAATACTGGCTGTCAGGACAGAGATCGCAATTACTTTTTCACCCTGCACTAGGCTTCCTCTTATTTTCTCTAATTGGTAGTGCTCACAACATATCAGCCCCTCTGCTGACCTGCTGCCAAGCCACATCAGCCTCCATCCTGAGAGGGAGGGAGAGAGAGAGAGAGAGAGAGAGAGAGAGAGAGAGAAAATCCACTTACCCTCTTTGACGAGCTGCACAAACACAGGGTTGTCTCCACTAACTGTTAGGCCAAAACCGTTCTCATCTTTCTGAATGATGACACATCTCTGAACCAGCCCTGAAAAGGAAATAACACAGAATGAGCTAAATGTGTGCAAGATAAAGTTGAAGTCGACCCAGAAGCGAACTTCATAGTGAAGAATGTAAATGGCACTGTGCAGAAACATACTAGTTGCCACCGTGGCTGAAATCTGGCAAATAGCCAAAAAAGATGAAAAATCAGGTTTGGGCCAAAATTGTGTTTTTCTATCTATAACATATTTTGACGCATCAAATTTTAAGAACCCATAAATGTCCATCTGCAGTTATGGGTTTATCCTGGTCAGGGTCACTGTGCATCCGGAGCCTGTCCTGGGAACACTGAGGCAGCGTGAGGCGGGAATATACCCTGGAAGGGACGCCAGTATATCAGAAGGCACCATTCACGAACAATTTTCACACACTCATTCAGACCTAGAGGCAGTTTAGAGAAGCCAATCCACCTACTGGCATGTTTTTGAGAATTGTCAGGAAACCGGAGAACCCAGAGAACTTGGAGGAAACCAACATGGGCATGGGGAGAACATGCAAAACTCCAGGATCTAACTGATGACCCTGGAGCTGTGAGGCGGCAAAAATGCTTGATGTACCAATGTGCTATTAATATATTTCATAAAACTACAAGCAAATGTTTTTATTAATTACTTGCCTTGGCTGTGTGCCTGCAAAGATGGTGCCGGGTAAATATCCCTTTAACAAACACAGTGGTAAATCCAGTAAGTCTTCCTAAAGATGTCTAAAACCTTGTTAGCTTTTGAAACTGTGCTTTCCTGCCACTGAATTTTACACTTTGATCTTGGGGAAGAAATGTGCTGTAGTGAAATGGACATAAGCTTAATCATTTTAGTTTCCACTGATTAAGATTCCATTGATTTCCATCGATCTAGTTCTTGTCGAGACAAAGAGGGAAAACTTTTCAGATAAGGAAATTGTGACGTTATCAGAAGTCAGAAAATGTCAAAATTTGACCTTGTGAAGCATTTTCCCAGGCTGCCACACAAATGTTGATGACATTAAAAGTGTCTTCATTAAAAGTCTATGTTGGCAAACACAATCCACAGTAAACTACTGAGCCTTTGATAGACATTTTCATAGCACTACTGCACACTAAACAGAGCACAGGTCACTGCTATTTTTAAAAATTAAAAAAAAAAAAAAGCATACCAGGACAGATTGAAACTGGAGTGCTACTACAAAACTCCCCAAGGCATCTTCAGCTTCAATTTGTCCATAAAAAGACAAACGTGGCATAAACTGCTGGCAAACGTCACCAAATTCTTCAGCTTCTACAAAAAAACATGATCAAATCCTGTAAATGCTGTTCCAAGATGGAAATCCTGTAGCACATTTCATCTCATCTCATAGCTAGCTTCTGGATAGCATTCACAGCCACACTGAGATCAACTAATTCCAAATTATTCACTGTTATACAAAAGTCAGCTCTGGTCTGTTTGAGGTCATTAGGTCTGTTCGAGGGGCGTTCCAAGAGTGCTCTCCATGAAAAATTGCACTTCCTAGTTCGAAATAGTTACTACAGTTGAGTTAGCGACATCTTCAGCAGACATGGCAAATGATACTTTCCAGGAAAATAATTTTTGACTTAAAATATGAAAGCTCGTCAGATGAAGATGAAAAAGAAGGGACACCAATCTCACCTTTAATGGGAATGTAGAAACCAATGTGAGCTAGCTAGCCAGCTAACCGATGTGCTATAAAGTGAGTGTAGCTTCTTCGGGATCTATTTCCACCAGCGGAGCAAAAATAAACAGAATATTCGGCCATATTGTGTCTGAAATGTCACTCGATATTAATTTCTTGTTTATAGAACTGTTATAGAAAAGCAATACCGCACTCTCAGTTGTGCGGTTATACTGAATATCGGCCTGCGGCTTCATGCCAGTGGTCGAATCACAGCCATGCCAATATTCATTAGAACCGCACTCTTGCTTGATAAAATTATTGTACTTCACTTTATAACTGCAAGAGAAAGACACTGAACTGATATATTAAATTGCTGAATTGTAAATTGAAAAGTGCTGATAAATTTGCATAAACAGCAGCACAAGAATAACCTGATAATGGAACCAGCCAACAGTATGTGTGGAATCTAGGAGCTGTCAGAAAGTAAAGTAGTGGGGTTGGTACCTTGTTATTCAGGAAGTCAGAAACAGGATTAGTTTCACAATACAGACTGAGGATCTAATAACATGTTTTTAGATTCATACACTGTCTGCTGCAAACATCACAGAAAGCAGCAGGACAAAAGACTAGATTGTACCAAAATACTCCAAAATGTTAAACACCAGTTATGTTCAAAACAAAACTTTAAATTTTTAAATAATAGTCAATCCAGCTTTCAGAGCTAGAGTGTCCTGAATTCAGTTTTCAATTTTGCTTTGTGCATCACTAAAAAAGACCAGACCAAAAAACCTAGAGAAAATCGTTACCACAACATTGGGCTGTTTTAATTCAAGACTGAAATGATTATTATCAGGATAAATCTGAAAAATGTTACATTAACTGTTAAATGTCTACCAGACCTGGAGTTCTCGATCCTGAGATCTCCTGCACTGCGTCTGTTTATACCCACTCTGACCTTAAGCACGGCATACAGACTACCTGATAATCTAAGATATGTTGGGAATAGTTCATAGGGAAGCGTTCATTCTGGCCGCTAATTTGGATTTAGTTTTAATCTTTTTTATGAGGATAAACAGGAAACAATTTTTCATTTTGGTTCATTCTAAACAGATAAAATATTTTTACATTCCTGCTCCAGCGTTCCACGTCCCACTCTCTAGTTGAAAACCGGTTGGAAAGAAACAAATATTATGTTTATTTATAAATAAATAAATGGTTAATAATGTTCTTTACACATGATAGTCTATTCTCCTACAGGAAGCCTAGGGTAGAAATAAAACTAAACACTGTTTTTTAACCAAAAGCATATTTATTTTTAATATTTTCAGAGCATGCTTCTGCTTTGCAGTGTCATTTGCTGCTATCTAGTGACACATCTTCCTGTAGCCAGACATGCAGGAAGTCACAAATTCTGAACAGGAATTTAGGTCTACTGGAAAAACGTCTGGGTTTAGTCTATACTTGAAATCCTGAAATCACAGTGGAAGGAAAAAATAATGTTATTAAACTGTAAAGCAATTTTGTTCATTTTTGGTTTTCACTTTCGTTCCGTGTGCCGTTTCTAATCCCTCACAAAAACTTTGAATAGGTTTATTCATTTTGTTATTAGTTTTATGCAAATTTTATTTGACAAATAACTACAGCAATTTTTAAACTAAAGAGTTTTAGGGCTAGTTCTAGCTACCTAGTAATTTATTAGCCTAACTTTTTTTTTCTAGGGATCATAACATTTTATCACAATCAGCCAAGAGTAGAAAAGGCTTATAATTTAGCAGTGTGTGTGATCAAGACCGCAGCAAGAAGGCCATCTGACCTTTTTTTTTCTTGTTTTTATTCACTGAGGAAAAAGGTCATTACATTTTGGCACAGTTCAAGGGAAAAAAAAAAAAAAATATATATATATATATATACACATATACATATACACACACACACACCATGCTTATTTCCTCTACTTGTGAAAAAATGCTACAATACCAGCAACCGATACCATGTGATGCTATGCGACATAAGCCTAGTGTTTACGCTAATAAACAGACGACACAAAATGACCACAATCAGGATGTATTTCATGTTTAACGACAGCAATCAAAGCAAAGCAGAGTACAGGACTACACAATCCAGGGTAACTAATGTAGCTGGCTAACGCACTTCATTTAAAAGCAACTAACTAGTGCACAGACATGCAAGTGTGCGATTTTCCTGGCCACTTTGTAAAAAGAAATAAACAGAGCTAAATAATATGTTCCATGATGCCTCTGATGGATTAATCCACTACATAATAAGAGGCTTTCATAACAATTAACACTCATAGATGCAATGCTTAATTAGTGTCTTTATTAATTATTTTTAAAAGCCTCTTTCTTTAATGTCTTGAATACAGACTCAGTCACACTCATTATAAATAATGAGGATAAAATGAGTGTACATGGGAGAATAGGATAAAATTAGGATGGTTTAGAATCATGAATCAGAGGAAGAAGCAAGTCCAGCAGGAAAGAGGCACATGGTTAAGAGAAGCCAACTATGTGAATATATACATATGAATATACACATGAATATATATATACTATAGTGAATGTTATACAATGGTTAGTTCCGGTCTACTAATTTGATTGGACAAGAGGCGTTCCAAGAGTGCTCATATTTAGTATAACCGCACTGAGATGTTTCACTGTTTGTATCACTCTGCTCGTCTGTGTGTGCCACGCAGAATTCCACTTCCTAGTTCGAAACGGTTACTACAGCAGTGTTAGTGACATCATCAGCGGACATGGCAAACAATACTTTTCAGGAAAATAACTTTTGACTTAAAAAATGAAAGTTTTAACGGGAATGTACAAATCAGTGTAAGCTAGCCAGCCAGCTGACATGTGAGTGCGGCACTTACTCAATATTAAATTCTTTGTAGTTTGTAGAACTGTTATACAAAAGCAATATCGCACTGGCAATCGTGCTGTTATACTGAATATCAGCACGGCTGTGATTATCTATGCCACTCAGCCTGCGGCTTCCTGCCAATGCCAGATCACAGCCGTGCTGATATTCAGTATAACCACACTCTGGCTTGTGCAATATTGTTTAATTATAGGGTAACCCTCAAAGCTGGATTAGAGGTTCCCTCAGGCTAAAGGTTATAATGTAACCCTCAGGCCTGGTTCTGTGTTAATGCGTTCATCCAGATGCTTTTTACGTTCTTGTGTGTGGACCTAACTGCTCGTCAGGTGCATCTGCGTTACTGTGCTTCCACGGGCCTTCAGGCGAACGCTGACTGGCTGGTGGAGAGGTGTGTTGTGTACCCGCAAATGTTCACCTTTCTTCTGTGGGTTTTATCAAAGGTTTCAGTATGATATTGTTCCAGATATATTTAGTGTAAAATTTTCCCTTATCACATCCAGTAACGTCTTCTAAGGGCTAGAGATGTCCTTATGTTCCTCAACCACTGTCTAAAAATGTAGTACGTTAAAAACCTCTGTGGAAGCGGGGGCGTGGTTTAGCTGTGTTTTGTGAATAGGAGGAGGGGTGTCAAGGAGAAAAAGTGAGCTGATAGGTGAATCTGGACACCTGTGTATGGTCAATGAACAAGTGTTTTGTCTTTCAGTGAGCGACTGTGAGAGGATAAAGGAGGACAAGAGAGCGCAGAGGAGTGCTGAGGAGCATGACTGTGTGTTTGTGAGTCTGTGGGAGACCAAAAAAGAAAAAAAAGAAAAACTTCGAGGTTACAACAGCAGCGAAAAGCTCACGAAAAAAGACAAAATAATAAACAAAGAGCCAAGTAGCATGACCCCAAGTCTACCTCCTGTGTCCTCATTCCCTTCTGAACCTCAGAGAGTGTTACAATCTCATACACAATAGCTCGCAAAAGAAACCGATGAAAAAAGCTTTCTAAAAATATTAGTTTTCAGCGAGTCACGCTGTTAGTTTATCAGGCTGGTGATGTCTTTAATAAAATGTGTCCTCTATGATAAAAGAGGACACATGAAAACTTCAGTGTATGCAAACGTCTGCAAATTACATCCTGACACGCTTGCAGAAGCATAAATCAGACTTCAGAGATATGTGCCAATTTTTCAGCTGATTTTGATTGTATTGACTTGTTTAGAAATGCGTCATTTCAAATAGATATGTGGTGTTTTATATCATTTTTGCTGCTACTGTATGACTAGACTTATGATTGATGTAGGGACTAAATAACATCCTATGACTTGTTGCTTAAAAGCTGTGGGTATGCTGTTTAGAGAACTTGAATGAATATGAATACATAAAAATACAAACATCTTAGGTTTATAATCCAAGCAATTTTTCTTTTGACTTTTAACTTGTGAAAATGATTTTTTTCCACTGTTATGCCGCAGATATCTGTGACACGATCCAATTTAAAAGTGTCTATAGCTCATAAATTATTAAGCAATATGTAAAACATGATCTTTTGTGATCATGACATCATGACATTTTTAAGGCTTAAAGGTTCATCAGAACATGGTCTGAATAATTTTTGCTCAAAAACTGAAGAATGAGCTAGAGGATTTTCTAAACAGTAAACTGCAGTGAGAGTGAAACATCTGCAGCATTCCTGTACATAAAAAAAACATCAAACTGCACAATGTAGTTCACACAAAGCGGAAAAGATGTTATGCTGGTGAAATATTTTCCATACTTTCACATCATTACAAGCACATTTTCCTAGCACTGCACTATGATATAACACCACTTAAGCTAGTGAAGATATTATTGTAACCTCACCAGAGTTCAAATACCATAGTTGAATTGAAATCATTGGAGTGTTTTCTATCTCTCACTGTATTTCCAAAAAGAGACATTTCTAAATGTGAAGTATGTTGCTCTAATACAAGCAAAGAGAAGCACTGAAGGAAGGGCACTTAGATTGAAACTGCTTCAGGAAACAATTACAGACAGCAGATTACAGGAAAAGACTTGTGGGGGGGGGGGGGGGGGATGCCTGGTCCTTTCCTGCTCTCCCTAATCATTTTTTTACAACCTTACTTCTTTGACAGCTCTACATGGAAAACTCATTTTTCTCCATCATATAATTGTTAAACAATGATTGGCACATTGTGACCTAGCATAAACACCACATGAAAGATGTGCACAAAACCTCTCTTCTGCTCAGCAATAGCTGAAAAAAAGGTGTCTCCCATCTCTGATAATGTCTTCTCACTGCCAATAAACAGGGCCAGGAACATATGCATAGTTTATGGTCAGGGAGGCTGAATCACAGCACTGTTGGAGTCAGCGCCTCGGCAATGACTCGGTGTCTGGGCCCTGAACAGAGGACAACCGTTGCCATTCTGAGAGCTCAGCGTTAATGTGAGAAGCACAGAGCACTTCAGTTCCCCGCGTAAACCACACACAGTGCACACTTTTCCAGCCTGACCGTCCACAGCTCATTTGGAGCTGTGAAACGGACAGGAAAAGCCCAAAGACGAGCGAGGGGTAAAAGAGAGTCATAGAAGGGTTTACCTGTAGAGTCAAAGTCTTGTGCTGGAGGAACGGAAGCCTTGTCACTTTTGGGCTTTTTGTCCGGGGGGTGATCTCTGCTGAGAATGCTACTGGTCCTGCAAACAGAGAAATGGGATAGTGGGTCAGAGGTCAACACATGTCCTTTCATTCATCTAACTGAACAGAACAAGAAGCAACATGTAAAAAGTCACGAAAATGGTGTCACATGTGGGGGGTCACATAAGTATCTGGCATCACACCTGCATACGTATCTATTACGGGCAAGAAAATTAAAAACTAAATAACAGGCTCACATTTTACTGCAGAATAAATAGAGGAGAAATAGAGGAGAAAAAAAGGAGTGGAGAAGGATCACTATTTCATAAGCAGTTCATAAATCACAGATACCATGCCAATAGGTATTAAAGTGGACCAGACAGGACCACAGTTTGGGATATTTAGATTTTCTCTATAGGAAAAAGACGAATGTGGATATGGTGTTATAAAAGAATTAGCCTATATAATATGCTCCTACTGCATGTTGTCTCTGAACAAATTTTTATTAACTAATTTTTAAAAACTATAAACAAATAAAATAGAATTATGTGTGAGTATTAATTTTGTGTTCACAGCAAGAAGAGTAAGAAGCTAGCTGAATCCTTTATCTCTCTGTAGATCAGCACTTCTCGGATACTTTTTCAGAGCAATGCCAGGATTGCAGTCAAATTAAATAGTTATATTGGCCTTATCACTCTGAAACACTTCTTAAAACCTGCGGAAGAACGAGCACAAAGCACGTCTCCCTGCGGTCCACCAGTTCAGCTGAAGGCTGGTTGATGCACAGCACAGTAGGTATGTGCTGTTAGGGTTCTGGAGGTGTGCATATGTGCCTCTGTGTGCCATGCTTACCCATAAACCTCCTCTCTGTGTCACAAGATGAATACTTGCTTCAACACAGAAGAATAAAGCATAAACCAGCCCTTAGCTTGTCTCTCAGGGGAAAATGTAAAGTATGAGAGTTATACCAGTTATGAGTCTATCTGTGTCATGGGAGCGGTCGATTTTTACAAATAGGAAGCTAAGGAGAACAAAGAGAGGCCATGTTTATTAATATAGCAAAGCACTAGACAGAGCGGATTTTACTGTGAGATCGTACGTGTTCGTTCATGTTCGGTAACTGACTTGGTCAAATGTGGTGTAAATTACAAATTTGTTTATATTTTGGAAAACAGAACCAACTAAAATCATTAGAAAATATATAACTGTAGGATCAGACAGGATTGGTCAGATTCCTATAGGAAAGGGCGGGAGTGGGGTTTAACAAAACAGTGGCGCGCACACCCCTAGCAGGAGGCATATATGTGGTAAACAGAGGTCTACGTCGATGCACTGCCCTGTTTCCGAACCCTGATCTAGCCTTTTCTGTGAAAGCTCCCTGTTCTTCCGATGCAGTCAGAGATGGGCAACTCTGCAAAAGAGGCCTTTTGTGGCTGCCTGTATCACTGAGGGTCTCTATATGGTGCTCGCTCACTAAACAGCCTGACATTCCTTCCTGTGCCTCAGCCAGGCCTTTTCTCCATGGAAAAAAAGGTTGGCAAAACCAGACATGCAAATCACTTTAGAAATGATTCACTTACCTGATTACTTTTTTGGAAAACCTGTGGAAACACAGGAAAAAAAAGGAGATTAACCATATAAACAATACACTTTATATCAAAAGACTATCTTTCATTTGTCTAGCTGTTTGTCTGAAATATTCAAGCTCTAGTACACAGAAACTGTCTATGTTATTCATATACATCTTCATAATCACAAAGCAATCACTCTACATAAAATATTGTTTTACATACTGAACAGCAAAGTTGTATCATTACACACACATTGTTATAGATATGCAAGCAAAAAATGTAGTTATGTAAAATGCAATGAAACTTTACCTAAAATAATATTTTATAATGTTACATTTTATTAATGCTTAATATTGTTATACAGTTTAAAAAAAGAATCTATATTAAATCACTCCAAACTAGAACACACAATTTTTCCTAACCAGCTCTTTGCCATTCATTTTGTTTGCTGCATGGGTTTGAGACGGACTCGGATTAGCACAAGGAGCACACAGTCAGAAATTATGTAATATCGCTCGATGTGGTCAGTCACTTGGTCCTGAGAACGTTCACATCATTCACATCGTTCACATGAATAAACCTTTTCAATCGGTGCACCTCGATGCCACAACATATGTGCGGTAGTTTTGTGACAAGTAGACTTTGTGACAGTATGGAAAGATGTTTTCACTCCCTGATCCCACCTTCCATTTCCATCCATGTACATAAAGCACATCATAGGATTGTCATGACCAAGCTCTCTTCCTGGTGTGTTGGTGTTTTCGTCAGAGCGGAGTAACATCCCGTGTCTTCTGTGTGTCGTGAGTTATAGTGTTAGCATTTTACCGTGAACTGTGGATTTGCCCACTAGTACACTTAACTGTTTGATAGCCAAGTTATAACATTATAAACATGGCTCACACACTTGGGAGATCGTGTGTAAAATGCCATCGTCCTATCATGCCCCCTAACTATCGCTATCAACTGATGATAGTATCGCTTGTGGCTTTGACGGGAGAGGAGAGAAAGGGGCGTGGCCAGACATTCACGTTATGTCATTAAAGTGGAAAAAATACTGGAAAGCTAGTTACAAGTCAGCTGTACCTGCAATCGCTAGCCTTAGTGTTTAGTTGTTTTTTTTGTTTGTTTTTTTTTTATTAGTTACCCAAGGACAGGAATGCTTACGAAATTATATTCGGGACGGTAAATAAAAATAAGTAGCTGTAACTAAGCTCATAAAATTTAAATAAAATTGTATAAACTATTCATGCATGTGCTTTATAGTGAACAGCAGCAGAGATACTTTTTTTCTTGTATAATAAAGTCGAACTGATAAACAACACACACTGTTTCATTTTCTTAATTTAAATCTCCGTTCATATTTTGAGAGTGAAGCCAATCACGGCTTTATTTGCTCTGCAGCATGGACAAGTGACACTAAGATACATCAGAGAAAGAGGTTTTGTTGCTCTGCTCCGAAATCAGACAGCAGGTTATTTAGGTTCATATAGGATACAAAACAGGCGAAAAGGAAATACATTTTATGAGATACGACACAATTTATTTTTGTCGAACTTAAAGTTAGACATGACGTTTTCTGACAGACATTTAAATCGTCTGATTTGATAGCTATAGCAATGGTTGGAGTCTATTGGCGATTCCCGATACTATCGTCAATCATCGTCAGAAAGCTCATACTGATCTTCTGCTGAGAGATTTGCTGGTCAAGTGTCTTCGTTGTCCTTTTTTTCTACGTAATGAGCTCTTATGGTGTTAGATAGGATCACTGGCTACATCGGAGGTAGACAGCATTACGTACATTTGATGATAGGGGTCCGAAGTATTACCTTACCTGGCTCTGTAAGTGAAAACAATGCATCAACTTGATATTTTTTAGGTCAAGCTGGCCATTCAAAAAAAACAGTTCAATGCTTTACACAGATTGCGTTTACACACATGCGAAGGATGGACATTGCTAATTCCGTGTTCAACTTCATTCCATTTTGCCAGTAATGAATTTCTGGAAATTTTTACTCACAGTAAAAGGATCAGGCTGCTTACTTGATTCCATTAGGTTTGTGTGAAATTGATATTTCCCTGCTCGTTATTTACCATTTAAAAAAAAAAATCGCAATAAACAATATAATCGTATAGAACAGATAGCCTTAAAAAGACAGGAAAATGAGCATTTCCACCATTTCAGGTTTAAGAAGAGTAAGAAAGGGTGAAATAATACCAACTGAGAAAACCCAGTTGATTCTGTAGTATTGTGCAGCATATTTCGATATAATCCTTTTAGAACTCGTTATATAATGTCCTCATAGCCAATGTTTTCACTGCTCTGCTGCCGCACACCTGAGCACTGACTAAAACCAGTATTTAATCGATTTCTAATTATCATCACCATTACATTATTTGTAAAGTGTTTTGTTACTTTGTTGCAGGCCTGTTTAATATTTTTAGGTCAAAAAAATCTTTTTCATTTTGGCTGAAAAATCTGAACGTGCCAATTCTGACTGCTTTCGGACAAAATTTTTGGGTGGCATCCCCAAACTATCCCAAACACTATCCCCATATCCCAAAACTATCCCAAACACTATCCCCATATCCCAAAACTTGCTATCTCCCGAAAGCAAGAGGGCCAAGCTGAGGTCATGTGAGATGAGGGAAAGGGGACGGGGCTTCCATGTGGTATCAAGTGGTGTAATATTGGAGTTCAAATCACCTGCCCAAATTGCTCCAGATTCATATGTCCACTGGCTCATGTCCCATTTTCATTGGGCAGAAAAAGACCACTCTTTTGGTGTATTGAAGACTAGCTTACTCCCATGTTAAATTGCAGAACTACTATACAAAATGTGTAAAAGTTGGCAGGTCTGTTAATATAATATAATTGGAGTATTGGCAGTATAAGATTGTGTAGAGGAGATCAAATGGTTACATATCGCACAAGTCTAGATTCAGCCATGTTTTCCTTTCGGAATAGACTGAAATGGAGGCGGACTGAAGGGGCATGTCTATAAAATAAACTGGCAGGACACTGACAGACAAGCTGCACGCACCAACCCACAGGTTTTCTGATCCACATAACACACTGTGTGCTAACACAATTATTCTTTTAAATCATGTGTACATGTAATAATAAAAAAAATGGCTATTGAACCTTTAAGACTACAGCTGCTGTCAGTAAAGTGAGGACAGCTAGCACTGGTACAAAACACTCTTTTCAAGGTTACCGCCTAAAAATGGAAAACACTAGCATGGATCAAGTACATTTGAATCATTTACAATTGTTCCTCGTCTTCTGAAGGTTATACACTATCATGAGTAAGTACTAAGAAGCAGAAATGGGAAATATACAAAACAAATCCACTTGAGCCAGGGAGTGTGAGCCCGCTCAGACAGCTTTCTAGTCTGCCGTGAGCTCTTGCTGAACAAAATCCCTTTGAGAGCAGTCAGAAGGCACTGAATGGGCTGTTTATGAGTGAGCGTGTAATACGTTCCATGGTGTTTTCCCCCAAAGCCTGCAGGCTACAGGGCAGAAATGGAAAAGTAAGCACAAACAAGCTGCGTGGGTAATAACCATATCATTTAACGTCTGTTATTCCTTTCCTGTACATCGTTTATAATTTAACCAATGACAGGTTAGAATACACTGCGTATAACAGTTTATCTACGTCTGGACATGATAATATAGTCCACGTATATTATCCTCTATACTATATAGCAGTCGTTCTCAAAGTGGGGTCCAGTTACAGTTTTTGTTTTTGTTACAGTTTTGGAAATCACAATGATAAAAATATTCAGATATTAGATTATTAGATATTATCATTTTGATAAAAACCTTAATATTTTAATTCAGAGGGTTTACTCTGAACCTGAAGAACTAACACAAGTAGGATTATAAATAATATCAGCTTGGATCTAATGTGTTCTATTAACAGTAAGCTCTATGCTGCCAATAAATAGCCATAATATTATTCTCCATATTTAACTAATCAGCCTAATTTTTCAATAGTTTTGTGTAGGATTTTGTTCCTAAAATAACTCCAAGGGGGTTTGTGGAATTTATTTTACAGTTCAAGCGGTCTCTGTCTGAATAATATTTAAGAAACCCTAAGTCACATATTTATTTTGTACACTGTACTGGGGAAAACATATATGTTTGAATCCAACTCATGTCATCAGTAATCATTACATATAATTACACAAACTCAGTGTGAGGCTGTGCAAAAATGATCATTTGTGTTCACACAGCTCAGTGTGTGTAATTAACCATCACATTAACATTAACTTTCATCTATCATATGTATGCTTTTTCGTCTCAATGTGTTTGTGATTAAAGATGTGACGACAAAATGACTTGACACTTGCGTAGGCTACTGTTTGTTCCGAGCTGTATCTTCCAAATTTTTCAAGCATTACTAGTAGGTTTGTACGATTAAATATATTCTATATCACGATAATACATTGCCATGATATCCAGTGACGTTTACTCAGACTTTTACTGACTTTTGCCAGCCTTTGTGTAGGAACTCAGCAATTTAACATCAGAAAATGAACCAATGGACACATTAATCTGGAATGATTTGCACAGGTGATTTGAACTCGTTTATATTAACTGACACTACTTTCAAGCCCCGTCGCTTCTCCCCATCTCACATGCTCCTGACTATTGCCTCGCAGGGTCGACTCTCCTTCTCCTTCGTAAATGGCAAATGTTTTGAGTTCTTTAATATGAAATAAAATCTATCAGTGTATATTAAGATTCTCGTTCTTTATCTAATGTTAGACATGTATATATTTAACATCAGTTAACTATAATTATTAGGGATGCCACTGAAATATTTCGGCTGAGAATTGTCAAAAACTTTGGATTTTTAGTCAAAAGAAAAGGAAGGACAAAGCTGTTGATGTAAAAATAATAAATACGCATACAAGGTCATATCAACTACAACATTTTACAGATAAAGTTGATTACAATGTGATTGAAATGTATGTTGTTTTTTGTTTTATTGTTTTCTTTTTGCTCTTGTGTGCTGGTCAGCACTCTGATGTGTTCATACACTTTGAGCAGCAGATTCACAGAGAAAATATCAGCGATGTGAACCTCAAACGACAGATTTGTAAAAGGATTATACTGAACAAGTACTGTTATTATTATTATTTTTTGGTTTTTTTATACTGTTTACTGTGCATTACTTCAGAATGCCCAGCCAGCTGAGTTTTTGTGATCGCTGCTGCAACTGCGCAGCCGCTAATACTATTACACCTTCCTGTACTCTCCTTAAACCTGAAATGGTGTAAATACTTGTTTTCCTGTCTTTTATTTAGTCTAGCATTTCTGGATGATTAAAACATTTATTGCAATTACTGGAAAATCACGATCTGGGAAAAATCAATATTCCACAAGCCTAATTACTCGTAAAGAGTTTCTGGTTGATTCTGACAAAGACAACATATTTTATACAAACTAATATATAGTACACTAAAATCCATGTCATTGGCAAGTTAGACTGGTACATTAAACCCAAACTCAGCATTGGAAAGTGAATTTCCAGTGAACATTTGGGCGGACTTTAGTGTAAGTAAGGGGTGGAAGGGTTTGAAAGCCGCAGGAAGTGTGAGAATGGGCAGTTCAGTTGAGGTTTTGTGTGGTAATGGAAAATACCACTGAGTCAGACCAGGCTATAAGAGGTATACCTAACCACTACATATACAACTCAATGAGAAACTGAAGGACGAGGGGAAGGAGAAGGTTTATGTTCATGCAATGTGTAATTATTCTTCACAAAAGGCACAATTAATAGATTAAAGCGAGTAGTGTTCTTAAACTGGAAAAAGTTTAACTGTCTAGCTTTGTACAACCCTCATCAGCTGATATGTGGTAACATATTACTCTTACTTCATGATAATAAGGTTTACATGCTGTATATTTATATACACCGATACACAGCCATAACATTAAAACCAATGACAGGTGAAGTGAACAACTTTGATTATCACATCACGATGGCACCTGTCAAGGGGTGGGATATATTAGGCAGTAAGTGAACAGTTGAAAGCAGGAAAAATAGGCAAGCGTAAGGATCTAAGTAACTTTGACAAGGCCAAATTGTGATGGCTAGACGACTGGGTCAGAGCATCTCCAAAATTGCAGGTCTTGTGGGGTGTTCCCGGTATGCAGTGGTTAGTACCTACCAAAATTGGTCCAGGGAAGGACAACCGCTGACCCGGCGACAGGGTCATGGGCACCCAAGGCTCACTGAAGCATGCAAGGACCGAAGGCTAGCCCGTCTGGTCCAATCCCACAGAAGAGCTACTGTAGCATAAATCGTTAATGCTGGCTCTGGCAGAAAGGTGTCAGAACACACATGTTGAATCCTGTCCACTGCCGAACGTTGCCTACAACGGGCATGTGAGCATCAGAACTGGACCATGGAGTAATGGAAAAAGGTGGCCTGGTCTGATGCATGACGATTTATAGTTCACACTATACCTATCCATGTTTGAAGATGGACAAGCCACAAGACAACAGTGTCAAAGGTGGATATGTGAGGATGCGCAGCCCTGGCCCTACTTAAATAAAATGTTTCATGCTGGAGTAAGCAAAGACTCATAAAATGAGGCCTCCCTAAAAGGCATGAACTCCATTTAATTTGAAAAACCATGTTGATGTACGTTTTGTTAATTTGATAACATTAACTTTAACTATTAATTATATTTAACTATGTTAGGCTGGTTTTTTGCTAAGGCCAGGTAGCATTGAATTCATTAGCTAACATAACTGGCTAGGCAGCAATTCAAATTCTAGCTAGGATAAATACTGAAATATTGCAGATGATATTTGATGATATATTGAATGATTTTTTTTTTTTTTCAGGCAAAACAGTGTAGATGCTTAAAAGCAAAAATAATCTCGCAGTTTTAGATAAGAAATAAGTTTTTTTTTCTTCACATGAAACAATGACTAACATAATTTCATAAGTTAAAAACTTTTTAATACTTTAGTACATTTAAAAGTTTACAACATTTTTTTACATTTACTTGAGTACATTGTTTTGGCTGGATACTTCCACTTTAAATTGAGCTTCTCTATACGTTCACTGAAGCATAATCTGTCGCTTTGTTATAAAGTATAATTTGTTATTTTGTCCACCCTGTTCCTAACGCAGTTCCTCGAGTCTTATTACTGCTCTTAAAACCTGTCTCAAGAAGCAGGAATGGGAAGCTAAAAGGAGAGCGAGAGAGAGAGAGCGAGAGAGCGAAAGAGAGCGAGCACACTGACTCTTGTCTACTCAAACAGTGAGAACACATGATGTTTCCTGCTGTTCCACTCTGGCTATGTCAGCAGACTTGTGCTTAAAACCAATGACATCACCACTTTCCTCTGACCTTACACCACACTGTTACAGCCACACTTAACACACCATTTCTGATGAAGTTGACTAATCCAAGACAGAGCTCATCTGTCCTCAATGTTCCATAGTCACACTAGTGAAAATGAAGATGTTCTCTTAAACAGCTGTTGCTGTTAGCCAAAGCACGGCTTCCATCGATGAGCAAGCGAAAGCAGCACTTAGGGCAAATTGGTTTCCTTTCTCCAGCGTTAGCAAATTTGTCAGAGCACAGTCACTGTGCCAATACACTTAACCCCAACTAATGACAGCGAGAGTAATGAGAAAGGGTTACATAAGGAAACATTAGCAACAAAACAGTTCCATAGACAGAAGGGCTTCAGTTTAATTTTCAGTTTAATTTAAGGGGTTCAGTTTAATTTTCTATTTTCTACATACTTACTAACCGTACACTTACCAAGAGCTTCAAAATAAAAACAGAAAAGAACTATTTCTAGTGTCAATTTCAAGCATATGAGATAAACAGAAGCTAATGAAAGTATTAAAACAGTATTAAACCAGTATAACACGGTATTAAATAGTATTTAACGCCCACTTTGTCAAACAATTTTCAGCACACGTCTCTAATACAAAAAAGCATTGTGAAACCTGCAGTTAATATAATATAATGATAGTTACACATGCATTGCTGGTTCTATGAATCCTGGTTACCTTCTTTTGCACAGGCCCAGGCATTTATTTTGCACTATAGGTAAGTAGTTACACCCAACTGCATGGAACATGGGAAAAAATCCAGTTGGCTGGCAAAGCCGCATAAAAACATACACCACTGATAAAGTAGATACAAAGTCATAGAAGTATATAGAGTAACAAAAGTAAGTTTTACTCAGGCTAATCTATCTTTCTGACTACTTCTGCTGTAGCTAAAAGGGAAAGTCAATCAACCGACCTCAACCAACCTCTTACTGTACATGTTTACCAATATAATTATGTACCACTCTGGTGAAACAAATGTTAAACTTTCAACAAAGAATTACCACAGCAGAACAGCAATCTGCTAAAAACATGGAATACATTATGAGCAAAATTCTAAAAGATAGTTTTTGAGATGTCTTCTTTGTGGTCAATATTGTTCCCACAACTCAATTCATATGAAAACTTATGCAGCTGAAAGGCAGGGTTGGAGCGGGGTTAATTGCTGTACCTTTCCTTATGACTTACAGATAACAGACAGAAAAATAAAAGATAACAGACAGGAAAAAAAACAACAACAAGATGATCAGCCTTGATTGCTCGAATCCTTATTTTTGCATCTGGTTGTTGTGGCAGCTAATACTTTGGTCACAGTTATTACATAATTGCCTAATTAAATACGTATTTGTACAAATTGTGATTCACTGTTAGATCACATGCTTTCATGTACATAGATGTAGTCAGACATGCAGAGTGTGTTGCCAAACAGTTCATAAAAAAAAAACATAGACATAATGAGATTTATATAAAATACTTCATTTACAGTTCCCAGTCGTGGGTTTTATTTTTTTGTCGCTATGTTTAGTCATGTGGCATAGTAATATTTAGTTGAGGCATAACAGGAATGTGGCCTGTTTTGGCTATAGTATATTATTCCATTAAAGTCTTTATGATCATAACATTGTTTATTGGTCATTAAGACTTTGTACTGTTGAGTAATAATTGAAAAAAAATTTAACTTATTATTTATATCATATCCTTCCGCTGCAGATCTGCATGTTTAATATTAATATACAGCCTCAGGAAGTGTATGTGCATTATTAAACTACTATGGGAATTACAAATCAGTCATGAAATCAACAACAAAAAAAAAAGAGTATTAAATTATTAATTGCAGCTTTTTGTATGACAATTAATCATCAGCCAAAATGTTGTTAGATATATAAAATATGTAAATATAACCCTATTGTTGTACTGCTACAGCTTTACAAATGAACCTTCTACTTTTACTTTTTCTACTTTTTTGAATTACTTTTTCCTAACAGATTTCCTAACTACAGCTATGCTCACTAATATCACAGTAGATTGTGTTTAACTGGCACGACTAAAAAAGTGTGATAAGTAAAATATTATTATTTGTGTATCCCTAACCTCATTCCTATCAATCAAATAGTAAAACCTTTTTAATGGGAAATCCATTTTGCTGTTTCTCCCTTTTTGTATACAGAAATATTGGAAACAAAGAATAGGTTGTTTCTTTGTCAGGATGATAACGATGTGTAACAGCTTGTCGTTCAAGTGCTGTTAGAAGAACACTGAATAGGCTTTATGATCCTATACACACCAACTGGCACCACCAGAAGCTAACATTTGCTCCCAAAATCAGCTGTTAAAACACATTCAACTAGTATGACTGGGTAGTATGGCGAGATCCAGAAGACCAGTGGAAATGTGTAAAGGGGTGTGTGTGTGTGTGTGTGTGTGTGTGTGTGTGTGTTTAGGCAAGTCATGGCATGAGCAAGCAGCAGGGCAAAGGAAAGGAGAGACAAAAAGAATGAGAAAGGAAAGTTTGGTGGATGCGGACGTGTCAGTTACGGTTATGTCAGACGTGTATGGTTGCATGCACACTACATCCTAACAACATCACCAAGAGGTTCAGAGCCTGAAGATACCTTCTCTTTCTGCTCCAATAAGCCCAATCACAACTCTTAAAGCGAAACGACGTATGATTCCTCATGCTAGCCCACAGGTTCCCAACCCCGGTCTTGGAGTACACACTGTCCTACTCACTTCCTTTTTCTAAAACACAACTCAACTAATCACCTTAGTAACAGCCGTTCCTGAGTTGAAGTGGGTGTGTTAGAGCAGGAAAAACACCACATTGTGCAGGACAGCAGTGTTAGGGAGTAGTTAGCCAATGTTACTAGCTTAACTACATATTTTAGTAGTGTGGCAGTAGCTCAGCTATTTTCATAATAATGTTGCCTTCTAAGTAACAAGCTTCTTTATCAGCACATAATGTTCCTTCTGATGACTCTTCCATGCAGATCATGATTATGCAAGCAATGCTGCATAGTAGAACAGTTCATCACCACTCCTGTGTCATATGGGGGTTTGTTTTGCCTTTCTTACCAGCAATTACTTTTTTTTTTTTTATTATTTTAATCAAATATAAAGTAACTTCATTTACATTCATCAACAGAAAAATGCTATGTTTTAAACAGTTTGCTGCAGAGCTTGTGTTTACTTCTCTTAAAAAAAACAAAAAAAACAATAAAATATATATTTTTGGCCTGAAGTGTCCACATTTTTGCATACAACGAAACTGCCAAAATCCAAAACTTTAAGCACCAATTTAAGGAACCACGTTACTAGTTGGTTAAGCTAAGAGGCTGCTTAGAAGCCGTAGCATTAAGTACAGAGTATTTTCTGTTGAATTATTGCAGTGAAGGAGCAAATTATAAAAAAGCTAATTGTTTCAACAGATCATAACAACTAACTCAGGTATAGATTAGCCTAACAACTAATATCGGCCAACATAAAATAACGAGCAAATATTACATCAAATGTACAAGCATAGCTGGCTATTTTATTTACAGTATGCCCATTTACTATAACTAGCTAGCCACATATTTCCAGAAACTAACAGAACCATGAGTAGTGGAGTAAGCACTCTATGTATCTTAGCTATATAATAAAATGAAAATGTCACAGTTGAAAAGGTCACGGTTGATTTTAAAAATCAGCCTCAGTGTAGTTAGCTACTTTTACTTGATCGCTTGTAGCGTAGCTTTATCATAATGCTAGCTTGGCTGTAGCTTAGCTATTTCAGCTTGTACCTTAACAAGTTAAAATTGTAAAGTAGCTTCCGCTAACATTGCACGACACAGGATACTCCAGGGCCAGGATTGGGAACCCTGAATGTGAAGGAAGGAAGAGGTAGCAAAGCTGAGAGGAATTAAAAAAGATCATATTGCGATTCAACATTTCTACAATATGCAAAACTGCAGTATAACATAACATACAATGGTAGTCACACCTACCAGCATTACTGTACAGGCTCGATTAATAATTAATAATTAGTAATTTTAATAAAAACAATTGTGGACTGTAGAATTATTGCTACACTTAATATTAGCATTATGTAAGCTTAATTACAGTGTATTATGTCTGAGTAACATGAATGCTTACATTACAGCCTGCATTTCCCAAAAATTGATATATTATATATAATAATTACAATCGGGATCAATTTCTAATATTGGCTAATAATTAAGTATAGTTAAATAAACTCATTAGGCATTAGCTATTAGGAATTGATAAGGTATTGACAGGCTTTGTTTGTATCCCATTATTATAATTGACATCAAGGATTTTTCCTCTCAGGAGGCTCTTCTTTTACTTCCTCTTGACACACATTTTCAGAATCTTGTTACTTGGTCATTCAACTCACTACATATATACATTCATTTTGTTGTTTTGTGTGTATATACCCTTGCACTGTCAGACCACGGATATACTTCATGGTTGGGATGCGGTGAAATTTCAGCAACCAATAATGAATAAAAAATGCTGAAACTTTTGACCAAAAAAGTTAACTACTCAATGCAAAGCTGTTGGAACTGATGGTAAAGTGAAAGAGCTAAAAGGACTGAGTGTAAACACTCACGACTCTGATCCCCGCTACAGCATTGCTTCAACTCTAACAACGTGAAAAACAGCATGCACAAAATGATCCAGGCTCAGCAGGATTTAAGGGAAATATCGTGTATTGATGACGACAGAGCATGCAGCACAAAGAATGCCTTGTCAAAAAAAATAAATAAATAAATTGGGCTTGCTGAAATGAGGCACTATTTATTTGCTGCTAGGGTTTAAGTCTAGTTTTTTTTGTATATAATTAAAATCCACTTTGGTTCAAAGTACGAAAAAAAAATTTGGTCTAGCTGTTATGGTAAGTTATAGTAGTAAATGGACAAGCATGTAATTTAATAAAGTTGAATAATTTATATTATACCACAGCACTGTTGAATTCTCTGACTGAAGGTATCAGAAGGTATTAACGAATCTTCTAAAACAGCGTGGCTTGGACAATAGATTCAGCTGCGAGGCAAATCAAAAATCACAGATTGAAACGCTTATTCTAAAACATTGTTTTTATCGTAACTTCTTATTCATAGGTACTTGTATGGCAGATGCTCCTCATAATCTATAATAAACTGATCTTAAAAGTGTGTTATTTAACAAAGAAATCACATAATAGTTGATTTGGTGATGTTTTCTGTGAGGAACTGTTTAGTTAATTTAGGGCAGAAGTCTAGCATGTCAGTGCTTTCCTCTAACAGTCAGAGGTAAAGCTGTAACTTGATGTTTTCCACCACAGGAAAGTCTTCAGGAGAGAGGAGTTTGTGTTTTCTCTGTCATGTGATGAGCTGTGCCTTTTTTTTCGTGTATAATTAACTTCAAGAGAGAGAGATTATAAAGGCTGGTGAGGGAATGACTGTTTACAGCTGCTATAATGTAACTGAGAACAGGAACCTGTTTCACAGACATTACACAACATTAAATGTAACTATTAGGGGTGTAACGATACACTCCGGTCACGATTCGATTCGTTTCATGATACTATTCTCGGAAAATTTTGATGAAATTTGAATGAAGAAAAATGATGACTGAAAAGACTGTATAATGTATAAATCTGTATAATAAACAATGCAAAACAATGTGCATTTTTGTTTGTATAAAACTAAATAAATTAACAATTGCTAAGAACAGGGGTTTAATTTTGCAAATAAAATGTACAACAGGTTCACCATATCGTAAAAATAAATAAATACATTTATAAATACTACCGTTCCATGCATAATTAATAGAATGCTGATATTGCACATTTCCACGATGCACAGCATCACAATGTATCGTTACATGCCTAGTACTTGTAAATGGATTAAAAAAGTACAATGTGTCATTCGTTAATAAATAAAATAATTGCAATAATTGGCAAGTTGCTGTGGTAAAAGAAGAATAAAACACTTCAGGATGTGCTGTTATTGGAAAATAATCTTCACGGTGTTAATGGTAACTCGGCTTCAAGTCAGGCTGTATCACACCACCCTAATGTTGATCTTCTCAGATTATCCTGTTGTGTGGAGTGTGTATAATCCAATTCTAACCTCTCCAATCTAATAACAGTCCAATTGTGACCTGAAGAATTATGAAATCATAACGAAAATGTTTAATATTAATATGACTATCAACTTCCAGTAGGGGAATCATGAGTGTCTGAAAATATGAAATTTAATCTTGACGACTGACAACCAACAACACCCAAACTGATCAATAGTTTTTAATATTTTACAGAGCCTAATGGCTTGTATCAGCAGTTCTGCTTCACTCCGGCTTATGCTACATGCTGTAAAGCCATGCCAACCACATCTCCTCAACCACGGAATAACACATTTTTTGTTTTTACAGCAACTCACAACGAGCACATCAAGCTGTGCCTGTCCGATGTCTACCATGATTGTTTTGATCAAACATACACATATAGTCGCAAAGTGTGCGGGTTTTTTTTTTTGTTGTTGTTGTTGTTCTGGGCAATTTATGTACTGCGAAGGCTTTGATGACAGCCAAAGATATGAACCCTGATGAAATCTGTCATTATATTTGGTGTCTCTCACACTTTCATTGGTTAAAATGTAGTGAAGCTTGTATAAGATTCTGAAACATTTTGAGCAAATGACATTCAGCATTCTGAGCTGTACAAGTCACACTAAATAAATGGCACTTTTTAAAAAACCCGTTCTATAATTATATAAATGACATTGTATTATTTATAACAAATTAAATAAAGATAAAATAAATCAATTATGTCTATGTATTCATTTGCTTATTACATTCAAGCCTACGCTATTTTAATGACTAACTGGAACAAAACTGAATGATGATTTAAAGAATTAATATCATATCCAAGAGAAAAGTGGCAAATACATCATGTCCAAAGAAATTCACATACGGTCTAATAGACACAGCTTCAGCTTATCTGAAAAACACACTGCTTTCTACTATGGTTAGTGAACGTTTCAGGTTTCTGGAAGTAAGTCAGTAAGTAATTCAGTCTGTGACTGAATGAATCTCATGCACCTAGTCATTATAAACGTGCCTTTCATCCCACACTGACTAAAAGAAGTCACACATGCAGCTCATTCCCCAGAGACCAAGCAGAAGCAAAAGTAGCCGATGTAACGCCTGCCCCCTGCTCCTGCAGGCTCGGGCAACACCCAGAATTACAAAAAGCACATTGACAAAGCTCATGACTCACCTGCTGCCAGGCTTACACACTTCTATTTACAACTCAACTTCAGGTTACTAGGCGTGTGGAGAAGCTTTCAGGAGCACTTTTGTCAGCTAGACTACAGGTGCTCATAGGTGTGGTTCTCCTCTAGGCCAAAAACAAGCAGGGTAAAGAACACTACTATTGTAGGGCGCTTTAGGTTTCTATAACAGCTCCCATTTATTCACACATTTTCTTTAATGTGATTAGGATTTTTTGTTTTTATGCTTCATTTTACTAGTTCTAATTCCTGTCTGAGCTATTAGTTTTTATTCATAGTTGCCTAGAGGAGAAGTAAGTTCTTTTTCTTGTTGAGGAAAAAAAAAGTTTTTAATTGGTATATATGTTTAAGCGTAATGCGTTTCATGGTAGTGCGACGCACATCAGTGCTGTACTTAGGCATTAGCGTCCGACTCCTACGAACTTTTTACTGCATATGTTAATTAGTGTGTACGCACGACAGGCAATCTTTTCAGAAGCAGGAATAGGCAGTTATGTGGAAACCAAACAAAATAAAATCCAGCGCAAAGCCGACATATAACTCTACTGTTTAATACATGCAGTCATCTCTTAATTAAATATATATTCAAAGACAATAGTGTCTCATAGTGTCTAAAACATTGGCCAACTACGTGCTGACTTCGTGTCAAGGGCGAAACCATGGTTTGCTGCTTTGTTAGAAGAGGATAATTATCATAAACTTATTTGTTTCCCTTAGTCTGTATTAGTGGTGGGTGATCCGGCAATAATAAATATCCCATCACGATTTTTTCAGACTCGATCACAATTCAGGATTTTTTTCACAATTTTTTTTTGATCAAAGTTGTTGAACAGAGCAACAAATCTAATTTCCCTACTGATGAAAATAAGCTCTACAAAGAAACAGAAGAACAGAGACTACTTAGGCCAAAGTTCCATGTCAAACAAATTTTACTAAAGTGCACATACCAACAAAAACAATCAAGCATGGATACTGTATTGTAATGTTAAATAAAAAGTAATCACATCTGCTAATGATTTCACGAATCAAAAGTGCAATAAATGGAAAGATGATTAGCAAGCGAGTGAGAATGTATATTTGTTTAAACACTGAATACAGTAGCCGAGTTGCGTTTACATTTTTATTTAACATTTTGAAAGGATCAACTATTTCAAATTTGCTTAAAACCCTCACTTTTGACTATTTTAATAGTATTATATCCTTGACCAGGTAAAATGTCACAGCATCACTGATGCCTTTTCAGCTTCATCTTTTTTTTTTTTCTTATAAGGAGTGTTTTTTCAAACGCTTCTGTTTACTTGAGCGCCGTTTCTAGCCGTGGTGCTGTTGTGCGCTCCCCGTGTTATCTGGATTCCGGCACACACTGTGGGCTGCTTTCTTGGTGGTTAAACAAATTTGTTGTGTTTCCTTAATCTGCCAATCTTGCCTTTACATATTTTGCAAACAACAATTGTATGCCGTGTCTGTTCTATAAAATCCAGTAGATGATGCTGAATTTTTCGGCACCAACTCCTCCGTATTGTTAGCCGTGCTACTGTGCCATGCTACTAAGCAGTAAGCTAAGGAACTGCCTACTCTTGGCTGTTATTGGTTTGTTTGTGTCACAGAGAGCGCAGGCTGGACTAGTACATAGATCAAAGTCTGGTTCATAAAACAACTCGGAATGCCATGTCTGAATGTGTTGAATGCAACTGACAAAATGGGTTTAGTATCACAATATACATGATCTCTCTGAAAAAAAAAAAAAAAAAAAAAACAGATCATGGAGACGTTTTAATCACTTAATTGAATAACCTTATGTTATGTTAACTACCACTTTTTTTGCATTTAGGTTTCTGGGCAATCAAAACATGGGACTAGGCAGCACACTAGAGCTCTATCCTTACAAAATTATGATATGTCCACTCCCGTAATGTCTCTTATTTACATTAGTGCATGTAATATTATTCATTTTTTTTAATTAACTGTGGTTGAACTGCATATCAGTGCCTTCGCTCAGTGGTGTGTTTACAGACTTTGCAGAATGAGTTTGCATTTGGCTTGTTGCGCTTCTGTCCACCACTACACTTGGGTTCTTGCAACAAATATTTAAGATTCATTCTTAGATTTGACTTCTAAACCTAAAAGCCTAGAAACCTGGTTGTACTGGCTGGGTGTGTGAGTTAAAGCTGTAATGTACATAATAAAATAAACAAAATCATAACTAAAATAAAATGAAATTATATTTAAACTAAAATTAAATTCAACTGAAATACGTTTTCTGTCCCAAGGAAAATGTTCAGGAGTCTAAATAACATGAGAACATTAATCTGCCTTTTTTGTTTTGTTTTGTTTTATTACTTTATTACTTTTTTGTCTTATTAAATTATTAACTTGAAGAGTAAGAGAAAATGAGAGAGGCTAAGGAGGGAACGGCTGTTTACAGCTGCTATAAAACAAGTGACAGACTTATATAAAACACTGTGGGGTGTGTCGTTATAGGAAAATGAACCCTGTGGGGATGGGGAACTGTTGCTCATACACAGTGAATAATCTGAGGTTTTTTTTTTTTTTTTTTTTTCTTACCGAGCTCACATATCAGCAAAGAAAATTTTTTGCTGATCCTGTGATTCCATGAAAACTGAATTCATAGGGCTTTACTACTGTGATTCAAAATAAAAAAAAAAAAACAAGACAGAGAGAGCTAGAGAAAGAAAGAAAGAAAGAAAGAAAGAGAAGGAAAGAAAGATGGAATGATGCGTGAACGCTAAAGCAGCAGCAGAGTGTGAGGCCAGCCCACTCCGGCTTTTCATTTACACTCTAGTGAGAGCATACGTCAGTCTTGGAGCCTAGAACTAGTAACTTAATTATTTTTAATTATTGGCTTTACACATTTCAATTCTGATGTGACTAAGATGTCATGACAGGGAACTTTTATCTGACATATAAAACAGAAAAAATAGAAGGAACCCACTTCCAAATTTCAGCAAAGTAATGTAAAGATCCAAGTCAAACTTCCCTGACGATGCTACCCAACCCTCACTTCACACAAGGAAGTCTCTGAGCTACCAGCAAACAAATAAATAGTTCTTTCACCAAAAAATTGGAGCACATTTACTTTCCTCCCTCAGCTATTTATACACATGCTAGACAGTTTCCCAATCCTGGTTTGTTTGTTACTTTGTTACAGAAACCCTCCTGACAACTATCTTCTCCCCTGAGCCAGTCAATTCTACAATAAAGCTTACCTATATTTCTACAACATTGCGTAACTTCACTTCACTCCAGGTTTCTTCTAACAACCTTAGAAGCTCAATCAGCAATATGGCTACCAGTTCTATATGGGTTCTCTACATCTGTGGTTCTCAAAGTAGAGTCCAGGGCCCTTACGAGTCTGCGAATTACAGCCATTTTTTTTTTTTTTTAAACTGTGGTGGAAATCACAATCCACCATTACGTTATACAAGACTTTTAAAATCTCAGAACTGCTGACGCTACACAGCTTTTTACCACTTCTGAACTGTTATTTTATGGACATAGTGGACATAGTGGATATTTTATGGACACGCTACACAAGCACTCGCAGAAGACACTACACTATCGTTCACCTAGAGAGATCCCCAACAAAGCACGCCTAATCCCAAATCCTGCTTTCTCCCAAAATAAATGCAAGCGCTATCTATCAAGTGACTCACGAAGTTTGGCTGTGGTGGTTGTTTCTACACCCTATTTTGTATGCAAACAATAAAAAAGAGAAATTAGAGAAAAAGTGCAAGAAGGATTGTTTGGGGAGACATGGACAGTTAGAACTGACTGTTCTGCAAAGAGAACCGGACGTTGCTATTTTTATACTGTGTGCCACCAGGAATCATATTTCTTTTTATTTTTGTTTCTAACAACAATTTGGGTATGACATGCCAAATAATTTCTTACAAAAGCAATATTATTGTGCTTCCATTTACCCTTACCCTTCCATACAAACAAACAACTAGATAGATAGAACTGGATTCAGGGATCTGCTGCGCATGACAGCAGATGAATTTGATTTTCTTGCAGACTCTTACTGGCTGCTCAGCCAGTATTTTTTTTTTTTTAAACAGAAACTATAGTCCTATAGGTGTGAGGTTCTCAAGTCATCCCTGTGAGGTCCACAAAGGAAATATCATTCATTTATGGATTCATTATTCATTTACTTCAGTTTTTTCCTGGTCATTGTCACGTTGGATCCAGAGCCTATCCTGGGAACACTGGGCATGAGGAAGGACACACCACCAATCTACCAATTGGGAGGTGGGAGGAAAGAGTAGAACCCAGACAAAACCCATGCAGACATGGAGAGAACATGTGAAAATCCACACAGACAGCAACCTGACCTTAGAATCGGACCAGGGACCCTTAAACTGTATGATGGCAATGCTAATCAGTGACAAGAAAAGAAATGAAATGTTAACTATAATAACTGAATAATGGTATTATTGGTATATATTGGTATAATAATGGTAATATGTAGGGGTTAGAGAATGAGAAACTGAAAGCTAAATAAAATGATGATTAGTTATTAGTTATTTTCGTAAAGTATTAAGTAAGCAAAATATAAAGAAAGCCTTCAGTTTGCAAATGCCACTAAGTCATGGATAAGTGAGACAAGATCAGCTGCTCTTTGTCCATTTGATAGATTTTATCACATTTGAGGCTTGTTTGTGATGATTTAGGCACACAGTTGCATGATCAGCATCCAGTGTAACAACTGGAGCTATGAAGCTTAAAAAGCAAACATGTAATTCACAAAACAAAGCAGACTGCCACTGTTCAGACTTTTTCCACTTAAAAGAGAAACAAAGTCTCCAGCACTATAAATGAAGGAGCGTACAGACAGATTCAAATAAGCCCTCTGTACTGTCAGACACTAGGCTTTTTTTAACTCGCGCAACGAAGGGAAAAAAAACAAACAAAAAGTTATTGAGTTCTGAAAAAGAGTCTGTTGTGAAGAACAACCCGAACTACGTCAATTTCATTTCTCACCACACCCATGCACATAGTGCAAACCTGTTAGTTACATCAGTTAGGATAAAACAACAACAACAAAAACCCTAAATCTGGCATTATTCACACATTTTCCTCAAGAGGAAACTTTTACAAAAGGACATTTAACAAATACTACAAACACTTCAAAGTACTTTTACAAAACGGCATGCAAATACAAAAAAAGCATAACTCTAAGTAAATCCTGAGTGCACAACTCAGAAAAAATAAATAAATAATTATAGTTTAGACAGTTTTTTTTTTTTTTTTATTGGCAGTTAATTATTGTAT